>NC_044033.1:259609153-260809153 GCF_901765095.1 Microcaecilia unicolor | reverse complement strand
AAAGAGATCAAGAACTGAACTGAGCGCTGGGCATGTTGATTTGGATTTATATGAAGCCCCCGCCTAAGATTACATCAACCATTCGAAATTTTATTTCTTGCAGTTAGGCGCTAACACTTACACCAGCTCCCCAGCTAACACAAGTGCTGGCACTTAACTTTTTAAGCTTGTATGTAAGCAGTTTTGCTAGTAATCTATAGAGGAAAGTAGACACCCAGTTATAGAACTTCCATCATACTGCATAAAACCAAGCACTATGGTGCCCTTTTACTAAAGCACAGTAAGCAGCTCATGTGTGAATTGTTAGCGTACAAGCACTACCACTGTGGTATGACAGCATCACTAATTTGTGCGTTAACTGTATGCCGTGTTAGAGGGCAGGAATTGGTTGGGTTATGGCTGCAGAACAGATGTGGACTCTTCATTTAGTGTATGGTATTTCTCATGCATCTGCACCATTTACAAATAATCCTATCACATGATAAAGAATTCTTCTCTGGAATAACTCCAGAGGACATGCCAGGCACACCCCTAACAGATACCGCACTGCCTTTGCATTTACTGCACTTTTATTTTAAGTGCAAAAACTTGCCACACTTTAGTAAAACAGCCCGTAAGATTTCTGTACACCAACTTTTCTGCATGTAACTCCGAGGGAGCAACTGTGCACATAGAAGCACATCATAGCAGGTATAACTATTCAAGAGCTTTCTGTGGAGCTAATTTATAAAAGGCCTATAGATGCATATGCTGCCTTTATAGAGTACAACATATCCTCCTGTGTCTCTTCTGCCAATGTACCCTGTTGTAAAATTAATCTCACAATGTGTACAACAGAAAAAGCAACCATATATAACAACTATTTTAAAGTGCAGTACATAAGGCATATGGCTGGAGGCATTAGAAGGCAAGCTTACTCAGGGCCTGTGCAATAGTGGAATCAAGGAAAACATGGGATGGGGGCACCAGGCACAAATGGAGTCTTCTTGCCACTTTTACCTTGCTTACTGCAGCAGCAGCAGGGCCACACTCAAGCCTTGCTGCTTCTCACTCTTTCCAGCATGAAGTCACAGGAGGGTGCAAGCTTTGCAGCATGGACCTCTGGTGGAAGTCCCACACCATACCGACTTATTCTATGCCGGGCAGAGGTAGAGTGATAGCGGTGGCAGGCCCGGCAGGAGAAAGAGTAATGATAACTTTGGGGTAGTTTTTTTTTGGTGGGGGGGAGGGGGGAGAGAAATGCACTAATTTAAAAGTTGCAGGGGCAACGAGTTTATTGTTTTGAAGAGGTAAGATGAATAAATCATATTTATAAAACAGGGATTAGATACACCAGAAGCCTGCACATATACATATGCAGACTGGACAGACAAATAAAAATATACACACTACCACAAGTAAATGTGTGCACTCTGCAGTGCCCACAGAAAGTTCAAATCCTCAGCTCCATTATTTTTCAATCTTCAAGTTTTATGTCTTCAAGGCTTGCTAATTTCTTTCTTTTTTTTTTTATTTACTCAGACTTGGAGACTCATTTTCAAAGAACACACTTACAAAGTTACATAGTTTACTATGAGGGGTATTTTCGATATGACGTCTATGTACGACTTTGGACGTTTTGTAAAAAAACGTCCAAAATCCGAATAGGAAAGAAGGCCGTTTTCAAAAAAGAAAAATGTCTATCTTTTGTTTTTGAAAACACTGTTCTGAACAACGTTTTGTGATTTGGACGTTTTGTTTTTTGGTCCATTTTTGAAAAAAAAAGAAATGTCCAAGTGCAAAACGCACAAAATCAAGCCATTGGGATGTAGGAGGAGCCAGCATTTTTTGTAGACTGATCCCTCTGACATCCCAGGACAACAATAGGGCGCCCTAGGGGGCACTGCAGTGGACTTCATAAAACGCTCCCAGGTACACATCTCACCATCTTACCTTCTGTGCTGAGCCCCCCCTAAAACCCACTACCCCCAACTGTACACCACAACCATCACCCTTACAGGTGAAAGGGGCACCTATATGTGGGTACAGTGGGTTTCTGGTGAGTTTTAGAGGTCTCACAGTTTCCACCACAAGTGTAACAGGTAGGGGGAGGTAGGAGCCTGGGTCCACCTGTCTGCAGTGCACTGCACCCAACACTAGACTATTCCAGGGCCCTGTATGCTGTTCTAATGGACCTGAGTATAATATCAGACTGGAATAGAGGCTGACAAGTAATGTTTTAAATCACATTCCCAGGGTGTGGGAGGTGGTTAGTGACCACTGGGGGAATAAGGGAAGGTCATTCCTGATTCCCTCCAGTTGTCATCTGGTTATTTAGGGCACCTTTTCGTGCCTTATTCGTAATAAAAACATGTCTAGCTCAAAACGTCTAAGTTTTAGTCCTGGACGGTTTTGTTTTGTTCCATTATGGCTGAAAAACGTCTAAGTCTTCGGAATGCTCATTCCGCCCTGAACACGCACCTGGCGCTCCCCCTTGAGATTTGGACGCACTTCTGGCGGACTTCAGAGAAAAACGTCTAAAAATAGGTTTTGAAAATACTGATTTGGATGTTTTTGTGAGAAAAACATCCAAATGCAGACTTATGCCACTTTTTGGACGTTTTTCTCTTTTGAAAATGAGCATGTATGTAACTTTGTAGTCTATGTGCTTTGAAAATGAGCACCTTCTTATTCATATATAATTAGAATAAGATATATATGAACACATATTAAAACACATTTAACCCAACCGTAAAATCATCACCTACTCAAACACCTAGGGGGAAAATCAGTTTTTACTTCCCCCCACCGCTAAAACCAAATAATCGATTTCTAAATGCAACTCCAACATAATTTTATTACAAATCTCTGGAGGAAAAATTAAAAAAAAATGTTCTCTATTTTAATTCAGTCAACCCAGGAAACAGTGATAATTGTAACAAAGCAAATGAAGATCTTAATACTCTCACTGGACAATGCCAGCTCAGCAAATTCTTCAAATGTCTTGGCCCATAAGATGCATCACCTTGAATAAAAGTAACCAAGATGTTAAATTGCATTCGCTAATCAACTGGTAGTCAGTGTAACTCCCTCAGAACCAGGCTAAAATGGCGAGAGAATATCCACCCTACCATGAGCATATTCTAAAGGAGTTGCCATCACTTCCAAGTTCTAAAGAAGATCAAAACAGAGTAGATTACAATAATCTGTCCAAATACTATTCCAGCATACATTGTTATCAACCCTTTTCCATCCATAATCAATCAAAACTGCATAACTGATTTTAAGATGAGAAATCATCATCACAAGAGGTAAGCAAACAAAATGTCAACCTGCTCCTTCCAATTTCACTTTCTTCCACTATTTTTCCTATTCTACATTTCATCGATCCACTCTAATAACTTTCCAAATATATTCTACCCCATACTTCTACACTGTTCCAACTATACCTCCAAGTTCTCCTTCGCATACTTCAAATGACCCATCTTTTTGAACTCTTCCCATTTATCTGCCCTATAGTTACCTCTAGTCCCCTGAATTTGTAATCCTCCTGTACATTTTGTTCTATTATACACCGACTACCTCCCCAACCATTCCATCTACCAGCACATATTCAAATTCTCCCTTCTACACTTACCATTGTTCCTCTATTCTTTGAATTTCTTGCTAGCTCACGTTTACCCCAAATAATAATCCAGACCAATTACAATACTTACTTATTATGTCTTCCTATCCCATTATGTCTTTAATCCACTCCACACTTCCAAATACCTTTTTCTAATTCCCAATCCAGTGCAGTCAATGATAACCATTCCCCTTCTAGAAAAGTCTTGAAGAAGTGGTACCAGTGCCCCAAGGCCTATCACCTTGCTCGCTTGCTTTCTCACCACACACTCTCATATGAACTGCACTCTGTGGTATTAACAGAAATTTATCTGACAAATGATTTCTTGCACCCTTGTATCAATGTAGAAGGTAGGACATTTATTTGTCTCATTGCTAGGAGCTGGCAGTATAAATGCAGATCCCTGTATGATTAATTAACAAATAGAGAAATTATGCAAGGAGGCAACTACACGTGTTTTAAAAGCTGAAACAAGTTATACTTTGCCACATTTTTATAATTTCTTACCTTTCTCTGTTAAATTTGAGAGAATGAAGTATGGCAGGCCTCTTTTGACGCAAATTCCATAGATGTAAACTGTCATCAGCCAAGGCACTCACAAGAGCTCCCTTAAAAATATTAAGACATAGTTTGGACCAGAATTATGCAGACTACATTCAAACCTGAATCCAAAGAAAACCCTTCTAACCCTCTATTCTTATCCCTTCCCCCTTACTAGATAGAAGGAGTCAAGATGTAGATACTCTGAATGTAATCAAAATTGCCTGATCTAGCAATAATTTAAATGTCATGATTTCTGAAAATATTTCTCCATTATTCCACAGCATTCTATATGCCAAAATGTAATATTTTCATACACCAAAATGTATATAATAGAAACATCAAAAATTTACTTAAGAATTGTAATATTCTCTGTTAACCTACTGCTACTTTTTTTTTTTGTTTGTTGCTTTTATTTTAGTCTTTGAAAATGTTTGCTGATTAATTGGATACACCATATGGAGCTTGTTCATTTCTCACACATAGCGAAGATACTTACCTGTAGCAGGTATTCTCCGAGGACAGCAGGCTGATTGTTCTCACATGTGGGTTGTCGTCGTCCACGGCGGCCCCAGGAACGGAGATTTTCTAGTAAAATCTAAAAGAGCTTTGCGACAGCCAGAAAAGCACGGGATGGATGCACTGCGCACGTGCGGCCATCTTCCCACCCGCGCGCGTCCGTTCCCGCCTCAGTTATATCAAAAGCAAATAAAGAATAAAAACAACTCCAAAGGGGAGGTGGGCAAGTTGCTGAGAACAATCAGCCTGCTGTCCTTGGAGAATACCTGCTACAGGTAAGTATCTTCGCTTTCTCTGAGGACAAGCAGGCTGCTTGTTCTCACTGATGGGGTATCCTTAGCCCCCAGGCTCACTCAAAACAACAAAGAAATGTCAATCAGGCCTTGCAACGGCGAGGACATAACAGAGATTGACCTACAAAGAACAGCTAACTGAGAGTGCAGCCTGGAACAGAACAAAAATGGGCCTGGGGGGTGGAGTTGGATTCTAAACCCCAAACAGATTCTGCAGCACCGACTGGTCGAACCGACTGTTGCGTCGGGAATCTTGCTGAAGGCAGTAATGAGAGGTGAATGTGTGGACAGATGACCACGTCGCAGCCTTGCAAATCTCTTCAATAGTGGCCAACTTCAAGTGAGCCACTGACGCTGCCATGGCTCTAACACTATGAGCCGTGACATGACCCTCAAGTGTCAGCCCAGCTTGGGCATAAGTGAAGGAATGATTGCTAGCCAATTTGAAATGGTGCGTTTCCCTTCTGTTGGGATCAAAAGAAACAAACATTTGGGCAGACTGTCTGATGCGGCTTGTCCGCTCCACATAGAAGGCCTCTTGTAGTCCAATGTATGCAACTGACGTTCAGCAGGGCAGGTATGAGGACGGGGAAAAAATGTTGGCAAGACAATTGACTGGTTCAGATGGACACCACCTTCAGCAAGAACTTAGGGTGTGTGCGGAGGACTACTCTATTATGATGAAATTTAGTATAAGGAGCATGGGCTACCAAGGCTTGCAGCTCACTGACTCTATGAGCTGAAGTAACAGCCAACAAGAATGACCTTCCAGGTCAAGTACTTCAGATGGCAGGAATCCAGTGGCTCAAAAGGAGGTTTCATCAGTTGGGTGAGGACAACGTTGAGATCCCATGACACTGGTGGAGGTTTGACAGGGGGCTTTGACAAAAGCAAACCTCTCATGAAGTGAACAACTAAAGGCTGTCCAGAGATAGGCTTACCCTCTACACGATAATGGAAAGCACTAATCGCTCTAAGATGAACTCTTACGGAGTTGGTCTTGAGACCAGACTGACAAGTGTAGAAGGTATTCAAGCAGGGTCTGTGTAGGACAAGAGCGAGGATATAGGGCCTTGCTGTCACACCAGACAGCAAACCTCCTCGACTTAAAAGAGTAACACTTCTTTGTGGAATCTTTCCTGGACGCAAGCAAGACTCGGGAGACACCCTCAGAAAGACCCAAGGAAGCGAAGTCTATGCTCTCAACATCCAGGCCGTGAGAGCCAGAGACTGGAGGTCAGGATGCAGAAGCGCCCCCTCGTTCTGAGTGATGAGGGTTGGAAAACACTCCAATCTCCACGGTTCTTCGAAGAACAACTCCAAAAGAAAAGGGAACCAAATCTGACGTGGCCAAAAGGGTGCAATCAGAATCATGGTTCCGCGGTCTTGCTTGAGTTTCAGCAAAGTCTTCCCCACGAGAGGTATGGGAGGATATGCGTACAACAGGCCCTTCCCCCAATGAAGGAGAAAGGCATCTGACGCTAGTCTGTCGTGGGCCTGAAGTCTGGAACAGAACTGAGGGACTTTGTGATTGAGCTGAGTGGCAAAAAGATCCACCAAGGGGGTGCCCCACTCTCGGAAGATCTTGTGAACAACCCTGCAGTTGAGCGACCACTCGTGAGGTTGCATTGTCCTGCTCAATCTGACAGCCAGACTGTTGTTTACGCCTGCCAGATACGTGGCCTGGAGAAACATGCCGTAACGGCGAGCCCAAGCCACATCTGGACGGCCTTCCGACACAAAGGGCCATTGCAGGTGCCCCCCCTGCTTGTTGACGTAATACATGGCAACCTGGTTGTCTGTTTGAATTTGAATAATTTGATTGGACAGCCAATTTCTGAAAGCCTTCAGAGCGTTCCAGATCGCTCGCAGCTCCAGTAGATTGATCTGAAGACCTGACACCTGGAAAGACCAAGCTCCCTGAGTGTGGAGCCCATCTACATGCGCTCCCCACCCCAAGAGAGATGCATCCGTGGTCAGCACTTTTTGAGGCTGAGGAACCTGGAAGGGACATCCCTGGGTCAGACTGGATCGAATTGTCCACCACTACTACTACTACTACTATTTAGCATTTCTATAGCGCTACAAGGCATACGCAGCGCTGCACAAACATAGAAGAAAGACAGTCCCTGCTCAAAGAGCTTACAATCTAATAGACAACAATAAAGTAAGCAAATCAAATCAATTAATGTGTACAGGAAGGAGGAGAGGAGGGTAGGTGGAGGCGAGTGGTTACAAGTGGTTACGAGTCAAAAGCAATGTTAAAGAGGTGGGCTTTCAGTCTAGATTCAAAGATGGCCAAGGATGGGGCAAGACGTAGGGACTCAGGAAGTTTATTCCAGGCATAGGGTGCAGTGAGACAGAAGGCGCGAAGTCTGGAGTTGGCAGTAGTGGAGAAGGGAACAGATAAGAAGGATTTATCCATGGAGCGGAGTGCACGGGAAGGGGTGTAGGGAAGGACGAGTGTGGAGAGATACTGGGGAGCAGCAGAATGAGTACATTTATAGGTTAGTAGAAGAAGTTTGAACAGGATGCGAAAATGGATAGGGAGCCAGTGAAGCGACTTGAGGAGAGGGGTAGTATGAGTAAAGCGACCCTGGCGGAAGACGAGACGGGCAGCAGAGTTTTGAACCGATTGGAGAGGGGAGAAGTGACTAAGTGGGAGGCCAGCAAGAAGCAGATTGCAGTAGTCTAAGCGAGAGGTGACAAGGGTGTGGATGAGGGTTTTGGTAGAGTGCTCAGAAAGAAAGGGGAGGATTTTACGGATGTTGTAAAGAAAGAAACGACAGGTCTTGGCGATCTGCTGGATATGAGCAGAGAAGGAGAGAGAAGAGTCAAAGATGACCCCAAGGTTTCGAGCTGAGGAGACAGGGAGAATGAGAGAGCCATCAACAGAAATAGAAAACGGGGGGAGTGGGGAGGTGGGTTTGGGGGGAAAAATGAGAAGCTTGGTTTTGGTCATGTTTAATTTCAGGTGGTGTTGAGACATCCAGACAGCAATGTCAGACAAGCACGCTGAAACTTTGGTTTGGATGCAAGGTGAGATATCAGGGGTAGAAAGGTAGATTTGGGAGTCATCAGCATAGAGATGGTAGGAAAAGCCATGGGATGAGATTAATGAACCAAGGGAAGAAGTGTAGATAGAAAAGAGGAGGGGACCAAGAACAGAACCCTGAGGTACACCGACAGGCAGAGGGATAGAAGTAGAAGAGGATCCACCAGAGTGAACACTAAAGGTGCGGAGGGAGAGGCAGGAAGAGAACCAGGAAAGGACAGAGCCCTGGAATCCAAGTGAGGACAGGGTATCGAGAAGTATGCTGTGATCGACAGTGTCAAAAGCAGCGGAAAGATCAATAAAAATGAGGATGGAATATTGACCTCTGGATTTAGCCAGTAATAGGTCATTGGAGACTAGTAGGCACAGTTTCTGTTGAGTGGAGAGGGCAAAAACCAGATTGTAGTGGGTCAGGAATAGCATGTGAGGAGAGAAAATCAAGGCAGCGGCGGTGAACAGCACGCTCAAGTAATTTGGAGAGAAATGGAAGGAGAGAGATGGGTCGGTAATTAGAGGGACAAGTAGGGTCGAGTGAAGGCTTCTTAAGGAGAGGTGTGACCACAGCATGTTTAAAGGCAGCAGGCACAGTCGCAGTGGAAAGTGAGAGGTTGAGAATGTGACAGATAAAAGGAATAAGAGCAGGAGAGAAGGCATTAAGAAGGTTGGTGGGAATGGGATCGGAGGAACAGGTGGTACATTTTGAGGAAGAAAGGAGAAGTGTAGTTTCCTCTATAGTAACTTCAGGAAAGGAGGAAAGGGAATGAGGGGAAGGAGAGAGAGGGGAATGGACTAGTGGAGGGAGAGGTGGCGAGGTAGAGAATGCAAGGTTTATCTTTTGAACCTTGTCGTGAAAGAATTCAGCAAGGGTCTGATGAGATAATGAAGGGGGAGTTGGGGGAGGGGGCACCTTGAGGAGAGAGTTCAATGTGGTGAAGAAAAGTCGAGGGTTAGAGCCAAGAGAGTCAGTTGGATATAATAATCCTGTTTGGCGCGTAAAAGAGCAGATTGGAAGGAGGTCAGCATGAACTTAAAGTGTAAGAAAACAGCAAGGGTCCGAGATTTCCGCCAGAGGCGTTCGGCGGAGCGGGTACAGGAACGTAGGTAGCGGATATTAGAAGTCAGCCAAGGTTGGGGTTTTGTACGCCTTATAGGGCGGGTCATCAAAGGTGCAAGAGTGTCTAAGGCAGAAGATAGAATATTGTTGTAAGAAGAAACAGCCTCGTTGACAGACGTGGATGGTGCCACAGTCGAGAGGAGATTTGAAACATGGGAGGATAGAGATGAAGGGTCAATACTATGAAGATTCCTAGATAAATTAGATAAGAAAGGACGGGACTGGGAGGGAGGAGATTTAAGTGTGAAAGTTATAATATGGTGATCAGAGAGGGGAAGATCAGAGGCAAGGAAACAAGAGGGTGAACAGTTGGAGGAGAAGATAAGATCAAGACAGTGACCATTTTGATGAGTGGGGGAGGTGGAGCATAGTTGGAGATTAATGGAGGATGTTAAAGCAAGTACCTTGGAAATATAAGAGTTAGAAGGATCATTAGCAGGAATATTAAAGTCACCGAGAGAGGGAGAGGAAGGATCATGGAAGAAGGCAAGCCAGGCATCAAAGTCACTGAGAAAGGATGAAAGGGACTTATCAGGGGGACGATAAATGACCGCTATTCGAAGAGGCAGAGGAGAGAAAAGGCGGATAGAGCGGACTTCAAAGGAGGAAAAACAGTGAGATTGAGGTGGAAGAAGGGGTTGAAATCTGGAGGAGGGAGAGAGAAGTAGTCCAACACCGCCCCCGCGACCAGCAGGGCGAGGAGTATGTGAAAAAAGAGAACCGCCATGGTAGAGGGCTGCGACTGAAGCAGAGTCATCAGGGCAGAGCCAGGTTTCTGTTATGGCGAGCAGATGGAGGTGACGCGAGATAAAGAGGTCCTGGATATAGGGGAGTTTGTTACAGATAGAGCGGGCATTCCATAGGGCGCAAGAGAAGGGCAGAGAAGAGGAGGGGAGTAGAGGAATAGAGATGAGGTTAGAGAGGTCGCGGTGAGATCTGTAGAGTTGGGATAATAGTTGGTGAGGAGGGCCAGGATTGGGATTGATGTCACCGGCTGAGAGTAAGAGAAGGAGTAAAAAAGAGCGGAGGAGAGTAGGAGAGGTGTGGCCACGAAGGCGTCGAAGGCGAGAGGTATTTAGGTGGAATGGGGAAGGCAAAATGGAGGGAAGAAAGAGACAGAGATTAAAAGCCAAGAGGGAGGAAGAGGGTAGGAGAGAAGGTGAGGTGATGAAGTCGATGGATGGGCAGTGAGTTCCTGTAGCGGAGAGAGGTAGGGGGTGAGGGAAAAGGTTAGGAAGGGACAGGGCTAGGAAGAGAATGTGATTAGGGGCCATAAACGACTGAGGTACTTTAGCAACTGGGAAGATTAGATGTAAAGAGAAAAAATGCCCCGCGCGGCACCTAGAGCGGAGGCCCTGAGTGGATCGGAGTGGACCTGGGTGTCACCCCGGAGAAGGCTGTAAGGATATGCAGATGAGCTGCAAGTCCTCCACAGCACCTGAAAGGCAGCTGGTGGTAGAGCTGGGCACCTCTCAGCTGAGGAAAGGCTTACCAGGGGTTAGGCCGAAGCCAGCATTCCTCCCCCTGAGGGTCGCCTGAAGGGAATTGTGAAAATCGGTGGACAGCTGGATCACATCCTCTAGATTCCCCGCAGCTTGATACCACTGGTAAGCTAGGGTCCATTGAGCAGATCTCATGTGCAGGCGTGCCATGGGCGTCACATGAACTGTGGAGGACATATGGCCTAGAAGTCTCAACATCTGCCGAGCCGTGATCTGCTGAGATGCCCTGACCAGGGAAACGAGAGACAGAAGGTTGTCTGCTCTCGTCTTGGGAAGATAGGCCCGAGCTGTCTGAGAGTCCAGCAGGGCTCCTATAAATTATAGTTGTTGAACTGGAAGAAGGTGGGACTTTGGGTAATTGATGACAAACCCTAGTAGCTCAAAGAGTCGATTAGTCATTTGCATGGACTTTACAGCTCCTGCCTCTGAGGTGTTCTTCACCAGCCAATCGTCGAGATAAGGAAACACATGCACTCCCAGTCTGCGTAGCGACGCTGCAACTACCGCCAGGCATTTTATAAACACCCTGGGCACAGAGGCAAGCCCAAAGAGTAGCACACAATAGTGGAAGTGCTGTGTCCCTAGACGGAATCGCAGATACTTCCTGTGAGCTGGAAGTATCGGAATGTGAGTGTAAGCATCCTTTAAGTCCAGAGAGCATAGCCAATCGTTTTTCTGAATCATGGGAAAAAGGGGGCCCAGGGAAACCATCCTGAACTTTTCTCTGACCAGATATTTGTTCAGGGCCCTTAGGTCTAGGATGGGACGCATCCCCCCCTTTTTTTTTTGCACAAGGAAGTACCTGGAATAGAATCTCGGCCCATCTTGCCCTGGTGGAACGGAATCGACCGCATTGGCGCTGAGAAGGGCAGAGAGTTCCTCTGCAAGTATCTGCCTGTGCTGGAAGCTGAAAGACAGAGCTCCCGGTGGACAATTTAGAGGTCTGGAGATCAAATTGAGGGAGTACCCCAACCGGACTATTTGAAGAACCCACCGGTCAGAGGTTATGAGAGGCCAACTTTGGTGAAAAATGTTTAACCTCCCTCCGACTGGTAGATCGTCTGGCACAGGTACGTTTATGGCAGCTATGCTCAGCTGGAGCCAGTCAAAAGCCCGCCCCTTGCTTTTGCTGGGGAGCTGCAGGGGCCTGTCTGGGCACACACTGTTGACGTGAAAGAGCGCGCTGGGGCTGAGCCTGAGAAGGCTGTCGGGAAGGTGGACTGTACCTACGCTTATTGTAAGCATAGGGAGCATTCCTTCTTCCCCTGAAAAATTGTCTACCTGTTGAGGTAGATGCTGAAGGCGCCCGGTGGGACAGTTTCTTGAGTGCGGTTTCCCACTGGTGGAGCTGCTCTACCACCTGCTCGACCTTCTCACCAAAAATATTATCCCCCCGGCAAGGAACATCCGCAAGCCGCTGCTGGGTCCGATTGTCCAGGTGAGGCACGCAGCCATGAGAGTCTGTGCATCACTATACCTTGAGCAGCGGATCTGGATGCAACATTAAAAGTGTCATAAGCACCCCTGGACAAGAATTTACGACACACCTTCAGTTGCCTGACCACCTCCTGAAAAGGCCTGGCGTGCTCTGGAGGAAGCTTATCCACCAAGTCTGCCAGTTGCTTAACATTGTTCCGCATGTGAATGCTCGTGTAGAGCTGGTAGGACTGAATTTTGAACACGAGCATAGAGGACTGGTAGGCCTTCCTCCCAAAAGAGTCCTAGCCTCTCGCCTCGGGGTGCCGAGGCGAAATCTCTAGTACTTCTGGCTCTCTTGAGAGCGGAATCCACAACCGCAGAGTCATGAGGTAACTGGACCTCATCAACTCAGGTTCTCCATGGATCTGATACTGGGACTCCACTTTCTTAGGGATGGTGGGATTAGATAATGGTTTCATCCAATTCCTCAACAATGTCTCCTTAAGGACATTATGCAGAGGGGAAGTGGATGACTCCTTGGGTGGGGAAGGATAGTCCAGTACCTCGAGCATCTCAGTCCTGGGTTCATCCTCATTTACCACAGGGAAGGGAATGCCCACAGACATTTCCTGGATAAAGGAGGAGAAGGACAGACTCTCCGGTGGAGAAAGCTTCCTCTCAGGTGAAGGAGTGGGATCAGAAGGAAGACCACAAGACTCCTCGGAAGAGAAATATCTGGGGTCTTCCCCTTCATCCCAGGAGGCATCCTCCTCAGTATTGGACAAGAGTTCACGAACTACATTCCAAAACTGGGCCCGTCTCGATGCCGAGGAACCATGTCCTCGATGGCGGTGATGAAGCTCCCTCCATCGACGTCGATGGAGAGTCAACCTGGGTGGCAGCCGAGGCCGATGCCGCATGCAGTACCGGCATCGGGGACCTCACCACAGGCACAGAGCCAGCCGCCGCTTCCATTTACAGTACTGAGGGTGCAAGCACCCCCGGTACCGGAACAGACTGATGCAGCAGTCCTTTCAGGCCTGGAAGAATGGCTTGAATGCTCTCCTCCAGAGTCGCTGTTGAGGAAGGCTGTGGGGCCAGTACCGGGGTTGAAGTCAGAACCTGTGAAGGCCTGGGAGACGGTACCGGGCTGTCCGAAGATTAACGCACCAACACCTCCTGTATGGAGGGTGAGCACTCCTCCCGGCGTCGGCGCTTTCCGGGTGCCGAATCCCTCAACGCCCCAGAGCTCCCGGTACCGTGTCTCGAGGGAGACCGGTGCCGATGCTTCTTTGCCTTCGCTCGAAGCACATCACCGGTACCAACGAGGAGGACGTGGAATCCACATGCCTCCTCGGGGTCGGGTCTGACATCTGTCGGTCCCGGTGGGCCTGCACAGCAGGAGCCTTCGAGACAGGTGGAGACCAACTCGACGGCTCACTACTTCCATTATCTGCGCTCCCGATGTCGATGCCATCCCCAGTGCCAATATCAACGCCACTGACCTCGGTACTGATGTTGACGTCGACGGCGAGGAATCAGTCGGAGCTCCGAAAAGGCGGTCCCGAAGAGCTCTTCTCGACACCTGTGTCTGCTTTTTCAAGCTAAGACACAACTTGCAAGCGTCTGGGCGATGGTCGGGCCCAAGGCACTGAATGCACCAGGAGTGCAGGTCAGTGCCCGAGATTGACCGCTGGCACCGAGCACACTTCTTGAAGCCGCTGGAAGGCTTTGATGACATCAGCGGAAAAATCGCGGCGGCGAAGTCAAACGACTTGATTGTGCCGACTAATGGCACAAAAAAGGGGAACCGCAGATGGATGGCCCAAAAGGCCACAACAGAACCGAAAAGAAACTTATAAAGGACAAAAACTAAGGAAAGAGGGATTTCTTTTTTTTTTTTTTACTGGAAAAGAAAAAAACAAGAAAAAAGGCGACTAAAAACAAGAGAAAAAAGCGGCAAACAGCACGCAAAAAGAATTTTTCCTGGGACCTAAGGGAGAGAGACCGCGAGCAGGCACTGTCCACCGTGGAAAAGAACAAACTGAGGCAGGAACAGACGCGCGTGAGTGGGAAGATGGCCGCGCATGCGCAGTGCGTCCGTCCCATGCTTTGCTGGCTGTCGCAAAGCTCTTTTAGATTTTACTAGAAAATCTCTGTTCCTGGGGCCGCCGTGGACGACGACAACCCACATGTGAGAACAAGCAGCCTGCTTGTCCTCGGAGAAATGTATTATTCTAAAAACTTATAAAGATTTTTAAAAAAAGAATTGTAATCTATTAAAATAGCACATTTGATTCCTAAAAATGATATACAAATTTGATATTATTCATAGATACTTGTGGTTTTATTAATCACTATAAACAGATAAATCTATCAAATTGTTATGTAAAAATGTAGCTATAATTTTCCTAGGAGCCTCACAAGCCCCACAGGTATACAAATTACTATAATCCATGTGACCGGAAACACAAAACTTTTAATAAAACAAAGTTAACATTTTTTACACAGTTTATAGATACCAAACAAAAAAAAACCCTGAAAGAATTACTTACAGGATGATAAAAGCTTAATGGTGGCATCTTTCATGGATTCACACTAATGGGTCATGAGTTCTATCCAATGCCCAGTAGACGTTTACAACTATATCATGCTCAGGGCACAACACCCACCACCATCAACTGCCAACTGCTTGTCACTTCAGCAGTGAATATGAGACTGGTTTCAACTAGACAATGCACCCTACGGGGCAAAGCACACCAGGTCTGGTTTGCCTACTGACATTAGACTATAGTTTATGCAGAAATGAGTAAAAGAAAAATCATTGACCAGGCTGCAATTAATCTCTAACACTTCAGCCAAACTTATTGAAAGGGACACTTCAATTTTGAGAGAATTATATTGGTTCCTTTTCTTATTTCAGATTAGATTCAAGCTTTTGACTACTGTTGTTTATATTATACAGGGGATAGCATTGTCTTATCTTTTGGACGCTATCAGGATCCTTGACATTCCATAAGATCTGCACAAGATATTCTTATTGAAATTCCATTGGTCAAACAATGTAAATTATCGTCAATTCCCCCCCCCCAAAAAAAATCACAAGTACTACTACTACTACTTAACATTTCTAAAGCGCTACTAGGGTTACGCAGCGCTGTACAGTTTAACGAAGAAGGACAGTCCCTGCTAAAAGGAGCTTACAATCTAAAGGACGAAATGTCAAGTTGGGGCAGTCTAGATTTCCTGAATAGAGGTATAATGGTTAGGTGCCAAAAGCGACATTGAAGAGGTGTGCTTTGAGCAAGGATTTGAAGATGGGCAAGGAGGGGGCTTGACGTATGGACTCGAGGCGTTTATTCCAAGCGTAGGGTGAGGCGAGGCAGAAAGGGCGGAGCCTGGAGTTGGCGGTGGAGGAGAAGGGTACTGAGAGGAGGGTTTTGTCCTGTGAGCGGAGGTTTCGGGTAGGAATGTAAAGGGAGATGAGGATAGAGAGGTAACGAGCGGCTGCAGATTGAGTGCATTTGTAGGTTAGTAGGAGTAGCTTGAACTGTATGCGGTACCTGATCGGAAGCCTGTGAAGTGACTTGAGGAGAGGGGTGATATGAGCATATCGGTCCAGACGGAAGATAAGACGTGCAGCAGAGTTCTGAACGGATTGAAGGGGGGAAAGATGGCTAAGTGGGAGGCCGGTGAGGAGTAGGTTGCAGTAGTCAAGGCGAGAGGTAATGAGAGAGTGGATGAGAGTTCGGGTGGCGTGTTCAGATAGGAAAGGGCGAATTTTGCTGATGTTATAGAGAAAGAAGCGACAGGTCTTGGCTATCTGCTGGATATGCGAAGAGAAGTACCCCACCCTTCTAGTCCCCAAGAGACCCAACCCATCCCCTCCCCTCAACCTCGAGCAGAGAATTCCACCAATGGCCACTAGTAGTAGTCTTAAGTCATTCTTCCTTATAAGAAGCTCCGTTCCTTTTATCTTGCTGCACCTTATGCCTGGAATAGACTTCCTGAGCCGGTCCGTCAAGCTCCATTTCTGGCAGTCTTCAAATCTAAGCTAAAACCCCACCTTTTTGATGCTGCTTTTAACTCCTAACTCTTGTTCACTTGTTCAGAACCCTTATTTTATCATCCTGACTTTAATATTCCTTTATCTCTTGTTTGTCCTGTTTGTCTGTCATAATTAGATTGCAAGCTCTGTCGAGCAGGGACTGTCTCTTCATGTTCAAGTGTACAGCGCTGCGTATGTCTAATAGCGCTACAGAAATTATAAGTAGTAGTAGTAAGTAGTAGTAGTCTTAAGTCATTCTTCCATATAAGGAGCAAATGCCCTTAAATGGTTGGATGAACACTAGTGATACTACCACTAGAGGTCATCAGCGCTATTTTGACACTTGCAGCCTGAAAGGGTGGGAGCAGAGAGGAACTGCTCCTATCCTATCCCACTAGACTACTAGGGAATCCCCAGCTGAGTCCTGGAGGAAAGGGCAGGGTCTTGTTGGAGGAGAACAGAAGAGGGGGAAACGGACCAGTTGCCTAGTGGTCAGAGAACCTGTTCAAATCCTGCTGCTGCTGTTTGTGCTATTGGACAAGTCACTTAACTCTCCACTGCCTCATGTACAAACTTAGGGCTCCTTTTACTAAGCAGTGGTGCCCAATGCAGGCTTATCGCTCGCTATAACAGAAATACCGCCAGACTACTGCAGCAGCCCGTCAATACTTCCCGCCCCTACCGCAGGATGGCGGATTGTACCCGGTGATAATCGGGCAGTGCTGCACACTGCCTGGTTACCATCGGGTTAGCACGGGAGCCCTTACCGCCACCTCAATGGATGGCGGTAAGGGCTCCCCCACAAAATGGCCGGCCATTTCCTGCAGGAAAGAGAGACTTTCCCTTTTACCAGCTGTGGTAAAAGGGGGCCTCAGAACGCATGTAAAACACGTGCTGATGCCAGCACCAGCCCACTTTTGCCGTAGGTTGGTAAATGGGGCCCTTAGATTGTGAGCCCTCCAGGAAAAGGGAAATTAGTGTATCTGAATGTAACTCACCTTGAGCTACTACTGAAAACAGGTGTAAGCTAAATCCAAATACTCTTTTTTGACAGTTGGGGCAGCAGCCATGCTACTAGACTGCCAGTAAGTGCAGCCACGATATCAGCAGTTGTGACAGCTAGTGCACGGCATTGAACTATGTGTCGTCACAGCTGGCCATGCCTCTGTTCCAACCCTGTCATGTCCTGACCTACCCCAACCTGCGTTAAGCAACCAGTGTAGGGTTTGGGGGGGAGGGGGTTTGCCCATTAGTATGGGTCCATACTAATGTCTGCTACATGGTAGAAAAATGCAATAGCTCCTTAATACAGCCTGGTAAAAAGAATCCCAATCAAACATATAAATGGCAAGAGGCGTACTCACTCGCAAATGCGCAGTAGAGACCCTCTCTGTCCCACGTCAATACGTGATGACGGGGGCGTGACAGAGAGGGAACCTGCGCACCTGCGAGTGAGGGAACCGCCGTCACCACCGCTCCCTCCCCACCCCAGGGTTGCCGCTACCGCTTCCCCCACCCACCCGGAGTCGCCGCCGCCACCCACCCTCTACCCGGCCCAGGTACCTGGCTTCACTATTCAAACCGCCAGAACGCAGCACACAGCTCATCTGAGCTGCCATTGGCCTTCCTTACCTGCCTGTGTCCAGCCCTCGCCGACGTTACGTCACACGAGGGCAGAACACACGCAGAGAAGAAGGAAGGCAGACGGTAGCTCAGATGAGCTGTGTGCTGCGTTCTGGCGGTTTGAATAGTGAAGCCAGGTACCCGGCCCGGGTGGAGGGGTGGCGGAGGGGACACGGGGGGGGGGGGGGGAGGTGGCGGCGGCGGCGACCTATCTGGGGGGGGGGGGCTTTCAAACCCCCCCCTTCCTTTACTAGCCCGTTTTTACGGGCTCAACAGCTAGTTGTGCAATAAGCAAAGGGTAACAGGGAAAGTAAATGGACTATGGAAATTTATGAAAAAGCTATCTTCAGAAAGTTTGATTTATTAAACTATTTATTCCATTCTTCACAAAGTACTATACTAGATTATAATTTGAAATTCCAATATCCATTCATGCATACTGTAATTTAAAATAAATTCAAATATTATTCCTAGCTTAAAACCAGTAAGAGGTGTAATATAATCGTCCACCCTGTAACCCAATGCTATCTTAAACATGGCCTTATGCATATTTTCTAGAATGCAAATAATTAGTATCTTCTCTTAACAAGAAGATACTAATTATCCTCTCACTACAGAATTCAAATGGATACTGACTAATGAAGTTGAAAACACCAATCAGTACACAATCCAACTGAAAGAAAAATACAGAAATAGCAGAGGGAATTTTAGAAATGGAGGAAAAAGGCCTGAGAAATACTAACAGCAGCTGGACAGACAGCATCCTATGCCACCAGTAACCCTCAATACCATAATGCCGAAAACCTCTTTATAATCAGTTGAAAACATGAAGCATCTGGACAAATAGAAGTCCATAAAAATAATACCAAGTCCTAGAGTGATTTCAATGTATGACCTCTGAATTTCAACTTCTAAAAAACCTTAATCTTCCTGATATTCTGTTGTCAGAAAAAAAAAACTGCTTCATGAATCATTCTGACTGAAACAAGCGTGCACTTATCAAAAAGTCCAGTGTGGTTTATATAGTTCAACAGATGGTATCAGATGCAACCATTACCCTGAAGTGCACTTATCTTTAGCTGCAATTCCCTCCAAATCTCTATCAACTGGATTGTCAACGGTTGGTGTTCAACTGTGTTGAAACAATCCAAGCCTATTTTTGAGATTTACGGGGTAGTTACTAATGGGCATTAATATAATATAATATAATATAATATAATATAATATAATATAATATAATATAATATAATATAATATAATAATACACAATATTTTCATCTTAACATGCAATAAACAGCAAAATCATGCACTGAATATATCATAACACATGCTAGTCTAATTCACAACCAATGCAAAATGAGATGCAAAGCACCTCATAATACAAATTGAATAACTCAGCTTGTGTTGAAGATCACAAGCTTCATTATTTGTGGAAACAAATTCCAGTATAAAGCTGGCGTTATTTTTCCTGTTAGTGGCCTGTGGCTCTGACAGATGTGGCTCGATGCTCCTGGACACCGTCTTTAAAGAGGCCAGCGCTGTGTAATTAACAGCACCATTCCTTCTTCCCTTGGATCTCTTCCCCCTCATCACCACCAGCACGTTTTCAAACCTTAGTCCAAGGCTCCCCACTCTCTCAAAGACCCTTCACAAGCCACCTACACCCCCCTATAGGCTCTCTGGGTCAAGCCAAAGCAATTCAGTGGTTCAGTTGAACAGAGTAGGAACAATCCCCAGTTGCTTCAACCCCATATGTTTTCAAGTTCAAAATGGCACCCATGACTCCTAGCAGCAGTCTTGTGGTGCTATCATTAGAGGTCAAGCTGTTTCAGGTAGAGCCAAATAGGTAGGTCCATAACCCTGTTTAAGGTATCCAATACAAATTTGTGAAAATATTTTTTGTTTGAACCTATTGAAGGGAGCATAATTCCTGAAATCAAGCCAAGAAACACATTACACGTTAGAATAACAAAAAAGTATCACCTTGATTTTTTTTCCTGATCTTTACTTCTGTGCACTGGTGCTATCTAAAAGTATGATGGATAGACTAGATAAACTTTACCTGCCACCATATTCTATGTTATGTGTGAGCAATTTTTCTAGTTGGCTCTCTCCACTGAAAGATGCTGGGGAAGAATAACTCATAAATTGAGTGATTTGAAGGGAACATCATATTTTTCTCTACATCCTACCAGCAGCAGGCCAAGAGTTCAGCAATCAGGAGACTCGGGTCTTGTGGAAAGCTGGACCCTAAACCACCAAACCGGGTTTGGGCAACAAATGAGTGAGGTACTAGGCTTTTTTTTCCCTGCAGAGCTCAAGAGGGAGTGCAGGCATTCCTGAGGATTTAGACTCAGAATACTAAACTGTCCCCTGACAAAGGAAAACCAATTAGGATTTTAGCCTCATCAAAGAGTTGAAGTGGAAGACAATGCAGAGTCTACAACCAGCTGAGGAAAATGACTTGCAACTAGAAGTGTGTTTTGATAGACTAATTTTCAATGGCTCTGAGGGAGACTCCATGGGAGATTTTGTACCATTGGAGATTTTGGGGGGGGGGGGGAGTTGTAAAGCAAAATCTTGGGTCAGGCAGTTTTCCAAGTAAGATCTCCTGGATTCTAGGAACCCATGAGGTGTGTGGAAGTGAAGTGTCGTTTTCCATCCCAGAGGAAAAAAAAAAAAAGGATATTTTGAAGAACAGAGAAACTACTGAGGGAGGTACTGTCCAAAGGATCCCTCATCTTTTATGAGAGAAAGAAACCGAGAGGGGACGATCTCAGGAAATAAGAACCCAGTGTATTTTGGGGTTTTGTTTGTTTGTTTTTAAACACCTTTGAGCTTTTTTTGACATGGCATGTTTATGAAAACAGATAAACTATTTACCCCTTTCATTCACACAGTAAATTATATTTTCAAGCAGCTCCTGGAGTGAGCTGAGGCTTTTTTTACTTTTTTTTTTTTGGGGGGGGGGGGGGGGTGGTGGTGGTAAAGGAGTACCTGACTAAAAGGATGAAATGTGCATGATCATCCAAACACTTGGACCTTCAAGAAAAATCTATAAATTGTGAAAAAATGGTTTTTAAAAAAATTCTTCAAAAAGAAGCAGCTGCAAATGGTTGAATTTACATCAGGCACGGACATTTTCAAAAATACCAATCTGGAAATCCAGAAAAGATATATTACACATATTAGAAAAGGCCAAATGAAAACCGGCATGGTTTAAAAGTGAGGTGAAGAGGAGATCACGTGATGAGCTGAGGAGTGCAGACACGTGACAGCACTTCTCCGGGGCCCTCGCACCCGGCCCAGCCACATCCAGCAACTTTTCTGGACTCTAAGAGCGCTATTTGCTAGCAGTTATACATTCTATGGACCTATTTGTGATAAGAACCGAAAAGGCGATGCCCGAAAAATCCAATATGAAAGAGCCGGTGAAAGTAAGAACCGCTAGTGAAACAAAGATGGCACCGAGCCCGACTGAGGAAACCCCGCTCTTCACATCACCACAGCTGCACCAGTTAACGGAGGCAGTAAGAAATGCTATAGAGCCACAACTGCAGCATCTATATGAGTAGATTACGAGTCTGGAAGGGCTACTGGAAGATACAACTCGTAGAACGGGGGAGCTAGAGAAACGAGTGTCAGCAGTAGAGGACATGAAGGTGGACACAACAGCACAGATAAAGCAAATCCACAAAATGGTGTCAGACCATGCGCAACAGTTAGATGATCTTGAAAACCGCTCACACTGATCCAATCTCAGACTTGTTGGGATCCCTGAGACGCTTGCTGAACAATCTTTACCAACATTACTAGAGCGGTGGTTGAAGGCAGAATTTGCCCTCTCTGACAGTGTGGGGCCCTTATGCCTGGAGCGAGCGCACAGGATAGCCCGTATGCAACCTGAGAGAAACAGGCCCCGCGTTGTCGTTGTTAAAGTTTTCAACTACGTACACAAAATGGAAATTCTTTGAGGATTCTGACTAAAAAGAGATAATTTGTTTTATGATGGAGCACCTATCAAGATATTTCAGGATTATTCGGTGGCGCTGCAGGAGCGACGGCGCCTCTTTGGCCCGGTTTGTAAAACGCTGGCTGAAAATCAGAAGCGGTTTATGCTACTTTATCCAGCGCAATTAAAAATACACTATGAAGGAAGCTTGAGATCTGTTGGGTCACCAAGTGAAGCTCAGAAATGTATAACAGGAAGCCTACAACTATTAAAGAAGACCGCTTGACTGCCAACATAAATTTAACAGGAGAAATGATCATAGTCAACAGTTTATGGATTGCTAAAAGGACTGTTCCTTGTAATACAGGTGTGCCTAGATATGGAGGAAAAGTAATGTTGATGTGTGAGTGAGGTGGGGTGTGGCTGGGTGGGATGGGGGGGGGGGGTTCCAAATCATCCTTTAAGATCTCAATCTTTCCCTTAATGAAGAGGGAGAGCTGTTGGGAATATATAGAAGGGGATGAGTATGTTTTGGGAGGGAGGGGTTTGGAAGGGAGGGTGGGGAACCTATTTATTTTAGTTATTTTAGTTACATTTGTACCCCGCGCTTTCCCACTCATGGCAGGCTCAATGCAGCTACTATGGTTACATGCATGAGGATGAAGCTTTGGTGTTGTCAGTTAGCAGTATATATATATAGCTTGCAGATCACTTTGCAAATGGAAGCTCTGTGTATCATTGAGATGGTATATATGGCAGAGGAGGAGGAGACCCCTGGGCGGGGCTGGGCGCCTGGGGGATTATTATGGATTAAGGACACTCTCAGAAATGTGTGGGTGCAGTCCTTCCCAAAATGGTAAAAACGACTAGAAATCTTTGTTGGAATGTGGGGGGCATAACATCGCCAATGAAACGGGCAAAAATTTTATCTGCATTACAAAGGCAAAAAGCAGACATTGCATGCCTCCAAGAAACTCGTCTCTCAGAGGTAGAGCATCAGAAGCTGCAGAGAGGGTGGGTAGGAGAGGTTTGCTCAGCCTCTCCCCCGGGGCGTAAAGGAGGAGTAGCGATATTGATTAGAAAAGGGTTGGGGTGTAAGACAAAAATATTAGCAAAAGACCCGTTAGGAAATTATATTCTCTTACACATTTGGCTACATAACAGGGAATTTCTAGTACTGAACCTGTATGGCCCGAACAGATATGACCCTGCATACTATCATGCATTGATACAACTTTGTGTGCCCTATCAAACACTCAAGTTAATGGTACTGGGGGATTTTAACTTGGTTTTGGATCCAACTCTGGATTGCTCAGTCCCTAGAACAGCTCATCAGGATGGGCCTCGAGTTACAGACCTTGCTTCTTTTATGCGTTCCCTAAATCTAGTAGATGCATGGCGCTCATTGCACCCTGAAAAATGAGATTTTACACATTTGTCAAGAGCACATGGTACTCTGTCAAGAATCGATTATATACTAAGACAGAGCCCTTTTTCCTTGCGTGCAAGGGGTGCGGATAGGCCCTGAGGAGGTGTCTGACCACGGGATTGTGTAGATAAACATGGAAGCCCCAGAGTACTACCAAACCAGAAAGGGATGGAGGTTCCCAGCCTATTTTTTTTTTATTACAATTGTACCCCGCGCTTTTTCCCACTCATGGCAGGCTCAATGCAGCAGGCAATGGAGGGTTAAGTGACTTGCCCAGAGTCACAAGGAGCTGCCTGTGCCAAGAATCGAACTCAGTTCCTCAGTTCCCCAGGACCAAAGTCCACCACCCTAACCACTAGGCCACTCCTCCACAAAACGCTGATTTTGCTAAATACCTATGCCAAAAATGGAGTGACTTTCTAGGTTATAATGAACAGCACCTGAATCAGCCAAGCCTCTTTTGGTTAACGGTCAAAGCCATGTTGAGGGGTAATATAATAGCATATGTTCAAGCCCGAAATAAAAGCTTTCAGGAGCCATTCTACAATTAGAATTAAAATTAAAAGGAAGTGAAGAAACAATATATTTAGAAACCAAGCCCCGACACACGAAAGCAGCTACATGTTAACGCAAGTAGCCTTAAACTCTTTGCTTCATGAGCATGCGACACGCTCTCTTCTGTATTGTAAATATAGATTGCAGAGGTACGGAAATAGAACAGGACCCTTATTAGCAAGTCTTGTCAAGTCATGGGGATTGCACAAAGCTATAACTGCTGTAAAGGATAAGAATGGGACCATGTGCAATAAAAGTGAAGAGATAGCAGAGATGTGCGGCACTTTTCCACCCTATACGAGGCGGATCAGGCCACGAGTTTACCCACATTAGGTAGATATTTGGCTAAAGTGAGACTCCCAAAGTTGTCACTCCAAGACATCCAGAAATTAGAGGGCTCTATCACTGGGAAGGAGCTCCAAGACACCATCAAGTCCTTGTCACTGAACTCGGCCCCGGGCGGGTTCTCTGGAAAGTTTTATAAATTATTACCCCCCTCCTTTTTGGGCCCACTTAAAGCATATTATGAGCAAATGGTGACAGAGGGTGAATTCCCATTATATGCAAACACTGCATTAATTTCACTGATATTGAAACCGAGAAGGCTGGCTGACCAGGCTGATTCATATCGCCCAATTTCACTCCTAAATGTAGATCTTAAGATTTATGCGAAACTCTTAGCGAAGCGACTGGCAAGACTTCTCCCAAGATTAATTGGGGTAGAGCAAACGGGGTTTGTTAGAAATCGTCAAGCAGTGAGCAACATTCGTCGCTTGTTGTTAGCCATGGCACAGTGTCAACAGACTAAAACGTCAGCCTTAATTCTCAGTTTAGATCCGCACAAGGCCTTTGACAGAGTGAGCTGGGAATACCTGTTTGGAGTTTTGAGATGCATGGGATTCCAGCAATGGTTTTATAAAGCGATACAGGTGTTATATGTGAACCCAATGGCCTCACCTCTTGTTAATGGAGTACGTACCACTACGTTTCCCATACGAAAAGGTACGCGGCAAGGATGACCACTTTCCCCACTATTATTTGTGTTCTCTATAGAACCATTGTTACGACAACTGAAATTGGCAAAAGGGATCTCTAGCATCATGGTGGGTGGTGAAACGGTAAAAGCATTGGCGTTCGCAAACGATATCTTAGTGGTGGCGACTGAGCCAGAACATTCGCTCCCACTATTGCTGGAGACAGTTGCTAAATTTGGCCACTACTCAGGCTTTTTATTGAATTTTAGAAAGTCCCAGGCTCTTCAAATCATTCGGGAAGAGGGCATAAAATGGCAAGGCGCTTTCCTTTATAATGGGCAGGAGGGGATGTAAAGTATTTGGGAGTGCGTATACCTAGTGAATTATCTCAACTGTACTCTAAGAATGTTGCTAAGCTACTCTCTGATATCAGTGCAAGATTAAAATTGTGGCAGACATACCCATTATCCCTTTTAGGACGTATTGCATTGTATAATATGTTAATTGTCCCACGATGGTTGTACACATTTCAAGTGTTGCCACTTTATCTTAAGCATCATGATGAAAAGAAACTAAATCACCTGTTGCAGAGATTCCTCTAGAGAGGCGAGAAAGCAAGATTGCCGCCCAGCGTTTTCCAGATCCCGGTGGAATATGGGGGCCTAGGCCTCTTGAGCTTGAGACATCTAACAGTCGCCAGTGGCATGAGACATGTAAATGATTGGTTCAGGGATACACAAGATTTTTCGGCCACAAAAACTGAAACAAATCTGACCAACAAAATTCACTTTAGTTGTTTATTGCTTGTGTTCAGAGGGAGTATTCCTACAGTATTACTATCTTCTGCCATTTTTCCAACTGCAAAGGTGATCTGGCGGTGGG
Organism: Microcaecilia unicolor; assembly: GCF_901765095.1. Lineage (NCBI taxonomy): Eukaryota > Metazoa > Chordata > Amphibia > Gymnophiona > Siphonopidae > Microcaecilia > Microcaecilia unicolor. The sequence continues at coordinate 260,783,644 of NC_044033.1, read as the reverse complement.
TGTGCCGCCGCCACCACCATTTCTCTCCAAAGACTACCCCCGTATATGGCCATCTGTGGCAATCCGGCCTTTCCTCCAGGGTCCATGTACCCAGCTTTTCGCAGATGGCAGAGGCGTGGGCTGATCTACATATCGCATTAGCTGACAGAGGAAGGTCGAATCAAATCTTTTGTGGAGTTACAAAAACAGTTTTCCCTATCCTCACAGGACATTTTTCATTATTACCAATTGAAACACTATATAGACAGTTTATCATGGGAACAACTGACTGAGGATGAATAAGAGAAGCTGGCTCCAGCTTTTTCCCTAGGTGTGCAACAGAAGATATCACTATCCTTTTATCACAGGCATTTGAGAGATACAGCACTTGAATTGGATTTTGCAAGATATGCCAAATTGTGGAGTGAGGACTTGAACACTATTATTACTACAACCATGTTTAAAGACCATGTACTGGCATTACGTAAATATACAAAGTTAACATTGCATTGGGAATTGCAATACAAATTTGCTTTACGAAAGTACATTTTTCCATGACAGGACTTCCACATGGGATTATCGCCAGATGAAGCCTGCCCGAGATGTGGAGCAGAGGGAGAGATATTAGGGCATATGTTCTGGTCTTGCACACGAATAGTAATATTTTGGAAAACTTTGCTAAAGCAGATATCGGCTTTGTGGGCAACAGGATGGCACTAAGATCTCTCGCTCTTGTTTGGTCAACCACGTCTGGGCCTGCCAATACCTCGGGGATATAAAGATTTTGTGTTACGGGATATTATTATTGCTAAGAAAATGATTCTTATACAGTGGATTACTAACCGGGTGCCATCCACACAACAATGGCGTGCTCAGATGGTATTCCTATTATGATTGGAGAGATTGGAACTGTATAATGCAGCTCCTGAGGAAATCCTAAGGTGGAAATACAAATGGTCCTCGTTTTGGGGTCTCTCACTCCAGCCGCCAGAGGACAGTTACTGGACTTCTGACATAGGACGAAGATCTATGCATGAGACTGTAATTTGTTAGACATATGAAATATAGATTAGAAAAGGGAGGGGGAGGGATGAATATATAGGGATGGGGAAGGGGAGGGATGTTTTCTCTTTAACGACTTTGCAAATCACGACATTGTCAACTTTGTCGTGTTATTCGATGAGTTAAGAAAAAGATGAAACCATAGAATAAGAATGGGGTTTGAGCTGGTTGATGGAGGGGGATGGGATGTGGGGAGAAAATGTAAAACTGCATAGAGACTTCAGTTTGTATGATGACATTCTGTATTTGTGTTTCACTTTGAGAACTGTACATGTTATCCTATGTTACCGTCAATAAAAAAGATTTAAACTTTAAAGTGAGGTGAAAGAGGCTATTATAGTGAAAAGAACATCATTCAAAAAATATAATAAGGATCCAAATGAAGAAAACAAGAAACAGCTTAAGCATTGTCAAATTAGTTGCAGGGCACTGAATCACGGAGTAGACAGGAGAACAAGTTCATATCGGAAAGACAAAGGAGGGATAGTCATTAAGGTAGTCTTTTAGTAAAGATTAACTCGAGTTATCTGCAGTGGGGCCCATAGGAATAAAATGGGCCCTGCTGCAAACAAGTCAAGCTAATTTTTAGTAAAAGACCCCCTAAGTGCTTTACAACCCTGTATACATGTTAAATATTAAGCACCATGGAATACACAGTAATGATATGCAAAGCATGCAAATGTTTGCAAAACAAATAACAATTTCCAGTGAACACCAAAAGTTGGTAGTATTTTTCTGCCTGGGCTGCTTCTTAATATAGCCCTCCTCTTCTGACGCGCCCCCCCCCCCCCCCACAAGCATCACATCCTTCCACCTGAATACCCCCACAAATTTCATCCCCCTGCCCCACTTACCCTCCCCACCCTGAAGACCCTCCCAATCACAAAAAGCATCACCCACCTGTAGGCACCTACCCCTGGGTCTATCATTAGTAATCTCTGATATCTAGTGGGATCAAGGAAGGAGCAATCCCTAGTCACGCATGCCTCTTTCCAGCACTGGGTTGAAATTCTCACCAACAGGTGCAGTACTACCACCAAGTATCAAGCTGCCATATAAGGGCTTTTTGCCAGCATGATTTGGAACCTGATGAGAGAAAGAAAGGAAGGAGCAACAGGGCATCGCTTCTGCCCCAATCCTACTAACTACCAGGGATTACTAAAGGTAGGCCCTAAGAGGGCCTAACGAGAGTGTGGTGGGAGGAAGGCTATAGTGTGGAAGGCACTAGGAAGAGAGGGTTTTCAGGGCAGGACAACATCCAGAAGGTGGACAGATACTGAATTAGCAATGGTCCCTTTAAGAAGCGCCCTGGAGCGTCAAGCTGAAGCTTTGTGTCCAATCCTCCCAGGCACTATGAATAGCACATTTTGCAATGTTGATATATTTCCTGCCACAGTTTTCCAAATCTTGGGGTCATGATTGACTCTGAGCTCTCCTTTAAGTTTCAAATCTCTAATCTTCTCAAAGCAGGGTTTTACGCCCTGCATAAAATCCGATCGCTCCTTTCTATTCTTGATACTAATGCTGTTCATGCGCTAATTCATGCATTCTTAACGTCCCAAATTGACTATTGCAATATTATTTATGCAGGTCTCCCTCAGATTCAGATCAAACACATTCAGACATACCACACTACTGCAGCACGCTTACTTTACAATGCTAAACTTTTTGACTGGGTTTCTCCTCTACTATATCGCTTGCATTGGTTCTGCCAGAATTAAATTTAAGATCCTCTGTCTAACTGACAAAGCCTACTACCAAGGTAACCCCACCTAGCTTTTATCTCCCACTATCCCCTACACTCCTACAAGATGTCTTCAAGTCACTCAAATCTCAAAGGTTAGTACTCCCTTCCCCTTACCTTGCACATCTTGCATCTACTAGACATTCAGCCATTAACTTTCTTGCACCTAAACTTTGGAATGACCTCCCCCCCCCCCGCCCCCCCCCCCCCCCCCCCACACACACACACACTTCGCTCTGAGAAATCTTTTTCCAAATCTGAAGTATTACCAAAGACACATTTATTTTTTTATTTAGCTAGTTGTTTCTGGATCATTAGCCACTCTTCTGGAACACTTTTCTCCTCTGTCTCAATTATCCCACTTTGAATGAACGTGACTTTCCTTTTATATGATGGCATTCCTTTCTTCATTTTAACCTATTTGATGTTTTGTAAACTGTCTTGATCTACTAGTTAAAGTGGTATATCAAATCCTCATAATAAACAAACACAAATATCACAAGCTGTGTAATGCATATACTGCAAGGACGATTAGCATGCAGTACTGAGCTACCGCAGGTGAGTCAATACCATAGAAAATTAAGTTGCAGTAAAAGCCCAACATTTAGTGCGCCTTAATAACCACCCCCCTAAAATAATTCTTTGATTTGATATTTACTGAGTAAGATGTAAGATACTTAATGGTGTCAATTTTGGGGACAGAAAAATCTCAGTGAACCTGGAAAATCTGAACAGATTAAATCAAATCTAAAGAGCAGCAAATCACCTACACTGAATGATATATATTTCAGAGCAGGGCTTGACAAATCCCAGGTGTGAAGCCGCCATGGTGACTGAAAAATCGGGCCTGGCAGCTGGCCTTTGTCAGACCTCCACAAGGCAGCAAGCAGCTCTGTTCAAGCTGCAAAAACAGCAGCAGCTCAGCTCTCTTCCCTTCACTAAGTTTGTCTCCTACTTCCCACCGTGGCAGTGAGCAACTCTGTTTGAGCTGCAAAGTTAGCAGTGGTTCAGCTCTCTTCCCTTCGCACTGCCTCCTCCTTCACACTGCGAAAGCTGATACGTGCGCAGTCTGCGGAGGTTGGGAATTCTGCACAAATTCTGCATTGCACAGTAGTGCAGAATTCCCCCGGGAGTTCCACTTTAATAAATAACTTGCTGTGCAATTTATAAATGTGCATAAATAAAAATTCTAGTTGTTGAAGTCTGGCACCTAGATTTTGGGGCTGGCTTCTAGATCCTAAGAAACTCTGTTAAGCTCTGCTTTAGAGTACTGAAAAAAAAAATCAAAAATGAAATTGCAGATCTATTACTTGCAATCTGTAACCTATCGTTAACATCAACTACGGTCCTTAAAACTGGATGGTGACTAACATGTCCAGATCACCACTGGAACCCCTCATAAAACATGACACAAGTGATGGGAAACCAGATGGAAGCTATTATTAAAAAAAATAAATAATGAAGCTACTTAACACACAGACATGATATAATGCAACAAAGATTTAGCCAAGAGAAGCCTTGCCTCAACTATCTGCTACTCATTTTTGCACATATGAATAAACATGTACTCTTATATGAGAAAAGTTTAAAGAGGTGCGGGCTCTTCAACTTGGAGAAGAGACAGCTGAGAGGAGATAAGATAAAGATCTATAAAATTCTGAATGGAATGGAACAAGTAAATCAAATTTTTCAGAAAGTACAAAGACTAGGGGTCACTCCACGGAGTTACATAATAGCACACTTAAAACAAATAGAAGAATATATTATTTTTTTCACTCAACGAATAATTATGCTCTGGAACTCACTGCTGGAGAAAGTGGTAAAAGCAATTAATTTAGCTAGGATTAAAAAAAAAAGGTTTGGACAAATTCCAAGAGAAAAGTTCAGAATGCGTTTATTAAGGTGCACGGAATCTTGCCACTTTTTGGGGCTCTGCCAGGTACTTGTAACCCCAGCATGTCAACTCTTATGCTCTTAATTTGGAGCTAAGAGGTCCATATTCAGCACTGGCCAGTGCCTGGTTAACCTGGATGACTGTACTGAACCACATATTTATTTATTAGGATTTATTTACCGCCTTTTTGAAGGAGTTCACTCAAGGCGGTGTACAGTAAGAATAGATCAAACATGAGCACCAGGCAATTAGAGCAGTAAAAATATTTGAAAACAATACAAAGTATGGCATGGTATACTAGCAATGTCACCACAATACATAATAGAACATTATAATTGGTAGTGAAGGGTAAGGCAAAGTTGTAACATATAGATGGGTAAGAAAGAAGGAAGAATTAGAAAGTAAGGTGACTGATTTGAAGAAAGTTGCACACGGAGGAGTGGATAAACATGTCCCGCTGCAGTATGTGCAGCCCGAGTCAATCCTTGTGTGTGTGAGTGAGACTAACAAGTTAGTTACTTCTTCCATTAAAGGCTTGGTTGAAGAGCCTTTCAGGCAATGCATTCCAGAGTGTGAGGGCTACTCTGGAGAAAAACATAGTACATGACGGCAGAAAAAGACCTGCACGGTCCACCCAGTCTGCCCAACAAGATAAACTCACGTGTCATTTTTTGTGTATACCTTACCTTGATTTGTACCTGTCTTTTTCAGGGCATAGACCGTATAAGTCTGCCCAGCACTATCCCCACCTCCCAACCACCCGCCCCGCCTCCCACCACCGGCTCTAGCACAGACCATATAAGTCTGCCCAGCACTATCCCCACCTCCCAACCACCAGCCCTGCCTCCCACCGCCGGCTAAGCTTCTGGGGATCCCTTCCTTTTGAGGAAGATTCCTTTATGTTTATCCAACGCATGTTTGAATTCTGTTACCGTTTTCCTCTCCACCACCTCCCGCGGGAGGGCACTCCAAGTCAGTGTGTAGTTAGACACTGAAGGAGAAGGACATACTACAGGAGGCTCTATTGTTGGAGGGAGGGGAGCAAGGCCTAGCTCCCTTCCCAGCCATGAGGCAGGGCCCTGGGGAGAACTCCTCAGGGCAGGCCCCGGCTCTGGATACGGCCGGGCCCAGCTACCAGGAGAGCCGGAGAAGCAGCTCTCAGCCGAGCCTGGCCCCTGGGAGAAGAGAGCGGAGTCCCCTGGACCGTGGAGCCTCGAGGTCCAGGGGGGACAGCAGACCCAGCACCCCTCCCATGACCCAGCGGTTACCGGGTAAGGAGCACGAAGAGCATGGGAGGGGGAGGCAGAGGGTGAGGGTCTCGCAGGCCCAGAAAGTGGCAGAACAGAGGATGGAAGAGGGTCAGGAGCTTCAGCCGGTGCTGGACCCGTTGTACAGTGAGGATGAGTGGTCTGAGGAAGAGGAGGAGGAGGGGGTAGGGCAGCTGGGAAGCCAGGACAGTGCCAAACCAGAATCAGCCAGAGGAATCAGGAGAGTTGGTATCTGAGGATTGTTTTACAAAACACCAGGTTGCAGTAGATAATGTGTTGGGGACAAGCAGTCAAGACACTTTACAATTTATGAAGAATCTAGCAACTCAGAACCCTGCAAACTTTACCTTAGAGGCAGCTGCCAGGGAAGAGAGGGAAGGAGTTGAAGAGACCTCAGTTGGTGCTGCAGAGACTATGGCTGAAAACAAAATGGAGTTGAAACTCAGTCAGTCTACATATTCTGCTGTCTTTGAAACTGAGGACGGTGACTTGGGGTTTTGTGTTGTTTCACAAAAAGTGCCTGCATTACCCAATACTGATGCAAGCAACAGTTTGTCAGGGAAGGTGAACACGGGAAAGCAAGCTGGAAAGCATACTGGCATTGGGAGTGTGGAGACTAATGAACAGCAGGTCTTAGGACTGCAGACACAGGTGAGCTTAGTTAGCTCCCTGATTGAGGCACCAGGTTTTCAGCCACAAGTGGTGGATTCAGCAGCACAGCCAGGCTCAGGGAACCCCCGGCACAGAAGGGAAGATGAGATAAACTCTGGCTCTGTCTCTGTAAAAACTGTAAGCAGCCTCACGCGGGACCTGCTGGTGCAGGGAAAACAGAGCTCTCCTCAGAGTGTGTCAGTAGTCTCTCTGACAGAAGATATTGCTGGGGGATCCGCAGCCCAGGCAGAGGGAGCTCACTCCCAGGGAAGCATTGTGAAAGTTAAGGACTGTTCAGAACTGGTTATAGATTCCAGGGGGCTCAGTTCTCTGGGCACTGACTGTGGGGGGGGGGGGGGGGGGGGGGTCGGGGGATGCTGTTCAGGATATGTTGATTTGTGATGTGAGGGAGGGGGGGAAGGGGGAAGGGGCAGAGGGTTTGGAGAACTGTTCTGTTGGTGAAAAGGTTGGTGAACGGGTTGCTGTTTCGGTTTGTGGAAGGGGGGAGGGGGTTGATGGGGAGATGGCAAGGGAAGGTAAAGGGGGTGGGCAGGATCAGCAGGGGGGGAAGGGATCTTCAGGCAAAGAAGGGATAAGCTCAGGGAGGAGGGGAAGTCAGTGGAGGCAGGGTCAGCCCTCCTTCGCAGATGTGGTTAATAGGGAAGGAGGAAGAGGGAAGGGACAGTTTTCCTTTAGTAATGACACAGATGCTGGTTCGGGGGAGGTAGAGGTTTTGGGCAACTGCCCAAGAGAAGGAATGTGGTCCAAATCAAGTGGGTGGGGGAGGGGGGAATGCCTTCACGTGATACAGTGTTGAAACTAGTTTTGGGGTTAGGGTTTGTCCCAGAAGACCTCTATGCCTGTATTCATCCAGTTAATCTCCCAGAATACGATGTCAGTTTTCTGACCCAGAGAGGCATGGAGGTCTTCTGGGAAAAGTATGAGGGGGTAAGAGGAAGGGGGGATTGGAAATGTTATAGGGTAGTTCCCATCAGTCGGCCAGATCTGGTGCAGGTGACTCTGCTAGTCCGTAACGAGTCCATCTCAGGGGCAGACTTGGCCTTTTGGCTGCACATGTATGCCGAGTTGAGGACTCCATTGACCAAGCTCCCGGATCCGAATAGAGTCTGGGCGGGGGGGTGGGGGTCTTTGGTTAAACTTCATCAGGTAGGGAAGGTAGTACAACACATTCCTTCAGCAGCTTTTATTGGAAGGGACAGAATACTGTGTTTCTACAAGGGACAGCCAAGACATTGTTTCCGGTGTGGGTCTTTCCGCCATTTTAGCATGTCCTGCCCAGTACAGCAATGTGCTAAGTGCGGATCGAAAGATCATCCCACCAAAGAGTGTTCTTCGATCAGGTGCAATCTTTGTGGTGGTCTGGGGCATGCCTTCCGGGACTGCCCTAGGGCGTTGCATAATGGGGGGAGGGAAGAGGAGATGCAGGAGGAGGGGGTGGGGGGAGGGGGGTTCAGGGTCAGGATCAGGGGGCAAGGGGGGCACAGAGGGAGGTCGTGGAGGTGGTGGTTCCAGAGGCAGCAGCACAGGTGGGGGAACAGGGGTAAGGGCTGGAGGGAGTAGATGAGTGGGCCCAGGTCCCCAAGAAGCAGAGGGGGGTGAAGGGGAAGGGTAGAGGGATTTCAGGGGGGGTCAGGAGGGGGGGCTCGGCAAGAAAGGGAGACAGAAAACCAGTTGCAGGTTTTGGCAGAGGAAGAGGAGGTGGTGGAAGAAGAAGGGGAAGGGGTCGGTGGGGTTGTGGGGGGAGGGGAGGAAGGGAAGAGGAAATTAGAGGGGGTGGAGAGAGAGGGAGGTAAGCGTAAGAAGAAGGGGGGAAGGTTAGGAGGGTGAAGATTAGTGTGGAGGGTGGGGGCTGGTTGGACGGGGAGGGGGGAGAGGGGGAGCAGGAGAGGAGGAGAAGCTTATGAGGCGATCGGTTAGAATTCGAGCTCTACAGGGGAAGGATCACAGGAGTGAGAGGGGGAAGGTTCAGGGGGTGGGAGGGGATCAGGGGTGGGAGGGGGGCAAATAGAGGAAGGAGGGCAGGGGGGTTTGTCTTTGTCTGAAGAGGAGGGGGGGTTGGATGAGTCTAAGAAGAAGAAGGGAAAGAAGAAGGGAGGGGGGAGGGGGTGGGGAAGGAGGGAGTTTTTGAAGCTAGGGTTAGGGATTGGGCGGAGGAAGAAGTGGTTGAAGAAGGGGTTTGGGCTGTAGGTAGGGGTGATGTGAAGGAGGCAGTTCGGCAGGAAGAGGTTGGGAGACGGTCATCTTTCCCTACATAATGGCAGGTATTATATTATTATTTGCCACTCTGAATGTGGCAAGTGTGGCCTCCCAGAGGGCGCAATGTTTGGCCTTTGATGGCCTCTCCACGATCCAGGCGGACTGTTTCCTAATCCAGGAGACACGCTTGCAAACTCTGGAGGCAATCAGGCGTGCGAGGAGGGCCTGGAGATGGGGGCCTTCAGTTTGGGGCTTGGCAGGGGACAGGTATGGGGGGGGGGGGTAGGGATATTATTTAAAACACATAAGGTACAGATTCAAAGGGTGATGGAATTAGGAGTAGGGAGGTGTTTGGTGGTGGATGTTTTGTGGCACGGGGTAGCTTCCAGGATTATTAATGTATATGGGCCACAAAGTAAGAGGGAACGTTCACGGTTATTTGGTAAAATTAAACCCTATTTATACACAGCACGTCATGTGGTTTGGGGGGGGGATTTTAACACCATTTTGAGGAAACAGGATAGTGGAGGAAGGGCAGCGCAGGTGAGGTATGATGGGATACGGCTAGCTGGGATAATGAAAGGGGCAGGGTTGGTAGATGTGCACCTTGAATTTTCACCAGACGTGGAGGGTTTCACATTTGCACGGGGACAGTGTAGGAGCAGGATAGACAGATTTTTGGTCCGGGAAGGGGCATGCGTTCGGGGGCCCAGGTTGGTGGACGTGGACTTCTCAGACCATAAACTGGTGTTGGTGGAGGGGGGGGGGGTGGGCGGGACATAGGCCGGGGAGGGGGTTATGGCGGCTTAATTTTAAATGGGTTACCGATGAGAAGGTCAAGGAGGAATATCGGGCCTTTTTGGGTGACCAGCTTTCGATCCAGGGTATTTTCCCCTCCATTGGAGAGTGGTGGGAGTTAGTGAAGAGGCAGACGAGGTTCTTTTTCACCCGTCAAGCACGGAGAGAAGGAAGGGACTGAACTCGGCTGGGGACTGCCATTAAGAAACGAAGGGGCTATCTACTCTCCAATGGAGGGAGGAAGGAGGATATTCTGGATTTGCAGGAGCAACTTGAAAAGGTCCAGTATGATCGATATTCCTCCTTGGTCTATGAACGGGACTTTGGGAAATTGGTCAGCCCAGACCCGTTTATGTGTTGCAAGGAGTGGAGGGAGCATAGGATTGTGGGGGGTTTAAGGGACATGGGAGGGGTAGTTCAGGTGTCGAAGGAGGGGATTCTAAAGGTGGTGGAAGAGCACTTTGCACAATTTTTTTCAGATAAGCAAGTGGATAAGGAAGTGATGGGGCACTATATTGCGGGGACACCGGGGGTGGGAAGGGGGGGGCCGTCTCTTCAGGTCCTGTTGCGCCCCTGGTCGCTGGGGGAGGTAGAAGAGGCCATCAGGGCCTTAAGGAGGAAGACAGCACCAGGGCCAGATGGACTCACAACAGAGTACTATCAGGCATTTAAGTACCTTCTGGCCCCAATCCTGCTGCAAGTCTGGGAGACTGCGCGTCAGCTGAGGGTTTTACCCCAATCCCTGACTGAGGCGGCGTTGATACTTCTGAGTAAGGGAAAAGATCCAGAGTCCTTGGCCAATTGGCGTCCGATTGCCCTGCTCAAAGGTGATCAGAAGATATTCGCGCATATGCTTCTGAATAGGATGAAGGAGGTGGTGGGGGGGGGGGGGTGTTGGCAAGTTCACAGGCCTGTGGGATTAAGGGGAGGGGGGTTCTGGAGGCAGCAGCTTGGGTAAGGGAAGGTGTGGAACATAGTCGGGGGGAAGGAAGACTAATGGTGGCATTAGATCAGGATAAGGCTTTTGACAGGGTACAGTGGACGTTTCTTTGGCAGGTTTTAGAGCACTATGGGTTTCCTAGGGATTGGGTGGCTCAATTGCGTTTACTTTACATGAGGGCACGGTGTTTTCCCCTGGTGAACGGTTGGAAAGGGAGTAGTTTCGGGGTTACAGCAGGGGTGCGGCAGGGATGTCCTTTAAGCTCGATACTTTATGCTTTTGCAATTGATCCCTTTGTTAGGCGGTTAGAGCAGGGAGGGAAGGAGGGACTTCGGGGGGTGGAGGTGTGTACAGGGTCTCAATTAAGGGTGGTGGCTTACGCTGATGATGTCATGGTGTGGGTGGCGGACACAATGAAGGGGGAAAAATTGAAAGGGGTCATTTCTGGGTACTCACAGGCTACAGGGGCTTTGATAAACTTCCAGAAAAGTCAGAGGCTGTGGGTGGGTCCTCCAGGGGGTTCTTTTGAATTGGGAGGGGGGTTTCCGGAGGCCATTAGCAGACTGCGGGTATTAGGGGTATACTTTGAACAGGGGGATTATGCAACCTTTAACTGGCAGCGGTGCATACAGGGAGCTAAGGAAAAGGTTGACAGATGGAAAGGGTGGAGAATGTCCATGGCTGACCGGGTTCGGCTGATTAAATCTCACCTGGTGCCTATGTTTTTGTTTGTCAGTTATATTTGTTTGTTGCCAGCGCATTGTTATACCACCCTATATAGTGTTTTTTTTTCAGATGTTGTGGGGGAATCGGCTGAACCCGGTCAAGTGCAACATCACATACTTGGCCCGGGAAGAGGGGGGGGCGGGGTAGGGATGGTAAACCCTGTACTTTTCTTTAGCTCCCTGTTTATTCAGTTTAACCTGGGACGGGCACTGGACAGGGATCTGCCAGGATGGGCAGGTAGCGTTCTGTCTTGGTGGGAGAGATTCTGGCTCCCGTGGAAGTTGGGAAGGAGGGTGGGGGTGGTAAGGAATGGGGCTCCGGATCAGGTTGGGTACTATAGGCCCTTAGTTAGGCTGCTACGAGTTTGGGGAATTTTGGCAGAGGAAATAAAGACAGGGAGGAGGGAGGTATGGGTGGAACGGGTGAGGTCCCAGACATTCTCATCACCCCTGGTACTGAAGGATGCACCTGGTCCAGTACTGAGGCAGGGCTTGCGGTTGGTGGCCTCACGGAGGATCCCGCCGAAATATAGAGACATTGTTTGGCTGTCTTTTCACGGGAAATTGTATGTCAGAGGGAATATTAACAACAGGAATGTGCAGGAACGGGATTGCCCAAGGTGGGAGTGCGTGGGGAGGGAGGAAACGATGGAACATTTTTTACAGGAATGCCCTTTTACACGAATGGTATGCGGCAGGGTAGCATCATTATTACACATCCCGAGTTTTAACTCATATTCATATGCAGATTGGGTTTATGGGCGGCAGGGGGGAGGTGGGTGGTTAGATCCGGTGATGGAGTTCCTCATCTCGGTGATACTCCGGTTTAGCCTCTGGATGGCTCGGTGTGGGGTCTCCTTGCACCAGGACTACCGATCAGCCGATAGCGTTAGTTGGGAGGTGGTTCGGGCGGTCCAGGGGGTAGCCCAGTGGGAACGGGTGGCGGAGGGGATAGCAAGAACTAATGTTTGGTGGAGGCATGTGCACTTGAAACCTCCATAGAGGGGTTGGACAGTTTATTCTGAATTAACTTCGAGTTTTATTTGAATTTTATGTTCATTTAATTTCATTTTAGGATGGGTGGGGGTTGACAGTGTATATAGGTGGATTTAAGGTGGGGGACTTGTTTGTATATATTTGGTTTGGGGTTATATGTTTCTGTATGGCTTTGCGTTTCTTTTTTAATAAAAGAGTTCTACAAGCATCCATCACTTTCTCCGTGAAAAAATAATTCCTGACATTTTTCTTTAGTCTGCACCCCTCCAATCTCATTTCATGTCCTCTCGTTCTACCGCCTTCCCCTCTCCGGAGGGGAAGCTCGCTTGCGGGTATAACATCGTGTAATGCAATACTGGAGCCCGAATATGGCATTTGAGTAATTTCCATCAAGTGTCCAGAACTCTCTCAGGTGGGAAACACATAGTGGATCAGGGAAAGAAGACTCAAGTATTCATCCTTTAAATGCAACTGTGTTTAAGGGTATTACTGATCTCTGACAAAGTCGAGAATTTAGAGAACATCAGGAGTAATTTGCATCTTATTAAATTTCCTCAAGTCATCTCTTGGGACACCCAAAGATACATTTAAGAATTATTTCTTACAGATCTTGAAGATTACTCCAGATACTATGCCACCTATTATTAAGGTATATTATTTGCCTACAGCAGCATTTTCCAACCGCTGTGCTACGGTTCCGTCCCCAGCCAGCGACCCAGCATTTGAAGTTTCCCTCTGTGGTGGCGGCACAGGCAGCCATTCAGACAGCCTGCTCAAGCCAAACCCCGAGTCTTCTCTCTGATGTAACTTCCCGCTTTGACATAGGCAGACATAGGTAGAGAGAAGGCAGGGGGTTGAAACGAGCAGGCTGACTGAATCAATTCCACCGCCACTGCTGACTGCTGCAAAAATGAAAAAAAGGTGAACCAAATGGAAGGGCAAAAAAGCAAGCCACTGGGGGATTCCTTTCCTTTGCAAATTTTTCATTTTCTATTTAAATACTTTAAGTATTTCAGCCAGGAGAGGGAAAGAAAAAGAATGGGCTAGGAAGGAGAGGGTAGGGGAGAGAGAGACACACACAAACACAATTGGAAAAGGTGGGGAGGGAGAGAGGACAGAGGACGCGGAGAGTACTAGGAATGGGGGGGTAGGTAAGAAAAAGAGGCCCCTTGATTTGGTGGATGGGAGAGAGAGAAATCTACAGAAATAAAGGAAGAGGAAGGGAAGAGAGAGTGTAGGGAGCAAGGGGAGAGGGAACAGGGGAAGGAAAGCATGCAGAAAGAGGGAAGCAGTGAAAATATAAAGAAAATTCATTCTGAGAGCATGAGACAAATACGAGAACACACTGAAACAGAAAAATGAGTGAGACCATAATAAATGAGGAGCCAGAGGTGGAAGAAAGAGAAGACAAAGAACAAGCAAGGAAGAAACAGAAATCAAAATATACACCCAAGACTGAAAAACTGTGTGAATTTTGGGAAGAAATTCTTCCCCCCCCTTTCCAGGTAATAGGTAGTCTGGAGTAAAGGGCTCCCAGAGGTAAGGGGAACAGCTTTCATCTTTCCTTCTCGCTCATCCGTAAAAAACTGATGGTGTGCCTTGACAATTTTTGCACCTTGTGTGCCAAGAGATGAAAAAGGTTGAAAATTATTGGTCTAGAACATGAAGAACTGTATCTGATGAGCAGCAAGATTACTTTACTATGGATACTTTGGATGTAATATCAATATTAGCAAGTTCTGATATAGGGAATGTGATACCAGCTACATACTTTGATACTGACATTGGCATTGGTGGCTGATCATGACTGATTGCTATGGATACATTTAATTGTTATGTTCAAATGCACCCAGACATGACTAAGGAGACTCAGAAGAGGAGGATAAAAATGAGCTAATTCTACCCAATTTAAATAAGGCCACTCTTTAGCACAGGAAACAACTCTTGGCTTTTACTGAAACTCAAGCAGCTGAATGCAAAGTTTGGCATATTCTATCTCATGAGAAAGCAAAGATAATTATCTGTAGCAGGTATTCTCCGAGGACAGCAGGCCATTAATTCTCACGCGGGTGATGTTATCCATGTCAACAGGTGCAGAACGCTTTTACAGCATACTATGACTTTAAGAGCATGTGGCAGCGTCCCCACTGCACATGCGTGTATGCTTACCCGCCCACCACGAGAACGCAGGCCCATCAGTACAGTAGTTATATAAGACAACTTCAAAGGGAGGTGGGAGAGTATGTGAGAATTAATGGCCTACTATCCTCGGAGAATACCTGCTACAGGTAATTATCCTTGCTTTCTCAGAGGACAAGCAGGCCATGTTATTCTCAAATGTGGGAATCCCTAGCTACCAGACTCACTGAAAACAACAGCAGGCTGTGAGGGCCAGGGATTGGAGGTTGGGATGTAGAAGAGATCCCTCGTTTTGTGTTATAAAGGTCAGAAAACACTCCAATCTCCAAGGTTCTTTACAGGATAATACCAGAAAGAGAGGGAACCAGATCTGCCTGGTCCAATATGGGGTGATTAGGATCATAGTTCTCTGGTGTTGCCTGCTTTCAGCAAAGTCTTCCCTACAAGAGGGATTGGAGAATATGCATACAGAAGGCCGGTTCACCAATGGAGGAAGGCAACTGATGCTAGTCTGTCATGTGTCCTGTGCTTAGAACAATACTGAGAGACTTTGTGAATGGAGTGGCAAAGAGATCCACCGAAAGGGTACCCCACACTCAGACAATCTGGCAGGCTACACTCATGCTGAGCAACCACTTTTGAGTTTGCATGACCCTGCTCAGTCTGTCAGCCAGGCTGTTGTATTTGCCTGCCAGGTATGTGGGTCTGAGAACTATCTTGTTCTGGACAGCTCATTGCCACATCCGAACTGCGTCCTGACACAGATGGTATTTCCAGTATCGCCCTGCTTGCTGGTGTAATACATTGGAACCTGATTGTCCATTTGAATGAGTACAATTTGGTTGAACAGCCGATCTCTGAAAGCCTTTAGAGCATTCCAGATTGCCTGTATCTCTAGAAGGTTGGTGTGAAGATCTGTCTCCTCAGTTGAGCAAGCACTATTAGTGTGAAGCTCTCCACCCCATGTGGGATGCATCCGTCATCAGTTCCATCTGGGGCTGATGAATTTGGAATGGAAGACCCATGGTCAAATTGGAACAAATTGTCCACCAGAGGAGGGACTGAACCAACTTCCGTGTCACCCAGATGACATCCACCAGGTTTCTGGAGACCTGACAACACTAGGAAGCTAGGTTCCACTGGGCAGTTCTCATGTGAAGATATGTCAAGGGAGTGACATGCGTAGTAGTAACCTCTACATCTGCCAAGCTCTAACCAGCTGAGTGGCTCGAACCTGGGTGGCAAGTGCGACCAGAGTGTCCGCCCTCGGCACAGGCAGAAAGGCTTGCACCTGCTGCTTGTCTAGCAGGGCTCCAATGAATTCCAATTGTTGAACAGGAGAGCAGATGAGACATGGGGAAGTTTAAAATGAACCCTAATAGCTCTAGCACCATCTTTTGACATGCTCTTCACCAGACAATCATCCAGGTAGAGAAACACATGGACTCCCAGTCTGCATAGCAATGCTGCAACTACTGTTAGACATTTGGTGAAAGCCCTGGGACTTGATGCGAAGCCCAGTGACAACACGCAGTACTGAAAATGATGTGTTTCCACCTGAAATCTGAGATACTTCCTATGGCCTGGAAATATCAGGATATGAGTGAAGGCATCCTTTAAGTCAAGAGTGCATTGCCAATCTTGAGCCTGAATCATAGGGAGAAGGGTGCCCAGGGAAACCATCCTGAACTTTCCTTTGACCAGGAATTTGTTCAGGGCCCTCAGGTCTAGGATGGGATGCACCCCCCCCCCCCCTGTCTTCTTTGGGACAAAGAAATACCTGGAAGAGAATCCCTTCTATTCTTTCCCTGGTGGAACAGGCTCGACCCTTTAGAAGGGTGGAGAGTTCCTCTGCAAATATCTCTTTATGATGAGAGCTGAAGTAAGAAGCTCTTAGAGGGCAATTTAGTGGTCTTTGACTTAAACTTAGGCCATAACCGAGATTGACTATTTGGAGAACCCACAGGTCAGAGGTTGCAAGGAACTACTTTTCTTGTAAAATACTCAGCCTCCCTCCCACCGGTAGGTCATATGTAACGGCCACTGTTTACAGCAGCTAAGCTCTGCTGGAGCCAGTCAAAAAATCATCCCCTGTTTTGACTGGGGAGCCGGCTAGGCCTTAGGCACATGCTGTTGACAAGAATGAGTGCGCTGGGGCTGAGTCTACTGAGGAGGGCAAGGAGTGTAACTATGCCTCTGTGAGTAGCAATGTAGTCCCGCGCCGACTACTCAAAAGCGTAGGCCAAGAGATCCAATGTCCAAAGCACCACTTCCCTAAGTACAAGTCAAACGTCCGGTCTCTAAAGCACTGCTTGCTGAAGCACAAGCCGAATCCAAAGCACCACTTGCCAAAAGTACAAACTGAATCCAAACCCTGGGAGAGGTCGGTCTCCTCCTTTGATTCTCTTCTGCCAGAGACTCCTGGCTAGGAGCCCCGTTTCCTCTCAGGGTGATGTTTACTTCTTTCAAAAGTTCTATTGTTTGCCCATTGGGGACAAACTCCCAAGGGTCCCAACAGTTTTCACAGGCTCCTGACCTCTTTCTTTGCAGCTCCCCGAGTCTTCTTTCAGCCCTCAGAGGTCCGATATAGTAAGTACAGATCATTCAAACTCTTAGCTGTTCAGTTGTAGTCCTGTCCTACCCTCACCCCCCCCCCCCCCCCCCCCACGTAGTCTCCTATGACTATACTCTGGGCATAAATCCTGGATGCCACATCAAAAGTATCGTAAGCTCCCCTGGTCAGAAATTTACTACACGCCTTCTACTGTTTGGCCAGCTGGCAAAGTGATTTCATCTGCTCCAGTGGGATAGAATCTGCCAGATCAGTCATACTGCATACCAAGTTCTGCAAGTAGAGGCTCATGTACAGCTGGTACGACTGTAGATGGGAGATGAGCACTGAAGCCTGATACATCTTCCATCCAAAGGAGTCCAGAGTTCGAGCTTCTCTGCCTGGGGGCAATCGAAACAGTCGCGGCCGAGGGCGGAGGTCTTGACGCTGTCGACGTCGACGCACTCGACTCCCGGTGCCGATGCCAACGAAGAGCCCGAGAACAAAACGTTCCACTGGGCCAATCTCGCTACTTGAGTCCTTTTCTGTAAAAGGGCGCAAAGACTACAGGCCTGCGGGCGGTGCCCAGCCCCCAGACACTGAAGACACGACGTGTGCCTATCAGTGAGCGAGATTACCCGGGCGCACTGGGTGCACTTCTTGAAGCCGCTGGAAGACTTTGATGACATGGACGGAAAAATCACGCTGGCGAAATCAAAACTCGTAATTGCGGTAAGGCACCAAAAAGAGGGGGAGAAAAAAACTCGACCCGAGGCCTCAAAGGGGCCTACCCCGAAAACGAAAGAAAACTTATCGGGGCCAAAAACTAGAAATACGGGGAAGGGAAAAAGACCGAAAGGCCCTTCTCGGAAATCCCATTTTTTTTTGAAGCGAAAAAGTCAAAAGACGCGCGAGGGTCAACTTAAGGGGCGCGAACAGCGCAAACACGACCGTACCGAGCGCTGACAAAAGAAGACTGACGAACACGAGCCGGTTCGGGCAGGAAGACGGCCGCGCATGCGCGGTGCGCATGGGCGCGCGAGGACTAGCAAAGACCTTTGCTAGTGAAGTTTCCGATTGGAGGGGCTGCAGTGGACGTCACCCATCAGTGAGAACAAGCAGCCTGCTTGTCCTCGGAAAATGTAGGTTACATTCAATACTACAGAACAAGGAGAAGAACCAATATCCACAAAAGATCACAGTGGAAAGAACACAGTGGAGATGACCAAATGAAACAAACAGGATAGCCCGGCGCACTAAAATAATGTCCTTTATTGAACATACTAAGGTTCCTAGTTATTTAGTACATAAGGACGACATGGGGTGTGTTATGGCATTACTGTCTGCCTGTATCAGGAGTCCAATGGATCTGGAACCAACTCTGTTAATAAGAATAAACAATTGTGGGCATGGTGAACAGCTGATTTTTGTTCACTATAAACAAAAGCTATGGACTCAATCAGCAACAACTTGCCTACAAATCACCAAATTGCTGTCACCAGAGATTGAGATTTTGATGTTGCTGATCGACTGCATAGTCTTTATTTATCGTAACCAAAAATTAGCTCTTAACTGTTCTCACATAATTGTTATTCTTATTAAAAGAGTTGGTTCTAGATCCACTGGACTCCTGATGAAGGAAGTAGTGCCAAAACACAGCCTATGTTGAGTTCTCATACACTGAATAACTAGGAACCTAAGTGTGTTCAATCACCAGGTTACCCTGTTGGTTTTTATTTGGTCATCTCCTCTGTGTTCTTTTATATATAATGCCATCCAGATCTTTGAATGTCCTCAAGAATTGCAGCATTTCCTCAACGGTGCAAGTGGCTTGATGATGGAACATAGTCACTTGAGAAAATCAGAATATAACAGAGAGCTGCACTACGCTAACAAAACATTAGTCAGGAGACTTTGCACGTGGAGACTATCTATCTTTGGTGTTGTTTCTTAATAACAATTACAACAATCAGGTCACTTATAGAAGGCAACTAGCAATAAACTGACAGTCTATTTTGCCTAAAATTTAAATACACATGAGGGTTGAACATTTTTTTTCTGTAACTCAGCTAATATAGAGATCACCACAGAAGAACATATTATGACTAACATGTTCTGTTGAAGAAAATGTAAGTGGGTTTATAATTTGTATTGAAATATACAGAAAAACAGTCATTGTAGCAGTTATGCCATGGCAAACGGCTGTCTGGAATTTAACAGTATGCTAAATAGGAATGAGATGTGAAAGAATATTGTGATCCTGTATATAACAGCCTAACATTATTATCTGGATCAGTGGCCAAATAATAGTCAGGTGTGAGGAAGTGATGCGCAGAAATGACTTTGGCCTAGGAAGTCAGGCTCAACCTTCCATACTGCTGCACCAGCCCAACTTGCACCATCTATTAAGAGGCAGAGAAATACAGATGAGTTCCAAAATACACTACACCTTATAATCAGTGATGTTACTGGAAAGTTTAGATTGTCTGCTTCCATCTGCTGGTAAGGAGATATAACCCATTCAACAGGTCTAGCAGGAGATAAGGAACATATTTTGTGAAATGTTTACACCCTAGCTATTCCTATTTTCACACTCTGACCAAAATTATAGGCTCAGGAGGAGATTCCCTTGCTGATTTAGTTTCTACTGCTGATCTATCCGAATTAACTAACAAGTTTGGGAAAGAATATTGTGACCTTGATCCATGTTTGACAAGCTTATTTAAGCATCTCCCAATTAAATGGTCCTTTTGGTTGTTATTTGGTTGTTATTTGTTAATCTCATTCTTGGAGAGGGAGAATTTCCTATCCAGTTAATATTCAGCCAGGAACTGAATATTGGGAGATGAGCCATGACTTATGCAGGTCCTGTGTAACAGGATGTGGCAGTCCGATTCCCCTGCCCCGCCCCGATCCCCTTTCCAGCCTCATCCCACTAGACACTGAGAATCTACCCCAGGTTTTGGATTGTGGGTAGGGTTTCCTGTATTAAAGATCAAGAGGCTCAAATACAGAGAACTCAAGGATCAGAAGATAAGGCTGGAAAGGGGAGGGGGAATCAGAACCTTGGTGGGGGAGGGGACCAGATTGTTCGAGGGAACACCTCTGCAAATGCTGGCAATATCATTGGCAGAATTTCGTTTTCTCTACCTCTACCTCTACCTGTTGTTAGGAAAGGATAACACCCTTTGGTTCCGAACAGTGTCACTGACTAAAGAAAAGAAAATTAACAGGTAAGATAATTTCTCCTTTCTTCTTCTAGTTATGCCTTCCTCAATACAACCTAGTATCCTTCTGACTTTGGCCTAATTTTATCACATTGTTTTGTCATTTTGAGATCCTCGGACTGTCACCCCAAGGTCCCTTTCCTGGTTCATGCATAACAGCATCTTGCTCTCTATTGCATATAGCTTCTTGGATTTCTACATCTCAGGTGCATCACTCTGCATTTGTTCGCTGAGCATTACTGTATTTGTATTTCAGCAGATGAAGCTTAATTAGTGTTTCATATTTCCCATTCTCTATATGTTCCTTTACCTCTATGTAGATCATTTAATTCTGAGATTTTTTTTTATGAACCCTTGTAGCGAATGTAATTATAGCACCCCTTATTGTTGCCTTCAGGGCATCCTATCAAGTTTCATCAGTAGGGTCATTATCAGGCTTATTTTTGAAAGTGATTGCTGGCCATTTCCCGACATAAATCGAGAAATGGCCGGCAATCTCTCAAAAGCGGCGAAATCGGTATAATCGAAAGCGGCTTTTTTGACAGCATCACCGCTCTCCCGTCGCCGCGCCAGTGAAAGTTCAAGGGGGCGTGTCGGCGGCGTAGCAAAGGCGGGACATGGGCGGGCATGGGTGTGGCAACCAGACGGCCGGCTTTCGTGGATAGTGGAAAAAAAGCGGCATTAAGCAGTATTTCGCCGGGTTTACTTGGTCCTTTTATTTTCACGACCAAGCCTCAAAAAGGTGCCCCAACTGACCAGATGATCACCGGAGGGAATGGGGGATGACCTTCCCGTAGTCCCCCAGTGGTCACCAACCCCCTCCCACACTAAAAAAAATTTAAAAAAAACCTTTTTTTACCAGCCTGTATGCCAGCCTCAAATATCATACCCAGCTTCCTGACAGCAGTATGCAAGTCCATGGAGCAGTTTTTAATGGGTGCAATGCACTTCAGGCAGGCAGACACAGGTCCATCCCCCCCTACCTATTACACTTGTGGTGCTAAGTGTTGAGCCCTCCAACCCCCCCCCCCCCCAAACCCACTGTACCCACATGCAGGTGCCCCCCTTCACCCATAAGGGCTATGGTAATGGTGTAGAGTTGTGGGGAGTGGGTTTGGGAGAGATTTGGGGGGCTCAGCACCCAAGGTAAGGGAGCTATGCACCTGGAAGCTATTTTAATTTTTAACATTTTTAGAAGTGCCCCTTAGGGTGCCCAGTTGGTGTCCTGGCATGTCGGGGGGGGCCAGTGCACTACAAATGTTGGCTCCTCCCATGACCAAATGCCTTGGATTTCGCCGGGTTTGAGATGGCCGGCATTTTTTTCCATTATCACTGAAAAACAAAACCGGCGATCTCAAACGCGGAGAACTCTGGCATTTGGCCGGGCTAAACCGTATTATCGAAAATAAAGATGGCCGGCCATCTTTTTCAATAATACGGTTCCGGCCAGCTGTTGCGCCATCACCAAAATAGATCGCCGGCGAACTATTTCGCCGGCGACGTTCGATTATGCCCCTCCACATCTACTATATCCCTCTATAGCTTTCACAATTGTTTCCTGAAAAGCTTTCTTCCCTTAGATATCCAGCATTGAACCTCTAATTTAGGTTGACAGTGGCCACTCCTTATTTTCACGTATAAACAACATGATCTGATACTGTGAAGTGATTTGTGTGCCTGTTTCTCATTGATAGTGAGCTACTAAAATCAGTAAGTAATCCGGGAATATGGTTGATGGGGTTGCGTGAAAACACAGTATATTCTTTTGCAGATGATTGTTGAAGCTGCCTTGGACTTGCTAGCTTTAGATCATCTGTAATGGAATGATTGACTTGTCTTGATTTAAGTTGGAAAATTTTACAATTAAGGACCCTTTTGCTAAGCTGCATTAAGAAGCTAGGTATGTTTTACTACGTTTTAAATATGCTAATATTTAACGTGTGTTAAGACAAGTTGCAGGTTAAAAATCCCGAGCTATCATGGGAATGGGTGGGAATTGAACAGGACAGTGATGGGAGCATGTGCAGCAGTATAAATGCAAGCAAATTTTGCACTTTTTTGCTATAATTTGGGTAATTTCTCTGCAAAAGTGCAAAACCTTATCGTACTTTAGTAAATGGGCTCCTTAGACTGTCTATCCAAATAGAAATCTATAGCCACGTTGAAGTCTCTGTCTATAATTATAATGATGATTATTTTCATATACTGCTCTAAAGAAAAGTTTTGAGTGGTTCACGGTAAGTGCAACCCGAGTCAATCCTTGTGTGTGTGAGTGAGACTAACAAGTTAATTACTTCTTCCATTAAAGTCTTGGTTGAAGAGCCAAGCTTTCACCTACTTCCTGAAGTAGAGGTAGTCTTGTGTTAAGCGGAGCCTTTCAGACAATGCATTCCAGAGTGTGGGAGCTACTCCGGAGAAGGCTCGCTTGTGGGTATCACATCGTGTAATGTCTTTTGGAGAGGGTGTAATTAGTGAAAGTCCTTGGGAGGACCTTAGTGTCCTTAGCGGTGTGTGGAGGATCATCCCATTCTTCACATACTCGGGGCCATTTCCTTTCAGGGCCTTGAAGATCAGATATAGAGTTAAATTTAGCCCTGTATTGTACTGGTAGCCAATGAACTTTTTGCAAAAATGGTGTGATGTGGTCACATCGCTTGCTGCATTCTGAATTAACTGGAGCTGGTGCAGGTCCTTTGTAGTCAGACCATTGTATAGTGCATTGCAGTAATCCAGTCTTGATGTTACCATGGCATGCACAACTGGGATAAGATTTACCTTCTCGATGTAAGGAAAGAGGCAGCGTATCTGTCGCAAATAGTAGAAGCAGCTCTTGAAGGTTGCATGGATTTGGGGAATCAGAGTAAGTGTTGAATCTAACTGTATTCCAAGATTCCTGGCTTGTGATTTGAGGGGGAGTTCATACTCTCTAGTAAGGAGTCAAAAATTAGGCTGTTCAGACTGAGCGGGTGTCTGGGTTTTCTGACCCCGCTGCTGCCTTGGACGTGAGTGTTGGGGCATAGTCTTTTGAGAAGGAGGAGGGTAACGATGCTTTGACATGTAGTAATTTGAGGGTCGATATCCTTTTGCAAATCTTCTAGAAGAAGTAGCAAAAATCTGTGGCTTGGATAGTGTCTTAATAGTATCTGTTTGTTTTTTTTTGTTGCATTTTATTATGTAAATGATAAACCAAAAGATAATACATACAGAAACCTCTTTACAGAATAAATGAAAAATACCAAGCAACCAATAAAACCTCCCATCCCTCCCCTCCCAATCCCCCTTCCCCCCAAGGGAAGACAGTCAGTGATTCATGGAGAAATGGTTAGTGACTGGGTGACTGCAATTACCAAGAATCATAAGGCATCCCAAACTTGATGAAATGGTAAAAGATGCCCCATTCTCAAAGCTATCAGCTTGGTCATTTGATATATAAATACAATCCATCTTGTAAAGGACCACCGCAAGACTGGGAGCCATAGCCTGTTTCCATGTAGATGCAATTGCAAGCTTAAATGCAACAAACAGGTTACTCACCAGTTTGTGTTTCTCTGTTTTAACTCCGAGAGGCTTAAAATGTAACTAGTAGTACTCTGCTTTGACCAGATAAGCTGCCCCAGTGAGTTGGTGGGCAACATGCAAAATTTCAGTCCAAAAGGGTTGTATACACATACAAGTCCACCAAATATGATACATATCACCCAGTTAACCACAACCCTGCCAACAAAGGCCCAAGCAAAACACTTTTTTCAATCCCTGGGAGGGGGGAGAGAGATTATAATACCAACAATAGAAGATTTTGTAACCATTTTCAATCAAGGAACTAGCCACAGAGACTTAAAGCAGGAGGCAGAATACTATCTCCCAGTATACCAGCTCATAAGTGTTCCCCAAATCCAACTTCCATGTTTGTGTGTAAGAAGAATAGAGGAGCAGGGCAATATAGAGTCAAGAAATATAACCCTGCCCACTTCCCGCCCTGAATGCCCGTTTGATCATCATCTCCTCGAGGTCTAGCTCACCCCTGGCCTTCTGATGAATATAATTCTGTACCCGCCAGGGCCATGCCTAGGGTCTGGCGCCCCCCTGCAGACTCTCAGTTGGCCCCCCCCCCCCCCCCTGCAGACTATCAGTTGGCGGCGGCGGCAGCAGCGGCCCCCCCTCCCCCCCCCCCCCCCGTGAAAATGATCGCTCACCACTTGCCACACTGACAGGAATTGTCAGCAATATTCTTAGAAACAAATTGCTATACATTGCAAAATAAGATAGCAGATGTAAATTCTCAAAGTGGACATATTCCAAACACTAAAATGAAAATAAAATGATTTTTTTCTATCTTTGTTGTCTGGTGACTTTCTTTTTCTGATCATGCTGGCCCAGTATCTGATTCTGCTGCTATCTGTCCTCTTAACTCCGTTTCCAGGGCTTCCTTTCCATTTATTTCTTTCCTTTCCTCCTTTCTTCTTCATTTCTAGTCCTCAGCTTCTGCCTATTTTCTTCATCCATGTGCAGTTTTTCTCCTCTCTTCCTTTTCCCTCATTTCTTCTCCTTTATCTCTCTTCCCTCTCCTCTATGTCCAGCAATTTCTCCTCTCTCCCTGAGCCCGGCCCTCCCAATCCATGCCCATCCATGCTCCTCTGTCCCCTGCCCCCTCCATTCATCCTTTTCCAGGAATTCCCCTCTCTCCCTGAGCCCTGCCCTCCCAATCCATGCCCATCCATGCTCCTCTGTCCCCTGCCCCCTCCATTCATCCCTATCCAGCAATTCCCCTCTCTCCCTGAGCCCTGCCCTCCCAATCCATGCCCATCCATGCTCCTCTGTCCCCTGCCCCCTCCATTCATCCCTTTCCAGCAATTCCCCTCTCTCCCTGAGCCCTGCCCTCCCAATCCATGCCCATCCATGCTCCTCTGTCCCCTGCCCCCTCTATTCATCCTTTTCCAGCAATTCCCCCTCTCTCCCTGAGCCCTGCCCCTCCCATCCATGCTCCTCTGTCACCCTCCATTAATCCCTATCCAGCAATTCCCCTCTCTCCCTTCCATGACCCCCCCCTCGCATCCATGCTCCTCTCTCTCCCATGTCCCATCATGTCCCAGTTGGCCCGCCCTCTTCTCCCCTCCCCCTTCGCATCCATGCTCTCGTCTCTCCCCTGCCCTCCCGCTCCCATTGTTCAACTGCCCGCCCTCTTCTCTCCCCCCAACATCCCTTTTCTTTTTTTTTCTTTTTAAATTTACCTCCGTGGCGGTTCAGGCAGCGCAGCGTCAGTGAAGGAGGTGGCGCTCCCGACGTCTCTAGCCTTCCCTTCGCTGTGTTCCGCCTTCTTCTGACGTCAAGGAAATGACGTCAGAAGAAGGCGGAACACAGCGAAGGGAAGGCTAGAGACGTAGGGAGCGCTGCCTCCTTCACTGACGCTGCGCTCCCGGAATCGCCACGGAGGTAAATTTTAAAAGGAAAAAAAAAAGAAAAGGGATGTTGGGGGGGGGGGAGAAGAGGGCGGGAAGTTGAACAATGGGAGCGGGAGGGCAAGCGAGGTGAGCATGGTGCGGCGGCGCCCCCCAGAGGGAAGCGCCCCCCTGCCATGCTTACCTCATTTACCGTGTTGGCACGGCCCTGGTACCCGCCATTAATGGAACAATTGATGCAGGGGAATCCATACTCCTCCTGGAGGTCTTTAAAGGAGATCATTTCCCCCGCCTCCCAAATTTGACCCAGCATCCATAGGCCCTGTCGCTTTCATAGCTCATATAGCATATCCACCTCTATGAGACTTCTATGTCATGCCTGCTGTGCTGACCACATTTTTCCTCTTCTTCTGAGTCATCACTGGCTTCCGGTAGAACAACACATCATTTATAAAACACTACTCCTCACTTCTAAGGCGTTTCGGGTAGGTTTACCTGAATACATACCTTCTTTAACAATCCCCTATTCCCCATCCCATGTTCTTCGATCTCTGAATGACCAACGCCTACTTCTCCCAGGAACAAAACAGGCTATGCTTGAATCCACCAGACATAGAGCTTTCTTTTTCGCTTCACCATTCTTTAGGAATACAATGCCTTCAGCTTTACATGCAGAATCATCACTGAAACAATTTAAGTTTGCATTGAAAACCTAGCTTTTCACCCATGCTTTTCACCCTGCATAGAGGGGCGATGTCCATCTGTTAGGGTGTTGCTCTTTTCCCCTTGTTCCCCCTACTTTTCCCTCCCTTTCTGTGCTTGAAGACCTACCTCCTTTTTTCTCCTAAATTGACTTAGTTTGAATGTATGAGAATTCTTTCCTATTCAAAATTGTAGTTCCTTTCCTACTATCTGTTTGTAACTTTTAGTCTTTATACCGCTCTGGTTTGCCAGTTATAAGCGCGGTATAGAAAATGGAAAAAAAATCTAGCCTCCCCCCCCCAGTGTAAACCCCAGAGCAGCAGAAATGGCCATTTGACTAGAGCAGAGGTGTTCAACCCAGTCCTCGAGGCACACCCAACCAGTTGGGGTTTTCAAGATATCCACAGTAACGCCACTCCAGAAAAAACTTACCCCTAATGATACTCCGAGTACAGAGCAGGAAGTGCACACCCAGAGGAGCCCTATTAAGGATAGCCAGCAAGTTGGGGCACTGTAGCCAGAGGGGTATGGGGGCAACCAATACTGCTACATCCAAACCCATAGTTTCACCCTAGGAACCAGCCACTCTGGCAATACACAGAGCTGGGCCACCTGAAAGTACAAAGGAAAGTTCAGAACTCCCATCTCCCCCCCCTCCCCCTGTGTGTGGTTGGTACAAAATAGCTGCCCACACCCTTGGTGGTCACTTCTTCCAAATATACTGAAATCTTTTTCACTTCAGTTTCATGAAAAAATGTTGAGGGATGGGCAAGGGGAGCGCCATGAATAAATATAAAAGTTTGGGCAGTATCATCATCTTGATTGCCTAAACTCTCCCAATCCAAGAAAAACTAAGACCCTCCCAGCATTCAAACTCAGTAAAAAGGTCCTATAATTTAGAAGAAAAGTTAGCCTGAAACAAGCCATCCAACGTGGGAGCAATATTGATACCCAGATAACAGATGGATTGCAAGGCCCATTTTAAAGGCCCCTGGACAGTATGCACTAGTGTTGTGTCCATCCACAAAACCAGTGCTTCCGATTTAGTAGAGTTAACTTAGAAATCTGACACCACTCCACAGCAGTTTAATTCATCCACTACTCGGGTAAGGGAATGTAGGGGCTACTATTAAAGTGAGTAAAATATCATCTGCAAAAAGCATAATCTTGTGCTCCTTGTCCTCAAAATAGAGGCTGCCTCCCATAAAATTTGTGCAAATGGCTCCATGGTAAGCATGAAAAGAAGTGGAGAGAGGGCACAGCTTTGCTTAGTGTTGCCCCACAGAGAGAAGGTATCCATTTGTGCCTGACTGATCTGGAGATACACCAGGGTTTCCTATAGAGCAGGTAGAACCAGGATAGAAAGTGCCTAGAAAATTCCAACCTGGTCAAGACTGCAAACTTAAAAGGGTCAACTATATGTATGTTCTTTAATTAGGTCGAAAATATTATACACAGATCAACAATTACTGCTCACTAATTATGATATCTCAAAGAACCAAACCAGCAGTATTATGGTGTCTATATTAGAAAAGGGGGAAAAGTCTCAACTAATGCGGCAACTATTATCAAAGAATTTTGTTGACCGCAACAAAAAAATCATCGAATAGAACCCCCCCCCCCCCCCCCCCCCGTAAAAACATATATTTACTTTTTTATAGTTTTGTTTTGTGCTTAAGCCCAATAGACTCTTGTCATGTGTCCTTTCCTCTTGAAACATAATTATTTGCATATATTATTAGAGATTGTAAATAATTGCGGAATAAAGTTGACAATCCAATTTGTGATTGGTTAGCCCTGAAGCCTGAAAAGTTTTTCTTCCAAAAGAGTCTAAATGTTCTAGCTTCTCTTCCTGGAGGAGCAGAAGCATGACATCTTGCACTGTGAGTGCATTTTAAAAGTAATTGTGTTTCTCTTTTTTTTTCATTTAATATTTATTAATTTTACATTTATATATACAAAACATAAATGCGTTGGAAATCCAGCAAAAACTATAAAGAAATATATAGATAATATATTTTACATATTGTAAATATGTTATTGAAATATTCTATTAATTTTGACCACAATATCAGGTTAGAATCAAGATACTAAGATTAAAAATAGAGGAAATTAAAAAAAAAAATACAGAGCTGGAGAGGACAACTGAAGCCGACAGCCGACTTAACAGCACTTTACCTATGTGGGCGTTTCCAGGGTCTTCTCTCTTTTTCTTTAATTACAATAATTCCAACAACTTCTTAGGGGTATAAAACACATAATTAACAGATTCTAAAGACACACAACATTTGCAAGGAAATTTGAACACAAAAAGCAACCTAAACTCAAAATTCTGGATTTATATAAAAGGAATTCCTTCCTTCTTTTTGCGTGCTCCTTGCAATGTCAGGAAAAAACCTGAATCTTAGCCCCTAGAAAAAAGATCATTCAAGTGACGAAAATAAGATCGAAACTATATTATTTTATCTGGTTCTAGAGCAAAAGTAACTATCAACCGTTGTCTTTCAGTTACAAGTTCGAGAGAGTTCTCCAGAAATTCTGTTAAAATTGAGATTAGGCTTATCTTCAGTTTGACCTTTGGGATTCTTTATCCCTGATAGATATTGGGCCCTCGTTATGGGCGGAAAGCCCTCCACTGGGACTCTCCAATATTTCTCTGAAAGTACTTCTTAAGCATGTCCACTGCTGATATCAATGGACATTTTGGAAATTTAAGAATCTCACATTATCCTACGTCCATGATTTTCAAGGTATTCAATTTTCCTTTCTG
Source organism: Microcaecilia unicolor (assembly GCF_901765095.1). Taxonomy (NCBI): domain Eukaryota; kingdom Metazoa; phylum Chordata; class Amphibia; order Gymnophiona; family Siphonopidae; genus Microcaecilia; species Microcaecilia unicolor. Next base: position 260,754,585 of record NC_044033.1, on the reverse strand, counting down.
AATCTCTCTGATTAATTCTGAGGTAATACTTTGTAATTTTTCCACTTCCCCTTCAGTCTTCACTTTTTTTCACTCTGCTCTTGAAATTTAACAGACAAATTCTGATATCCTTGTTTTAACGCCAAAATGTCACCTTTCATAGATATTATCTGTGATAATATAGTACTCACTCCCTGTATGGCATCCATAGGGTCTCCCATTGTGACTACAGCCAGGTCTTCTAATTTCTCCTCCAGCGCCGGCACCAAACTTCCAGGGAGTAGAGGAGCGGGGTTGACTAAGCCCCTGTTCCGGTGTTACACTTCCTGGAGTTGAGATGCCCTGGGTCCTCCTTCCACGAGATAGGAACAATCTCTTCCATTCTACATGGCCCTGAGGGAAAAACACGCTGCCGGGTGCTGGGGTGCTGTAAATGAGGGAGGACTTAACGTTACTCCCTCTATGCTGCGCGCCGCTCCAGAAAGAGCAGGCTGGTCGAGGCGGAATTCTGTTGACCCAGGGATACGACGCCAAAGCTCTCAATGTTGTCTGGTGGGTAGATGGCGTCGACTGCGGAACCCACGGAGGTAGGTGCCGCAGTTTCCCCTTCCGTTTCCCATCGTTAGACAGTAAACGGAGCCTTCCGCCAGAGCACTTGATGGTCTAAGGAGCGTCGTGTCCACACACATCCGCTTCAGACCGCCATCTTGATCCAGTAATTGTGTTTCTCAAACCCAGTGGACTTTTGTATCCTATACATATCAATCTTCTTTGGGACTACTTGAACTGACGTGAAGGTCTCTCAATTTTTAAGTAGAGATCTTCCTAATTGAATGAAGTGGACCTGGATGCCCTCTTAGGAGGAGAATTATTCTAGAACCTCAAAAACGTTCTGAAAAAGTTCTTCCTCTGTTTCCAATTTGAAAGGAATGGCTAGAGCCATCCTCTCAGACAAAGTCAGGAAAAGATCTATACCCTCTGGAGGAGACCTACACTCAGGTGGCACAGACGGATCAGATGGAATGCCACAGGACTCCTCAGCTGAGAGGTCTTCATCTGTCTCATGGGAGAGGTCTGCATCTGACTTCAAATACTGTTTATGGAAAGTACATGGAAAAGAACGACAACTAGAGCACTGGCTCTGCGTCGAGGTGCGTTTGAGGCAGATGAGTCTCCAAAGTTGGAGAAAGTTCCTCTGCCCGTCAATACATGTGTCGGCCAGGTTCATGCTGCCTGGACTGTCAATGCTGAGCCAGCATGCAGACCTCTCCTGTGACTGTCTCTCCGATGCTTCGATGGGCTGGACTCAGCTGGTGCAAGCACCATACAAGCCTGTATAGACTGCAAATGCAGTAGCCTGAAACTACTCTTTCAGCATAGCTCAGATTTCCTTGTGAAGAGTAAGCATCAGAATTGGCTGAGAAAAGGTGTGAACGCAGCCGATTTATAGCTGTGCTGGCAAAGGAGAACTTAAACCTGAAGGCTCTCGATGAGAAATAAGCTGGAGAGGAGAGTGGTCGCTGTGACTGGATGCTTCCATGCATCGAGGACATAGATGCAAAGGAGGTATGGGCAGAGTGCTTGGAGGGAGATCGTGGTGTTGCTTCTTGATTTTTATGCTGAGGTCCCTCAATGCACACAGCACTGACAATGGACGTAGAGTTCTCGGGTAGGCAGTACCCGAGTCTAATGTCAGCCTTCTTATGTTGCATCAGTGCACCCAATGTCAATGCCAAACCTATGCAGGTTCCATGTCGAGTACCAAATCCCTTGCTATGCTAATGGAGGATGATGTCGATGCAGAACCCAAAAAGTTAAATTTGAAACAATTTAATACTGAAAAAGAAAATATGAGAAAAAGTATCCCGAAAAAAGAGAAGCACCCAAAAAGGAACAAGTCTGATGCGTGTGAGGAAATAAAAAGTCAACCTCTCTGGCTCCATGGAAAACAATAGGACTGCTGGGTCCCACGCTCAACCGTTGGGCGGAAAGATTTAAAGTGACAGTGCACTTGGTAGGTCCGCACCAGGCTCTGTGGCTGACATCATCCCTACATGTGGAATATTATGCCCGCTTGTCCTTGGAGACACTATGGTATGAATGTATTCAAAAGGTATAGACTGGGAAGGGTAAGAAATTTCAGTGCGTTAATGCCATCAGGGCCATCACTGCAAATTAGAAACAGTTTGGCACCACCAAGACACTGCCTAGATCAAGCAGTCCCTTCAAGTCAACAGTCTAGGTTAAGGAAACTGCTGAGAAGATTAAGTACATTTATAGAGTCTCTGGCCGAGACTGTGGAAAAACTCGTCTGGTTTACAATTTCAAGGTATTCCACTAACTGACCTGCTGGAAGGTTGGCAGAAGGAACCCACTGTGAAGTAAAGCCATATGATACACCATGAAGCATTTGCAAACACTAGAGGACACCAAACACACGTGGAAGAAGGTTTTGTGGTCAGATAGAAAGTGTCTCAGTGCAAAGTGATATGTGCGGCATAAAACAGTACTCCCTCAACATGGTGACAGCAGCATGAGGTTGTGATGGATGCCACTGTAGCAGGCGGCTTGTGACGATCAAGAGAAGATGAATAGTGCGAAGTATCCCACAGGAAAACCTGTTTGAATTTGCCATAGACCTGGAACTGAGAAGACAATTTAACTTTCAGCAAGGCAATGATTTTAAGCAGAAAGCAAAAAAGAATGGATTGGCTCAACAAGAAGTGAATGTCCACAAGCAAACCAATCAAAACCCAACCTGAACCCAATAGAAAATCTCTGGCAAGATTTGAAGACTGCCATTCCCAGACAAGTTGAAAGTAGTTATTCACCAAGAAAAATGGGTAAAAACTGCACCATCCTACTTATCTTAAATGATTTATAGTTCTTACTGCTGCAAAAGGGGATTCCAACAAGAACTGAGTCAAAAGATGTAAAGAGCTAAGTAATCAAGACTTGTTTTGTTTCTGAAACTTAAACTTTTTGAATATTTCAATATTTAGATAAGCAGTACATGACAAAGCTACAAAGGTGTAAAGACTTACAAGGGACCGTAAATGCCTTATGATAAGTACGGTAAGAAACCCTAAGGACGAAATGCATACTGAAATAAGGTGCCAAGGGACCCCATGCACCATGTCTATTAAGGATGTTCAAGTTTGCTCAAGGTTATAAAACCATCATAAAAAACTTCTGATGTACAAAGATATGAGAATTCACAAGATACACAGGAGTCCTAGGCATTAAAAATCACCAAATCTATAACCTAATAACTGAGAATGAATGAAATATATAAGACCTATAATTTTTTAAAGACAAGGAGCATGAAACACGTTACTGTATCTGATCGGAAGTAACTGCAGCTTCATTGCAAAATGTCTCATTCTGGTCACTGTATGTGCTGTGACGGCTCACACGCTGACAAGAACAGGGTCTTTAGAAAAATAATTAATAAGATGTCTAGCAAAATCTCTACTGCACCCCAAGGTCTCCTTCTGCATCGGCCCCAACCGGAGCCCCCAAAAGCCAGGTAGTCTAGCAGACCTCCCTCCCTCCCTGACTCAACCCCTGCCCCTCTTCCCTGCTCAACCCAAACTACCCTTCCACTCACTTAAAAAAACAACAACTCCCTGTTACCTAGTAGCCCCCTCACTCCCTCTGACCCCAACACCCCTTTACCCAACTTTAAAACCAAATCCCACCAGTACCCCCAGCCCCCCCCCCCCCCCCCAGGCATACCGAGAGGCAGAAGTCATGCCACTCACCCTGCCTCCAGCATAGCCATCTTGGAAACAGAAGAGCCCAACCCTGCTGCTGCATCTGGGATGCACTAGGCGGGGGTTGGTCTGCCACATAAGGTTATTCTTCCTTTATTTGGTAGTCTCCACCAACACTACCAATAATGGGAAAATTCTAATTTGGCAGAACAACCCCATGCAGTACATCTCAGGATGTACCACGCAGGGTCAGGCACTGCAGTTTTTCATGATGATGACATTGGAGGCAAAAGCAAATGGGCATCGCTCCTGCCTTGGCGGGAAGGGGGAGGGGCTACCTGAGAGTGGGGTGGGAGTGCTGGTAGACAATAAAGATTTAGGCATTTTTTAAAGTTGGGAGGGGCAACTAGATTAACAGGGATTATTATTGGAAATCAGGATGGGGGGGGTGGTTGGAACAGATCAGGATTGTGAGCCACTAGACTACACGATTTTTTGGTGTTGTTGGGAGGGGTGGGTAGGATTGCATCAGTTTCAGTAGTGAAGGAAGAGAGCTAATAGATTATCAGAGAAAGGTTGGGATCATGCAGAAAGCTAATCGGGTCAAGTGATGGGTTGGGCGGCTCTGCCTATACCTTCTACGCTGCTTCAGACCTGGCAGTAAACTTCTCATACGTAGACATCAGCGTACAGGTTGAACTGCTTCTCTGCATTGCTAATAGCCTCTTTACCATACCTTTCATACATCTACTGTGTGATTTAATTGAGCATTGAACCTCTTTCTGCATGGTATGGCCTATAATGAGCAAGTTATACTACTCATTACTGTGAACTTCTGTCCACGTAGATTTCTGCATTGGGCCCCGCATCTTTGGACTAAGAGAAGTACCAACTCAGGCAGTAAGTGAAGCTGATTAGTTAGCAACACCCAGCCACAGGAAAAATGTTATAAAGATATTTATCTCATTGTGGATCCTAATACATGAATCTGAAAAGAAAAAAACTTTACAACGTTAACACATTCACTGAAAGTGGGGAGTTGTCCTACTTGTACTGTGAAAGGTAAAGGAACTAATTAACAAAACTAATTGTTGGCGTGGTCTGTTGACAGTTGATGTTGTGGTCTGAGCACAACAGTCATAAACTCTGTAACATAAAGGCCTCTTCCCCAAGGAACAATGCAGATGACCTGTCAGTGTGAAACCACAAAAAACACCTGCAAAAAAAAATTTACAGCACCTCATGGCAGGACTCATTTCTATATTTGCAAGCAAAATAACCATAAAAGGGTGGGGGAAACACTGCTAAATCTAGAGGGAAAATTTTACACAGTCATGTTACCAACCTCATTAATCAGGAACTGAAGCGGATACTGGAGCCCACTATCATGTTGGCAGTAGCATTCGACTCTGGCCGACCAAACCTGATATCATGTTAAGGGCAACATGTGAATGATTACAGATACACAAACAGAAAACAAACATAACAGATAGTATCAAGACTTAAACTAAAAACACTATGTTTCAAATTTTGCTAGAATTGGCATTGATGCTGATATTATAATTTAGCTAAGTCATCCTTCTTGTTTATAACCCAGAATATGTGGGTCAGGAGTCACAAAATCTGCATTTGGGGTCACCAACTAGGTGGGCTCTCCATAGGTGCATCATTATTCGCACCTCTAAGGAGTCACACATTAGGCTGTAATCATGGGGTCACAAGCCATAGAAAGACTGGGAAGCACTGATCTAGGGCTTTAACCAGTTTTGGGTTTTGTTTTGGGTTTTTTTGCTCAGTCTCAGGGCTTAATTTGTAGACAAAAAGGAAGTGGGATTATGGGACATGGTGGGGGGGGGGGGCTAGGAGCAGCTGGATTACCATTATTTATCTATTTATTTGTTAGGTTTATTTACCACCTTTCTGAAGGAATTCACTCAAGGCGGTGTACAGTAAGAATAAATCAAACAAGCAATAGACAATTACAGTAGTAAAAATATTCAAATAACAATACAAAGTATGGCATAGTATGCTACTTGGATGCACAGAACGAACAGCAAAGTGAACAATGGTTGGCAGAAGATATTTATTGAATATTGGGTCATTTTCATTTAATAAATATCTTCTGCCAACCATTGTTTTGCTTTGCTGTTTCTGTGCATCCCTATATTCTGCAGAGTGAGCTCACCTTGATTTTGTTGTTGTTTTTTATAGTATACTACTTACAATGTCAATACAATACATAATAAAACATTATAATAGATAGCGTAGGGTAAAAGCAAAATGAAACATATAGCTAGGTAAGAGAGTAAGAGGTAAGAGGAGTTAGAAAATAAGGGGACTAATTTAAAGAAAGGTGCACATGAGGTCAGAGAGGTGATTAAATATGATCGCAGCTAGGGTAGGAGAGGATAAACATGTCCTGCTGCAATATGTACAGCTCATGTCACTCCGTGTGTATGTGTGTGTGTGTGAGAGAGAGAGAGAGAGAGAGAGAGAGAGACTAATAGAAGTTAGTTACTTCTTCCATTAAAGGCCTGGTTGAAGAGCCTTTAATGGTTGAAGAGTTTTAACCTGCTTCCTGAAGTAGAGATAGTCTTCTGTTAAGTGGAGCCTTTCGGGGAGTATTTTACAGAGTGTGGGGGCTACTCTGGAGAAGGCTCGCTTGAAGGTATCACATGGTGTAATGTCTTTTTTGAGAAGGTGTGGCTAGGGATACTCCTTGGAAGGACCAGTATCCTTGGAGGTGTGCAGAGGATGATCTTGTTTTTCAAGTACTCGGGGCCATTACCTTTAAAACCCTTGAAGATCAGATATAGAGTTTTAAATTTTGCCCTGTATTGTACTGGTAGCCAGCGAAGTTTTTGCAAAAATGGTGTGATGTGGTCACGTCACTTTCAACCTTCTATTAGTCTTGCTGCAGCATTCTGAACAATTGAAGCTGGTGCAGACCCTTTGTAAGACCAGTGTAGAATGCATTACAGTCTGACCTGGGCTCCAGATTCAGTCATTCCCTCCTCTTCCCTGCAGACTGCTGGAAGGGAGAGGCTGGAGCCGAACAACTGCTCTGGACTCAATTTTTCAGAGTAATGCATTCTACACTGGTCTGACTACAAAGGAACTGCACCAGCTTCAATTGTTTCAGAATGCTGCAGCAAGACTAATAGAAGGTTGAAAGTGACGTGACCACATCACACCATTTTTGCAAAAACTTAACTGGCTACCAGTACAATACAGGGCAAAATTTAAAACTATGTATCTGATCTTCAAGGGTTTTAAAGGTAATGGCCCCGAGTACTTGAAAAACAAGATCATCCTCTACACACCTCCAAGGATACTAAGGTCCTCCCAAGGAGCAGGCAGAGCCATTCCTCTAGAAATTAAGCCCTGCTCTGCCTAATATGAAACACTGAGCATTTTCACTTTTCATGTTATCTTCGCATTTGAAAATAAAAGTTCTGTACCCTAATCTAACGAACAGTATGCTGTAAGCAATGAGCATGCAAAAATATTGCCATGTACCTGGTATACGGATTGAAGATATTTGAAAACAAAATTGCAGTAGTAATCTGTCACTCATTGCAAAATGTCTCCATTCATATCAGTGTATGTGCTGTGACTGCCTCATGCACAGACAGAAACAGTGTCATTAGACAAAATAATAAATACACTGCTAGCAAAATCCTTACTGGTCTTCCAAAGGTCACCTTCTGCACTGAACCCAAACAGGAGCTCCCAAAAGCCCCGGTAGTCTAGCAGACCCCCTCCCTCCCCTGACCCAACCCCTGCCCCTGAAATTAAAAATAAAAATCCATGATAGTCTAGTGACCCCTCTTCCCTGCCCAACCAAAACTACCCTTCCACTCAACTTAAAAAAGAACTCACTTGCATCTAGTAGCTCTCTCACAACCCCTGACCCACCACCCCTTCTCCTGTTAAAATTAAATCCCACCATGAACCCCGGTCCCCCACGCCCCCAAAGCATACCTTAGAGGTAGGAGGAATGCCATTCACTCCTACCGCCTATGCAGCCATCTTGAAAAAAGGTAGGGCCTAACCCCAAATGGTGTGTCCTGGGATGCTGGCACTGCAATTTTTCAAGATGATGCCACCAGAGGCAGGAGCAAGTGGGCATCGCTCCTGCCTCTTTTAAAGTAAGCCTCCAGAGGCAGGGGCACCTGAAAGTGGGGTTGGATAATGAGGATGCTGCTAGACACTAGGAATTTAAGGGTTTTTTTTAAGTTGTAGGGCAAGGATAGGAGCAGGAGCCCCACAGGTCTACCCCATTCTGCCACCAATGATGGCACATAATCTTCACACTTTCTACCAGCAGCTTAGACAATGAAAGAAATAAAATGTGCAAACACTGATTAAAATAGAGAGAAGATGAACATGATGTCCACGTACTCTCTTGGTGTTTATTATGAATTTTAAGTTATAAAACCTACAAAAAACACAGAAACACTAGAAAAATTGCTAAATAAATTTTTAGAAAATTGACTCAAGTCCAAACACTCAATGCAGTATACTTTCTCTAAATGGCACACTCAATGGATTAATTGTACTACGATTCAAGTTACACATTTCCTATGGCGCCATCACAATACAGCAAAAGGAAAACAAAGCATTTTATAAATAAAAACGTGCAGCTGTCTTTGCAATACTGTTGTTTGCCTTATAGTTACACACATTTTGTGTAAAGATTGAAGGCCAAGCCATTATGAAGATAATCAAAAAGGCAGTTGACAAACAATGGACTAATCAAAGCCTTAAAATAAAAAAAAAAGTCACCATTTCTTGAAAAGAAATCATTTTATGCTCCTCCCTAATCAAGAACTTTTGCTAGCAAATGTAATAAGCTGATACTATAATGCAAACAAATATTTGTTGCCTAATCCAACTATTTCTTTAGGGTACTGATCTGTAATAAGAATTTTGGTGTACAATCTAGCAGTTTCAGCATATTACAAAGGCAATTTTTTCAGATCAGTTTTTTATTATTAGTGGTCAGCAGGTGCTGTCTTTGTTTGGAAAGTTGTTACAGAACCACAGTTTCTTCTCCCTGCCACAAGCTGTTAGCTGAAGCTGTGAGGTATTTTATTTTGTACTCATAGATAAGGGAGTGGAAAGAGAAGGTGTTCTTTTCCCTGAGACCCTGGGAACAGCAAGACTTCATAACCTGTGAGCAGCTATATCTTGTTCCTGAACTCCCCAGGTATTATTTTAGGTAGTAGATAAATGTTTAGATCTATTATTGCCTGTTCTTTTCCACCCATTTACATGGTTCACTGTTCTACACCGACAATAAACCTAATGAGTTTATTGACTCTGCTTGTCTTGGACTAAGAATCCTGGCGGTTTGGGTTTTGGTCTGTGGGTGCTTTCTGAGAACTGTGGGACCCCTGAGAATGTGACCCTAGTAGCCTAGAAATCACCGGGGAATAACCTGAGATTGGGAGACTTGCACAGAGTCAAGTGAGACCCAGTCAGTGGGGTGGAGAGTGCTAGTGTAGAGCACAAATGGCAGGTGGACCTGAGCTGTGCTGGGGACAGACCCTCCAGGTGGCCTCAGGGTTAGCCCCAATCAGGTGGATAGGCATTTTGTGACAGTAAAAATAGGCAGAAGTCCAATTTTGACAGTAAAGAATTCTTGTACACATCCAACAACACATATAATAAATAAATAAAAATCAAACTAAAAGTAAAATAAACACAAAAAAGCTATACTTTGGCTTCTCCTCTAAGAGAACAATCCATGCAGCATCATGTAGTAACTAACTAATGGCCAGATTAAATGCCAGCAGGAAATAATGAGTTTTTAATAACATCTTAAATTTCAGTAAGGAAAACTCAGCTCTGATATTAGGTGGGGGGGGGGGGGGGGGGGGTCATCCCATAACCTTGGTGTCAAGTAAAAGAATGCTGAAGATCTGGTACTTTTATAAAGTGCAATTTTACTGAAGGTAAAACCATACGGTGGGCATCTAAAGAATGAAGCAAACGTACAGGAGTATATGGGATAATTTTAAGAAGATAAGCAGAGTGGAGATCCTACATGTAGTACCTTATGCTCAATGACCAAAACTTTAAAACAAATTCAAAATTTATCTAGCAACCAATGTAATTGTAGAAAACAGTGAGGTTAACATAATCGTGCTTCTTCACCTGAAATAATAAACAGATTGCCAAATTCTGAAGTGTCTGAAACACTGAAGTTGAACTTGTGTGATAACAGCATAAACAACATTGCAATAATCTATTCTAGAAATAATGAATGCATGAATCAGAGTGTGGTGTGAATACATGCAAAGTCAAGATATTTGCGGATAGAACAAATGCAACAAAGCCAAAAGAAACCCTTCTTAACCACCTGGGAGATTTGCTGCTCAAATGATAGAAAAGAATCTAATATTAAACCTAAGTATCAAAATGACTCAACTGTTAGCATAGGAAGATTAAACAATACAGGAGTTAGAACTCTCATTAGAACTCTCATTCAGTTCCCATTCCAAAACCTTAAGTAGGGGCATCAATTCATGGAACTAGATGGCAGCAATTCTAGAGAAACTAAGCCAAATGAATAAAAATCATGCAAATCTCCATGAAATCCATAAAAGTACAAACAGTAGCAAAGGTTTCAGCCAGTGTGGACGGGACGTTTCATGTTTGCAAGCTTCCTCCAGGGATTGTAAGTATACATGCTCATAGAGCATAAAATGGGCTCTTTGAGGAACTGGTAGGAGAAAGAATCCAAGAAATCATGGATTAAGCACAGAGCATAACTGGTTAGACAGAAGTGAGGGGAATCCAAGGATGACTGGGATCTATGGCACTGCAGCATAAGTGGAACTAGGCAGACCAAATAGATCATAAGGACTGTATCTGTCATCATTCTACTGTTTCTCTCACTTTACATCATTAATTAATTTAAACATACTCTTACTTCCTGTGTGAATATAAAAATACAGACAGGGAATTGAACTTTAAATATTCATCAGTTCATTAATTTGTATTTAATTTCTTACTTTGAGTGACACTAGTTATTAATCTATTTTATTACATATCAATTCATCCTTTCCTTCTTTCTGTAATTCATAAAATTACAGACAAAAAATGAATCTAATACCACACACTCCCATTAACTCATTTGTAGAATTTACCAACCCCAAGGCAAAAGGACATTAATTGAACCACTTTTTACAAAAACAAAAAGAAATAGCTATCTAGATTGTCAATTTTTCTGTAATAAGCAAAAAAAAAAGTATTCCAATACTAATTTAAAATAATCTCCTTTGAGAAACGCAATATAAAATTGTGAGGAGGCCAAGCCTTTGTTCTATAAATGATACAGCTTTTTCAATAGGCTTAATGGCTATTGAGTCTTCTCAAAAAAGCAACAGTGCAAGGGAATTGTGGGACATATGTTTTGGATATGTTCAAAGGTGCAAGAGTTAGAAAGTGAAATTTGATAAGGAAAAAAGGTGCCTTTCTTGGAACAGCTGAGATGCAGCCTCATATTGGCACTGGAAGAATTCACTCTAGAACCTGGTGATAATGAAACAACTAGCCTCACAGATTCCCCCAACCTAAGAATTTAATTTTTCAGGGACTCAAACCTTCAGCTGGAAGGATGTTTTTCATTTTAAGGTTTGACCAAAAGCCTGTAATTGGTGGAAAGAGAGTTTCAGGAAGTATTTTAGTTTGGGTTTAAATGCCACTGCCATCTTGTTCCTGAGAAACGCTGGGTATGATGGCATGTTTGGCAGTTAGTGGTAAGAGTTATTACTGAAATCTTTAGAAATTTCTAAATATTAGCAAATAGAGATCTTTTATATAGTTCCAACTATTTGTTTTTTGTTTTTGTAGGGGATGTGCTTTGACAAAGCCATTAAGGTGAAACACGTTGGCGGACATGTTCTTCCCCTAGTCGTTCTGGATACTTTAAGTACTTAGTTTAAAATAATCTGAACAGCTGGTTTGAGCACATAGGCTGCTGTATTGCTAAGTGCTTCTTGTCCTGAACTAGCTCATGAATGCTGTTCAGATTGTTTCTCTCTGTCTCCACGTACCCTCTCCCCAAATAGACAGGAGAAAGGAATTCTAAAATTTGCATTTGATTTGTGTGACAAATTGTTTACCATAGCGGACAGAATTTCCTAAAATGCACTTATTTATTGTAACTGAGAAAGTCTATTATGGACTCAGTAACATTTTCTGGGGCAGGCCATAATGTCTCAAATTGCTGTCAGTATGTGAAGGATGTCAGCAAGAACACAATGATTCAGGACCTTAAAACAACCTTAAGGCTCCTTTTACTAAGCGGTGGTAAGCTTACCGCTCACTATACAGGAAGTACCCACGGGATACCGCAGCAGCCCGGCGGTACTTCTCACCCCTAGAGTTCTGTCATTTCCGGAGCTACAAAAATGTATTTACTTGCCACATGGCCATTTCTAGCAGGAAGACGAGAATTCTCTTTTACCAGCTGCAATAAAAGGGGGCCTTGGTGTGTGTGTAAAACATGCACCAATGCCAGCTCTGGCCCCCTTTTGCTGCAGCTTGGTAAAAGGGACCCTTAGTTATTTACTCTGCCTTGTTCCTCCTTTCTGTCCTCTCTGTATGATTGTATGCTGTCCTATAATTATTGTAGGTCCTTTTAAGTAAATACATAAGTACATAAGTATTGCCATACTAGGACAGACCAAAGGTCCATTAAGCCCAGCATCCTGTTTCTAACATTGCCCAATCCAGGTCACAAATAACTGGAAAGATCCCAAAAAACTACAAAACATTTTATACTGATTATCCTAGAAATAGTGGATTTCCCCAAGTACAATTTAATAATGGTCTATGAACTTTTCCTTTAGGAAGCCGTCCAAACCTTTTTTGAACTCTACTAAGTTAACCGCCTTTACCACATTCTCTGGCAACGAATTCCAGAGTTTAATTACATGTTGAGTGAAGAAAACTTTCTCCAATTCGTTTTAAATTTACTACTTTGTAGCTTCATCGCATACCCCTAGTCCTAGTATTTTCAGAAAGCGTAAACAGACACTTCACATCTACTCGTTCAACTCCACTCATTGTTTTATAGACCTCTATCATATCTACCCTCAGTCGCCTTTTCTCCAAGCTGAAGATCCCTAGCCACTTTAGCCTTTCCTCATAGGGAAGTCGTCCCATCCCCTTTATCACTGTTGTCGCCCTTTTCTGCACTATTTCGAATTCCACTATATCTTTTTTGACATGTGGCGACAAGAATTGAACACAATATTCGAGGTGCGGTCGCATCATGGAGGGATACAAAGGCATTATAACGTCCTCATTTTTGTTTTTCCATTCCTTTCCTAATAATACCTAACATTCTATTGCTTTCCTTAGCAGCAGCACACTGACCAGATTTGCTTTCTTAGCAGCAGCAGCAGCACACTGACCAGAAGATTTCAACTTATCATCAACGACGACACCTAGATCCCTTTCTTGATCGGTGAATCCTAACGTGGAACCTGCATGACATAGCTATCATTTGAGTTCCTCTTTCTCACATGCATCACTTTGCACTTGCTCACATTAAACGTCATCTGCCATTTAGACGCCCAGTCTCACAGCCTCATAAAGTCTTCCCCGCGATTTAATTACTTTGAATACTTTGTGTCATCAACAATTTAACAACCTCACTAGTTCTCCCAACCTCTAGGTCATTTATAAATATGCTAAAAAGCAGCGGACCTAGCAAAGACCCCTGGGGAACCCCACTAACTACCCTTCTCCATTGAGAATACTGACCATTTAACCCTACTCTCTGTTTTCTATCTTTTAACCAGTTTTTAATCCACAACAGGACAATACCTCCTATCCCATGACTCTCCAATTTCCTCTGGAGTCTTTCATGAGGTACTTTGTCAAACGCCTTCTGAAAATCCAGATACACAATATCAACCGGCTCACCTTTATTCACAAGTTTGTTCACCCCTTCAAAGAAATGTAATAGATTGGTGAGGCAAGATTTACCTTCACTAAATCCATGTTGGCTTTCAGCCTTATTTTCGAAAGTGATGGGCGCCCATATTTCGACCCAAATCGGGAGATGGGCGCCCATCTCGCAAAGGCGCTCAAATCGGTATAATCGAAAGCCGATTTTGTGTAATCTGTCACGGAAATGGGCAAATTTGACGGGGGTGTGTTGAAGGCGGGACTGGGGTGTGTTAATCGGCCTAGGAGAGATGGGCGCCTTCGGCCGATAATGTAAAAAAAAAAGCATTTTTAGCGAGAAGTTGGGTCACTTTTTCTGGACCCTTTTTCCTCACAAACAAGCCCCCAAAAGTGCCCCAACGGCCCAGATGACCACCGGAGGGAATCGGGGATAACCACCCCTGACTCCCCCAGTGGTCACTAACACCCTCCCACCAAAAAAAAAAAAAAAAAAACTTGTATGCCAGCCTCAAATGTCATGCCCAGCTCCATAACAGCAGTATGCAGGTCCCTGGAGCAGTTGTTAGGGGGTGCAGTGGACTTCACCCAGGTGGACCCAGGCCCACCCCCCCACCCCCTTCATGAAGCAGCTGTTCCAGGAACCAGCCAGAAAAAAAATTATTTAGAACTATAGCTTACTGGTACACAATACCTGATGCAAAATGTAACAGTGAAGCCACATGGCAATACTGTTCTGACCTGGTTTTACAGCCTGAATCACTGACATAGATTACTCAATAATTACTGTGGATTCTTTTGGATTCATATTAGCTAAATGAGACTTTTATTAGAGGTTCATTATTGTGTAAAGATACACAATAATTAAGATATATACACAAATGATTAAGCTATATAACTGAAAAGAAACAATACCTATCTATAGTTAAAAAGAAACATCATTACATCACTGTCACTACATCCAAGCAAAGCTAGGAGTTTCTAGACCAGGAAAAGAAGCAATAATACATCATAATATACATACGTCATTGGGTCCTTAATCTCTACATCCAGCTCTTAGTCATTAGCTTGGGGGGGGCCCTGTTCACAGCAAAAGCCAGGAGTCTTGACCAGGAAATACAGTTCTCTGCGCAGTACATACATTACTCCACAGATGAGCTCCCCATTTCACTGCAAAAATTTCCGTTTTATTAGGCTTAGAACTCATGTTCAGAGCTAAGTAAAATTACAGAATGCTTGACACATGTGGGAATGTGGTCACATGTTTCTCAGTCCAGGTGGCCAGTCTAAACTCGAACAGGCTCCACCTCTCCCTTCACATACCAAATTAATTAGAGCTGTGTCTTATCTTCTTCCACATTCCAAATCATTTCCACACAAACAGAATGACTTCTAATCAAAAATACAGACCCCAAGTACACTGTTGGTCAAGGCAGAGTGGAAAAACAATCTTTAAAATCTTTCATCACAAATACTAACTACAACGCAATCAAATTATCATCACTGGAAAGGAGTACACTAAAAAAATTCCACTGCTCTAACACAGTGTTAAAAAAAGGAGACCATGATAAAATAAGGAAATTAGATGGAAAGAAGCTAAAAGGAGTGGCTGTCAGGGTCAAATGATTGCATTAGGCGTGGAAGTTATTTAAAAAAAAAAAAACATTCTGGAAGCCCAGATATTTCCAAGTATCAAAAGGAGGTTGAAAAAAGGGCCTAATGTCAGAGTATATTTTAACAGTTAAGGTGGAAGAGTCAAGGAAAGCCAAAAGGAAATTTTTCAGAAATGAAAAGCAAATTCCAATGAAGAAAAAAAAGATGAGCACAAGCACTGGCAAGTCACCAATACCAACATTCTCTTATATTCTGCAAAAGCACTGCAAGTCACTGCAGATTACAAAACAAGAAAACTAGACAATCTCTGGAGAATACCAAAGACTTACATTAAATAAAATCTAAATTAAAAAATCTGTTAAAAGAAAAACCTTCAATTGTTTCCAATAGGTCATTTTTGTTATTGTTCTTACTTGAATAGAATGGCATTCCATACGTATGCAACAAGATAGGTAAGAGCTAGATGAGAAATCAGTTTTCAAATGAAGGCCCTTTGAAGTAGGAAATTGTAACAGCATTGGTTTCCTAGCTGGAACTGATTGATGATGGTAAACCATCAATTCTACCATATAAGGAGCATTACCACATAAGATATTAAAAATCATAATGCACAATTTAAACCGAATACGAGCTTCCACTGGAAGCCAAAGTAATGTTCGTAAGGTGGGTGTTAATCTCATTTTTATGAGCCCATAATATAATCAAGCTGCCGTATTCTGAATACTATGGACTTTTTTCAATAAGAATTTAGAGCAGCCTAAATATATACTTTTATAATAATCCAACTGACCTAAAATGAAACTCTGCACAACAATTCTAAAACCCACTGGATCTAAACAGTTTCTAATCCTCCTCTATTTTCTCATCGTAAAAAAAGTCTTTTCACCAAAGCATTTATCTGCTGTTATGGTTTTAAAGTGTTGTCAAAATTACTCCCAGTAGACTAGTCTCAAATTTAAAATCTGGATTGACTAAATAACCTAAGAATGTTAACGTTCCAGAAGTCTGCTGTTTGTCCTATCATGAAAACTTAGTCTTATTTGTATTTAATTTCAGGAAATGGGATTTAATCCAAATCTCCAGAAGTGTAATACAACTTGCTATTCTGACGGAAATATCACAGTCTGAAGAAAAAAAAACTGGAAGAATACTGTGATATCATCAGCATAGATGAGGCATTTATAGCCAACCTCACACAGTACAAAACCTAGGGCCCTTTTGCAAGGCACGCCAAAAAGTGGCCTGCGGTAGTGTAGGTGCGTGTACTGGATGCTTGCTAGACCATTTCTCCAGCGATCTGGAAAAAGATTGATCTGGGGCCAGGAAACAGACGTGCAGCAAAATGAAACCAGTGAGTGTCTATTTGCAGCCTGAGCCCTTAACGCCACTCACTGGGGTAGCTGTCCAGCACGCACACAACTGCCAATTACTGCCAGGAACACCCCACAGTAGAAAATTATTTTCTACCACGTGTTTTCGATATACACCAAACTCAGAATTACTGTCAAGCGCACACGCTAGCCGGGCGGTAATGCCGATTTGACGTGCTGAACATTGCTAGACCGTTACGCACCTTTGTAAAAGTGCCCCCTAGCGAACTACAAAGAACACTGAACAAAGTAGGTGTCAATGGAGACTCCTAAAGGACTCTGCAATCTGGCTTCAATGACTGACTTAGATTCTTGGAATTATACCCGGTATGTCCTATTTAATAACAAGCCCCTAAACCAGTTTAACATACTCCCTGTAAAACCTAATTCATCCAATGTCTGTAACAGTTGTGCATGATCTACGAAGTCAAAAGCACAAAACAGGTCAAACCGCAACAGCACTGCTCTATGTCCACCACTAAGTAACATCCTTCCTTCAGCCAACAATGTGCCAAAACTGTCTCAGTACTATGGTATTTCTGAAATCCTGACTGGGCAGAGTGTAAAATATCAAGGGGTCCTTTTACTAAGGTGCACTGAAAATGGCTTGCGATAGTGTAGGCAAGGGTTTTGGGTCTGCGCCGATCCATTTTTCAGCGCGCCTGTAAAAAAGACCTTTTTAAAATTTTTGCCGAAAATGGACATGTGGCAAAATCAAAATTGCCACCTGTCCATTTTGGGTCTGCGAACTTACCGCCAGCCATTGACCTAGCTCTAAAGTCTCACACGGTAACAAGAAGGTAATGACCTATGCGTGTCAAATGCCACTTTGGCACGTATCCGAATATAAAAATTATTTTTCGGCCACACGTATCAGACACACTCCAAAAATGAAATTATTGCATGTGCCACGCGGTAGCCGGGCGGTAACTGCATTTTGGTGCGTGTAGATGCTTACGCAGCTTAGTAAAAGGGCCCTCAAATGTGTCCAAATATTTCTACAGCTGTTCGTTCACTAACCCCCTCCATAGTCTTAACAAAGAGGGGAATGGATGCTATCGGTCAATAGTTGGGCAAATCTTGTAAGCTACCCTTAGGATCTACAGGAACAGGTGTCAGTAGAATATTGCCTTTATCAGCTAGAAAGACCCCCTCAGAACACTTGATGTTAACCCAGTCTTTCAATAAATTCAGAAAGGAGCAGCAGCATGGACTATCACTTCTACATCTAATAAGGCAGGTCAAGAGAGCCTTTGAAAAGAAGTTTGCTGTAGAGGCAGGAACTAATATGAAAACGGGCAAAAAGCCCATTAAAGAATCAACTAACAACCAGGAAGTAAAAGGGAGGAAGTTAATAGCAGAAAAACTAAACACATTTTTTTTTTACCTTGGCCTTTCCTGAGGAGGACTTTGAGGTCATACCACACTGGAAACCTTCTTTGGTGGTGATGATTCAGAGCAACTACAGTACAACATTGAAAAGTCTAGAAGATGTAACAGATCAAATGGATAAACTCAAGAGCAATAAATTATCAGGACTGGATGGTATCCACCCCAGAGCTGAACAGGGAACTGCTAACTTGTTGCTAGCAACCTGTAACTATCACTCAAAATGGCCACAATACCTGAGGATTTGGAGGGTGACCAATTTAATGCTATTTTTTTTTAAAGATCTCCAGGACAGGAGGCAAAACTAAGCAAAATATACCATTAGGCAAAAGAATCCAGCTCTGTCCCTCATGCCTAGAGACATACAAGCGGAATAAAGAATAGAAGAAACATGGCAGATAAATCTGCCATTACTCCCTCCAGCCTCTGATTTACAAAGAGGGGCATAATCGAATGGGGCGCCCAAGTTTTTATGAGGGCATCCTCGCAGAACGTCCCTGCGAAGGGGCGGGGAAACCCGTATTATCGAAACAAGATGGGCGGCCATCTTTCGTTTTGATAATATGGTCGGGGACGCCCAAATCTCCACATTTAGGTCGAACTTAGAGATGGTCGTCCCCGATTTTCGGCGATAATGGAAACCGAGGATGCCCATCTCAGAAACGACCAAATGCAAGCTCTTTAGTCGTGGGAGGAGCCAGCATTCATAGTGCACTGGTCCTCCTGACATGCCAAGACACCAACCGGGCACCCTAGGGGGCACTGCAGTGGATTTCAGAAAAAGCTCCCAGGTGCATAGCTCCCTTACCTTGGGTACTGAGCCCCCCAAAACCCACTCCCCACAACTGTACACCACTACCATAGCCCTTAGGGATGAAGGGGGGGCATCTAGATGTGGGTACAGTGGGTTTGTGGTGGGTTTTGGAGGGCTCACATTTACCCCCACAAGTTTAACACATAGGGGGGGAATGGGCCTGGGTCCGCCTGCCCGAAGTGCACTGCAGTACCCACTAAAACTGCTCCAGGGACCTGCATACTGCTGTCATGGAGCTGGGTATGATATCTGAGGCTGGCATAGAGGCTGGCAAAAATATTTTAAAAGGTTATTTTAGGGTGGGAGGGGGAGTAAGGAGAGGTCATTCCCTATTCCCTTCGGTGGTCATCTGGGTCATTAAGAGCACATTTTTGTGGCTTGGTCATAAAAAAGGACCAAGTAAAGTCGGTCAAGTGTTCGTCAGGGATGTCCTTCTTTTTTCCATTATCGGCCGAGGATGCCCATGTGTTAAGCACACCCCAGTCCCGCCTTCGCTATGCTTCTGACACGCCGCCGGGAACTTTGGTCGTCCCCGCAACAGAAAGCAGTTGAGGGCGCCCAAAATCGGCTTTCGATTATACCGATTTGGGCGACCCTGGGAGAAGGACACCCATCTCCTGATTTGTGTCAAAAGATGGGCGCCCTTCTCTTTCGAAAATGAGCCCAAAAATACATCACATACTTGAAGCCTTTCCAGAGTGTTAAGCAGTTAATCGTTTCCACAGCCAGCATCATTAGGACAGCCCAGACATAGACAGAAATGAAAGGATCAAGACAGAACAGCACACATACATACAGTAGGCACATAACATGCAAACAAAAGAATGACTGCACAAAAGGGCACTTTGCCATACTCCTTCTTTAAGTCAGAACGAGCATACTGTCCTGACCTGGAGAATTAGGTTTTGGTCTCTGAAAGCTAGTCACAACAATGTATTTAATTCAATATAAAGGTGTCACCTTATTTATTTATTTTATAACTATTTATTAACTTTTAAAGTGGACTAATATGGCTGCCACATTATTTCATCCTAAATTAAAAATAAAATTCTTCTAAAATGAATATTATTATAGATGATTGATATCGAGATTATTGTTTTTCCCAGAGTTCCGGGTATGACTCCTAAAGCTTTCCTCAGAAATATTTCCTCATAAAAGGAGTGAAGCCTGTGAAAACTGGGATTACTTTAATCAGTGGGATTTGAAACAAGTATATGTATTGTTAAATAACTTCTGGTTTTTAAAAGAGAAAGAATGTAATCAAATGTATTATTTCTAACTAATATTGCACAATAAATATGTTTTTCAATGAAATGATTTGACTATACACCGTATTGGCCTTGAAGAAGCCAACCAGATGATCAATGTGGAATAATGAATTAAACGAGTAATATCTGGGGATAATCAGGTTAATACCACGGTTTTTTTCTGTTTACTGTTTAATTGATCTCCTTATCTTGTTTCACTCTCCCTATTTAGTGGTCTAAGGAAGAGAATAGAATTACCTGACTGAAATAATTCCTACATATTATTTTCTCTGTATTTCCAGCAAGTTGTTTTATCGCTTGTAAAAATTTAAATGGTTATAAATAAAAAATTTTAAAAAAAAATTAAAAAAATTTATTTTTCCTACCTGTGCTGTCTGCCCATTTAATGTTTCTAATTGTGTTGGTCCTGGTCTCTGGTTACTGCTTCCATGTTTTCTTTTAACTCTCTTTCTATGGGTCTCCTGTCCAAGTGCCATTTTTTTTTCTCTTCTTCTGTCTTCTTCACCTCTTCCATAACAACTAACATCAACACTAATCTGTTCCTTTCAGCTTTCTTCCATTTTTTGTTACCTAGCCATTCAGATTTCATTCATATTATCCTGTCTTCCATCTCCCTCTTTTTAACTGCACCTACCTATAGCTTTTCATCTCTTTTCCTCACTCTGGCTCTCCCATTCTCCTTTCTCTTATTCCTCTGTCTTTCGCTAGCTTTTCCCTCTCTCCCACTGCCATTCAGCATCTCCTCTCTCTCTACCCCTGCCATCCAGCATCCCCTCTCTTGTCTCTCTCTTTCTAACTCCCCCCGCCAGCTAGCATCCCTTCTTGTCTCTCTGCCCCTACCACTATAAAGTATCTCGTCTGTCTCTTTTTCTTACCCCTACCATCCAGCATTGCCCCTTCTCTCCCCCCATGCAGTATTGCTTCTGCCTCTCTCACCTCCTCTCTGTCTCTCCCTGCAACCAACATCTCCTCTATGTTTCTCCACATACTCCATACCCCTGTCATCCAGCAGTGCCTGTCTGTCTCCCCCAGCATACAGCAATGCCCATTGTCTCTCTCACTCTCCTCACTATTCATCATTGTCCCTGCCTATCTCTCTTCCCATCATCCAGCATTGCCCCTATTTCTATCTCACTCCCGCCTATGCAGAATTTCCTCTATCCACTGTATCAGATACTCTCCTGCCCACAGACTCTATTTCTCCACCTCCCCCACTTTTATCCAGTATTGCACCACACTTTCTCTATCTCCCCCACCCTCACCCATCCAGTCATGCTTCTTTTCTTTTTCCCTCCCCACCTATTCACTGCCACCCTGCAGCACAGTTTCATTCTTCCTTCTTCTTGTACCTCTGCCACCGGTCCCGCGCTAATAAGCAATGACAGAAGAGCGCGGGACCCGACTCGACAGCATCGCTAGTGCTTCCTGTGACGGTTCTGCCTCTTCCGATGTAAACTTCCTGGACAGGCATAAGAAGTGCTAGCGACGCTGCAGAGAGCCAGGTCCAGCGCTATTCTATCATTGTTTATGAGCGCAGGTCCGGTAGCAGCAGTGCAACGGGAGGGAGGCAAACTGTTGAAGAACAGGGGTGCATGGGAGGAGAGAGGACATGGGTCCGGCAGGCAGGGAAGGTCGTGGTAGCCTTGGACATTGGTGTCTGTTTTCTGTGCCTTTAAATAGAAGCAATTTCTTTTTTTAAAACTTGGAACACTTATATTTAAATACAGAAAACAGGAGCCAATGTGTACTTTCACTTTTGGGTTTGCTCTGACTCATGTATTTTCATTTCTCACTACCAATGCTTAGGGGCTTGAATGGGCTTCCTTCTGCTTCCAAATTATATAAAACCAGCAGATTTTTAAAGAAAGAATCAAGAGAAATCCTCTCTTCAAACACCCTAAAGCCTGTCCTGACCTGGCATTATTTTTTTTCACATGGTAAGGTGCCTTTGTTTTGTGTGCTGTTCTCTGAGCATTGGAAGGGAATAAGAAATTACTTCATTTACATCCATCTAACTGCATTAGCATGCTATTATTAATCTTCAGCATGCTCATTGTCTCCCACGCTACAGCCTCTGAGCATTTTGTGCTCACAAATGTGGGCACTAGTTCGGCGCTAATCACTTTTAGCGCCCGTGTTTGGTTCTGTACATCAGACTGCCAGTCTGGCATCATGAGAAGTGCTTAAGAACATTTTCTACTGCTGTAGAACATAAAATCACACAGATCTTAGTGAGTGCTAATGCTAGAGACACCCATTTATTCCTATGGGTGTCTTAAGCATTAGTGCGCACTAAAAACGCTAGCGCATCTTAGTAAACAGGTCCCTTAGAGATTTAAGCTAGATAATTGAAATATGGAGGAAAAAAGGTAAAGGGCTAGTACTAACTGGAACAGATAGGAAAGTAGGAGGTGGGATGAGGTAAAAATTAATGCCATGAATTTATTTGAGAAGAGTGCTTATTTCCTTAAAGGCTAGACTGAATAAGTGAGTTTTCATAGACTTTGGAATAGCAAATATTCATCGGTGCATTTTATGGTTTTAGGTAAGGAGTTCCTAATTTTAGTGTCTTGATATGAAAAGTTAGAAGTAAGGATTGTTTTGTAGGTTATTTTCTTACTATTTGGAAAATGTTGGATAAGATATTCTACAGATGATTTAGAGACATTACATAAGGGTATTCAATGAGGTTGTTCATATATATTGGGGCCGAACCATACAAACTTTTGTGAATGAAGGTACATAGCTTGAATGATATTCTATCTTTTATTGGCAGCCAATGCAAATCATACAGAAGGGGGTTGCTTTAGTGAAGCATGGTAATCTGAATGTGAGACGTGTGGCAATGTTTTGAGCGGTTTGTAGTTTTTTGAGGAGATCCCCTTTTAAGTCCTACAAAAACAGAATTGCTGTAATCAAATTTGGTTAGGACTAGGGATTGCACTAAGATATGGAAGACTGATTTTGCAAATAATGGTCTTAGTCTCCTCAATTTCCATAATGAATTGAAGACACTTAAGACCATATTGGAAATTTGGCTATCTAGAGCGAGGAATTGGGCAAATGTGACTCCTAAGATTTTCATAGTTTAGTCAAGGGTATATGTGATATTTTCAAAAGGTAAATGATTTAAGATTTAAGTTATGGCTAATAAGCCTCAAAACATATGCATATGAAATATTCCATAACATCCCAATAGTCCACACTCCTAGACAATATATCAACTGGGCCCCATATAGGGGAAAAGTGAAGTCCAACAACTTAAAAGTGGGTTGTTCTAACTGCAAGGATAAATTCTTACTTCAGTTAATTATCCCAATATTCACCTCTAGAAATAAGAAAAGGGGCAAAGGTAAAGCTACAATTTACAAAACTTTCTTTAAAGTTCATCCAATCTCAAAATTGCAATCTCCGAATCTAGAGGTTGTCTATTGTAACATCACTGATGATTCATTATCCAAGCAAATCAGTTTGCTGTTATTAAATCACCCACCAGGTAACGCGAATAAAGCCAAAGAGGAAATCATCAAATTCATCTCCAACACTTACGTTAATTCAGATATGTTCTAATAGCAGGTGAAATCAACTTACACCTGGACAAACCAAATGATTCTAATCTAAGATCAAACACCTTTCTGACCACATATGCAACTTTCTTTAAACCAGTCCCTTATTTTCTTACTCCTGTTACTAAATTTTATCTATCTATATGTTCCATGTTTGCTTGTTTTTATTACATTGAGTATCTCTATAAAATAAGAACTATACGTCATGACGGGTGATTTTCAGTGAATGAGAGGCTGATTTACAGCTACTCTAGTCTGAAGGTTTTCCAGCTACAGTTTTCCATAGCGATTGTTGCAAGATTGTGCACACAGCCTTTTTAAAGGTTGAGTTATTGCAATAAGGTATCATTTGACAGAACAATCTTCACATAAATATTGATACAACCAGAGAATATGTACATGGTGTAACAGACTCCTGACGCAGGCCAGTTGGCCGAAACACAGCTGTGTCGAGTCATATCACCTTAATAAATTCAAAGTTTTATCATTATTTTTGTGTCGTCTGTTTTTTATTTTATTTTTGGATTCTATTTGTTTTATTTTTTATTTTTTCCTTTTTGATTTTTATTTTTATTATTTTTTCCTTCTTTTGGTGTCATCTTCGCTGTTTTTGGCAATTGTTGTTTTTTTTTCTGCGAAGACTGGTTTCATCTGTGTTGTGGACCATATTTGCTTAAACCCTATGCTGACTATTACAATGTTTTACTGTGTATTGTGTCTGCCATACTTTGTATTGCTGTTTGAATATTTTACTGTTCTAATTGCTTATGCTTGACTTATTCTTGCTATATACCGCCTTCCTTCAATAAGGCAGTAAATAAATCCTAACAAATAAATACCAAAAGCTTTTTGAACTTCCTGAACATTTGGCAACTTTCCCTTCCTTTCCTTCTTTATCCACTGATAACCAGTCTCACAATAAAGATCATCAACTAGACATTCTAGCATATAGATTCACAGACTCAAATAATTTTTATATCTCAAAAGTGATTTGGCCGCCAGCACCCTGGTCAGATCATTATAAACTTACTTTCACACTTAACTGGAAAGAAGATAACTCCAACTCTGTTAAGACCAATAAAAGATCCACCTTTAAAACTCATGGAAAAATTAATGCTATCAAATTTTGGCACAAAGTTTCATATGACGAACTTCACGCAACTTCCCTTAGTCGTGACTTCAATCAAAAATAGGATAACTTATGTAGGATAACACTGAATGAGATGCCCCCTAAGAAAATACCCCCCTGGTTCTTGGAGGATATTCTTGAGGCAAAAGGAAATTGTAAACGTCTACAGAGACTATGGTCAAAATCCAATACCATAGAAAATTGGACTAACTATAGAAAATTGTTAAAAAGCCAAATCATATTATGCAAAATACATCGGAGAATTCTCACTAAACACAAGGAAATTTTATGCCTTAGTCATTAGTCTGACAAAATACCCAACCTCTAACCATTGGTAGCAAACCAACTCAATCTGCGGACAATTACTTCTCGCAAAAAATTATCAACATCAGAAATAATCTAAACCTTTCTAAACCACTACAGCAGACCTTCTTAGCTTTTCCAACAATTCATTCACATGTCTACCAGCAGACAGATTATGGTTCTATTTTCCCAACCATCATTATACTCAGTCAAACATTATTTACACAAGTATGCTTCTTATCAGCATACACTTGATTCATGTCCCAGCTACCTTCTGAAATCAGCACCCGATTTATTCATTCAATGCCTACAATCAAATCTCTTCTTTATGTTATCCAGAGGCTTTATCCCCTCAAATAACGGCAAAATAATCCTAACTCCTATTCCTAAGAAACCCCAGTCCACTATGAGTGAAGTCTCAAATTATAGGCCAGTAACCTTGATAATATTGGTGAAGGTGATGGAAGGCCTGGTCGCTCATCAGCTCATAGAATATCTCCAGTCCTTCTCAATCTTGCTTCAGACCATCATACAGCACTGAGACAGTATTAAACACCCTAATAGCAAATTTCAAAATAGAATTAAGAAAGGGTAGGAAAATTATCATTCTACAGTTTGGTATGTCCAGTGCCTTTGATACAAATGATCATGACATTTTACTAAGCCTACTAGACCCACTTTGGGATATATGGGATTGTACTCCAATGGTTAAGGGGTTTTCTCATATCAATACTACCAAGTAAAACAGTCGGGCCTAATCTCCTCTTCTCGGTCTCCCAATTGTGGTTTTCCATAGGGTTCCACTCTCCCCCCCCCCATCCTATTCAACATAATGATGGCATCATTAAGTAATATACTTAAATCCAACAGATTTCACTCTTTCATGTACGCCAATGATGTTACCATTTATATCCCTTTTGTCAAGAATATTAAAGACATCCTGACAAAAATTTAATTTAATGGCAACCTGGGCCAATAATTTTAAATTAAAACTCAATAAAGAAAAAACTAAGTTCCTAATACTAACAAAGCCTTATCACTCAATACAGACCAAAATCTTTGTCATTGATAACATAATCCGTGAGTTAAAAATTTTTATTTTAACTACATAATCTATAATCTACTTCTATAACTCTGAATCTTAGATTCCTTAAAACTAAAGGAAACCTATGCACTGTCTCCAAGAATGTCACATAGAAGTGCTAAGTGCAGCCATTTATTTCTCTATTTGATGGATGACTTTGATCTCACAGGCCTGGTCTGAATTTACAACTTTAAAAGGTCTGTTCTTTCAGCTATTAAAGCCTTAACCCTGCATTGCCAACTAGGAAGACTGCTATCTACAGGGTGTACTCCAAAGAGTGGATTGCAGGGACACCCAGTGAAATTTTGCCTAACTAGCTTCTGACACAAAAATGTGTCATGAAAGCATCCCAGCGGTGTGTGGGAGAAGGCAAAAGTCCAAGAGGTCAAACACATACATAACAGTACTTAAAAGATCACCTCATTGTCACACCAAAGCTACCCACAGCACCCCCAGACCACCCATGGGAACTATAGGATTGGTGAATGCCTGATCAGCTGCAAAGAAATCCTCCGCTTAACACAAGACTACCTCTACTTCAGGAAGCAGTTGAAAGCTTAGCTCTTCAACCAAGCCTTTAACGGAAGAAGTAACTAACTTGTTAGTCTCACTCACACACACAAGGATTGACTCGGGCTGCACATACTGCAGTGGGACATGTTTATCCACTCCTACCCTAGCTGAGATAATATTTAACCATCTCTCTGACCTCACATGCAACTTCCTTCAAATCAATCACCTTACTTTCTAATTCTTCTCTTACCCATCTATATGTTACAACTTTGCCTTACCTTTCACTACCAATTATAATGTTCTAGTACATATTGTGTTGTCATTGCAAGTAGTATACCATGCCATACTTCCTATTGTTCTTCGAATATTTTTACTGTTCTAATTGGCTCCTGCTCATGTTTGATCTACTCTTACTGTACACTGCCTTGAGTGAATTCCTTCAAAAAGGCGGTAATAAATCCTAATAAATAAATAATAAATAATAAATAAATAACTTACCCATGAGATTCCAATATGAAAATCCTAGTACTAACAATTGATCAGCATCTATCGCTTGAACCTCAGGTATCCAAAAGTAGTATCGCTATGGAAACGAAAAAAAACTGACCATACTTTCCAAGCTCAATTCAGATCCTTGTCCAATCACTAGTACTATCTAAATTTAACTATTACAATGCCATCTCTTTAGGACTAAAGTCCTTGCTACTCAGAAAACTACAAACAGCCCAGAACACGACAGTTTGCCTTGTACTGAGGGTTCCCCGCTACTCTAACGCATCTCCCTTATTACAAAAATTACACGGCTTCCAAAAAATGCACACATCACATTCAAACTATGTGTATTCGCTTATCAAATCATATATGGCCTTCAAATAGCACACTGAATATATTATCCGAGCAATCCATGACCACCCACCATTCATATATGGCCTTCAAATAGCACACTGAATATATTATCCGAGCAATCCATGACCACCTACCATTCAGAAAAGCACTAAAAACCCATCTATTTAAACAAGCCTACCCAAAAGACCCAGATTAATCTCATGAACCCATCTACCTTAACATATACTGAAGAGAAAACGACATTGACCCAGAATCTATCTCCCACCTTACCCTCCTCTCTCTATCACCTGTCTCTACCTACCTACCCATCCTATTACTACCCATCCATCCTTCTATTATGTTATACTTAATTTCCTACATGATTTTTCGGTGTCTATGCTGGGCTGGTATGAACTTTCCTTCATACTTTATAACTTCCAATTTGGTGTTTGTGCTGTGAAGCCAACGTTGATCATGGTCAGTTCTTATATCTTGTGTAAATTTGTTTCCTTTAAGATACATAATGTAGGCTTTTATGTTATAGAAGAGTACTAAAACTCAAAGAAAATGGATAAATGAAGTCCTATATGGAAGCATTTTAAGGTAATGGACAAAGATCCAAGCAAAGCTATATGAACTGTGTGCAAGGTATTGATTTCTCACAGCATAGGCCCATCGAAAAATTTCAAAACCTCCACTTTAAATAATCACTGAAAGCATAAACATGCCGGGGAAAGAAAAAAGCATGCTGGTGTAATGTGAGATGCCGCCAGTTTGAAGTACAAATAAAGAACCTAGAAAGTCAAGCAAGCTTACACAATTTTATGTAAGAAAAAGCAGTGGGACAGACAGCCTAGAGGATACATGAGGCTACTGATAAAACAATAGACACTAATGTTCAGCATTAAAATGTTAACATCCATTCTAGAGCCTAGATACAAAATGCTGTCAGGGAAATATTTTTTCAGAAAAGGTTATCACATCAACGTATGAATGGATTAAAGATAATGTGCAAAATTTCCTTCACCAATTCATGGACTTCTGAAAACACATCTGAGGTGGGTAGCTATTAAGGTGTTGTAATTTACCATGAGAGTGACTAGCCTGGGGTACAAGAATAATGCTGCCTGTGAACATTGCATTATTTTACTATACTTGAAGCATTGGGCTGGTGGCTGCACCCAGGAGCTTATCAAAGGGCCAGCACTCACAATCAGGATCTACCCCCTTTCCCCTTCCTTCTGCTATGACATACCTCCCCACTCCCAAATGACATCCTTTCCGAAGATTCTGCCCTCCCCCCAAGCTGTGACGTAACCACAGGGGCCTGGGCCCCCAAAGGTCTGCTGGGTTTGGCTGACAGGGATTCCCACCCCCCTGCCAGCAGAAGTTTTCCTGCGGCAATATTTGCCACCACGTTGCCTACCCTGCCTTCCCCCTCCCCTGTGCGCATGCTCGTTCTTAGCGAAATTGAGCATGCATGAACTGGGGCTGGAAAGCAAGGCAGACAGAGCGTCAGGGAATATCGCCACAGGAAAGCTTCTGATGGTGGGGCTTGGGGACTTCCGCCAGCCCAGATATGTGGGGTTATGGCAGGGGTCGAAAGCAGCAGGGAGGCGGGGTAAAATGTGCTCTACCCCCTCCCAAATCAAGGTCTGGCTACGCTTCTGCCCCCAAGTACACCTAAAGTACTCCCTCAATCCTGTTTATATTCCTCCCAAGGACTGGATTTAAGTTGCAGGTGCCCACAGGCAAAGCCACATCTGCCTTGCCCGGTCTCTCTCTTTTATACTGCCCTCTTACCTCTGCACTGTACCTTAGATCCCTTACAGCATCCAGCAGTGCTTCTCCATTACACACCTCTCCAGTGCTGGGCCTTCCAGAACTTATGCACTAACAGTCCCTGCAATATCCAACCCCCTCCTCTGGCACCAGCTTCCAATCACCATGGAAACCCCTGCAAGGGGCAGGGCCTCAGAGCCTGTCAGTGAGTAACTGCTGGAAGGCCCTGTCACTGTGCTGGAGAGCAAACAGTGAACCACTGCTGCATGCTGCAGGGGATCCTTGTACAGCTGCACCAGGCTTGGATTGAGGCATGGCAATGGCAGCAATGCTCCAGTGCCTACCAAAATTCATACTGGAGGCAGCTGCCTACATTGCCAATGCCTAAATTTGGCTATTCCCGCCCCCTTCCTGTCATTTTTGATCATTGGGTGGAGAAGTAGAACTATAAAATGGGACCGGC
This sequence comes from Microcaecilia unicolor, assembly GCF_901765095.1. Taxonomy (NCBI): domain Eukaryota; kingdom Metazoa; phylum Chordata; class Amphibia; order Gymnophiona; family Siphonopidae; genus Microcaecilia; species Microcaecilia unicolor. Next base: position 260,724,843 of record NC_044033.1, on the reverse strand, counting down.
TGAGGCTGGGTAATGCTGAGAGAGAAAGGGGATGAGCCTGATCGTGTTTTTGAGTATATGAAAGAGGACTGATGAGCTATATATCAGTGGGGCATCTCTCCTTCCCCATCATCTGTCCCCTCCCCCCACCCCGCCTGCAGTGTGTCACTCAAACAAGTCTCATCTATCAGGTGTGTCATGACAGGAAAAAGAATGGCTGCTCTATGATAAAGATGTTGAGAGCCCATCTCTCAATTAGTGAACCTATAAACCCGTCAACAACCCTTGTCAAACATTTCATACAGGATATGTACTGAGAGAAAAGTTAAAAATTTTAAAAACATGAATCGCATCCGCTTTGCTAAAGCTTTCAGCCCAGGTAGTGTAAGTATATGGAAAAATGATAAACCAAGTCCAATTAAAGTGCAAGTAGAATGTACAGTCAGGGTTTTTAAATTTATTTCACATCATCAGATTTTCAAAAAAATCAAATTTCCTACCCATAGCTATGCCTAATGACGACTACAGTGTGCATGTGACATTAAAAATACTGGACTGCCCTTGTGATTCTTTAATCAGCAACACTGGGGTAATATTCTGCTTGTGGCGGTTAGCATTTTTTTCAAATGTCAGCCTCCATGGGCTTTTTATACCCGGATATTCAAAGCTGGTATCTAGGAAAATATCAGCCTGTGCTGAATATCTGGATACAAGCTTGACCATGTGGCTGGGAGTCATGGGAGAAAACAAGGAAAAAAAGATTTCCAAACTATGGGCCAGAGCCTCAGCCACCTCTGCTGCATCAGGATGCAAAACAAGAGCTAAGAAGTGGTATTTGTTCTTGAAGAGCTAGGAGGGGAGACTCCCCCTCCCTGCAAAGGAAAGATCTAATGTGGCCCTCTACCTATCAAGTTTGGGGACTCCTGAGTTAAAAGATAAGAAGACGTTTAGAATAGTTTGAAAGCTCTGTTTTGATACAGAAATGTTAAATGACTCATTCTACTTGTGTGGAAGAGGTTCAGCAGAGGACCAAGGAAAAGCGGAGAATATGCATCAGTGAGATTCAGTGAGAGACCAAGGAAAAGTGAAGAGTTTGTGTCAGTCATGCCAAGGAGAACTAGGGAGTTTGTATCAGTCATATAACGGAGAATTATTAAATTCTTCTTTTGATGAGAGCTGTAACCTTGGAGGAAATGAGCTGTGAATATTATCTGTAACTGCTGAACCAGAATGTACTATAAAGGACATTGAGCCTAGACATGCAACTATGCATAAGGGAGGAAATGTATGTGTAGTTTAGCCAGGAAATGTGTGTATAATCTAGCTTTAGCTAACTTGCAAGTACATTTGGTGGTGTAGTTTCTTATTCCCTTGCACAGACCTCGGACTCCGAGAGCCAAGAGCCGGTAGGGCGTGTTGCCCCCAGGTTGAATCGGAACCACAGTCAGTTGTCTGAACTGCTGCTGTCGTATCTTTCAACTTTTTGACCCAACTGAAAGCTAAAATGACACAACAGCAGTTCAGAACAGCACCTACACAATGGATAGCAGCAGAAAAGCAGATATTATAATTATAAAAAAAAAGGCAGAAAAATGAAAACACTTTCTGGTAAAACGGAATTAGAATGATTATTCAGCTAGATCAAAATTAAAAGCTGATGATCACTCTGAGAACATGGTTCAGGTGATGAACTAAGTACACCGGCAAACTGAGAAGTTAATATCCCAACAGAGAAACTGGAGCATTGGGATAGATTTAAATAAAGAGCATGCTTTCCTTTTCAAGGTCCATGGTAGGCACTCTCTGTTCTTTTAGATGTCCCCCTCCTTTTTTTCCACTTGCACATAAATTATTTTATAACCAATGCACACTATGTGCCCCACCCACACTCAGCCCAAACTCCACCCACGTGAACACATGCGCCACAGAATATCAGTGAATACTTATAGAAAAGCACATGGCTGGAAACTGCTCACTTATACACAGATGTGTTCACAACGTGCAAAAATGACTGAAATGCTGGCATTTATGTGCATACTTGCTGCCTAAATGTAACTAGTTCATTATAGAATTACCCACAAATGTTTATCACCCACTATAAGTTAAACTAAAATTTTCACTGTATTGCAATTTACATCAATCCAGCCTTTACTAAAGCCAACTGCATGGTTTTGTTACCTACACTGGTGAGATAGAGGTTTCTAAACTTTTGATATGGTTAATTAAGTCTGTAGCAAAACCTAGAGTGATTCAAAATGCTATGCAACGAGTCTCAATATTTCTCACTGTGTTTATTACTCAAAATATATATAAGAGTGAACCATATCTATGGTGTGACATCAAATCAAAAATAGAATTAAATGGACATACTGCATACTAGATAATACTTGACTTGTCCCATCAACTGAGGTTTTTTAGTGAAAGAAAACAACCGCATTTAATTTTCCCAAGTATATCTGGAAAGGGCATCCTGGATATCCTGAAATCAGGCTCAACAACGCTCTGTTCATTTTCTACCCTGAAATCAGGACAGACCCATCTGTCAGATTTTCAGGATATCCAGAATAAATATGCATGAGGTAAATTTGTATGTACTACCTCCATTGAATGCAAATCTCACCTATGTAGTGGAGTGGAGGAGTACCCTAGTGGTTAGTGCAGTGAACTTTGATCCTGGGGAACTGAGTTCAATTCCCACTGCAGCTCCTTGTGACTCTGGGCAAGTCACTTAACCCTCCATTGCCCCTGGAACAAAATAAGTACCTGAATGTATGTAAACCGCTTTGAATGTAGTTGCATAAACCTCAGAAAGGCGGTATATCAAGTCCCATTTCCCCTATGTAAAACCTAACTGGCTGAACATGTTCCAAGGCCTGAGTTGAAAACTAGAGTATACATAGGACTTCTGATTTTCACTTATAACTGTAAAACTCCAAACACCCCACCCCAGACATACAGTATTTGGGGTTTCTATATATTACCAATAAAAACTTAAAATGTATTCTTCCTCAGGGGATCTGATTATAACATCCAGCTGCTGCTGCTACCAGATGTTTTCATTGAAATGGCACCTGTTTATCTCTCTGTTCTGGCTCGCACTGCTTAAATAAAAAAAAAAATGGAACAGCTTCTCGTCACAGCACAGTTCTTAGCAGGTTTGAGGCACATGGTGCTGGAAACTCTTGCTCTGCTCTGGCCTTCTCAAATCTTCCAATATTCGAGACCACCAGACTAACAGAAGATTTCCTGCACTGGGTTGTGTTAAGGCAACAGAGTTGCTCACAAACATTTGGCATTTGGGGAGTCTTTTACATAGGTGCACTGGCGTTTTTAGCTAAAGACACCAATGTATTTCTATGGGTGTCTTTAGTGTTTAGCGTGCGCCTATTTTTAACGCTCACTAAAAACGCCAGCGCGCCTAAGTAAAAGACCCCTTTGATTTCTATAGCACTGACTAATGGACAAGTTCAAAATGTCTCTTCAAGTCTGAGAGAACAAATCTGCCTTTGTGTTATGTAGTCTGAGGAGCTTCTTTGACAAACTCCTTTTACCATCAGAAGCTACGTATCTGCCTCTGAACACTTCCAGTCAGTGCAGTTACCTGGCTGTCCAGTGTAAGATACACTAAGCAGAAATCTCCTATCAAAAACCCCTCTGTCCACACCTCCTTTTATCCTGAATAGTAAAGCTTTTTAACATGGTATAATGTTGGACTTTCATGACTAGTACCCTCCACAGCAGGGGCGTAGCCAGACACCCAATTTTGGGTGGGCATGGGCCCAAGATGGGTGGGCAGAAGAACTCCACCCTGTCCCACAAGTGATTTGGTCTCTCTCTCTCACTTGCCTGCATGCCATATGGTCTCTCAAACATACCCCTCCCCCCCATACCTTTTAAATAGCAGATTTTCACTGGCAGCGAGCAGCAACTAATACACACTGCTCACGTTGGCCCCACAGCCTTCCCTCTGATGCAACTTCCTGTTTCCGCATAGGCAAGAATACATTAGAGGGAAGGCTGGTATGCAGGAAAGACAGTTGTTGGGAATTTTCAGCTGGTGGGGCTTCGGGATCCCTGCCAGACACTTCATAGGTGTGTTGCTACTGGGTGGGCCTTAGCCCAAAGTGGGTGGGCCTGGGCCCATCCGGGCCCACCCTTGGCTACGCCACTGCTCCACAGATTCATGTGGTCTGTTGTCCCCTCTGCCTGTTTTTCACCAAAAATGTGGATCCAGCTACACATACTACACAGAAAAGTGCTTCTTCTAGTTTAGTGATTGTGGGCCAGAATGCCTGAGTGGGCTCCACATTCAGAGAATTACAAGGATTTAGGGGGTGGGGGGGTTGAGAGCGAGTATTAATTTAAAATGTTTAAAAGATCATATAAATAATGGAATCCACCTACAAATGTGCCTAAAATTAAATTTCACAACACAAAAGCATTAATATACATAGAATTTCAGTCACCAACTAAAGCCTCTAATTGGAATGAAAATAAGCACATAAATTTATAATTTATACACCCCTAGAATTAGAAGCTGTAGATATAAAACTTCACACCTCTAGCAGAGCATGTGCTAACATCCATATCTACTTAAAAGTGTGTAATCATTTGTAACTATACAGAAGTGAAACAAGTTAATCCCCTCTGGCATTTCTGATGCCAGTATCCCCTGATTTTTCTTTACCTTTGCAAATTCTTTCATTGACCCAGAGTTCAAGAAAACATTACTAAATTAACATTCACAGGCCACAAAATAAGTAGACCATGCCCCATAAGTGTTAACATACCCAAATTTTAGAAATCATTTACCAGAAAGTACCCAAAGCTGTAAACAAAAATCTGTGGCAAAAACAATAAATGAAGAAGAGACAAGATTAATTTAAGTACACTGTCAAAAAATCTGGTTAAATATGAAAGTCTAGATGTACTAAAAGGCATTACACCATGTTAACACATGCTAACATGCATAACATTGATACTCAAACCACTGGTACTCATAGCACCACTTCATTGGTCACAGATTAAAAATGCTCAACGAAAATTACTACAAGTTATGCAACAAAGTTATCAGCAATACATTGGTGCAGCTTTATTGAAGATACACTACTACTATTACTACTACTATTTAGCATTTCTATAGCGCTACAAAGCGTACGCAGCGCTGCACAAACACACAAGTAATAAACCACAATTCAATCACCCCATCAAATACTTCTCTTCAGCCACCCTGTCCAGTTAGTCGGTGATGAACTAGCCATAAAAGTGTCATAACATTAATACCAATTCCCAACCTGCAGTGTCGCAGGTCAAGCCTCCTAGCAGCGGTGGCGCACATGAGGATTCAAAACATATATCAAGCCCCTCTCATGAACCATCATTTCCCACCCAATGTTCACTGCCCAATGCCTTTGCAAACCAAACCTTTTCCCCCAACACAGCACCCATCCACACATGGACACCCCCAAACAATCCTTAAATTACAGTATCACCCCTTCTCCTGCCACACTACCCACCACCACAAAAAAAAAGAAAGAAGGTAAGGGGCAGGATGGTACAAAATGATCCTCACTGTACCGATGCCCTGACCACCTCCCGCCCTTCCACCCAAAAAAATGGTCTACCACCCAAACACCTTAGCAACAGAATAACAAAAACTGCGCCCATTCTCAACTCCTCCAATTAACTTCAAACTCCATAAGCATCATTCCCACCTTTAAACCTCACACATATCAAACAGTATAAGTCAAATAAATTGGAACCTAATCTCTCAAATATTCCACTGCTCCCCCCCTCAACTCTATTGCAGCTCAGCCATGTCATATGCCCCCAGCTTAACTTGGGGACACTCTTATTTACCTTAGGTCTAATTTTGTGCAGTGGGACCTATTTACTAACAACATGTGTTAATGGCATTAGAATGTTCTAATGCAATAGAACACTTCAGTAAATGTAGCCCAATATATCTAAATTGGGGTAGGGGGAGAGAAGAACAGAAAGGAAGGGGGAAGGTAATTATAAAGACGGAAAACATTACCAAGGGAAGAAAAGGAATTCAACTAGTAACTCTGAACTGGAATGATCAATGGAAACACCAAGAAAATTCCCCATTTCTCTCCTGGAAAGCCAATATAGGGAATTATTGGAAAACAAGGAGCAATTTATGTAGTCCTAGTATTACAGAAATAAGGAGAACATAAGAGTAGCCGTACTGGGTCAGACTAATGGTCCATCTAGCCCAGTATCCTGTTTTCCAAACAGTGGCCAAGCCAGGTCACCTGGTAGAAATGCAACTAGCAGCAACATTCCATGCTACCAATCCAAGGGCTTCCCCATTTCTGACTCAATAGCACACTATGGACTTTTCCTCCAGGAATTTGTCCAAACCTTTTTTAAACCCAGATACGCTAACCGCTGTTACCACATGCTCCAGAGCTTAACTATTCATTGAGGGAAAAATATTTCTTCCGATTTGTTTTAAAAGTATTTCCATGTAACTTCCTCAGGTGTCCCCTAGTCTTTGCACTTTTGGAACGAGTAAAAAAAATTGATTTACCTCTACTCGTTCTACACTGCTCAGGATTTTGTAAACTTCAATCATATCTCCCCTCATCCGTCTCTTTTCCAAGCAGAAGAGCCCTAACCTCCTTAGCCTTTCCTCATATGAGAGGAGTTCCACCCCCTTAATCATTTTGGGTGCTCTTTTCTGAACCTTTTCTAACTTCGCTATATCATTTTTTAGATACAGCGACCAGAACTGAACGCAGTACTCAAGATGCGTTCACACCATAGTGCGATACAAAGGCATTATAGTATTTTCGGTCTTATTCATCATCCCTTTCCTAATAATTCCTAGCATCCTGCTTGCTTTTTTGGCTGCCACCGTACATTGAGCAGAAGATTTCAGCCTATTATCTACAATGACACCTAGGTTTGTTTATTGACTGCTGATCCCCAAGGTGGACCCTAGCATTAGGTAACTATGATTTGGATTATTCTTTCCAATGTGAATCATCTTGCATTTGTCCACATTAAATTTCACCTGCCATTTAAATGCCCAGTCTTCCTATTTCCTAAGGTCTTCCTGCAATATTTCACAATCAACATGTGTTTTAACATCCTTGAATAGGAGGGGTGGGAATGGGGGGGAAGGGGAGGATAGGTATGAGCTGTAGTGAATGACTTCTTATTATTGTACACAAATTTATACATTATCAGGACATGGAAACTGGTTTTTGTTGAACCATAAAGCTGGACAAAGTAGGAGAAACTATGACCCTGTGAAATAGAGTACTGCTGATGCTCAGAGGAGGTGTACTGTCAACAGGATCTTCGGAGCAGGTGTTATGGAGCAGTTGAATGTTAAGCTTGGGGGGGGAGCTGGGTTAAAGGGGAGGGGGGGAAGGTTTAAAAAATGATTGATGAGGAAAAGAATCATTGTGTTTAATCAGACGTTAATGTGTTTGCAAAGCACTGTAAAATGAGTTTGTGAGATGTTGTCATGTTGTGGAATCATCAATAAAAAATGTTGAAATATAACATCCTTGAATAGTTTTGTATCACCTGCAAATTTAATCACCTCACTTGTCGTTCCGATTTCCATATCATTTATAAATATGTTAAATAGAACCGGTCCCAATACAAATCCCTGTGGCACTCCACTGTTCACCCTTCTCCATTGAGAGAAATGACCATTTAACTCTACCCTCTATTTTCTGTCCAATTCCTAATCCACAAAAGAACCTTGCCTCCTATCCTATGACTTTAATTTTCTCAGGAGTCTCTCATAAGGAACTTTATCAAAAGCTTTCTGAAAATCTAGATACACTGCATCAACAGGCTCACCTTTATCCACATGTTTATTGATGTCTTCAAAGAAATGAAGCAAACTGGTAAGGCAAGACTTTCCTCGACTAAACTCATGCTGACTCTGACCCATTAAACCATGTTTGTCTATGTGTTCTGTAATTTTATTCTTTATAGTTTCCACTATTTTGCCCGGTCTATAATTTTCTGGATCACCCCAGAACCCTTTTTAAAAATCGGCATCACATTGGCCACCCTCAAATCTTCAGGTACTATGGACGATTTTAATGATAGGTTACATATTACTAACAGCAGATCAGAAATTGCATGCTTGAGTTCTTTGAGTACCCTTGGATGTATACCAGGTGATTTACTACTCTTTAATTTGTCAGTTTCGCTCAGTACATCTTCCAGGTTCACTGAGATTTACAAAAATATTTGCTAGTGCTCAGTAAGAAAAATAAAGATTAGGGCCCTGTTTAGTAAGCCGTGCTATAGATGCGCTATCATTTTTAGTGTGCACTAAGGCTAGAGACACCCATAGGAATATATGGGTGTCTCCAGTGTTAGTGTGCTCTAAAAACGCTAGCGCACTTTAGTAAACAGGACCCTTAATAGCAAAAGAATGACCAACAGGGGGAACATCACAGTATGCTGCTCTGGGCTATTAAAATACTCATCACCACACCATTTCAGAGAGAAATGTATAACTGTTACAAAGATGGAGTGGACTGTTTCATGAAGTATCATCTTTCTAAAGATACTCTACTACTTAGTAATATAACAAACCCTACACCAAATGGTTGCATGTTTTCTTGCTAATTTACAATGAGAATGCACAAAATTTAGAAACAAATGTCTTAAAAAAAAACCTGAAGTTTACACATTTGTCCTCAATTTACTAAAGTAATTCATGGACTTTCAATTTCAAAATCATACAAACAGTATTTCTAACCTTGATCTACTTATCCCCAACTGAAGCGTTTTTTGTTCTCAATTAATTAATGTGCTGCCTAAACTAAACACTTTAATTGGCAGGATTATGTTTTGCATATTATATTGCTAGCTCAATAATATGAGCTAGCAAATGCTGACAGCAGGTCTCTTGACATCATCTCTATAAATATTAGACTTCTATGTTAGCTGTGTAAAGCTGCTCATACCTGTTCAATATACTCAGTAGAAGTTATATTTTAGACACAGTTACTGAACAGTAAAATCACAATAAAATTTAAGATATCTGAAGTAACTACCATCGGATCACAGAAGAACTCTTCAGACTTGTGCTGCACTGCAATTATTGATTTTATATGGTCTGACAACCAGACTTCCCACCTCCCATCAAATCAATAAGCAAGTTTATGTTGTTTCAAGCTACATAGTAGTGCTGTTTAATCTTCACATGACTGGCTGAGGAGCCAAGTCACAAGTACAGCATTAACAGAAACAACTACACATTTGGATTTGGCTCACATTTGTCAACTTTCTATTATGATTCTTTTACAGTGCTGTTAAATGTGTATATTAATGATACTGTATCACATTAGTCCCATTAGTAGGATTCAATTTGCCATCTCTGAGTTTATGCCATTGATTTGTACATATGCTTACATTTGATCATTTTACTATTGCTATGCTGTTAACAATACTCCGCGTTTTTATGTCAAGCTGTACACCACCATGGGTGAATCTTCGTACAAGCAGTTAATAAATACTTACATCTACTTCAAAATTCCCAGAAACATTCAATTTTAATTACGGTTGGGCATTATCAAGTAGATAACTGGTTAGACTACAATTTGGAACTGCTGATTTCAAACAAGTATGAAAAACAAAACTTGTTTTCCCGATTCTGCCAATTTAGACATCATAGTTGATGAATGGGCACATTCATCGACAGAGACTAAATGGCAGATGACGTTTAATGTGAGCAAGTGTAAAGTTATGCATGTGGGAAAGAGGAACCCAAATTATAGCTACGTACTGCAAGGTTCCACGTTAGGAGTCATCAACCAAGAAAGAGATCTAGGCAGCGGCATTGATGATACGTTAAAACCCTCTGCTCAGTGTGCTGCGGTGGCTAAGAAAGCAAATAGAATGTTAGGTATTATTAGGAAAGGAATGGAAAACAAAAATGAGGATGCTATAATGCCTTTGTATCGCTCCATGGTGTGACCGCACCTCAGTGGCGTTCCTAGGGCGGCTGATACCCGGGGCGGATCGCCAATGCATCCCCCCCGGGTGCATTTTTACCTGCTGGGGGGGTGCCGCGCGCCTGTCGGCTTCGCTCATTCCATGCTCCCTCTGCCCCGGAACAGGAAGTAACCTGCTCTGGGGCAGAGGGAGCACGGAATGAGTGGCACCGACAGGCGCGTGGCACCCCCCCCCCCCAGCAGCGTGCACCCGGGGCGGACCGCACCCACCGCCCCCCCCCCCCCAGGAACGCCACTGCCGCACCTCAAATATTGTGTTCAATTCTGGTCACCGCATCTCAAAAAATGTATAGTGAAATTAGAAAAGGTACAGAGAAGGGCAACGAAAATGATAAAAGGGATGGGACGACTTCCCTGTGAGGAAAGGCTGAAGCGGCTAGGAGAAAAGACGGTTGAGGGGAGATATGATAGAGGTCTATAAAATAATGAGTGGAGTGGAACGGGTAGACATGACTCGTGTGTTTACTCTTTCCAAAAATACTAGGACTAGAAGGCTTGCGATGAAGCTACAATGTAGTAAATTTAAAACAAATCAGAGAAAATGTTTCTTTACTCAACGTGTAATTAAACTCTGGAATTCGTTGCCAGAGAACGTGGTAAAGGCGGTTAACATAGCGGGGTTTAAAAAAGGTTTGGACGGCTTCCTAAAGGAAAAGTCCATAGACCATTATTAAAATGACTTGGGGAAAATTCACTGCTTATTTCTTGGATAAGCAGCATAAAATGTATTGAACTTTTATGGGATCTTACCAGGTATTTGTGACCTGGTTTGGCCACTGTTGGAAACAGGATGCTGGGTTTGATGGACCTTTGGTCTGTCCCAGTGTGGCAATACTTAAGTACTTATGTAGATATGGTTGCTCTTGATCATACTGCTAGAAAGATTTTGGAACTTTGTCCATGGAAAAATGCTCCATTGAGGAAATTGAGGAGGGAATTAAGCTGGTATGGAGGAAGTTGCAAGATATTGATGATTATGAGTCATGTGAGTTGAAGTTACATGAGTATATGTCTATATATGATGGTTGCTAAAATTTACACCATTAAGAAAAGATTAAGGCAGCAGCGAATAGATCAAGACAGTTATTTCAAACTGTTCATTTTTGGGTTCATGGTCATCATAGCGGTTTGGATCAGGTTATATCTGCTCAGGATTCTAGTGAATGGTTGAGTGGAAAACTGACTGCTGAGGATCAGGGAGTTAAATGAAGGGACTGAGGGATAACGAGCCATCTGTAGATATGAATCCTGAACACTTGTGGTGTGACTTTCAGTTGGTGACAGAGGATGCTGTTATGATGATAGTGAATGCTTTGTCACCAATGAGAACTCTTTTTGAACCATGCTCCTCTATGCTGTTCCGTGTGTGAACAGATTTGGTTATATCTCCTTCAATGAAGATGGTGAATAAGTGTTATGTGACATTATGCCATGTCATGCAGAGCTTATTGACCACAAATACCAATATGACGTTTATTGTGGATCACAAATCAAAAACACTGACACATAAACCTCAGGAACTACATACTATCATGGTTAAAACAAACATAATTATAATTATGAGAAATGAGACCTGAAAGCACTTAATTATCCCTGTTATTCAAGAAACAAAAACGATTTGAAGATTCAACAAAATACTTGATAAATTCCTAAAATACTTGATAAATTCCTGAGGTAGAGAGCTCCACAATGAAACAGTCTTGACAATGACGAGAAGAACTAACAAGAACATAAGAACAGCCATACTGAAACAGACCACAGAAGCACACTGCCTCCTATCCCACAACTTTTTAATTTTCTCAGGAGTCTCTCATAGGAACTTTGTCAAAAGCTTTCTGAAAATCCAGATAGATATACTATCTATATCAACCGGCTTACCTTTATCCATATGTTTATTTATGCCTTCAAAGAAATGACGCACATTGATTAGGCAAGACTTCCCCTGGCCGAAACCATGCTGACTCTGTCCCATTACACCATGTTTGTCTACATGTTCAGCAATTTTATTCTTTATAATAGTTTCCACTATTTTCCCTGGCACTGAAGTCAGGCTTACCGGTCTGTAATTTCCAGGATCACCCCAAAACCCTTTTTAAAAGTTGGTGTTACATTGGCCACCCTCCAATCTTCAGGTATTACGAATGATTTTAAAGACAGATTACAGATCACTAACAACAGATCAACAATTTCATGTTTGAGTTCTTTCACTACCCTGGGATATATGCCATCTGATCCAGGTGATTTATTATCTCTTAACTTGTCAATTTGGCTTCTTGGATCTTGTACAATGGACATTTGGGAAATTTAGCAGCAAGTGAGTGGGTTTTCCTATTATTAGTAGGGTTACCATGTAAGAGCTGCATCACCTCATATAGGTAAAACAGTGCAAAACCACGATGATCTTAAACATAATTGTATACAGTTTAAACTTAGCCCTGGCTTCAACAGCAAGCCAGTGCAATCTCATGAGTAAAGGACTGGTTTATGTAAATCTTCTGGCTGAAAATAAATCAGCCATGCCACCATATTTTGAATAAGTTGCAATTCTTACAAAGTGTCTTTGAGCAACCATTATAAATGATGTTACAATAATCCAAGCTACACAAGGTCAGAGCCTGAACGATTAGTGGTTTCAAATTGTTCTAAGCTTCCTTAATGCATGAAATGAATTCTTGGTTAGAGACTTTACGAGACTGGAAAATGTTAATAAACTATCTACCTCCACTCCCAAAACTCTGGAACAGAAGTCAAATGAAAAAGCGTATGTTCCAAGAGAAAACTGAAAAGGAAACTTAGAAGGATCAAACAAACCTAACCAGAGGAACATGCTTTTTTTCTGGATTTAATTTATAGTTTAATATCCAGTCCTCAATAACCTGTACATAAATTCCCAACTCTTACAGTGTGCCACTCCAATCCCCCATTACCAGTAAAAGAAACCATGCAGGATGGGCTGATGGAGAGTCTAAAGCAAGCCATGGTGAAAACCTTGCTACAAAAGGCTGCTTTAGATCTTATGTTGCCAACCAGTTATAGACCAATTTGAGTTTTGCCATTTTTGGCAAAGGTAATTGAGAGCAACTGTTGGTACATGCAGAGAAACTGCAGTTTTTGTATGATCATCAATATGGGTTTAGAAAGGGCCATAGTGTAGAATTTTTACTGTTGTCAATGGTAGATGAATTGTGAGTTGGAATGGATCAGAATCTTATATTCTGTGTGTCAACGTTAAACATTGCTTCAGCCTTTGATATGGTTGATACTAATATCCTGTTGAAGACATTGTTTGAGAGGCATCTGCAAGGATGAGTGTGGCAATGGTTTGATTCCTATCTGCATTTGAGGACTTTTAGAATTAAAACACAAGCTTCTGTTTCTGATCAGTTTTTGATAAGCCAAGGTGTGCCACAGGTTTCAGCATTGTCAGCCCTACTTTTCAATTTTTTTGTGTCATTTAATCGGTATTCCAGGAACTAAAAGTTTCATACAGAATGTATGCTGATTGGCAGGTTTTTTTTTTCCTGTTCATGAAGTTTTAGTTGATTTGAACTTGAGATTTAAGGAATGTCTTCACAAAATTAATATGTGGGTGGGGAATCAAAAGTTATCGCTGAACTCAGCAAAGACTGAAGTCATGTGTAGAGAGAAAGATGGATTCCACATTACGCGCAGTTCTTATCTATTTGAGTGTGAATCTTACAGTGAAATGTTATCTCAGAAATATAGGGTTTTTCTAGATTCCACTCTGTCAATGCAACCTCAAATTGATGAAGTGATATCTACATCTTTTTTACAGCTTTATTTTCTAAACAAGCTGAAGATGATGTTCTCAGCCTCAGATTTCCAGATGGTGTTGCAGAGCCTGGTATTAACCAAAATTATTATAATTCTCTTTATTTAGGTATGACATCTACTCATTTCCATGCTCTGCATATCATCCAAAATGCATTTGATTGTAGGTTTGCCAAAATCATCCAAGTGGCTTCGTGGCTTGCCAGTGATATATAGAGTATGTTTTAAGATTCTAGTATTAATCTATCAGAGAATTTATGAAAATGTGCCAGCATACTTTTAGAAGGTGTTGAATACTTACTAGTGAACTCAATCGCTGTGTTCAGAAGTGATGAAGCAATTGGTTGTACTATCTGCCACAGTATGTCGTTATGCAGAGACTTGTGCCCATGTCTTTTCAACAGCCGAGCCTTTGTTGTGGAATAAGCTTCAAGTATTCTGAGACTATGTGCAAATGCTTATCAGTTTAAGAGGTATTTGAAGGCTCACTATTTTGTGAAAGCAAAATGATGGCGGTAAGTGTTAGTCACTGTCATTTGGACTTTCTGAATTTTGTTATCTTTCCTGTAAGTTTTTATGGTTTTTATTATAAATGTTAATTCTGTAACCCACTTTGGTTAAAGTGGAATATAAATGTAAAAATTAGTGAATAAATAATTGCAAAAACAACATTTTCAAGTTAGTTTGGCCAGGGCCATTGGAAGGAGCAGACGACAGGAGAATGCCTGGGGAAGAAGGCCAAGGAACGTGTCACCAGCACACTATATCATTTCTACTGCTATAGTGGCAGCATGAGCTGTAGGTTTTCAGGCAGCCAACTCATCAGCCAAGTTTGAACTTCAGAGGTGGGGGGCTCTTCCCCCTTCCCCTGAGGCAATAATTAGCCTGGTTATGGGTATGATGTTGGAAAATTATGACAGGAAGCATGGACAAACACAGAAAGGCACTGCAGGTGAAAAAAAGGAGAAATGATTTTTGTTCTTTTTAGTTACATGAACTTATCTACTCAATTACGAAAAGAAACTCAAAACTCAATGTATAATGCTGCTGGTTTAGTTTTATAACAAGCAAACACTCATATGCAATTAAATGTGATCCTACCCCAGAGCACACAACAGAGCTGTCACTACAGCAATAATAAAATCATCACCTTTTCATTCAGTTGCTGAAAAAAAAAGTCAGCAGGTGAGGAAAATTATCAACTTTCTTTTTGAGCAACAAGTATCCTAATAATACCTAACATTCTATTTGCTTCCTTAGCCGCCGCCGTACACTGGGCAGAGGGTTTCAACATATCATCAATGATGACACCTAGATCCCTTTCCTGGTCGGTGATTCCAAACATGGATCCTTGCATTACGTAGCTATAGTTGTGGGTTCCTCTTTTCCACATGCATCATTTTGCTCTTTTTTACATTAAACGTCATTTGCCATTTGGATGCCCAGTCTCCCAGTCTCGTAAGGTCCTCTTATAATTTTTCACAATCCTCTTGCTATTTAACAACTTTGAATAACTTTGTATCATCAGCAAATTTAATTACCTCACTAGTTACTCCCATCTCTAGGTCAGTTATCAATATGTTAAAAAGCAGTGGTCCTAGCACAGACCCCTGGGGAACCCTACTATCTACCCTTCTCCGTTTAGAATACTGACACAATATTGATTGACTCACCTTTATCCACATGTTTGTTCACCCCTTCAAAGAAATGTAATAGATTGGTGAGGCAAGATTTCCCTGCACTAAATTCATGTTGGCTTTGTCTCATTAATCCATGCTTTTGAATATGCTTTGTAATTTTGTTGGTTGAGTAGGCACATTTTAGGGCATATTTCAGATTCTGCTGTCCAGAGGATAATGATTCACTGGATACTATATTGATTGGATGGCTCTCATAGCTTCGGCTGTAAGGTTCCAGCCTCTGCCCCTGAGGGTCACATGTTTTATCCCTTTTTAGTGTAATAGCAAGACAGAGTGGAGTAAGCTTAGGAAGGGAAAAAAGGAAGAGCGGAGTCTCATGACATACCATGTTGAAATTTTAGACAAGCACCAAACAAGCCTGCCATAGCAGGGGTGGACTGACATTGATCTGGGTCCCTGGTCAATAAGGGTCATAGAGCCCTGACCACATATCAAAAGTGATTAATCTTAGATGTAGGCTAGGGGAGAGTAGGCCCCTTACAGCTGTGGGCCTTTGGGCACTGCCCAAATTTACAGAGAAGACCATCTAACGAGTAGAAAAACTTGGTATATGTCACCCTTGCTGATTTTCAAAATGATAAGTGCTCCAATAGACAAGTTGCATGCTTTTCCTAACTTTCTACAAAGACTTTGTAAATTAAATAAAAACATTTTTTAAGTAAACAGTGATATAAGAAATCCATTACAACCAAGAAGCCACTCTGCTTTATTTTTAGCACAAAACCTGTCCCTGCGCTAAACTTACCTTAGATACCGACTCTGAAGACATGAGAATTTCAGGCATCCGCCTTTACCCAACATCCAAGGACAGGGGATAACAATTCATAGCTCATGAGTATTAAGCGGCTTCCACAGGTCTTCTCATGCTTCAAAAATACAACTAAGCATTCTTTTCCCTAGAAAATTATTTATAACTGGCAGAATCACTTTTGGTATACGAGTTACAATTGGATCTGATCCAATAGACTTAAGAGGAATCTAAGAAAATACTCTTTCACAGAAAGGGTGGTGGATGAATGGAATGGCCTCCCAGTGGAGGTCGTGGAGATGAGGACTGTGTCAGAATTTTTAAAAGCGTGGGACAGGCATGTGGGATCTCTTCGGAAAAGGAGGAGTTAGTGGCTACTGAGGATGGCTAGACTGGATGGGCCATTTGGCCCTTATCTGCCATCATGTTTCTATCTACTAACTATTAAGAGTATAACAATTAAGATTCTTAATTAAAATAACTGCTGTATGTCAGTGAATCTCCAGAATTATATTACATAGTCTAAAAACCAGGCTTCTTTTTGGTTATAATGGGCCAGATTGGGTCATCTTTAGAGCCCTTGTTCCTTACAATTTCATTCAGTTTAACTTGCTTCTATCTACATTAGTCACATGTATAACCCATCTGGTTTAATTCGTGTCCATCAATTTCCCTATTTTTAAACTCCAAGCTTCTTGTTTGTTTTTCGTATGTGTGCCTTGTTGGTCTGTCTTACTAGGTAGTAAGCTCCAAAGAGTCAGAACCATCTACTGGGGAGGAGATGCACAGAACTCTTATGCTGTCCAGAACAGTGCCAGAAAACACTGGCTGGAACACCACATTTTTTTTACTGACCAATGCTCAACACTAACAGCATGCAAATTATATGTACGCTGTTACTGTTGAGAATTGGTAAGAAAAGGGATCGGAACGTTCCTGGCATGTGCCCAGAAGAGCTGAACGGTAGGCACAGCTCTTGTACACATGGCACATGAACGGGGAGGGGGGGACTCCCAATGCACGTGGGCTCAGCCTCCTGTTAAACAACTGGAAATTTCAGGGCAGCGCTCATTAGCGACACTGTAGATCAAAGGTTTGCTGGCATTTTATCCCCCCTGCTCTGATGAGGAAGAAAGTGGCAGAAGTTCAAGAACCTGGGCTGGCAGCTCACATCAAGCTGGCCCTTGCTGGGTTGACAGATTTAAGTGCTTCATGGCAGCAGTTAAATTATCTCTCAGCACATATGTTTCTCTTCAGAGGAAAGAAAAAAAATGCACTACAAACAGGTCAGGAAGCAGGGAAGGGACCCTAACAATAGCTCAGAACTGTCAATAGTTTTAGTCGTTAGGACAGGGGTTTTTCTGTGCGCCGTTGTTCTGAGCATTGGAGGCAATCTCTAATGAGCTTATTTTAAAACTAGCGAGCTCATTAGCATAGGACTTTCAGTCACTGCTTCCGTGAATGGTAAAGCAGTGGCCAGTAACATTTCAACTAGAGTGGCTAAAACCAGTCTACGTGAAAGGTTGCAAGCCCCATTTGCTTTGTGCATCTACCCCTAAGTGTCTATGAAGCACTGGATACACCTGGTGGCACTGTACAGCTAATCAAACATCATCATGATCATCCCTGGTCTACAGTACTGGCATTGCATCTCATGAGGTCTGAAGACAGTAGTCCTCAGAGACTAGTTTAAACTGTTAATTAGGTTTCCAGTTTATATAACAAAACATTTATGCAGCAGACAGAGACCAGTTGACCCTCCCAGGCTGCCTAGTTTCCCTAATTAGGAATATATCAGAGAAATTCTGCAGTTTCATGTCAGTTAGCCTTGCCTCCTCTTCTCGGAAGCTTGATGCAGCCCTATTGCTGCTCTGTGTCCTCTGATGTTCAATGTGATTAATTAGTCTGTAAAAAAATATGCATATCAGGGACATGGTAAGAAGGCATCAAAAGGATTAATTTAACATGTCTGAAACCTATATTATTTTGAATCCTCCTTCTGTTCAAACTTACTCTGGCGCCCCCCCCCCCCCCCCCGCCTATGTTTCAGTCTCTCACTCACTGCTACAACCACCAGCAGCATAATGGCTTGTCAGGTAATGGATCATCCTTTCCTTTCCTGCCTTGGAAGACAAGTCAAGGGTAGTCTGTGTCATCTGTAGGCTGCCTGGGAAGGGGAAAGAATAGGTGCATCAGAGAAGCATTAGGAAATAGTGTAGCTCTTCTCTGGTCTATTCTATCTGAAATGTACTCCCTCTCCTCCTGTCTTCTACAACAGTGGTTCTCAAACCTATCCTGTGGGACCACCAGCCAGTCAGGTTTTCAGGATATCCCTAATGAATATGAACATGAGAGATTTGCATATAATGGAGGTGACAGGCATGTAAATCTGTCTCAGGCATATCTGACACCCCAACCGGCTGGTGTTCCACCACTACAGGTTTGAGAACCACTGTTCTACATCACAATTATGGTTCCTATCACATCGACAATGACACCTCATTTAGGGCCCCTTTGTTTGCGGATTAATACCTTTCAAATATTTGAACGTCTGTATCATGTCACCCCTGTTTCTCCTTTCCTCCAAGGTATACGTGTTCAGTTTTGGAGGCCGTTTCTTGCTAAAGATTTTAAAAGATGGTAAGCGGTGCAAAGAAAAGCTACAAAAAAGGTATGGAATTTGAGAGGCAAACTGTACGTGGAGAGACTTGCCGACCTGCCGTGGCCAGAAGGATGCTAGACTGCATAGAGAGGGGTATAACTAGCAGGAGTTGTTGATACCCCTTTATAAGTCATTGGTGAGGCCCTACTTGGAGTATTGTGTTCAGTTTTGGAGGCCGTTTCTTGCTAAAGATTTTAAAAGACGGTAAGCGGTGCAAAGAAAAGCTACAAAAAAGGTATGGAATTTGAGATGCAAACTGTACGTGGAGAGACTTGCCGACCTGAACACAATACTCCAAGTAGGGCCTCACCAATGACTTATAAAGGGGTATCAACACCTCCTGCTAGTTATACCCCTCTCTATGCAGCCTAGCATCCTTCTGGCCACGGCCGTCGCCTTGTTTCTTCACCTTCAGATCCTCAGACACCATCACCCCAAGGTCTCTCTCCTAAGTCAAGCTTACTAATCTCTCCCCTCCTATCCGTTCTCTCTCTTTTGGGTTTCTGCATCCCAAGTACATCACTCTGCACTTCTTGGCATTAAATTTTAACTTCAAAAATTATTTATTGGGTTCAAAAGCTGGTTTTCTCTGGTACACTGCTAAATATCTCTATTATACTTTATACCAATCTATCCATTCATATTGTTTTAATTTTTAGGGTTTTTTTTATTGCAGTGCTCAGTGTGTATTGAAGTGCCAAACTATCATGTTCCACAGAACCAGCATATAACACTACAAGCTCATTCACAACATTGCTCTGGACCCTGCCTACCCTCCTTTCTTCTGGCCCCTGTGTCGTTACCTAAATCGGTAAAGTCCAATTCTATATACTACTACTACTACTATTTAGCATTTCTATAGCGCTACAAGGCATACGCAGCGCTGCACAAACATAGAAGAAAGACAGTCCCTGCTCAAAGATAATACTGATCTTTGATTAGAATCACTTGTCGATTAATGATAGAGGCGTTATAGTACTTATCTTATGGCAGGTCCTTGGGTGCTTAAATACTGTTAGTGCTGCTGGCACTGTTCGTGTGCTTGTGCTATCACTGCAGTAAAATGTCTTCTAATATGTTCTTCGCGTATGGCAAAATGTGGCACTGCGTAGAGAACAGCTGATATTGAAGAACAGTGCAGTGGGCTGAGAACTTGGGGAACTAGGGTTGATTCCCACTGTAGCTCCTTGTAACTCTGAGCAAGCCACTTAACTCCACAATTGCTTCAGCTACAAGAACTTAAATTGTGAACTCATTAAGGACAGAAAAAGTGCCTACATATAATAAACGTACACCATTTAGTTGTACCACAGAAAGGCAGTGTAAATCCATAACCCTTCACAAAGGTTGCAATTCATTGGAGTCCTGCTAGACACAGCTCAGGCCTGGGCATTCCATCCAAAACAGCATGCCGATGAATTGGTTGACACTGCTCTGCTGGTACGGCAAAGCGAGGAGGTCACAGCTCAGAGATGTCAAAGCTACTCTACTATGTATGCCATACCCATGGAATGTCTTCATTTGAGACCGGCCCATTGGACCCTAGCTTGCTAATGATCTCCGGTCATGAGAAATCTAGTGAATGTCATCACAGTTACTCCATCTCTCATGGTGCTGCTCTTTTGGTGAACAATTCAACTCAAACTGACAAGGGGACTCCCATTCCAAATTCTACTACCCCACAAGATTCTACCTACAGATGCATTCGGCCTGGGTTGGGGAGCTCATGTAGGTAGACTCCACATTCAGGATCGGTGGTCTTACCAGGAGAAACACCTTCACATCAACCTCATGGAGCTTCAGGCAATCTGGAATGTTTGAAAGATTTTCAGGGATCGGATAAGGTACAAAATTATCCTAATTCAAATCAACAATCAGGTTGCAATGTATTATGTCAACAAGCAAGGAAGCATGGGTTCTTACATCTTGTGCCAGGAAGTATTCAAGATGTGGCAATGGGCAAACAGCTTTGGCATGTCTAGTGAGAAAGAACAACAGTCTGGCAGACAAACTAAGACGAATCATGCAACCGTATGAGTGGTCTCTCAATATGAGCATAGTCCAAAAGTTCTTCTGAAAGTGGGTAACCCCCTCAGCAGCCATTCACCTGAACAACAAAGTTCCTCAATATTGCTCCAGACTAGGATCACATGGCAAACTAGTCTCAGATGCCTTCCTCATGCATCTGAGGGGGGGGGGGGTCTTCTGTATGTGTATCTTCCCATCTTCCCACACTCTTTTTAGGGAAAACCTTGCTGAAACTCATGCAGAAATGAGGAATCATGATCCTCAATCGCACCATACTGGCAGAGACAAATATGGTTTTCTATACTTCTGGAGCTAGTCTTCAACAACTCGTGGAGCTTAGAGTGTTTTCCAACCTTTGTCACATAGGACAAGGGGTGTCTTCTGCATCCCAGCCCAGCCTCCCCCATCCCTAACCCTCTAGGCCCGGATGTTGAAAGGATAGAAACTAAGTTTCTCCACTTGAATAAGGGTATCTCCCATGTCCTCTTTGCTTCCAGAAAGGATTCCACTAGAAGATCATAAAATTTTAAGTGGAGGTGGTTTGCTGTTTGGTGTAAGAGCTAAACCACAGACCCTGTTATTTGCTGTAAACAAAATCTGCTTGAATGTCCTCTACACCTTTCTGAGTCTGGTCTGAAGACCAACTCTGTAAAGGTTCACCTCAGTGCAACTGCCACTTACCATCAACGCACAGAGTGTAAGCCTATCTATGTACAGCCTTTAGTTGTCTGCTTTAGGAGAGGTACAGGAAAGACAACTGTTGGATGGCACTTCTATCGTCCCTCCTGGCTTCATGCCCAGTGTGGTCGCCCTTTCTTGATAGCCCTAGAAGTGATGGGTAGCTACAGACCATCAGACATCATTGTTTAATGTAATTTTAAAAAGGCACTTATACTCTGCCTTGACATGGGCAAGTTAAGCTCAATATGGATTGGAACGTCTCAAAGCTAGATCATCCCACTAAAATACAAGAAAACAGAAGAAAACATAAAAATAATATACAATTAAATTCAGAAAATGTCATGCAGAACAGATACAAAGAACCAAGTCTTAGGAAGTTTCCAACACTTTATTTGGATAAAGTTTGTTCTCAGCTATAATGAGAGATTGTTCAACAGTAAGGATGCCTTTCCTGGAACAGATCTTTCCTGAGCAGACTAAAGCTAGCTTTTCTTTCTTTTATTTTATTTTTAAACTGAGAAAACAAACAATTGGAGTTTCTTATTTGATCTTAACGTTTTGTGAAATTTGTCCTGCTTTGTTGGAAATGCACTGCAAAATACTTTGAACACATATCAAAAGGCCTTTAACAGCACCTGCAGCTTATAAAATGCAGCCAGCATAGCTCTCATAAAAGTAGTATAGCACTCTACGATCTATTTTGTTTCAGCAGTATTTTAGCAGTGGTGTTTTGGATAAGGCATGATACAAACGTCAGCCCAAGATAAACCAAATTAAGCAACATGTGAGATCATCCTGCAGATTGACTGTAACTGTCAAACTAGACAAAGATTAGAAAAGGCACTTCTGGGCACAATTGATAAGAGTCAATTGAAACACTAGGGATGTGCATTCATTAACGCACATATGTTTCACTAGCATGTCTTAAACTTTAGTGCATGGCAACAGATATCCTTTGACCCTGAAAAACTGAAATATTTTTTTGATGGTAAGAAGAAGTTAGAGCTACATGGGAATGCTTGTGACTGGGGTGATCTAGGGTTTAGTTTGGGGTATAAACGATGGATAGCTCTATTTTCTTTTTGGTATCCAACTTCAGGGTTTAACTCTTGGTTCTCCCTTTTGATTGTGATCTGTGTAGCAGCATTATTATTGCCTTTTCTAAATTTGTGGCCACAGTGCACTTCTTTTTCAAGTCTATACTTATGCAATAAATTTGACAAATGAATATTAAATTAATAAATATTAAATTGAAAAATAGTGTGCATGCTAAATTACACATGTATTAACATACGCATTAATGTGTGTTAAACAGTTTTAATGCAAGTTTACATTTTTCATTAAAACAAATGTGTGAAATAAGAGAAAAAAATCAAATTGGTTAAAAAAAAAGGCCAAATGAATTGAAATTTCTTGTTCTGTGCACATCCCTACAAAACACTCAGACACTTGATCTTTCAGTGAAGAGAGATCGGTCAGTGAGGCAGTTTTCCCACTCATAACTCCATCTGAAATTGTCTGGAGTTAAATTTCAAAACAATTCACATGCCTCCAGCCTCAAAGAAAAGACCTCTCATCACCAATACATGTGCTGGCTACTATGTCTGAACATGGAAAATGATTTGTATATCACCAGAATAATTAACTTATCCCTTATCTTTAGTCTAAGCTCTCAGTGGCTACAAAAACAAATTGAACTGGAATGTCAACAGCTTTCTGAGACCCCCCCCCCCCCACACACACACACACACACTGTAGCCTCAATCTTAATTTAGTTCTGTCTATGTACAAGAACAGTAAATCAGGTACATTTCCTTCCATAGATAAATTTCTCAGTTACTTCAGAAGTAATGGATAGTCTACTAAATCAATTGCAGCAGAGAGAAAAAGTTGCATAACCCCATTCCCACTCTTATCCAGATGGAGCCTCAGGTCATCTGAAAATGCCAACAAGAGATTCTGTACTAAAACCTTTTCTGAAGCCTGATTGTGCTTGGTCAAGCAAAGAATACGTTTCCAGATAGGTACTCAGTTGCTTAGCAACCGCTGCTTCTAGGAGCTTGCCAAGGAAGGGTACATTTGAAATTGGTCAATAGTTATCACAGCACGTAATATCAGCTTTGGGTTTCTTCAAAGTAGGCATTTAAACTGCTACCTTAAAAAGAAAGAAAAAAATCCGGGTAACAAGTCTCCTGAAAAGACAAATTACTGAAGGAGGTCATGGGTAATGGTAAATCTTGTGGGGAAACACTACTAAAAAAAAAAAAGACAAGTGCAAATGATTATAGGTCGATCCAAATTATTACAGGACCTTAGGCACAAAGAGGAGTTCAGTGAATTCAGCTGATATCTCTGATGAGATGACAAATAATGAATCAAGGAAGGAGCAATGATTGTGGCTTATTTGGATGACAGAGGAATTTCATACTATTCAACACTGAATACTGGCAAGCAAATCAGCCAGTAGGCCTGCGCAGTTCAAAAATTTTCATTCTGTTTAGCTTCCTGTGTCATTTATGGGAATTTTCATTTCTTCCATTTTGTTCAATTTTCTTTTCTTTTTAGAGGAAGTGTTGTAAGTAGTAAAATGGCTCTTGGTAGCACACTATTTTGACACAACTTGAAATACTGGGGTTTTCCTGTTTCAGGCTGAAAACAAGGCAGGAGTCTGAATGTACATTCCTATTAGCCACAATAAAACTGAAGCAGGAAGCTGTCAAATGTTACACAGCGGAAATCTGAATGACAGTCAGTGGAATCAATTCTGGTGAAGATAATGTGGTCAGAATTTGTTTTATTATTTTACTTTTTGTTTTAACCATTTATAACCCAATCTATCCACGCAATTCCCTTGGCTCAGTTTTAGGACCAGTTCTTTTCAATGTCTTTATCAAGGACATTGCAAATGGACTTGAAGCAAATAGGTATTTGCAGATGATAAAATAACTGCACTCACTCTTAGCTCTGATTTACTTACTTCAGTTTTAATGGATGACAGTCCATAAATTATTCTATGTAATACCCGAATGATTTCTTAGAAGCAGCCTGATAGGCAGCGGTTACGTAGAAGGAATACATGGAAGAAAAGAACTAATGGAAATAGAAATAAGGAATTTAGGGGGAGATTCTATATATGGGCCTTAAAAAAAATTGGCGCTGAAATCAGTACCAACTAAGTGCATTCTATAATTGGCACCACCTAGATTTAGGTGCTGATTACAGATTATGCTTAGTTGATATTTCAGCACCTAAATATACTCACATCCATTTACACCAACGAAAATGTGGAGTAAATACCATCACGTAGATTTAGGCGCACTGGGCCATATTCTATAAGTAGGCGGGTATTTTTCATAATGCCCATGAAACACCCATTTCCCCGCCCATAACCACATCCCTTTTTGCGTGCATTAGAAGTTTGGCAAAAATCATTATAGAATACACTTAGCGAGTTGTGTGCCTCAATTGTAATCAGTGCCAATTAGTGCTCATTATTGCTTGTTAAGTGCTGTTACCAGCGCCCATTAGCATATTAAGCCAATTGAGTTGCGCATATTGTTATAGAATCTATGCCGATTTTGACGCAGTGCTATATAGAATCTGGGGGTTACTGCATAAATCTGTTTAGATATACTGTGTATATCATCGGAGTCACGTGATGCAGTGAACAGCACTGGAAGCAAAACACAGCCACGCTGAGGGTGCACTCTTAATCCTCAACATAGACTCGTCTCCACTTTGGTAACTCACTAAAGATATTGTAGGTTTGGTGTGGTCTACTTTCAGGTTCATTTTCGAAAGAGAAGGACGCCCATCTTTCGACACAAATAGGAAGATGGCATCCTTCTCACAGGGTCGCCCAAATCAGCATAATCGAAAGCTGATTTTGGGCGTCCCCAACTGCTTTCTGTCGCGGGGACAACCAAAGTTCATGGGGGCATGTCGGAGGCGTAGTGAAAGCAGGACTTGGGCGTGCCTAACACATGGGCGTCTTCGACCCATAATGGACAAAAAAGGGGCTTCCCTGATGAGCACTTGAACGACTTTACCTGGTCCTGTTTTTTTTACGACCAAGCCACAAAAAGGTGCCCAAACTGACCAGATGACCACCGGAGAAAATCGGGGATCACCTATCCTTACTCCCCCAGTGGTCACTAACCCCCTCCCACCCTAAAAAACCATTTTTAAAAATATTTTGTGCCAGCCTCAAATGTCATACTCAGGTCCATGACAGCATTATGCAGGTCCCTGGAGCAGTTTTAGTGGGTGCAGTGCACTTCAGGCAGGTGGACCCAAGCCCATCCCCCCCCCTACTTGTTACACTTGTGGTGGTAAATGTGAGCCCTCCAAAACCCACCACAAACCCACTGTACCCACATCTAGGTGCCCCCCTTGACCCATAAGGGCTATGGCAGTGATGTACAGTTGTGGGTAGTGGGTATTGGGGGGGGGGGGGGGTTGGAGGGCTCAGCACACAAGGTGAGGGAGCTATGTACCTGGGAGCAATTTATGAAGTCCACTGCAGTGCCCCCTAGGGTGCCCGGTTGGTGTCCTGGCATGTCAGGGGGACCAGTGCACTACGAATGCTGGCTCCTCCCACGATCAAAGGGCTTGCATTTGGTCATTTCTGAGATGGGCGCCTTTGGTTTCCATTATCGCTGAAAATCAGAAACGACCAAGTCTAGGGAAGACCATCTCTAAGGACAACTTAAATTTCAAGATTTGGGACTCCCCGAGCGTATTATCGAAATGAAAGATGGACTCAATCGCAGATACAATGGCAGCAGATAAATGAGCCTCAATTTCCTCATTTATCTGCTCAAATGAAAGAGCTTTGTGATCTTTTGACGGAGACCACACATAGAACTGGTGAGTTAGAATCACTTATTACAAATGTGAAAGACAAGGCCCTCAATTCTCGTGCTGAACTCCAAAATACAGGCCGAGAAAGTTAAGGATTTATAAAATCGTTCTTAAAGAGAGAACATGTGATTTGTGGGCATATCACTGCAGCCCCATCTTATAGCCCTGATGACTTGGTGTGATGGAGTATGTGTTCCATTACCATGGCCCTGGAGAACAGCCCAAGAAAAAGTAGGGCCAGAAACCTCAAACATAGCATCAACCCCTGAGTAGAAACGTAAAGAAGAGGTAGAGGAGGAAACACTAATTGTAAAATTAATCCTTGAGGAGAAAAGCAGGGGAACTGAGAGAGGAGGAGCTTAAAGAAAGGCAATTAGGTACAAATTCTATAAATGGCACCTAAAAAATTAGCACTAAAAAAAACCTTAAGCAGTAGTCTATAAGCCACGCCTAAAGATTGGCGTAGTTTATAGAATACATGCTTAAGCGGAAAGTCATATGTAAATTTAGGCGTGGACATTTGCACCAAGAAAAACATGGTGCAAATGTCTGTGCCTAAATTTACACACGGAGCACCATTATTCTATAATTATACGTGTATCTCCAAGCCATGCCCCCTCAAAACGCCCAAGATCTTCCTATTCCTATGCACCTTTTTTTGGAACGTGTGTAAATTTTAGGCACAGATCCTGCACCTAACGTTACACAAACTGGTTTCAATTAAATCTAATTAGTGCCAATAATTGTTTGTTAAAAAGCCAATTACTGGCATTAATTGGCTTGCTATTCAATTAGGTTGCTTATACAAATCGGGATTGCACCTAAATTTGCATGTGCCATTTTTGGCAAGCTTTACAGAATCAGGGAGTTAGTGCCCTCCAGTCTGGGTACAAAGTGGGGCCCAGAGGAGGCATCTATAGCCCTACAGAAAAAGATCCAGAACAGAGATGGATCTGTTTTGGAGGCAAGCTGCAGACCAGATAGAACAAGACCTCTTTAAGTTAAAGGAAATGGTTTGTCTTTCCTTTTCTTCGTGAATGGACTTTACCTGTGGTGGAAGCAACAATTGAGGCTACGAGGGTGGTGGTAGGTGAGCAGGTCTTTTTATGGTCAGATCCTACATTTTCTCATTGTGTATGTGCATTTGTTTGTTAAAGACAGAAGAAAGAATTCCTCTGGGTTTTGATTTGTTCAGATCCACGTTTGGACTATTTTTAACCTTGCTTCAAATAAGAGGAAAGGAACTTGAAGTTTCTGGGTCCTTTGGAGGGGACTCCACCTTATGCCTCATGTCCCAGACTTCCTTCAAAACTGAATGGGTTCAGGGAAGATCATATGATCACCACAAGGATAAACTGTGTGTATCAGTCAAAGAGGAATGGCTTATTTTAATGAGAATGCTCGGGAACGGCTGACCATGTGGAGCTGGCAGAAGCCTTTCATTCAGATACAATCTTAAAATGCAGTTTCATGGCCTTTGATACACAAGCTCCTCAAAGGAATTGTGGTTTTGTAGTTTACAGTTTCATGCTTGGTAATGTGCTTCTTAATGCAAAAATAATCTCTGAAAATACAATCAAATACAATCATATAGCTGTATGAAGCATGTGGAGAGAAATAAAAAATAAAATGGAAGGCTGGCTGTATATTTGGAACTGTCATTAAGTGGGGGAAAAAAAGGGTAAATTAGGAATCCAGAAAGCAAAATTGGAGTATGCCAAGCAGGAAAATAATGTAGGTTACCATGTGGGCTGGGGATGAGGGTTGCATGGGGGGGAGGGTGCCTGAAAAGGGTGTCCCAAGAAGGATTTAAAACAACCTCCTTGCTGCCCCATTCATAAATGCAAAGGGAAGGCTGGAGGCACAGACCACCACCATCTTGGGTCTGCTGCTCACTATACAAGTAAATTGTATGTCAGATAATGTGTACTGCAAGAGCATATGATCCTTCTTTGAAATGTGGGCAGTTAGCTTTCCAAGTAAGAAGAGGGCACTGAAATATGACAAATAGGAGGGAGTTAGAAGTGATGTCACTGTAGCTAAAAGACTGCTAGGTGACTTGATCCCAAAGAGAAAGAAGCTGTGGCGGATAAGGGCCATTAAAAACAGAGTGTACTTTAGACAGAAAGCAGTTTCACAAAAAATGGTGTTGGAACTGTTATAGGGGGCAGGAGCAAAAGAACTGCCAAGAAGGTCCAGACAGAGGGACAATGGGATAAGCTTTATGTTAATCCTCCATCTCAAGATATAAAAGCTGGAGAGCCTTTTTCTAGGGGCTGTGCTAATGTACAGCTCAGAAGAGGGTTTGGGTGGTCACATGGAACTTGTGCCAGCCTGGAGGTAAATGCGTGCCATGCATAAGTGGTATCTCAGAGAATAAGAATAGCCATACTGGATCAGAACAATGGTTCACCTAGCCCAGTATCCAACTTCCAACAGCGGCCAATTCAAGTTACAAGTGCCTGGCAGAAACCCAAATATTTATTTATTTGTAACACTTATACCCCGCGCTTTCCCACTTATTAGCAGGTTCAAAGCGGCTTACATAGAGGCATATTTTAAAAGCACTTTGGGAGGCTAAGTTCCATATGTTTCTATGGAACTTTGGGAGGCTAAGTGCTTTGAAAATAAGCCTCATAGTATAACAAGTTTACAAAGTGACATAGAATGGATAACAATTGTAATATTGTGTATAAAGAGGTGGTCAATTAGATGTGGGTAAATAAGATGGGTAAGGGAGGAGGGTGGTAGAGGTAGGAAAGTGGGAGTAGGATGTGTATTGGGAAAGCGTATTGTTAATTATGGAAGAGGGGTTGGAAGAGGGATGAATTTAGAAAGGATTAAGTAGGGGAGCATATTCCAGGTTCTGTCTTTATAGTCTGATCCCGGTAGCGCAGATGGACTCCTAATTTAAGTCAGGTCATTTGAGTAGGCTTGCTTGAAGAGGTAAGTTTTTAGCAGCTTCCGGAAGGGTAAGTGGTCATTGACTGTTCGAAAAGCTCTTGGTAAGGCATTCCAGAGTTGGCTGCCTATGACGGAGAAGTTGGATGCATAATATGTTTTGTACTTAAGTCCTTTACAGTTGGGAAGATGCAAGTTTTGATAAGATCGAGAAGATTTAGAGCCGTTTCTGGATGGAAGGTCAATCAGATTGTACATGTAGCCTGAGGATTCTCTGTATATAACCGCATATAACCCATTCCATGCTATCGATCCCAGGGCAAGCAGTGGCTTCCCCCTTGTCCATCTCAATAACAGACTATGGACTTTTCCTCCAGAAACTTGTCCAAACCCTTTTTAAACCCAGATATGCTGCCATTACCAGATCCTCTGGCAGCGAGTTCCAGAGCTCAACTATTCTTTGAATGAAAAAATATTTCCTCCTATTTGTCCCCTGGTTTTCGTACTTTCTGAAACAGTGAAAAATCAATTCACTTCTACCCATTCTACACCACTCAAAATTTTATAGACTTCAATCATATCCACCCTCAGCTGGCTCTTTTCTAAGCTGAAGATCCCTAACTTCCTTAGCCTTTCCTCATACGGGAGCAGTTCCACCCTTTTATCATTGTTGTAACTGAAGCAGAGTTGACATGCATTGTTGTAGCAAAAACGCATGACTATGTGCAGTTTTTTCACTGGTCCGACAGAGGTCCAGAACAGAACTCAAGAGGTTCCCCGTTACAGTATATACACACACGCAGTTTCACGCTACTCGACACCATCCCTAGAAAAAACGGATGCTTCACATGTTGGGGATAGCCATTACTCAACCAACAATGCAACAACTCAAAGATCTAAAAGATGTTAAGATGTTATGCATTAACAACAGTTCATAAGTATTACCATCTTTGTAAAATTTTATATTTCCAGAAATAAAACATGTGAATGTGTGAACCTTCTATTACTGTCATGTCCCATTCTCTTAAAACAAAAGTCAAAGATCACAGAACAAATACTGGTCACTTTAACTGTATCAGAATGGTTGCAGAATGACATGGGAACAAAGCTTGTCCCTGTCCCAGCAAGCTTTGTCCGCATCCCTGCCTAGTCCCCATGTGTTTTGTCCCCGTCCTATCTCTGCAAGCTCTGACCCCATCTGCACAAGCCTCAAATAGTACTATACAAGAGACATAGAAAGAGATGCATTTGCTTTTCTACTGTGCAAAACAATGATAGCACATGCCAGGAATTGTGTTGGGGGAGTGCGACTACAGCAACTGTCCTTGGCCCCCAACCAGAGAGAGCCCCAAGCTTGATGAAAGCTAAAGAAAGTGCAACTTGGTAGTGGGCTTTGGGATCCCCTCACAAATTTCTGCCCTGGGTCCCAGCCATGTCTAACACTAGCTCTAACAAGATGTACAATTAATATCTACTATAATAAAACTCACCCTCAACGTTCTGAAGACAACGTTCTGAAGTCACTCAGTCAGTCACTGAAGGGTTCATGGATTCATGGTGGTGAAGCCTCAACACTGACCATGTCTCTCTGCCCCGCCCTCGCATGATGGACCAATCAGAAAAAACACCCTCAACATTCTGAAACACAAAGGACCATCACAACACCGTTCCCAGGCAACACTAGGCAACGTAAGACGGACCAATCAGAAGAAACTACATGACAATAAGGGAGGAGCATTCCCCAGCAGAATGGCTCATTATCTGTGCAGCACGGAGAGCACAGAACCACCGCTGGAACGAGAGAAGAATATTCCTGCTGTGGGTATGTGCAAAAATTTACATTTCACATTTACATTTCACCAACAGAAAGACCCCCCCCCCTCCACAAACCTCCTTGACAGACAAAACCACACACACAC
Organism: Microcaecilia unicolor; assembly: GCF_901765095.1. Lineage (NCBI taxonomy): Eukaryota > Metazoa > Chordata > Amphibia > Gymnophiona > Siphonopidae > Microcaecilia > Microcaecilia unicolor. The sequence continues at coordinate 260,693,551 of NC_044033.1, read as the reverse complement.
AATACAACAGAAACACACCCTCAAAGCCACACACCAATCCAACCCACTTTGCCAGCACAGCACAGCACAGCCCCCAACCCCCAAGCAAAAAACAAAACAAAACAAAAAAAAGACACACATCAACAACCTGCACACACACCGCACCCGCACACACTCACGCACACAAAATAACTCTGTGACACATACACACACACACAAAAAAAACCACATGCTAGCGCCCATTTCATTGGTTTCGGAAACGGGCCTTTTTTACTAGTCTGACATACTCTAATCACAAATTAGAAAATAAAATAATTGTTCTACCTTTTATTGTCTGGTCATTTTATTTTTAAACTCATGTTGTCTCAGGCTCAGGCTCTGGTTTCTGTCTTCTCTTAACTCACTCACCAGGTTCTCCTATCTATTTGGCATCTCTTCTCTGTCCGTGTCCACCATCCATCTTCCATTTCTGTGTCCTTATTATCCCCCAGATTCAGTACCTTCCTTCTGTGTCACTATACTTCCCTGTCCAGTATCTCCTCTGTGTTCATATCCCTGCATCATCAGCTCTCTATTTCCCTATCCTCACCCCCTGTGTCGAACATTCCCTTCTGTGTCTGGCATTGCCCCTATGTGTCCATATACCATCCCCACAGAGCATCTCCCCGTGTGCCCCTCCTTCCATGCACATCATTTCTCCTCTTTCTGTTACCTCCATATGTCCAGCTTCTCCCTTCTCTTCCTCTTCCATACCAATGTGTCTCTCTCCTCTCCAACCCAATCCAGCTTCTTCCTCTCTCTTCTCCCACCCATTCCAGAATCTGTCTCACTTGCCTGCCCTCTTTCTATTACTCCTTTCCACTGTAGGCTCAGTATTTGATTTCCTCTTCCTTCAGCCCCTTGGTCCGGAATCTCTTTCCCTTCCCTCTAGCCCCCCTACCCCATGGGTCCAGCCAGCACCTCTCTCCTTTCCCTCCAGCCCCCCCCCCTCCTCCACCCATGGGTCCAGCCAGCACCTTTCCCTAAAGTTCACCTCATCCTCTCCCCCACACCAATTGGTACAGCCAACACTTTTCTCCCTTCCCATCCTCTCCCCCCATGCAACTGCCAACGTACTTTTCCCTGCAGCCGGCACAGGCTGGATCTGTGACCTTCCTCCCTTCTACAACTTCCTGTTTTGATGCTAAACAGAAAGTTGCAGAAAAGAGGGCAAGACATGGCAGATGGAAGGCCATGGAGCCAACCTGTGTGAACTGCAGGAAAGTGTAAGTGAGGTGAGGTGCAGTGGAGAGGATTTTTTTTTTACACCATGGGAACAAGGCTTTTTACCATTCCCGTGGGACGGTAAAAAGATTTGTTCCTGCATCTGTGGTAATTTTGTTTTAGAGTGTTCCTGTTACCACTGATTTACCGCAGTTTATAGTGGTATATCCACAGTAACAGTGTCATTCTCTACGGATGGTACTGAACAATCCTCTGAAACCAAAAACAACACAAATGCAATATCAATCGATCAGTATTTTCAAACAAGATCCTCCACTGTTAGACTAAAGAGCATCCCTCCACTAGGAAATGTAGAAAATTCCTACATCAACCTGCCATCCTCTATACCAGTGATTCTCAACCCAGTCCTCGGAGCACACCCAGCCAGTTAGGTATTCAGGATATCAACAAATGAATATGCATCTCTCATGCATATTTACTGTGGATATCTTCAAAAGCTGACTGGTTGGGTTTTTCTCAAGGACTAGGTTGAGAACCTATACCCATACTTTAGCACATCAGCATCTAGTGACAGCACAAGCTACAGGAGTCAATTAGTGTAAGGAAGCATTTAAGATAGCAAGTCTGTAAATACTGTCAAAGCAAATAAAACCTAAGGCACCATACAGTCTATTAGTCCATTTGGATTCCTAAACAGAAAGTGCCAGATGTCAAATTGTCCTTGTAAAGAAAGCACCTACACAATCAGAGCAGCACATACCTCTCCCATTCCCTCCATCCATCCATACCCAGCAATTCTCTTTTCTCCCCTGTCCCCTCCATCCATCCATACCCAGCAATTCTCTTCTCTCCCCTGCCCTTCCCTCCATTCATCCATACCCAGCAATTCTCTCTCCCCTACCCTTCCCTCCAGCAATTTCTCCTCTCTCCCTGGGCCATGCCCTCCCATCCATCTCCTGCTCCTTCCCTCTGTTGTGCCCCATTTCTCCCAGTCCTATCCACCCTCTACTCATCACCCCTCCCAGTCCCATCCTTCCCTCTGCTCACCACCCCTCCCAGTCCCATCCATCTCCTGCTCCTTCCCTCACTCTGTGCCCCACTTCTCCCAGATCAAGTTACGCCCTGCCCGCCCGCGAGGTCCAGGATCGCCGATTCCGTGACCGTCTACCCCTCTCTTCCTCCCTCCGGCGCTTCTACCTGGGATCCCGGGCCGGCAGCATTAGCTATGTATCCACGCTGCCTTCGCACTGCCCCGGAAGCCCTCTCTTTAAGAGAAGGCTTCCGGGGCAGTTTGAAGGCGCCCGCCCGCGAGGTCCAGAATCGCGCGATTCCGACTCTACCCCTCTCTTCCTCCCTCCCTCGGCGCTGCAGTAATGTACCTGGGATCCCGGCAGCACTAGCGATGTATCCATGCTGTCTTCGCACTGCCCCGGAAGCTTTAAGGCTTCCGGGGCAGTGCGAAGGCAGCGTGGATACAACGCTAATGCTGCCGGGATCCCAGGTACATTACTGCAGTGCCGAGGGAGGGAGGAAGAGAGGGATGGAGTCCAAATCGCGATCGGCGGTGGCAAACTGTTTGGGGTCCGGGAGCTGACGGACTCTGCTTCTGGGTGGGGCGGGCCTGAGGCAAACCTGGGTGGGTCTGGGCCCACCCAGGCCAACCCGTAGCTACGCCCCTGTGTAGGACACTAAATTCTGAAACATCATGGGGACAAATATAAACATATACAATCTGCATCCAAGAACCTCCTCCAACAAAGAATGCAAAGTAGAACGGGAATAGTTTAATGTACAACTCACCATACAAAAATCTTCCAGTTCACTTGCAATTTCAGTAAAAGCAATGCATACTCCCTCCACAACCAAGCATGTTGTAAAACATAAAACAAAAAAAGTTAAGGCCAACCCCTCAATATAAATAACAACTTGCTACACCATAGCAGTACTTAACTCCACAATCTCAAACAGCAACAACCCTGCCTATGAAAAGGTAGCACTGCAACACCAGTGCATGTTCTGTTGAGGAAACACAACAGATGCAGGTCCTTACACTCTAGTAAAATACTTTACCTAGGTCACACACACAGAACAGATAGACCTTCACCAAATAAAGAGAAAAGTCAGCCATAGATTATCAATGTGGAGACAAAACCAAACTCAAACCCCAAGACTTCTCCTCTGTATGCATTGGTAAAACTGGAGACCTAGAAACAGAAATACTTTTTCCCCAGTAAAAAGACAGAAGACATGCATGTTTTGAAAACTAACATATGACTCGCTCATCCTATCACCTCACCATACTTGCAATGACTCTCATTTCAACTATTCCCCCTCTTCTCCCAATAATTCTCTTCCAATCCTCCCCTCCATTTCATCCAAGCTCAGTATCACACCTGTCTCCCTCCCTCCACCCTCCTCTCTGGGCTTCCCCTCTGCCTTGTTCTCCTTTTCCTTCATGTCCCTTTCTCCATGCCCAACAATTCTACACCCCCCCAAATCCCCTTGCCTTCTTTTTACCCTACCCTTACCTACCCACCTCACCCCTAATCCCTCTCTGACCCTCTTGTCCAGCAGCTCCAACTACCCCATTCTCCTCATCACCAGACCTCTGATACCATCTCCCTACCCTTCCTACCTAATACCTTCTTATTGGCAACAGTGCAAAGATAACTCTCTCGCTCTTTATCTTTAGACTAGAATATTTGAGGACATCAAGCAGCAGTGGGGTTTCTGCACGTTATGATATTGCTAAGGCAATAACTTTACAAGATGTTGATGTAAGTAAGGATACACTAACACTCTAGATCAGGGGTGGAAACCATGGTCCTCAAGGGCCACAACCCAGTTGGATTTTCAGGATTTCTACAATTAATATGCAGGAGATTGATCTGCATGTACTGCTTCCACTATATGCAAATAGATCTCATGCATATTCATTGTGGATATCTTACAAACCTCAATTCGATTGCGACTGCCCACCTCTGCTCTAGATTGATTATCTGGAGTCTTTCACTGATAGCATTCCAAAGAGGAATAATGAAACGCCATGAAAAAGTGTTTAAAGAAAATAATATATTTCTATTTATGGATAGCAATTAAATATTTCCCTGATGTTTGCAGTGCCAGGAGAAAAGCTTTTCTGCAATTGCACCCACAGGTGCTGGTTGTGGGGGCCACTTTCTTCCTTACATTTCCTTGAAGTGTTTCATTACTATTTCTGGCACTAAATTTGTTTTCCCGGAATCAATTCAATTACAGTCCTTTCTTCAAGACAGGGCCAGTTGATTGATAAAGATAAATATGTCTATAGAAATCTAATTTTTTTTCCTTTGAGGGAGAGGGGTGGAATGTTGGAAAGCTGGAGCCATTCAAATATTAATTTATTGTGGGACCTCCTCTCTCACTCTCCTTAGATGTGGACTTGGAAAAAATGCTTGTATTGGTTCTTGTGTTCTAAGAGGGTTTTTTCCCAATTCTTTGTTATTTCATGCATAATTATAAAAATTCCAATTAAAAAAAGCAGTGGGGAGAGGTGGCAGCATCTGTGCCCTCCAGTAATGCAGCTGAAGCAATGATAAGGATGGAGGACGTTAACAGCGCTGGACATGTACAGCATGCACCTCTCTCTCTCATGCTCCTGCTACCTCTGTTAGTTCCAGACCCCAAGTGGTGAAGAGAGCATCAGTGGTGTCTCTTCCAAGTCCAGCAAAGGAAGATAAGAGTTGATTTCTGGGTCTGACAGAGAGAGAAGGCATCAACAATATTAAACAAATCTAGGTGGGGAAAGAGAGAGAACAGCTTCTCACTGAACTGGAAATAGGAGGAGAGTGAAGCATCTTGTCAGCCAGTAATTTAATGTAAACATTTATATTCCACCCATTTAAAGAACAGAGAACTAGGCATAATTTACAGAACCTAAAGTTACCATAAGGCCAAACAGAAATAAAAACATCATATAAGAAACAAAAAAACAAACTAAAAATGATATAAACTCCCCTAAACACAGGTCTCCAAAATTACCATATTTAGCCACATTCTGTTGGCCTCCTGACCTCTCATAACACATCAGTGTACTGACACCTAGTCAAGAACCACTGGTTTACCCTTCCAAAATGCGGATGGTTAATCAGTTGGACAGTATGTACCCAGAAGAGCTGCCTGTGCCTACAGATTGGGAGGGGGGAAGGGGGAAGAGACCCTGTCACTTGAAATGCCAATGAGCTCCCCTCCCTCTTCCAAAACACACTATTTGCCCATGCTTCCAGCCCCTTCTAACATATCAACACATGCCATAAACTTGCCAATAAATATCAAGGCTTTGGAACTGTGGGACACCAGAAAGCAAATATTGGGGACTTCATCAAGTCCTCTGCTCCTAGCAGAAATACCTTGAGCATACAGTAAGACTTTACTTACCATTTAAATTAAACAGTTAACATTTAACATTCCCTACTGCAGAGACAATATACCAACATACTGCCAGGTTCTGCAGAAAACAGATCTTACCCAAGTATCAGATTTTATAAGAGGAATTGATCCATGACTAATTTCATAGGCGTCATTGGGATCAATGCTGTCTAACATTTACATCAATGACCTGAAAAAAGAAGTAATATGTGAGGTGATCAGTTATGCAAATGACATAAAATGATTCCAAGTTGTTAAAATACAAGCAGACTGTGAGGACTGCAGACGGACATTGCCAGACTAGTGAAATGACTATCTAAATAGCAGACATAATTTAATATCGACAAGTGGCAAATGATGCATATAGGCAAAAATAATTACAACTGCCCAAGAAAAAGATCTTTGAGTCATTGTGGACAGTACTTTGAAGTCTTCAACTCAATGTACGGCAGCAGTCAAAACAATGTTAGGGATTATTTGTAAAGGATGGAAGGGTTTTTTTTTTTAGCCAGTGACGTAAATGATCTCTGAGTCATTAATTGTGATGGACAGTCCGAGTCATTTTTTTTCCTTCCACCTTAGTTATTATTATAATTGTTTGAATTTGGGTTTATTTAAGAGTACTACATATAAGCTCAAATGTAGTTTTATGTTGAAAGCTATCACTTAAACCTGTGAATAAGCAACAAAGAATGGATCTACATTTTGGGATCTGCATGGCATTTCTAGTGACTCAGACTGGCCATTGCTGGAGGCAACATAATAGGCTTGATAGACCACAGATCTGACCAAGCACAGAACATTTTATATTTTACAAAAGAAAAGAGATGTGAACATTCAGAGTCTTCATACTAACTGTACGAGCAGTGGCAGCCCTACCATTAGGCCACCTGAGGTGGGGGCTTTAGGCGGCACTCTTTTGAAGCAGCATCCACCCCCATGCCTGCCGTGCACTGGCATCACCCCCCCCCCCCCTTCCTTGCACAAATTTACCTTCTTTTCTTTCTTTCCAAAAGTCATGGAAGCAGTGATTCCCATATGCTGCCCTGCCTTCGACCCCTTCTCTCTTACAGCCTGCCTCTCTGACGTACTTCCTGTTTCCTCAAAGACAGGGCGGGCCGCAGCAGAGAGAAGGGGCCAGGGCCAGCAGCAGGGCAGTGCATAGGAACCACTACAGCCCTGACTTTTGGAAAGCCATTAAAGAAGGTAAATTCAGGGAAGGAAGGAATGTCAGTCTGGAGAGGAGGCAGAGCCGGAGCAGACCATCCCCTCGACTCAGGTGGCAGATAGTCTTGGGCTGTCCCTGCCTACAAGAGGCCATATATACCTGGGAGTGAATGCACATTCACTCAGATTCAACTAAGCAGCCCAACAGGAGCCTGAAATAGTGCGTTACATGGCAGAGATCTACACAAAAAAAAAAAAAAAACTCCAGCAAGCAACACAGGCAGATTGCCAACACGCTGTACACTGAAAGTTGTGACTATTGTGGGGCACAATATGAAGTTCGCAAATGCTCAGCCTATGGCGCACAATATGTAGGATATGGGAAAAGTAATGTTACCATGCCATAGTTTTTAAAGATAGCAAAAGAAAATGGTACATCACATAACAGACAGACAATGCTGGTGGTGTAGAATGATATGAGGAATTTTCAGTTATTGATTTTGCTGGAATCAGATACAAAAACGAATGGACAGCACAAACAGACTCTATATAATGGGATAAAAGATGCAGACGCACACTGCATGAAATAGCACCCATCCGGACAAGAACCTCACATAGGCATAACTCGATACTGTGGTTCAACAAAGAACTGAAAAAAATAAAAACACAATCCAGGAAACGTGAACAAGCTTGGAAAAAAATAAAAGACGAACACACACTCAACACATGGAAACAAATACAAAGAAAATACAAATGCGCAATAAGACAGACCAAAAGGTCATATTATAGAACTAAAATAGGGCCAGATTACAAAGACACAAAGAAATTAAACCAACTCGTGAATGAACTACTAAACATCACCTTGGTCACCACAACCAATACAGACATCCCATCTGTAGAAGACCTTGCTAAATACTTCAAGGAAAAAACTGCAAACCTACATAACACGCTACCTCAGGACAACACCGGTATTGAAAATTTCATCACTGGCTTGGACCCAACCCCTGATGAATATCCAGCGGACTGAACCTGTTCAAACTTCGTTCTCCTCACTGCGGAAACAGTCACCCAGGCGATTAACAGGTTCTCCAACTCTCACTGTAAATTGGATACCTGCCCCAGCTACCTAATAAAATCCGTCCCCACCGCTTCATAGCAGACCTTACATCCCACTTAAACTACATGCTTCAACAAGGTCTCTTCCCTAAGGAAAATGGCAACATCCTACTCACCCCAATACCAAAAGATCCAAAGAAAAAATCAAACGAAATCACTAACTACCGCCCAGTAGCATCAATCCCACTGGTGGTCAAACTGATGGAAAGCATGGTAACCAAACAACTTACTGATTATATAAACAAATTCACAATATTACATGAATCACAATCAGGATTTCGCCCCCTCCATAGCACTGAAACAGTACTAATTACCCTCCTAGCCAAATTCAAGCAGGAAATAGCAACAGGCAAAAGCATACTTCTCCTCCAATTCGACATGTCCAGTGCGTTCGACATGGTAAACCATAAAATACTACTAGGACTCCTAGATTACTTCGGGATTGGCAGACAAGTACTTAGTTGGATCAACGGTTTCCTAACCACTAGAACATATCAAGTGAAATCAAGCTCAAACATATCACCATCGTGGAAAGCAGAATGCGGAATACCTCAAGGATCACCACTATCATTGATCCTTTTCAACCTAATGATGACCCCACTAGCCAAATCCTTATCCAACCAAGACCTTAACCCTTTCATCTATGCAGACAATGTTACAATATGCATTCCTTACAAACGTGATCTGATAGAAATCACCAATGAAATCAAGCTCAGCTTGAATATCATGGACTCATGGGCAAACGCATTTCAACTAAAACTCAACACAGAAAAAACACACTGTCTCATCCTCTCATCCCAATACAATACGAACCAACCCACAAACATAAACACCCCAGATTATACCCTGCCTATCTCAGACAGCCTGAAAATTCTCGGTGCTACAATCGACCGTAACCTCACACTAGAGAACCAAGTGAAATCTACAACAAAGAAAACGTTCCACTCAATGTGGAAACTCAAACGCGTGAAACCATTCTTCCCGAGGGAAACATTTCGCAACTTGATACAATCAATGGTACTAAGCCATGTAGACTACTGCAACGGAATTTATGCGGGATGCAAAGAACAAATTATAAAGAAACTTCAAACCGCTCAAAACACGGCAGCTAGGCTTATATTTGGAAAAACGCAATTTGAAAGCGCCACCCCCCCCCCCCCCTAGAAAAACTGCACTGGCTCCCAATCAAAGAACGTATTGCTTTCAAAATCTGCACCCTGGTTCATAAAATTATCTACGGTGAAGCCCCGGGATACATGACAGACCTAATAGACCTACCAACCAGAAACACAACAGGATCAACACGAACATGCCTAAATCTCCACTACCCAAGCTGCAAAGGACTCAAATACAATCAACCTATGCATCCAGCTTTTCCTACATAAGCACAAAACTATGCAACACATTACCAAAAGCCATGAAAACAACTTATGATCACCTAAATTTCCGGAAATCATTAAAAACTAACCTGTTCAAAAAGGCATACCCTACCAACCCAACTTAAATGCCTGTACCCTGCAACACGAAGCCAAAGCTCGTAATGGACATATAATAACTCTTCCTCTCTACGATTCCCTAATGTGTCTGTACACACGAACCTTATTCTACCACAACATTACTGTATTTGTTCATACCGGAACTGGCGAAAGCCTTTACGATACTATGTAAGCCACACTGAGCCTGCAAATACATGGGAAAATGTGGGATACAAATGTAACAAATAAATAAAATATACAGCTGCAAAGACTTACTGGAGAAGTATCAGATAAACTGGTCTGACTTTCACCCTCCCCCCCTGAAGACTACTAATACCAGGCTAGCTGGGTGGATACTTACAAAAATCTGCATATTGAAAGCAATCAAAAAAATGAGACGAAACTCACAGACAATGACTCAGAGACTGAAAAGCCCATCTACCTATCTAATCTAACAAAAGAAAGCCTAATCCTGTCAAATACCTGTGTATCTACCAGCAGATGGCCAGACATAAACATAGTAACATAGTAGATGACGGCAGAAAAAGACCTGCACGGTCCATCCAGTCTGCCCAACAAGATAACTCATATGTGCTACTTTTTGTGTATGTGATCAGTTACCATGCTCCATCTCAAAACTAGATGGAACTAGTTTTCAGCTATCCCTGAGTTTTCATTGGATCAAATATACCCCACCTGACTTCAGCCTATGGTCCAACAAGAAATTATAAAAAGCCTGGGACATTCTCAGTTCTTGCTCTTTCTTCTCTGCTGCTTTCTGATCTGCACCTCTATGGACCTTCACTGAATGCCTTGCTGGACTTCACACACATCCAAGATAAGACTTTTTCCAGGCTCCAGCAACAACTCTGCAACAAAAAGACTTCTTCTCCAGCAAGGACCTCCTTCATCACTCCAACCAGCAGTAGCCAACAAAGTGAGCTACTATTAATCCAGCCTGATTTGTAATTCAGACTTTCTAACAAAATTTATCTTGTAGCACATTTCCCTTGTGTAAGATCCCTAAAAACTGCCTCTTTTAACATTATTGCATTGCCTGTATTGTAAATAAACCTTTTAAAGTTAAATATCTGGTCTTTATGTTCTGAGCACATGTCCTTAAACCTTACAGCAGGTTAATGTAATTCCCCAAATATATCCCTTCATTCCCCTTTTTCTTTTTTACACCTTATTATTTTTACAGCGGGTGAAGATGGCCAACAGCACCTGGTTGTCTCCCTGACCTCTGCTGACTCCCTGGAGGTCTGAGTATGGCCATGGGGGGAACAAAAAGGGCAAAACTCAGTTTTACGCTGTGACACCTACACTGGCAGTTGGCCTGATTTGTTTAGAATGGATGAATTCATGAAGAGCTGCAAATTGTTTCAAGTCTGGGAGGTGTTCACTAGCCTGTTGTCTGGACGCTCCTTGATCTTTGGAGGAAGCTTTATGCCATCCCTGCAATTTCCAACTATGATAGTGGCCCCAAGCAATAGCCTCCAATATATTGGTGTCAATATTGCAATTCTTCATATTGGGCTTGAGGATGTCATACCTTAATTGAATTTGGATGATAAACTACATTTCCCATGCCTGGAGTCTGTCATTCAGATGATATGTTTAGCATAGTGAAGTTATTGTTAGACTGTATGTCTGGGACTTCTGGTTTATGAATCTCAGAGTAATATGCTTTAAAAGGGACACTTTTATTCAGTGGAAGAAACAATTTACAGGTCTAATGTTTTAGCTACATCTTTGCACTGATCGACCTTTGTAGCTTGGTTTGATAGACTATTGCAACAGAGAATATAACATCATTTAGCTCTCTGAAGGCCTCTGCGGTATCTCTAAATGGAGGGGAAGCAGCCCATTGTAAAATTCCCATTCTGAGAATCAGGCACATAATAGTGGCTCTGCATTAGTACAGAGCTGCTTACAAAAAGAAAACCCCCACATTTCTAACAATAACTTTAATTGCTGGTTATGAGTGACTTATAGTTAAGTTCACTACATTTCCTTCAGTCTCCTGCTTAGTTTAATGTTACCATGTATATGTGTTGATTGTGTGGCAAGCAGAATGTTTGCTACATTTTGGACTTTTCGTGTTTGAATGTTTGCTGTTTCTTCACCTGGTAGAGTGGCATACTGCCTGGGCTCAATTTTGCTTATATTTATTTATTAGGATTTATTTACCACCTTTTTGAAAGAATTCGCTCAAGGCAATGTACTGCAAAAGTAAGTCAAACATAGACAATTACAGAAGTAAAAATATTCAAACAACATACAGGCGTATTTTCAAAGCACTTAGCCTTACAAAGTTCCATAGGTCTCTATGGAACTTTGGAAGGCTAAGTGCTTTGAAAATATGCCTAATAGTACGCTACATTATAGTAAACTTCCCTACACCTTAGCTATGTAGATGACTGAGCATCTTTAGGTCTATCTAGAGGGTTGTACAGGGAGGAGGATGAATGTATGATTTTGACACTACATTAGTCTATTACCTGGAGGGTTGTATGAATGAACACTAATGTGCTTCATGAACATTTCCAGGGGCTAGTCTGTTTTGAAGAACAGACTGAAGTCTCACTAATTCACCTGCTTGTAAGCAGGCAGGGAAGATTTGGGGCTTGCTTATCATAGTACACTTTAATTTTTATAGGTTTCCTGCCCAATTGACAATGCAACATTTTCCATCAATTCTACTTTTAGAAACTGAATGGCTCTAGGCAACAATGTATTTTGTGCTTGGACACCAGATGCTGAAATGGACTGCATGTCATGCCTTCAGCAGAAGCTCACATATTATGTTACTATGTTATGTTTATTAGTGATGGATAGGGAAATTTTCAAAGTTTTCTTTTTACACGAGTAAACACATTTTAACCTGCCTATAAAAATGTTCTTCTGAAAACTACTCCTTCCTAGCCCACAGGGAGAAGGGAGTAGGGTAGTGGTTTCCAATTGTGTATATTGGGAGCACTGTATCTATTTATTTATTTATTTATTTGTTTATTGGGATTTATTAACTGCCTTTAAGAAGAGACTCACCCAAGGCGGTGTACAGCAGGTACAGTTTAACATAAAACTTAAAATTTTAACAGCAAAACAATAGTAAAATAACCAAGGATAAACACAAACACAATACAAGAGGTAAACTTGAAAACAGTAAATTAAAACCTAATAACAGAACTACCGTGAAACAGTGTCAAAAATATACACATTTAACAGCACTAGAATTCAATACCAGAGATATAATACAATGTTAGCATAACACTAATGATACACCTAATAAGCATGCATTAGAACATTCAACTAACACAGATATGATGCTAGAGATTTTCTACAATACAGCTATGGGATGGAATTGTGTAATTGGGAGAACTGTATCTATCAACAATAGATGCTCTTCAGTGGTGTTTTCAGAAGTGATGCACGATTCAATGGCTTACGAGATAAGTGTTCCATTTGAGACATATTGATATTGTTGATGAAGTATATTACAAACTTGAATTGGAGTTACCATTGAGGATTGTGACAGTGACATTTTGAGGACTGTTGTCTTAAATCAAAGAAGAAGTGCTATGATAGATAACAGTTGACTATATGTGTGATTTTATTTTCACTTTGTCACAATGGACTTCTGAGCACCTTCACAAAACTTTTTAAGTAATTTATTATTGATATGATACCTGGGAATAGAGCAATATTTATGATATTTTGTTAACCTGGGATATTGCTCCATTGATGTTCTTTTGTAATCCCATTTGAATATTTTTTTGATTAATGAATATTCATGAGATAGATTTGCATATAATGAAGGCAGTGCATGCACATCTCTCATATGAATATTCATTGTGGGTATCTTTAAAACCTAACTTGGTGGGGTGACTCCAGGACCAGGTTTGGGAACCACTGGGGTAGGGTTAAGTAGGCCCTAAAATAGCTTATGCACTTTTCCTCCACGAAACTTAGAAACATCCTATATAATAATTCTCTCCTCCAACAGGATGTGCTTCGGACCATGCCTGCCGGAAGTGGTCTGCTAGGCAGGCACGCACTGACCTCAGTGACATCAGTGACAGACAATTTGGCAAAGCAAAACAATCTGAGTGCTGGCCATTAGGACACAGGGTTGATAGGAGAGTTTTAAAAGACTGAAGGAACCGAAAGTGTTATATGGGGGGAGGGGGGGAGTTCTGAACGACTGAAAGACATGAACATTTGGGAAAGGAAAGCAATCTGAATGCTGGCCATTAGGACACAGGGTAGATAGGAGAGTTTTAAAAGACTGAAGGAAACGAAAGTGTTAAACTGGAGAGGGGGGGGGGGGGGAGTTGTGAATGACTGAAAGACATGCAAATTTGGGACAGGAAAACAATCTCAATGCTGGCCATTAGCACACAGGGTACATAGGACAGTTTTAAAAGACTGAAGGAACCAAAACTGTTCGGGGGGGGGGGGGGGGGGGGGGCAAGTTCTGAATGAATGAAAGAAATGAAAATTTACGAGAGGAACACAATCTGAATGCCGGGCATTTGTACACAGGGTAGATAGGACACTTTTTTTAAAAAATGAAGGACGTGAAAGTATTACATCTTGGGGGAGGGGTGAGAAGGACACTTTTTTTAAAAAATGAAGGACGTGAAAGTATTACATCTTGGGGGAGGGGTGAGAAGGAAAGCAGTGGGGTATCCGCATACTGGGCGTTAGGGCCACGGGGATACATAGACTTTTGAAAGCCTTAAGGAACCCAAAGTGTGGGAAGGAGGAGGAAAAGGAGGGGAGGGAACGGGGCGAGGGGCATTAGGAACAGGGGAGGAGGCCCTGTCACACACTCTCATTCTCACACACACACTGTCACACAGACAGTCTCACTCTGTCACACACCCGCACATTCACTCTGGCTCTCTCTCTCAAACATACACACTCCCAGGAAAACCTTGCTAGCGCCCGTTTCATTCGTTCCAGAAACGAGCCTTTTTTACTAGTAGAAAGATAAAAACATGATGACAGGTAAATGCCAAATGTCCCATCCAGACTGCCCATTCACTATCTCCTCCTCTCCCTAACAGACCCCCCCCCCCCCCCCCACGTGTTTGTCCCATGCTTTCCTGAATTCAGATAAAGTGTCTCCAGCACCTCCACCAGGAGACCGTTCCACGTGTTCATCACTCTTTCTGTAAAAAGTATTTTTTTAGATTACTCCTGAGCCTATAGTATTGTTTGTATTGTACTGATGTAGTTCCAAGTTTACTTCATTTATTGTATTTATGTTTATATTTGGTCATTTTACTATTGTTATGATGTTAACAAAATTATGAGATTTTTATTAAACTGGACCTGCTGTACACTGCCTTGGGTGATTAATAAATTCCCATAAATAAATAAACATTTTAACTTCTTCCTACACCCTCTCATCCAGAATGAGAGGGCATAGGATGAAGCTAAAAGGCTGTAGTCTTAGGAATAATGTAAGGAAATACTTTTTTACAGAAAAGGTGGTAGATATATGGATCAGCTTCCTGGTGGAGACAAAGACTATCTGATCTGAAGAAGGCTTGGGACAAGCACACTGGGATCTCTCAGAAAGAGGAGGAGACAGTGGATGAGCCATTTTGTTTCTCTGTTTTGAAAGGAAAAGTATAACAGGGTCTACTTTGCACCTACCACAATGCATCTACAAAGTACACAGGCATGTGTCCTTACAGTATACATATTGCTGGATTTTCAAAGGAAACAGAGTTTCCCGTAGCAAATAAGCTTGCAGGTCAAGAGGAGCTAAATACTTTTGCACCTGAAACCCTCACAAGGAATCTTACCCATTCAGTACCTCTGTGCTAAACCCATTATTCACATTCAGCTCTAGAACTACACATGGTAATTAAAAGGGAGAACTTTTCTCAATTAACACTCCATTAGAAACTTTTTTAAGTAGAAATACATTTTATTTGCTGTCATTTTATTTTTTTCCTCGCAGATTCAACAAAATGAGTTTACATATTCAGTACTACCCTATAATTGAGCAAACAAGGCATTTATTTTGGTGTGTTACCCTATTAATATTTGTTCAGGGTGCGGAGTAGGAATGGTTAAAGCAGCAGCCTGTGAATTGGAAGGCTAGGTTCAAAACCTACAGCAGCCCCTTGTGTTTTTAGGTAAGTCAATTAACTCTCCACTGTCTTGGGTTCAATGTTGAGCTGGTTCTGGTAGCAATGTCAGTCTAGGTCACACCTCCTTAAGATGGGGAGCAGCAACATAGTGGGGCTTCACAAGGCACAGAAAACAATGGCAAACCACTCCTTTCCCATTCCAAGAACACGATGAGGGTGGAGGTCCCTCACTGTGTGGTTACTAAGCATCAGTTCGACTTCAAAGAGTAATGGAAAGGGAATGTGGTCTTTGCAACTACATTCAAAGCAGTTTATAATTTGTACCCGGAGCAGTGGAGGGTTAAGTGACTTGGCCAGAGTCACAAGGAGCTGCAGTGGGAATCAAACCCAGTTCTCCAAGAGAACTGCTGCACTAACCACTAGGCTACTCCTCCACTCCGCATCTAGGTATTGATCTGGATATAGTTCATTGTACGTAGATACAACCAACTACTCAAAAAGACATGTAGTGCAGCAACAGTATCAAAAAAATTACAAAAAATTCTGTTTAGGAACCACTGACAAAGTTTACAGCTAAGAACAAGAGATGGAGCAGTAACGGGGTTAGCAAAAAGCTGCATAGAATTTATAGACCTTGAATAAAACAATTTTTTAACAGAAGCTAAGTCAATTGATACCAGGTACACTGTAGAACTGCCAAACTCAGATGTGTTTTTTTTTTTTTTAATTTAGCAAGAATTTCAACAATTACAAACCAAGGATGAGTCACTTGTACAAAAATACAGAAATCATAAATCTAACGAAAGTCTATAAGAATATAACAGGATATAATTACTTAAATCAAAGTCCACGACATTGTGGGAAAGACCCATCAGTTGTAAATTCATGGTAATAGAGATAATTATAAAATACTATTTCAGGCTAAGAAAAACCGGCAAATGTTATGGTGTTTCTATCTAAACTTATTAAGCGAGTCTATTCTGCTACCTGTTCCAATAGACTGCTCACAACTTTCCTGCTATCAATGAACGTCGAGAGTTGAAAAGGCTCAAAGAAAACATATTTCACAGACGTCAACTTAATAATATGTTTACAAGGGTATTTTAAGGAAAACAGTGCCTCCAGCTGGAGAATACCAGGTTTTAGAAGCAAAAAATGTTTCCTTCTTTTCTGTGTCTCCTTAGTCAGGTCTGGAAACAACCTGACCTAGGATCCAAGAAAAGGTACATCCTTTTTCTTGAAAAACACTCAAAGCACCCAATCTCAGTCTAAAGGCAGTGCAAAAGTAATGAATTTTATACCTGATGTCTCCAGTATTTCTGGAAAAACTCAAAGCATCAACACTGGTTCCCAAGGCCCCTTGAGCTATCCAAGTTTCTTTTTTAGATGAAGACAAATAATAAATTCTCTGTACTGAAGGGAAATGCCTTTTCAGGGACTTGCGAGTATCTACTATAATAAAAAGCAACCTCAACGTTCTGAGGACACTGACGTCACTGAAGTCAGTCAGTCTCCCAGAACGGTTCGTGGATTCATGGTGGTGAAGCCACCCCACTGATCCGTGCCCCGCCCTCGCGTCAAACGTCATGACGTCGAGGGCAGGAAAAAAAAACTCAACTAAACAAACGGTTCGCACCCACGCAGGGGGAGGAGGAGTAGGAGCAGGGAAACACGTGGAGCATGTTTCCCTACTCCTCCCCCTGCCAACCCACCCGCGGAAAGGGGACGCACCTCCAAAGCTCCGGAGTGCAAATGACTCCGGAGACCACTGTTCCCACATCCAACACCCCCCCCCGCGCACCAAACCTCAAAACATTCAAGCTGTTCCCACATCAAACACCACCCCCTCCCCGCGCACCAAACCTCTAAAAATACAAGCCCCGCCCACAGATTCGTAGACCCCCCCCTAAAGCTGCAGCTGAACACAAGGACCTCCAGCACCCCGCCCCCCCCCCCCCCCCCGGAACAACCCCCTCCTGAGACACCCACCTTCGCGTTGCTTTGCCGGCGGGGGACCCGAAACCCCGCCAGCACAAGCCCTGTCTGCTCACTACGGCGTCATCTTCGGCGTTCCTAGCCTGTGGAGGCAGGGCTTCTGTGCGTCTGACGTCCTGCACGTGCAGGACGTCAGACGCACAGAACTCCGCTTGCACAGCTACCAACGCCGACGATGACGCCATAGTCAGCACACAGGACTTGTGGTGGCGGGGTTCCGGGTCCCCCACCGCCAAACCAACGCGAAGGTGGGTGCGATGGGCACGGTGGGTCGGATGGCTGCGGCCGGATGCATCGCCGTGGGTGGGATGGCGCCGGGAGGGGGGGCATCGCACCTCACAGGCAACTGCAAAATGAGGAAAACCTTGCTAGATCCCGTTTCATTTGTGTCAGAAACGGGCCTTTTTTACTAGTTTCTTTCATATGTTGCTTAAACATATCTCCAGCAGTGGTGAACTGAGCTCAGTTTTAACATGCAGGTTCCTTCACCAAACAATGCAGACTGTAAAATGCTAAGCTTGTTTTATAGCAGGCGATTCCAGACTGACCATCACTTTAGAAACATGCTAGCGCAAGTTCTAAAACCTGCTGTCCCTTCTAAAATCTGGAGAAAGGGAAAATAAGTTAGTCGAGGTAAACTACTGTAATTTTATCAAAGCACATGTAAAGATTTCTTTTCTTTCTCAGTGTAACAGTACTGGGTAAAAATATACTACAAGGCAAGGAACACAGATTAGTCTGTGTTAGAACATATGAACATAAGAGTAGCCATACTGGGTCAGACCAATGATCCAAACAGTGGCCAAACTAGGTCACAAGTACCTGGCAGAAACCCAAATCGTGGCAACACTCCATACTACAAATCTCAGGGCAAGTAGTTGCTTCCCATGTCTGTCTCAATAGCAGACTATGGACTTTTCCTCCAGGAATTTGTCCACAATTTTTAAACCGGATACACTAACTGCTCCTACCACAGTGTTGCAAATGTGTGTGTCTACTAGCTAGCTAGAAAGTCTACACAACTGAGACAAGAATACACAAACTAGCAGAATGCCATTAGCCCAAATAGTAACTTCCCCAGTTAATCTGCATTTTGTGAAGGAAAAGGTTGGGTACCTGGGTTCCAGAGATTAGCAAAGTTTACCACAATGCATTCAGTGAACACTTGAAAAACAATTTACCTCAGCTTAGTTGGTATTTCTTAAAAGGTAAGCAAGCTAATATTTACACACCAGTTCTTATCTCAATACCCAGCACTAACACTTACAATATAAAGTGAATGTACTCTACTCTTTTGTGAGCCACAGCAGCTGTTACACAATACCAAACATTTAACAGGGTGATCAAAAAAATTGAAAGGGTTTCTTCCTCTCAGACTAAGTATCTACGTCAATTATGAGCACACTTTTTTATTATTTCTACACTTTTTAATTGTTCCTCCCAGGAAAAATATATATAATGGGACTATCTGGTGGCACCAGTGGTTTGTTGTGAACCAGTAAAATGTATTTTATCATCTTAATGTTAAGGTCAAAATTTTTTCATGGTTCCCATATCTGACCCTCTCAATTACACCCACACATTTCCCTGGGAATAGAGGAATTTGGGAGGAGAGGGGTTTGTTTTTAACATAATGCAGCAGTATTATCCAACCTTTATTAATTTATTTCTCCAAATATTTTATGTCTACATATTTTAAAATGAAGAGAGCTGATTTTTAATTATGGCCACACCTCTGACTTTTTCCTTCCCATCTCTTTTCCTCAAAGGGCGACACAGGGCAACGCTGCACTCTGCCTGCCCTGCTCCCTCGTATATATCAGGGCAAAACGATCACAGATGTAACTATTTTGTCAGTTTCCTGGATCCTGTACAGCCACTAGCTAAAGAGGAAGCACCAAAGAAGAGGAAGAAACGTACAATTATGGTTTGAAGGTTTTAAACAAGCAGTTTGACATTTGCTTATAGGGATGTGGTCAGAAACAGCTTTCAAGACCATAAAACAGTCAAACATGTAAATATACGAAAGGAAAACAGAATACGAAAGCAGTTCCCTTTAAGCTCAGAAGTGTTTAACTTAGTTTATCGCACACACTTGAAATAAAGGTCACACAAGGTGTAAGTAATAACTGTTTAGTCAGACTAACGTAATATATTTGTGGCTGATTTTCACAGGTCAGGCACCCTTCATCAACTCTTGGATAAAGAATACAAAGCCACCTCAAAAATGAGTCAGACGTGTATTAAGTTAGCACAGTAAAGGCATCAGTGCAACTTTATTTGTTGGTCTTTGTTTGCAAGTAGCCACACTACTGTATCCATACAACCTTCAAAGCAAACACCAAGTTAAAACAGAAGTTGTAAAACAAAGATAGTTTCCTTGATCTCAGATGTACCCCGAAAGCAAAATAAAATTCTACCTCTTTTTAAATTATATTTTATATTTGAGAATTTAAAACAAAACAAAACAAAACCCCTACATAAATGAACAGAGCCTAATGGTAATGCAAAACATTGAGCTCAATAAGAAAGGAGAAATTAGGACTTACCTGATAATTTTCTTTCCATTAGTTCTTCACACTATTCCAGGACGAGTGGGTAGTTATGGCCATCGACCAGCAGGTGGAGATAGAAAATACAGAACTGAACACCACTACATAGCTCCCTGCTAGCAGCTCAGCTCCTCAGTATCAGTCCTCAAGCAAGGAAGAAAGAACGCCCAATCAGCAGCATGGTCAGCAGCCAACACATCCAGCCCCAAGAACCATCCAAAGACAAGGTCCCTGGAAAACAGGATACAAAGGCTGTGCATAGAGCCACCAATCAGGGCGTCGAACCACGGGAAGGCTCCTGGAATAGTGTGAAGAACTAATGGAAAGAAAATGATCAGGTAAGTCCTAATTTCTCCTTCCATTACGTTCATTCCCACTATTCCAGGACGAGTGGGATGTTCAAAAGCTATTCCTATGAGGGTGGGAAGCTGAACCTGTCACAAGCAGAACTGACACCCCAAATGCAGCCGCTGCCTGTGTGGCCCCCGCTATACCATCATGCTACTGAAGGAAAGCAGAGAAGCCTTTGCCCAAGTCGTAGTCACACAGGGCCGCCCCCCTGCAGAAGATCAGTTGGCGCCCCCAGCACCCCTGAACAGTTGGCGCGCGCGCGCCCCCTCCCCCCCCCCCGTGAAAATGATCGCTGCCCTCCCATCCACGCTCCTCTCTCCCCTGCCCTCCCGCTCCCATGTCCCAACTGCCCGCCCTCTTCTCCCCCCCAAGATCCCTTTTAAATTTACCTCCGTCCGGAGAGCGAAGGCGCAGTGTCAGTGAAGGAGGCGGCGCTCCCGACGTCTCTACTAGTCTTCCCTTCGCTCATTTCCTTGACGTCATTTCCTTGACGTCAGAAGAAGGCAGAACACTGAACGAAGTGAAGACTAGTAGAGACATCGGGAGTGCCACCTCCTTCACTGACGCTGCGCTTTCGCTGCCGGATGGAGGTAAATTTAAAAGGGATCTTGTTGGGGGGGAGAAGAGGGCG
This sequence comes from Microcaecilia unicolor, assembly GCF_901765095.1. Classification (NCBI taxonomy): domain Eukaryota; kingdom Metazoa; phylum Chordata; class Amphibia; order Gymnophiona; family Siphonopidae; genus Microcaecilia; species Microcaecilia unicolor. The sequence goes on along the minus strand of NC_044033.1, from coordinate 260,672,541 downwards.
GGCAGTTGGGACATGGGAGCGGGAGGGCGAGGTAAGCATGGTGCAGCGGGGCGCCCCCCAGAGGACGGCGCTCTCCTGCTGTGCTTACCTCGCTTACCGTGTTGGCACGGCCCTGTAGTCACACGCCCAGGAGAGTGTGCCTTCCAACTCGAGGAGGAGAAAATCCTCCCAGAATACAGGCCGAGACCACAGCCACCTTCGCCCACCGGGCAAAGGAAGCCTTGGATGCCATGAGACCCAACTGCTGTTTACCAAACTGCACAAAAGGTCCATACAAAAGGCGGAAGACATCGGGAATCTCAAAAAAACACAGGAGAGCACTGTGAAAGTCCAGAAGCCTGCAAGAGGCATAGAGACAACTAAATAAAAAGAAACCAACAAGAACTCAGGCAAGAAGGATGGTACTGCCCGAAATGAGACCCCCGCCACCAAAACAAAGACGGAGAAAGGGCCTAAAAAGAAGCCTGAAGTTGCAAAAAGCAATAGGCCAACGGAAGCGCCCCAATAACACCGAGTTCTACGTGAGAACTATCAGGATCACTTAGCGACGGGGCACAAATGGAGAGTACTGCAGCACCCAAAGGACCAGCATAAAATCCCATTCGAAAAAAGGCACGCAAAGGGCAGCATAAGCGACCCACACCTCTCTGAAAATGAATCACAACCGGAAGAGCCGCTAAAGAAGAGGTCTGCAAACGACCCTGAAAACAAGCCAGGGCTGCCACTGGAACGCACAAGGAACCCAGTGCTAGCCCTTGATACTCCCTCCCGCAAAAATGCCAGGAAATGGCCCAGGGAGGAAGCAAAGTACTGGCAGGCGCCAAGGACTAAGAGCGCTTCCTAGCCTGCAGCAGGAAAGCCAGGTCTGAATTCAATAATCCTTCTTCCTCAGCTGAGCCCTCTCAAGAACTAGGCCGTAAGACCAAAGGTAGAAGAATCCTCCATGACCACCAGGCCCTAACAGAAGAACCTCGAACCTGAGGGAATCGCAGTAGCTCCCCAACTAGGAGCTTCACGAGATCTGCATAGCACTGGAGCCATGTCCAGGCTGGAGAACAGGAGCACTGTATCCCAAAGGTCTGCCATTCTCCCCCACTCCCGGCCTAACTTCAGCACGGGGGAAGGCCTACAGGAGTCCCTTGCTCAGACGCAAATGCAGCAGGGTGTCCAGACCCAGAGTCCTCTTCCCTGCAATGGCTGAAGAACCGATGAACCATGACATAGGAATAAGCCAAGAGAACTAAGCCCCATCGACACATCAGCAGCTGTAATGGTTCGACCAACAGCTCCCAATCGCTGGAAGTACACGCCCCTGCTAAGAAGGTCGGCCCCCACGGCCCCCCTCAAAACAGCCAAAAGGCACAACAGGTGTCTCTCTGCCACGGCCATTAACCAGCTGGGCTCCAGAGCCAGCAGACTGCTAGGAGTTCCCCCCTAGCTAGAAGAAGAGGCCAGTGCCAAAGCAATGTCCGAAAAGGCCCAAGCCAAAGCATTCCCAACAGCGGAGCAAAAGCCTCCAGAGCTTAGCACACCACTCACAGCTCCAGAGGATAGAGGGCCAATGTGCCTCTACTGGAAACCAAGAGCCGTGCCAGGGGACCCCCGCAAAGGGCCCTCCAGCCCAAGAATCTGTCAACCGTAGACCCCGCTTCCCAAGGCAGGAGCGGGGAGGGCCTCCCTAGGGTCAATGACTGGTGAAGCCACAACCACCTCAGGTCTGTCCGACCGCCAGGGGCAAAGAAGCCAGAGGCAGTAACCCTCTGAAATCGGAGACCAGGAGCTGAACAGGGCCCTATAAATTGGCCGCATCAGAGGGTAGGGTACCACTTGCAGGGCTGCTGTCACAGAACCAAGGAGCTGCACAAAAATCCCAGGCTGGAAGCTGGGAACGAAGCAGAAGCGAAGAATCCAGTGCGCTAAGTTAAAGAACCCGTCCCTCTGTGAGAAACACTCAAGCTCACAGGGACTCAAAAAGAACACCTAGATGCTCCAAGTTGGTGTGCTGGCGCCAGACGCCCCGACTGAAATTGAACATCCAAACCAGAAAAAAACAAAACAGGAGGCAAACTATTGTAGAAGGAGCCTCTATACAGGCTTGGGAAGAGGAGGCTCTGATTAGTCAGCTGTCCAAGTGCAGGAGGAAAAGAAACCTACGTCCCTCAGAAAGACCGCTACATGCACGACCTAGGAAAATGTTCCCGGGCCCATGAGGAGACCAAATGGTCGGGACTGGAATTGGAAAAGAAATGCAGAAGCAGCCCACAAAGGGGAAGGTAATTACGTCTCCCTGGTCTCAAGAGCAGAGACAACTCTCTCTCTAAACGGACGGGAGCACAGACCTCAGGCCACCATTCGAAAATGGACACCGGTGGACCCCTAGAGATCCCGATTGGGTTGCAGTGCTCCCATCTTCCTGTGAACCCCAAAATAGGAGGAGAACCGACCAGACCACGCTTGGCGGGAGAAATGGGAACAATGGCCCGAAGGACCAGCAGCACCTCAACTGAGCTTCTGCTCTGAGCTGCCAGAGGCCCCCGACAAGGAGACTATAAGAAGAGAGGAGCAACAGGAGGGAAGAACTCCAACTGGAAGCCATCACCTAGAATAACCAGCGTCAGAGCTGAGGAAAAGGTAGGCCATACATCCCGAAAGGCCTGAAGCGGCCCCCTGTAGGCCTGGAGGGACCATCCAGCCTGGCTACATTGGGATTACCAGGAGACAGCAGCCACTCACTCTCAGTGTCCTGCCAGCTCTCCGTTCCCCAGAAGGAAGATAGCCGGGTCCGAAACTGGCCAAAGGTCTGACGACCAGACCTACACATGGAGCTGTCACGAAACAGGGCACCTGCTGAGGCCGCAAGGCAAGCAGAGGAACAAGGAACGTCTTCTGGAGGATGCTGGGGCCCACTCATCCAGTTCCTGAACCAAATTTCTGAGGTCATTCCCAAAGAGAAATGTGTCTCAAAAGGGTAACCTGACCACGCAGGCCTTTGAAGTGGCAACGGCCACTCACGCCTGCAGCCATAACTGACGCCTCGCGGACAGCGTCAATGACATGTCTGTAGCTGAAAAACTAAGAATGACATACACAGTGGCCATCAGACAGGCTAAGCCCACTCCATCCAGGCAGCCTGGGACTGCCCCGGGAAAAGGACTGCTGATGCCACTGCAAACAGGCCTGTGCCACCAAGGGGCTACAAATAGAAGCCTGCAGCTCCAAAGCAGTCACCTCAAGGTGTGCTGCAAAGCCCGTTTCGGCTTCCTATCTAGTAGATCCCTCAAGGCAAGGCCACCAACTACCAGGAGGGTAGTACTCTAGGTGACTGCAGACACCGAGTCCAACTTAGGTAAGGGAACATCTCCTCCTTCTAGAACCAGAAAAAAAGGATGGGCCACGGTCCTCCCAACCAGTAGGCCTGTGTCAGACGCACTCCACATTGCGGCAAACAGGACCCGAACGTCCAGGCGAATGAGAAAATACCCTGGACGGGCCCCTGAGGCTCTTCATAAGGCTAGCCGCCTGACTACCTTCCAGAAACTCCCCAAGGGAGCACTGCAAGTGCCTCTGAAATCAGAAGGCCGCCTCCCAGCAGCCCAACTGCAGCGAAATCTGAGACTAAGTCTCCACGGGGCAGCAGTCGTGATCCCCTGGGAACAGGCAAGGAGATCCCCATCTCTCTCTCTCCAGAGCTGCCAGGCCTGCTGGAGAAGAGGCTCCTAGCACCAGCCCAAGGCCCGGTAGAGCAGATGAAGGGCTGGCCCTGACCCAGAGCCCTCCCCCCCCCCCCCCGAGGGGACCCCCACCTACACAGCTGCCTGCGCAGGGGTTTCACTTCTGCCAAAAAAACCAAAAGGCCACCATTCCTGCCTCCTTCTGAGGCGAAGCGCCAAGGCCCTGCACTGGGAACCCGAGCCAAAAGAAACGCGCCGCTGTGACTGATTGCGCCCTGTATGTGCGAGCCCCGAATCAGCTCCTCCACTTGGGAACCGGACTGCACACCGTGCAGTGGCCCAAGGAGGAATACCGCTCACTGCAAGACGGGCAGCAGGTCGCACTCTAACTACTACTACTTGACATTTCTAAAGCGCTACTAGGGTTACGCAGCGCTGTACAATTTAACATAGAAGGTCAGTCCCTGCTCAAAGGAGCTTACAATCTAAAGGACAAATGTACAGTCAGTCAAATAGGGGCAGTCTAGATTTCCTGAAAGGTATAAAGGTTAAGCGGGGGTTTGCCATGGCCAGAGACTGCCGCTGTGCGGGAAAACATGTGGCGCACCGCGCTACACACCCGCTTTTTTTTTAAACTGGTGCACAGCACAAACAAGCAAAAATATGTCCTTTTTTAAAAAAAAAAATTTTTACATTTAGGTAGATTAGGCAGTTTTCTGTCTTCGGAGGAATCACAGTCTGTTTGTATCTGCCAAAGACCTCAAGGAGCAGTTGTGAGATTTCAACCAGGCTCCCCTGGTTCTCACTCCACTGATCTAATCATTAAACTGCTCCTCCACTTCCTCCATGTTTTTTTTCTTTTTTGTAGCACCGACACACAGTGCTCCCATCGATGTCCCATGGCCTGATGCACAGCAGAAAGGACCCACCACCCTGGGTCCACACTACCCGGTGACACAGTCACCCCCCCCCCCCTTTCAGAGCAGGGCACGGCAGCAGCACCGGCCTGCCAGACTCACTGTGTTGCCTGTGACTCCTCATCTTCTGAGTATTGCTGAGCAGGCTCTCACACAGAGGAGAAACAGGGAAAAGGTGCAGAACACCCCAGGAGGAAGGCACGGCAGGGACCCAGCACCACCAGTATGCCTGTCAACTGCTCACTGTGCTTGACTGGGAACCAGGTGACCAACTGGACCAGGAGCAAAGCCTCAGAACCAGAGGAAGTCTGTCCATCCACCTGCTGGAGATAGAAGATACTGAGAAGCTGAGCTGCTAGCAGGGAGCTACGTAGTGGTGTTCAGTTTTGTATTTTCTATCTCCACCTGCTGGTCGATGGACATAACTACCCACTCGTCCTGGAACAGTGGGAATGAACGTAATGGAAATCCTTATTAGGAAAAGGGGGCTATAATTGGTTAATTTGTTTGCTTGATTGAAACTAGGTAACATACTGAGGTAGACGAAAGGCACATAAAAGAAAAAGTACAGAATAAACATGAATAGCAAAATGCTGTAACTAAGCAAGCTAACAAAATTTACAATGCCTTACATTAATTCTGTGGACTACCCTCCTAAGCATTATCAGACTGTTTATTATTATGCTGTTACTTAGTTCTGAGAAATTCCCCCCAAAAACATTCCCATAAAACAGTGATTTTAAAATTTTTCATCTCTTTCATGCATTTTCATTGTGGATATCCTGAAAACCTGAATGGCAAGGGGTACTCCAGGACCAGACTTGGGAAACACTGGCATACGGGATCAACCTCGTACCAGACTACCCCAGCGGAATTGTGGGCGAACCATAATTTTGGATTAATACCAGATCTTCACAAATGCTCCGCCCACACCTTCAGGTGGGCGGTGCTCAACGCACAAATCTTGTAGAAATTGTGCCTACATTGAAGGTGCACACATTACACATGCTCGAGCACAGATTTAACTGTGTGCGAGTACAATATCTGCAATTACACATTAGTTTATAAAATGTGCATGTATAAACTGTACAAACTCTGTCTCTGAGTATGCCAACTGGACAAGTATGCACCAATATGACCACACATACTTTAGGAGTAAACTAATTTTATAAGTTCCCATTTAGAAATAATCAGTGTTCCATGCTCAAAAATGGTGTTAATGTCCAGAGAACAAAAACAAAGGTTAAACATCACAATCCTAGTTAAAATGAAGTAGTCAAATGGTTTTATCCTTGTTTTCTTTTTATTTAAAGCAAATGATCTCTCTCTCTCTCTAAATATACATAATCATTTTCAGATAACCTTCTCACAGTAACATTACACAGTAACAAAAAAGCCTGGGGTCTATCAATTCATACACAAAGATATATATATACATGGATAGCAGACCCAGGCTTTCTTTTAGTACTATAAAACATTACTGTGATCAGATGGTATGAAAATGTCATGTTCTATTTGAGATTCAACAGATAACATATTTGATCTTATGAAGCATGGTGATAACTGAGGGTATTGGTATAATTAAAGCAGCAGCCAAAGCTGACTGTGCTTCAGTTTCATGCCCCATGTTTTAAAAAATTTGTCCTAATCCCCCCCCCCCCCCCAGATGCTCTTTCTTCGATAGTCCCTGTAGTACTATGTTTTACTTTAGATTCATGATGGTGGGAGCAGCTACGTAAGATGAGACCATCAAACACAGTCAGTAGTAAACTATCTATTCCATACCCATCAAGAAAGAAATAAAAATCAGAACCAAAGCAACGATTCACTGACTTAGCTTTCAATGTCAAGTGAATTACTCAAAAAGCACATCTGCATAAACAATACAATACATTTTTTTTTCATTTTCATTTTGGTAGAGGTAACTGATAGTTCATTATTTTCTGCTGTCTTTCGAATTTTGTAACATGTGACTTCAAGGATGCTTAACAGCTCAGAAGTGCTTGTCATGACTCTTTGATTCTTTAGTGTCAATATGAAAGCTCTGCATCCAACTGAGCAGCTGCAAGTGTCATGGATGCTGAGAAGTCCAGCAAGGAAGCAAAAACAAAGCACTGAATCCAAGCCAGGAAAAACTATTTCCTTCAGTCTGTAGGTAGAATTTAATTTAATTTCTCTTTCACAATTTACTGTTTCCACTGTCAGACTGGAGAAGCTTTTCCCTAACTGTGATCTGTGAATTTCTGCATCATTATTACTGCCAGCCAGCAAGTCCCAGGGCCCAAATATAAGATGAGGGTTTTTTTTATTTTTATTTTTTTAGACATTTGTCATATAAAACAGTGTTTCATAAGTCAGTCATGAAGTACCCCTCATTAGTCAGGTTTTCAGGATATCCACAATGAATGTGCATGAGATAGATTTGCATACACTGCCTCCATTGTATGCAAATTTGACTGGCAGGGGGGTATTCCAGGACCGATTTGGGAAACATCGATATAAAACACACACAAATCTTAAGAAAGGGGTGTATGAGTGTGGAGAGGTGGGGAGGAGCAGGCAGATAGCAACTGAATGACATTTCCAAAACCCTCTAAGTCCAATATGGACTTAGCAGTTTTGGAAATAAGCCCTTCTATTGCTCCCAGGCTTCCATGCAGTCTTCTACCAGCCTTCACAACATTGTTCTCCAATGGGATTCTGACACTTTATCACCACTCAATATCAGCCACTGATCTAGAGTCTTCCTACCCTGCAGAGTGTGTCATAACCCCAGGGACTATATCCAAATTAAAAAGATACTACGCAGTCAATTTCTACTCATCTGTTTGCAGTATGTTCACTGACTGTTCTATCCTCCAGTGGTGTGGAACACAGGCCAAAGCCACAGGACCTGCTGGGTAGGGTCTAACAATCACCAACACCTCTGCTGGACATAGTTCAGCAGCTGCTAGTCTAGTCAACCAGAGAGAGACCCATGCATGGGAGTAGTTCTGGGAAAAAAGAAGCAAAGCCCCAGCTCTCCCTTCTTACAGACCCCCTCCTGAAAACAGGCTCTCTCTTATTCTCTTTCTTCCTCAGGAATAGAAAAAGATAAGGGAAAAGGGAAAAGTTCATCTTAAATTTGAGGGTGACTCCCATTTGTGCTCTCTGTGCATCAGAAACGGCAGTTGTACTCACATCAAGACTTCTAAGGCTGCCAACAGGACAGGTTTTCAGGATATCCCCTAATGAAATATGCATGAAATATTTGTATACAATGGAGGTAGCAGGCACGCACATTTCATTCATGCATATCTATCTGAGATACCAAGAAAACCTGGCCCATAGGCAGCCCTCAAGGACTAGGAATTAATACCAAGGAAATTAGAAATTTTGAGAAAAACCACTGATAGATACTTATATTGCAGAGTGATAAATAACTAACATCACTACATTTAGTATGAAACCAATGAAGCAAAGATAAGAGAAAGGGACCAGGGGGTCAATATTCAATGTGATTTAACAAGCCAGAAATGGCTCCTAGTTAGTTAAATTTCCTGTTCATGGTTAACCAGTCATGTCCAGTGGCACTTAACTGGTTAGCGCCGAACTGAAAACCGGCTATTTTGGAGGCGTTCTAGGGGTGGAGTCAGCACTTGGCCAGTTAAGTGCTGATATTCAAAACATAACTGGTCAGGTTAACCGCATATATAGGACCATATGAAAGTCAGCCCTATCTTTATGCAGTAATTCATAGCTGGTGAAGTGTTGAATATCGCACTTAACCGGCTATGTGATAGCTGGCTCCACAAACCTGGAAATTCAATGCCAGTGCCCAGACTGGGCCTGGCACTAAATTTCCAGGTTTAGCACCAGCGGCGATCAGGAAAACACTGATCACCGCCGGTTGAATATCAGGCCCCAGATGTATTACATCCCTCAATATTAAGGGAGCTCACACAGGTTCTGCTTGTTACACAGACTTATCTGTTCAATAGACCTTTAAAGACCAGAATGGCTTCTAGAAGTATGGAAAAGGATGATGTTGGTAATTTTCATAAAGGACAAAGTATAGGCTGTAGGTGCTAGCTGAGAGTAGATGAATAGCCTAATAGCTAGATTCGTGGACCAGAGAAGCCCAGTTCAAATACCACTGCAGCTCCTTATAATCTTGGGCAAGTCACTTAACCCCACTGCCTCAGATACAAGCTTTCTGGGGACAAAGATATTCCTCCTATATCTAAATTTAGCGTGCTTTGATCTAGTACTGAACAGGCATGAGTTAAAACCAAGTCTCTTTCTCTATTTCAGTACCCATTCTATTTTCGAAAACCTACTTTTTCTGCTAAATCTTTTAACATAAGAACATAAGTATTGCCATACTGGGACAGACCGAAGGTCCATCAAGCCCAGTATCCTGTTTCCAACAGTGGTTAATCCAGGTCACAAGTACCTGGCAAGATCCCAGAACAGTAAAACAGATTGTAGGCTGCTTATCCTAGAAATAAGCAGTGGATTTTCCCAAGTCCATCTTAATAATAGCTTATGGACTTTTCTTTTAGGAAATTAGCCAAACCTTTTTTAAACCCTGCTAAACTAACTGCTTTTACCACATTCTCTAGCAATGAATTCCAGAGTCCAACTACATGTTGAGTGAAGAAATATTTTCTCTGGTTTGTTTTAAATTTACTATTTATTAGCTTCATTGCGTGCCCCCTAGTCCTAGTATTTTTGGAAAGAGTAAATAAACAATTCCCGTCTACCCGTTTCACTCCATTCAATATTTTATAGACCTCTATAGGAAGTCATCCCATGTCCTTTATCATTTTCATCGCCTTCAAATGCTTTAGAAAATCCAGATACACAATATCAACCGGCTCACCTTTATCCACATTTTGCTACCATGATTTTAAAAAGGAAAGAGAACGAAACGGCTACAGCTACTCCTTTTTTTGATCAGGATACTGGCGCTGTGACTTGTTACTAGGCAAGGTGAAACTCCCTGGCTGCAATTTTGGTACCACTCAGCCACGATTACTGAGCAGCCCCTCCTGATGCAGGATGTTTTCAAACTGCTGTGTTATCGATTGTGTCAGCAGATGATGGTACACACCCACAGCTATGATCAGCGTAGGAGATAATGCGGGTGTTTTCAGTCCCCCTGCTGAAGAGCTAACCTGTGAGTGATGGAGATGCTGTACCAGTGGGACAGACTCTCAGTGGGTGCTTTGTCAGCTGGGACCGCTAGCGAGCATAGAACAGTGCCAGCAGAATCTAATTACCTAACAGAAAATTGCAAAAGGAACCTCTGCTACTTGTGAGGATACCTACCTACCAGAAAAGCATCCTCCTGAGGCTCCAAGTTATTACCCTGGAGATAATATGGATCAGAGTCACTGCTTTAGAGTTATCTGCTTCAAAAGCAGTTACAGAGCCAGAGGTTTTAACCACTAGCCTTCACAGTCCAAGCCCACGCCCAGCCTGTGGCTATATCAAGACACTCTGAGAAGGATCAAACTAGTGTGTCATAAGCTACTAGCCAGCCATTTCCATAGGACATTTCAGCTATTTGCAACAAACTTGAAATCTTTGGCAAACCAATCTAACATATGGAACTGTGGTGCCTTGCTTTCAGAAGATTTTTTATTATCTCGCCAGCTGTCTTGTTCAAAAATTAACAGATGTGTACAACATTCCTAGTAGTAGAAGGCATGGCATTGCCAAAATTGGTCAACTTTACAGCAGTTTAAATGTTACCCTGATCCTTCAGCCAACAGTAAACAAGGCAATATCCACTGCTACATTGTTGGCTATATTTGCCTTGAAGCCAGCTTGTATAGGGAAAACAATTTCCATGTCTAGTCTCGAAGATGTATTTTTGATCCAAAAATTATAGCCTTTTCCTGATTTACAATGAAAGTATAGAAGAAGAATATTTTAGTCTAAAGGCCAAGAAGTGTTATCCCTTGGAGCAAAATTTCCTTTTTGTTTCCGTATTGCTGCTTAATCAAATGTGTTTAAAATAGTTGCATTTTTTAGGATCAAGTTTCAAGTTTATTTAGAACTTTCTACCCTGCCCATCGGACAAACCATCTTTTTTTTTTTTAATGTTTAAATTTGTTTAGGTACACTCAAGTCCACAATTGTAGATCCAAGATTAACTATTTGGAGAATTAAATTGGATAAATTCAAAGGAAAATTAAACCGGTCTTATATCTGTGTCTATAGTCCATTCAGAGCTAACCTCTAAGGAGTTCTGGCTGTAATAAATTCAGAAAGTTGAACTGATTCAAAAAACACATATTTAACCGCTTGATGGTGTACTATACACTTACAAGGATATCGTAAGAAAAAGGTTGCCCCCAACTTGAGCACACCTGGTTTTAACAATAGAAATTGCCTTCATTTTTTTTTGGGTGTCTTTAGATACATCTAGGAATATACAGATTTTGAATCCCAAAAATTCCCTTTCTTTTGTTTGGAAGAATTTTTTCATAATTAACATTTTATCCATAGACAATGCCAAGGTTATTAATAGAGTTGCTGATGTTGTCAAATCCGCAGTCGGAGTCTCTAAAATTGCTGAGACATCCAATGATTGTTCCATTTGTTGTTGATCCAAATCACTGATTGCCTTTCTAGGCAAGTAGTAAATTTGAGTCACGGACAAACCATCTTGAGTGGCTTACGATCTAATAAGAGACAGAGAGAAATTATATATACGATCAGACAAGACACGATAGAGGGGGATAACAGGTGAACTACAATATAGACAGAAAAGCGTGGGAGCAGGGAAACACTAGAGGTATGCTGGAGATTCTGTGATGCTACATTATCTTCTAGCATGATAGTGTGTAACGCCTACGTCAACATTAGCCAAACCAATCCTCAAAAGCCACAAATGGGTTGAGTTTTCAGGATATTTCTAGGGAACATGAATGAAACTGACTGAGCACAGCACAGGTAGCATGGATACAAATCACTCTCATGCATATTCATAAGCCTAAACACCCTGAGCTCTCTGCGGCCCTTGAGAACCAGAAATGAATACTGATGACCTAGGTGAAGAAGTTGCTTCAGGAGGATTTACCTTGATCTGTGAATTTGTAGCTCATTTTTGTGTAATGCTGATAACTGCAAGTCTCTGCTTTTGTCTTAATTTATTTTTTATATTGACTTAAAATTAGTTTGTCCCCTTTATTTCTTTTTCTTTGACAAAGTGACCGCCAAATTCAAGCAGGAGTACACAGATGACACCATATGTTGGATTTTAGCAAAGCTGTGGATCGCATCCCACATAGAAGGCTACAGTGGAAAGCAATTAATGCATTTTCTGTCGACAAGAAGGCTTGAATGAAGCACCAAAGCAGGTGGTGATACTGAATGTCATCAGAACAAACTGCTCTTCCAGAGCTCAGAATTTGAAGTTCTGAGCATTTACAGCCCTTCTTGCACACAGCAGGCTCATCCATTTTGTTTAGTCTGCTCAGCCGAATGGACACTAAACAAAGCTCTCTCCAAATTCTGCTTAAAATTGCATTGTTTATTTTTCCAACATTGTTTTCATTAGCTTTCTTTTGTTTATTTTCTTCAGTTTGCTGTATATTCTTTTTTCTGGCCATGTTGCCAAAAACAGGATTCATACCATGCCCGAAGGCGGCAGAAAAATATAGAATGTTGACATACATTCCAAATATCTGATCTACTCGAGCCCACTGGCATCATCTGAATCATCTTCAAAACTCCTGTTAGCTATGCAAAAGTCAAAAATCTTGCACAGAACTACTTTCAACCTCCCAGCACAATAGCTTTTAAAGTCCAGTCACCTCTGACGACTGCCACCTAAACTAACATGTAAATTCTGAGAGTCCTTCAAGTCCTAAAGGGAAGGCATCATCCTCAACCCCTTTTAACGTGCTTGAGGAACAAAGTATATCAGTGCTGAAACTCTTCATCAAAAATCTTCTGCCCAACTTACTTCTACCAAGTATCAACAATTAAAATCTACTTCTGAGCAACCATTCCAGTATAACTGCAACACAAACCACAAAGACTTCACACACAGCACAGAATCTTTTCAGCACACACAGCATTGCCCCAGCTCAGATGTTCTCAGTTCCTCAGCATGCATCTGCGCAAAAGCCTCTCCAGTATAAGTGATAGTACTGGACAAATCCTTGCACTGTCACTGCCTCATCTGGAGAAGATACATTCACGCCTGCAAAAAATATTAATGAATTTGTAAAAGGGTACTGCAAAGACTTCACACATGTACAGTACTAACCCAGCACTAACCCAGCATGATGTCATCTCATTCAACAGGCATTGCCCCAGCACAGAGAGATCATATTCTTCTCAAGACTCTATAATATCCTTAACTAATTCAGAATAAGAATAAGAACAAGAGCATTCATTACCACCCTCCTCTCCAGGTCCAATCTTTCTCATCTGATCTACAGGCATTACATATGAACGTATGAAAGCCGTACTGGGTCATCTAGCCCAATATCCTTTTTCCAACAGTAGATAATCCAGGTCACAAGTAACTGGCAGAAACCCAAATAGTAGCAACATTCCATGCTACCAATCCGAGGGCAAGCAGTGGCTTCCCCATGTCTGTCTTAATAGCAGACCATGGACTTTTCCTCCAGGAATTTGTCCAAACCTTTTTTAAACCCAGATATGATAACCGCTCCAGTAACAAGTTCCAGAGCTTAACTATTTGTTGAGTGAAAAAATATTTCCTCCTATTTGCTTTAAATTTCCATATTCTGTACATTTCCATAATCCGTATATTTTTGAAGAGTAAAAAATCAATTCACTTCTACTCATTCTACACCACTCCATTATATCTCTCCTCAGTTGTCCCTTTTCCAAGCTGAAGAGCCCTAACCTCTTTAGACTTTCCTCATATGAGAGGAGTTCCATCCCCTTTATCATTTTGGTCGCTCTTCTTTGAACTTTTTCTAATTTCACTATATCTTTTTTTGAGATACGGCGACCAGAAATGAACGCACCATGGAGCAATACAGAGGCATTATATACTACTCTCAGCCATATTTACCATCCCTTTCCTAATAATTCCTAGCATCCTGTTTGCTTTTTTGGCCACTGCCACACACTGAGCATAAGATTTCAGCATATTGTCCATGATACCTAGATCTTTTTTTGGGTGCTGACCCCCAAGGTGGACCCTAGCATCAGATAACTATGATTTAGATTGTTCTCCCCAATGTGCATCACTTTGCATTTGTCCATATTAAATTTCATCTGGCATTTGGTCTTCCTGTAATTTTTCACAGTCTGCATGCATTTTAACAACCTTGAATAGTTTTGTGTCATCTGCAAATTTAATCACCTCACTTGTCGTTCTGATTTCTAAATCATTTATAAATATGTCAAATAGCACTGGTCCCAGTACAGATCCCTCCTCCATTGAGAGAAATGATCATTTAACCGTACCCTCTGGTTTTCTGTCCAATACCCAATTCCTAATCCACAACAGAACATCACCTCCTAACCCATAACCTTTAATTTTCTAGGATTCTCTCATGAGGAACTTTGTGAAAAGTTTTCTGAACATCTATATTCACTACATCAACAGGCTCACCTTTATCGACATGTTTATACACACCTTCAAAGAAATGAAGCAAATGGTGAGCACTCAAAACATCGCTTAGCTCATTGGATTTTACATCGTGTAGACTACTGTAATTCATTCATAGTGGGTGGTTCATCTCTAACCTATCAGGGGACTTCAAATAGTGCAAAACACAGCAGTTAAATTAATGTACGGTGCCTAAAAGTCTGATGATGTTACACTATTATTGTAAGCCCAATATTGGCTTCCTATTTCCAGGTCTACACTGTATAAAATTTTGTTACTCACAAGATACTCTTTACAGGACAACCTGTTTACTTGTCATCTCTACTTATTCCCTACTGTCAGGTTGTTCACTTCCTTTCTCGAATGCAAAGCTTTTGGTTCTTCCTTCAGTTTCATTAACAGGTTTGGATTCTTCCCAGTCTTCTGTTTTTCAGTGTGTGGCTCCTGTTCTCTGGAATCAGCTCCCCCCCCCCCCCCCCCCCCCCCGAATCTGCACCTAGAATCATAACTCGTAGTAGTAGTAGTTGAGTTTTGGTTTGCCTTTTTCATTTAAACTTTCTATGGAGGCCGTCTACTTTTTACTTTGTGTGTTCTGTTCCAATTTATAAGCACTATATTGGTGCTACTGATGGGCTGCTATTCATTACCTTTCCTTTTGTGTCAATCTTACTTATGTGTATATTGGTTGGTCAGTTATGTTTATAGTCTGTTCAGCTTGGTTTTTGTACACTCCTCTAATATCTGAGGAATGGTGATATAGTAAATGATACAAATAAACCAAGTAAGATTCAAGAGAGTATAGAATAAGCATACCTTACATTGGAAAGGGAATGCCAGATGTAAACTGGGTCTTATGACTTTCTAAAAGGAAGTAAGCTAGACAGACAAGATAACAACAGTAAAGGCCATCTGCTGCCAGTCTCTGTTTATGCTTCAGCATTACTTGCAACCTTGGAAATGACCAACTACACTGCCTGGAGCTAGTTTGCAGCACACAAACTGTCAGCAGCCATTTTTATCTGTGACAAAAGCTCAGCCCTGGCCATGGTGTACAAAAAGAAAGCTAATTACAACTGGCATGGAATTTTTTTTTTCTAGTACAGATGTCCTAGTGAGCTAATCTGTCTTTTTCCAGCTAATTATCAATGGACATTTAATTTACAAGTTAAGAGATTTGGGTAATGCTGGATTCCAGTATTATTAATGTGTATTACCAAGTAATGCATATCAATATAGTTAGCATTTGTTATTTTACTGCAAGTCCCATTTTAAACAATGGGACTTAGGGCCCCTTTTGCCAAGCTGAAGCAAAAGGAGGCCTGCACTGGCATTGGTGTGTGTTTTTCGATATATGCCGAAGCCTCCTTTTACTGTAGCGGGTAAAAAAGTAGATCTTTCTTTTTTTTCAGGAAATGGCCATGCGGTAAGTGAAGCCTTGCCGCGCGGACATTTCAGAGGGGGGGGGGGGGCAGGGAGCCCTTACTGCCACCCACTGAGGTGGCGGTAAGGGCTCCCACATTAACCCAGTGGTAACTAGGCAGCGTATGGAACTGTCCCATTACTGCCGGATACACACCAGCACTATAGAAATAAAAATATTTTTACAGCACCAGATATGACGGCACACTGGGGGTGGGAACTACTGCTGGGCTGCTGCAGTAGCTTGGCAGTAATTCCTTTTCAGCAAGCGGTAAGCCCACATTGGGTTACTGCCACTTTGTAAAAGGAGCTCTTAGTTATTAAAATGATGTACATTAACCATGTTCATGCACACACGCACCTAACAGGACATTAGTAACTATGCCTGTTTATTAACTGAATTTAGCTACCACATAGTAATATGCATGCTATAAACATGATGCAACAAAGCACTTAATACTAAAAGAAAAAAACAAAAAACAAAAAAACAGATACCCAAAAGAAAAAGTAATAAAAATAAAGGCAAGTAAACCATAATAAAATAAAGGAAAACCATTATAAAAAAATATTTAAATCTTCCTGATCAAAGTGTAACTTAACAAGAAGCTAAGATAATGAATCATCTTTTACAGCCTTCCCAAAAGCCAAACAAACCTAGAAAGATCTGATCCCAAAAGTTTCTGAAGATAAGGACCAGACAACTGCAGGCCCCATCACACACTGATATCAGCCACAAGGCCAGCATTAAGACAAAGAAACCAGGATAATTGCCCTGGGTTCCCCATACTATAGGATGGAACTCAAGACTACCTGAAACTGAAGGAAATAAAGCCTACTGGTGGAATTTAAAAACCCCTTCCAAATTTCTGCCCTGGTCGCATGCATATCTATCATCAGCCCTGTTCAGCGATACTTATTCAAGGAAGGGGTGTTAAGCAGAAAACTCTGACTTCAGGATACATGAAGGCTAGTAAAAAGAAAAACAGGTTTGCAAGTAAGCTGCACTAAGGAGCATCTTAAGATCAAAATTGTTCCTTATGTGGCTGATCGATCCACATTGGTAATACCACATAACTACAGCTGGGAGTCATAGGCACCATTTTCAACCCAGAGCGGCACCAGGGTAGAAGCACAAGGGGATGTTCCCGCTTTGGCCCACTAGACTATCAGGGAAACCCGGGGAGGAAGTGGGGGATCAGATGGGTTTTGTACCATGACGAGGCCATAGTAACAGACTCGACTATAGATAGCATGGCTGCATTTAATCGACAGGACTATTGTTGCCGGCAGCTACCCGCCCAGATCCTGCCCATACCCATTACACTAAAGCAGCTAGTGAGGGATTTTTGCTGAACTAGTTGGTTTTGGCTTGCTGCTTAGGGTGATTTAGTAAACATTCCCCTAAATTGACAAGCTTTAAAACCTGAACAAAGGCTTTTAAATTGTATATGAAGACCACTGAAAGCCAGTGAACAGATTTCAATTGACAGGAGCTATTTTAAAATTATAAGGTAACACCTAACTGTCATAGGACTAGATTCTATATATCTTGCCTAAATATTTGGTGATAAAATGAAATTTGCTTTAGCGTATTCTATAAAGTATGCCTTAATTCAGACGTACTTTATAGAATAAGCCTAAATTTCCACGCAGTTTATAGAACACACCAAGCACCGATCCACCCAAT
This sequence comes from Microcaecilia unicolor, assembly GCF_901765095.1. Lineage (NCBI taxonomy): Eukaryota > Metazoa > Chordata > Amphibia > Gymnophiona > Siphonopidae > Microcaecilia > Microcaecilia unicolor. Next base: position 260,655,258 of record NC_044033.1, on the reverse strand, counting down.
TAAAATTTAGTCATGGCCAATTATGCCAAGTAAACCTTGGTATAAATCCCAATGTCTAAATTAGGCACGGAGCAGGTTTATTCTATAACAACGCGCATAAATTTTAGATACGCCCATGACCTGTCCATTCCACTTCATAGCCACCCCCCCCCCCCTTTTCAACTATGCGACTTAGAATTTACACATATCACAATACAGAATATGCTTAGCAAGTAGTGTGTGTAAATTAGCTTACTAACCAATTAGCTTCTGCGCGTTGTTATGGAATATGCTTCGATTTCCATGTGGAAATCTCAGCTCAATATACAGAATCCCAGGGATAGCGCCTAGCTGCAAGGGTGGCACAGATGTGGGCAGACCATGGACATGTCCCCTAATTACTTCGGAAATTTTCAGAATACTATCAGGGGAATTTTCAAAAGAGAAGGGCACCCATCTTCCGACACAAATCGGGAGATGGGCGTCCTTCTCTCAGGGTAGCCCAAATCGGCATAATCGAAAGCCGATTTTGGGCGCCCTCAACTGCTTTACGTCGCGGGGACGACCAAAGTTCATGGGGGCGTGTCGGCACCATACTGAAGGCAGGACTGGGGCGTGATTAAGAGATGTGCTTCCTTGGCCAACAATGGGAAAAAGAAGGGCATCCCTGACAAGCATTTGGCCAACTTTACTTGGTCCACTTTTTTTCACGACCAAGCCTCGAAAAGGTCCCCGAATTGACCAGATGACCACCGGATGGAATCGGGGATGACCTCCCCTTCCTCCCCTAGTGGTCACCAACCCCCTCCCACCCTAAAAAAAAAATTTTTAACATTTTTTGCCAGCCTCAAATTTCATTCCCAGCTCCATCACTGGAGCAGTTTTCCCCCTTCCTGTTACACTTGTGGTGGTAAATGTGAGCCCTCCAAAACCCACTGTACCCACATGTAGGTGCTCCTCTTCACCCCTTAGGGCTATGGTAGTAGTAGTACAGTTGTGGGGAGTGGGTTTGGGGGGGGGGGGGCTCAGCAACCAAGGTAAGGGAGCTATGTAACTAGGAGCAATTTGTGAAGTCCACTGCAGTGCCCCCTAGGATGCCTGGTTGGAGTCCTGGCATGTGAGTGGGACCAGTGCACTACGAATGCTGGCTCCTCCCATGACCAAAGGGCTTAGATTTGGTCGTTTTTGAGATGGGCGTCCTCGGTTTCCATTATGGCCGAAAACCGGGGACGACCATCTCTAAGGTCAACCTAAATATTGAGATTTGGGCGTCCCCGACCGTATTATCGAAACGAAAGATGGACGCCCATCTTGTTTCGATAATACAAATTCCCCCGCCCCTTCGGCGGCACGTCCTTAGAGATGAGCATCCCCTCTATAAATTATGCACATCACTTGATGCACTTAAGCATACCAACTTACATCTGCCATTGACATGGCATAAGGGGGTGCGCACCTGAACATGAGTACAGCAATGCTGACTTATGCTAGTACTCTGTAGTGGAATGTTGATGCCAAGATGCCATTATAGAATTGGCACTAAGCACAAGGCACTAAGCACAAGGCATTTGGGGTGCCAAAACTAACGTGCCAATTTACAGAATTGTCACCATTATTGTACATTACCCTGGGGCTTTGCATAACAGGCAGTTACAAACTTTTAATTAAATAATATAACTATTTAAATTAAACTTATGTGTTCTGCAGCATAGCAAAGTGTTTCCAAGAATTTCTTTTTAAATTTATTCAACTTTAATTCATATATTTTGAAAGATATAAAAACAAAGAAACCCAATTAATTATTCCAATATCTTCCTCTAAGCTCCAAATCAGGTGAGGATATCCATTAAGATGTAAGGGAAGACAGTCATGCAGAACCATCATCAACATTGAAATACAGCAAAATCAAAAATATATCTAAGTGGTTCGCAATAACTCCAAAGGAAAGATTAAATAAAGAGACAAAACATGGGCTACGAGAGAACAGAATTATAATCCAAATCAAATAAGAACTGTATAGCATCACTAGGAACAAGTGGCAATCTACTTATTAACATAGCCGCTTATACCTGAATCTATAGTGACATTCTGGGTCAACACCAGATTAAGCATTAATGGTAGCTGTACTAGAAAGCACCTTATGCTTATAGAAGATATAGCACTTATATTCATATTTCAAAACATTTAAATAGAAAACACAAAAAGAAATAAGCATCAAAGGCAAAAGCTTCATAGCACATCACCAAAAAAACAAAAAAAACCACTTTTATTTTGTGTACTATGATAGACATCAGGAAAAAAACTTCCCCAAAACAATTTATCCCTGTTTTTAAATAACAGCTTACGAGTCCATGTCCTACTCGATTCTGAAACACAGATCACCAAAAAGATAGGTCTGGTAATCTCATTTTCTAGTGAGCCTTCAAGGATATGAGGTTCAGGTTAGCAACAATAGGTGCAAGGGGAACTGTTCCTACATATCACTGAAGCTGGGATAAATATATCATAGAGGTTGATAATAATGTTTCTAGTGGTATACGCTGAGCCCCAAATTCTATATAGCCCTAGAGATTCATGCCGAAATCCAAGCAGATTCTATAACAATGAGCATAACTTAACAAGCTAATGAACGCTGATAAAAGCACTTAAAGCACTAATTGGCACTGATTAGAATTTACGCACACAACTCACTCAGGGATCCTTTTACAAAGGTGTGGTAGGTTTTACGCACGTGCAGTGTGTGCCAAAAGTAGTCTACCGCCAGGCTAGCACACCCCTCTGGTGGTAACTTTGGATTTGGCATGCACCCAAAATGCCGTGACAAATAATTTCTTTTATTTCATACCACAAACATTGTTTCCGGCATTAATCAGCAGTTGACACACGCCAACCGGTCACCACGTGTGTAGCATGTCAGTCCTTACTGCTGGATCAATGGATAGCATTAAGGGCGCAGGCCGTAAAGAGGCACACCCTGGCTTCAGTTTTACCACAGACCCTATTCCCAGCCCATTGAAAAAAAGCTCTTTTTCCCAGATGCGGTACAAACTGGCCCAGCACTCACCAAACACACGCGCCCACACCACTGCAGGCCACTTTTTGCCACGCCTTAGTAAAAGGACCCCTAAGCGTATTCTGTAATGAAGCGCGCCAAACTTCTAAAGTGTCCAGGCAAAAAGAGGCTTGGTTATGGGCAGGGAAATGGGCGTTTTGTGGGTGTTCCGTTATCGTTGGTGTAAATGGATGGCATAGTTTTAAGCGCCAAGATATCAACTAAGAGTATTCTATATAGAATACGCTTAGTCAGCACTGATTTCGGTGCTGATTTTTTAGGCGCCATATATAGAATCTCCCTCTGAATGTCCAAAAGGCATTTCTTATACATCTCCACTGGTGAGACATTTCAGGACCTGGAGAAAGTTTATAAACCTCATCTTGAGCTTTCTTAATTCCCTCTCCAGTCTCTCACTTATTTGAATTGTATTACTAGTGATCACTCTTGCCTTGCAGCAAGAGTGGGCACTGCTCAGTTTTTTGCCCTTTTTCAATTTCCACAGACAGATCAATTATGGTTTTCTTGTGTTAGGACCTTGCTATTTCTATTTGCCAACATAGTACCTAAACTCTCAGCACAGTAAGAAAATAAATTTCTCTAGAAGTTCTATGGCAATTTAAACTGCTTCCCAAAAAAAATGGCTGCAAGTTCAATTAGGGCACTGACAGTCAGATGAAGTACCAAAAGGCCAAAAGAGGAAGCATAACTTCCCCTCTGCCCTCCCGGGTGAAACAAGTCCACTGAAAAATAATGTACTGATCTTTAGAATGTTTCCAGAATCAGACCAATCTCCCTCTATGGCTCTACTGCATGCTCTTACCCCCAAAGCCTTCCATGCAATAAGACTGAGTCATATAAGATCCGGTGCATCTGACAGACATTTAGTAATCAACTGCAGAACTTGTGCAGGGGAGAGAAGCCAACCAATCAGAAGGAAAAACCCTTGCCTTGCCCTTTCTTTTTATATCTATATCCCAGTATGAAATTACAAATCTTTTTGGGGAGGGCTAATTGATAGCGAGCTCCAACATTACAGCTAGTAGAACATCATCTTATAAATCTCCAAGTTTTTTTTTATCTAAACAAACACCAAAAAAAGATTTTAAGTAAGAAAAATAAACTGGAGGAAAAAATGACTATTGTATACAATATAAAATATACTTGCCTAAACCCAATCTGAAAGAAATTACAAATGTGGTGTCAGAAGTAGTAATCTATCAGAATTAATGATTCCAGATGGGTATTCTCTATCATCAGCTGCTTTGTCCAGGAAGATTATTATAAAATTGTCTTTTTTTTGTTTAAATAGAGTAATTTATTTAGAACAGCAACACTAAATGGAAAATTAGTTCCCACAAGGTACTGAGAAGCGCAAAACAAACATCAAGAAAGAAATGTGATCAGTTTCTCAAGTTCCATAAAACTACTGCTAATTAAACCTTACAACCAAACCAGAACATGTTTCTCACCAAGTCCCTTCACGGGAATAAGCAGTTACTGCATCTAGCAGCTGCAGATTCACAGAATGGAAAAGGCCAGTATTCTGTACTGTTCGTTCATTCAAGTTCTTATGATTCCTATTATATGTTATACAATTACTTCTGTATACATATGTCAAACACATCATATCATCTGAAAACTATGAAAATCTCCTTTCCAATTTTAGTGATTATCTGTTTGTGTGCACCCAGTTCCTGAAATACTGCATCCTAATAAGCCTCTTGGTGCAGTACAGCAATAATTCAAAAATGGAAGGTTCATTTGGAAGAAAGCCTGAGTTTTCAGCAGCTGATAAAAAAATAAGATGAATAATGTAAACACTCAGAATAATTTGGCTTTCCAAAATGGCTTCCAAGGTGAATCTTTAAATAGCTGCATGGTATAACATGGTTTATGATGTGCCTTGTACTATGTAACTGGCTAAAGAGATTTAGAAATTCACAGTAAATTAAATTATGATCACTAATTCTAAAGTGGAGGCTGCTTTGATTTAAAAAAAAAGTCAAAAGACAGCTAATCATCTTCCCATGTGGGGCCACAACTCTATTTACTGGTGCATACCAATGATGATATATTCCCCCACGTTTCTCTCTCTCTCTCACCCTGTGCCAGCACTCTTCCCCCCCCCCCCCCCCCCCCCCCCCCCCCCCCCACTTGTCTTATGTCTTCTGGTGAGCATGGGGCCATGGAGAGATTTCCTGAATCCTGGTCCTGGTAGAGAAAGCAGAGAAAAGGGGTCCATGACAAGGCAGACAAAGGGTGTTGCCTGAGCTCATCCTGCCCTGCAATAGAGCGCTGAGACTAATGGAGCAAGGATGCGGAGAAATAAGTTCTACAACAGTTGAGGAACAGTCTGATACAGCTTCACCTGCTATATATAAGTTCCAGGGTCCATGACCATTTGAATGAAAGTAGCACAGAACCACAGAGGGGCATGACCCAATAAAGCAGAGTTGAAGTGCTTCTTCCAGGTACGGCCCAAGGAAGACAATCCGGTAGTGCGAGGATGAGAGTAGTGGAGAGCAGCAGGAAAGCTCCTGCCACTGAGTAAATGTCCAGGGGTAACAGACCTGCCAAGCCTGCAGCACTGAGCAGGAGACTCTTGCCTCTTCAGCCCCAACCCAAACTTCCCCCTCTCCTGTAGCCGTCGCTGCCTTCTCAGCACTGAAGTGGCAATTGTAACAGAAAAAGAAGCAGAAAAGATGCAAGCACAGGATCATTTCTCTGCGCTCACTACTCTTAGATCTGCCAGTCCCACTCCCTCCAACACAGGATGTTTGTGTCTGAAGGGTGGGACAGGCAAAACTAGCAGCAACGTGCACATGTCCTGAGCTTGTGTCTTTTCTGCTGCTTTTGCCAAAGCTGACCAAGAAAAGAAGCAAGAGGTTAAAGTGGGAGGGAGGACAGCAAGAGAGAGGAGATAATGTGGAAAGAAACAGTGAGTGAAGAGGCAGATGCTGGAAGGGAGGAGAGAAGGAGGTGCTATATAATATGGGGGAGAGGGAGGAAAGATCCTGGATAGCTGATGACCGAGGGAAGAATTAGAGAATGGGGAGTAAAAGGAAGGGGAATTGGAGTGCTAGTGTGAGAGGAAAGATATAGAAAGCTGTAGGTAGACGGAATGAAAAAGGGGAGATTGAATACGGGATAGTGAGAATGAATGGACAGAAACTTAAAACATAGAAGAAAGGTGAAAGAAAAAGATCAGTGCTGGAGATGGATGTAGTGAAAAAAGTGAAGACAACAGGAGATGACAGAAATATAGCAAATGAACAGGAGACTGGAAAGAGATATAAGAGAAGACAGGAAAGCAGTAACCCAAGACTGGGACCTACAAAATTTAGAAAAATTATAAAGCCAAAGGTTAAAAAAAAACCCACACACAATCTTATTTTCAATTTTGTATTGGAATGTCAAAATTTGTGAAGTATATCTGCTGTCTTTATGATACTGTGTGCAACAGTCTGGTTACTAGGTGATATTTTGTGGTTGCTGAGTCCATCTTGTTTTTGTCAGAACAGGAGTTTTATTGTGGCAGCAAACCCATTCAGTTTTTAAAATTACACTAAACGAAATTGGGGTTGCTTTCCAAGTTCAGGAGAGGCATAAGGATTTTTAAGTTGAGTTAGCAGGACTTGTGTGGAGTAAGCTGGACTAGGGTGAAGTGGGGCGAGGCTATGGCGTGTACTAAAATCTCCCTCTCAAATATTGGGTCCTTTGGCAGCCCAGGGGTAAGGCTGGATGCAGAAGATCTGGGTTGTTACAACAGAAAGTGTGTCATCAGAAAGAGATCTCCCACTGACAAATCCTGTTTCCTTTCTCTTGCCAGGCTGCTAGAGCTCCCACTCTCACAAATAAAACCATGAAAATGGGGGCTACACTAAAGGTCCTTAGAAGCCACCACTGGCTCACAAGCTTTGCAATGAAAGCCTTTGCTAGGTACATGACACTCATGGGTCAATGGAAAAAGTGGCAGGAAAAATATGGACACAATCAAGCTTATTTGAATCGGCCGACTCTCTTTTGAGAGGCAGCTAAAGTCTTATTACGGGAAGAAACTATTGCTTATGTACACCATAAATGCAAAATACAAGATAGGAACACTCTGCGTCTAGAGCAGAAGGTTCTTAAAGAACAGGCCTTATCTGGGATGTCTTCTATACCGGTCCATATGGCTAATCTTCCTGCCTCTCAGGCTGAAGTAAATGAGTATTGCATCAGCAGGTGGTTAAGTTGCAAACTTATTACAAATATCAGCTGTTCCTCCAAGGTAATAAGAGTGGGAAACTTTTCTTGATACATCAATGAATGGGTTCTCAACAGATTCTTCAGCTGAAAGGTGTTAATGGCCATTTAATAAACTCGGATGATGCTAATATGTAAATCTTTCTGGAGTTTTATGTAGCCTTATATGACCAGAACACCGAGGATTTGATAGCTCTGTAAACTTAAATAACTTAGACCTCCTATCATTGTCTTCTATGCAGCTAGCTTCTCTCAATAACCCTATTACTCTTGATGAAGTTCAGGTGGCCATTCGGCACAGTACACTTGGAAAAGCTCTGGGACCAGATGGATTCAGAGCTAAATTCCATAAAATTCTTTCCATGGAAATAGACCCTCAGTTAGACTCAGTGTCTACAGAGATGATCCATCACAGGCAGATACCGGGCTCTTTTCAAATGGCTAAAACCAAGTCGTGATCCCCTACTCCCATCATCTTATCTCACTTCTGAACTATGAAACCAAACTCCTGACCAAACTTTTAGCTAATTGTTTGGCTCGACTTTTGTCTGATCTCATACATGATTTCCAGGTTGGCTTTATTCGGGAATATTCTATCTATTTTGGCCTCTTTAGACAATGTCCAACATCAGGACTTGCGTTCTCTGCTTATTAGCTTTGACATGCAGAAGACATTTGACCAGGTTTCTTGGGGTTTTCTATTTAAAGGTCTGGCAGCATACGGTATTCATGTTTTTTATGTTGAAGCACTCGAAATATTATATTCCAATCCACAAGCCCTCATTTCCTCTAATGGGTCTCTCTCTGACCTCTTTCCTATTAGACGGGAAACCAGACAGGGTTGCCCTCTATCTCTGCTAGATTCTTTAATTAGAGACATCAAATCTCATCCATAGATCATGGAATATATTTTGGTGCTTCTATTTTTAAGATTTCAGTATTCGATCAATGACTTATTGGTTCATATGCTTAACCCTCCGATATCTTTACCCACATTGATGGAAATGTTTGCAGAATATAGTGATTTTTCCAGGTTTAAGCTAAATTTTTCCAAATCTTTGCCATTGGCATTTAGACGATGTCTTTCCCTTTACGTGGGCTAACTTTTCATTCTGTTATTTAGGCATTCAGCTTTTGATGCACACCGAATTTATATCATCTTAATATAGATCATCTGTTGAAAACCACCTCTGATGCTCTGTTTTGTTGGAGTCATCTCCTTTTGAACTTACATGGTCAGATACAATTTTTTAGAATGATGGAGTTTCCGCATTGGTTGTACATATTTCAAGTGTTGCCTTTAAAGTTATTACATCGGGACTTCTGAGGTTATCTAAATTATTAGCCAAGTTTTGTTAGGCTGGAACCAAGCCTAAAATGAGATTAGGTTGCTTCTGGGTTCTTGGACGAAGGGGAGTTTAGGCCTCCCAGATCTCAAGAAATATAATAGAGCATGTTTGTTAAGGCACCCAGGGATAGGGTTCAGAAGGGTCCATGAATGAGGTATCTGAGATGCCAAATACTATTTTCTTCCTTGGCATCTCCGATACCTCATTCATGCACCCTTCTGAACCCTATCCCTGGTGATTCGGTCTAGTGAGGAAACTTACCGCTCTTTGGCATATAACGGCAGAAATTTCTTACATGGCAGGATAATATAACTTCTGGCCGTTGGGGTCCTAAGGCTAAACGATATCTATTTCAGGTATTGGGAGCTGATGGTAATGTGAAATCTGTGGCTCAACTTGGTGAGGACTCTTTAACCAATCTGGTGATACTTTTGCATACCATCAGCTCTCTCACTACATTGCCTCTCTAGATTCTGCAGATTTGTGAGCCCAGCATACTATTAAGGTGAGTGCACTTTTCTAGGGAGCAGGGGAGAATCGCCTTTCAGTGTCTGTTCTTCATAAATTGCTTCTTCCGCTTTTTCCTGATTGAGATTTGTCTGATCTTATAGGTAGGTGGTGTCTGGACTTACAGCGCCCTATCACCTCTTTCGGTTTCCTAGCTTTGGTAAAGCGAACTCCAACTCTTACTGTTAATGCTGATTTGAGGGAACATCAGTGTCGTTTATTGCACCGAGCTTATCTCGGAACATTTGTTTAAAATAATAAAGTTGGAATCTCCACTTTGCCAAAAATGTCACCTGGATGTGCTGAAGGTAAAAATGGATATCAGGTAATTCAGAAAGCCAGCCTTGTGGGCAAGAAAATTATCTTGGGAGTTTGGATGTTTTCTGACTTCCCACCTTTTAGGCCTGGTGTAATAGATTTTATGCTCTGATGCTCTTAGAGCATACTACGGTTAGAGGTTCCATTAAATGAAAAAAAAAAAGCTTCTTTTTGTATATTTGGGATGTATACATACAGTCTGTCACCCACAGTCCGCAGTGAGGTTCTTAATACACTTTGAAGACTTCTCAGGTACTCCAGTGCAGTATGTTTATAGGGTTGTAGGGGGGGGAGTTGGATATATCATGGAGGTCATAAGAATATAGGCCTCTTGATTTTGCTTTGTCTTCTTATGTTTTTTTTGTGGGAGTTATTGTATGGGTAGTGGGGTGGGGGCAAGTAACAGCTGTAAACATTTATTGACCATTTGCATTCTACTTGCGTGTTATCCTTCTTTGCTGTTTTGATCTGTATAAAAATGCTACAGCTATGAGCCTTGGTCCCCTGCCTAGACTTTGGTTCAGGCTCTAAAATGAGGGAAAAGCTTACAGGCCTGTGTGGCTTTTGGTGAACTCCCAGTGTTGTAAGCTCTTATTAGATTGTAAGCTCTTTGAGCAGGGACTGTCTTTCTTCTATGTTTGTGCAGCGCTGCGTACGCCTTGTAGCGCTATAGAAATGCTAAATAGTAGTAGTAGTAGTAGTGTTGGAGCACTGCAGAGAACAACAGGAAACACAAGGGTGGGGGTCTAAAGGACAGAGTGACATTGTGGTCAGCCATGGTGTGAGAAAGGAAAGGTGTAGCTGGATGCAGGGTCTTGCTTAAGATTTGTGGTCAAGCGAGCTAAAGACAAAACCATGTTAGCAAGATAAAAGCTACTCATTGGTATGAGCCAATCAGTGGTAACCATGACATTAGCATAGATCCAATCAGGTATATCTACTGTCATATTATCCATATCCTGAGGGCACCTATAAAAATCAGGGTATTTCCTGGTTTAAGCTAGAGAGAAGGGTTGCCACTCTCTCTCTCCAAGGGAAACCAATGTGAGCAGCAGAATTGACAAATTACCTAATTGCTTTCCCTTGTAAAACCTTCAATTGGTAAAAGAAATTATAAACGGCTAAGATTCAGATAGCACCTGTTTGCAGCTGGATTATTATATTCCTATAACTAATTGATTGTACATGCCTGTTGTCAATCACTGATTTGACTTGTATCTTGGCAAATAAACTCCTCATCCCAAATGATGTTCTGTGGGCTTCACTTAATGATCAAAGGCTGTAAGTATAAACGCTTTTGCTGTATCAGGCTATCTTTCGCTGCATTGTATAACTTGTAATCTAAATCCAGTTTGTCATAAGGCTGGTATCTTTTCCTTAGACCTAATGTCTCTCTTAGTGGCAATTCCTTTTAGAACTTCACAACTTCTTGATTACCTCAGTACTAGTGCTATTTAGAGATGGAGTCAGATTTGAGGTCTCTGAACCCTATATTAAAACAGATCTTAATAAAAATAATTTAAACAATTTTTAATCACTGTGTTATCTTTATAGTTTAATATTTTTATTGAAGACACAAGTTGGCAAAAGGGCAAAAATACACTTCAAAGATAACGAAATCAGCCAGAAATATACATTCAAAAACAACAATTTTAAAGCAAATACACCCCCTCACCACCACCACCAGTGCTGGTGGTGATCACATCCCTTCACTGCATCTAAACTGTAGGCCTAAATTTCTTTATAATAAACTTCCACCAGGCACAGATTTACAGAACTATCCTCGTAATGACAAATTAATGAGATCATACTAAACGGACAGAATCTGAATGTCACAGAATTATCACTATATAATAATCTAGTTAAAACTTGTGATGAGAACTAGCAAACTGGTCAGGAGTAACAAAAAACTCCTGGCAGATTGAAAAACACTGCTCTAACAAGCAGAAAAGCATATGAAGCACAGCTCATGAATTCATTCTAACCCTTTCATGGGTGTGTGTGCGAGAGAGAGAGAGAGAAAGAGAGAGTGTGAGTGTGTGTGTAATTAGATGTCGCCATCAACAGATTTCAAAGAACGGGCAGCACATGTACAAGACAGGATGCCACTACAACAAGGCAGCAGGTATTGCTGTTCTTCACCACCACTAATAAGCCATATACACAGGAAACAGCAGATAAATTCATTTGGTGTCACTGAATATAGCAACCACTAAGAAAAGTAAAAGTTTAGTCACTAGATTTCCCAGTAGAATTTACAACAAAAAAGTTAGTAAGTTAGTCCAATAAAAAAGGTATCATCTTATTTTCTTTGGTTTATTTCTATTTATACCTTTAAAAGTGGACTAATACAGCTACCACACCACTTTACCCAACAAAACACACCAGAATCACTAAGAGCCACTAACTTTAAAGGTTTATTTAATAAAAAAAATTTGAACTGCATGGTATGTGAAGCCTCAGAGTGATGTACAATAACGTTTGTAATTATAGTTATGAATTTGTTAATAAACAAAAATGATCTGTAAAATACAAACAGAACAGAAATGAATACATCAACAAATATAAATGCAATCCTAAACTAAGTCTTAAAAACTCAGCAGTCAAACACAATTAAGAATAACTGTAGCAAAGTCCAGGCAATGACCCTAAAACCGGAAAACCCATAGAAGGAACTTCAAAAGTCATGTTTATGATGATCAGTGAACAGACAAATTTGTTTGCCAAGCAGATAACCTTTAGTAGCAGAATTCTGTAATGCTGGCATATGAAGGAACACAAGCACTGGTTAAAACCATCCTAAAGGCTTTACATATTCACATGCACAATACTTTATACAAAACAAATAATAGGAACAGATAAAACCACCATGATGTTTGTGCATTTGTATCTGTGTGCATGCATACCTGTATCTGCATCATGTACATCAGTAGATATATCTAAGTGTATGTTAGCTCTATGTGTGCCTCTGACATGGATAAAAGAGGGAGGCACAGTTTGAAAGGCCTAATTCCCTAACCACAATGTTTGTGTTTCTATGCGGCAGATGCTGAAAACTCCCTCTCCTCTAGAACTCCACTGGACCATTTTTAGGGAGACTATTTCTCTGCAACTCCCAGTACGATCTAGCCCAGAAAGCTTCACTAATTTTTAAGCTGGGCCACTTTGGATCCAATGAGTTTAAGGAGAGCCACCAAATTTCTTTCCAAATGAGGTCATGACACTGCTGAGTGTGTAAAGGTGCTCTGGTCTCAAGAAGGAACTCACAATAGAGGTGCTCCAGTCACAAGCAATAACTCACAGTACAGGTGCTCTGGTCTCAAGCAGGAACTTACAGTAGAGGTGTCCCCATATGTAGGTACAGTATATTTTTGGTACGATTTGGAGGGCCCACACGTTCCACCACAAGTGTACCAGTTAAAGTGGGATATCGGCCTGGGACCCCTTCTCTAGAGTGCACTGGATCAACCACTAGGCTCCTCCAGGGACTTGTTTGATGGTCCAATAAGACTGGTCATAACATCTGAAGCTATCACAGAGGCTGGTACGTACTGTTTCTATCATATCTTTGGGGGTGGGAAGGGGTCAGTGACCCCTGGGGGAGTAAGGGAGGTCATGCCTTAATGCCTCCAGTGGTCATCTGGTCTTTTAGGGCACCTTTTTGTGACTTAGTCATGATTGAAACGGGTCTAGACCAAAATGACAATTTTTAGCCCTGGAAGTTTTTCCTTTGTTCCATTATAGCAAAAAAAATGTCAAAGTTTTGGAATGCCCAAATCCCAGCCCAACACTCCTCCTTGTAATTTACATGCACTGCAGCGGAAAAAAAAGTCTCAAATCTGAGTTTTGAAAATCACAATTTGAATGTTTTTCAGAGAAATACATCCAAATGCCACTTTATGCATTTCTTGAGATGTTTTTCTCATTTGGAAATGAGCTCCATAATCGTATGTTTTATTCTCCAATGACAAAACTGATCATTTAAACCTACCCTACTTTCTATCTTTTAATCAGTTTCTAATAAAAAAAAAAGAGTCTCTCATGAATGACTTCTCTTTTCACTTATTAAAATGTATATACCGCCAATTTGGCTAAACGTTAATCACTGCAATTTATAACACATAAAATTAAAACTAACTCGCCAACAAAAACCCAACTCATCCATGTCCCATGAACTGAAACACCAACACACACAGAATTATAAGAATTATGAATGCCTTCTGAAAAGCCAAATGAACTGTGAACCAGTCATCCTTATCCACATGTTAACTCCTTCAAAAAAAAAATTCTAACAGACTAATATGGTACAACTTCCCTCTGCTAAATTCATGTTAGCTGTGCCTCATTAAGCTAGTGAACTTATAACTCTTCCTCCAGAAAGTAAGGTAATAAAATATAAACGGGGCTTGAAATGTTTAGCAGATCTGCACAAGCAAGAAATGAACTGCTCAAATGCAATTAGCACTTGAACATTTGCTAATTATCGGGGGGGGGGGGGGGGGGAGGGGAGGAGAGAGGAGGAATGTTTGCCTCCAAACACCCTATGGGGACCAATGCTAACTGGTACTATGCAGGCTTAACACTTAAAAAAAAAGTTAGGAAAGCTATGAGATTATGGAGAGCCACACAGTCTGAGCTAGCAAAAACTTGCTATGCTGAATGTACTAAGTATTATTTAAGAGAATTAAAACTTGCCAAGAAGGTATACTATTCATCAAATTGGGAATAGTATATGTCCAACCAAAACAATCTTTCAAAGAACTAAAGAAATGTCTGGCCAAACAGATCCAGATTGCTTTGCTGTGTCAGCAGACCAACTAGCAACATTGCTACCAAGGTTAAAAATCTACAGGAATCCTTTACATTCACACCAACATCACAACTGCTTCCCAAAACTACTAGAAGCCAAATTTGATGAGAAAGAACAAAGAAATACTAAGTTTGAATAAGTCCTAATGGAGCTTCAATTGACTGAATAGACACAGCTTAGAAAAAAATTACTACTATAGATACATTTCACATCCTCAGAATTGGATCCAGTTCCTTCTATGATCCTGGTGCACACACTTCAACCATTATGGTTAATTTCACTTTATACATCATCATTCCTGCAATGCATAACAAAGCGGTGTACAATTAAAAAACAGGAAAGGAAAAGAACGCCAAAATCAAAACAAAGAAAACAATCAAGAATGCCTGTACACAAACAATCCATACCTACTGCAGACTGCCATATGTTTTCTCAAAAAAATAAGTCTTCAGTGCAGATTTAAATTTGAGTAAGCTCAGTTCTGTACACAGACACAACAGCAGAGAGTTCCACAATAGTGGAGCAGCACAAAAAAAAAATGCAGTGCTTCAGGTAGCATTTAAATGAGCCATCTGTGGAGAGGTAACTGCAGTCATCATCCAGCATGCAGAGAATAAAGCGCCCTGGAGGGAATGTGAAAATCAGTTTAGCAAGATAGGAAGGGATCACAGTGTAAAGCACCCTGTGAGCAATGGTGAGAATTTTAAACTCCACTCTAACACAAATGGGTAACCAATGATGTGTTTTCAATAGGGGAGAAACATGATCCGATCTTTTAGCCCGACAAACGATTCTTATTGCTGTGTTTTGCACTGTCTGAAGCGTTTCAAAGTACACTGAGGGAGGCCTGCATAAATACTATTACATTGGTAACAGAAATAAGGAAATTCTTGGCAATGGAAAAGAATGTTATTCTTTTATGATCCAATATCCCGGCGGCTTTCAATACTGCTGATCACTCTTTGTTTAGGGAAAGGGAAATAGGACTTGATATACTGCCTTTCTGAGGTTTTTGCAACTACATTCAAAGTGGTTCACATATATTCAGGTACTTATTTTGTATCAGGGGCAATGGAGGGTTCTGACTTGCCCAGAGTCACAAGGAGCTGCAGTGGGAATCGAACTCAGTTCCCCAGGATCAAAGTCCACTGCACTAACCACTAGGCTACTCCTCCGCTCCAGTACAGATTAAGTGAAATGGGAATTACTAGAGCAGTTCTTACTTGGCTTGAGGTCTTTTCGAAGAATCACTTCTATAATGTTATAAACAAATGGGAAAGAATCGTCTTCCTGGCCTTCGATTTGTGGGGTTCCACAGGGATCTCCGTTGTCCCCACAACTATTTAACAAATATTTATATCCTTCAAGTAGATACTTGGTTGATTTGAATATTTTCTCTTTGTCATATGCAGATGATATTTTTTTGTTCTCTGCCCGGAACAAGAGACTATTGATGATACGTGACATTATGTGAAGCATCGTATAACCATTGTAGATAATTTGGCAAAAACTAATCTTCTTAAACTAAATACATATAAACTTTGTTTTTTGTGGTTTGGAGATTTACAACGGGCTTTATCATCTGAGGTTACATTGTCAATGGGAGTGTCCCAGAAATTAGAGGGAAAATGTAGAGTTCATGGAATGATTCTCAACTCAAAATTGACTTTCGAATTTCAGATTAATGAACTTGTTAAAAAGTTCTTCTTTCGTTTGCGTTGTCTAAGAGACATAAGATCTTTTTTGAGCCCCACTAGTTTCAGAGCTTTAGCTCAGGCTACACTAAATCCTCACTAAGATTATTGCAACTCCTTATATTAATCTTGCAACAATTGCAATTTTCTCCTTAATTGTAAAGTAAAATTAAGGAGAAAGTTGCAATCGTTGCAAGATTAATTTTTAAATTGGGAAAATTTCATGAAGCTGCTTCTCTTTTGAATAAATTACATTGGCTTAAAATGGAGTCTTTTACTTTAAAAGATAGCATGTATGATCTACAAAAGTTGTTGCACTTAAAACCTATATATTTGAGTCAAAAACTGTAAATTATTGCTATGTAATCTGTCTGACAGAATATGATTGTTGTAAATTCAAATGCAATGTTGTTCTTTACATGTAATCCCCTTTACATCCTTCATGTTAAAAGCAAAATATATATTGAACAATACAATACTACTACAATAATCAAGCAGTGAAGCGAGAAAAGCATAAAGTAATGTCACCTGGGAGGAAACATTAAAAAAAACAGCGTACATTACAAAACATTCGTAAACCCACAAAACATTTAACAAAAAGATTCCCTATCTACTACTACTACAAATCATTTCTATAGCGCTGCCAGTCGTACGCAGCTGAGGTATGAACATAATGTATTGATCAACGATCACCCCTAAATACCTAAACTCTGTCACAAGAGCTATAGGGGTACTGTCACGTTTGTGGCCGTGACCACCCTCATACTTACCCTGTTTCTGGGAGTCAGTGGCTGTGCTGGCTTCTGCTTGTCTCTGTGTCTGTCTCTGTCTTAGTTTCTCTCTGGCTCTGTGTGCTGATTGCCCTACTGAACCTCACCTGTGTGGGCTATGCCTCTTCCAAGATGGCTGCCGCCTCTTCCTCCTTGCCAGTTTCCAAGATGGCTCCCGCTGTTCCTTCCTATGGAATGACTGCTTTGTGTGTCAAGCCTCTGTTTGGTTGCAAGGTGATTGCTGCAGCTGTGGCTCTGGTCTTGATGGGCTTTATTAGTCACCTGAAGACTACAGTCCTGGCCTTTGCATTGCCATTCCCTCCGCAGTGCTTTAGGTCCCGAGGTTAGTGTGCTGTTAGCACCATTTGCTTTCCTTGTCTTTTGCTCTGTGGGTTTTCAGCCCTTCTGTGTTTATTGTTCTGTGGGCTTCCTACCCTTCTGTGTTATTTGCTCTGTGGGTCTCCTACCCTTCTGTGGGTTTTCAGCCCTTCTGTGTTTATCGCTTGTGGGTTTCCAGCCCTTCTGTGTTTATTGCTCTGTAGGTTCCCTGCCCTTCTGTGTTTATTGCGCTGTGGGTGTTCAGCCCTTCTGTGGTTATCGCTTTGTGGGTTTCCAGCCCTTCTGTGGTTATCGCTTTGTGGGTTTCCAGCCCTTCTGTATTTATTGCGCTGTGGGTTTTCAGCCCTTCTGTATTTATTGCGCTGTGGGTTTTCAGCCCTTCTGTGTTTATCGCTAGTGGGTTTCCAGCCCTTCTGTGTTTACTGCTCTGTAGGTTCCCTGCCCTTTTGTGTTTATTGCTCTGTGGGCTTCCAGCCCTTCTGTGACCATTGCTTTGAACCTACCTACTGCCAGAACCCGGACATTCCCTGTCTGTCTGCCTTGCCATCGCTTAGGTGCCAGGGGGCACCCCTGGATCTTCATTCCTGCTGCCCCTGTAAGTCCTACCGGCTGCCAGAACCTGAAGGCTCAACCCGAGGGGGTAGGCAGTCAAGTGTAGGTGAAGCCTAGGTCCAGTCCGGGTTCCAGTCCAGAGTGTTCCGGGCCGGTGTGTGTTCCAGTCTGGTGTGCTCCAGTCCAGTGTGTTCCGGTCCGGTGTGTGTTCCAGTCCGAGGGATTGCAGTCCAGTGTTCCAGTCCTGTGTCCTCCAGTCCGGGGGATTCCAGTCCAGGTGTTCCGGTTCGCTGGGCAGTGCCTGCAGTCCCTGCCGTTGTGCTTACCCAGTGTTGGTTGGTGGGTTTTGCCTGCTGCTGTCGCTCCTCGTCAGCAGCCCAAGGGCTCACGTTTGCTCCAGAGCCCAGTCCCGCGGGCTCAGAACCTGACAGAACCTGACAGAATGCAAAGGCCATGAGCCCGGCAAGAACCCCCACCCAGCTGACCCAGCTGGGGTCCAGCTCCATCGTTGTTCTTGATCCTTCTATGACTCTTCGTCAGTATCGTGGGAAACTTTTGTCTCATCCTGTTTTGAAGAAGACCCCTGAAGCGGCAGCTGAGAGAAAACGTGTCCGGTGGCTTGGAATCGCTGAAAACCCAGTTTCAGATATGGACCCTTTTATCACGCTCGCTGAATATCGCCGCAGCCTGGTCTTGAATCCAGCTTTGTGGGATACTCCTGAAGCTGTCGCAGAGAGGAGACGTCTTGGGAATTCCATGCTCTGGGCCCAGCAGGGGTCCAGTCCCATTCGAGCAGCACGTCCAGCCAAGCTTCAGAGTCCAGTCCGAGGGACGCTTCTGACCGAGCCTCCGATGCCAGTTCAGGTGACGCTTCCATTCGAGTCTCCGAGTCCAGTCCGTGGGGTGCTTCTGACGGAGCCTCAGATTCCTATAAAGTGGCGCTCCAGGTCGAGCCTCCAGTCCTCGTTCAAGTGGCACGCCCCTTGAAGTCTCGGAGTCCAGTCCGTGGGGTGCTTCTGACGGAGCCTCAGATTCCTATGCAAGTGGCGCTTCGGGTCGAGCCTCCAGTCCTCCTTCAAATGGCACGCCCTTTGAAGTCTCCGAGTCCAGTCCGAGGGAAGCCTTCGATGGAGCGTCAGATTCCTGTGCAAATGGCGCTTCGGGTCAAGTCTCCGGTTCTTGTTCAAGTGACCCGTCCAGTCAAGCCACTGAGTCCAGTTCGAGGGGGGCTTCTAACCAAGCCTCCGATGCCAGTCCACAGGGTGGTTCAGGTGGCACCTCCGCTTCCAGTCTGGAGGGTACCTCCAATCAAGCTCCGAAGGCCAGTTCGAGTGGTGCTTCCGCTCGAGCCTCCGATCCCTGTCCAAAGGGTGTGTTCTGCCAAGCCTCAGTAAAAGTCCAGTTCGCGGGGCGCTCCCAGCCAAGCTCCTGAGTCCAGTTTGAGGGGCCCTGCCAGTCAAGCTTCTGATTCCAGTCCGGGTCCCAGTCCCGGTTCAACTCCTGTTCAAAGTTCCAGTTCCAGCCAAGATGCTGACCCTGCTCCGAGCTCCAGTTCCAGCCAAGATGCTGAGTCTGTTCCAAGTTCCAGTTCCAGCCAAGATGCTGAGCCTGCTCCTAGCTCCGGTTCCAGCCAAGATGCTGAGTCCGTTCCAGTTCCAGCCAAGATGCTGAGCCTGCTCTGAGTTCCAGTTCCAGTCAAGCTTCTGACGCTCACCTGGGTCCCAGGCCCGGTTTGCTTTTTGACTCTAGTCCGGGTCCCAGTCCCGGTTTGCTTCCTGAGTTCAGTCTGGGGTCCCTCGGAGAAGGGTGCCTTTTGAATGAGGTTCCTCTTGATGCTTCCAAGTTCCTGAGTTGGCCCAGCGGGGATTGGAAGGAGCCTCCTGTTGACAAGTTCCGCTCCTGTCTGCCACTTTGGAACTTCTTTGTGACTTCCAGTCCAGTGATCTATGTCGGGCTTTTGAGACCCATCAGGAGGTTTCACCATAGTTACCCCTGGACACCTGAACTCCTCAGGGGGACCGAGAGGGGGGTCTTGAGGAGGGGGTACTGTCACGTTTGTGGCCGTGACCACCCTCATACTTACCCTGTTTCTGGGAGTCAGTGGCTGTGCTGGCTTCTGCTTGTCTCTGTGTCTGTCTCTGTCTTAGTTTCTCTCTGGCTCTGTGTGCTGATTGCCCTACTGAACCTCACCTGTGTGGGCTATGCCTCTTCCAAGATGGCTGCCGCCTCTTCCTCCTTGCCAGTTTCCAAGATGGCTCCCGCTGTTCCTTCCTATGGAATGACTGCTTTGTGTGTCAAGCCTCTGTTTGGTTGCAAGGTGATTGCTGCAGCTGTGGCTCTGGTCTTGATGGGCTTTATTAGTCACCTGAAGACTACAGTCCTGGCCTTTGCATTGCCATTCCCTCCGCAGTGCTTTAGGTCCTGAGGTTAGTGTGCTGTTAGCACCGTTTGCTTTCCTTGTCTTTTGCTCTGTGGATTTTCAGCCCTTCTGTGTTTATTGTTCTGTGGGCTTCCTACCCTTCTGTGTTATTTGCTCTGTGGGTCTCCTACCCTTCTGTGGGTTTTCAGCCCTTCTGTGTTTATCGCTTGTGGGTTTCCAGCCCTTCTGTGTTTATTGCTCTGTAGGTTCCCTGCCCTTCTGTGTTTATTGCGCTGTGGGTGTTCAGCCCTTCTGTGGTTATCGCTTTGTGGGTTTCCAGCCCTTCTGTATTTATTGCGCTGTGGGTTTTCAGCCCTTCTGTATTTATTGCGCTGTGGGTTTTCAGCCCTTCTGTGTTTATCGCTAGTGGGTTTCCAGCCCTTCTGTGTTTACTGCTCTGTAGGTTCCCTGCCCTTTTGTGTTTATTGCTCTGTGGGCTTCCAGCCCTTCTGTGACCATTGCTTTGAACCTACCTACTGCCAGAACCCGGACATTCCCTGTCTGTCTGCCTTGCCATCGCTTAGGTGCCAGGGGGCACCCCTGGATCTTCATTCCTGCTGCCCCTGTAAGTCCTACCGGCTGCCAGAACCTGAAGGCTCAACCCGAGGGGGTAGGCAGTCAAGTGTAGGTGAAGCCTAGGTCCAGTCCGGGTTCCAGTCCAGAGTGTTCCGGGCCGGTGTGTGTTCCAGTCTGGTGTGCTCCAGTCCAGTGTGTTCCGGTCCGGTGTGTGTTCCAGTCCGAGGGATTGCAGTCCAGTGTTCCAGTCCTGTGTCCTCCAGTCCGGGGGATTCCAGTCCAGGTGTTCCGGTTCGCTGGGCAGTGCCTGCAGTCCCTGCCGTTGTGCTTACCCAGTGTTGGTTGGTGGGTTTTGCCTGCTGCTGTCGCTCCTCGTCAGCAGCCCAAGGGCTCACGTTTGCTCCAGAGCCCAGTCCCGCGGGCTCAGAACCTGACAGAACCTGACAGGTACCATCTAAAGTGGGGGTGTGAGAAGAAGACGTTTTATTTGAGAGCCAAAGGGACACAGTTTTTGAAGGTTTAAGAACCATACGGTTAGAGCAAAATCATCCACTACACAATGCTGGATTCCTCAGAGATCTATGTGAGAGGGGTCAAATGCCATCAGCATTAGAACACGCTTTGATCCAGTGTTGTTGTACAAGTGTTGGTAAGAGATATAAGAACAAGTTAAACAGTAGGGTGAGGCTAGAGGTACCCCACAGAAAAGAGAACAGATAGTGGAAACAGCTGTGGGTCCAGAAACAGCAAGTGACCTGCCCTTCAGAAAGGAGGTACACCACAGAAGGACAACATCCGAAACCCCAATGGAAACAAACCTAGATAGCAAGACAGAATGATCTACCAGATGAAAGGCAGTCGAAAGGACTAAAGAAATCAACAGCACTACCTTGCCACAAAGGCCAAATGAAGCCATAACCTCTTTTATTAATGAAAGCTCGCAGTTCTCCCAAAGGCACTAAGCATTAAGTTTACATATAAACAGCACTGCACTTATTTTCAGAGGACACCTACACAGACTCACTCAAGAGCAAGTATAAAACTTTTAACATGTGGTTCTACATAGAAACACAAACATGAAGGCAGATAAAGACCATGGGGGGGGGGGGTAAACTAGTAAAGCATGGTACAAGTTGACATTTTACTGCACTTTAGTTTACCATGAGAGTCACTAACCTGTAGTGTGTCAGTGACTCCTGCAGAACATGAATAATGCAACTTGCATTCAACCTCACAAGTTGCACTATTCATTTTCCCTAAGAGCCTGCTTAAAAGCAGTTTGAGCTTCTCAATGTTGAAAAGTGCTTCCTCTTACCCCCAGGACCATCCCCCCTCCTCTTCTCCCCAGGACCCCCCTCCCCCCACACAAACTTCATCAAAAGACACCTCCTCCCCCCCCCCCCCCCCCCCCCCCGCCCGCAAACACATACACACACTACTGCCTACCTTTTAGAATCCCTACAGGTTCTGGGGCAGGAGTGATCTCCAGTAACTCCGGTCCCTGCTGGTGTCAGTGACCCCTAATGATAGTCTCACAGTCACCTACAACAACAGAAATACTCTCACCGTTCAAAAGATTCAAGTCCAGTATGGCCCACTCCTATATAGGTTCCAAAAAGATATAAGGGAATTGGAGAAGGTGCAGAAAAGGGCGACAAAAATGATAAAAGGGATGGGTCAACTACCCTATGAGGAGAGGTTAAGACGGCTAGGACTCTTTAGCCTGGAGAAAAGGCGGCTGAAGGGTGATATGATAGAGGTCTACAAAATAATGAGTGGGGTAGAGCGAACAGATGTGAAGCGTTTGTTTACACTTTCTAGGGGACACAAGATGAAATTAGAATATGGTAGGTTTAAAACAAATCAGATAAAGTTTTTCTTTACTCAGCGCGTAGTTAGACTCTGGAACTCATTGCCGGAGAAGGTAGTGACGGCAACTGGCCTTGCTGAGTTTAAAGGGGGTCTGGACAAATTCCTGAAGGAAAAGTCCATTGATCATTATTAAATTTGGGGTTTTTGCCAGGTTCTTGGGGCCTGGATTGGCCGCTGTCGGAGACAGAGTGCTGGGCTTGATGGACCTTTGGTCTTTTTCCAGCGTGGCAGTGCTTATGTACTTATCACATAAGTGGAAGAGTGGCCTAGTGGATAGGGTGGTGGACTCTGGTCCTGGGGAACTGAGTTCGATTCCCACTTCAGACACGAGCAGCTCCTTGTGACTCTGGGCAAGTCACTTAACCCTCCATTGCCCCAGGTACAAATAAGTACCTGTATATGTAAGCCGCACTGAGCCTGCCATGAGTGGGAAAGCGCAGGGTACAAATGTAACAAAAATAAAAAAATAAAAATTACCAGCTGCTGGGAACAGTTCTCCCTGCACAGAATCCAGGATCCCCCACCTTTTAGAAGACACTGAAACAGATATGTCCCAATCAACATCTGGCATATTGAAATCACCTATTAATTGTCCTTCCCCTTTCATGGCAATATTGTTAATGTCTTCAATTAAATCTGTCCCTCTTCTGCTTGTGAAGGAGAACTTTATATCAAATCAATTTACACAGATATTGCATTCCCTCATTCCAGATTAACCAAAAGTGCCTCCTCCCACATATGAGATACAAATAAGGGAAGTGTATAGTAAATTATTAACTATCCAGGTTGAATCACAAAAAGAGGTTTCCCTGCTCCCCAAATTACTATAATGTAAGAATACATAGTTGTGTACAAAAATGTCATTGATTTATTTTCTTCATTAAAGTTGATGCAATATAGAACATAAGAGTTACACTAGAATAATGTTTCTATTAACCTAAAATAAATATATTTAAAAAAATCTTACTAACAAAATCTAAGCAATAGGAAGGTCATTATTAATTTGTGCGTTCTGATTTTGAATTGAGCATGAACCCAATTTCTATGTGTGTGATTTACAGCAAAATCCTTTATGATATTTAACAAATGCAATCCCTCTAATATCAAATCGTGTTACTGACTTCTGGCAACGTGATCAAGCAAAGAAGTGGTAAAATGGAGAAGGGGATCTCACTATGCGTCACTTTACAGGCTATCTTGTCTCACCACAGAGTTGTAAGAAGTACCAAAACTTCTCCTCCTTTTCTTGGCTAGCCATCAGAGATGAGATTAGGCTAACAAAGCTTGGCAATGGCAACCTGATATCCACCGTTACACAGTGGACCACAGTAAATCTTTCTCATGTTTGTTCAGAATTAGAGTACTGCTTGAAACAAACACATCATCATCACACTATGGGCTGGCACAGGAGATGCAATTTCAGATCCCAGCTTATTGAGGGTGATCAGTGCCTGGGTTGCTAGCTAATAAGCAGCACTATGTGTGTATCTAAGAAGGACCCTCGAGTTCTTTCAAGTCAGAAAGGTGATCCAGTCTTCCTCTATGCCTTGCTTGGGGGAGGTGGGGGGAGACAGTCAGCCAAACAGATTGTTCGTGAATCAAAAAAAGAGAGGAAAAATTAGTTTACTTACTACTCATCAAACAACAACAAGAACCACTGGGTAAAGTTTAACATTTTAGTTTAATATACTTATTTCTATTCTGGGTCAAAGTGGATAACAGAAGATCATACACAACAATAGTCAAAGAGAACAGTATTCAGTACACAAGTAAAATCCCATTGATATGACCTACATACACTAAAATAAAAATATAATCATACCTGAAAGTGAGTGTAGGATACCTGAATGGCTTTACAAAATTTACAAAATACTTCCCACAAAGTTTTAATACTAGAAGTTATAAGGAGTATTACTTTAAATTTAAAATAAGGTGCTTTTTTTTCTCATTTGATGTAAGTATGACTAAGTGAACTGTCAAAAATCAAAAAACAAAGCAAGAAATGTGCCAAGCTTAGCTCCATCAACTCAGCTGAATCAATGACCACACAGTTCAAATTATATTTCAAATAATTATTATACAGTCTAGCTGAATCTCTGCCCTAGTTTTAATAAGTTAGCAAGGCTTTCAGAAACTTAATAACAAATAGGATTAAAAAAATGTCAGAGTAGGAATACAGAAAATATGGGGGGGCAGACAGCCTTCCTGGGTCATGATCTCAACATGCTGCATTTGCCTGATAACTCATCCACCCTGGAAAACAGTTGCATGCAGATCACTCAACTGAAGTCTGAGCATTTGTTTATAAAAATCTGATTTTGTGTCTATTATTGGAAACTAGTAAAAAAGGCCCGTTTCTGAAGGCAAGGAAACGGGCCCTAGGCAGGCAATTCCCCCCCCCCCCCCCCGCGCTACGGCCCCCTCTCCCCCCCATCGGCGAACCTATCGCCCCCCCTGGACCGCCGAAAACCGCCCCCGCCGCCGTTGTGTACTACCTGTGCTGACGGGGGACCCAAACCCCCGTCAGCCGAAGTGTTGTTGTGCCCTTCGCATTCCTTCCTCATCTTCTCTGGAAGTTCCTCTGCGTGCATCGTGCGCAGTCCGACGTGCGCAGATGTGCGCAGTCAGACGCACACAGAGGAACTTCCAGACCCTAGTAGCGCTCTAGAAATGTTAAGTAGTAGTAGTAGTAGAAGATGAGGAAGGAACGCGAAGGGCACAACAACACTTCAGCTGTCGGGGGTTTGGGTCCCCCGTCAGCACAGGTCGTACACAACGGCGGCGGGGGGCGGTTTTTGCCGGTCCGGGGGGGGGGGCCACAGGTTCGTGGAGGGAGGGGTCGAGGGGGCCATAGCGCGGGGGGTGACAGATGATTCCAAGGCAGGGGGAGGAGTAGGGAAACACGCTGCGCGTGTTTCCCTACTCCTCCCCTTGCCTTGGAATCAGCTGTCATGACGTCAGTGCGTGTCTGCCTAGCAGACCACCTCCAGCCTAGGGAGCTACGGTCCCAGGCACAGAACGTTGGAAGTGAGAATTATTATATAGGATTATAACAGTTGCTCATTGGGTTACCTTTGAAGGCACAGACCTTCCTTTGAAAATTTTTTCCATTTAATATTAACCTCTATGATGGTTGAGATTTAGGGTAAAGAGAAAACCTACACTTTTGAGCCTATGACACCAGATACCGGGCCAATAAACACCACAACTATTTAAGATGCATGTGGAGCACCACTAAAGGACTTCTAGAACCCAAGGCGGCGACAGCTCTCCAGTATTCAGGTATCACTTGGCTCCCCCCTGTTTTTCACTTCTCCTATATCCGTTTTAGAACCAAGGGTTGCTTAGACAAATAGGAAAGCACTGTGTCAGCAGAAACTAGCCTTTAACTCTGGAGTTACCACCAAGGTGCAGGGCAGGAACACTGTTGATAGGAACACTTCCTATCAACAGTGTTCCTGCCCTGCACCTTGGTGGTAGATACTATAATGTAGCGGCTCTCAATTTCCACTCTCATGGCAACATTAAGTTTTTGAAATAGCCAAATAATGTAAAGAAACAAATTAGTTGATTAAATGTATACAACTCTATCTCATGCACATTCATTGGTGGTATACCATTAAGTGACCAAAATCAATCAAATTCACAAGTTAACCAACAGTTCTAGGATAGAAATCTACCTACCTTTTCTTTCCTTTATAGGTATATATGCATTATAGTAGAAAAGAAGAATATGGCAAAATGGTCATTAAAATAACAGTGAAAAGAACCTCAAAGACTGAACTTGTGCATCCCTGTTAAGGTCTGGTGTCCTTTAGGATGAGGCACTTTTCTTCTAGAAATTTCCCTGTAAATGCGTGTTATAAAGCACCAATCTGTAAAATACACTTTTTTTTCCTTCCCAGCAGACTGCCCTCTTGAGTAATAAGAAGGCAGCCAGTAACTCTGTGCCTGCATTCTAGATCTACATAGGTTGTCATCGGCTGAAAGAGTTTGGTCTGTGTTTGAACACTTCCCCCTGCATGCTTGAATAGAATTAGTGCTAGGTTTACTAAGTGGCGCTATGGGCACATTAGCATTTTTTACGCGCATAAATGGTGTACGAGCATTAAACGCTAATGCGCCCATAGAAATGTACAGGCGTGTTAGTGTTTAACACGCCTTAAATTTACCGGCACATTAAAAACTCTAATGCACCTTAGTAAACATACCCCTTAATTTTTTCTTTTCTTGCAAAATATTTTCTTTTCTTTTTTTGACAAATTGGATTCCTATCTGTGAACTTGTAATGAATGTCTAGGACTTCTTTTCTTTTGCTTTTGCTTTTTTTCTTATCAGTTTTTGACATAATTATAACTTTTTGGTATTTTGTCACTTTATGTGAGATGTTATTGCAACATGGAAAAATATTTTAAGAACTAAATAAAAATATACTAACAGTCTGCAAGGTAGGAACGGAGCACGTTCCAGAAAAGTCTACTTTTTTAGTTTAAAGCTCAAACCATTTTTTTTTAAAGCTCATGCCATTTTTGAAAATGGATGGAGGACACCAATGTAGTTGCAGGTTGTATATGGTGTAATTCGGGGACTGGTCCTGATGAAAAAGAACCAAATCAAAGCTTCTGTTGAGCAGCGACCCGGGACTTATTTTGATACAGATATGTTATCAGCCCTCTTTTCTAAATTTGTATCTATTGTTGGCTTTTCTCCAAGGATTGCTTTTCAATATGGGACAATATTTAGACTGTATTTAGACTTCAATCATGATGCACACTTGTGTTTGGGATATACTAAGGAAGGTTATGTAATGTGAAAAGGAGCATTTACATATGGCCCTGTAATTATTGCTCTATGTCTCCGTTGCATCTGGGTCTCCTTAATGTCTGCTCTCTTTGCCACAAAGGCACCTTAGTTTCAGATCTTGTCCAGTAGCATTTCTTAGCCATCCTTTGCCTGACAAAGGTGGCTCCAACCAGGTGACACGGTGTCCCTACTTGAGTCCTGTCCCCCTGATTTTCTTTCTGTTCACACTCGCTGTCCCTCTCAATGGGGTGGGGAGGTTGACTGTCTGTTTTCTTCTACCCTCAAAGTTACCCAATGTTCTTTTAAAGCTATTTCTATTTCTGACACTCTTGTTCTACGTGTCTCCTCTCCTCTGGCCTCTTTCTACCTGGCCCTCCTTTAACCATCCCCCTTCTCTTTCTTCCTTATCCCTCGATGAGCTTTCTGCCTTTACAGCTGAATGCTCTGGTCTTCACCCCCCCAATTAGTCCTTCTCGAGGACTTTAATAACCCTTTAGTGTCCAATGTTCCCATCAATCTGTTCCCATATGGCTTATTACGGGAACATTGGACACTAAAGTCCTTCCTCCCTCTTCTGCCACCAAGTCCTCCTCCTCTGTTACTTCTATCCTGGGACTTGTCCAACATATTGCCTTCCCTACACATTCAGCTGGCAACACTTTAGACTTGGTCTTTACATCCTCCATCTCATTGCTTGCTCTCTGTGCCTTAACATCCCACCTCCAGCCCTGGACTGATCATTTTCTGCTCTTGTTCTCCCTGCCCACCCTCCACGTCCCTCAAACTACTGTGCCAGGTTTTGTTGCATCCCATCCTCTCTCTGACTTGACCGTAGATCATCTAGCTTCTGCTCTGTCCTCTCTAACTCTCTGCCCCACAGATTCAGTGACCGACTGGGCCTGTGATTTTAATTCAGCTCTTGAGCAACTTCTGAATCATCATACTCCTTTTAAAGTACGCTTCCTAGCACTCCTTTTTCACTCCCCTTGGTTCACATCGGATCTCCATCTTCTCAAGTCTCAACTGCGCCACACTGAACAACTCTTGTGCAAGTCCACTTCTCCTTCATCCTTCTCATGCTATCAGGCCTACCTCCATGTCTACCACTCAGCCAATAAGTCAGCTAAAGTATTTCAACTGTCACGTTGCCATGGCCTTCAACATGCCACAAGCTCTTTTTCAAGCATTTAACTGACTCTCACCCACCGACACCTTACCCACTTCCTATGACCCATCCCCATCTCCTGCTGTCAACCCTTACAGATGCCTGGTCAGCTAAAATTGTTTCTCTCTGCTCCTCTCTCCCCTGCCACCTTCTAACGCCCCCCATCAGCTCCCTCCCCTTCTCCCCCTCTGAGGCCTCCCATTCTGTCTCTTCCTCTTGGTCCTCTTTAAATCCACTCTCTGCCACCACACTCCTCAAGGTCGTACAATCTCTTAACCCCTCCTCCTCTAGCTTAGATCCCTGACCTGCTTTCTTAGTGAATCACCTTGTTCCTGCACTAGTCCTTCTCCTTCTTCCACTACTTCAGGCTTGTTTTGCCTCTGGTATTGTTCCTGCCCCATGGAAACATGCTCTAGTCACTCCCCTTCTGGAAAAAAAACCTCATTTAGATCCTTCCCTTCTATCTAACTTACGCCCCATTTCTAATCTTTCTTTGGCAAGATTCTCAACAAACTCGTCCTCCCCAACTAGACTCCTTTATTGAAAATTCCAATATTCTCCAACCTTTTTGTCAGGTTTTCGTGCAAATCATAGCACAGAGATCCTTCTCGTGTCCTTATATGACACTATCCATGTTGTCTTGGATCATCGCCTTTCTGTTATTATTTCCCTTGACTTCTCCTCAGCATCTGACTTAGTCAATCACTCGCTCCTGTTGCATCGGCTCTGCTTTATTAGTATCTCTGGTACAGTTCTTTCCTGGTTTTCCAGCTCTCTCTTTCCCACTCACTCATCATTCTTGTCAGCCTTCCTCTTTTCCTATTCAGTCCGGGATCTCCCAGGGGTCCACTCTCTCTCCCACTTTGTTCAAAACCTTCTTGGCACCTTTTCTCACTGTTATACAGGAACAGGGTTGTTTACCTTTTTGCTATACTGATGATATTCAGATTCTTTTCCACATCTCTGATCTTCCGTTCCTCTGACCACTTTAAATACATGTTTCTCTGCTGTCTCCACTTGGCTCAAGGATAATGGTCTTTTTCTCAATTCTTTGAAGTTTGAAGCCATCTCCAGCCCCAACTCTCCACTACCTCCTGTCCTTGATACCAACAGCTACCCTTCAGAGAGTCAATCAGAATTCTGGGAGTATTCTTCGACACTAAGCTCACTTTCAAAGCTCAAATTGATTCTGTTGTCCATTCCGCTTTCTTTGCTCTCCACTGGATCCACTCTGTTTGGCCTTTCCTCTCATCTTGCTCTATTTGCTCTCTTATTCTGGCTATGGTTATCTCCCGCACTGACTACTGCATCTCTCTATAGCTAGTCTCCTTCTCTATTCTACCAAGTGACACCAACTGATTCAATCAACTGCTGTTAACCTCATTCACTGTGCAAATCGCTTCAACCATGTCACTCCACTTCTCTACCTAGAACACTGACTCCCTGTCTCTGCCTATATTCACTTTACGCTCCTGTTAAAAGATCCATTCCACTAATAATGCCATATGTTCAAAAACACTATGGGGCTCATTTTCAAAGCACTTACAAAGTTCCACAGGAACCTATGTAACTTTGTAAGTCTAAGTGCCCTGTAAATACACCTCCATATATGGCAGAAAATATGAATAGTGATGCATAAATCGTTGTTATGTGAAGAGTTCAAGTGGCATATGTAGGAATAAGGCCATGTGATAATTATATGCACTAGCATTATGTGGTGTTAAGCAGTCCGTGAGAGTGATTCATACTTATAAGTGTACAACTGCTATGTGTCAATATTTGGTCTTTTTAGTTTTGATATCCATTCAGTTGTGAAGAATCCACTCTGCCAGGGATGTGTGCTAAATGAAAGAGAATATGAAAAGTAAATACATGAGAAAATGTTTATTGGCATGTGCAAAATATGTGCAATACACAGGTAAACAAATGTAAAGTGAGAGTGAGCAGGGAAGGTAACAGAACATGAGAATTTAAGGAGAAAAGATATCAAGTTGTGACAAAAGGAAATGGTGTGGACCCTGTACACTGTTGCCCTGAAGATCCATCCTGCACCATTTCATGAGGCTACAAGGTCCAACCTGTGCTACAGAGTGATATTCTCAAGCCCAGAAAGGCAGCTGTCAAAATTAGCAAACCAGTCTAAGGACAAAAGGAAAAAAATGGAATTAGCTTCCCTTCTTCCCTCTCAAAGGAAGGTTGGCATTTCCCTGCTGGAATAGACAGACATTGAAGTGAAGCCCAGTGGTAGGAACCCTAAGGTTTGAAGACATTATCTAAGGGGTTTGAAAGAGTAGGGAATTTTTCTGGATAAGGTAAACATTCAAGATCAGAGCAGCTGGACTATTCAGAGGAAGGTAAACATTCAAGATCAGAGCAGCTGGACTATTCAGAGGGGATCCTAAGAGTCAAGGTTTCTATTTAACAGACTGAAGAATGGTAGATTTTAACTTTGACATTTTGTCTTTTTGAGGGTTTGGTGCAATTGGTCTAATGGCACTTGTTCTAAGCATACAATCTGTGTAAAGTATAATTCGTCCAAAAGTTAGTTTGTCTAATGGACAATTGGTCTAAAAATTAAATAATCAAGATATAGATGTGGTCATACATTTATCGTGTGGCAGATCACTTTATTAAAGTCAATAATCAGCACACACCACATGCTTTAATCTAATCAAGGCATTATCCCTGGGAGCCACTTGGTATTGTAATACAATAGATAAAAATTTAACTGAATTCAGTAGAGTTGCAAAGTCATGAGTGTTTGATATGAAAGAGTAAAGACTCATGAATGAATGCATTAAGTTACTAAAAAATTTGTTTAGGAAGCCAAATGGCCTAGTGGTTAGGGTGGTGGACTTTGGTCCCGGGGAACTGAGTTTGATTCCCAGCGCAGGCAGCTCCTTGTGACTCTGGGCAAATCACTTAACCCTCCATTGCCTGCCACATTGAGCCTGCCATGAGTGGGAAAGTGTGGGGTACAAATGTAACAAAAATAAATAAATAAACTAATATGACTGCGACTTTGAAGTTTGTTTGTGAATAAGATGACAACAAAAGTTGTAAACTGAAATTGTATGTTACAATTCTATAAAAGGTATAAACTGTTATAAAAGTTTATGCCTGGAATAGACTTCCTGGACCTATACGTCTAGCTCCATCTCTACCTGTTTTCAAATCTATGCTGAAAACCCACCTTTTCACTGCTGCTTTTTAGCTCCCATTACTTCCCTCTTGTCTGTCTGTATTATTTAGATTGTAAGCTCTTTTGAGCAGGGACTGTCTCTTTGTATCAGGTGTTCAGCGCTGTGTGCGTCTGGTAGCGCTATACAAATGCTAATAATAATAATAAAATCCAGAACTGCAGCTGATGTTCAGTTAGCGCAAAAAGTGATATTTGAAGTAAAATATTTTGGTTATATTGCAAATGTTATTGTGGATATATGGATGATTCAGAAAAGGGGAAAGAAAAGTTAGTTGACCAAGGTTATCTTCTGTGCAAAGTATATATAGGAAGAAACAGGGCCTAGGACTCTGAAATCAATATGCAACAGATGAGGGCTTCGGTATAAAGGTTCACCAAATTGCAACAATCGTATTGTGTCTGTTTTTACACATAAAGCCTCCTACAATCTTCTGGATTTCCTACATGGCATTGTCCACAATCTGCAATTTTAGAACAACACTGACAATCTTTTGTGCTTTTTAATGTTCTCATATTAACTTTCTTCACTCATTTATATATATATAAATTTATAAAATTAACTTGTTTCATAAAGTTTGTGTGCTAATCTAATTTCTGTATCTTGCTGTAGTTTGTTTCTTATAAAATTACACTGTTTTTTGCATCAGCATCCTGCCTCCTCTTTTGTTTAGACCAATTGAACCATTAGACCAATTGTCTTTTAGACCAATTCACTCATTAGCCATTGTATATTTTAGACCAAGTGTCCATTAGACAAACTGTCAGACCAATGTCATGGACCCTTTTTTGGGGGTTCTGTTTAGAGTGGATCATCCAGAGGTAAGACTACAGAAGAAAGAGCAGAGACCCACCTGACTAAACAGGCGCGCATGCTGCTTTGGTAACAGAAGAGGGAGTCCAAAGTTTCATAGAAAAAACAAAGGTCAGAAAGATAATATACAAGGTTCTAAAGGATGTAGACCAAAGATTTGAAACATATTATTGTAATCTGAACAATATTTTTCCAATTTTGACCTTACTTTTTATTCATCCAAAACCTGGAGTGGACCTTGGATTCTTACAGGTGAGGGAAGAAAGAGTGCTGTGAAAGAACATGTCCACAGAACGTGAAGCCTTGGAGTTGAAGAAAATTCTCTCTGACCACCTCACCCAAGTCCAGGAGGAAAAAGAATTCCAGACAATCGACTCTCATTCTAATGTAATCTAATCTACTATAGGACTTGATTAGTCGCAAAATCCTTATATAGTACCTAAACTACAGTTTGGAATCATCCTAACAGAACTAGGCTTACAGGGGCATTTTTGATAAAACATCTATGCGATTTTGGACATTTTGCCAGAAAAGTTCAAAAACTGAGTGATGAACATAGATGTTTTTCAGGTTTCAAATTTCTTTTGTTTGTTCAAAAATCGCCTTTTTCCTAGATGTTTTGTGCTTAGTGCATTTTTCTTTTGGGACCATTTTGGAAAACAAAACGTTCAAGGGAAAAACTCCAAAAAACAGCCACTGGGATGTCTGGGGGCCATAATTCTAACTAGACTGGCCACACAGACTTCCAAGAAGAGTAGTGGGGCAGCCTAGGGGACACTGCTGTGGACATCTCACCATAACCCCCCTTATATTGGATGGTGAGCCCTCCAGGGGCAGAAAAATACCTACTGTACCTCACTGAACACCATGCAATAGCTCTCAAGCTTGCAGGTGTCACCTATATGTAGCTACAGTAGGTATTTACTGTATTTTGGAGGGCTCACATGTTCCATCACAATTGTACCAGTTAGAGTGGGATATAGGCCTGGGCCCCCTTCTCTACAGTGCACTGCACTTAGCACTAGGCTACTCCTGGGGCCTGCTTGCTGCTCTAACAGGAATGGGCATCATATGTGAAGCTGTCATACAACCTGGTATGTGTACTGCCACTGTCGCATCTTAGGGGATTGGGGGGGGGGGGGTCAGTGACCACTGGGGAAGTAAGGGGGTTTATGCATTAATCCCACTTGTGGTCATTTAGGACACCTTTTAGTAACATTTTGTTCCATTATTGCAAAAAAACGTATTATCTTTTGACGCCACCCAAAACAAGCTCCCACCATACCCCCTTGACATTTGGATGAACTGTGCAGCAAAATGCCTAAAATCAGGTATCGAAAATCACAATTTGGATGCTGGAGCATTTCCTTGTAAAATACTACTACTTAGTATTTCTATGACACTACTAGACATACGCAGCGCTGTACACTACAGACTATTTTAAAAGCAACATGTGCTTTCAGAGGAAGCCAGTGCAACCTAAGAACATAAATGTTGTCATACTGGGACAGATCGAAGGTCCATCAAGCCCAGCATCCTGTTTCCAACAATGGACAATCCAGGTCACAAGTACCTGGCAAGATCCCACAATAGTACAATACATTTTATGCTGCTTATCCTAGAAATAAGCAGTGGATTTTCCCCAAGTCCATTTTAATAATGACTTATGAACTTTTCATTTAGGAAGTTAACCAAAACTTTTTTAAACCACGCTAAGCTAACTGCTTTTACAACATTCTCTAGCAACAAATTCCAGAGTTTAATTCCAAGTTGAGTGAAGAAATATATTCTCTGATTTGTTTTAAATTTACTACTTTGTAGCTTCATTGCATGCCCCCTAGTCCTACTATTTTTGGAAAGAGTAAACAAGAGATTTATGTCTACCCGTTCCACTCCACTCATTATTTTATATACCTGTATATCTCCCCTCAGCCGTCTTTTCTGCAAGCTGAAAAGCCCTAGCCACTTTAGCCTTTCCTCATAGGGAAGACGTCCCATCCCCTTTATCATTTTCGTTGCCCTTCTCTGTACCTTTTCTAATTCCACCATATCTTTTTTGAGATGCGGTGACCAGAACTGAACACAGTATTCGAGGTGAGGATGCACCATGGAGCAAAACAAAGGCATTAACATCCCCATTTCTTTTTCCATTCCTTTCCTAATAATACCTAACATTTGTTTTCTTTGCTGCCACCGCACAACTGAGCAGAGGGTTTCAACAAATCATCAACAATGACACCTAGATCTCTTTCCTGGTCAGTTACTCCTAATGTGGAACCTTGCATCACATAACTATAGTTTGGGTTCCTCTTTCCCACATGAATCACTTCGCACTTGCTCTAACGTCATCTGCCATTTGGATGCCCAGTCTCCCAGTTTCGTAAGGTCCTCTTTTCATTTTTCACAATCCTCTTGTGATTTAACAACTTTGAATAACTTTGTGTCATCAGCAAATTTAATTACCTCAATAGTTACACAGGTATGATAGTGTGCACAGTGATGTTTATAGACATTTATATATATTAAACACAATAATAGCAAGTTGTGCGCACTACTGGAGGTTGGGGGCAGTCTATGATTATAAAAAGTCACTATTGCAGAGGCTTGATACAAGCATGACACAGAGTGCCTGCGTGACAGTATGAGACGTCTCCTTATAGGTAATGCACTGCTGATGTAGTAAATAGCTCTCCCTACTTTTAGTTGTGTATTCTACAATATCAATAAGGTGGAGCATTGTCATTTTTCTATTTTTTTTAATATATATCCCAGAAATAAGCAGTGGATTTTGCATGAGTCAATTTAATAATGGTTTATGGACTTTTCCTTTAGAAAGCCGTCCAGATCCTTTTAAAATCCTGCTAAGCTAACCACCTTTACCACATTCTCTGGCAACGAATTCCAGAGTTTAATTACAAGTTGAGTGAAGAAAAAGTTTCTCTGATTCATATTAAATTTACTACTTTGTAGCTTCATCGCATGCCCCCTAATCCTAGTATTTTTGGAAAGAGTAAACAAACGATTCACGTCTACCGGTTCCACTCCACTCTTTGAGGTTTACAAAGATTTCCTATAGCAAATTTTGCTATAGGAAATCTTTATATGTTAGCTGCTAGAGTTCATAAGTTGTTACTCAGTCTATTCAATCAATTTCTAGGATACATCACATCTGACCTCTTAATAAGAAAATGCGATTGCAGAAGGCCAACTACCCAACTGACTGACACTATTTGCAAAAGAACTTAACATTAGCTTTAACACATCTGAAAGCCTAATAAATGATTCTCACCAATCAGTGCTACACTTTTTTTCTTTGGTCACCTCCCATCTCGATTACTGTACTGTAGTCTTCGCTGGTGTTCCTAAGGTCTCTCTCTCCCATCTGCAGACTGTTCAAAACACTGCTATCTGTCTTCTTATTCAAGCACATAGATCTGCACGTTTCCCCTCTTCTTGCCAACCATCACTGGCTTTCCATTCCCTACTGGATTCAATTCAAACTCCTGATTTTGGCTTTCCATTCCCTACTGGATTCAATTCAAACTCCTGATTTTGGCTTTCAAGGCTCCTTGGTTCCCCCACTTACCTTACACCTCCTTTATTTCAACCTATACCCCTTTCCGTTCTCTTTGGTCCCTTTCTGCCTCTCGTCTTGCTATTCCCCCTGTCCATCTTTCCCTTCTGGAATCCACCCATCACTCTTCCTTTTTCTATCTGGTCCCGACTCTTTGGAACGCCCTCTCATTAGCCCTCCACTTAGAATGGTCCCTTTGCCATTAAAGCTCTCTTGAAAGCTCACTTTTTTTTTAAGACTTGCCTTTCCATTTGTTGCCCTTTTCGATACTCCTAGCCTGAAAGAGCAGCCTAATTTTTTTTCTCTTCTTTCCTGTCCATAACTTGTAGATCTTTTCTAGCCTGTTTTTAATTAATTTGTTTGTATACCGTTCTGATAACCCTGTGAAGGGCGGTATATCAAATTTTTAATAAACTAAACTAACTACAACAGTAGTAGGCAATCCTTCGATTTGAAGATGGCCTCAGCTTTGGTATATTGATGAGTTTTGAAATTGCTTAGGTGACCAATCTTTGAATAACTGAAATCACTGAAAAGTTATAGACTACTCCATAGGAGAGAGCAATTTGAAGATCTGAAACTCTTTGTTTTCTACCATCTCCTCTTTACTATAAGTACACTATGCTTCATCTCAAAGTGGGCCACCTCTAGGTGGACATTACTGTACCACTAGTCTTCTTCACTAACTTGCTCTTGGGGTAGGGCTTTATATTGTCTTTGTAGCATTTCCTGCCATCACCATAAGATCTCTGACCATGAGTAACCTTAAAGATTAATACCTGGGATATCGTATGCAAAATGTCAATCTGATTTAGCTGAGAATAAATTAAATCTGTACAATAACATCTACTTCAAAAACACATTACTTGTGCGGTGATTGGTGTAGAGGATCCTTCAGATTAATCATAGCTAGTTCTTTTTCAAGAACTTATGGAATCATTGATAGGTCACCCATACCTCAAAACAAAAGGAGAGGTAGAAGAATGTTGGTTGCATTGTAAACTCATTCTCGGTGTCTTTGAAGAGGATGCCATCAGTGATATACTGGATCCTCTCCCCACAAGATCTTCCAAAGGTACGCATACAGATAGATGACTACTTCCCTAACCATAGAGTTTTTCAATTACCCCAAGGCGCTCCCCCTTCTATGGCTACAACAGGTAACCAGATTGATTGCTTCACTTTTTATGCAACTAAGATGCTGTACTTTAGATTTAACTTCTCATAAAGAATGGTTTTAAAACAGAATTTTGGCTTGGATGCTCGTAGATGTAGAATGATAAAGAAAAAAAAATATTAAAATGGATAGTCTAAAAAAACAGAAGTACTGTCAATAGCTAAATTAGTATACCCCAGCATTTAGGGAGAATGAGGAACAGCACACTAAAGGGGAACATGGGAAAAAGAAAATGAACAATTAACCACAGACCATGGTCCTCCACACAGTGAGTGAAGAGACTCCTCTAGTGCAGATCAATAACTGGAAGAAGTATTACTATCTTCAAAATTAAGCAAGGATCACTATCTGACAGTCATGGAATGTGATCTGCTGAATATCCATGCCATCTCTAGCTAAAACACCTATTCCAGATGGCATTTATTTTCCTTCCTGACAATTCATATTTTTTTTGTTACATTTGTACCCCGCGCTTTCCCACTCATGGCAGGCTCAATGCGGCTTACATGGGGCAATGGAGGGTTAAGTGACTTGCCCAGAGTAACAAGGAGCTGCCTGTGCCTGAAGTGGGAATTGAACTCAGTTCCTCAGGACTAAAGTCCACCACCCTAACCACTAGGCCACTTATATATATATATATATATATAGTCTACTTGCTGTCTTGCATCTGAGACAGAAGTAACTATTAGACATAATAAATGTTTATTCAAATTGTCAAAGAAGCCAATCAGTAATTATTAAAATATTAACAAATAACATCCCAATACAGTATAATATGTAGCAAATAACAACAGAGTTTTCCCTGGAAGCTGTCAATATGTCCACCTGCTAGTGGACACACTGAGGCTTGCCATCCTCAGTTCTGTTTCCTCTTAAATACCTTTTTCTTCCTTTCTTCATTATCTTAATTATAATTACCCTTCCTACCTAATGAATATGCATCTTTCCAGAATATTCTGTTTCCTGTTAAGATTAATGCAATTCCAGCATGTTCCATTAAATTCTATTATTTATTCCCTTATTATATTGACAGAGCCTGTCATGTAAGTTTTCATTAGATAACGGGTACTGTTACAGCCCCCACTCTCTTGCTAAGGCTATAGTTTTACCCACAGCCACTTACTTCTCCTTTTCATTGTTTATCTGGCTACTGAACATGTCCTTAGTCATAGGAGTCTCTGTCTTAGTTGCTGACCAGCAACTTATCACAAGTTAGCATAGGTCAAATGTCAGATCACAACCTTGGAAGGGTAGCTTTCAGAAAAAGCACATTTATAGCTGTCTTGCAACTCTTAAGTCTGCTCTCGGCTAAAGAAAAGCAAAATAGCTGTATTAAAATAAAAACTAGAAATATGTATGGTTTGCATCTTTTCATGGCCTCTATGATAGAATGAAGAGAAGATCTTTTCTGTCTTAAAAAAGAGATGGAAAATTGTCCACCACACTTTATCTATTTTATTGGACTTGAGGGAGGAGAGATGAGGGAATGTTAATAGCCTAATCAGACTTACTTCATACAAGCAACACTAGAAATTCAACATGCAAATGCAACAGGACACCCATTTAGATACTGCTTATTAGTAGGCAAACATTTAATACATTGCATTTCAATGGATAAAGGTGCACACAGCATATGAAAAGCGAACAGCTTTCAAATCTCATGTGCTTTCAGGTCTCATTTTGATTCTAAATGTCAGCACAAATCAGCAACATCAGAAACCATCAAGGCACTCTAATCAACGCTACAGTTAAAATATCAACATTTTCTTTGTAAAACCACATATGTTTGGCAACATCCTTTTATATAAAGAAAAAAAACCACTGTCTCTGATGTTGAGAAATAAGATGCAAGATTACAGCTTAGGTATACTAACATAGTAAATGGTGGATATAAGGACCAAAATGTCCCATCCCATCTAACCAATTGAGATTTATTCCATGTTGGGTTTATAATTCCCTTATACACCTCAATATCAACTTTATCAACCTCAGGTAAATGTAGAATCATGGGCAGGGTGGACAAAATGAGATTTTTAAGACTCTCCATTAGGTTATTCCAGAAAGATTTGCATATTGCAACAACAAAGTAACAGAGAGAGGGAACCAAGTACAGAAAAAATCCCAGCAAAAAAAAGCACAAAGGGCCTTTAAAAACGAAAGGGAACAACGATCTTTCATTAAAAAAACGTTTTAATAGTGAACTTTGATTGAAGGAAGACCCAACACGGGCCGTGTTTCGGTGCTACCGCACCTGCGTCAGGGGTCTCCAAATAAAATGCAGAGCTCACACACATCAAAGTTCACTATTAAAAAGTTTTTTTTTATGAAAGAACGTTGTTCCTTTTCGTTTTTAAAGGCCCTTTGTGCTTTTCATATTGCAACAACAGACAGCTACTACACAGGGAACGTTTGTGAAGTCTCTTAAAATCATCCATATTTTAGTTCAATGTATGCTCAAAATCTAATTAGATTCTAATTGAACCCTACAAGTAAAAACTAGCCCTATTAAATGACAACTCAGAGACAAAGAATATATTTTGATTTAACTGTTGATCACTCTCACACATCGCTCTTGAGGAATTTTGGCCTATTCTTCCATAGAAAACTGTTTCAACTTTGGCATTTGAGGGTTTCCTTGCAGGAACAGTTGCATTTTGCCATAACTTTTCAATAGGGTTTAAGTCAGAACTTCAACTTAACCAACAGAAAATAAAATCTCTTCTTACTGAATATTTAGGGTCTTTGAATCATGCAACACACTGTCAGTTCGTGGACAGCTGGGTCTGACATACTTCTCTAGAATGTTCTTATATATAAAAAGAACTCATTCAATGATGGCAAATAGCTCATTATAACCCTCTACCACCATGCTCCACAGTCAGACAAAAATGTTTTGTTTTGTTCTCCTATCAGCACCATATGGTGGAATTTTTATTATTATTGCATTTGTATCCCACATTCCCCCACCTATTTGCAGGTTCAATGTGGCTTACATAGATTTGTTGACATTATCGTAACAATATATCAGATACAGTTAGTAATGTGTGACGATCAAGGACGGGAAGAGGGAGAAGGAAGGTAGTGATAAGGATAGCTGTATAAGATGACCTTTCATAACTGAGCGGGTTGGTGAGGTGCCTTAGAGTGATTATAGGTGTTCAGGCCTTGTTAAAGAAGAATGTTTTCAGAGATTTTCGAAAGCTAGTTGTTTCGTTGATTGCTTTCAGGTCTGCGGGTAATGCATTCCATAATTGCGTGCTCTTGTACGAGAAGGTAGTGGCATGCATCAGTTTGTACTTCAGTCCTTTGCAGCTGGGGTAGTGCAGGTTGAGAAATTTGCGAGATGATCTTGTGGCGTTTCTGGGAGGTAGGTCCACGAGGTTTAACATGTATACTGGAGCGTCTGCATGAATGATTTTATGTACAATCATGCAGATCTTGAACACAATGTGTTCCTTAATTGGGAGCCAGTGAAGTTTCTCTCTTATTGGTTTTGCACTTTCATATTTAGTTTTTCCAAATATGAGTCTGGCGGCCGTATTCTGGGCAGTTTGGAGTTTTTTGATTGTCTGTTCTTTGCATCCAACGTACAGTGCATTGCAATAGTCGAGGTGACTTATTACCATTGACTGTACCAGGGTACGGAAGATGTATCTTGGGAAGAAAGGTTTTAAGTTTCCACATGGTGTAGAACATCTTTTTGGTCGTGTTTTTCACGTGGGTATCAAGAGTGAGATTTCGATCGATAGTGACTCCAAGAATTTTCAAGTTTTCTAAGACCGGAAGGGAACAGTATGGTATGGTTATGGTGTTGAAGTTTTTTGTGTTATGTTGTGAGGTGAGTACGAGGCATTGTGTTTTTTCTGCGTTAAGTTTTAATTGGAATGCGTCTGCCCATGTGTGCATTATTTGGAGGCTTTGGTTGATCTCGTTGGTGATTTCATTTTTTTTTATTTTTGTTTCATTTGTACCCCGCGCTTTCCCACTCATGGCAGGCTCAATGAGGCTTACATATACAGGTACTTATTTATACCTGGGGCAATGGAGGGTTAAGTGACTTGCCCACAGTCACAAGGAGCTGCCTGTGCCTGCAGTGGGAATTGAACTCAGTTCCTCAGTTCCCCAGGACCAAAGTCCACCACCCTAATCACTAGGCCACTCCTCCAGCTGCAGTCAGGGAGTGATATCAGAAGTATCTAATCTTTAGCATATTTCCTCCTTTTTTGTCACTTTGGACAATCCAGATTTCAGCCCAGGACTAAAGAACAATACTTACAAGGGTTGGCAAGCCAAGGCTTTTAAAATAATCCTGGCTGAAATAGCAGAACAGTGTGTTTCATTTCTTCAAGGACTCAACTAGTAAACCCAATACAGGATTGCTTTCCTCAAGTGTGAATGCTACTTTCAGAGCCAAAAGACTGATGTGGTGCTAGACTTTGGATTTGTCAGACTGGTCATGAGCCCTTGAGCCTAGGCTGAGGCCTAGTATAGCTTTAAGGCCAAGGCCTAGGATGGACCGAACAGGTACTATACGCTACACCAGCTACCAAGCCCTGCACACACACACACATAACCAACTTGCACTTCCAGAAAGGGGAAGATAGGGCATTCAGGCGGGTCTCATGGCCTATAAGGAACCCACTTGCTCAGAATATAGTCATACGGGCCTCACAGTCTAACCGGAACCAATTCTAACCCAGGGAAGGGAGAAAGAAAAAAACGAGGGGTCCCCACAGGGACTAGAGCACCAACACACTAAGTGCTCACTAAGGACTCAAGGGAAAAATGAACTAAGAGAGGTAACTATAGGAAACACGTCAGGCTGCACCCCTCAGCACACAAAGGAAATGAGGGACTGAGAAATAGGGATACAGAGAGCAGAGACCCCCAGCAGAGAGGGGAGGGAAAAGCCAGCAAAAATAGAGAGCCGGGCCCCCATAGAGGGGGTTGCAATAATCAAACTGTGATAGGACTGTAAATTGAACTAATACAGCAAAATGAGTAGGGTTAAACAGAGAATGATAGATCTTAGTTGTCTTAGTTTAAAGAAGCATTTTTTCATTAACCCATTTATCTGTAGCTGAAATGTTAGCATGGAGTCCAAAATAACTCCCATAACTTTGTAAGAAAAGTCAATGGACATACAGTCCTCCTTATTTAAGATCAAACAACTAGGAAAGGACAGAAGAATTCTGTGCTCCAAGCCACAGCAGCTTGGTCTCAGAAGGATTCAATTTTAGTCCGTTACAATTGGCCCGTTTTTCAATTTTGTTTTTACTTAAATGTCTTTATTGAATTTTCCAACACAATATAACAGCAAAGAACCATAAGCTAGTACCATATAGTTCACTAGACAATGCTTAAATGCCCCTCAATCCCCAAATCCCCCCAACCTTCCCCACAGCACTCCACTACAAAACACCCCCCATGACTAGGAGAAATGCCCAACAACACTAAACATCCAGATCATTCAAAACTGTGCAAATTGACTACGTGAGTCAAAAAGAGTGGCCAAAGCTTCAAGAATCTGAGTTTTGCTTGGGGGTCTCTCAAGTGCACACAGTCTCTCTCCATTCTCAAATATCATACATGTGACCTCTCCACTGCGTCAGAGTGGGAGGGGTCGGCTGGATCCATTGTTGGAGGATACGCCGCTTTGCAATCAGAAAGGCTTTACGCAAAAAGAGGCCCAAGACTTTCGTGTCTTCCTTGATCATAGCAACATTGTCCAATAAAGAAGCCTGGGGTGTCATAATCCAATTATTCGCATACAAATTGGCCAAGCATTGCCAGACCGAATGTCAGAAGGGAAAAATAGTGGTACAATCGCAAATATAATGGGAAGCATCCGGTGCACTGCACTTCACAAAGGCACCATCAGAGGGGAATCCCATCTTTTTTTTTTTTGTTAAATTTGTACCCCGCGCTTTCCCACTCATGGCAGGTTCTATGCGGCGGGCAATGGAGGGTTAAGTGACTTGCCCAGAGTCACAAGGATCAGCCTGTGCTGGGAATTGAACTCAGTTCCTCAGTTCCCCAGGACCAAAGTCCAC
Source organism: Microcaecilia unicolor (assembly GCF_901765095.1). Taxonomy (NCBI): domain Eukaryota; kingdom Metazoa; phylum Chordata; class Amphibia; order Gymnophiona; family Siphonopidae; genus Microcaecilia; species Microcaecilia unicolor. Next base: position 260,612,048 of record NC_044033.1, on the reverse strand, counting down.
CACCCTAACCACTAGGCCACTCCTCCGCTCTTTGCATGAGAAGAATGAATATACATATGTAGCAAAAACTTAAAGTTCCTGTAATTGCATACTCTCCACTAGCAAAGGTGCAGACTGTAGACTACCTAGAAATTTGTTAAAGTCCTGATAACCAGTCTGTAATCTACCAGGAAACTATGCGATGCAAGGGATGTAATCTCGGAAGTAAAATTTCATAAAAACACCCCACCAAGCCATTTGTAACAGCAGAAAGTGGCCAGGAGCCATCAAAAGGGGACTCCACAAATGCTGGGTGATAATCCCATAGCAAAGAGGAGACATAATGACGCACTTGTAGATAGGCGAACCAGTCACAAGGCCGTATACCATAAGTGTTACACACAGAATCATACGGCAGCAGAACTGGTTCATCCTCTTCAAGATGTGGTGTATTATGGTCAGGCCCCTGGTACCCCACGCCCAGAAACGAGGGTCCTGTTGGCCCAGAGGGAAGGCCTTATTGGCCAAAGACAAGCAAGTGCGCTAAATTGCTGGGAATCAGAAGGCCCAAATATTTCAAGGCAGTACAAGCCCAGCGCAATGGAAAATGTACACCGGGCCTCTAAATTCCATCCCCTCCTCCCTCAAATCCCAGGGCCTCGGACTTATCCATATTAATCCACAAATCCTTAATAAAACCCATTTGATGGGTGGTCACTAAATTAGGGATCAGACAGAGCAACCAGGTGGCCAAGATTTTAGCATACAGTTAATGTTTAATAAAGAAATGGGTCTGCAGGAACTAGTGAGATGTGGATCCTGCCCTAATTTCAAAATAGGGATAACTGTGGCCCCCACATATGGTCTTGGGAAAGGACCCATCCACAAAGCCACATTATAAACCTTCAAGAAGGGGGAAGAGGGTTGGGCTGAGCAATTTAAAGAATTCTAGGGGCAAGCCATCCGGCCCTGGAGTCTTCCAAACGGGGAGGTTTTTATCGCATACTGCAGCTCCCCCAAATGTAAAGATTCGTTCAAAATCTCAAGATCCTCCGGATTCACTTGGGGACACGGCAAACTATTTAAAAAGTGAAAATTGATGACTGCCAAATCCTTTGAAACGGTATATAAAGTGCTATAAAAAAATTTTAATATGATTGATCGCACAATAATCCAAAAGCCTGGCCCCTGTAGGGTCCTTTATGACCGGAATAAAACATAGCTCTGTGGATCTGCAGACTAAATGGGCCAAACACGTGCCCATGTGGGTCCTGTAGCGAAAAAAATCAATGTCAGCTAAAACAGAGGTTAGTCAGGGTACACTGATGAATCAAGGTAATCAGTGCAACATGATGCTGGTGAAACTCTTCTTTGGTATTTAGAGCGAGATTACGGGCAGATCCACCTGGGCTCTGTGAAGTTGGAGCTGCCATCGTAATTCATTACATTAGTCAATATAACAATAACCAGTTGATAATCTTGTCTCTTCTGTATTGCGAATCTATTAATATGTACACTACAGGGGCGTATCTGGACTTCGCCAGTAGGGGAGTCCAGAGCCGAGGTGAAGGGGCACATTTTAGCCCCCCCCCCCCCCGGGGCCAGCGCCGGCGCCCCCCGCCGCCATTGCCACCACCCCCCCGCCGCCAGAACCACCTCCGTGGCCCTCCCGAAGACCGTCTCAACCGCCGCCGACCCTCCGCTCACTGTCGCCTACCTTTGCTGGCAGGGGACCCCAACCCCCGCCAACCGAAGCCGTCTTCCTTCATTGTTTCTTCTTTCTGAGTCTGACTCTGACGTCCTGCACGTACACAACATGCAGGACGTCAGACCTGCACGTTGTGTATGTGCAGGACATCAGAGTCAGACTCAGAAAGAAGAATCAAACAACGAAGGAAGACGGCTTCGGCTGGCGGGGGTTGGGGTCCCCCGCCAGCAAAGGTAGGTGACGGCAGGTTGGCGGCGGGAGGGGGGGTTGCGAGGGCCGTCGGTAGGGGGGTCCAGGGCCAAATCTACAGGGGCCCTGACCCCCATGGCCCCATTACAGATACGCCCCTGGTACACTATCTGTAGTTTATTTGCTAATCTATTACTCAGCCGTTTCATCATACTACTTCACTATTGTTGAATTTTTAATCTAAACTGTAAGCCACACTGCACTTGAGCTTGTTTTCAGGATGTGGGATATAAATGTCATAAATAAAATAATAATAAACAATTTGCCTATTCAATTGTTTCCTGTGGGAGACAAGATACGAGATAAATTTCCCCTCGCATGACAGCTTTTCCTGTCTCCCGTAAGAACCCCGAGGCAGACCTATGGGTCGCATTGTGGTCAAGAAACTCTTTCCATTTCTGGGATAGAAAGTATGCAAAGTCTGGATCACCCTGCAAATAATGGGGCATCCACTGCATCAGCCGGGGCTCCTTTCTCAGGATGCAAAGGGCCAGATGCACCACAGCATGATCAGAAATGTCAACCTGTGCAATATCCACCACTTCCACCTCCGGGAATGCAATGGTAGATAGAAGGATATAGTCTATATAACTCGCAGAGAGATGCTTGAGAAACATGAGTATAAAAGCACTCCCTGGAGTGGAGTGTCCACCAAAACATCAAGCAGATCCAGGCTCGAACATAGCAAGTCCCCCCCCTCCCCAACGGGTCAGCGTATCTCGACCTTGAGATGTCGTAGACCTGTCTACAGTAGGATCCACAACCACATTAAAGTCCCCACCAACCACCACTGCACAACGCAGGAGGGCCAGTAGCAACTTCAACAAGGCTGGAAAAAAAGAGCAGTTATAGAGATTAGGTGCATACAAGGAGACCAGTATATATGGGGCCCCATATAACAAGAAATACAAAATCACCCATTGCCCCTGTTCATCACAACACTGATACTTTTTGAAAGGGATTATCTTATTAATTACAATGACCACTCCAGCCTGACATGAAATAGGAGGGGTGGAATAAAAGCAGTGTCCAACTCACTCCATCTGGAGCTTTTGAAGCTTCACAGCTGTCAAGTCTCTTGCAAAAGACCCACCCCTGTCCCCTGGTGGTGCTAGGCCAAGATCTTTTTTTTACTTAATGGAGGAGTTCACCCTATAAACATTCCAGGAGAAATCATTAAGGGCCATCACCACCAACGTATCCGAGCACCTTAGACCACCCTAGAATACAAAACCTAGCATTCAAAAATAGCAATTTGTTCAGCATCATCAGGCACACATCAACAGTGCAAGCAAAACCCCCAACATATCCGAACCCCCCACCCCTTCTTGATCCCCAACCCCCAATCCCCTTCCCCCCATCAAAAACAGACATAAGTAGGAATTGAAGACAATCAGGTCCCCCAGAGCGTAGAGAAAACCAAGACTCAGGCAGCTCTCTGAAATCCAAGTAAGCCGGGGAGCAAAATGTAATGAGGTCAGCGAAGTCACGATACAGAGTCCATATGTCAGACTCCTGGGGTCTGCCGGCGGCAGGAGGTCGTGATACTTGCTGCAACTTTGTTCTATCCGTGCTGCCATAGACATGTACATAGGTGGAAGAAAGTCAGGAGGGTTCCAGAGGCCCACACATCTCACGCAATCCTGGCCCTCTCCTATAATCTTAACACGATGAAGCTTTCCATTAAGCAGGAATGACACGCCAAATGGGAACAGCCAGTGATATTGAATGTGCTCTCACTGCAAGAGTTGAGTAATAGGCTGAAATTCATGGCATTTCTGCAATGTTAGCGCTGACAAGTCCTGAAACAGGGTGACCTCCACCCCATGAAAAAATTATCAGGTCTTTTTTCATGCAGCTTAAAATATGTGATCTTTGACCGCAAAAGATTGGAAACAGGTCAAAATATCTCATGTTTTATTATTTGGGGGGTGGGGGGGGGGGGGCAACGCTCTGTGACCTCTCTTCACCATTATGTCCTCAGCTCCCGCAATAGAAAGCGGCAAAGTTCAGGGCGGTAATCAAAATTTGTAAACTAATAGCTTGTACCAGTTTCAGGCAGTTCTCCCCAGAGAGCTCAGGGAAGCACAAATTGGAGCACCCAACTCTATTTTCTAAGTCATCAAACTTGCCCTGAAGAGTTGGAAATTGAGCAACTATTGCATTGAGCTGGGTGGCCCACCTGTGTCTCAAAGGTGTGCTCTGCTTCCTCCATGCATGTACCCATATTCTCCAAGCCCTCCCGAAGGTCATGCATCAGGACTTGAAGTTCAGTACTGCACACTGCTGTATCTGCCTGCAGGACTTTTTTAACTCATGCATCATCCTGCTTGGTGAGCGGGTCCGCTACATCTCCAGGATCTGATGCCGGGATCTCTATCTGTGGGAGAGTAAATCACCCACTTCTATCAATGGAGCAAACAGGTTAGACCCAGCGATGGCATCACTATTTTCATCACATGACTTTGCCGCTAAGTACTGTTTTATTTCACTGGGGCAACGTCGTGACATGGGAGATTACGAGGTGAGCAATGACAGGAGACAATCAGGAAGCCCAGGAGCGCACTCGATGTCAGAGGGAGTCATGGGTGCGCTAATTACTCACAAAACCCCAAGGAACCTGATCAGAGTCCCAGGTTTAAGCTACCATTGCTCAAATGACATCACAGTAAGTGCCCATTTTTCAATTTTAAAAACACAGGTGCAACATCTGTCAAGAGCTATCTGTACATCAGAGTAAACTTCTAGAAAGATATTGATTTCAATGAACACACACACATATATATATATATATATATATATATATATATATATATATATATATATATATATATATATATATATATATATATATATATTAAAAATAACAGGGGCAAGGGTGAGCCCTAAGGGACTTCGCAATCTGTGGACCAAAACTGTTATAAATCTACCTTTACTTTCACTGCATATGACCTGAGTTGCAAAAATTTCTTAAACCAGTCTAAAACAATCTCCCTAATTCCCAAGTCAGCCAGAGAGTCAGTAAGAATGTCATGGTCTACCTTGTTGAATGCCCCTGACAAATCGAACTACCTTAGAGTTTCTGGATTTCAGCTTTATCTAGATGCCTGAATTGGCTTCCAGACCTTCCTTCTACTTGTCAACATTCTCTAAAATCCTATTTAGGTGATGTGTGAGATGTACCACCTTCACACTACCCCGGCAATCCTCAAGTCCATAGCCATCCATCTATCTACCTTCTGAAGGATTGAAACAACAACTATAATGTCATCTTCTACTCTTCTAGCCACATGCCCTCAGAGACAGATACTTGGTGCAAGAAATCATAACACATCAGGAAGTCCAAATTAAAGAACCACTTGCAAAACACACCAAAGTGACTGTCTCCTTTCAGGTGACCTTGCTCCTCCAAAGCAACACAGCAGTTAACAAACTGGAGGTGGAACTGATCTACGACTTTCCAAAAAAGGTCTCCTCCCTCTGTATACCTCAGCTCCTCCAGTCTGCCACACTATCCTTCAAATCAAATTTGTTCTCTGAAATAGGCAATTTTTTGCACCAAGCGCACACATCTAACCCCTCACCAAATAGTAGATAATCCTACATGTAGCACTCAGTGCAAATGACTGGATAGCCCCCATCTTTCTGCTGCTTAACACTGTTGAATTGTCAGTTAACAAAAGTTGCTAATGGAGTGATGCCTAATCTACTGAAAAGCCTTTTAAATTTTCTTGGAGTATTTATGTTAATTTATAGCCCCTGCGAAACTGTTAATAGTGTGAGGGTCACTAACCTGATTGGTTCTTTTTTCTGTTTAGCTCATACCTGTACATTAGTAGCTAAGGCAAGTTACATTCAGATACTGTAGGTATTTCTCTGTCTCCAGAAAGCTTACAATTTAGTTTTGCACCTAAAGAGACAGAGGATAAATTGGCTTGCCCAAGATCGCCAAGAAGCATCAGGGGCTTAACTTCCTAACTGAGCTAACAGTCTATAAAACACAGCATACTACCGAGATAGGTGGGAAAAATCTGGCATCACAGGGTACTAGCTGTCTGATTCTCATGTGAAAGTAACCTTTCCCAAATTATTTCTTCAAACAGCATTTACCCACCAAATGCTACAGCTAATTCTATATAAATAGAAGTATAACTAACTAAATGTAACTTAATCCAGTGATTCCCAAACCTTTTACTATGGCAGAACCCCAACACATTTTTTCAGACACCAAGGAACTTCCCCTCACCTCCCTGGCCCCGATGATCAATTTCCTTGTGCTGTTCCAAACAACGCTATAAAATAGCATCGGAACAGCACGTGGAAATAGCGCCCACTAAGATCAAAGCTAATATTATGCAACTTTATGCACGCTATAGCATCAATCATGGCACATCCTCCCGCCAAAGCTGCTTGACAGGTCTGGGCTCTCAAAATAAATAAACTAAATAAATAAAGCTCTGGACATGTCAAACTACGAATGCAACAGGCTGGAGGTCACTCCCCACCTCCGGACAGAGGGTCTAGTGCCCTTCCCAAAACTTCTACTATACTACTACTACTATTTAGCATTTTCCATAGCGCTACAAGGCGGTACGCAGCGCTGCACAAACATAGAAGAAAGACAGTCCCTGCTCAAAGAGCTTACAATCGTATCTGAAGACAGAGGAAGTAGAACTCCTCCCTCTTCCAATGCAGCCTCCAAAATGACAGCACCCTGCCAGCCAGTGCATTCTGGGATATGCTGGGTGGGGCTTCCCTATCACTATATGGTAGGGAAGCCTAATCAGCACATCCCAGGATGCAATGGCCAGGGCATTGCCATTTTGAAGGCAGTACTGGAATGAGGAGGGAGTGCTACTCCCTCCTCAGTCTTCAAGGTACAGGAGGGGTTCGGGGGCACTAGACCAGTGTTTCCCAAGTCCAGTCCTAGAGTATCCCTTGCCAGTCAGGTTTTCAGGATGCCTACAATGAATATGCATGAAAGAACTGCATATACTGGAGGCAGTGTTTGCAAATCAAGTTCATGCATATTCATTGTGGATATCCTGAAAACCTGACTGGCAAAGTGTACTCCAGGACTGGACTTGGGAAATACTGCACTAGACCACTGTGGGGGAGGTTGGACGTCTGCCAGACTTCCTCCTCTAGCTCTCTGTCAGGGGGACAGAGATGGGGAGGGAGGCTGGAGGTCCACCAGACCTCCAGCCCCTTGTGTCCAGAGTGGGATGGGGGCCTGCAAGCATGCATATGCCTGCTGAACCGGACTCCCCATTCCTCCCAAGTGCTCTGCAAACTCTAACACCAGTTTCAAGCTGGCGTAAGGTTTGCCACGGCAGCAGCACACTTGTTTGGCGCACTGCCCACTGTGTACTGGGGAGGAATAGTTTATGCCCTGTTTAGCATGCATATGCATGCTACTTGCGGTCAGCGCCAGCTCTGATCATGGGTAGGGAGCAAACACAGCGCTAGTATGATGCTAATAGCCTCTAGCGCCCATGTTTGCTTCATCGGGTCATGAGTTTCATCCAGCTTTTGCTCCCCTTACTCTCCACCTCTGGGCCCAGTGTCTCTCCTTCTCTCTTCCTGCCCTTGATATGGCATCTCTTCTTCTTTCTCACTCCCCCTCCCCAGCACCCTTGATGCAGAATCTTTCCCTTCCCCCTCCCCCGACATCATTCTGCTTTGAAGGGGCTAATCTTTCCTTCTTTAGCCGAAGAGGTACATGTCTATGCTGCCCGAGCAGCGAGAAAGTCAACGGCATGCTTCAGCCACCGATACACTTATGCACATACTCAGTTCATACTGCTGAACTGAGAACGTGCAGGATTGCCAGTGTCGGTGGCTGAAGCAAGCCACCAACCTCCTTGTTTGGGAACCCCTGAAAAGAGCTTGTGGAGCCCAGTTTGGTATCACTGGACTTATGGAAGGTCTCTGGATAATTTAAAAAATAAGCTTCTTTTTGCAACACAGCATCTTCCAGCTAAAACCAACTGTCAGCTCATCTACTCCACGTAGAGAGGCATAATTGAACGGGACGCCCAAGTTTTCCTGAGGACGTCCTCGCAGAGCTTCACAGCAAAGGGGTGGGGAAACCCGTATTATCGAAACAAGATGGGCGTCCATCTTTCGTTTCGATAATACAGTCAGGGACGCCCAAATCTCAACATTTAGGTTGACCTTAGAGATGGTTGTCCCCGATTTTCGGCGATAATGGAAACCGAGGACACCCATCTCAGAAACGACCAAATCCATGGGAGGAGCCAGCATTCGTAGTGCACTTGTCCCCCTCACATGTCAGGACACCAACCGGGCACCCTAGGGGGCATAGCAGTGGACTTCTCAAATTGCTCCCAGGTGCACAGCTCCCTTACGTTGGGTGCTGAGCCCCACAACCCCCCCCCCCAAAACCCACTCCCCACAACTGTACACCACTACCATAGCCCTCAGGGATGAAGGGGGACACCTAGATGTGGGTACAGTGGGATTGTGGTGGGCTCACATTTACCACCACAAGTGTAACAGGTAGGGGGGATGGGCCTGGGTCCGCTTGCCTGAAGTGCACTGCAGTACCCCCTAAAACTGCTCCTGGGACCTGCATACTGCTGTCATGGAGCTGATATTTGAGGCTGGCATAGAGGCTGGAAAACATATTTTTAAAATTTTTTTTTAGGGTGGGAGGGGGTTAGTGACCACTGGGGGAGTAAGGGGAGGTCATCCCCAATTCCCTCCGGTGGTCATCTGGTTAGTTCGGGCACCTTTTTGAGGCTTGGTCATAAGAAAAAATGGACCAAGTAAAGTTGCCCAAGTGCTCATCAGGGATGCCCTTCTTTTTTCCATTATCGGTCAAGGACGCCCATGTGTTAGGCACGCCCCAGTCCCGCCTTCGCTATGCTTCCGACATGCCCCTGTGAACTTTGGTTGTCCCTGCAACCAAAAGCAGTTGAGGATGCCCAAAATCGGCTTTCGATTATACTGATTTGGGCGACCTTAGGAGAAGGACACCCGGACGCCCATCTCCCGATTTGTGTTGAAAGATGGGTGCCCTTCTCTTTCGAAAATACATAAGTACATAAGTAATGCCATACTGGGAAAAGACCATCGAGCCCAGCATCCTGTCCACGACAGCGGCCAATCCAGGCCAAGGGCACCTGGCAAGCTTGCTAATGAACTAAGCATGCTAATGAACTAAGAAGTAAGTGAGCTAACTTGACCACTTCACTGCTAGCAGTGCAAGATACAGACCTGGCCAGGCACTGGTTTACAGTATTTCTGATCTGTTTAAGAAAAACAACCAAACAAGTGGGACTGAAAAAGTGTACAGCTGGGATTTCTAAGTTTCAGTTTAAGCTGATTTAAAGCTCCTCATTTTTAAGCAGCATATCATTACTGCACTGCTTCCAGCTATTTATTTACAAACAAGAAGACAGTATCACATGGAAAATTGATCCCAAAGCAGTATAAAGCAATTCTTCCCACATACTGTTATGCATAAAGTGGAGCCATATCACAGAGAAGTTAAGTACTCCAACTCTAAAATCACTTCTGGTGAGGCCATAAAGAGATGAGTAGAAGCACTGCACAGATTCAGAACATAAAAATTAATACCTAAAAAGTTTTGGAAATTACAAAAAAAAAAAAAAAAAAACACTTCCCTCCAGGCAGTGGTGTGCTGGAGCTGGCTCGCACCGGCTCGCAAGAGCCGGTTGTTAAATTTTCTTCTGACTTGCCGGTTGTTAAAAAGCGCGAATGGCTCTGCTCTCCTCCCTCCCTCCGGATCTGGTCCCTCACCGACTTGACTTGTCCTTCAAATTCTTCGGGCAGGCAGTCTTGCCTGCCCGCTGCCAGCACTGACATGGGTGGATAGAGGGCAGGGGAGAGGAGGGTCGCTGGATATGGGTGCATGCAGGGCAAGGGGAGAGAAGGGTCACTGGCCATGGGTGGATGGAGGACAGGGGGAGAGAAGGGTCGCTGGACATGGGTGGATGGAGAGGAGGGGAGAGAGAAGAAATGCTGGACATGGATGGAGGGGAGGGAAGAGTGAGGAAGGAGATGAGATGAGGGAAAAGGAAGAGAGGAGAAAAACTGCACATGGATGAAGAAAATAGGCAGAAGCTGAGAAGCAGAAATGAAAAAGAAAGAAGGAAAGGAAAGAAATAAATGGAAAGGAAGCCCTGGAAACGGAGTTAAGAGGACAGATAGCAGCAGAATCGGATACTGGGCCAGCATGATCAGAAAAACAGTCACCAGACAACAAAGGTAAAAAAAAATCATTTTATTTTCATTATAGTGTTTGGAATATGTTCACTTTGAGAATCAGGTGCTCAACATTAAAAGTTTATATTTATTTATTTGTGGCATTTTATCGCACATTAAACATGAATTAGATTGGAATCTGGGATCATTTAATTTTTTTTCCTGGAGTAATGCATTGCCACCCCCCACCCAGGCTCTCTCCCCGGCTATAGCCAGCTCTGCAATTTGGGGGGGGTGTAGAGGGGGACTGGGGAGAGAGCCTGTTGTTAAACATTTACCAGCACACCACTGCCTCCAGGGGATCAGAGCAGAAGCATCCATGTTGCAGTGCTGAGAGTCCCTTGATTGCAGCAAGTCTTCCCAACCTCATCAAGCAGACAGCTTGAGCAAAGGCAGGGGATCTGTACAGCCAAAAAATTCATAGAGAAGCAATGAAAGATTCAGAGAGAAGGACTCAATAGAGGTGACTCAGGAAAGGAAGAGGAGGTGATGGGACATGCTGTAGAGCTGAACAAGGAGAAAAATTTCACCTATCCACACTGAAGTCTAACCCATACCAACCATACCCACTAAAATACATTCCATCCCCACCCATCCCTGCAATTAATCTCTTCCATCCCCACCCATACCCACCAGAGCGGACGCTATTATTTACTTGCTCACAGGCCTCCAGTTCCTCATGACCCCAACAGCCTCCCGTGGTTTTTTGGGTGGTATTCATTATTCAACCAGTGAGTGTTCCAAGCCTCATTCTGGTGTTCCAACTACCTTTCTGGGCATCCTAAGTCTCATTCTGGTGCTTCAATTGCCTCTCTGGGCATTCCAAGTCTCATTCTAGGGTTGCCATAGATTTTGACTACACACCCATAGGAATTCCGGGTAACATCTTCCATCCCCGCAGGAATCCTGTGGCAACTTCTTCCATCCCTGCAAGTTCTGCGGGATTCCCGCAATCCCCATTCTCATTCAGTTCTCTAGTGTGCTGCACAAAGCAGGGCCTGGTTATCTATTCCTTATACACTGCCCGTGAATTACACTCCAGAGCTCATGCTAAATTGAAGAAGAAAGGTATGTTTACTATACACGTGTTCCCAGACGAATTCCTGCTGAAGTCTCTTGTTGCTGCAAAGTGCTGAGATCAGAGCTCATACGCTGGTCTGGACTTGAACATTAGAAAAAGGCTAACTTTTCTATAGTACACCACTGATAACTACAGATGTCTGAAGGCCTGTCCCCAGCATCATGGGCCTCTTTCAAATAACAGCTACCTCAAAACGTGCTCTAACAAGGATTTAGAGTAGAAATTGTGTCTGCAAGAGATACACAAAAGGCAAATTAACAAATCGATCACAAATGCCTCATATGGAACTGAAAGAAATACAGCTACATCTGTGCAACCGTTATAAAACGATACAGATTCTAAACATTAAAATCAAGATCTCAAGCTCAGTCTAAAAAAGTATCCAATATGAAATCTGGATTTTCTGAATACAACACAACAAAAACTCAAAATGTGTCACAGGTGCCTTTTAGCCACAATATAAACTGAGGCTGTAACAGAACCAATTAAACCCTGGCCAGAAGCAAACCAACAAAGCTCAATTCATGACCCTTGGCTCCCACACTCCAACACTGTACCTTGGCAGGCTGATGATCAAAAGTAAACACGGGCGCTAGAGGCCACTAGCGCCCATATTTACACAGAGCGGATGATTAGAGGGCATCCAGCATGAGCGTGCAAGGAATATCGCACAGCTCATTTAAAGTATATTTAAATGAGCTCTCCAGCATTCTGCCCATATGATCAGAGCACTGCATTCTGATTGTATGGGCTGAATAGCGCCTTGACCCTACGCATGCTCAGTGCTGGTGTTAGGATGAAGGCTCTTCCTTCTCCTGTCCATGCTAGGCAGTCCGGGTTGCCACAGTTAGTCCTGGGAGTGCAGTGGACCCCCCATGATTGAGGCCCTGGTGGCCTAGTGCCCCCCACATCCCCCCGGACAGCAACATGGGGGGCTGGAAACTCCCTTATATAGTAGGGAAACCCTGCCCAGCGCATCCCAAGATGCACTGGGCAGGGGATGCACTGGGCAGGCAGGGTGCCACCATTTTGGAGGCAATGCTGGAAGAGGTGGGAGTGCTACTCCCTCTTCCATCACATAAGAAGGTACAGAAAAGGGGGCTGATAGACCACCAGGGCAGGTGGGGGTAGGGTATGTATCTCACTGGGACACCAGGGATTTTTTTTGGTGTCGTGGGGGGGGGGGGGATCTCCAGCCCCCCATGCTCTAGTGTTGGTGTGGGGTTAGGTGTATGGGGGAGTGTGGGGGCTTGGGGGGGGGACACAAGGCCACCAGGGCCTTGCTTTGGAGGGGGGGGTACCACAGACTTCCAAGCTCCTGTGTTTTGACAGGTCCAGACCTGTAAAATAAGTGCGGGAGGTTGTGCCCTAGTGCATGCCCAGTCCAATTAGTCGACCAAAAATGTATAAATGTGGGGACTAAAGTATAACTATCATATATATATTGTCCCAAACATTGATATTACAGCAGGAGAGTAAACTACAAAATCTAATCAATAGTGAATATTTGAGATGCTCTTAATTTTTTCTACGGAACCTCTTCCCTGAGGAAGTTTTTGCAAAACCTGGCCACGTCGGTGGAGGTTCTCCTGCTATTAAGCACTGTTGCCGTCTTACAAAGATAAGTGATGTGCTGTATTGCATGTTTTTGTGAACAATTATGATACACTGCATAAAACATAAGCTTAAAAAAACAAGGGTGATCTAATGACGATTTGCATAGCAATCATTTTCCTCTATATGAAGAAAGAATGATATGTACCAATGGTGTGAGCTGCATTAAGATCTGATGATCCCCATAAAAAAACTTTTATAAAAATATAATTCACTATTGATTAGATTTTGTAGTTTACTCTAGTGCATGCCCAGGCACAATCCTACCGCACTTTCCCCCGATGATCTCAGATATAAGTTTGCAGGCAGTAACACAAGATTGTCGTGGATCCAATATCACTCTCTTAGCATCATCCCATCACCTGTAACACTATTCAGCTGTCCTTTCAACTTCCAAGACATTAACTGTCAGAATTTTGCAGATTACCTCAAATAAATTGGTAGGAAGGGGAAGAGAGGGACACAGAACCCAACAATGAAAGCTATGAACCATTTCACAAAACTGGTACAACATACTTCCAGAAGATGCACACAAGGCTGTATAAAAACTATATACTGGAATCTTCGTCTGATCTGATCACCGTATACTACAACCACACCCAAGTGTGTATCCCTTTGATACCACCATTGACTCAGAAGAGTTTGCTACTGGACTAGCAAACAAACAATATAAGTTGTGGCAGGAAGTGATCAAACAGAAAGGACATAGTGGAAATGACCAGTAAAGACACAGCAGCCACTATCAAGCTATTACCTTCTTGTACTGTTCTGCCCTCCATGAATTGTTTCTTAGTTTCTTTGTATTGGCCAAGATTTTTACCACCCTGGGTCATATCTGTGTTTTTGATCACTTCCTAGAGCCACACTCCACAGATCTTAACACAGTGGTGAGACCAGTAAAGGCAAAGCAGACACTGATCGTGTACAGCTATCTTACTGACTTCTAAGCTGACTCAACACGGGCTGTGTTTCGGCTATATGGCCTGCATCATGAGTCTACGATAAATATGTATAAAAACACTGTAAATACATGTCTCTATATGTATGATAAACCAGAGGAATAAAAGTGTAAAGCAATAAGGCTCACCACAGATATAAAATAAGAAAAACTAATAATAATAATTAGATTGTAAGCTCTTTGAGCAGGGACTGTCTTTCTTCTATGTTTGTGCAGCGCTGCGTACGCCTTGTAGCGCTATAGAAATGCTAAATAGTAGTAGTAGTAGTAGATTACCCTACAGGTAAAGAAATCAACAAACAATAAAAATGACATAGTGCAATTATCAGTATAAAAGATGCATCTGCTACAAAACCACTGTTGTACGTAACAGCATATCTGACATAATCTAGAAGTATGGCATATATAACAACTGTTGTACACTACTGTATCCAACACACCTGCAATTATGTGTTCAATATGAATCAATACATATTACAAACAACCCTACAAAAATATAAAAAAGTAAAGAAGGAGAAAAAGAAGAGAAGAAAAGAAAAGAAAGAAAAGGCAGAAGAAACTGGAACAGGAAAAAGGCAAGGAAAGAAAAGGGCGGGGAAGAAGGGAAAAAGGCAGGCAATAGGAAAAAGGAGAGGGAGAGGGGAGGCAGAAGGAAGGGAAGGTTAACTAGGTGCTTTTAGCAACTACACCTTGGGCAGGGATACCTTTGACAACTAAAATTTGCATGTACCTCTCAATATTGGGCTCTAGCTTTGCCTTGTGAGAACTACATTAAAAAACATGTCTTGCTGAATTAAACCATTAAAACCTAAGACACTGTAAAAAAAACTGTTGAAATACTTATTTTTTCAAAAGTTTATTACTGATATATTAGTGTTGATTTTGCTTTTCCTCCACAGCGTCAAAGTGTGACACAAACAGAGATGGTGAACATGTGAATGTAGTATAACAGAGAGAGGGAGAAAAGCACAAAAAGCCAAGAAACAAAACAAAAAGTACCAAGGGCCTTCAAAAAAGGGGATATATATTGATGAAACACTGCTTGAATGGACCCGACACGGTCCGTGTTTCGGCGCACAGCGCCTGCGTCAGGGTCGCAAGGAACAGCTGACAACGTTTGGCGGTATTGTAAAAACAATACAATTTGAATGGTAATATACTGCTACACCGTGTGATCCCCTTCACACACAAAAATAAAGGAGAGTATGCTCTCCTTTATTTTTGTGTGTGAAGGGATCACATGTTGTAGCAGTACATTACCATTCAAAATGTATTGTTTTTACAATACCGCCGAGCGTTGTCAGCTGTTCCTTGCGACCCCTGACGCAGGCGCTGTGCGCCGAAACACGGACCGTGTCAGGACCATTCAAGCAGTGTTTCATCAATATATATGATTAAAGACTTTTATTTCCCCTTTTTTGAAGGCCCTTGGTACTTTTTGTTTTGTTTCTGAACATGTGATGTGTCATGTGCGTGTAAGCAAGATTTTAACCAAGGCGCTTGATAAGCAGAGACAGGAAAAACAGCATATAGATGTCAGATAAGACAACTACCAAAAACAAGACCAAATGACTGGAGGAACAGAAAAATAGAGATATTGAGCACAGAGTGCTTAGATAATGAAAACGTTATGGCTGAGGGGATGTGAGACGAGAGGGATAAACTCTGAAAACCCAAAGCCTGGCAGGGGACGAGTAGCTGGACAGGAAATTATAACAACAATGAGTTCTTGCAAGATTTTATAAGGCCTGCCTCCCTGTATGAAATTAGCTTACTGCCCTCCGCCATCTTCTTCTCAAAGGGACACAGGAAATTATACACATGCTGTTTACTTACACATGCAATGCTCCACCACAACACTGTTGTCATAGCCTGACAATCTCACGACCCCCTTTCAATCAAGCCATCTGAGTCTCACCTGATACAATGCACAGGATCCATCACTGCATCTCTTACCTTATACCCCAAGTAACATAGTAATGACGGCAGATAAAGACATGTACGGTCCAGCCAGTCTGCCCAACAAGATAAACTCTTTACATGGTATGTGATACTTATATGTTACCCGAGTTTGATTTGTCCTTGCCTTTCTCAGGGCACAGACCGTAGAAGTCTGTCCGGCATTGTTCTTGTACTAAGTTCTGAAGCTAATGTCGAAGCTCCTTAAAATTTACACTCCAGTCCATCCCTATCTATTCACATAATAGAGAGGGCAATGCTCTAAAACACAGAACAAAATACAAAAAGGTCGTGTCCAAAAAACAGTCAACAAAAAGGTACAACTGTTTTCTTATTTACTATTTTTACTTTTATATAAAAAGAGAAAGGACCTCAGACCAGTGAATGAAATCCAACCACATTATCGCTAAGTAGACAAATATATATTAATGTCATTAGTGGTGGTTTCTGAGGTCCTTTCTCTTTGAATAAAAAAAGTAAAAATAGTTAAGAAAATAGTTGTAAATTTTTGTTCACTGTTTTTTGGACAAGACCTTTTTGTATTTTGTTCTTTGGAATATTTAGGACTTGATATCTCAGTTCTGGTTGAAGTATTGATGCTTTAATACACCTCACTTACAACCTTTCTACAATCCATCACACATATGACTGAGATAAGCTAAACAACCAGCACAAATTCCATTACTTTGAACAAAGACTCATATCGCTGCTCCATGAAGGGAAGACATACTATGGAAACTAACAGAAAAGGATGCATCTGAATGTCAAAGAGTGCCTGTTTCTACACCCTCTCCTTGACTCTTCTCTAACAGCCTACTTTTTGGAATCAAAGAGCACAGGATGCCTCTCAGCTGTATCTAGGAAGCAAATACAGACCTTGGCATTTTATAAAAGCTAGTAACACACCATACTAGCATGGCACAAAATAGTATAAAACATTCAGGCACCATTCCCCTAATTCTATAAAAGTTGCTAAAAGTTGTACATGCAAATTTGGGCCCAATTGTTTGGCGCAATATTAATTGAACTAGCTAATTAACGCTGATAATTGGCTTAACAAGCAATTATTAGCACTAATTAGAGTTAACTGAAATGTTTGTACATAAATTTACGCAAGTCAAAAAAGGAGGTGTAGAAATGAAAGGGTCATGGGTGTTCCTTTAAGTTAGGTGCATAGTTAGAGAATAAGGGGCATCTGCGCCTAAATTCACGTGCAAGTATCTGCACATTTTAGTTGGTACAATAGGCTGTGCCTATACTTTGGCATGATTCCTGGGTGTAAACGCTATTCTACAACCATGCCTAACTTTAAACGAGTTTTGTACAATAGCGCATTTTTTCAGCACCAATTTTTAGGGGGGCCAAAATATAGAATTTACCCCCGTATGCTCAAATTCATTGCTCTGGCAGCAGCAAAGACAATCAATCACTCCACCACAGCTTTCCCACAGTCCCTGTACCTGATCATGAGGAAAGCGCCACTCGTGACGGGGTCCTTCTCCTAGCTGCATGACATCCACCATGTCTCATTTTTTACCTTTGGGGTGTGATAAGGGCAAAGTCTGCACAAACTATTGATGGGTCTCATGAATGCAGCTAGAAAGCAAGTGAGTCTCTTCTCTACTTAACACTTTGCTTGTTGGGCTCAGAGCATCAAACTAGATCACTTGAGGTGCCCGTTTCTGTTCCTACAAACAGGGTACACTGCGTTCTGTTCTAGAAGTCAGAACAGGGTACACTGCATTTACCTACCAGGTGGAAGAAATCAAGAAGTATGCTTCACTGATTGATGGAGACCAGTAAGCCTCCCTTAATCAGTGGGGCAAAATAGTGGAAACTATTATAAAGAATAAATTACAGAACGCATAGACTACATGGTTTAATGAGACAGGAGTCAGCATGGCTTTAGCTGAGGGACGTCTTGCCTCCCAGTTTGCTTCATTAGCTTTAAGGCATCAATAAACACGTGGATAAAGGTGAGCCTGTTGATGTATGTATCTAGATTTTCAGAAAACTTCTGATAAAGTTCCTCATGAGGACTCCTGAGAAAATTAAGTCTTGGGATAAGAGGCCATGTTCTGTTGTGGATTAGAAATTGGTTTACTTGATGAAAACAGAGTGTAGTGTTAAATGGCATTTTTCTCAATGGAGGGATGGATAGTGGTTGTGCCACTGGGACCAGGACCAGTGCTATTATACATTTATAAATGATCTGGAAATCAAAACAACAAGTGAGGGTGATTACATTTGTAGATGACAAACACTATTCAAAGTTGATAAAAACACATGCGGACAGTGAAAATTGCAGGAAGATCTTAGGAATTGGAAGACTAGGGCATCCAAATGGCAGAAGAAATTTAATGTGGACAAATGCAAAATGATACACATTGGGAAAAATAATCCAAATCATAGTTACCTGATGCTAGAGTCCACCTTGGGAGTCAGCATCCAAGAAAAAGATCTAGGTGTCATTGTAGACAATAAGCTGAAATCTTCTGCCCAGTGTGCGGCGGCAGCCGAAAAAGCAAATAGGATGCTAGGAATTATTAGGAAAGGGATGGTAAATAAGACCAAAAATACTATAATGCCTCTGTATCGCTCAACAGTGCAACCACACCTCAAGTACTGCGTTCAATTCTGGTTGCCTTATCTCAAAAAATATATAGCAGAATTAGAAAAGGTTCAAAGAAGAGCATACAAAATGATAAAGGGGAATGGAACTCCTCTCATAGGAGGAAAAGTAAAAAAAGAAGTTGGGGCTCTTCAGCTTGGAAAAGAGACAGCTGAGGGGGAGATATGACTGAGGGTCTACAAAATCCTGAGTGGCATAGAACAGGTAAAAGTGAATCAATTTTTTAAAGTACAAAGACTAGGGGACACTCAATGAACATGGAAATACTTTTAAAACAAATAGGAGGAAATATTTTTTCACTCAAAGAGCAATTACGCTCTGGACTAGTTGCCAGAGGAATGTGATAACAGTGGTTTAGTGTATCTGGGTTTAGAAAAGGTTTGGACAAGTTCCTGGAGGAAAAGTCAGTAGACTGCTATTGAGGTAGACATGAGGAAGCCACTGCTTGCCCTGGGATTGGTAGCATGGAATGGTGCTACTATTGGGATTTGCCAGGTATTTGTGACCTGGATTGGCCACTGTTGGAAACAGGATATTTGGCTAGATTGGCCATTGGTCTGACGCAAGTACAACTATTCTTATGTAGGCCAAAGATCTAGAGAGAAACAGCTACGTCTAGTGACATTTCCTTGTAGATGTCTGCCTGTCTGCCACTGTCTTTAATGTGGTTTTTGAAATGAATACAGAAGAGCAGAAGCCCTCACAGTCACAAAAGAAACACCAATGCAGTGACAGTGACTCAAGAATAATGAGAAGATGTTCCAAAGTATAAAAGTTTATTCATTAACATCCAAAGATTTCAACACAAGTCATGTTTCAGCCTATCAGGCCTGCCTGAGGAGTTTTCAAAACGGTGTTGTGCAATTAGGCAGTTTGCAGCTTGTAGAACAAGATCAAGACTATTATAACCATAAACTGTTCCTGGCCAAAAGAATATCTCACCAAGGAATTACAACAACACATCAACACAGAAAAGTCTTACAGCTGGGATTCAGCTTTACATTAAACTAAGGGCTGGAGATTGGTTTGGCCCCTCCAATCAGAAAGGTTTCTGCGGCCTCTTAGTTAAAGGAAGAAAGGTTTTCCATAGCAGGAAACTTTTTTTATGGGAGTAAAAAATGCAAGTAGCAAAAATGGGTAAAAGGATAAAAGACTATACCTGCTTTGAACTACAGTACATTACCTGGGATAGAGGCTTTTAGGGTGGCATTTAAGAGATGTATCCAGGTTGTTATACTGTCATTTATGGGCAAAAAAGGATGTAATAGTAATATAGCAGACCAAGGCAAAAAAAGAATTATTCGCCCCTGGTAAGTTTGGGAACCTGAGTGTCATCTCACGCCTCATTTCAAGGTCAGTCATGAAAACTGAAGCTAAAAAAAATATTCTTGGGGTAATTCATAGTTGATCAGGGGCACAACACAGCAGGTGGACTACTCAAATGCATTCTATGTGGGTCTACCAAAGAAACACACAAGATGTTTACAACTAGTACAAAACACCACAGCTAGGATATTGACAGGGGCAATAATGCTAAGGCCTATTAGCCTGGTAAAGAAATAATCGCATTGCCTCCAACTAAAATACAGAATTTTATTAAGGATCTTATCTTTAAACACTAAAGGTACTGAAAAGTTATGGTCTTGGCCAGCACTGTACAAAGGGCTGAGCCTGCAGTATGGCCACACAGGATGCAAAAATAGAAGGGTACAAAAACTGATCCCAGCTGTCTCCTGTTATTGGTGGAGGCAAAGCAGCTGAGGAACCAATAGGTAAGTCACCCAGAGCAGTACAGCTTGGTATGGTACGGTCATGGCCCTGGCCACTTGACAAAGTGTCTTCACTTCTATGTACCTGGCAAGCTGTTCATTCATTACAATCTGTTTCATTAGAACCTATAAGAACTAGACTGAGTAAGACTAAAAAGGCTTTTTTTCTGGGTCAGTCCAATGTTTTTGAACAGGGCTTCAAAGGAACTAAAAGAGGCTGAAATGCAGGCATCATTTTGGAAACTTTATAAAGCATGCTTTTTACTGTGGTGGTAATTGTTTAATGTAGTCTATTGATTTTTAAATACTACTTTATGGTGTAACGTTGTGAACAGCACCATGTTTTCCAAAGGAGACAAATTTTATTATACATGTAATACACACTTATAAATAAACTGTAATGAAACTGCTAAGTGCTTATCTAATTAATGCATGATCTGTTAGACCTAAACTTAAAATAGTGCTTGACAATATCGATTCTAAGCCTGACGTTTTAACATTTTTATTTATGCACTTTAGAAAATACAATCTTTGCCAGAAATGTAAAATAAGAATATATAAAATCAGAGAAAAAGAAAAGCATCACATTCAACCTTGAAATCACTAATCAAGTTCCCAATATATACAGTATGGAGAGATCCCAGAAACACCAAAGGGAGATGATGACTACATAAAAATAACTAGTTAAAATAAAGAAAAACAGAAGAGACACTGAAGGACAAATCTAAATATACTGATACCTTGCTACTTTGTAAATAATATATTTGGCTAACAGGTAGGGATCCTTTTACCAAGTCATGGTAAAAAGCGGTCCATGGTAGTGTTGGCATGTGGGATTGCTGCGCACCAGGCCATTTTTTACCACGGTGGGAAAAAGGTTTTTTTTAAAAATTGCTAATGGCAGTACGCTAATATCAAATTAGCGTGCAGCCATTTACTGCCTGAGCCCTTACCGCCAACTATTTAACAGGTGGTAACGGCTCACGTGCTAATTCTGTGGTAATTGGGCAGGCTAGTAAATGGCAAGATTTGGTGGAACAGCTGGTTACATATGGTTAATGAAAGACACCCCTCTAATCTAGTGAAAAAAGACTCAAGAGGATCAAGGGTCAGATTGATTGAACATAAATCGGCATTAATACTGAAAACATGCATATGCCTCTGGTGAAACATTGTTTGACTCTATAACATTCTTTTGAACAGTTACGTTGTATGGTCCTTGAACAGCAGATGGATAATGGACGTAGAGGAGATATTTCTCGTTGCCTGCATCAACAAGAACAAAAATGGATTTTTAAATTGGAAGCATTCTATTGAAGCAGGAGGGATGTTATCAGACTCTGGCTTTAAACTTTATTTACTGCTTAATGGTTGGTTCCTGCTGTGACGTTCTTAAAGGGGCGGTCCCTTTTGAGAGCGTTTATCTAGACCATCACCATTTTAGTTGCCAAATTGTAAGACTGAAAGATATTTTCTTCTTCGGTGGATTCCTCCTGAGGCAGAGGCGAAACAAGGGAGTCCCTTGTCAAGGAAATCACATGATGCTGCAGTTGATTTAATTGGAGTTCATCCCGGCTGGATGTATGGTGACCACCCAGGTGGAGAAGCTAAGTGAAAACGGTTTTTTTCTTCTGTGCACATGCTGTTCTGTATATGACCTTTTTCAGGAGTTAGGACATTAACCCGGAACATAATTGTTTAATCTTTTCCTCTGTATTTTTTTTTTGTGCTGCAAAGGTTTTTTTTCTCTATTAAGGAGCTGTTTTCCATTGCAGTTGGTTTCAGAGGATTATTGAAACCTGTGATAAGAGCCAACTGAAGGAGAAGACCATCTCTGTAGTAATCCCAGGTTTTTCAAGTTTCCTTTATTTAAAACTATATACATTATATATAATGTTCTGGGTTAAAATCATAGTTTAGAGCAATTTTTCTTTTGATAAGTGACCTAGATAAAGGCCATATATAATACTTGATGAGACACACTAAGTGAGAGTATTTAGAGGATGGAAATTAAAAAGTGACAAAGCGAAAAATGGGTTACTAAAATTGTATCTCGAGCATTAAATTTATTCATGAGGAGATAGCCCAGGAAGTCAAGATGTTTTTACCAGAATTTATATTCCTCATTGGCTCAGAGGCAGACATAAAGGCATACCTTCAGGGGCTGGACCTCCCTAAGATTAGTGAAGAAGACTCAATAATATTAAATTCCTTGATTATGGCTGAGGAGTGCAGCAAAGTAATTGCTCAGCTTCCTAGAGGTAAATCTCCAGGAGAGGATGGCTTTCCCACTGAATATTATAAACTGATGAATTATGCAGTTTCTCCATTCTGGCTAGAATATTTGGTGAAGTGTTATAGGGTGTCCCTCTTCCGGTTCTACATATAGATCTAACGTAGCAGTTCTCCCTAAACCAGGGAAGACCCCTCTAAGTGTGCTAGCTATCGAAATAATGAAATGAAAATCTCTGCCAAGGTCATGGCAAACAGGTTGGACCATATCTTACCTAAGCTGATTCATTGTGATCAGACTGGATTTGAACAGTGAAAACAGTTGGGTGACAATGTGAGGCGGGCCATAAACTGAATTGACCACATAGAAAGACGAAAGGAAAAAGCGGTGTGTGTGGCCATAGATGCTGAAAAGGCATGTGATAGGGTGAAGTGCTCCTACCTGTTCGATGTGATGAGCAGTTGGGGTTGGAAGGAACTTACGGGGCTTCAGTGCATTCGCTTTATGAGAACCCTAAAAGTGCCATTTTGGTGAATGATATCCAGTCTGAGGAGTCTGCGTTTCGGAGAGATACCCTATGTCTCCCTCCCGTGCTGTCTGCCATTGCTGTAGAGCCCTTTGCAGCTTGTACATGAATGACCTCCTCTACTGCCCCTATTACAGTCTGTAGAGATCCATATAAGATCTTGCTACATGCGGATGATACTCCGATTTTTATGGCCAATCCCCAGTTTCGCTGCCCCATTTATTGTAGGAGCTTAAGCAATTCGAAAAGGTTTTGCGGTTTAAGACTAACATTGATAAAACGGAGACACTATTATTTAATGTGCTGGCCTCAGGCTTTTCTCATTTCCCATTTAAAGTTGCAGACCAGGGGTTCCCTTATCTGGGAACTTTTATTTCTAATAGCTGTGCAGACTATGACCGTCTTACTAAGCAGGTGTGGCAGGATTTAGACTCCTGGAGGCCTCTTTGGTTAACCTAGTGGGGCAGAGTAGCTACCATACACGACACTGCCCAAATTTTTGTTTTTATTTGCACAACTGCCATTAGTATTCTCAATGGAGGAGGGTAGATAGTGAGGTTCCTTAGGGGTCTATGCTGGGACCACTGCTATTTAATATAATCTAGAGATGGGACTAACTAGTGAGGTAATTAAATTTGCTGTTGACACAAAGTTATTCAAAGTTGTTAAATCGCAAGAGGATTGTGAAAAATTACAAGAGGACCTTACGAGACTGGGAGATTGGGCATCTAAATAGCAGATGATATTTAATGTGAGCAAGCACAAAGTGATGCATGTGGGAAAGAGGAACCTGAATTATAGCTACGTAATGCAAGGTTCCACGTTAGGAGCCACAGACCAGGAAAGGGATCTAGGCGTCGTCATTGACAATATGTTGAAACCCTCTGCTCAGTGTGCGGCAGCGGCGGCTAAGAAAGCAAAAGGAATGGAAAACAAAAATGAGGACGTTATAATGCCTTTGTATCGCTCCATGGTGCAACCGAACCTCGAATATTGTGTTCAATTCTGATCATCGCATCTATGACCGTGGACCCAAGAGCAAAAGTCCACGACTGACTGTCCTCGAACCACATCAACACTCCAACATACACTCACCTTCATACATTCACACACTAAACAGCACAATTACCAGTCAACTGGATACACCCTTGAGAAAAAGAAACAGAGCATAACTGGGTACCATATCATAACACCCAAGAATTCTATATCCTCTTCCTTCATCATTCTCATACTTTGCACGCACACTCCTCCTTTACTTCATGAACTTAGTCCAGATAAACCTCACTTCATAAAAACATTACCCCTAACAACACTCCACTCTCTCTCACGAGTTCATTCTTAGAAGTCATTTAACACGCAACAGATCTCATAGGCTACCCTGTGAAAGTGCAAAACCGAAAGCACTCGCTATTACAAAGGAGCCAGAATGAACGTAATGAAATTTCCCCTAGGAATCTACTCCTTAACATTGGTCCAAATACTGTTAGCCACACCTCTCGATGATTATAACACCATACACAGGCGATTCAGGATTACCAGACACACCAACTTCAACCAAACCGGCAACAGAACTTGCAATAGCAAAGCATTATCTCACAAACAAACTGCACAACCAACACAGAAAAGCTCTAATAAATCCAAATCGACATACAAACGACAACTAATAAAGGTTCCCACTTTCACCATTATGGAAAATCCATACCTTACAATTCAAATAGGTTACATCAATGCCAGATCAACAGTAAACAAAACAGAAATTATAAAAGATTGGATCACATCGGAAACCTTAGATTTACTCTTCATCAGCGAAACCTGGATCCATGACCAAAAAGATCCGATAATTCTGGACCTTTGCCCTCCGGGATACAACATTACACACTGGACCAGAATAGATAAAAGAGGCGGAGGTATTGCCATAATCTACAGATCCCTTCTCACTTTAGAAACCACTGCTGAATCAATCACACCTCAACTAGAAATTGCCTCAATCAGATTGCAACATAAAAGTGTAGCCGGCAATCTAAATTGCATCCTATTATACAGACCGCCAGGCACTTGGCGAAGCATATAACCCTAATGGATTTCATTTCAGCCACTTGTACATCTAACTGAAACATACTAGTCATTGGGGACATAAACCCTCATTTAGAAGAGCCAAACTCAACTGGTGTCCAAGATTGTAAGGAATTCTTCCAACTATGGGATTTTGAATGGCCACATCCGAATGCCACCCACAGAAAAGGCCACACACTTGACCTGCTAACCCATAAATTCGCTTCAGACCAAATCATTAAAGACATTGACCACAAATGGACGGAAATTCCTTGGTCAGATCACTTCAAATTAAATCTGACCCTACACTGGCTGAAGAATGGGCATCTCAAGCTGGAGATTGGTCATTTGGGTCAAGGATGGAAGACTAAGATACCCCTTTAGTCTTCCCCCTACCATTTCACCATCACTGGAAAAAGTAATTAGAGAGAAAATTTCCAGTAACACGGACCTCCCTGTAGCAACATCTAGTCCATAGGCACCATCTTGAATCTCTCTCTAAGCTTGACATTGTTTGTATAACAAACTTGGTTATCTGTAAACGACCATATTACCTTTAATCAGTTGCCTATTCTTTCAGAAATTTTATATTTACAAATTGTATTTGATTCCAGTCTGACTTTTAAAATCTATGAAATATGCATAATGACCTATTGTTGACACTCACCTAAACTGTATGGTTTCTTGTGTTCCATATATACATAATAGACTTAAAATTCAATGCATAAACCTTAGATTACCCAAACTGTGTATAAATCATTTTAAAGTCAAGGCTTCTTTCAAAGATTATTGCCACATTTAGAACACGACTATTTTTAACATTTATATGTATCAATTTTACAAAAGTACTCTCCAACATTCAACTCACAAGTATAATTCAAAAGGGGGAAAAAAGGACTATATATATCCATACTAGCAAAGAGTAAAGATATCAAAAGAAATCATTCATCTCTCATAGCACCAACATAAACATGGGAGGCGAGTGAAACATTCAAAGAAAAACACCAGAACACAAGACAGTCGTACAACATATTAACCCGAGATCAATTCATACATGCCTAAACCATCGGCTATCAGAAGAATTCTATAAAGTGACAGCAGGACTAAATGCTAGATAATACCTTCTGGATCTATAGCAATTCTAGGTTCAAAAAATACATTTCAATGGCAGGAATACATAATCAAGCATTTACTATGGAATTTAAGGGGGGGGGAGAAAATGTCTAGAAGTAAAGCCCTAGGTAGCAATTGTAAACATTCCCTCCTGACCACTTGGATCCAAGGAGACATCAGGATACACATATAGTATGCCCATGGAAAGGCATTAACGGGGTCCTTAAACAAAACACCAAATCTTTCTCAGAGAAGCTCTGAAAGGTGGCCACCAAAGAAGTTCAAAACAGCAGTCAAATTCAACTCACCACATTAATCAAGTCCCACTCCCCAACATCTTTTTTTAGAGGCTCATTTTCCAAGCATTTAGACATAAATCCAAAGGTTACTATCCAGGTCATTTTCGAAGGAGATAGCCGGCCATCTTCCGACACAAATCGGGAGATGGCCGGCGATCTCCTGAACCCTGCCAAATCGGTATAATCGAAAGCCGATTTTGGCCGGTGCCAACTGCTTTCCATCGCGGAGCCGGCCAAACTTCAAGGGGGCATGTCAGTAGGGTAGCGAAGGCGGGATGGGGCGGGACGGGGGTGTGCTTTGAGATGGCCGGCTTCGCTCGATAATGGAAAAAAGAAAGCCGGCCTTGACGAGCATTTCGCCGGCTTCACTTGGTCCCTTTTTTTTTTTAGGACCAAGTTTCAAAAAGGTGCCCCTACTGACCAAATGACCACCGGAGGGAATTGGGGATGACCTTCCCTTACTCCCCCAGTGGTCACCAACCCCCTCCCACCCAAAAAAAATTGTTTTTTTTGCCCGCCTGAAATGTCATACCCAGCTCCCTGACAGCAGTATGCAGGTCCATGGAGCAGTTGTTTGTGGGTGCAGTGCACTTCAGGCAGGTGGACCCAGGCCCATCCCCCCCCCCCCCCCCCCACCTGTTACACTTGTGGTGGTAAATCTAAGAGAAATTTAATTACAGAAATGTAGGATATTTCCTGATGTACACAATTAGGACTAACAGATCACAAAATATATTTATTTGAAGTCTGAACAAAGAACCTGAGCCAAAAAAAAATATAAAATGATTAATTTACCATATAATATTGCAAGTTTTTATTCCAAAGCTGGAGTTGGTACTCCAGCTCCATCAACTCCAAATCCACAGCCCTGCATGGCACTGCATTTTTCAGCATAAAATCTTAGCAGCTAAATTCTAGACCAAGCTTTGGTAGACCCCTCCTCATCTCTTCCACACCTTCTAGGATATCTAGCCTGTTGCAAATTCTGTATCACCTTCAATAATAAAACTTTCCCAGTAGCCCTTCTGGAGCACTTTGAAAATGTTGAAAAGAACTAGACCACAAGACACAATGCCCTCTAATGACAGACCAGGTGGCATAAGAGACATTATGGAGAGCTTAACCCCTAAAATCTCAGCTTGACTGGCATTCAAGTTCAAGCTTGGGATTCAGCCAGGAGGGAAATGGCAACAAACAAGCATGTATTCTCATTAGAAAACCATGACATGACTCATTTTTTCTGCACAAATTTTATCTGTGCACACAAACAATTACAACCAGCCTCCATAAGAAAGTCCATAGAGATTGAACATAAATATTAAACTAAGAGAGAGAACTGAATCTTGGGGGAACACTGGTTCTAGTTCTATTGAGCAGGAGAACCTATTCCCCACTATCTTCTAATTTCTTTCAGCTGGAAAGGAGTCAAATCACTTCAACACATGACCCCAAATTCCTCAATACTGGAGGAGAGGCCTAATGGTTAGAGCACCGGTCTTGACATCCAGAGGTGCCCGGTTCAAATCTCACTGCTGCTCCTTGTAATCTTGGGAAAGTCACTTAACCCTATATTGCCTCAGGTACAAAACAGACTGTGAGCCCTCCTGGGACAAGGAAATGCCTAGTATACCTGAATGTAACTTACTTTGAGCTACTAGTGAAAAAAGGTGTGAGCAAAATCCAAATAAACAATGAAATAATAATAGCATTATCAGAATTACCAATGACAGATCCAGCAAGGTAAAAAAAAAACCTTGACCCTTGTCCAGGCTTTGACCTAAAATCATCCACCAGAGTCACCAAGAATATCACTGTACTAAATTGAGGTTCCTGTTCTTCAAGATCTATGAAAACTGTATTGTCCCTACCCATTCAATTTGCCACAGGTCTATACTTGGTTAATTTGTGCATTTCATTTCTTCAAAAGAGTTCCAACAATTTCTCTTAATCTCCACAACATCTGTCATTAAGGACTATCAGGGCACTAGTCAGAAGTTACCCAGGAGTTCTGAACTGATATGGCTAAACAGTTCATGTAGATTTTTATATAACCTATGTCACCTACTAGAAAGTATTACAATTGACAAAGAATCCAGCTTTGTCCATTAGAAACTGTTCCAATAGGCCAGCTGGTAAATGTATATTCAACCTGAAGTGTAAAACAACTTTTACAGGCTTTGGGGTAGAAAGGAACAAATCAATCTTCCATAACAAAACACAGTAAATAACATTACTCGTCACATATATACTTCTGTTAATTTTCCCTTTCCTTGTACACTTGTGTTGTTCTTTGTATATTTTTTAAAACTTTGAATCCAAATCATATTTAAGAGGAAAACAAAACTTTAACATACACCTAAATGAAAGAAAAGACATATATGAACTACTACATTAGTTTACATTCTCAAAATGTGGAAACAAAATAGCATCAAGAGAAACAAAGAGACAAAATAGCAACTCAAAGAACAAAAAAAAAAAAAAAACGATCCTTGACAACTTCCATCAAGGATTCATTTCTCCAAAGCATACCATAAAGTAGAAGGCAAAAAGTTCAGAATTACAGAGGTCATTAACCAGAACATAGATCACTTGAAATATTTTCCTCCACCCCACTCCCAAATATTCTAAAACCTTGAAACTAAATTTCACATTTAGTGAGAAACACAAACACCCTCTTCAAGTTCTTCACAGTACCTCAGACTTTTTCTTTTGCTGTATTCCTCTACAGATGTCACAGTACAGTTATACTTTATGAGCCATAAATATCTCATAAAAATTCTGAAAAGAAAAAAAACAAAACCTCATAACGCAGACCTTAACCTGGTTATAGAACAGAGATAAATCGACAAGGTTCCCTTCTCCATATCTTCTACTGACATTTATAATTCTTGTGTTAAATGCAGCATCCAAAATTCACTTTTTCTACTGGTGGCTGGATCAGATAATAAGCAGCTTTGGCTGTCAGTGTTGAACTGATGACTATGGGATCTTCTCAGCTGGTTGTTACTTCACTTAAGACAAATCACCTAGCAACAACATGTCACCGTGCCCTTTTTATCGCTGGAGCTAGACTTTGGAATATGCTGCCTGTCAATCTTAGACCTTACACTAAATATCTGGCATTTCAAAAGGAGAGCTCAAGATTTTGCTTTCCCAGGTTTCTGATTTTTATATGGATGTGTGTGTGTGTGTGTGTTTTTTAATTAAAAGTGTCATTTTTAACCCAGGATTTTCTCGTATATGCATGTATGAGCCATTTATATGCATTTTAAAATTTTAGGCACACAAGTAAACTGAATGCGTATTCATGAATGCACAGTTTGTTGCTGAGGCGTGGCAGGTCTAGTGGCCTGAACATTGCCTTCTGCATTCAACCAGCTTTCTTGGGTCCCGTTAAGCTAGAGTTAATTTGCCTGCCAGAGTATGACCTCTACATCACCTATCTATGTAAATTTATTCTACAGGAAGACAGGTGACACACTAGCAGAGGGGTGGCATGTGAAAGAAAACTGGTTGAATGCAGAAGGCAATGTTCAGGCCACTAGACCTACCACGCCTCAGCAACAAACTGTGCATTCATGAATACGCATTCAGTTTACTTGTGTGCCTAAAATTTTAAAATGCATATAAATGGCTCATACATGCATATACGAGAATTAACGTGTGTACAATCAACTGTGCACGTTTTTAACTTCTTGTACTCAAACCAACACATGCCTCTCACCCCTGAAAAAAAAACCAACTGAATAGATCAAATGAACACAAAGAAATGCCTCCAAATCTAGGAAAATATGCTTAAATGAGCATGAATTGAACATCTTTTTGGCCATGCACACTCCTGACTATAAACTGTTGGGCACCCACTGAAAACGAAGGGGGAAAAGAAAAGTAGGGGGAAAAAAACCCTAGGAAAATAAAAAGTGTATTATTATTCTGATAAACAACTAAAAGATAGAAATGTGACAAATGTATTCACAACAGTAAAGATCCATATAAAAATATAGTGACAGCCACTAAAAAAAAACATAGAAACACTATTCACTCAGACACTGATTGTTCATAACTTTCAAATAACCAAATGCACATAGTAGAGTAAGAATTGGCTTTATGGCACTACTTTTACTGGGTGAGTACATAAAACTATTGATTCATGCATACTGTACACGTATCTTGTGTATATCTATTTCGAAAGCGCAAACCACTACTCCGAAAACTTCACTGGCTACCCATCAAAGTACGTATATCCTTTAAGATCTGCACCCTAACCTACAGAATACTTTTCGGCCTTGCACCTGAATACATGACTAACCTTTCAGACCTGCCCATAATCAACGCAATAAAAGCCTACACTTCCCAAAATGTCAAGGCATAAAATACAAATTTGCATGCTCAACCAACTTCACATACATCTGCCCCAAGACATGGAATACACTACCGAAAGTCCTAAAATGCACAACCAACTACCTAACTTTCCGAAAACACCTGAAATCCCACTTGTTCAGCAAATTGCGATTTTATATCAATTGCAATAATAAAAAAAACAACAAAATACCACAAACAACGAACAACATCAGAAACCAGATAAGGACACACAGATACTTCCAACAACAATGTAATATATAAAATGTACTGATGTAAAATGTAAGCCTCATTGAACCAACAATTTCGAATGGAAAATGTTGGGTAAAAATGCAGAAATAATAATAATATCTGCCAGATGACGCAGCTGCAGGAGGACCTTATTGAGTGGGATTATACCAGAACGGCATTCAGAGCGATTCCTTACCGTGCCATCAGGATCACCACCAGGATTCTACATGGTTAGAGCCAACAGGCATGATATAACTAATGCATCATCAGACATTTCCATTCTGTGACAAGGTAACAAGAGGCTCTGCATTATTAATACTGATCATTTGCATTTCTAAAAGTCTTTTATCCAAACAGAATCCCTGTGTGATTTACAATCATGGCACTTCAGAAACGCGTACACTGACAATACTGTTAAGTGATGGCCCCAACTGCTGGGAAGTGCAACAGCATCAGCTTTCAAAGGGAGAGAAGGATGAACAGTCATATCTTTGTACAGGATGCCACATACTTTCATCAAAGTGTAATCAGGTAGGTACAATCTAGAACTTCCTACACACCCCTCTTATGTTAAGCCAAGTGACACATTTAAACATTTTGTTGGTATTCTTCCAATCCCAAATTTCCACTTCTCATAACCCAAATGTGTTTCAACTTAAATTTCTTCAAGTCCCATTGTCACCTTAGCATTATCTAGCAATGTTACAACCAAGACAGCACAACTCTTTTCATGTGAATCCTCTCTGTACTGTATGTACCCACTTCCTCCATAATCATCCCCCCCCCTTTTTCTTCTCCACCCTCCTCTCTTTTCCCACAAACTCTCCCACTATATCCATACAGTGTCTCTCCCTTTCATTTATCACCCACTTCCAATTTTCTCTTCCCTCCTAACCCTTAGGTTTTACTGCCTCCCTACCCACTCCAAATAATATTACCACATTTTTCAAACTGCTGGCATCTATTAGTTCTTAGCACAATCAACCTATACATTTCAAACACGGCAGTAAGCTTCTCCTGTACCCTATCTATATGGGGTGCATCCAGACGTTTCTAGTATACTACCAGTATGAGTCAAGCAACTGTCATTCCCAATATCAACAATTTGCCCTTTGCTTTCCCCAACCCATGAATCTTAATATTCAATAAAGAAGTTCCAATATCCAGCACCAGCTGCCATTTCAATGCTGTACTCATGAAATCACCTTTTCAGTAATAGCTCAAGACAAGCTGACATTCACAGGTAAAGTACATTTGTCTCTAGAGGGCTTTCCAAACCTGTCCTGGGGGAACCCCATAGTCAGGTTTTCTGGATATCCACAATGAATATGCATGAGGGACATCTGCATGCAGTGGAAGAAGAGGATACATATCAATCTCATGAATATTCATTACTCATACCCTGAAAATCCGACTGGGTGGAAATCCCCAAGGGCAGGTTTAGTAACTACTGGCTTGTAATGTAAGCTTGTAACCGACTTGCCCAAGATCTCAAGGAGAGTCATGGGATTTGAACCTTGGCTTCCCTGGTTCTCAGCCACTAGGCTGCTCCTACTTTTCAAAGTGTATAAGCATATACATCTTATACTGCAGTGCCCGATTTACAGCTGTACCTGTCTGGAAGCAGTCTAGTCATCGGAGGGCCTGGTCAGCCACTGTTGGCTCTTCTGAGGTGGGTGGAGCTAAGAACTGTCTACAATAGCAGCACTGATAGTGCCAGTGGCAGAACGTACTTGTCTTCGGCTCACGTCCCTCACTGAACCCTTTGAGATGCATCATTATGGACTTCACACTCTCAGGACCAATTTCCAAATTGAATATTCTCATATTCATTTCATTGTCCATTATCCTCCACCTGACTGTGTATGTACTTTTGTAAGCTGCCTAGAATTGCTTAGAGCGAATTATAAATGATTAATATAAAAAAAAAATCTTCCACACATTAATTAGCTTCTACCTAAAAAAACTTGATATGTGAGTGCACAGAATTCACTTTTTCTTGCCTGTCTTGCCTAGTTTGCCAGCTGTTTCCTCCCATTAATTATCCCTTCTTCCACCAGAAATGACTGTTCTGTGCCCCCTCCCCCTTCCCCCAGTCATTAGCCTCTTCCTGAGTATCTGCTATCTCTCCAGCTTTTAACTTTCTTATAGCACCCTCCAACTCTTATCTCCTACTCAGCAAGGTGGTGGTGGTGGTGGTGGAAGTGGCCTCCCCCCCCCCCCCCACAAGTACCACATTCTCCCCCCACCCCCACACACACAAGAACCACATTGTTCTGTTTATCATAAAGAGCAGTGCAAGATGGTACTATCCCCATCCAGCAGCAGAGAAGCAGGTCACCAGGTGGGGGTTGAAGGGATGAAAAGAGGGAGAGGGGGAGGCAGCAGTTATGACCTAATGATTACATGGTTGGAAAGCAGGGAAAGGAGGAAGGCAGCGGCAACTCACAGGAATAAGGGGTCAGAAAAACACGCACAAAAGGAATAGAATATGAAAAAAACCATAAAATAGATGAATAGGAAAGTAGGGAAAGGAAGAAAAGAATAGGGTGCAGGGAGTGGAGACAGGTAGAGTGAAATGAGAAACCTTGAGTCAGAATATGAGGTATGAGGGAATAACAAGTTTTCAAAAAATGAACAAAAAACTGAGGATTGAAAAAAAAAAGTATGATATTAAAAACAAATGTTTAATGAAAAGAAGGAAAAGTTATTCACACAAAAAAGAACTGAACTGGGATTTAAATTGACTGCTCATATAAAGCAGCCTATGGTCTTCTGCCAATTTATGCAAATTATGTAGAACTGCAACAGCATTTTCTAACTCCTGCCACAGAATCTGACCCTGAACTGATGCGTTTAACCAAGGGTCCATATTAACCAATGCACTACATGAAATAAAATCTCCAGAGAGACATATCAGAGGTTTTGTCTATTAATATCTGCTGTAATATTTATAGGAAAAAGTCAAGAAATGTGAATTGTCAGACAACATTATGTGACCAGTACAAAACTGATTAAACATAATTAACATATTAAACATGATGGCAAAGCATTTTAACAGTGCATATGACATCACAGTGTACTCTTGACTCCATTGAAATTTCTATACTCAAAGGACCGACATCCTTACAGCTAAAAGCACTCAGTGTTTGGCCATGAGCCTCCTAACACACCCATAGACTGCGTTAATATTTTATTTTACATGCTGCAAAGCAATATTGCCTGTGTAAATGGCTCTAAATTGACCAACAGTGGAATGAACTCAAAGCAAACACACCTACCACCTTCTCCCTGGATTGTTTGATGTTGAATTAACAAAGTTGTCAGTTCAAGGTAGAAACACATTAGATGTACGTCACCTACTAGGAATGCCTGCTGGATGGTTTGAATACAAAGAGACTGATATTCAAAAGCTTTGTCTAATTAACTGAGAATCACCTGGGAGAAATCTTTGCATTTCTAAATCTACCATTCTTCCCTTTGTCACTAACTGCTGGATGATCAAAATTTATGCTGCCAGCTCATTAGTCAGAAGAAATGTAGCCAATGCCACAAGAGATGGCATTTGAGGCATTCTGGGAGCACAGTTCAAAATTAACCACAGTACTGACTATTAGTGCAGTGCAGATAAACTTTGTTATACACTAGAGGTGTCCAGTTCAGACTGTCCTAAAGTTAACCTGATACCTTTATCCAGTTAACTTTGTCACGATACTCAACGTGGCCCCTGAGATTTCATGACAATTACTTTGTTGTTCAAGGAAGATACAGTTCCCTAGAGCTGCAAAAGCAGTGGAATAGCACCATAGTTTAATTGTGCAAGGTTCTTCTATAGGTGAAGAAATTTTTCTCCCCAATTTTTATACATAAAACTTTATCCATCTGCTTACCAACCTAAGTGTTAGATACTGGAAGCCTAGTTTTTAATAGTAACATAATAAATGACAGCATATAAAGACCTGCATGGTTCATCCAGTCTGCCCAACAGTCACATTCATAACTCATCTGAGCCCACCATAAAAAAGAATAAGGTCTAGAGGAGTTATTATCATCTTGCCAAATGCCATTACTGAAGATACTATCATTCCACCATAAGCTAGTGTGCATCACCCTTAATATGACTGCAGTGAAAATGGCAGCCATACTAAGTAAGTTAATCGTATCTCAAGTGCTGCACATTGCCAACCACATTTCAAATTATTTTTCCCCATAGCAGTTGTGACACATTCACAAGCGGGGAAAGCATGCAGAGCAGAGCACAGCACAGCACACAAAATTCTTTCCAACCCCTCTGCTGGTATGTCTGTACATGTCAATATGTATGCACATCTGTGTAGCAACCCATGTATGTTTGTATGCATGTCTTCACATGTTTGCATGTGTCAGGGGGATGTATTCAGGCAGAAGCAAGCTATATGCAGGCAGGCAGTGCAGCTGCAAAGGGTGTAAGAAAGGTGGGGTGCTAGAAGTGTGCCCTATCCATTGTCTCCCCTGTTTGGCTGTGACACAGTGATGGGGTTGGCTGAGAGTGCCAGGGGATGTGTCGCAGAGCGCATGTCTGGCTCAGAAAACTCCTGGGTGTACTCATATCTGTTCTGGTTATCTGTCTATCTATAATTAGGGAAAAGAGCTAAGAAGGGGTGGCCGTTTGAAAGGTATAATTGCCTATTTGCTATGTTACTGTGAATTTTCCCACTTGGGGATGGTGGCTTCATTTCTGTCCCATCTCCTACTACATTTCTACAGCAAATGAATTTGCCCAGCTCACTCCCTCCTTTTCTGTGACTAGAACTGTCTTCCAGTGCTCCATCCTCACAAGCTTCACATTAACTGGCTCTACCTACAGTCTCTGCTGCTAATTACTCTGGAAACTGTCAGGACAGACTCACTCAAACAGAAAAGAAGTTTAAAAAAAAAAAACTCTGAAAACGTCCAGACAAATTAGCCATCCTTCAAGCTTCCAGACATGAATATAAAAAGTCAGTAGAACCCTGAAAAAACAGTTGCCAATCCTAGCCTCCTGAGTCCAGAGCATATCCGAGAGGAGTCACCATAAAATTCTAGGGCCTAGGTACGCGCCTGTTTGATGACTAAGCAGTTGCAGGAAGGTAGGTAAAAGGGACTGGGGGTGGGATATCAGAGAACAAGGAGAGGTAGTTTAAAATCACCAATCCCTTAGCTGCTATGCTAGAGAAGCTTGAACTTCTTCTCCTGTAGAAACACACTGGGCTATTTAGTTGGGGAGGGGCTTATTTCTCCAGACTCCCCAGTGCAGCATGGCCCATTTTCAGCAAAAGTGAAAGAGTATAGCATTTGATATACCGCCTTTCTGTGGTTACAGGGACTTATTTTGTACCCGGGTGAATGCAGGTTTAAGTGACTTGCTCAGAATCACAAGAAGCTACCACGGGAATCAAACCTGGATTTCAAACTCACTGTGTCTTTTTATTTATTTATTTATTTATTTATTTGTTACATTTGTACCCCACGCTTTCCCACTCATGGCAGGCTCAATGCAGCGGGCAATGGAGGGTTAAGTGACTTACCCAGAGTCACAAGGAGCTGCCTGTGCCGGGAATCGAACTCAGTTCCTCAGGACCAAAGTCCACCACCCTAACCACTAGGCCAATCCTCCACATTTATTCATTTAATCAATATTTACAAGAAACATCTTGCTTAGGAAAGTGTCAGTTAATTAGGAATTTTTACATAGGTAAATAAAGAAAAGAAAGAGTAAATAAATCTTTACACATTCAAAATCCTAAAACACTCAAGTCCATGAGATCCAAGATTTAATAATCTAGGGGAGAAATATAACATTGGGACAAATTATAAGGTAATTCTTTCTCTGCTAAGATATTGTACACCTTCTTTAATGCTTCTCCATTTTAACTGAGGCTATTAGTGATGATACATGAACAGGTTCAGTAAACACAAACTTCTTACCCCCAAGCCTAACTATGCACTTGCAGGGGTATCTTAAAAAAAAGGTGCCTCCCAGGCGCAAAATCTCCGGCTTAAGGAGCAAAAATTGTTTCCCTCCATCGTCGTGTCTCCTTAGAGACATCAGGAAATAACATTATTCTAAAACCCAAAAAGGGTTTCTCCTTATTTCGGAAAAACAGACGGAAAATCCAATTTTTGTCAGGTATTAATGCGACTGTCACCACCAAAGTAGCGGCCGTCGCTAACTCAGAGTCAGAGGTCTCAAGCAAAAGAGATCGATTTTTCAGTCTCTTGATTCAAATTCTTCTCTGGGACATAGTATACTTGGGAAAAGGGTGGAAAATCCTTTTCCAAGATATTCAAAACTTCACAGAACGGTTCAACATTTCAAGAGGAAGAACATTTTGTATCCTAGGAA
Organism: Microcaecilia unicolor; assembly: GCF_901765095.1. Classification (NCBI taxonomy): domain Eukaryota; kingdom Metazoa; phylum Chordata; class Amphibia; order Gymnophiona; family Siphonopidae; genus Microcaecilia; species Microcaecilia unicolor. Next base: position 260,574,669 of record NC_044033.1, on the reverse strand, counting down.
AGTTGACAAATCTCAGGTTATGATTTTTAGTGAAATTATCAAACACCTCCATTTTTTGCCTGAGATTCGTCACATCTTTTAACATCGTAGTTTGTAACGTTTCCAACTTCATAATCCTTTGATCAAATTTTCCAACTTTTTCATTTAAAACTTTAGTCTCTTCCTCCTTTTTTTGTAAGTCAATTTATTTTGTTACATTTGTACCCCGCGCTTTCCCACTCATGGCAGGCTCAATGCGGCTTACATGGGGCAATGGAGGGTTAAGTGACTTGCCCAGAGTCACAAGGAGTTGCCTGTGCCTGAAGTGGGAATCAAACTCAGTTCCTCAGTTCCCCAGGACCAAAGTCCGCCACCCTAACCACTAGGCCACTCCTCCACAATAAGCTTTACTTTTGGTAAAACCTCGTTAATCTGCTTAAGAAAAAGTTGTCCCAGATTAGACATTAGTCCCACAAAACGTCTAGGGTCACTTCCTTTGGTTTGACCGCTAACTTTAGGGAGTTCAAACCTTGCTGAAGACTGTTCACGATCCACACTTTGACTCTCAGTTTCTCTCCCATCATTCTGCACCGGCTCTGTGGGCAAACTGCCCTCCATTCCTTCCTTGGATAGAAGTGATGCTTCTCCCCGACGTTCTTCTGGGCCCATACCTTCTTCCAAGGGGGACCTTGTCGGGTCAAAGAGGAAGGAGCTTGCGCCGAACGGCTGAGGAGGTGGAGTACGCGCAGCGGGGCTCAAAGTTGTTTCTAGACCGGGGGAAGCCGAAATCTCCCTTTCGCCAGCATTCCCTACCGCCTTCTTGTACAACTGTCCGTGGCCTCATAAATCGGTCAATAGGACCCGGTGAAGGGGATGGAAGCGGGGAAGCTCTGCCCGCTACTCTCCCTCTGCGTTTAGGCATCTCTATAGGAGCAAAGTTCAGAGCATACTAACAGAGCGCGGCCATCTTGGATTCTCGCTGTGTCTTTTTATGGGTCCATTCCATGTGCCAAGCTTGCCCCCAAACGGACAGAGACAGACATCCTCGATCCCTTTTGAACAATTTCCAACTTCTGCTGGGTTTGAAAGAATAAAAGCAGTACTTCCTTACAAAGAATGGCTTCTTATTCCAACACGTATTTATATAATGATCATAAAGTCAAGCAGGCATGATTCATTTTGTTTTTCCTGCATGCCGTGAAAAGGGCTAGGCTGATCTTCTAACACATTCTGAAACGTATCTTCCTATTCTTCTCCCAAGACATGCCCAATTTAAATTCCCGATAATCAAGGTAATTCAAATGTCTTAGTTCTCCAGCATGAGAAAAAAAATGAAAAACCCATTCTCATGCATACATCATCATAAGAACATAAGTACTGCCATACTGGGACAGACCAAAAGTCCTTCAAGCCTAGTATCCTGTTTCCAACAGTGGCCAATCCAGGTTACAAGTAACTGGTAAGATCCTAGAACAGTAAAACAGATTTTATGCTGCTTATGCTAGAAATAAGCAGTGGATTGCCCCAAGACCATCTTTAATGGCTTATGGACTCTTCTTTTAGGAAATTATCCAAACCTTTTTTAAACCCTGCTAACTGTTTTTACCACATTCTCTAGCAACAAATTCCAGAGTTTAATTACACTTTGAGTGAAGAATATTTTCTGCTGTTTGTTTTAAATTTACTACTTTGCAGCTTCATTGCATGCCCCTAGTCTTAGTATTTTTGCAAAAAGTAAATAAGTGATTCACATCTACCTGTTCCATTCCACTCAGTATTTTATAGACCTCTATCATATATCCCTTCATCTGTCTCTTCTCTAAGCTGAAGAGCCCTAACTACTTTAGCATTTCCTCATAGGGAAGACCTCCCATCCCACTCATCATTTTTGTCACCCTTCTCTTTACCTTTTCTAATCCCACTATATCTTTTTTAAAATGCGGTGACCAGAACTGCATACAGTACTCGAGGTGTGGTCATACCATGAAGCGATACAAAGGCATTATAACATTTTAATTTTTGTTTTCCATTCCTTTCCTAATAATTCCTAACATTCTATTTCCTTTCTCATCCACCGCTGCACACTGAGCCACACAAAGGCTGCCAATTCATTATGAAAGAATTTAAATAATATACAATACAGCTCACAAAAAGCTATTAAAAGAACACAAAGGAAATGCAACCAGCTTCAAAATCCACTGCCAGATTACAATACATTTTGGAACATATGGACTAAAAATGTAGAGTCATTAGAAAACATAGCATCCAAAATACATGCCTTGGCTTACAGGAATGCATTCCCATAGTCTCAAACCAAATCTATTTCATATTTGTTTAAAATAAGGGTATCGAGGTGAAAAGAACTCTTAAGAATAAGGCAAAAAGTGAAAGTGATGTGCTCTACTATGACCTGAAGGACAGATTCACAAGTAGCTAACAGCAGAGCAGCAGTGATGTACCATTACAGCAATCCATACCTAAAGTTCTCCTGCCAACAATTTACCAGTTACCAGTCTGAAAAAAAATGCAGAAGGAACAGAAGTGATGTCAGCCTCTTGAATGGATGCTTGAAACTGAGCTCTCAGACCTTTCCTGGAATATTGGCCTCAGTCCCTCCTCACTGGGCTTTCTAAATAGATATCTTCCTTCCCTAGCAAGTGTGTGACACTTTCTGATGGCACATAAAGTGAAGTCTGGCGACATTAAAGAGACTCTTCTGCAGCTTCAGAGTCCAGGCAACTTAATGAGTTCGAGGCCTACCACCCTGCTATGTGGGGTGGGCCAAGACTCAGCAGATGGCTCTGCCAAGTGAGAAAGAGAACAGGTGAACGAGCATGCAGAGCTTCAGTCCTGACTTCAGCTTTTAAAGGGCTGCACAGAAAGCGTAAAGAAATGCAAAGTACCTTGGCAAAAATTGATGCTCTCCATAATGATCAAACACCTGAATTCGCAGACAGATTTGGAGACTCACAAAGAGGAGCAGGGGGATGCCTTTGTTGAGGCCTGACATTGGTGTATGACTGTGGGAGGGGGGGCAGTACGAGGACGTCCTTTGCGGATTTTAGGAGAACAAAAATAGGAAAGAAGAACTGCAGAGTCAACACAGTAAAAATGTCTATTACCCCAATATTCATTAGGTAAAAACTTCTCAATGAGGCAATCCAGGCAAATGCTTCTAGACATTATAAGTGTCTGCTTCATGGAGCTACTGGTCCTGAAATAGATGAGAAAGGAACTTGATGTGAGAATTAATAGTGGTGGAGCTGCTTGGCTCTCAGTCACTGGAAGGACACTAGATTTAGACAAGTCTTTCTGCTCACTGCTTTCCAGCTATATTTTATTGGCGCTCTCGTCTTTTGATTAGCCTTTTGCCTCTTATACCTTTCTGCTTTGTTGCTAATAAGTGCATTGCTAAGATTTTTTTTAATTTATTTGTTAAGATCAGGGCCGCCAAGGGGGGGGGGGGGGGGGCATGGGGGAAAAATTCCCCAGGGCCCTGTTCCTGTGCGCGGCAGCACCACAGAGCACAGTACTTCCTTCCTGCTGCTTCCAAACAACCTCTTTGGATGTGACAGACAGGAAGGAAGTACTCTGCTCTGTGGCGCTGCCATGCACAGAACAGGCGAGCCATACTAGTGCCAGGCCCTGGGGAATTTTGCCACGCACAGTGACAGGAGCAGGACAAGTGGGGTGGGCGGGTGGGCATGGGCCCGCCCAGAGGGGGAGCGCTTGCCCCGGGCCCGGCTTTGTCTCTGAGGCCCTGGTTAAGATTATTTTGTTATTTCCCCCCACTGTTCTCACAGTTTGCTTTTGCTGGGAGTGTCTTCCTGAACACAACTGCTGTCATCTGCCAATCCACCCTTTAAACACCTACAAATATAATGTATATATTTCTCACTACCATAAGGCCAGATGAGATGTCAATGAATTACAACTACCACAAATACAGGTGCTATTTAATGATCTTGAAAATACAATTTTTATATAGAAAACAATTTTTAAGAATTTTGGAAGAAAAAGCCTCAGACCAGCCGTTGCTTATAATTAACAAGCACAGTTGCTTTTGAAAACCTTCATAGGCAAAACACCTCCAACAAAATAGATGTTTAACCAAAACATTTTTAAAGTCCCATACAGTTGCAAAATCTTACAAAGCAACACTTATCTTTTGTGTTCTGCCCCCATATTCATAGAAGAAGGGTGCATTGTTATGCATGAGTATTATTTGAATTCAATTGCATTGTCTGTGTAACTTTGTACGTCTAAGTGCTTTGAAAATACACCTCACTGTGTACTAGGGCTGCTATCCCTATAGTTGCAGTTTCCTGTGATTGACTCCTTGTGTGCTTTCCCATCAGCTCTTAGTTCTAGGTCAAAGCCAGCCCTCTCTCTCTCTCCCTGTATAGAGTTTTCCTAGTATACCTTTGATATCAGAAGCTGTACTAGGGGCTGATCCCTCTCTTAACCTACTGTGATTCCATCAATATTCTTCACCACGTTATTTCCACATATATTCCCCTTTGAGTATTACAGCTTTTCCTCTCAGCTGGGTTGAGGTTCTGGCCATGTCCTTGCCTATGAGGCGACTAGACACGGACTCTGTTTACAGAAGGCAACAATTCTTTCCAAGCAACTGAACTGGTAAGTTGATTTTTTTTTTTTTTTGCTTGCTATGATCACTACATTAAAGAACAGCTAGATTAAGAATTGAGAGTCTACTGGTAAAGCTATTACATGGGAATAATTTATGCTAGCTGTTGAAGCTTTGTGACCACACTTTACCTAGAACAGTACATTTTGACTTCTTATTGCTATAACTAAGTCCTGTCGGTGACAAGACTGAGTTATAGCAATATAGCATTAAGAAGTAGTAATGGAGACACTGCTCAAGGAAAGAATAGTGAACCTTTTAGAATCCAACGGATTGCAAGATCTGAGTCAACATGATTTTACCAAAGGAAAATCATGCCAAATGAATCAGATGACACAAGATTTGCAAAAGAAAGGACACCCCAGATGGAGTAAACAACATGAGAAGTAATCTACAAAAATGTTCTGATGTTTAGCAGCTCAAATTTAATGTGAAGAAGTGCAAAGTGGTGCACTTCAGGTGTAGAAATCCAAAGGAGCAGTATGTGATAGGAGGTGAGAGGCTGATATGCATGGCCCAGAAAAGGAATCTTGGGGTCATAATGTCTGAGAATCTCAAGGTGGCAAAAACAAAGCGACAAGATGGTGATGACAAAACCAAGAAAAATGCTAGGTTATATAGAGAGAGGCAAAACTAGCAGAGAGAGGTACTGTTAATGCCTCTGTACAAGTCATTGGTAAGCACTGTTCCCTCTAAACTATGCAGGAGTCTTCCAATTGCATTACTGCCAGTGGCAGTGAAACAGCATCACGCACTGGGAGGACTCTCACACTGATTAGAGTGAGCAGTGCTGGTGAGGCCCTGCCTGGAGCATAATGTTCAGTTTTGGAGTTCATATCTCACTAAGGATATTAAAAAAAAAAAACTTGAGCTGTTCTGAGGAAGTCAACAATCATGGTATAAGGATTGTGTCAGGAGATGTATGAGAAGAGACTTGAAGACCTGAAAGCGAATGCTACATACCTGTAGAAGGTATTCTCCGAGGACAGCAGGCTGATTGCTCTCACTGATGGGTGACGTCCACGGCATCCCCCTCCAATCGGAATCTTCACTAGCAAAGACGTTTGCTAGCCCTCGCGCGCCCATGCACACCGCGCCTGCGCGACCGTCTTCCCGCCCGAACCGGCTCGTGTTCGTCAGTCCCGTATGTAGCAAGACAAAGACAAGGGAAGACACAACTCCAAAGGGGAGGCGGGCCAGTAGGCCGTGGGCCTGAAGTCTGGAACAGAACTGAGAGACCTTGTGGTTGGTTCGAGATGCGAAGAGATCTACCTAGGGGGTGCCCCACACTTGGAAGATCCGGCGCACTACTCTGGAGTTGAGCGACCACTAGTGAGATTGCATAATCCTGCTCAACCTGTCGGCCATACTGTTGTTTACGCCTGCCAGATATGTGGCTTGGAGACACATGCCGTAACGGTGAGCCCACAGCCACATGCTGACGGCCTCCTGACACAGGGGGCGAGATCCGGTGCCCCCCTGCTTGTTGATGTAATACATGGCAACCTGGTTGTCTGTCTCAATTTGGATAATTTGGTGGGACTGCCGATCTCTGAAAGCCTTCAGAGCGTTCCAGACCGCTCGTAACTCCAGGAGATTGATCTGCAGACCTTGTTCCTGGAGGGACCAGCTTCCCTGGGTGTGAAGCCCATCGACATGAGCTCCCCACCCCAGGAGAGACGCATCTGTAGTCAGCACTTTTTGCGGCTGAGGAATTTGGAAAGGGCGTCCCAGAGTCAAATTGGACCAAATCGTCCACCAGTGCAGGGATCCGAGAAAACTCGTGGACAGGTGGATCACGTCCTCTACATCCCCAGCAGCCTGAAACCACTGGGAGACTAGGATCCATTGAGCAGATCGCATGCGAAGACGAGCCATGGGAGTCACATGAACTGTGGAGGCCATGTGGCCAAGCAATCTCAACATCTGCCGAGCTGTGATCTGCTGGGACGCTCGCACCCGGGAGACGAGGGACAACAGATTGTTGGCTCTTGTCTCCGGAAGATAGGCACGAGCCGTCCGAGAATCCAGAAGAGCTCCTATGAATTCGAGTCTCTGTACTGGGAGAAGGTGGGACTTTGGATAATTTATCACAAACCCCAGTAGCTCCAGGAGTCGAATAGTCATCTGCATGGACTATAGAGCTCCTGCCTCGGATGTGTTCTTCACCAGCCAATCGTCGAGATAAGGAAACACGTGCACTCCAAGTCTGCGGAGCGCTGCTGCTACCACAGCCAGGCACTTCATGAACACCCTGGGCGCAGAGGCGAGTCCAAAGGGTAGCACACAGTACTGGAAGTGACGTGTTCCCAGACGGAATCGGAGATACTGTCTGTGAGCTGGCAGTATCGGAATATGCGTGTAAGCATCCTTTAAGTCCAGAGAGCATAGCCAATCCTTTTCCTGAATCATGGAAAGAAGGGTGCCCAGGGAAAGCATCCTGAACTTTTCCTTGACCAGATATTTGTTCAGGGCCCTTAGGTCTAGGATGGGACGCATCCCCCCTATTTTCTTTTCCACAAGGAAGTACCTGGAATAGAATCCCAGCCCTTCTTGCCCCGGTGGCACGGGCTCGACCGCATTGGCGCTGAGAAGGGCGGAGAGTTCCTCTGCAAGTACCTGCTTGTGCTGGAAGCTGAAAGACTGAGCTCCCAGTGGGCAATTTGGAGGCATGGAGGTCAAATTGAGGGCGTATCCTTGCCGGACTATTTGAAGAACCCAACGATCGGAGGTTATAAGAGGCCACCTTTGGTGAAAAACTTTCAACCTCCCTCCGACCGGCAGATCGACCGGCACGGACACTTTGATATCGGCTATGCTCTGCAGGAGCCAGTCAAAAGCTCGCCCCCTGCTTTTGCTGGGGAGCTGTTGGGCCTTGCTGAGGTGCACGCTGCTGACGAGAGCGAGCGCGCTGGGGCTTAGCCTGGGCCGTAGGCTGGCGAGAGGGAGGATTGTACCTAAGCTTACCAGAAGAGTAGGGAACAGCCCTCCTTCCCCCATAAAAACGTCTACCTGATGAGGTAGATGCTGAAGGCTGCCGGCGGGAGAATTTGTCGAAAGCGTTATCCCGCTGGTGGAGCTGTTCTACCAACTGTTCGACTTTTTCCCCAAAAATGTTATCCGCTCGGCAAGGGGAGTCCGCAATCCGCTGCTGGATCCTATTCTCCAGGTCGGAGGCACGCAGCCATGAGAGTCTGCGCATCACCACACCTTGAGCAGCGGCCCTGGACGCAACATCAAAGGTATCAAATACCCCTCTGGCCAGAAATTTCCTACATGCCTTCAGCTGACTGACCACCTCCTGAAACGGCTTGGCTTGCTCAGAAGGGAGCTGGTCCACCAAGTCCGCCAGCTTCCGCACATTGTTCCGCATATGGATGCTCGTGTAGAGCTGGTAAGATTGAATCTTGGCCACGAGCATGGAAGAATGACAGGCCTTCCTCCCAAAGGAGTCTAAGTTTCTGGGGTCTTTGGCCGGGGGCGCCGAAGCATGCGCCCTAGAGCTCTTAGCCTTCTTCAGGGCCAGATCCACCACACCAGAGTCGTGAGGCAACTGAGTGCGCATCAGCTCTGGGTCCCCATGGATCCGATACTGTGATTCTATCTTTTTGGGAATGTGGGGATTAGTTAGTGGCTTGGTCCAGTTCGCCAGCAATGTCTTTTTCAGGACATGATGCATGGGTACTGTGGACGCTTAGGTGGAGAAGGATAGTCCAAGAGCTCGAACATCTCAGCCCTTGGCTCATCCTCCACAACCACCGGGAAGGGGATGGCCGTAGACATCTCCCGGACAAAGGCGGAGAAAGACAGACTCTCGGGAGGAGAAAGCTGCCTTTCAGGGGAGGGAGTGGGGTCAGAAGGAAGGCCATCAGACTCCTCATCAGAGAAATATCTGATGTCCTCCTCTGCCTCCCACGAGGCCTCATCATCGATATCAGACACAAGTTCACGGACCTGTGTCTGAAGCCGTGCCCGTCCCGACTCCGTGGAACCACGGCCACGGTTGGAGCGTCGAGAGGTGGACTCCCTGGCCGGCAGCGGCGAAGCTCCCTCCCCCGACGTCGTCGGGGAGTCCACCTGGGAGGCAGCCGAAACCGCACCGGGGACCTCACCCCGGGCAAAGGGCCAGCTGTCGCCTCACTCGACAGCACCGGTGGCGCAGGCATCCCCGGTACCGGAGGAGAAGGGCGCAACAGCTCTTCCAGGATGCCAGGAAGAACGGCACGGAGACTCTCGTGCAGAGCGGCTGTGGAGAAAGACTGAGAAGCCGGTGCAGGCGTCGAGGTCAGAATCGGTTCCGAGCACGGAGGCGGTACCGGGCTGTCCGGGGTAGAGCGCACCGACACCTCCTGGATGGAGGGTGAGCGGTCCTCCCGGTGCCGATGCCTGCTGGGTGCCGACTCCCTCGGCGACCCAGAGCTCCCGGTACCAAGACGGGAAGGTGACCGGTGACGATGCTTCTTCGACTTCTTCGAGCGAAGCATGTCACCGGAGCTCCCCGGTACTGATGAGGAGGACGTTGAATCCAGACGTCGCTTCCTCGGGGCCGGGGCCGAAGATGGTCGATCCCGGGGGGGGGCTGTACCTCAGGAGCCCTCAGGGCAGGAGACCTACCCGAAGGCTCACCGCCACCAGCAGGGGAATGGACAGCCCTCACCTACACTCCAGACAAAGCACCACCGTCCGACGACATCAGCACCAGCGGGGGTCCCGGTACCACCGATGCCAATGCACTTTTTCGAAGTCTCGGTACCGACGACAAAGGAGGAAGACGCCTCGATGCCGTCGACGCCGATGCGATCTCCGAAGACTTCGATGCTGCCGACGCCGATGCACCCGACGAATCTCGAGATGCTGTTGCCGTCGAAGCGCCGGAGAACAGAACGTTCCACTGGGCTAATCTCACTACCCGAGTCCTCTTTTGCAAAAGAGCACAAAGACTACAGGCCTGCGGGCGGTGCCCAGCCCCCAGACACTGAAAACACGAAGCGTGCCTATCAGTGAGCGAGATTATCCGGGCGCACTCGGTGCACTTCTTGAAGCCACTGGAAGGCTTCAATGACATGGGCGGAAAAATCGTGCCGGCAAAATCAAAATTCGCGATGATGACAATAGGCACCGAGAAAAAAAGGGAGAAAAACCCGTACGGGCGGCCAACAAGGCCGCTCCCGAAAGCGAAAGGATACTTACGCTGGGAAAAAGCTAGAAATACGGGAAAAAAGGGAACCTACTCTCTTTTTTTTTTTTTTAACAACACAGAAAAGTAGAAAAACCGCGAAAGACGCGCGAGGTCTTCTGAGGGGCATGAAACGGCGGCAAAACACGACCGTCCCGAGCGCGGACAAAAGAAGACTGACGAACACGAGCCGGTTCGGGCGGGAAGACGGTCACGCATGCGCGGTTCGCATGGGCACGCGAGGGCTAGCAAACGTCTTTGCTAGTGAAGATTCCGATTGGAGGGGGATACCGTGGACGTCACCCATCAGTGAGAACAAGCAGCCGGCTTGTCCTCGGAGAATATATATATATACCCTAGATCACGGATTCTCAACCCAGTCCTTGGGTCACACTTAGGTATTCAGGATACCCACAATAAATATTCATGAGATAAATGTTCATGCCCTACCTCCATTGTATGTAAATCTACCTCATGAATATTCATTAAGGTTATCCTGAAAACCAGACTGGCTAGGTGTGCCCTGAGGACTGGCCTGAGAAACCCTGCCACAGATGAAGGAAGGGAATGGGGAGATATGATGCAGATGTTTAAATACTTAAAAGGCATTAACATACAAACAAATCTTTTAAGTAACGAGGAAGTGGTAGAGAGAGAGGACATGAATTGAAGTTTCAAGGAGGTAAACTTAAGAGTAACATCAGGAATACTTTTTTTTTAATGGAAAGGGTGGTGGATGCCTGGAATGTCCTCCTGGTGGAGATGTTGGGGACAAAAATAGTAACAGAAATCAAAAATGCGTGGGATAAACCAGGAAACCCCTACCCAGCAAGAGGATGGAATTAACTTAAAATGATTTTCACACTCTAAACAGGGCAGAGAAGGGTGTAAACTGCATGAAGCAGCAGGTACAACTCTAGCTACCTTACTGGGAGACAAGATGGTCCATACTGGTCTTTATCTGCCATCATTTACTATAGTACTGTGTAACTACAGTGATGTGAAAAATCTTCTGCCCCCCTCCTCCTGGTTTCCCCTATTATTGTCATCGTTGAATGGTTTCTGATCTTTAAACAAAATGCAGTATTAGAAAAAGGGAACCTGAGTAAGTATAGTAAATACATATCACAGTTTTTAAGATACTACATCATTTATTTAAAGGAACAAAGGGAGTCTTTTACTAAAGCTTAGCTTGAGTTATCTGCAACAGGGCCCATTTTATTCCTATTACAACACTTTACTCATGAAGTTCCATTATACAATGTCATCCCCTCCCCCACTGAGATATACCAGACCCACACTCATACGAAATGAATGTGCTATAAAGTACGCATACTTGCTTGTGATCTGTCCGTGCCATTTTTCAGGGCTCAGACCATTAAAAAAAAAGTCTGCCCTGCAGTGGCCCTACTTCCCAGCTCCTGGAGTTGCCATTGAAACCCATTCCAGCCCATCCTGATCTGCCTTGTCATATACGGCACACAGACTATAAAAGTTCATACCGAATTGGCTTCACCTGACCACTGCTGGAGCTGCCATGTAAGCAACACTCCTCCACATCTGTTCATGTGTTAAGTTTTGTTTTGATACTATCCTCTTTCTATTTAGGGATCCTATTTGCCTCTCCCATGCATTTTTGAATTCTGTCACTGTTTTTGTCTCTACCAACTCCAACGGGAGGGCATTCCAGGCATCCACCACCCTCTTTGTGAAAAAGTATTTCCTGATGTTATTCCTAAGTCTACCACTCTGCTTCTCTATCTCTGGAAAAGATTGGTTTATAGATTAATACCATTCAAGTGTTTAAATGTCTGTATCATATCTCCTCTATGCCTTCTTTCCTCTAGAGTATACATACTCAGGTCTTCAAATCATCTCTTCTCGTACATCTCTTGACGCAATCCTGATATCACTTTCCTCTGGTCTGCTTCAAGTTTTCTCACATCCTTAGCAAGATATGGCCTCCATAACTGAACACAATATTCCAAATAGGGCCTCACCAATGACTTGCACAAGGGCATTAACACCTCCCCTTTTCTATTAATGATTCCTACTACTACTACAAATCATTTCTATAGCGCTACAGCCCAGCATCCTTCTGGCTACAGCCACCACTTTTGTCACACTGTTTCGCAGCCTTGAGATCCTCACATACTATCACCTCAAGGTCCCTCTCCTGGTCCGTGCATATCAGCTTCTTGCCCCCTTGCACATACATCTCCTTTGGATTTTTACATCTCAAGTGCATTATTCTGCACTTCTGTTAACTGCCAAACATTAGACCATTCTTCTAACTTTTGCAGATCTAGTTTTCTATTCCCTCTGAGGTGTCCACTCTGTTGCAAATCTTTTTCTCATCTGAAAAAAAGACACTTTTCAATGCCACTCACAAATATATTGAACAGAATCAACCCCAGTACCAGTGCTCATGCACACCATTACTCACCTTTCTTTCCTCTGAGCAAATTCCATTACCACCATCCTCTGTCACTCGTAAGAACATAAGCATTGCCATACTGGGAAGACCGAAGGTCCATTAAGTCTAGTATCCTGTTTCCAAACAGTGGCCAATCCAGGTCACAAGTACCTGGCAAAATCCCAAAAGAGTAAAACACTGATTTTATGCTGCTTATCCTAGAAATAGGACTTGAGAAAATCCACTGCTTATTAATAATGGCTTATGGACTCCTTTAGAAAATTATCCAAACCTTTTTTAAACCACATTCTCAGCAACGAATTCCAGAGTTTAATTACACATTGAGAAAAGAAATATTTTCTCCGATTTTTCAAATTTTCTGTTAACAGCTTCATTGTGTGCCCCCTAGTCCTAGTATTTTTAGAAAGAGTAAACAAGTGAATCACGTCTACCCATTCCACTCTACTCAGTATTTTATAGATCTCTATCATTATCTCCCCTCTGCAGTCTCTTCTCCAAGCTGAAAAGCCCTAGCTGCTTTAGTCTTTCTTCATAGGGAAGTCATCCCACCCCCTTTTACATCTTGTTCTTTGGTTTGTGGCTGAGCTGAGGAAACTACACATCTTATTTCCTCCTTGAAACTAACTACCTGTTCCTCTGATCCTATTCCCACCCATCTACTTAACACTATCTCTCCTACTGTCATCCCTTTTATCTGTCATATCCTCAATCTTTCACTGTCCACTGCGACTGCTCCTGATACCTTCAAACATGCCATAGTCACACCACTCCTTAAAAAACATTCATTGGACCCTACCTGTCCTTCCAACTAACACCCCATCTCCCTCCTCCCTTTCCTATCCAAGATACTTGAACGTGCTGTTCACCGCCGTTGCCTTGACTTTCTTTCATCTCAAGTTATTCTTGATCCCACTTCAATCTGGCTTTCGCCCCCTTCATTCAACTGAAACAGCGCTTGCTAAAGTCTCCAATGATCTGTTCCTGGCTAAAGTCTCCAATGATCTGTTCCTGGCCAGATCCAAAGGTCTCTATTCTATCCTCATCTTTCTCGATCTATCTGCTGCTTTTGACACTGTTGATCACAGCCTACTCCTTGATACGCTGTCCTCACTTGGATTTCAGGGCTCTGTTCTTTCTTGGTTTTCTTCTTATCTCCCCCAGTGTACCTTTAGTGTATATTCTAGTGGATCCTCCTCTACTTCTATCCCACTGTCAGTTGGTGTACCTCAGGGATCCGTCCTGGGACCTCTTCTTTTCTCCATCTATACTTCTTCCCTTGGTACTCTGATCTCATCCCATGGTTTTCAGTATCAACTTTATGCTGATGACTCCCAGATCTACCTCTCCACACCAGAAATCTCAGCCGAAATCCAGGCCAAAGTATTTGTACCCTGTTAACACAGTGTCCCACTGATTGTCCTCTTTCCAACAAGTCTCTGAGATGCCTATTATATCTACCTCATTATTTTGTGCTATATATTCTAACTCTCTCATCTTATTTTTTTAGGCTTCTAACATTTCTGTACAGCACTTCAAATTGTGTTTTTCACTTTGATCTACAAGCTGCTTAGAAGTTGAAGGGGATAACCTGCATCCTTTATCCTGCTCTCTCATTAAGCACACCTGGCTTACTTTCAGCAATGTTGAAACCTCTCTATTGGGATTTCCTAAATGTCCCGTTTCAATAGTATCCTTCAAGGATACTCCACACCAAAATATGCGCTCCCGGGCAACTGTTGGCTTCCCCCCCCCCCCCCCCCCCCCCCCAATTTTAGTTTAAAAGTTATTCTCCTTTTTAAAAGCGCCAGCAGCCTGGTTCCATCCTGGTTTAGGTGGAGCTCATCCTTTCGGAACAGTCTCCCCCTTTCCCAGAATGTTGCCCAGTTCTTAACAAATCTAAATCCCTCATCCCTGCACCATTGTCTCAACCACGCGCATTGAGACTTCAGAGCTCTGCCTGCCTTTTGGATCCTGCGCATGAAAGAGAATCTCTGAAAATGCTACCCTGGAGGATCTGGACTTCAGCTTTCTACCGAAGAGCCTAAATTTGGCTTCCAGAACCTCCCTCCCACATTTTCCTATGTCACCAGTACCCACATCTACCAAGACAGCTGGCTCCTCCCCAGCACTATCTAAGATCCTGTCCAGGTGACGCGCGAGATCTGCCACCTTTGCACCAATCAGGTAAGTAACCAGGTGATCTTCACGTCCACCAGCTACCCAGCTATCTACATGCCTAATGATTGAATCACAAACTACAACAGTTGTCCTAACCCTTCCTGCCTGGGCAGAAGTTCTGAGGCATATCCTCAGTGCGAGAGGACATTGCATCCTCTGGTGGGCAGAACCTACTTCACCAGGGTGATGCTCTCCTTCTAGGAGACCTGTGGGACTTCTCTACAACGTCCCTGTAGGTTTCCTCTATGTACCTCTCTGTCTCCTCAGCTCCACCAAATCTGCTACTCTAGCTTCAAGAGAACGGACCCGTTCTCCAAGAGCTAGCTCTTTGCATCGGGTACACACATATAACCGCTCACCAACTGGGAGAGAATCATACATGTGACACTCAATGCAAAAGACTGGATAGCACACCTCTCACTGCTGGCCTGCTGTCTCCATCTTAGTATTTTTGAGTTTTTCAATAATTTTGCTTAAGGATACTAGTCTAATATAAAAATGTCTTTAGCTTATGTGGTATATTGTGTGATTTATTTAGTGTTTTCTTCTTAGAAAGTAATGAAATGTAATTAAAACTCTATAAAAGCACTCCTCGCTTGTTATCCTAATTAGAATAACTGAATATAAATAAAGAGTTGTGCTAGGGGTGGGCGGGATGAAAACTAAACTAGGTCCTGCTGTGCCTGATAGAGCTACAGCAGGACCTATCTTTGATGTGGTACAAAGTTTGTTTTAAAACTAGGGGAAAAAAAGGAGTATGGAGATTAGTTGATACAGTTTGCTCTTTTATATTTTTATTCTGCCTATCACTAAACTACAATTCCCTTTTTAAACCCCAATCTTTAAGTTCCTAAACACAAAGCAAAATAATGCTCACTTGCCAGAGAAATGTCCTCTGCTCTCAGAACTTCTCAGAAAGTAAGTTAAGTGGAACATTTCCTCTTTATATAGTTTTGAATCTAAGGGAACTACTTCCAACAGACCCTTTCAAGCTAACTCAGCAATCAGATTGCCCTTTGCAAATATTCTACTTTCTCATACCTTAATTAACACATAAATCAGGTCAGTAGCAATGCTACCTCTCCAGCAACCAAAGAACAGAAAATAACTGTCTTTTAGAACAAGATTTGAGCCTTCCTACTATCCTTTTTAAAAGTTCTTTGGCTGTTAAGTTTCTACCTCTAGAAAGAGTTTCAGTTTAAAACTATGGGAAAAGTATCTACTTCTAGAGAAAATTTAATTTTAAAACCATGGGGAAAGGGTTGTACACTTTCAGGCTTATAATCGAAAGTGATCGCCGGCCATCTTATGTCACAAATCGGGAGATAGCCAGCGATTTTTTTAAAGCGGCGAAATCAGTATAATCGAAAGTGGCATTTTTGACTGCATCGCCGCTTTCCCGGCAAAAGTTCAAGGGGGCGTATCGGTAGATACGCGAAGGCGGGACATGGGCGGGCATGGGCATGGCTACCAGATGGCCGGCTTATTAGCAATGCATTGTGGTGGGTGTAGGGTACTGGGCTCTACTCCCATGGTGCTTTTCCCCCCTGCTAACTGGGTCAGAGTGTGCCGTTTTGTTTCCTGTTGTAGTCCATGCGATAGTGGCCATTTTTGTAAGCCAGTTTTAGTTCCCTTTCCTGTGTTACCCACGTTAGAGAACGTAGTTCTTACCTTGCATGGTGCTGAAAGAGGGCATTGTACACCATTGTGCCAGCTCTGACCTATTGCTAATCTTAGTACCAGGGGACTCTTTGTCAGTGGGGCACAACCTCTGATCTGCAGTTAACTGTGAGTAAACATGGTTATTTCAAGAAAGGACTTTTTCAGAGAGATTAGTCTTCAGGTGTGAACTGGTGTGCCAAAGTTATACAGCAGCAATAAGTCCTAGAGGCAGTATGCAGGTCCCTGGAGCAATTTTAGTGGGTGCAGTACATTTGTGGGTAGTGGGTTTGGGGGGGGGGGGTTGGGGGGCTCAGCTCCCAAAGTAAGGGAGCTATGCACGTGGGAGTTTTTATGAAGTCCACCGCAGTGACCCCTAGGGTGGCTGGTTGGTGTCCTGGCATGTCAGGGGGGCCAGTGCACTAAAAATGCTGGCTCCTCCCACGGCCAAATGCCTTGAATTTGGCCGGGGTTTGAGATAGCCGACATAACTTTCCATTATCGCTGAAAAACAAACCCGGCGAACTCCACGGCATTTGGCCGGGCTAAACCGTATTATCTTTTTCGATAATACGGTTCCGGCGCCGCCAAAATAGATCGCCGGCAATCTATTTTGCCGGCGCCATTTCATTATTCCCCTCTGTGGAAACTAGTCAGTAATGCTTGCTTTTCTCTCTTTTTTTTTTTTCTCTCTAAGACTAAATTAGGCCCTGCTATGCCTTCTCAATCTAGAGCAGCAATTCCTGAACTTGATCTGGGGAAACCCCAGCCAGTCAGATTTTCAGAATATCCATGGTGAATATTCATAAGATCAATTTACATATACTCCCTCATTGATCTGCAGATCTATCTCATGCATATTCACTGAGGATATCCTGAAACTCTAAATGACTGAGGTTCCCCAGGAGATGTTTGGGAATCACTGATTTAGAGAAAGAGACAGCACACTTGTTGCAGGTAGAGGGACAACTCCTGAAAGTTGTTTGGAATTGGGGGATCTGCATAAATGTGACGTTCAACTGTACCCCAGGGTTTCTGAGCTGTAATTTAAAGGGGACTTCATAGCTCTCAAAAGAGATTTTGATGTTGGCTATTTGACCACCTGTGTCAGGGACTCACAAGAGCTCTGTTTTACTTGGGTTCAGAGAAAGTTTGCTTTTTTTTTTTAGCCCTTTCTTGAATTCCTGGAAGACAGTCAGTCAGTTTATTCAGGGATATAGCTAAGTCTGGTTCAATTGGTATGAGTAGTTGCATGTCAGCTGCACAAATGTAGAACTGGGTACATTAACCAAATCAGCTCAGCTAGTGGCTTGAGTCAGATTTTATATCATTTGCAGGGCTCTGTTATACTGCTATAAAACTGCAGCAAAGCAATTTACAACCAAATACGCAAAACAGGTAAAAAAAGAAAAAATATATATATAACATACAAACAAGATAAATAAACAAGGCATCAATCACACAAAAATATTCAAATGGAAGGGAATGAAATTAGCACACAATATAAAGCTACTAAAACCTTTTCTATTAAATAAAAACTGACTACAGTATGGATCCCTATGGCACCCCGCAGGTGCCCAAGGCAGCAATGAGGTGCTGCCAAACCATATGGATTTTTTAAAAGGCAGCAAAAGTCAAACAGGATAAAAGTTGTGCAGGAAACAAAATGTACTGTGGAATATTAATGGATAGAAATTCAATGTACAATGGGGAACAAAATAGTGGTGGGAGCATACTATCATCCACCTGGCAAGAATGGACAGACAATGAAATGCTAACAGAAATTAGGGACATTATTACTGATTAAGTAAATGTCACATCAGGGACATGTTAGGGAAGTAAAGACTCTAGATGTTACTGCTTCATTAACCAAGTGACCCAGGAACTAACAGGACGGGAGCTATTTCAGACCTACCCCATGGTAGAATGCATGATTTTCTACAAGACACAATAGAAGTAGGACCACATCCAACGGTGATCATAATGTTAAAAAACATTGTCTTAGCTGGAGAAAGGACACTAAGGAATATTACTGCATTAGCAGTTCACTTTCAAGGGAAAGCTACAAGGAGGAAAACAGTTTAGGAAAAAAATAATAAGGGCAACTGCAAAGTTTAAGATTTTACATCGGGTGTGCACTTTTTTTTTTAACACATCTTGGAAACCCAGAACAAAAACGTGACCATCTATGGGAAAAGGTGACTAAAGTCACCAGAAACATATTTTTCACAAAAGGGCAATACTTTGCGTGACACATTCTCTCCTCTCAACTCTTCCACATTTCCTCCAATGCATTGGATCCTGATCCATTACCAAGCTCTGCCACACTGTAAAGACCTTATCAGGCTCATTTTCAAAGCACTTAGCCTCCCAAAGTTCCATAGAAACCTATGGAACTTAGCCTCCCAAAGTGCTTTGAAAATATGCCTCTAAGGGTGATTTTTTTCCTCCCCTTCAAACTGTCGTCCTATTTATAATTTCCCCCTTCTTTCTAAAATGGATTGAGAAGATTTGTGTCTGAACAAATTATACAATTTTTTGAAAAGTAATCCTAGACAAACTGGTTTTCATAGTCATTATTCTACATAATATTCTCTCCTAGGTCTTGTTAATTCTATTAAACTTATTTCAAACAGTGGTCGGGGTGCCATTCTTATTAAGCTTGACTTGTCTGCTTTTGATTTAATAAATCATTCTTCTCAGACTCCTGGCCGACTTCCACATTTATGGAACTGTTCTTGCTTGGTTTCATTTTATTTATCAGACAGATTTTTTTGGATGTACTGTATCTCAGCACTTTCTGATCCCTGACCGCTCAGCTCATCAGTCCTCTATCGTAGGACCACTTTTCTTCAACATTTTTTTTCTCCACTTGCCTTATTGATTCGGTCCCTTGACCTTTTATATATATGCTGATGACATTCAGATTATTGCCAAGCAAACACTGCAAAGGTGACACCAAAAATAAAGCTAGATGATGTGTAAGTCATACAGAAACTTTATTCAAGCATCCAAAGACTCGACACGACACATGTGACAAACCTAGTGGGAGCCCTGCTTCTTGTAACAATGCACTAAATCACTGAATCTACTTTCAAAACTCTAACCACCTTTCCATATCAGATGAACTCTCTTGAAACCCGTCAACAAAACTACCAATACAAGAAAGTTAGATGATATGCTAAAGGCCACTGAAGTGCAGGTCAAAAACCACAGAAATATTTCTGAAGTTAGTATTAGAAATTTGATTTGCCTTCAAGCCCCAGGTGACTATGGTTTCATCACTGCTGGAGGGGATGGTTCTTCCAACCCTAGACTTCTCACTGCTATTCTGAGGGCAAGAGTCAAGTCCTGCAGCAGCAATCATTCTCCCCTGTAATGTTTTTAGAATATGCTCAAGGCCTGTTGACCCTGGTAGACAAAAATTCTGTAAACAGCACTGCAGTCAAGCAAGAAGGCTAGCGCCAGCCAGTGATTAAAAAATACACAATGGAAAGAAAGACTGCTCTAGTACACAGGATTCACAAGCTACTAAGTCAAGTTCATTATTTCGCGATATGCTGCGCATTGGAAATGCCATCCAAGTGGTTTGCAAAAGCATAAAACACATAGAACATAAGAGAAATGAAATGAAACATAAAATTCACCGTAATCACAGAGTACAGGTTAGATTAACCTAGATTCATCTGACTGCACTAATGCCAACATTTCAAAATAATTGGGGGTGCCAAACACAATTCTTAATTACCCCTTCAATGTTTATGATTATGAGATTCTTGATATACCAGTGAAGCAGTTTGCTCAATACTGGAGGTCCTCAGCCTGATTATGAAGACATGCACGCCAAGACTCTCCACCCACTTCACCATGTAAAATCATAGCCAAGATTTATTAGTCCAAATGACATTTAAAAAAAAAAAAGCTTTTAACTAGTCTTAAATTCCAGGTATAAGGTCTCACACAACCCAAGATCACCTTGATGTGTTACAATGCTTTGAAACCAGTCTGCATTACATCTCTTGTCATCGTATTGAGCAGACATCCAACTTAATGAACAGTAGACAACAGAGTCACACAATTCTCTATGAACTACTTTATTCAATACAGGAACCAGTGAACATATTTAGAATAACCACAAGAAAGAATAAAGTGTACGCTGTATACAAATTACATGTAAATATATGATTATGCTGTCCATAGCATAGTAGTTTACTAGCTTCCTCCTACAGTGTCCAAGGATTCATATTTTGATTTTATGTTTGCCACACTCTTTGGCATTAGCTGCCTGCTCAAGAAATGTATCCTAGTCTTTGCGGAGGAGAGATTCTTTATAAACAATGGTGTATGTACTACACCATGCAGTGGCGTAGCGAGACCAATCATTTTGGGTGGCCCACAGTTAAGATCGACAAGCCTTCCAAAAATTCCTCTTCGCCTTTGTCCTGCATCTCTCCCCCTCTTTTCCGCCCCCAGATCAAGCATTTGCCCCCCACCCCGTGCCCATGGCCCAGCAACCCTCCTCTCCCAGTTTACCTCAGCATCTTTGCTGGTGCAGCAATGACACACATCCACTGCTTGCGGGGCTGATACAGGCGGTGAATGTGCATCGCTGCTGCACCAGCAAAGATGCCGAGGTAAAGGTTGCCAGGCCACGGATAGCAAAGAGAAGAGCAGAGGTGGCTGCCACTGAACTTTTGAAACCGATAACACGTATAATTGGTGCACTGCAATAGTGTAACTCAGGATGGTTCCTTGAAAAATCTTCCCTCCTACACCATTTAATATTGTTAGCTCCTTGCCTGTTGGTATACTGGCATTTTTCTCAGAAGGTTTATTTTTCTCCAATTGACTTCAATCTACTGACTAGTAGGACAGTGCAAAAATATAGAAACCAAAGTATGGAACTGCAGGAAGACAACACAATCAATCCATAAGGAGGAGAACACAGTAAAGGAAAAAGGCAGGAAAAATCCACCTAGACCTTGCAAGAGTCCATAATGAAGCAAAATACCAGAGAAAAAAAAGGCAATAAGAAAAATAGTATTGATTCTAACTTTTCTTTTTTATTCCCATCATCTACCATATCACATTTAGTTTAAATAAATAAAATGACAACACTAAATTTAAGGTAGGACCTTTTACAGTGGAAAGAGAGCGATAAAACAGTCTTATTTTGATGTCTAGGACGAATTTAGCATGGGAGGGGGGCAAGAAAAAAAAGGCTGCATGACAAAGGGCCTCGTCTACTCCTAGAAGGGGAGAAAATCACTAGAAAATTCATTTGTGAAGATCTTAACAAATGACTAAGACTGTAGGTGATAAGACCAGAATCCAGATAGGATGGAGAACCAGTAAAAAAAAAAAGCACAGTAGCCAAGCTTAAAAATCCTATACTTGATTCTTGAAGATACTAACAGCTAATTTTGCTCTACCAAAAGAGAGGTGACAGGGTCTGATCTTCCTATATCATTGATACCACCACCTCAGACACCTTTTGGATTAATTTCAAGTAGTTACGCTCTTCAAACACTCCTAGGCATGGGAAACAATACATAAGGCAGACTAGTCAACTCTTCCACATCTGACCACTGTGGTGATGCCCCCAAGAAGTGATCCTACTACAAAGAGAATGAAATTGAGGACACGTCTGGATCCTCTTATCTGGAATACAGTAGAGGCTCTAACATAAGATGCTTCTGAATCATGCTTGCTAAGGTTAACTGTATCCATGTAGTATCCCACTTGCTACTGGAGTTTCCCTGGCAAAAGCCTAGATGGGATAGTCACTAAACCTGATATCTTGCTATCTCCTGTAGAGCTATGGTAAAGACTCATTATGGTGAATGCCCTTGCACCATCTATAGCAATGGATTTAATAGATGTTCTGCAGTTTATGGTTTGGGAATGATGAACAGTTTGTAAAGAACATAATTTTCTCAATACGGTATTTCTAGTTCTCACCTTTAGGCATTGACTTTCTTGCTGTGCTATCAGTAGAACAAGAAGGTAAAGCTATTTCCTCCTCAGGACTTTGTACGAGAGTTGACATAGCTCAGAAGATTTGGTTTCAGTGACAATAATGGAGCTTTTATCAAGGAGGACTTCAGCTCCCTATGAAGCTGCTCCTTAGGCTTTACACCATGCAAATATACCAATGTGAACAGCCCATGCAGACAGACTGTTTCCAGACAATGTATAATGTGGCAGATTTGAAAACGTTACTACAGAAAATTAAACAATAGGTTACTCATATAAAGAACTGTTAAAGAACCTAAGAAATTATTCTTAAACTCAATCCAATCAATATAAATGGAAAAAAAATCCAATCAATATAAGTGAAGAAAAAAAAAAAAGAAGAACTCTGTGAAAAATGTCATGACCTTGGCCCCCTGGCTCCACATGTGAACAATTTTTAATGAAAAGAAAAACTAAACTCAGGCTCATATAGCATAAACATCAAAACGAGGTACCAGTATACTTTCACGTGTATCTTTAGTTAACTGCCACACTCATTAGATTAACTATTAATATCATTATACTATTAGTTTTAAATTGACTTATCTTGAAATCTTTTTCATCATATCGTCACCATAACCTTCAGTGCTCTGGGATCATGATGTTCTTTTTTGTAAAGAAATTCCTCAAGGACTCAAGCCTCAGAGAATAATCTATATATATAAAACTCACCCTCAACGTTCTGAAGACAGTG
Source organism: Microcaecilia unicolor (assembly GCF_901765095.1). NCBI lineage: Eukaryota > Metazoa > Chordata > Amphibia > Gymnophiona > Siphonopidae > Microcaecilia > Microcaecilia unicolor. The sequence goes on along the minus strand of NC_044033.1, from coordinate 260,551,880 downwards.
ACGTCAGTGAAGCCAAGCCCTGACTTCCTTCAAAAAGTTTCGAAGGTTCGTGGTGGTGAAGCCACCAAAATCGTTCCGGGCCCCGCCCTCGAGGGCAGAGCAATGGCAGAACAACGAAGGGGTTGGCAGGGAGAGAGGCAGGGAGGCGGAGGGGGAATCGCTCTGGGCCCCGCCCTTGCGTCAAACGTCATGACGTTGAGGGCGGAGCAATACCAGAACGAAGGGGTTGGCAGGCAGGCAGGCAGGCAGGGAGGCAGGGAGGGGGGGTTGCCGACGAAAACCTTGATACCAGAACGAAGGGGTTCACAGGGAGGGAGGCGGGGGGGGTTGCGAAATCGCTCCGGGCCCTGCCCTCGCGTCAAACGTCATGACGTTGAGGGCGGGGCAATGGCAGAACAACGAAGCGGTTGGCCGGAATCGTGACAGTGTCAGGCCAAAAAGGCCCACGAAGTCCAGTATCCTGTTTCCAACAGTGGCCAATCCAGTTCACAAATACCTGGCAAGATCTCAAAATGTAGATAGATTTCATGCTGCTTAACCCAAGCAGTGGGTTTACCTTAATAACCATTTATGGACTCTTCTTCCAGAAATAAAAAGCAAACCAGTAATGATGGCTCAAATATGGTACTCTATTGTATTATGCACAACGTAAATTTTGACCTGACAAAATGAGGGATTCCTGCTAGGTGGCTAAGGTAAAACCTTACTTCCTCCTTTGCCATCTTGTATGTTTTATGTCACCAGAGAGGGAGGGGGGCTTTGGGGAAGTTTTCTTTCACACTCTGCAGCTGAGTGACCGCAGAAATAAAAGTATGTTGGCTTATTGGAAACTATTATTGAAAACAGACCAAATGAAAAGACTTGCTCTTTTGTTGAATGAAAAAATGGAAAATTCAGGGTGGGACAGATTCTTCAGCCATTTTATATTCCTATTAAACCTGTCGCTTCTGAACATGGGTCCAAGAAACAGAACAAGGCAATAACGGACTGCCCAGTTGCCCACATCGATTACCTCTAGAGCATGCTTTAAGACAGATTTCACCTCTAAGGTATAGAGAGCGGAAAAAAATGAAAGAAAAGCAATTTAGCAGTAGCTATTGTGCTAGTGGATGCTGCTGGATTTACAAGGACCTTTCACAGGGCACTGCTGTGAAAAGAGCAGAGTCACTGCTAGGACAAGAAAGGATTACTCAAAAAAGACAGAGTGGGAATAATCTTACTTAGTATGACAGCAAAGCTCAGCAGGAAACCTATTTCAGTCCTAACTTCCCTTTTTGATTCCACTTTCAAATAAAACACACACACACAAATAAAATCAATTGTAACATAGGCAAAAAAGCACCACAAAAATGCCATGCACATCCTAATCAGTCATTCAGATCAGCATTCTTAATAAAATGCACTCATGGCGCAAGCACGTTATCAGCACACATAAAAAGAAAGAGCAATTCAATGCAGAGGAAACATTCTAAAAAGCTTAAGTACATTAATTTTGCCAAAACTGCATGCACTAATCACAGAACTTGCTACTGTACTCACAACGTGATACCCAATTACAGTAACGCAAGATGACAAAAGCAAATTAAGCACCTTTGCTTGTCTGCTGATTGTAATTAACGGGCAAAGCTACCTGCGCGTCCTCCTCCCCCACCCTGCAACTGGAAGCAGCACAAAATAAATTTATATAGCAATAATTAAACCTCAACACGAATGGTTCTAATGCAAATACAGCAGGACAGGTCCATTGCTTTCTTCCGAACGAGAGACAATGGTTACTCCTACTTCTGTTTCTTAACGGCGGAGTCTGTCGAGAGATACAATCCTGCGTTCTATCATGGAAAAAAAAATAAAAATTAAATTGTGTCCTATAAAACTACTGTGGACGCTGTGGCTCCTAGTTTATGGATTATGTTAAGTTTATTAAAGGGCAAAATTGGATATTTTTATCCTGATTTAATCTTTTCTGACTCTGTGATGGCCAGTGTCCAGGTTCTTGCCTCCAGGCAGAGGAAAAAAAAAAAAGAATGGTTGATTTTGCTGATTTGCTGAAATGACACATGACCTGTCTAGCCATCTATTTTTACAGAAAATGTCATCCTGCATCACTGTTCACAAGGACAGTTTCTAAAAGATTAAAATGTACAGAATTCAATGCCTCCTGGCCCCTAAACTTTACATTATCTCAACCCAATACACCAAATAAATGTATCAATAGCACCAGGGCTTGCCCTACCATTAAGCAACTGTTTTTCGACACATGGCCCTGCATTTCAGCACCCACTGACAAGCAATGCCCCCCCATCCCTCACAGGATACCCTTGAATAAAACTATTAGCTAACAAAATCAGTTTCTTTAAATATGTCAGAGCACAAAGGCAGTACCAAACCAGAAATTCTACAGGCCAGAAATTAGGTTAAGCAAAAGATGTCCCTGAAAGGACTCCAAGCAAAACCCAACTGTAGGAGCCCAGTTCTCATCTCACACAAGACGGCCGCAGACAGAATTCACAAGAGACATGGGCTTTACAAGTGACAAAACTCAGAAAAATAGCTATAACAGTAACTCTCCACCAACCGGAGCACACCTAGTCAGTCGAGTTTTCGATATCTAGAATGAACATGCATGACTGATTCGAGTACAATGGAGGCAGTGCACTGTGGACACTCTGAAAAACTGACTGGCTAGATATCCTGAGGATTACACTGAGAACCACTGCTGGGCCTCAGACCACAGGATGGTAGTATCACACAAAGGTTTCAGCATAAAAAAATAAAAAGACAACCAGAACCAATATGACAAATCAGTGGAAGCACTTTGGTTCCATGGCTTAACGTAGAAGTTAGGCATGAATAGAAACAGAGAAAATGAAGGTAAATAAAGACTATTTGGCCTATCCAGTCTGCCCATCCATGCCATCTACTATCCTTTCCTCTCCCTTAAAGATCCTATGTACTTGGCCCAAGCTTTCTTGAATTCAGATATAGTTTTTGTCTCCACCACTTCCACTGGGAGGCCAAATTCACCACACTTTCCAGGAAGAAATATTTCTTCACATTATTTCTGAATCTGTTCCCTTCCTCCTGTGCATTTATGTCATGTAGGTATTTAAATGTCTCTATTATATCCCCCCTCCATCCTTTCTTCTAAAGAACACATATTGAGATTTTTTAAGTCTGTCCCCATACGCTTTATGACAAAAACCACCGACCGTTTTAGTAGCCATCCTCTGGACCGACTCCATCCTGTTTATAACTTTTTGAAGACGTGATTCCCAGAATTGCACAGACATCTAAAAACATTTTTGCACAAAAAAAAGGGATGGACCAAGACCACACCAAACACAAACAAAAATATATGGGCAAATATTCAGCCTGCAGCAATCAGCAGTTTTTAAACCACCGACAACTGTGGGCAGAATTAAACCCACACATGCAATGCCAGACTGTGTCCAGGCACTGGTGCTGAATATCCACGTTAGCTGTTGACCCAGAATTTAAGCAAGTGCCAGCCAATATTAGTACGCAGCAAACGGGAAAAGACAGGACTGTCGTTTGTGTAGTGCTATCTGCCAGCTTAGCATGCAGGCATCGACACGGAATATGGCCAATGCCAGCATAACTGTTGGCTCACCTCAACTCTGCCCACAAACTACTCCAGGAATAACCACATGGTGTCACAGTGGTCAGAGTGGGTTATTCAGAAGCACTGTGCAGTTAAATGCTGATGAATATCCTGGAATATCCCACTGAGTGTTGAAAACCATTGATTATCGGCCCCATAACATTTAACACATTGTGAAGTGCTATACTTCAGACTTTGGAAGTATACAATTTCTTTGTATACTTCCAAAGAAGTATAGCGCCCCACCAAAGCCTTAAAAAGAGACCCCCACCTCTTTTTAAGGCTTTGGTTTTTTGTATGGAATAAAGCTAACTCAGAAAAACCACATGAGATTAGATACAAACATTAAATAATCAAGGTTAGAATATTATTACAAGGTGCCAGTGTAACATGAAGGAAGGTAATTTGGAACTCCAGAACAATGATCCTGAAAAGCCACAGTACCCTCACGGCCCACATGATGAGGTAAGTGTTCAAGAAAGCTCTTCTTAGCTGGAGAGCTACACAGCTATACACAGTGGTTCAAGTGTCTGTGTCAGCTGGCCCTGATCTCAATGGAATATTTCCAGAGCCGTGACATGGGGGCGGGGGGGGGGGGGAGTAAATAATCTAAAACCTAGAAGCAATGTTCCCTCCAATTACATTCCTGCAAAGGGGGGGGGCTTCAATATTGTGTCTTCAATCACTACAGTCAGGCAAGTCCTCTAGAGTTCTTCAGTTGCCTATCCCTTGCTATTGAAAATGTGATAATGAAACAGCACTCCCCCCCCCCCATCCCCACTGACAGGAATGTAGGTGGCAGACTCCCATACAGCTTAGTTTAATGAAGAATTAAAAGAACTAAAAACACAAGTCAGAAGACTAGAGCGAGCATGGAATAAGAAAAAAGATGACTCTGCACTCAACGACTGGAAACAACTACAAAGAAAATACAAATACACCATCAGACAAACTAAAAGATCATATTACAAAACTAAAATCGGACCAGACTACAAAGACACACAAACTATTCCAACTCGTAAACAAACTATTAAACACCACACCGGTTACTTCTAACAACATAGACACCCCATCAGCAAACAATCTTGCCAACTACTTCAAAGAAAAAAATTATATAGCTATGACTTATGATACCTAACAACACAACTGATTATGCAAACCTCCTCGAGTGTTTAGACCCAATACCAGGAGAACATCCAGCAGACCGATCATGGACCAACTTTGACATACTCCCGATCGACAATATCTCTCAATCGCTCAGAAGATACACCAAATCACAATGCAAATTAGACATCTGCCCCACTAACCTTATAAGATCTGCCCCTCAACTACACAAAGCAGGGCTCTTCCCAAAGGATAAAGGAAACATTCTACTTACCCCTTTACCGAAAGACGCAAAGAAAAGTACAAATGATTTAACCAACTACCGCCCAGTGGCATCTATTCCGTTGATAACCAAACTTATGGAAGGCGAAGTGACGAAACAGCTCACTAACTACCTAAATAAACACTCAATTCTTCATGAATCTCAATCAGGATTTCGGTCGAACCACAGCACTGAAACAGTACTAGTGACTTTAATGAATAAATTCAAACAAACAATTGCAACTGGCAACAACATATTTCTCTTACAATTCGACATGTCCAGCGCCTTCGACATGGTCAACCATGAAATATTACTACATATCCTAGAATACTTTGGAGTTGGAGGCAACGTTCTTAATTGGTTCAGAGGATTCCTGACCACAAGGACATACCAAGTAACAGCTAATTCGACTATATCAGCCACATGGACACCTGAATATGGAGTCCCCCAAGGATCCCCTCTCTCGCCAACCCTCTTCAACCTAATGATGATACCCCTAGCCAAGCTACTAACCAATCAAAACCTCAATCCATACATATATGCAGACGATGTCATGATCTACATCCCATTCAAACATGATATAAAGGAAATCACCAAGGAGATCATCCAAAGCTTCCAAATCATGAACTCCTGGGCGGACGCATTTCAGTTAAAACTCAACGCAGAAAAAACGCAATGTCTTATACTCACCTCACAATACAACACTTGGAAGGTCACTACCATTAACACACCAAACGTTTCCCTCCCAGTCTCAAACACTCTGAAAATTCTTGGAGTGACCATTGATCGAAATCTTACACTCGATTGCCACGTGAAGAACACAACCAAGAAGATGTTCCACTCCATGTGGAAACTCAAAAGAGTAAAACCTTTCTTCCCAAGATCTATTTTCCACAACCTGGTACAGTCAATGGTATTAAGTCACCTAGACTATTGTAACACACTCTATGCCGGATGCAAAGAACAGACTGTCAAGAAACTTCAAACAGCCCAGAATACCGCAGCAAGACTCATATTTGAAAAAACAAAATATGAAAGTGCAAAACCCCTAAGAAAAAAACTACACTGGCTCCCACTTAAAGAACGTACCACGTTCAAGATCTGTACGATTGTTCATAAAATTATCTACGGAGATGCCCCATCCTACATGCTAAACCTTGTAGACCTCCCTCCCAGAAATGCTAAAAAATCTGCCTGCACATTTCTTAATCTACATTTCCCCAGCTGCAAAGGAGTAAAATACAAACTAACACATGCGACCAGCTTTTCCTACACGAACACGCAGCTGTGGAATGCACTACCAGCTAGCTTGAAAACAATTAACGAAATAACTAACTTTCGCAAATCTCTGAATACATACCTCTTCAATAAAGCCTACCCCGAGAATTCATAGCTTAATTATAACACTTCACCACTCCAACCTTCCCTGAAATTCTTCTTTCTATAACTATCTGATAGCTCTCTTTGTTATCCTTGATCTATTGTAACACCAACTGTATTTTTGTTATCCTTGAACTTTGTAACACTAAGAAGCATATTTTCAAGGCACTTAGCCTTCCAAAGTTCCATAGGTTTCTATGGAACTTTGGAAGGCTAAGTGCTTTGAAAATATGCCTCTAATTGTATCTTTTACCTTGGAATGGCAATGCCATAACAGGTTTATGTAAGCCACATTGAGCCTGCAAATAGGTAGGAAAATGTGGGATACAAGTGCAGTAAATAAATAAATAAATAAAGCAAACACTGAAGTCTAAAATGTTAACATCGCCAAACATAGACATGTCACTAAATACTCCACTTCCATTTGTCAGTTACTACCAAAGGTAAGACTCAAACTTAAAGCTCTATGGTACCCACCCCTGGTCCTTGAGGGCCACAAACCAGTATGCTTCCAAGCTATAGCAAATTTAACCCCTCCTCACCCCTGCTCCCAGAACTCTTCTGGGCAAGGGGGTCCGGTCCACTCAGTACCTGACTCACTCTTCCAGGCACAGTGCCTTTCTCCAGTTTGGGGGAAAGGATCTTCCTTTCAGGGGCCAGTACAATAGAGCAATATAGTCAACAAAGACTCAAACAGTTATAATATTCCAGAAAATAGAACCACTTCATATGCAAATTATTTGCCATTCTGTGATTATTTTCATAACTTATGTAAACAGGAAAGACAATACTTTCCCAGTTCAGTTGCAGAAAACTGACGGTGTGCTTAACTCTGAGACGTACCAGGTTACCTATTCCCAGTCCACTCCCCTGAAAAGCTGCCTTTACACCTGCACAATTAACCATAACCTCTTACATTCTTCCTTTTACAGCCCTAATCCTGGATTACTTCTATAAAACAAACGATAACATACGTAAAATACCTGTGTGTCAGCAGTTAAAAACAAATAGAACTGGCCGGTTTTCCCATGACTCAACATCTGAGAAATTAAACAAAACAAAAAAAATCTCCACCACTGTTTAGTGCCGTGCTATACTGCCTTCCTGGCCCCACCCCTGGATGCAAAGTGCCACAGTGCCCACCATAATAGCACCACTAAGAAGTTGACACTGAATGTACCTTACAACCAGGAAAAGGTGGAATATACTTCCATACTTCCCCTTTTACCAATAAGGATGTGAAACCTTTTACCAATTAGTAGATCCTTGCCCTATGTACATCCTTAAGTGAGCAGACACACAGCACGGTCTATTTACTGTAGGTCCCATGCCATGCAATGCTACCTACTTGCTAATCATGTTCGATCATGGTAGCACACTAACTTTAGTAAGTCTAGCCCAATAATTTACTACTACCAAATATTTCTGCAACACTACTAAAAGTATCTGAACAAAACTGTACTGTGAATAAAACATAGAAAAATACCACAATCACGACCTGAGAAAAAAGCACTTTTTGCTCAGTTTCAGGTGTTTTCCCACAAGCGCCCTTTTCAACATTATATTATATGACTTATATTCCACCTTTATTTATTTATGTACTTATTTAGATTTTGCTCACACCTTTCAGTAGTAGCTCAAGGTGAGTTACATTCAGCTACACACAATCTAAGTTTGTACCTGAGGCAATGGAGGGTTAAGTGACTTGCCCAAGATCACAAGAAGCAGCAGCGGGATTTGAACTGGCCACCTCTGGATAGCAAGACCGGTGCTCTAACCACTATCACGCTTATTTTCGAAAGAGAAGGACGCCCATCTTTTGACACAAATCAGGAGATGGGCATCCTTCTCGCAAGGCTGGCCAAAGTTCACGGGGGCGTGTCGGCAGGGTAGCGAAGGCGGGACTGGGGCGTGATTAAGAGATGGCCGTCCTCAGCCAATAATGGAAAAAAAGAAGGGCGACCCTGACAAGCACTTGGCCGACTTCACTTGGTCCATTTTTTCTTGCGACCAAGACTCTAAAAGGTGCCTGAACTGACTAGATGACCACCGGAGGGAATCGGGGATGACCTCCCCTTAGTTCCACAGTGGTCACTAACCCCCTCCCACCATAAAAAAACAAGTTTAAAAATACTTTTTTGCCAGCCTCAAATGCCATACTCAGGTCCATCGCAGCAGTATACAGGTCCCTGGAGCAGTTTTAGTGGGTGCAGTGCACTTCAGGCAGGTGGACCCAGGCCCATCCCCCCCTACCTGTTACACTTGTGGTGGTAAATGTGAGCCCTCCAAAACCCACCAAAAACCCACTATACCTACATCTAGGCTCCGATAATGTGGGTTTCCCTTCCGCAGCGCCGCCCTTAGAGATGGGTGCCCCCATTCGATTATGCCCCTCTATGCCACTCCTCCACTTTGTCCAACAGAATGCAAAGTGGATTACAAAAACGTGTCCTGCTCATCAGTGAGTTCTGGCTCAGTCATGCTTTCTAAAATAGAGAACATAAGAATAGCCATACTGGATCAGACCAATAGTCCATCTAGCCCAGTATCCTGCTTCCAACAACAGCCAATTCAGGTCACAAGTACCTGACAGAATCTCAAATAGTAGCAAGATTCATTCTACTGATCCCAGGGACAAGCAATAGCTTTCCCCACGTCTAGCTCAATAGCAGACTATGGACTTTTCCTCCAGGAACGTGTCCAAACCTTTTTTTTAACCCAGATACACTAACCGCGGATACCACATCCTCTGGCAATGAGTTCCAGAGCTTTACTATTCGTTGAGTGAAAAAATATTTTCTCCTGTTCATTTTAAAAGTAATAACTTCCTCGAGTGTCCCCTAATCTTTGTACTTTTTGAAAAAGTTAAAAATTAATTTACGAGTGGCAGTGACAGACACCCCTCTGCAGCCTACTTCAAATCATACTTCAGTCCTGCTTGAAAGCACCCTTCACTAGCAGCTGCCAAGACCGGGTTCACAAGCAGCTAACCACCCCAATATCTGTGCAACAGAGAATGACAAAAATAGGGTTTGTTTTCTTCAAAACATGGGAGCTGAGCCAGTGTAGTAGGTTTATAAGACTTGAGTCACCTACTAACCCACAGGAAAGCTAGGGTCCCTGGTAATAAATCATTGCAGGAAATACAATGGGAAACAGAAAGGACCTGTAGCTCCACTTACCGCTTAATGAGTTTAAATGGCTTAAAATTACCCTTACATTGACAGGTGGTAGTTTCATTTAACATTAATTTGGTCTCATTAATAATTATTTAGCAGTTTTTTAACCTCTCTTTCTTGCAGCCTTGTCTTCTTCCTCCTCACACAGAGCTCTCTCTAGAAACCATCTTGCTGAGCTGACAGAATTTTCCCCGTTTTTCTCCCACATAAGCTGTCAACCAAATGCTGCAGTGGCTCTCTGGGGCCAGGAGAGCAGAAAGCAACTCCTGCCAGAACAATGTTCAGCAATGCTTTAACCAGTCATAGGAAGCCTGCAGTTTAAGGGACTTCCTACACTTTATGTTCACAAGCAAACATTTGGTCCTAAGTGTCTATTATTAAAGATCCAGTTAAACCAATAGCCTATGAAACGTTTTGCAAGCTATTTCAATAGAACACCCCAAAGTAAACTGTTCAAAATGCAGGAGGAAGAGTCGAGCATAAAACCCAGGTCCCACTTCTTCATACATCAGGGATGGGCAACCTTTATATACCGAGGAACATATGAACGTCAGTACTGTTCCTGGCGGGCCGCAACATTATGTAATGTTGGACCCAGAAATGCAGAGAGGTCCACAGACCTTCTGTGATACGTAACAAAATTAACTGAAACCAATGGAAACAAACTGCTAGAGTGGCTATTCTGAAAATCTTTGCAGAATCCAGTATTTCAAATTGCCAAAACTCTGGTTAATGACATTTTCTGTGTCTACTTCCCACCATACAAGCCAACGTTTCAAAACTATTGGGGGTGCTAAACCCAATAGAAATTACCTATCCCTGGACATAGTCAAGGAGTTTGTTCAATATTGGGGGTACTCAACCATCCACAGAGCTAGCGCCTATGCTTCCTACAGTCTCATAGGCCTCGTAAAATTAACGGGCTACATTCAGCCTGCAGGTTGCAGATTGCCTACCCTTGTCATATATGAAGCAATAACTACCAAATCACAGGATAGGCCTTACCCATGTATTTTCATCACACTCCACACCTTTGACTAAGGATGGCCTGCAATGATTTAATTCTACAACATGCCTTCCAAACATTTCAATTGAAATAGCAGCTTCCTGCAAATATTTAAGGATTAACATGGTCTCATTTAAGACATCCTGGGAAGTCAATTCATAAACTACAAAAGGCCACTTCTTTAATGACAATGAAATTGTACAGTGAATTCAAACAGCTTCCATTCACAAGCAGTCAATAAAATGTATAATACATTTGTCCAAACACCTGGTTGCAGAACATGTGGAAACTTCAGCAGCAAAAGAAAATTAAAAGGAGCAACAGACTCAAACCAGAAAACATGCTGTCATCTGCACATTTTATTCTCTAAATCATTTCGGAACATAAGATCACGTGCCATACTGAATCAGACCAAAGGTGCATGAAGCCCAGCATCCTGTGCCCAACAATAGCCAGTCCAGGTCAAACACCTGGCAGGATCCATTGTTGTTTATTCAAATGGAAAGCAGTGGTTTTCGCCAATCTACACGGCTAATCGTTTGTGAACTTTTCCTCCAGGAACTTGTCTAAACCCTTTCAAAACCAGCTGTGCTGTCGAAAAAATCTCTGACCATAAACTACTGTACATAGCTTAACCGTGCACTGACTGAAAAAAACACTCTCTCAGATTTTGCTATCCCCCCCCCCCCCCCCACACACACACAGGATTCTATGCGGCCCTTTTACTGAGCTGTGGTAAGCATTAATGCGCGCTTACCGCAGGTTAAAATCCATTACTGCGAGGCACACTCAGGCATCCTGCTGTAGTTTTCGGATCTTTGCTTGCTTCCCCCACCTGCTAAATACTTTTTATTTTTTTTTAGCATTGAGGGGGGGGCACATTTAGGGGCAGAGAGTAGGCATGCCCAGCGCTGATCAGGTAGCGCTGCTACATCACCTCGCACTAACCGATTAGCACATAGTAACATAGTAAATGACGGCAGATAAAGACCTGTACGGTCCATCCAGTCTGCCCAAGAAGATAAACTCATTTTACATGGTATGCGACACTTTATATGTATACCCGAGTTTGATTTATCCTTGCCATTCTTAGGGCACAGACCATAGAAGTCTGCCCAGCACTATTCTTGTACTAAAATTTCTGAAGTTAACGTCGAAGCTCCTTAACATTTACACTCCAGCCCATCCATATCTATTCAGTCACGATCAGGGCACAGACCGTAGAAGTGTGCCCAGCACTGGTTTTGATTCCCAATTACTGGTGTTGCCACCCAATCTCCACTATGATTCCGTGGATCCATTCCCTCTAAACAGGATTCCTTTGTGTTTATCTCACTCATGTTTGAATTCTGTTACCATTTTTATCTCCATCACCTCCAACACATGGTTAACATGGGGGCTCTTACCACCTGGAAAATAGGTGTCGGTAAGGGCTCCCACACTAATGGCCACACACTAATTGGTAAATAACAACAAGACCATTAATTGAGGAAATTGAAAATGCAGCCATTTTACAGCAATGCTAAAAGTGGCCTCAGCTCACGTGAAACCCACACTAGTCATAGAGCAGGCCACTTTGTTTAGCGCAACTTAGACAAAGGGCCCCTATATGTTTTTACCATAGCATCTCTGCCTTCTTCAAGGAAAGCCATTCCACCCCTTTTACCATTTTGATTGTCTTCTTTGTATCTTCTCTAAGTTTGCTATTTATTTTCTGAGACTGGAAGACCAGAACGGCACAGGGTGGTCAAGGTGTGGTTTTTACCATGGTTCAACAGAGAGGAGTTACAATACTCTCCATTTTATATTCTATTCCATTCCAAATAATAATTTTGCTATTTACTTTCTGAGACTGGAAGACCAGAACTGCACAGGGTGGTCAAGGTGTGGTTTTTACCATGGTTCAACAGAGAGGAGTTACAATACTCTCCATTTTATATTCTATTCCATTCCAAATAATAATTTTGCTATTTACTTTCTGAGATGGGAGACCAGAACTGCACAGAGTAGTCAAGGTGTGGTTTTTACCATGGTTCAACAAAGAGGAGTTACAATAAGACGGGACACTATGTAAGAGGAAACCAGCAGAAGGAGTAGTGAAGGTAGCAGTGAGGACGTTAGAATGCTTTTGCATTGGTCCATGGTGCAACCGCACCTCAAATATTGTGTTCAATTCTGGTCGCCGCAGCTCAAAAAAGATACAGTAGAATTAAAAAAGGTACAGAGAAGGGTGACGGAAATGATAAAGGGGATGGGACGACTTCCTTAAGAGGAAAGGCTGAAGCGTCTAGGGCTCTTCAGCTTGGAGAAAAGACGGCTGAGGGAAGATATGATAGAGGTCTATAAAATAATGAGTGGAGTGTAACGGGTAAACATGAATCATTTGTTTACTTTTTCCAAAAATACTAGGACTAGGGGGCATGCGATGAAGCTACAAAGTAGTAAATTTAATACGAATCGGAGAAAATTTTTCTTCACTCAACGTGTAATTAAACTCTGGAATTCGTTGCCAGAGAAAGGCGGTTAGCTTAGCGGGGTTTAAAAAAAGGTCTGGCTGGCTTCCTAAAGGAAAAGTCCATAGACCATTATTAAATTGACTTGAGGAAGATCCACTGCTATGTCTGGGATAAGCAGCATAAAATGTGTGAACTTTTTCGTGATCTTGCCAGGTATTTGTGACCTGGATTGGCCACTGTTGGAAACAGGATGCTGGGTTTGATTGGCCTTTGGTCTGTCCCAGTGTGGCAATACTTATGTACTTAGTGCTCTTCCACAAAATAACAGAAGGACGAGAGATGTAATGAATAAAATCTTTATTCTTCAAGGCCCAACACGGTACTGTGTTTCGGCGTGAAGCCTACATCAGGGGTCTGTACGTAGAATCACTGATGAGGATTGGGTGTCAGGATAACAGTCTTTAAAAAGACACAATCCTAGCAGACATGCAGTGAAACATCTCTTGTCCTTCTGTTATTTTGTGGAAGAGCCCTGCTACATTCACTACTCCTTCTGCCGATTAGAATATACTAAACCATGCTTTAAAAGTTTACAGTTTCTACCAAAAATGCAGATGCACATCTATAATTAGCAATGTTACAAGAAAATTCATACAGAAATGAGTCTTTCAAGACCTCTGAAAAAAAAAACAGAACTATCAGAATGCATGACATATTGTATGTGAGATTCATCAAAGTATTTCTTCACTAACCAACATACTCCCCATTCAAGTACTATGGAAGTAAACTGTAGACAGAAAAACAAATTTAAGGATTTGTTGTTGGGGAGGGGATAGGTGGCTGTTTTTGTGAGAACTAGCTTCTAGCTCAGGCTTGCCCAAGGTTCAGTCCACGAGGGCAGCAAGCAGACCAGGTTTTCAGGATATCCTTAATGAATATGTAAGACATCGATCTCCATAAAAATGGATGTATCGGTAGAGACCAGGTTTTCAGGATATCCTTAATGAATATGTAAGACATCGATCTCCATACAATGGATGTATCGGTAGAGATATCCTGAAAACCTGGTCTGCTTGCAGCCCTCAAAAATTGAACTTGGACAAGCCTGTTCTAGCTTATATAGCCCAACCACCACAGACAAAGAATGCCATATGAAAATATTAAATATTCTGACAATAACATTTCATCTGCAATTTAGAAATTGCACATGGATCTCTCAGACTTTCAGTTTAGCTATACACCACTTTTCACATTAAATAATGAAAGAGAATTAAGGCATATAATGAAAAAAAGAAAAAGATAACTGCATTTGAATATGGTTCTTTGGGGCCTAATTCACTACAAAGGTAATACATTTGGGGGGGGGGAGCGTTGACAAGAATCAGAACTTCACAGCACTAAATCCACAAGGCTGAGACTGGAAAAGCTCTTGGAATAGACCAGGGGTTCCCAAACCTGGTCCTGGAGGCATCTCAGCCACTCAGGTTTTCAGGATATCCACAATAAATATTCATAAGAGAGATTTGAACATAGTGGAGGCAGTGCATGCAAATCTCTCAACAATATTCATTGTGGAGATCCTGAAAACCTGACTGGCTGAGATGCCTCCAGGACCAGGTTTGGGAACCACTGGCTTAGACCCTCTATGAAAGCCCATGTCAGCAGTTTCCTTTATTTAAAAGCACGCAGAAGACAATGCAAAAAGCTTTTAATCACAATATTAAGAAATCTGTTCCGTAAGTACACTATCAACTGTCTCTGTCAAAATCTTAGCATCTGTGTCAATCTACTTAGAGCAAGGGAAATATAGCTAAGCTTAGGATAAGTTGTTATAGTACAAGCAATACACCAGAACACTGATTTATTAAACCTCACTAAATATCAGTGGGTCACAGGTTTTAACGCTAAACAAAGGATAATGTTAAAAATACAGACACATTTCTGAAATGCATCTTCCCCTTTATTCTGATATTCTCAACAAAGGTGAGCCAGTCACCTTTTGTGGGTTTTAAAACAAAGAATTGACCCACAACCTCTCTCAAGGTGAGACACTCCAGACTCTTCAATTTAGCCTGCAAGTCTGTATCTAAACAGAAGTTAAAATACAGCCATGATCGCCCTACTTTGCTGTGTTTAATTGCCGTAAAATCTGAAATAAAAGGCAGTGAGTCATGTTCCGAAGCCTTTCTGAAGAGACTGTGCAGCAGGTAATCAAAGCATCAAGAATAGGGATCAGTGTCAATACTACCAGCCTCCTTCACCCCAGTGGCATGCTAGTGCTGCCACCGCTGGACCCCCCTCCACACTTCCATACCTGGCCTTTGTCTGAACGGCTCCAACGTGTGAAGTCAGATGAGGTCACAACTCAGCCCAATGCTGATTTAGATCTATAAGGAAAGGATACAACCTCAAAGCTCCAGTCTGGGTCCCAACTGCTAGAATCTTCTGCACAGGATCAAATGCCAATGCTGATGGCTGATAGGGAAATCCATGGCGGACAGTCTAAACATACCGTGGTAACCCAACAAGGAAGAGGATGGAAATAAAACATAAGGAAAAATGCATTAGCATCTTATTTTAAACATTCTATTTACACTTCACAATTACCTTCATTCTGCCTCATATCAATGCATCAACGCTGGCAGGTGAACACTCCCATCAAAAAAATTGTGATAGAAAGTTACACAAGTGCAACAGAAACCATAACGCTACTTATGTCATACTAAAGATTCTGCCTAGGTATATCCTTTTGCATTTGTGTTACTTAACTCACTCATGTGGGAAACAAGCATACAAATAAAAATTTACTAAATCTTCCAGATTAGTTGCTGTATATACACACGTGTGATTCCCTGACAACTCCCACTGAACAGATAGCAATTTGCAAATTAAGAATAATATATTTACAGTAAGAATCTACATAACGTCTAAAAAAATGTTAATCATATTCTTCATTGGCTCTTCCTGCTTGAATTTACTTTAGGACCCTGCATCCTTTTTAAACTTCCATCCCCCTCCCTAATATTCAGATTGCTGTAATCAATCCTACAACTGCAGCAATGGGAGTACACTGATATTATCAAGTAATACATTTGTCCTCCTTCTTACAAGATACACAAAGCCACTTTCTCAAGTTCCCCATGAAGAGAATCCACATCAGAGCTGGGTATGTTAAAAAGTTCTGGCTGTTAGTGGTGTGCGATCTGGTGCTTTACAGACAGTGAGGGAAGGAGTGGATAAACACCATTATAACACACAAGCGTTGGGCCTAATGCCTACAAGCTGCCACGGTACAATCGCAGCTCCAGCATGCTGGCAACTGACCAGAGAAGGGAGGTGCGGGCAAGGTTACGTTGCAGATAAATATCAACCCTACCAAAAACTAAATGGGAAATCGGTCTGCATTTTTTTTTTTCAAACATGGCTCCTAATCCAAATTCGTCTAAGCAATAGTGGGATTTTGCTCAATAAATTAAGCTGCACATATTGATGAAAAGAGCACACACCCACTGGGAAGTCCGGGAAAAAAAATAACCAGCTAGGCCACAGGTGTTTGTATTTGCAAGGGGGAAGGGTTACGCAAAAAAATTAAAATTAACATCGAGATTAGCTTCATTCTTCTTGCTGCAGCTGGTGCACGAATGAGCCGCATCATCTGTTTTCAGTGTTAAGATGTTGCTGCGCCCATCAAGCGCCACCAATTAGCAGAAAGCAGAAAATTCAATCTAGGTCTTTAAACTTGAAAAGCCGGGATGCCATCTGAGCATTATCGGATCCCGCAGTTCCAGCCAGAGGAGGATCGGCAGCTGGCTTCCAGCAGGAGAAAAAGAGCCATACTATTCACACCAGCTGCGCTTGTTGCCTCTCTCCATAGCCAGGGCTAGCATTTCTACCCAAACTGAAAGCCAATCAATTCCGTACTTCCATTGACCATTATATTCACAACAAAACAGCCAGGCCGGTGTACACACTATAAATCCTTATGGAGCCCGTACAAACTGCTAAACGCCTTAAAAAGGCGAGAGTTGGAAAGGGCAAGAAGCCATCGTATGTCAAATGGTTTGAAATTAAAAAATAAAAGTGGAAGGGGTGGTAGTGAGAAGGTTAAAAGCCATCGTTCAAAGGCAAATTACAATCCTTTCCATCTTTCCAGGACAGGCAAGAAAGTAAAGTGGTATGAAACAGATGCAACCATCTCCACCGGGAAAGAGCCAGTGGCAGCCATCGGGTGAGAGGGATGGGAAAGAGGGATGGTGGCAGCGATGGCTGGCTGGTGCAGGCGGCAAGTTACCTAAGATAATGACAATAGCACTACTTCACCTTGCAGAGCTGGAAGTGCTCGGACTGGAGTGTCTCCTGTATGTCTGTCTCCCTGTTGGTAGGCTGCGATGAAGCCGTGGATGACGAGGATGAGACGGCTGTCAGGCCGTCCAGCACCTTCTTAAATTTCTTCATGGTCTCTCGTTTTCCCTTTCTATCACCACCTTCTCCGGATCCCTCTTCTTCACCCCCCTATCCCCTCCCCCCCTAATATTTACTTTCCCCTCCTATCCCTGATTTTTTTTTTACTATTGTTATTATTTTCTTCTGTATATACAGAAACATATAGCAGACACACCGAGCTATAAAACCCGAACCCCGCAGCGTATTGGGGGGGGGGGGGGGAGACGTTTCTGAATTTTTATCGCGTTGCACAAACGAGAAAACCGCTCACACGTTCTAGGAAAGATGTGTGGGGGGGGGGGGACTATACACTGTACATACTACAAAGAAACCCTGAAACGGAAGCGAACATAATAACCGTAAAATAAAAATCCAGCGAAACGATCCTACAGCATAGATGCTGCACCCCCTCAGCTCCTACCCCGGGACCCGTCTCCGGAGTGACAGCGCCTTTGCCCCTCTTGCAGCCTTCCACGCCCGGAGCTCACATGCTGCGATCAGCAACTGCAGCTCCCGCCCCGCCGCCTGCAGGACGCACCGGAGCAAGAAGAGCAGTGGCAGCGGCGGGCGCACCCTCACTACCCCGGAAGGAAGAGGACGAGGAGCAGCCTCCGAACGCCCTGCGGCGATGATGATGATGATTACAACTATGATTATTACTGTTATCCTGATATAATTGGGCTGCTGTTAGTGATAGCACCAGTTCCGTCCATGCTCGCTCCCTTCCTGTTCCCTAGCGCCGGCTCGGCTCGGGGAAGGGCGGAGAGAGAGGCAGGCTGCGGGAGAAGGGGGGTGTGTACGCCGAGCCCCGCGCGCGTGTCATCCGGAGATCCCTCCTCCTCCTTCTTTCTCAGCTCGCGTGCGTACGCGCACGCGCGCCGATCCGCTCCCAGTTGACAAGCAAGCTACGAGGGACAACAGAGAGGTAGGCGGGGCCTAAATAAATAAACACATAAATACACAACGTACAGGCACTCGTCACATTTAGAACGCTAGAGCTACGGCGCATGCGCTGGAGAGCAGCAAGCCGGCCCCGGATGTTCCTACGGCTGCGCTACTCGGAGACGCGGCTGTGGGAAGTTCAGTAGCTGTTTGAGATGATGTCATTAGAAAAATTATTTATTTATTTATGTATTTATGTGTGAGTATATATGTATATGTGTGATACTAAATTCTGCTACTTTCGTGTTAATCTCCACCTGGGGTTCCAGTACTGTGCCTAGTGTGTTCCGTGGATTTTCTCTTAATTGCAACCGTGGCTTAATCTTTAGCTGATATATATGTCGGGTTACATTAGAGCATGATAAAATTATTACTTATTATGAATGGTTGTTTCTAATTCTGATAACGTATTGCGTTTAATAGTGTTCTGGAGGGCGCTCTTGGAAGCACTTTAAATTACTGCATGAACAGACTTTGTAGGAACTTGGTACAATATAGTATTGGACACATGAGTTGTTATTTACTATAGTACCCAATAACTGCATAGTTTGTCATCAACTTAAATGATATACCTTTGGTAGAAGGGACAGAACGCGTTTTATTCCAAGCTACAGATTTGTAAGGCAGTATCTTCATTTTCTTCTTGTACTGTTCTGTGTTTATAATTAGGGCTTATTGATTTTCGGTTTTATAACGAATATAAGGCACAAAAAGGTGCCCTAAATGACCAGGTGAGCACTGGAGGAGAGTAGGGGGTGAAATACCCTCTTAGTGGCCACTGCCCCCCCATCCCCGAAGAATAGGAATTAAATGACTTGATTGGGATGTTAAAGTCAGGTCTGTTAGAGCAGCATATAGGTGCCTGAAGTAGTGTAGTGATCTGTGCACTGCACTAGGGAAGGGGGGGAACTCATGTCCGAATCTCCCTCTACCTGTCACACTTGTGGTGGAAACTATGACCCCTCCCAAAGTCACCAAAAGCCTTCTGTAACCTCGTATAGGTGCCCCCTTCACCCATAAGGGCTATTGTAGTGGTGTACAGTAGGGGTTAGTGGGCTTTGGATGGCTCATGGGACAAGATAGGGGAGCAAAGGTGAAATGTGTACCTGGAAGCATTTTTATGAAGTGCACAGAAGTGTCCCCATTGCTCTCCTGGGATGTCTGGAGGACCAGTCTACTAAAAGTACTGGCTCCTCCTACATCCCAATGGCAGGAATCTCTATATTTTGCACATATTCACTTTTTTTTTTTTTTTTTAAATAGACCAAAAAATAAAATGTCCAAAGCAGAAAACCTTGTTCGAAATAGTATTTTTGAAAAAAAAAAAGGCTTTTTTTTTTCTTTTTTGAATAGGACCTTCTTTCTTATTTGGATTTTGGCCACTTTAAAATAGGTGTTTTTCTTTTTCGAATATGATCTTTTCCTATTTGGATTTTGGACATTTTGTGCAAAATGTCCGAAGTCGGAAAATGCCCCTCCACATGTATTGCCATTTGCACAGCATCATAGCAGTTTACAAATTTCAAAACATTACAAAAAAAACAAGAGCTGCAACTATGCAGTAACATCAAATAAGAAGTAAAACACCAGAAACATAGTAAACATAGGCTGACCCTTAAGTGTAACGGGATCTTGTGCCTAACACCATACTAATCGCAGTCCATCCCAGAATCTTGCATAAAGAAATACGTCATGAAATTTGGGAAAAGAGGATTCTAGCTGTAGATACTGAGGGATTGAGTCCCATAATAAAAGGGCCAGTAGGTGGAATGTCAATATGCACGCAAGAAGGAGTCTGTGTAAACAGCAGTTTATAATCCTGTAGATGCAAAATGTGGGCTGGGACAGTGATTCCCAAACCTGTCCTAAAGGAACCCTCAAGCCAGTTTTCAGGATATCCACAATGAATATTCGAGAGAGATTGTCATGCACTTCCTCTAATGCATTGCAAAAAACCCCGTAATTTTCACCCACAATATTTATCAAACATTTACAAGAAAAACAAAGGAAAAATAGATCGCTCATTTATAACATTTTTGGAATTGCATCCCCTTCTTTTGAAGTTTCATTTCATTTCTCCTTAACCATTCATGTGTTCTATTTTGATCAACTGTTTTGATCTTTTCAAAAATATCTAACTTAAATGTGCAATTTATATCATCAATATCGCACTTAGCTTTCAAAGCCTATGTATGTGCAGCTGGAAGTTTTAGTGCTGCAAGAGAACCCCCTGTGATTTGGACCCTGATGCAGCAGTTGGAAACACTATTCTGCGAATCACCACTAATCCTGGGGAAGTGAGAAGCTGGCTCGTGAAGTGTTTTCTAAGTTAAGTGTGATACTGATGATATAAATTGCATATTTATGTTGGAGATTTTTGAATGTTTGCACATTTAAGTTGGTCACTTTAAGGAAGTTTTTCTTTGGATTTGTTTTGTGTACTATGTGAAAAGCTTTTGCCAATGATGAAGAGTGGATCTATGATCAGTACAGCTCCATAGGTTGTATGGACTTGGCGCTCTTTGAGGCTTTTCCTTCTGTTATGTTAGTATTTTGATTTGTTTTCGACGTTGAGACTTTTTTTGTATAAATTTGCTGGGTTTTTTTTTTTAATGTGCCCACACCTCTAATGATTTTTGTAGTTGTCTCTCTCCCTACCATTCATCTTCTCTCATTATCCAAACCCATACCCCAAAAATACAGTTTTATAATGTTCAAATAAATATGTTGATTTTAGTTTTCATGTGCATATGTCCCAATTTTTGTTGTTATACATGTCTCCCATTTCCTCACCCAGTCCTCCATGTGTTCACACTGCTGAATTGATCCCCACTTCATTTAAACCTAGGATGATGGAGCCAATGGGGATTTGCAGGCAGAGCAAGCACCCCATTACTCACATGCTTTACCCTGGGTACTACTATGTGCAGCACTGGACCCCCCCCCCCCCCCCCCCCAAGCAACTTCAGTATTCTACCTCACCTTTCTACTACATGACTGAACACAGAGCCAACAGGTGTGTGATAAACGCATCCCTGTATTCTGTATTTATTATTAGGATTTATTTACCGCCTTTTTGAAGGAATTCACTCAAGGCAGTGTACAGTAAGAATAGATCAGACATGAGCAGTAGGCAATTAGAGCAGTAAAAATATTCGAACAACAATACAAAGTATGGCATGGTATACTACTTACAATAATAACACAATATGTACTAGAACATTATAATTGGTAGTGAAGGGTAATGGCAAAGTTGTAACATATAGATGAGTAAGAAAGTAGGAAGAATTAGAAAGTAAGGTGAATGATTTGAAAAAGGTTGCACGTGAGGTCAGAGAGATGGTTAAATATTATTATCTCAGCTAGGGTAGGAGTGGATAACATGTCCCGCTGCAGTATGTGCAGCCCGAGTCACTCCTAGTGTGTGTGTGTGTGTGTGTGTGAATGAGACTAACAAGTTAGTTACTTCTTCCATTAAAGGCTTGGTTGAAGAGCCAAGCTTTCACCTGCTTCCTGAAGTAGAGATAGTCTTGTGTTAAGCGGAGCCTTTCAGGCAATGCATTCCAAAGTGTGGGGGCTACTCTGGAGAAGGCGCGCTTGCAGGTATCACATCGTGTAATTTCTTTTGGAGATGGTGTAGTTAGTGAAAGTCCTGGCAGGACCTTAGTGTCCTTGGCGGTGTGTGGAGGATCATCCTATTCTTGATACTCAGGGCCATTTCCTTTCAGGGCCTTGAAGATAACACATAGAGCTTGAAATTTAGCCCTGTATTGTACTGGTAGCTTGTGAGATGATTAGGAATACATTAATCCTGCACAGGTGGAGCATTACCAGATGCATTACATATAGACTGTCCTTATGAGCAGAATGACATATCAGGCAAGTGATTGGTGGATCAGCCATGTAGCATGGTATTATAGCACACTAGTAAAAAAAAAAAAAAAAAGGCCCGTTTCGGTAGGCAATGAAACGGGCGCTAGCAAGGTAATCCCCCCACCACCCTCCCTCCCTCCCTCCCTCCCTCCCTTCCTTCTGAGTTGCAGAGCCCCCTCACGCCCCTGCCACAGAGTTCCAGACTCCCCCCTCCCTCTGATTTTGACCCCCCCCTTTCGCAACCCTGTCGACTCCCCCCCCCCCCCTTCCCACAGAAAAACCTCCCCGACGTCGTCGCGTACCTGTGCAGTCATCCGAAGTTGTCTTTGCGTCTGTGCTGGCGTTATTCAGGCAGGGGGAGGAGTAGGAGAGATTACCCGCCCTCGATGTCATCACGTTTTGACGCGAGGGCAGGCCAAGAGACATGGAGACTATAGTACAGGTTCGCGAGGGCGGCAGCCAGTCTCAAATTTTTTTTTTTTGTTTGCGCGTGCCACTTCATGACGTCACTCTGATCTACCGATGGAAGCAGACCACCTCCGAGGGATCCACGGTCCCAGGCAACGTTCAGAACGTTGGAGGTGAGAATTATTATGTAGGATTATTCATCATCCTAAACCTCACCACCAACTTATTCAAGAAACTTATATCTTGGCACAATGCAACACACCTGCAAACATCATGTAGTTGCAGTGTGAGCCATATGAATCTAGTGGCTCATCTGTCCTATCTGAGGATTCATGTGATGCTAACAATGCACACTGAGGCTTAGCAGCATACATATGGTCAATTGTCATTACATTACATACTTATCTTTTATATTTCGCTTAAGTTCAAAGTGGATTACAAAAGCAAGACCAGACCAGTTGGCCAGGAATTTACAATTATCAATAATTTTTGCATGCCTAAACATAAAATTGAATTACACATTCAGATGTAAAACATACTCCTTGAATAATCTGGTTTTGATAGCTTTCTTAAAGGCTTGATAGCTATCCAAGGATCTTATAATAACAGGAAGGTAATTCCAAGCCTTTGCTGCTTTGTAGGCAAATAAAGAGGAAAATGTTTTTGTGGACCTACCACCTCGAGGATTTGGAAAAGTCAAGATACTAGAATTATGATGGGTATGTTTCTTACTAGAACAGGATAAATTATTAGCATTTGTATAGCGCTACCAGATGCATGCAGCACTGAACATCTGACACAGAATGACACTCCCTGCTCAATAGAGCTTACAATCTAAAAAATACAGACAGACAAGACAATTAAGGGCGAGGGAAGTACCGGGTGAGAAAGGAACAAGGGGAAGGCAATTGAGTAGTGGCTAGGAGCCAAAAGCCGTGGTGAAAAGGTAGGTTTTCAGTATAGATTTGAAAACAGGTAGAGATGGAGCTAGACGTACAGGCTCAGGAAGTCTATTCCAGGCATAAGGTGCCACGAGAGAAAAGGAACGAAGCCTGGAGTTAACAGTGGAGGAGAAGGGGGACGACGAGAGATTTGTCCAGTGAGCGGAGTTCACGGGAACAATGTAGGGAGATAAAAACTGTCTACCCCATCGCTCTCTTGATATTATTCGATCAGCGTAGTAATTCCCCAACATCATATCCTTTAGTTTCTACGCCCCAAAGGTGATTGATCTGACTCTGTCTTCCTTAACTATTCACAATGTAACCCATAATCGTAATGTAACAAACTGTATTTCCATCATTTACAATGTATTGTAAGCCACACTGAGCCCGCAAATAGGTGGGAAAATGTGGGATACAAATGCAACTAAATAAATAAATAAATGGGGGGCTGCAGAATAGATGGATTTAAAGGTCAGTAAGAGAAGTTTGAACTGTATGCGGAAGCGGACAGGGAGTCAGTGAAGTGACTTGAGGAGTGGGCTAGTGTGGGTATAACGATTTTGGCGGAAAATAAGTCGTGCTGCAGAATTTTGGACAGACTGGAGAGGAGAGAGATAACTGAGTGGAAGACCAGTGAGAAGCAAATTGCAATAATCCAAGCGAGAGGTGACAAAGGTTTGGATAAGGGTTCTGGTAGCGTATTCAGAAAGGAAGGGGCAAATTTTGCTAATGTTGTAGGTAAAGAAACAGGTTTTGGCGATCTGTTGAATATGCGCAGAGAAGAAGAGAGAGGAATCAAAGATGACTCCAAGGTTATGAGCCGAGGAGACAGGGAGGATGTGAGAGCCATTAACAGAGACAGAGAATGGGGGAAGAGAGGAGGTGGGTTTAAGGGGAAAAATGAGAAGTTCAGTTTTAGTCATGTTTAGTGTCAGATGGCGTTGAGACATCCAAGCAGCAATGTCAGACAAGCAGGATGAAATTTTGTCCTGAATTACGGTTGAGATTTCAGGGGTGGAGATGTAGATCTGAGAGTCATCTGCATAAAGATGGTATTGAAAGCCATGGGATCAAATCAGGGTACCAAGAGAAGAGTTATAGATGGAGAAAAGGAGGGGTCCAAGGACAGAACCCTGGGGGACACCTACTGAAAGTGGGATGGAAGTTGAAGAAGAACCACCAGAATTAGCGGTTATACAATTATACAATTATATGACTTATAATTATATTATAATTATATGAATTATACAATTATATGAATTAGCCTATACATGTAACTGGGTGCATCTCTCTGAAACATTCTAAAAATCAAACTGTAAAGTTTATACAGAATTTGGGCTTCAACAGGGAGCCAATGTAGCTCAACAGCAGTTATCTTATCATATTATCCAGCTTATAATGGAAAAAGAAAAACGCCTATATTGCGACCCAAATCAGGAGATAGACGTTTCTCACAAAAACGAATAAAGCGGTATAATCGAAAGCCAAATTTGGACGTTTTCAACTGCACTCCGTCGCGGATGCGGACAAAGTTGATGGGGGCATGTCAAAGCGTGGTGAAGGCGGAACTGGGGCGTGGTTATCAGCCGATCAGAGATAGGCGCCTTTTGCCGATAATGGAAAAAAAATATGCGTTTTTAGCGAGAAATTAGGGCACTTTTCATGGACCCTGTTTTTCCACGAATAGGGCCCCAAAAAGTGCCCTAAATGACCAGATGACCACTGGAGGGAGTCGGGGATGACCTCCCCTGACTCCCCCAGTGGTCACAAACACCCTCCCACCACAAAAATATGCCATTTCTCAACTTTTTATGTTCACCCTCAAATGTCATACCCACCTCCCTGGCAGCAGTATGCAGGTCACTGGAGCAGTTATTAGGGGGTGCAGTGGACGTCAGGCAGGTAGACCCAGGCCCATCCCCCCCCCCCACCTGTTACAATTGTGCTGGTAAATGGGAGCCCTCCACTCGCCCCCCAAACCCACTGTACCCACATGTAGGTGCCCCCCTTCACCCCTTAGGGCTATAGTAATGGTGTAGACTTGTGGGCGGTGGGTTTTGAGGGGGATTTGGGGGGCTCAACACCCAAGGGAAGGGTGCTATGCACCTGGGAGCTCTTTTATCTTTTTTTTTTTTTTTTTGTAAAAGTGCCCCCTAGGGTGCCCGGTTGGTGTCCTGGCATGTGCACTACGAATCCTGGCCCCTCCCACGAACAAATGCCTTGGATTTATTCGTTTTTGAGCTGGGCGCTTTCATTTTCCATTATCACTGAAAAACAAAAACGCCCAGCTCACAAATTGTCGAATAAAACATGGACGTCTATTTTTTCCGAAAATACGGTTTGGTCCGCCCCTTCACGGACCTGTTCTCGGAGATAAACGCCCATGGAGATAGACGTTTTTGTTCAATTATGCCCCTCTATGTCAGGCAAATACTAAATGGGCTGCTAATTTTGTATTATTTGTAGTCTTTTTCAAATATTTTTTTCTTATACATACTACGTAAACAATATTACAATAATCCAATCTGGGCAACATCAGTGATTGTACAACTAATCTAAACTTGTCCTACAGGAAATATTTTCTTATTCTCCTCAATTTACACATAATCCAAGAGCAGCCTTTCACTAGAGAATTCACTTGTATCCCCATTGTTAAATTACAATCCAATGTAATCCCTAGATTCTCCAATGAGGGTTCTAATTTATAAACTATAATTTTCAACATTTTAAATCAAACAAAATAAAACATGGAAAAGAAAATAAGATGATACCTTTTTTTTATTTCTTATTTTCTTTTCCATGTTTTATTTTGTTTGATTTCTATTGATAACCTTAAGAGTGGACTAACACGGCTACCACACTCCTCAACATTTTAAAGAATTTTTTAAATCCTGCTTTCATTTTATACCCAATTAAGAGGAATTTAGCTTTATCTCAGTTTAGTTTAAGACATTCTGTAATGAGAGATATACAGATAGATATCCTTGGTTTAACCCCATTAAAGTCAAGACCTACTGGTAGCAAAACAGTGATATCAGCATATATATAAACATGAAAACCAGCCTCTTCCAATTTAGTTCCCAGGCAAAATATAGGAACATTGAACAGGATAAGAGAACATGGGGAGCCATACAGCACCCCACAAGTTGCAAACCATTTTTCAGATAAACTTCCATCCTTCTTAACTCTTAGAACCTTTCTGTGAGAAATCACTTAAGCCAAGTAAATACATTGCCAAGTATGCCTGTATTTGTTAAGATCTGGAGCACTGGCATTTTTACCACATTCTCACCTAGACACCTAGATATTCCTATTGGCGTCTCTAGTGTTTAGTGTGCGCAAAAACCGCTACCGCACCTTTGTAAAAGACCCCTGTTGCATCCCTACCTTGCTCCTCGGGCAGTGGCCATATTGGAAAGATCATCTGAGCAGCATTTTGGGTAGAGCATCTGAAGGGCAGCCATCTTGGGAGGATCGTTTGAGGAGCAGCCATCTTCAGTAGCTCATCTAGGAGGCAGCCATTTTGAATGTCTTTTGGGCATGCCCTATGAGATCTCTTGCCTCTCAGCTGAGACCAGGTTCTTCTGATTGGAGACCTATTTAAGAGCTGGCCTGGGACTCCATCTTTGCTTTTCTATCTTGTTAGAGGTTTGGTGCTGATGATTGAGTGTTCTTCTGCCGGTTTTCCTGTTGATGCTGACTTGGATTGAACCTGACCATTTTCTGCTTGCTGCCTGCCCTGACCTGTGGATTGAACCTGACCATTCTCTGCTTGCTGCCTGACCTGTGGATTGAATCTGACCATTCTCTGCTTGCTGCCTGCCCGATCTGTGTTCCGGATCTGTTCTACTCCTGCCTGCCACGGCTGGTGGCCTTCCGACCCCGACAGTATCTGGAAGTCCTGGTGGCCACCTGCACCTGGGGCCTCAACTCCCAGGGAACGGTGGTCGCTTCCCAGGTGAAGCTAGGGGTTGCCGGCTGCCTGACTGAGAGCGGCACTTTGTGGATCCTCCGCGCTCTTTCAAGGCGCAAGGGCTCACTACTGCAGTGGCAACACCCGCTCAGATTGGTCCAGAAGCCTGATTGTGAATCATGTAGAATATCAAACTTCTCCAAATATTTCAGTAGTTCTGCAGCAACTAATCCTTTCATAAGTTTAGTGAGAAATAGAATGGAGACTATAGGTCTATAATTAGATGCTTCTTCCCTAGAGACACGGTATTGCTTGTTAAACCCAGAGGCAAAATGTAAGGGTGTTTAAACAATTTGGTATAAATTGTGTTTATGACTTTACTTGTTTTGTACTACTTTGGGTCCTACTGATCTGTACATCTGTTGTATTAGTTTTGCGGGTGGAAACAGTCAGGTGGGCTTATAGGGATGGGGGGGAGTACAGGAGGGAAAGGGTTCTTGGGTTATGTTCTCTGTAAAAGTTTATATTGTGCCACATTGGATGGTTCACTGGTTTTCCTTGTTCTCTATGAAGTTTATCAACCAACGTGCTTTTATTAAAGACAACTAAAACATAAAAAAATAAGCTTTGTATGTTACTGAGTTTTATTATTCTGTCTCACTGTATTTCCAGTTTTGGCACAGTATAAGTCAACACAAGAACAAAATATAACAAAACCAATGGACTGCATTAGGGGCTTATAGCGCATTTAGTTATGTTTCATCAAATGAGAGATCTGTATGAAACAAAATATTTATTTTTATTATTTTGACTTATAAAACCACTTGTCCCTGAAACATGCTCAAACAGTATAATCCATTTGTGTATCTTAAATGAAAAATTCTACGAAAAAGATGAGATGAAGATGTGATGTCATGTGCTCCAATGAAAGAAGAGTTTAATTTTACGTGCATATAATTTCAGTCTATTCCATGTTTATAACGCTAGGCTTCCCAAGGCCATGATGAGTTTATCTAAACTGTTGTAAACAGGATATCCTCACAGAAGTTTGGCCATCTGTATTGTATAGAACAATTAACACAAAATACAGAGTTTATAACTGCTGTTTCTACCAACTATAATAATTTTTCAATTTCTATTTCATGATATTTATGTCTAGATATGGGAAGCTTTCAATTTAAATTAAACTGTCAAAAAAATTTTTTGTTCTCCACCTTTTAAGGCACTACCTATCCAACTGAAACAGCTTTATACTTTTTACAGATGGACCACTCATAGGCAGTCAGTTATTTTCTAATAAACTTTTGCTATAGTTTTCAACAGTGTTTGCTATGGTTTTGGGTGAACTAAAATGGTGACAAGTTCCATCTACTGGCTTCATCCCATATAATGAACTAGATAGGCTCACCCCATCTCCTGTTTTTAACCAATCTCCTTGGTAGGAACTGAGGTCACCTGGTGCATTGTAATTAAATCACTATCAGGAAAAACTGTTGATTAGAGTTTTCTCTTTTTTGAGATGGACACGAGGGCTTGGAGGAAAAGTCTGTTTGAATAGGTGTATCTGGTCACGTGACCTGGCAACTGGCTTCTCAGATACATATCTAGGAATGTTCAGAGTGATACCTGTAAATACCTGAGGAGGGCTATTGTCTAGGTGTTTTAGGATAAATGGTTTGCCTTTGAAAACACCCAAGCGCTACACAGATGAGGACTATTGTCTGGGGACAGGTATATCCTGTGCCTGGGGAATGGTAGGAATTGACTCTTCAATACTAATCCAGTCTTCTTTTGTCAGGCAGTGGCTGACCACTGATCATTTGTCTAAGTGGCAATGCTCTGAAAGGAGAAAAGAGGGCTAGATCTGCTTCTCAGAGCTGGGCAAGTTTTAGTCAACAACAATTTTTATAATTCCTAGATCCAGCAAAATTAACAATCCAACAAATTGATCACATCACTCTATAGCATGACATCAGTGGGCTCCTCCAGATGGTCTCCCTTTCTTCCACCCCCTCCTTGGGTGATGGATCTTCACCATATGGCTCCTCAGGTGTCACTCCCTCTTAATCAACCTTTCCTGGATCATTGGGTGGAGATGCAGCTGCTGTGAGCTCCATCTGGTGGTGTTGTGTTTATCTTTCTGCCCTCTCCCAGGTATAAAGGTACTAGTTACCTGTAACCTGGAATGTCCAGCACTCCAGGGATTATGGTCCTAACGCCACCAGGTGGAGAGACAAAGACACAGAAGGCTATAGTAATATGAGAATAATCATTAATTGTTTGTTACACTTACCAATCAGGACTACAATTAGAATACGTAATATAATTCTCATATGAGACAGCAACCGGGACACAAACTTGAGCTCTGACATTAGCTCTCTGATTGCCTCTGTCTAGGATTCTCCTTTTTATACCCTTTTCTCTCATAGGCTAGTATTGGAAGTACAAAGTCAGCATATTCTATCTTACAGAAGCAAAGTTCTTCATAACATATTTGCTTATCGTAAGTAAGGTCATCCTACTGTGCAAAAAACATCTTCCCAGCAACCAAAGTTGTCTCTTCATTATTTGCTTTCATGGTAAGCAGCAAATTTCCCCTTACATTACTACATTCATGTACAGTATTCTTCTGCCACACATGGCTCTGTTATGACTCCATATCTGCCTGTCTCTCCAACAGAAGGCCAAGCTGACATGAGATTCACATTGTGTGTAATTATTATTTAGCTTCTCAATGACTCTTAACCTGTTCATAGCCTGTTGAGGCCTAGCTTTGCTCATAATTCTAAGTTACTGTTGTAAAGTTATTTTATGGTTCAGGACCTGCATGTCCCATATAAACATATGGGTTGCCTTTCTACTGTGTAATGTTGCAAGGACTGGCTTCCACTGCCCTTCTGCCTTCTCCAGTGTCTCCACTGTGACATATGTTGGTCACAGAACAGTTGGACATTAGTACAGACAGTGCTAGGATGAAGTAGCTGTAGAACCGCATGGCAATGCATGAAAGACAATGGACCCAACATAAGAGCTTTTTAAACGGGTAGGATAGGCATCTGCTTACTGAAATCACATTTATTGGGCAGTGCTGCTGAATGTCGCCATGAACCGGTCATTTTAAAAGTGGGCAGGACAGGAGCTTTAAAGGGGCAGAGTCGGTGAGGAACTGGTAGTTATGCGAGTGCCAACAATATTCAGTGCTGGTGCCCACCTATCTAAACAGCATGAAGGACTGCATAAACAGCAGTCCTAACTTTGCTTGGTTAGCTATGTGGATGCTGGCAATTAATATCACAATGGCTTCCTTCTCTGTATAATCACTGTGGAGCTTCAAACAACTCGCATTAAAATATTATGTTTGCTCCCACAGTCCCTCAGTTCTTAAATTCTCAAATCCAACCCTTCATTTCAATAATTTTTATCTCTTAGTGTCCTCAGTTGTGCACATTACCAAGATTACTGAATGGCAATGGTTCCTGCACACCTTTCTTCATCGGTACACTTTATCCACCCTTTTTTTAAACTTATTTAGCACTATTCTTCACTTTTATATTTTTTAATTATCAATACTCATCTTTGAA
Organism: Microcaecilia unicolor; assembly: GCF_901765095.1. Taxonomy (NCBI): domain Eukaryota; kingdom Metazoa; phylum Chordata; class Amphibia; order Gymnophiona; family Siphonopidae; genus Microcaecilia; species Microcaecilia unicolor. The sequence goes on along the minus strand of NC_044033.1, from coordinate 260,520,767 downwards.
AAATACATCAAGCTCAGGGGTTGATGTTGCTGCTTCAAGGACTGCCCCCCTTTGCCGTTTAGCGCTAAACGGCAAAGGGGGGCAGTCCTTGAAGCAGCCCTGTTAAGGGCGAAACATGCATGTCGGGCAGTAACATCAACCCCTGAGCTTGATGTATTGATAATTAAAAAATATAAAAGTGAAGAATAGTGCTAAATAAGTTTTAAAAAAAGGGTGGATAAAGTCAGGGCCGGTCTTAGCAAGTGCGGGGCCCTATGCAGACCAATTTGGTGGGGCCCCATCCTAGCCCCGCCCCCACTCCAGCTCCACCCCATTGATATTATTCAATTTTTAGAAAATTTGTTATTTATGAAATTTCAAATAAAGACAAATGAAGCTAAACTTGTACAGAAAAACTGATTGAAATAATAAGCACAATGCTATCATGATCCCCCCCCCGAAATTATTCAGTTCAAGTCCACTACAATTAGTTCCAATTCTCATAACCCCCGGGGGGGGGGGGGGTCAGAGGTGCGGACACACAATCTCTCCACTGCAAAACACTATACACACTCATAACCTTACCAAACCATAACAGCACTAATTCCATGGACAGGACGAGAACAACCTTATGCGTGGAAAGGCAGAACTGTAATTACACCAGGCTCTAAAACACCAATACACTATCTCGTGAAAAAAAACAAAAAGGGCTGCAAATGCTATACGCTAGCAGGATACTGCACCTTGATCACACATGACACAACAGATATGAAGGCAAAATACGGAACTGAAAAGTTACCTCAAGAAATCAGACTCAGCATGCAGCAATACTAGAAAAATTGAAACTTACATGCAAAATATCACAGATGCACATTTCCAAAAGCTGACATATTCCAATTAATAAATTCTGAATAAAATACTTTTTTCTACCTTTGTTGTCTGATCATTTGTTTTTTCTATTCGCTTTGGTCCCAGTGTCTTCTGTTTTATGCAGTGTCTTTCCATTTGATATTTTTCTCTCACCATGTCCACCATCCTCCTGTGTCCTGTCTACCATCTGTAGCCCTGTCCCTATCCTTTCTCCAGTTTCAGCATCTGCCTTCAAAGTGTTCCGATCCAGCCCTTAAATTCAGCAATTTCCCCTCCATGCATATCCAGCATTTCTCCTCACTCCCCTCCTTCCATGTACATCTACTTTCCTCCCCTCCCCTATATCCCTTCCCCTCCATCCATGTGCATCTCCTTCCTTTGTCTTTCCTTCCCTCCATTCCTGCCCAACATTTCTCCTCTCTCCCCTGCCCTCCATGTCCAGCAATTTCTCCTCTCTCCCTGGGCCCTGCCCTCCCATCCATGCTCCTCTGTCCCTGAGCCCTGCCCTCCCATCCATGCTCCTCTCTGTCCTCTGCCCCCTCCATTCATCCCTATCCAGCAATTCCCCTCTCTCCCTGAGCCCTGCCCTCCCATCCATGCTCCTCTCTGTCCCCTGCCCCCTCCATTCATCATCCCTATCCAGCAATTCCCCTCTCTCCCTGAGCCCTGCCATCCATGCCTAGGTCCTCTCTCCCTTGCCCTCCCGCTCCCAAGTTCAACTGCCTGCCTGTCCGCCCTGGCGCCCTTTTCTTCTCCCCCCAACCAAGGATTTTTCTTTTAAATTTACCCTCCGTCGCCGGCATCCCACAGCAGCGTGCTTCATTGAAAGCGCTCCTCCCCTTCCGAGTCCCCCCGACGTCTCTAGCAGAACGCAGAAGCTCTTCCTGATTCGTTCATTCTCAGTGTCCCGCCCTCGAGCGCGGGACACTGAGAATGAACGAATCAGGAAGAGCTGCGTTCTGCTAGAGACGTCGAGGGGACTCGGGAGGTGAGGAGCGCTTTCAGTGACGCACGCAGGACGCTGCTGTGGGATTCTGGCAATGGAGGGTAAATTTAAAAGAAAAATCCTTGGTTGGGGGGAGAAGAAAAGGGCGCCAGCCGCCAGGGCGGACAGTGGCGGTAAGCATGGCACGACGGCGCCCTCCACCCATGCACGCTTACCGTCCGTGTCGGAGTCGGACTGGCCCTGGGAAGAGGCTGACTGAGGCACGCCGCGCGGGGCCCCTCTAAGCGCGGGGCCCTATGCGGCCGCCTCGGTCGCCTCGGCCTAAGACCGGCCCTGGATAAAGTGTAGCGATGAAGAAAGGTGTGCAGGAACCATTGCCATTCAGTAATCTTGGTAATGTGCACAACTGAGGACACTAAGAGATAAAAATTATTGAAATGAAGGGTTGGATTTGGGCAATTAATATCAGCCAGCACCTGAATAACTTCCATTTACCAGCCTGAATCTTCCTGTGCGCTTCCCTCTCTCCCTGCCCAACACAAAATGTCCCTCTCTGGTAGCCCCTATCACCCAGTGCGCAGTATGCTTCCCTAGGCCTACCTTTCCATTCCCAAGTGATCAAGTGGTCTTTGGGGCAGGACTGATGCCCAGTTGTTCCTACCCAAGCTGACACCAATATCATAATGGCTGCCATGATCTTATCTTGTGGCTTTTTGATGCTAAAGCCAACCTGGGCAGGAGCGACTGGGCATCAGTTCTGCCCCAAAAACGAATAGAAAGGTAAGCGTGGGGGCTGGAGAGGATAGAAGAGGCAGACATTGTTCATCTGTTGGGGGGGGGGGGGGGGATGGCTGTTGTTTTTCAGGGGGAATTGGGGGGGGGGGGGAGAATACACATAACACATTCCCTTATGTGAGTCCTGGCAGCCAAGGAGAAATCTGGTTAGACTTGGATATTCAGTGCCAGTTACCAGACTAGACCCGGCATTGAATATTTGGGTCCCTAATTTAGCCAACGATGTTCAATACTTTAAATTATTTTGACTGCCATTGGCTAAATATTGACAAGAGCAGGACCATGTGGTCATTTGCTGCATGTACTGGACACTAGAATAGTTATCTAAAAGTCATAACTGTGGATAGATATATAGCCTTTGTTCCAGTCATCTTGTAATGTGTCAGCCATCACTTGGAGTATATGTTCAGTTTTGGAAGCCGTATCTTGCTAAAGATGTAAAAAGACTGGAAGCGGTGCAAATACAAGGTACAAAAATCCGACCTGAACATGTATACCTTGGAGGAAAGGAGAAACAGGGGTGACATAATACAGACGTTTAGATATTTGAAAGGTATTAATCTGCAAACAAACCTTTTCCGGAGATGGGAAGGTGGTAGAACTAGAGGACATGAATTGAGGGTGAAAGGGGGCAGACTCGGGAGTAATGTCAGGAAGTATTTTTTCACGGAAAGGGTGGTAGATACATGGAATGCCCTCCTGCGGGAGGTGGTAGAGATAAAAACGGTAATGGAATTCAAACATGCGTGGGATGAACACAAGGGAATCTTGATTAGAAATAATAGATCTATGCAATGCTAGTAAGTGAGAAGCAAAGCCAGTGCTGTGCAGACTTCTAGGGTCTATTCCTTGATCATAACTGAATAGATATGGATGGGCTGGAGTATAAATTTTAAGGGGCTTCAATGTTAGCTTCAGAACTTTTAGTACAAGAACAGTGCAGGGCAGACTTATATGGTCTGTGCCCTGAGAATAGCAAGGACAAATCATACTCTGGTATACATATAAAGTATCACATACCATGTAAAATTTGTTTATCTTGTTGGGCAGACTGGATGGACCGTTCATGTCTTTATCTGCCTTCATTTACTAAGTTACTATGTTTATCTTGATTCATCTGCCAAAGAAACCTTGACTCAGTTTCTGATAATGTTGCTGGAACTTGCAATATCACTTAATAAGGCAAAGGACACCACATGCTGGACACAGCTCAGCGCTGTTAGCAATCCAGAATGGGTTACATTAGTCTGTACACAAGTGTTTTGCCAAATATCAGGAGACTAAACCTAAGACACAAATTATAACTTCAATTGTGACCACCTCAGGATATTCTACCGGTGGGGATATCTGAAAACATGATGGCCTGGGGTGCCTCCAGGATCAGGTTTGGGAACCACTGGATTAGCCTAACTACCATCAGAGGCAGACATGGTCAAATTAGGAAGCTTTAAGTCGACTTGGTTAACTTCTCCTGAATATCAACAAGCTAATAGTTTTAAGGCTAGCTTTTGTTTGCTGACTCATTTCCCCTCCACCAGATTTGTTTTCTTTGATTTTAAACAAGAAGCTAAGAAATGATTTACTCTGGTCTTACAACAAAGAAAACCCATCAAGCTATGCATCACCATTTGGGAAACATAAATGTCATTCAGCTCCAACTCTTCTACTTCTGCTTTCCCTTAGTCATCATTATTCCTAGGACAATCCTTTACAAGTTATTCAATATCTCTCTTTTATAAATAGTAGTAATAAACAATATTGTGCATTTTTATAATATACCACTACATTCCATAAAACAAAAGGAGCAAGTTACCACAAACCATCTTTCTCCTAGGCACAGGAAAAAAAGATTTTAAATGCTCCCAGGTTTCAACCTAATACATGTGTGTTGTGGGATATAAATGTCATAAATAAATAAATAGAAACTCCAAATGTTGAGCACATGATTCTCATAACATTATGTCTGATTTAGTGGCCCTTTACCAGGAGTAAAAAAAAATCTCTAGTCGAATATAACATGTGCTAGGTGTCCCTATAACCAACCCCTCCAAATGACACACTGATTATGATTTATAACAAATTACTATGCCTCCAGCAATAAAAAAAACAATATGGATGCAGCAGCTCATACGTTTGTTTTTGTTTGTTTGTTTGTTTTGCTCTGCGTGTACGGGGATGACCCCTGTGTAGGGGAGGGGAAAGAGAAAAAGAGATTAACCTAATTGGCTTCAACATTTTGACGTCATCCCTTCTCCTGTTTTTATCCAACCTCCTTGGTTCCTCATTTCAGTGGTGATCCTTGGTCGGCTGCCACCCGGGGCGGATCGCTGCTGCACCCCCTCCCGGGTGCATTCTTACCTGCTGGGAGCAGCCATGCAGCTGTCGGTTCCACTGGTTCCCTGCGAACCCAACAGCCACGTGGCTGCTTTCTGCAGCTCTCCAGCGGCGTGCACCCAGGGTGGACTGCCCCCACCACCCCGCCCTCAGTACGCTACTGCCTCACTTCCTGTCTTTCCCTCTCTCTGGACTCTCCATCTATAACCAAGACGAGAACCTCTCCATGTTTTATTCCTACCCACCTTATAAGTAGAAAACTTTCTCTGCCAGTGAAAAGATCAACATCGAGCTCCCCTCTGCAAGCACAAGAGCCTCAAAGAGCGTCCCTCACCACTCTGACCAGCAACAGAGAGAAGAAAGTATACCTCAGTAACCTAATCAGAGTGAGTTCATACATATCCAGTGTAATTTAATATGCAACTGCACACTGGGCAGATTTCAGCATATTGTTTACAATGACACCTAGATCTTTTCATGGGTGCTGACCCCCAAGGTAGACCCTCACATCAGGTAACTATGATTTGGATTATTCTTCCCCATGTGCATCACTTTGCATTTGTCCACATGAAATTTCATCTGCCATTTGGATGCCCAGTCTTCCAGTTTCCTAAGGTCTTCCTGCAGTTTTTCACAGTCCACATGTGTTTTAACAACCTTGAATTGTTTTGTGTCATCTGCAAATTTAATCACCTCATTCATCATTCTGATTTCCACATAATTTATAAATACGTTAAATAGCACTGGTCTCAGTACAGATCTGTGTGGCATTCCACTCTTCATTCTCCTCCACTGAGAGAAATGGTTAATTAACCCTACCCTTTTCTGTCCAATAACCAATTCCTAATATACAATAAAACATTGCCTCCTTTTCCATGACTCTTTAATTTTCTCAGGAGTCTCTCATGAGGAACTTTGTCGAAAGCTTTCTGACAATCTAAATACACTACATCAACTAGCTCACCTTTATCCATATGTTTATTCACACCTTCAGAGAAATGAAGCAAATTGGTGAGGCAAGACCTCCCTTGGCTGAAACCATGATATTCTGTCCCATGACACCATGTTTATCTATGTGATCTGTAATTTTAATTCTTTATAATAGTTTCCACTATTTTGCCCAGCACTGATATATTTTATATCAGTGGCGTAGCTACGTGGGACCTGGGGGGGCCCGGGCCCCCGTAGATTTGGCCCTGGACCCCCCTTCCGATGACCCGCCCAACACACCCTCCCGCCGCCAACCCGCCGTCGCCTGCCTTTGCTGGCAGGGGACCCCAACCCCCTCCAGCCAAGGTCCTCTTCTCGCAAAAGGCTTTGTTCTGTTTCTGACATCCTGCACGTTTGCAGGACGTCAGACTCACAGAACGAAGCTTTGCAAAGTCTGGCTTCTTGGGGTTTCAAGCTAATTTTTGTCTACATTAATACTTTTAATTTGTGATTACTTATCCTATATTTGAAGGGGGTCTGCCTGTGTGCATGTGTGACCAAGGCCAGGTGTTGAGAAGAGATCTGTATTAATCTGGTTGGTTCAGTTTTTCCAATAGATAATGTTCTAGATTTCATTGCAATATTTATGGTGCTGCCTTTTCCTTATGTATGAGTTTTGGAAGTTGGTGACATTATGGAGTGGTAGATTCATTCTAAGTCTTGAGTGACTTTTGTAGGGTTTTGTATTACTTCACAAGATACCTGGTACTGGAGAGGGTTTATGTTGCTGTTACTAAGATGAAACCAGAGTCAGGTATTTATTTTGTATGATGAGTTCTAGGGGAAATGTCCTTGTTGCCCTCTGCAGCCACTGTTGTGTAAGGAAGGCTTCTAAAGATACCGAATATGTGTTTATATTTAACACCTTGATGGTCCAGAGTACAGGGTTGGAGGTCATTATTTTCCAATAATTTAACTGCAACAATTTTTGTTATGTATATCTAGAATTTGCAAAGGTTTTTTTTTTTCATTTTTTTGTAATATATACATGGGTGTAGTTTGGGGGGGGGGGGGCAGTGTCACCCCCATCCTCCAATCCTCAAGCCGCCGGCAGCCTCTGCAAGAAAGCAGCACGTACGCTGCTTTAGACCTGCCCCCGGAAGCCTTTCTTTCTCCTTCAACCTTCTGTTCCCGTGCAGGCGGGAAGCTGTAGGAGAGAGAAGGGCAGGTCTAAAGCAGCATGCATGCTGCTTTTGCCTGCGGCTCAGGGGATTGGAAGACGGGGGAGGGTGATACTGGGCGCCACTGGAAGACTCCAATGCTGTGGTGGCGGGGGGGGGGGATGGTGGGAGAGACACGTCCCACCCTTTGCACCCTCAAATGAAACTGTCAGCATGGAAAACACATTCCTACAACACAGTTATGATGCTCACGTCTAGGGAGGAGCCAAACTATGGGCCCTGTTTACTAAGGTGCGCTAAGGTTTTTAGCACTCGCTAAATGCTAGACACACCCATATATTCGTATGGGCATTTCTAGCATTAGCACATGCTAAAAACGCTAGCATGCCTATAGTGTGGCTTAGTAAACAGGGCCCTATGGATATCCAACCCCATTCAGAAAAGGAACAGACACCTATGTCTAAACAGATGGACACTGGCATTCAGACTTACTTCCCTGGATCTGAAGATGTCAGAAAAGTGCTCTGATTGAGAAGCACTGCACTGGAGGGACTAGAGATTATCCCCTTAGTCCCCCTCTCCCCAAAGCAAAACTGGGAAGGCATACCAGGTTCTGTGAGAGCTTTGGAAAATATGGACATTCATGGTACTAAAATGGCTGACATAAAAGTTCATGTCCAGCACCATAATAGTGCTCTGACACAAACAAAAATCTTGTTATAGGCAAAAACAGTACTTATCTGCATCAAATCCCGAGGGGGACCTGTTTCTCTAAAGGCTTCATCGGGGGGGGGGGGGGGGATCATATTGTGCCAGTGCTTATCAAAAGATAAAGCAACGAGCAAAAATACATTTAAACATGGTATCAACAGACATCATTTTTAAAATTCCTGGACTTACTGCTTTGAAATTAAGGGATCCTTGTTCTTCCCTTTTCAATTACAGACTCTAAAACTGGCGCAGCTAAAAGACGCCAAACACCTAGACCTTTGACCAATTGGAGACTGCCACGTCACACAAGGTGGTAACTAATCACAAAAAGGTGATCCATTCAATATTGTTATTGAGGCCCAAGGGTTCCAAAGAATGCAAGCGATGAATCCAACATTGTTCTCTCTGTATGAGATACTTATCCCAATCTCCTCCATGGTAACTTCAGACCACATGATCAATAGCAAATCCAGCAAAAGTATCAAAATCATATCCTGCAGCTAAACAATGAACAACTAATAGAGCTCTAGTTTTTTGCCTGGAAACAACTGAACGATGTTCATTAAATCTAATGTGCAGGAGTCTCTTCATTTTCCCCACATATATTTTCTTGCAATCACATTTCAGAATATATACCACATAATCAGATCTACATATGGTCAAACTCAACAATTTGTAAACTTTATTGTCCACTATGTTGATGAAATGATCCACTTCCTCAGACATAGCACAAAATTTGCAGCTTCCACATCTCTGATGCCCAATATGATACTGAGGAGGATGTAATACAGAAGTATCACAAACAGTGCTTTTTTTGTGCCAGTACGCACCGGTACGGCGAACCGACACCTTTTTTTTCTAAGGTCCGGCTCACCTGCCTGCTCCCTTCTGTTCGTACACCTGTGCTTCCTGCATTGAAATCTTTTGTTTACCCGAAGTCGAGGCAAACCGGCAGTGAAAGCAGCAGGCAGACAGGCAACAAATCCCGCCTTTCTCTGATGCGATTTCCTTTCCACAAGGGTGGGACATGCTGAGAGGGAAGGGAAGCGACGAGGAGGCGAGCCTGCCTGTCTTCTGCCTGCTGCTTTCACTGCCGCCGCGACTTTGAGTAAACAGAAGATTTCTACGCAGGGAGCAAGGGTGCACGAACGGAAAGTCGGGGAGCTGAGGGCGGGCAGATGAGGCTGGGATTTGAACGATCTCAGGGGCAGGTAGAGGCTGGGGCGAGTCAGTGGACATGGAAGAGAGGGGGAGGATAGGGGCAAAAGAATCGCTGGACATGGATGGGAGGGGAGGTCAGGGGAGAGAGGAGAATCGCTGGACAGAGGGTAAGGCAGGGAAGAGAGAATTGCTGGACATGGGAGAGGAGAGCAGGAGATAGAGGAGAATTGCTGGACATGGATGGATGGAGGGGTTGGCGGGAAGAGAGGAGAAATGCTGGACTTGGAGAGGGGAGGGAGAATTGTTGCTTTATATGGATACAGGGGAGGGATGGAGAGAGGAGAAATGCTGGACGTGGATTGAGAGAGGAGAAGGGCTGGACATGGACGGAGTGGAGGAAAGAAAAAAAGAAGAAGATGAACATGGATGGAGATGAGGGAAAGGGAAGAGAGGAGAAAAACTGCACATGGATGGAGAAAATAGGCAAAAGCTGGATCCATGTTATACCTCCTCCAGTCAATTCCACGGAGGAGGACACAGCTTTTACTTATGGATGTAAGGCAAGAAATGAGGAAGAAAAGAGGAAAGTAAAGAAATAAATGGAAAGGAAGCCCTGGGAACGGAGTTAAGAGAACAGATCGAGAGCAGCAGAATCAGAGACAGGGACCATTATGGATAGAAAAACAAAGTCACCAGACAACAAAGGTAGAAAAAAAACATTTTATTTTCATTTTAGTGTTTGGAATATGTCCAATTTGAGAATTTACATCTGCTGTCTTATTTTGCACTGGGTATACTGGAGCTGTAACAGCTTACAGAAATTATTTATAATGGGAAAAAAATCAGGTTATTTTTCTCCTATACTAGTATAATAATTTCAATGATGTCTGTTTATATGCGCCATGGCTGGTATAAGGGGTGTGGCTAATGTGGGTGTGGCTATTATAGGGGTGAAGCCATATGTGGTGACCCTTGCCCATAGTGAGTACCAGCACCATTTTTTTTCTACAAAAAAAGCACTTCAAACTAGTAACATCGAAGGGCTCAACAATTCTTAATTCTTACTCCTAGAAAAAGCCAAAAGTTTTTGTCATCAAGTCAGCTGATCTCCCATGATCCCTTTCTCCTCCTAAGGCTTCTTTATCTTTGGGTAAATGTACCCCACCCTCTCAGCGTGTTGTAAGACTCAAGGAAGTTAAACCCTCATTGTTAAGGGTGTTTTTGTCCTTTGAGATAGTAAAAATATTGAGGACCCTCCATGAATATCTTCACAGCAAGATTCTGTTTCCGTTTTTGTTCCCACTCCTGTATCACTTGACGAAGCGTCATAAGGTATGTCTGCATCTGTAAAATCTTTGCCTATGGATTCTGAAGTAACTTTAAAGAGTTATGAACACTAGTGACACGCATTGAGTGTATTCTGCAAGCTAATCTCACTCAGTTTTTTAAATTGGCTAAATACACTGAGGAAGCTTCTGATAAAATGGCTGAACAGGACAATAAATTGGTTAGTATGACAGGCCATTTGGGAAAACTTGAGAATCAAACCTCCTTAAAGCAGTCAGCTTCTGCTGCAGTCATTAAGGATAATTATGCTATTCATGTGCAGCTAGAGAAATTAGAGAATATTGCCAGGGCTCCTAATTATTCAAATTATTATTATTTATTCAAAACACGGCTGTCCGTATTATCTGTCGAGCCACAAAATATGATAGGGCCACGCCTCTTTTACGTCATCTTCACTGGATCCCAATAGACTTAAGAGTAAAATTTAAGGTTCTCATTTTAACATATAAAGCGCTTCATTCAGCTACCCCATCTTACCTTGCAACCTTAACTATTCCATACACACCATCACAAACTCTCTGTTCACTCACAGACAATAGATTAGTGATCCCACCACCCTCAAGAGCTAGATGGGAATCTACCCGTGCTTCAGCCTTTTTCTTTTTGTCCCCAGCACTGTGGAATTCCCTTCCATAATCAATTAGGTTAGAACAATCGTACTCTCTTTTCTGTAAAGCTCTGAAAACTTACTTTTATCAAACAGCTTTTGAAATATAACATTATTTAAGTAGGAAGACCACACAGGTATGAAAAATGCTTTACACTATACAAAGAGACATAAATCATTAGAAATTGTTGAATGACTGATGTAATGATTGTCTATGTTATTATCTTCAGTATGAAATTTCTGTCTGTGCTGTCCTATCATATAATAGTAACATAGACCTGCACGGTCCATCCAGTCTGCCCAACAAGATAACTCATATGTGCTAATTTTGTGTATACCCTACTTTGATTTGTACCTGTGTTCTTCAGGGCACAGACCGTATAAGTCTGCCCAGCACTATCCCTGCCTCCCACCACCGGCTCTGGCACAGACCGTAGATTTCCTAGCTTAAACTACATTGTATGTTGTTGTACATTTTTGACATGTAAACCGTTCTGGCTTGCTGTGCAATAAGTGATGGTATAGTAAACAAAAGATAAATGATTTGCGTTTGTTGAATTTTACTCACTATGTATCTCCTAGGGAACATTTTGCAAAATATTATTTAAAGGAAGTTTTACAACTTCCCAATTGGGAGAAAGTTGTAATTGTTAATTTATATTGTCTTCCAAAAGCCTCTTGGGTTGAAAAAGAAGGAGCCCTGGAGCCACTTAATTCCCCAGATAGCCTAGACCTTTCTCAGTACTTGGAATCTTATTGTTGGTAAAAGAACTACTTTGATAGTAGTATTACAGTCAACCATGAATAAACTGGAAATCCTGACAGCTTTTTTTTTTTTTTGAACCAGCTGCCTTTTTGTGGTCAGGTCATTTTTATATGTTTCCAGATGCGACGACAACTACACAGTTGAAAAGTAAAGCTTTTTTTGCATTGGAGATACTTTCTTTCTCAAGTTTCTGTGTAATTGTTTAGGGGTCCGTGGTAGTGTGGGCGTGTGTTCTTGGTACGCGCTGGGCCATTTTTTTTTTTTTTTTTTTTTTACCACAGCTGGGAAAAAAGGCTTTTTTAAATAGGCGCAGTAAATGGCTGTGCACTAAAATTAAAAGTAGCATGGAGCTATTTACTGCCTGCGCCCTTACCACCACCCGTTGACCTAGCAGTAAGGGCTCATGTGCTACATGCATGGTACTCATACAGCACTCGCTGTCAGTTACCGCTGGGAATGCCCCCCGTGGTAGAAAATAGAAAAATATTTTCTACCGTAGGAAACAGCATGTGCCAACTTTGAAATTACTGTCGGGTCTGCGCACTAACCGGGAAGTAGTGTCGATTTGGCGTGTGATACACTCGCGGTAGCCCTACTGCCGCTTTGTAAATGGGCCCCTTCGATACATATCAGAATCACCATTATCCCCCCTGTTTATCTAAAGCTTAGCTCGAGTTTTCTACAGCAGGGCCCATTTTATTCCTATGGGCCCTGCTGCAGATAGCTTGAGCTAAGCTTTAGTAAACAACCCCCTATGTATTTTATGATTCTTGTCAATTGGAGAAAGTTTTGAAGGATAAGGAAGTACCAGAGCAGTCAGAATGAATGTATTAGTTTTGTTCCAGGTTGAGAAAGTATTAATAGGGTACTGAATATTATATTTGCCCACCAATATTTTTCCTTTTTATTATGAATTTTCTTTCCTTTGCTGTTCCCTCAATGTGGACTTATTACCGGATTATGTGGTTTGTTTTTGTTATTTCATTGATTTACTTTGTGGTATTATCTTTATGTAATACAAGTGTATAAATGCAAATTTAAAAAAATGTATTGGACATTTTGAAATACTACCTGGGTGTCTGAAATCTGCTGTAGATACCCACTGCATAGACATCTATTTGCTCATATATTTTAGAACAGGCTCTATATCGCCAGATCCTGTTCTGATATACATGCACCACCAATGACTTCCTTACCTGGAGAGAATTGTCTATATTCTTTATAAAATACTGTTTATATGCCCAATTATGTGTTTTTATGAGATCATTCTGGGAGGGGCTAATGTTGGCATAATCATGATTGTTTAGTTTAATTCTCTAAATATTGGGGTGGGGTGGGAGTGCTGGGGTGTGAAAGATAATTAAGGGGAGTACGAGACTGGCTGAAGTTTTGCCTAGAATATCTAATATGCTTGCACCAGTCCTGCCTGCCCATACCTGCCGACAGCAGCATAATCTGTGGGCATTTATGCACTCATGATCCTTGCTGGGTGAGGGAGCTTAAAATTGCCTTCAAATTTAATTTTTGTATTCTAAATGACTTGACAAATGTACAAATTCCATGTGTTATGCATCTGGCGTTCACCTGACAGCCAGAGGTAAAGCAGCTGTGTAGATTAAAGCACAACAGTTTGCTAAAGACTGAATTTTAACTTCTACTGAATTTTAAGGACACATCTAGTTTTATGAGCAGATAGCATTGTACTGCAAAACTCAGAAATATACTCTTCACAGAATTTTTGCATGTCTCCTTGGGTCAAAAGCAAGCATTCATTCAGTTGACCCAAAACTCATATTTGCAGTATATTAAGAATGAATGCCGAGGGCCACATAGATATTTAGGTATTTAGATAACTCAGGATTTCTGCAGACTACAGCCACCTTGTTTCAAAATGCAATGTAATTTCAAGTTATCATTTCTTGCTTTCATGTATTTCAGGAGAAACTATTGTGCATTTGTGATGGTGTTTAACGGCCCTGCTTATGTAGTTTTCCTTGTGTTAATTGTTATGTTCAACCTATATGTTTCATGAAATGAATGCAATGATCTGTATGCTACCGATGTATTTAAAGATCAGGTTAATGAGGGCAAAATGCTGAAAGTTAGTTTGATTGCACAATTTTAAAATAATTCATCTTTTACCCAGGGCTTTTTTCCTTGCAGCTTCTATAAGGGAAACATTTACATAGAAATTAGATTGTTAGCAAAGACTTGCGTACTTATTCCTGCTCCCTAAATATAAGTCCACATGGACAACAATACTGTAGCATTTTGTACACAAGGAGGCATATTTTCAAAGCACTTAGCCTTCCAAAGTTCCATAGGTTTCTATGGAACTTTGGAAGGCTAAGTGCTTTGAAAATATGCCTCAAGGTTTTCTTTGCACAAAATTCTTCCTGTTGTTGTTTTCCCCTTCCAGAACTTGCAGGAAATTAAGGGAGGAAGGGGTCCTTTTACTAAGGCACGCTAAATGCTAAGATATCCATTATATTCTAATCGTTAGCGTGCACTAAATCTATTAATGTGGCTTAGTAAAAGGACCCTGAAGTTATCAACGTGGGCTATTGTTAAGTCAGATTATTTTACCTCAAATTAGGTTATTTTAGCACAGGGCCTCATTGTATAAAATGGAACCCTGTGCTAAAATAATCTGACTTTAAGGGGTGACTAAACATCTGGATAGAGGTGAACTGATCAATATTGTGTATCTGGATTTTCAAAATGCATTTGACAAAGTACCTCATGCAAGACTCCTGAGGAAATTAGAAAGTCATAGGATAGGAAACGGAGAGTAGGGTTAAATGTTCAGTATTCTCAATGGAGAAGGGTAGATTGTGTGGTTCCCAAGGGGTCTGTGCTGGGACCGCTACTTTGTAACATATTTATAAATGATCTAGAGTTGGGAATAACTAGTGAGGTAATTTAGGGGTCCTTTTTACAAAGCTGTGCTAAAAAGTGGCTGGCGGTAGTTTTAGCACGTGAGTTTCCCAGATACTCCAGACACTTTTTAACATGGCTCTAAATGACCAGATTTCTAGGTGGCATCATTGATATGTTGAAACCTTCTGCTCACTGTGCAGCAGTGATTAAGAAAGCAGATAGAATGTTAGGAATTATTAGGAAGGGAATGAAAAAGAAAAATGAGAATGTTATAATACCTTTGTATCACTTCATGGTGCGATTGCACCTCGAATACTGTGTGCAATTCTTGTCACCGTATCTCAAAAAAGATATAGCAAAACTTAAAAGGAACAGAGAAGGGCGACAAAAATGATAAAGGGGATGGGGCAACTTCTCTAAAAGGAAAGGCTAAAGTGACTAGAACTCTTAAGCTTGGAGAAGAGATGGCTGAGGTGAGATAGATAGAGGTCTATAGAATACTGAGTAGAGTGGAATGGGTAGGCGTGAATCACTTGTTTACTCTTTTAAATTTACTACTTAGTAGCTTCATTGCGTGCCCCCTAGTCCTTGTATTTTTGAAAACAAACCAGAGAATGTGGTAAAAGCAGTTAGCTTAGCAGGGTTTTAAAAAGGTTTGGGTAATTTCCTAAAATAAAAATCCATAAGCCATTATTAAGAAGGACTTGGGAAAATCCACTGTGTATTTCTAGGATAAGCAGCATAAAATTTGTTTTACTGTTCTGGGATCTTGCCAGGTACTTGTGATCAGGATTGGCCACAGTCTCTCCCAGTATAGCAATGCTTATGTTATGTTCTTAAAGGCGAGTTTTTACCAAACCTTTATTTACCACAGGATTCAGCAACCTGGGGTATAACAGTCCTGCAGATTGTTGGATCCCGTTGTAAGTGAATAATGCTATTTGTGAGCCACCTCCATAGGCAGTGTTATTCCAGTGGCCTGGAAGTATTGGGAAGGAGTAATCCACCTAAGTGGATGAACACTAGCTCCCACGTGAAAACAACAGTACAGAAGAAGAGTGGGAAATGGACCAATGACTCCAGGAGAATGGGAGTTAAATTTAAAGAACCACTTTATTGAATGACTCGACACAGACACCTGTGTTTCGGCCAGAAGGCCTGCCTCAGGAGTCTGTTATTCTTACCCAAGAGACAAGGGGGATGATGTTTACAGTGAGGAAGCTCTTTAATATCTAATAATTCCTCTTCTCAGGACTCCCTGGCTTGGAGGCAGACTTCCACAGGAACACAGCATAAGGAAAAGCTGTAGGCCAAGCTTTTACTCCTCAGGACTCCCTGGCTTGGAAACAGTTCTCCACAGGAACACAGCATAAGGAAAAAGCTGTAGCAAAGCTTCAGGCCACGGTCTCACAACGAAACAGAGTTGGAACTAGCAGAGCCCAGGCAGGCCTGGGCCCAATCAAGGGTAATTACGTTGTCGAGTCATTCAATAAAGTGGTTCTTTAAATTTAACTCCCATTCTCCTGGAGTCATTGGTCCATTTCCCACTCTTCTTCTGTACTGGAAGTATTGGGCCACAAAGGTGCACCCAATGCTCCTGGGCTGCATTTTATAAGAGCCATTAGAGCTCCCTCTTGATCCAATCCCCCACCCCCCAATCCAAAGCGCCCAGCCCCTCCCAATTAAGCCCCCACCTCCATGCCCATACCTTGATTCTCTGGTGGTCTAGGGTTTCTGGGTCAGGAGCAATCCCCAGTCATTCCTGCTCTTCTGGTGCTACCTGTCAAAATGGTGTGACTAACGCTGTGAGGTCATGTTTCCTTATATGGTGGGGGAGTAGGGGATTGGTTGGGGGTGGTAGATTGGATCGGTGTGTTGGAGGCTACACTGGGAGAGTTGGAAGATATCCTGGGGAATTGGCACCTTTAAGCTCTGGCTGGGAGCAGCTTTCAATGATTATGGCATAGTAAAATAACCCCAGCTTTTGGCTGGAGTAATTTCATTTTGCCTTGATTTTTTTTTTTTTTTGCATAAAAGCTGTGGTGTATCATCGTAAGTCACATTAGGGTATTTGCATAGTAATGAGATGCAAAACATCACCATACTAAACTTGATAATTGTTATGATTGGTGTAGTGAGCCATTGGTCTGCAGTAGAGAAACTACGGTAGATGAGTCTCCAGCTGAGCAGGGGAATGAGACTCAATAATATGCAGGATCAACCACGAAGTGGCCTAAAGAACTGGACAGTGAGTCAGGAACAAAGCAAAGTCTCTCAGTATCTCTGGAACAGGACAGTAGCTCAAGGGCTTGGCAGGTACACGGCAGTATCTCAGGAACAGGATAGCTGGTCAGGATCAAAGCAGCGCCTCACAATCTCAGGAACAAAGCAGGTTAGAAGCTTGGCAGGAACAAGGCAGGTTAGAAGATGCAAAGACACCAGAGCTCCCATTCAGGGAAATTAAATGCCCCGTCGAGATGTCAGTTGTAGCATGATACGTGCGACTTGCTGGGGATGGAGAGACATCAGATGTGCCTACACAGAGCCCGTGGATTCCTGGGCTGTCATAGCAGGCGTGTCTCCTGGCACCTGGTCTCTGCGGGTGGTGTCAGACTCCGAGATCATGACAATAATTAAGCTAGCAAACTGAGTTGCAGAGATTTTTTTTTTTGCACTCTTTTTGGCCAGATCCTTTAATCTGCTACTAAATTAACAAAATTAGGGATCTGTATTTGTGAGCATGCATTTAGGACACTACAGAATTAGGGCTTCTTTTACAAAGTAGTACTACCAATTAGTGGCATGCTGAATGCAAAGAAGCCCATTCAATTCCCCTGGGCTTCTTCGCGTTCTGCGCACGCTAATTGATAGTGCCACTTTGTAAAAGGAGCCCTTAATGTGTGTGCAAATTACTTGCATGGAAGCATACCTACAAATTAATGTGCACACAATTGATTCATTTGCGCAAAAAAGTTATCTTGTGAAAAATTCTTAACACTTGAAGATCAGAAAATCCATATTTAAAATGAAGACTAACCAAACTCTGTTTTGCCTACACACACTCCTAATCAAAATCAGCTCAATTTGCAGTTTTTTCTTTAAGTAGCAATACATTTTTGTATTCAGTTTTGTATCTACAGCAAGAGAGAATGTAAATCAGATAACATACCTTTTTAAGCCAATACAATGCATGGATTCCATGGTGCTGGTCATTAGTAAGGCATCAGCAACAGGAGAATGGTAATAGAGATTAGGTGAATATTAGCTGAACATTGGTTTCCCATGTTGACAAGCCTAGTGACATATCTTCTTAGCTTTACAACAGGAAAATGAATTCCTTGAACTGAAGGGCTAGAGGGACACAACTTAGAGCTTGTTTCTTAATGAAATTTCTGCGCACACATCTTGTATCCAAACACTTGATATGTTTTTGTCTACCATTAGCATTCTTCTTGCTTCGTGAGAAACAGTCTTGTATAAATTGGTTCAGTAATGACATCTGTTTTTAAAGTTGTTAAACATGGTAAATCCGGGGCCACTTTAAACATTTATGGGGCCCTGAGTGAACTTTGTGGATGAGCCCCATTTTTCTTTTTCCAGATTGCAATACTCCAAGTTATGCATGCATCTAGTAAACATTGAATCACCTTCCAAGGCACAATCATCTTTGAATTTTTACTTTGTCATATCCTATCAAGAATGTTGTGAAACAGAAGTACCCAGTCTAAAGGCAATAAACAACCTGGGCAAATATGCCGTGAAACAAGGGGTAGGTCTGCAAAATAAGGGATTGCTTTTCTTATTGGGAAGCAGATTGACTTCTAGCAGTGCCTCCCATGAGGGGCCAGGCCCTGCCAATTTCCAAAATGGTGGCAGGAGAAGAATGATGCCTCTCTGATCCAGATAGCCTTTGGAGGAGGGATGTTAGCACAGGAAAGTTGAAAGTATAACACCTAAGAATTATGATGGAGGAAAGGAAGAATTCTACAGCAGTAGAAAAATCTAGAGATTATTAACATTTCTTGTAGTTTGCCTTTCCTCAGATATCTTGACCCAAGATGTAAATTTGTAGTTGTCTGATTTTGAAAACAGGAATCCTTCCAAAAGATGTTTACACTGTAATTATAATTATGAACATTAGGACAGAGACATTACTAGGACATTGAAGCTGGATAGTCATTTATAATCGCGGCCCTTGATAAACAATGATTTGTTTAAGATTATACAACTTTGCCTCTGGAACATGGATTGACCATTTCAAAACAGCAAAACTAACTGGCACAACTGGTCTTGTGCAAATTATGTTGGTCTTTTCTCTTCATGTACTGGTGGGGGTCTTGGATTCTTCCTATTCTTCATAGTATTTGTCCAAGATTGATTGTGAATATTTATTTATTTGTAGCATTTGTATCCCACATTTTCCCACCTATTTGCAGGTTCAATGTGGCTTACATTATTCCGTAATGGTGATTACCAGTTCCGGAAAATTAGTTTGAACAATCAGGCATACTAAACTTCAAATCATAATAAAATTGATATTAACAATTAGAAATAGAGTTACGTTTTGTGTATTCCTAGTGTACATAGAGGGGCATAATCGACCAGAAACGCCTATCTCCATGGGCGTTAATCTCCGAGAACGGGTCCGTGAAGGGGCGGAGTGAACCGTATTTTTTAAAAAAAATAGACGCCCATGCTTTATTCGCCAAGGTGTGAGCTGGGCGTTTTTGCTTTTCACCGATAATGGAAAATGAAATCGCCCAGCTCAAAAACGAATAAATGCAAGGCATTTGTTCGTGGGAGGGGCCAGGATTCATAGTGCACTGGTCCCCCTCACATGCCAGGACACCAACCGGGCACCCTAGGGGGCACTTTTACAAAAACAAAAAAAAAGGTAAAAGAGCTCCCAGGTGCATAGCACCCTTCCCTTGGGTGTTGAGCCCCCCAAATCCCCCTCAAAACCCACTGCCCACAAGTCTACACCAGTACTATAGCCCTAAGCGGTGAAGGGGGGCACCTACATGTGGGTACAGGGGGTTTGGGGGGGTTGGACGACTAGTAGCATTAAGCAGCACAATTGTAACAGGTAGGGGGGGGATGGGCCTGGGTCCACCTGCCTGACGTCCACTGCACCCCCTAACAACTGTTCCAGGGACCTGCATACTGCTGCTTGGGAGGAGGGTATGACATTTGAGGGTGAAAGTAAAAAGTTGTGAAACATCATTTGTTGTGGTGGGAGGGGGTTAGTGACCACTGGGGGAGTCAGGGGAGGTCATCCCCGACTCCCTCTGGGGGTCATCTGGTCATTTAGGGCACTTTTTGGGGCCTTATTCGTCAAAAAACAGGGTCCAGGAAAAGTGCCCTAAATTCTAGCTACAAACGCATCCATTATCGGCGAAGGGCGCCCATCTCTGTTCGGGTGATAACCACGCCCCAGTTCCGCCTTCACCACGCCTCCGACACTCCCCCGTCAACTTTGTCCGCATCCGCGACGGAGTGCAGTTGAAAGCGTCCAAAGTTCGGCTTTCGATTATGCCGCTTTATTTGTTTTTGTGAGAAGAACGCCCATCTCCCGATTTAGGTCGGAACTTGGGCGTTATTCTCGTTCGATTATAAGCTGGATATTGTGAATTGACATTTAGGATGAATTATTGTGATATGCTTTCTTGAATAAATTTGTTTTCAATAGTTTACGAAAATTTATTATGTCGTAAGTAGTTTTGATGAATTTTGGTAATTCATTCCAGATTTCGTACTTATATAGGAGAAACTAGATGCATATGTTAATTTATATTTCAGTCCTTTACAGTTGGGATAGTGAAGATTCAGGAACGTACGTGATGTATTAGTGGAGTTCCTCATTGATAGGTCTATGAGTCCTGACATATACCCCGGGGCTTCACCGTGAATTATCTTATGAACTAAGGTGCCGATCTTGAAAGCAATGCGTTCTCTTAATGGAAGCCAGTGTAGTTTTTCTCTTAAGGGTCTGGCATTTTCATATTTCATTTTGCCAAATTTGAGTCTGGCAGCTGTGTTTTGTGCAGTTTGAAGTTTTCTAATTATTTGTTCCTTACAACCGGCATAGATAGCGTTGCAGTAATCTACTTGGCTAAGTACCAATGATTGTACCAGTCTGCAGAATGTTTCTCTTGGGAAGGAAGGTTTTATTCTTTTAAGTTTCCACATTGAATAAAACATTTTCTTTGTATTTTTTGCATGGTTTTCTAGTGTAAGGTTACGATCGATTGTAACTCCTAGAATTTCTCTCTGAGATAGGAAGGATGAAATTTGGAGTATTTAAGATAGTGGGTTTGTACTTGTATTGTGATGAGATGATGAGACATCTCGTGTGTTTTATCTGCATTGAGTTTTAGTTGAAAAGCATCCCCCCATGAGTTCATAATATGGAAGCTGTAGTTGATTTCTTTAGTGATTTCTGTAAGGTCGTGTTTAAATGGGATATAGATCGTGGCATAATCTGCATAAATAAAAGGATTAAGGCCTTGGTTGGATAGTGTTTTGGCTAATGGAATCATCAATAGATTGAAAAGGGTTGGTGAAAGCTGTGATCCTTGAGGAGCTCCACATTCTGGTTTCCAAGGTGGTGATATAGTTGAATTTGATATTACTTGGTATGTTCTTGCCGTTAAACCTTTGATCCAATTGAGAACATTTCCTACAATACCAAAATATTCTAAAATGTTTAGTATTTTGTGATTAACCAAGTCGAATGCCTGGACATGTCGAATTGCAAAAGAAGTATGCTGTCTCCATTTGCGATTGTTTGTTTAAATTTGGTCAGGAGAGTGGCCAGCACTGTTTCTATACTGTGGTTGGATCGAAATCCTGACTGAGATTCATGTAATATTGAGAACTTATTTAAATAATCGGTAAATTGCTTGGTTACCATACTTTCCATTAGTTTGACTGCTAAAGGGATGGATGCAACTGGACGATAATTGGTTATATTATTTGCTTTTTTCTTTATATCCTTAGGTATAGGTGTGAGTAATATATTTCCTTTATCACTAGGGAAGAGTCCATGTTGTAACATATGATTTAGGTGCTTTGTGAGATCCGTTATGAAGCATTGAGGGGCAAATCTTATTAGGTTGTTTGGGCATGTATCAAGCTTGCAGTGGGACTTAGCAAACTTATTGATCGCATGAGTGATTGATTCGTCAGTAAGGATAGTGAAATTAGATCAGATTCTGTCAGCCGAATATTCCTCTAAAATTGGATCCAAGCAATCGAAGATTTCATGGTCGGTGGTAATAGGTGATAAAGCGAGTCAAATCTTAACAATTTTCTCATTGAAGTATTTAGCAAGACTGTCTGCTGATGGGGTATCTGTAGTAGTTGTAGTGACTGGAGTGGTATTTAGTAGTTCACTAGAAAGAAAAGTTTATACGTGTCTTTGTAGTCTGGGCCAATTATAGTGTTGTAGTAAGCTCTCTTGGTATGTCGTATAGCATATTTGTACTTACTTGCTTCCATGCATTTAATGTGTGTTCATCTTTCCTTTTATTCCTTGTTCGTTCGTATCTCCTAACCTGTGTCTTTAATTTTTTCAATTTTTCATTAAACCAAGATAACGAGTTATTTCTTCGTGAGGTTTTTGTTCGTAGTGGTGCTATATTATCTAGTGTATTTCTACATCTAATGTCCCACTCTTGGAGATAGTTATTTGAGTCTGCTTGTATTGTCCATTCGTCATTGTAAAGCTGTTGCCAGAATTTTATCTTGTCTATTTTGTCTCTTGAGGTGTAGGTTATGCGTTCTTTGTTATGGCATGAGCCATTGTAAGGATATGTTCAATTTATGGTGATCTGACCAAGGCACTTCTTCCCATTTTGTATCAACTAGAGTTAGGTTTAGATCTAAGGCTAGTTTGTATGTAATGAGGTCGAGAGTTAGTTTGTATGTAATGAGGTCGAGAGTATGTCCTTTGTCGTGGGTTGATTGTATATTTGGCCAATTGAGGTCGCATAATTGGAAAAATTCCTTACATTCACGTACATTTGTTGAATTAGGATCATCTAGGTATAAATTTATATCCCCTATAATAAGTATATTGGAGTTAGCTACGCATGTATTCGATATAAAGTCCATGAGTTGTGGTTGGGATTCGTGCCATTTGCCTGGTGGTCTATAAAACAGGACAACATTTAGATGGTCGATCAAGGATGTATGATGGATTCTTAGAGAGGCTATTTCGAGATGAGGCATTATAGACTCAGCTATTGTTGTTGTAATGAATTGGGATTTATGGATTACTGCTATGCCTCCTCGTTTTTCTTTTCTTGTCCAGTGACTGATTTTATAGCCTGGGGGGCATAAATCTAAAATTATGGGGTCATTTTGATCGTGAAGCCAAGTTTCCGTGATGAATAGAAGGTCGAGGTTGTCAGAGGTGATCCAGTCTGTTGTTGTTGTTTTATTAACTGCAGATCTGGCGTTTATATAACCCAATTGGATTGCTTGGTAAGGGTCAGTTTGGTTTGGAGTTATGTTGATTTTTATTAGTTGCTTGTTAATTTGCATTTTAGGTTTGTTTGGTCCTTTTTTTTCCTTTGTATTGATTTTGTCCTCTTGTGGTATTTCTTCCATTGATCTGATTATTATATTGGTGGGATATAATGTTATTGGGTTGTCTATTAAGATTATAAATCATGGGTATGTTATTGGTAACTATAAGAGGGGTAGTTAGTATGTGCTGAATGAGATATAAGGAGTAAATTAATAACAGTTTGGAGATATTCATTTTGGCGTTAGACAAGTACAACGTTGATTTCAAAGCTGCATAAACAAATACTAATTTTGTGGTATGGAAATGGGCATGGTTTCTTGCCTTGTGGCTGGCTGGAATGTGTTGATACTAGAAGGCCTGTTTGAAGAAAGGCACAATGATGTAGTACAGCTCAGCACAGAACCAGAGACACATTGTAATCACATAGGGCATTCCCATGGTAACTGATATGAAACTTAACACTAGAAAAAAAATATACTATTAAATCAACTCAGCGCTTAACATTTCTTTCAATATTTTTGAAAAGGAAAGCGAGGGAAAGGCTATATTATTGGGCCATATGGAAGCCTCAGCAGCAACTCTTTTCACCCAAATATACACCCTGTGACTTGCTAAACTCATCGGCGGCCTCAAATTATGACCCCATTCTATCACTAATCATGTTTTTTTTTTTTGTAAAGTAGTATGGAATTGTAAGGACCTTTTGCCCTGACGCAGCATGGCGAAACATATGACCCATGTTGGTGCAGGTCCGATTTAATGCTTCTAAGAAAAAGATAAGTTTTATGGAAAATTAAAGATTTTTGATATAAAATGTTATACATACAAAAAAATAAACATGATTAGTGATAGAGTGGGATCATAATTTAAGGAGGCCAAACGCGAGTAGAAGAAATGAGGGAGGGTGCTGAGGGCGGGGTGTAAGGGCATAAAAAGAAATGGAATGGCAACAGCAGAGGAACTGGTAATTGTTGATGTTGTTAATGCTTTCTTGTTGCAATATTTTGTATGTAACCTTGAACCTTACGCCAATAAACAGATTTAAATAATAATTTAAGGAGGCCGATGATGAGTTTGGCAAGCCACAGGGTGAATCCTTATGTGAAAAGAGTTGCTGCCGAAGCTTCCATGTGACCCAATAATAGTCTTTCCCTCGTTTTCCAAAATATTGATAGAAATGTTAAGCACTGGGTTGATTTAATAGTGGATTTAATTGCCCCCACTTTAAAAATACTTTTTGGACTAGTATCACTAGAAACAATATAAGCATATCATTGCTAATAGAAGTATCAGTAGCAAGTGCTACTAGTGACACCATATGGAAAGGGGTTGTTGCATTTATCCCACACCTTTTCAGAAGTAGCTCAAGGTGAGTTTAATTCAGATAAAGTAGGTATTTTCCCTGTCCCTGGAGAGTTTATAATCTAACCCCCATTTTACAAAGCCACACAGTAATGGACTGTGTTGGCATTACCGCACCGGCAGCCGCTAGCATGGCTTTGTAAAATTGGGGGAGGGGTAAATTTGTACCTGATGCAATGACTTGCCCAAGATCACAAGGAGCCTCAGTAGGGTTTGAACGCTGGTTTCCCTGGTTCTTAGCCTACTACTACTCCTCCACACCTGGAAAGACAGAAGATCCTCAGACAGCAAGAGATGCAATCAGAAGCCAGGAAAATGTGGCAGAAAGAAACAAAGTACTCCCAAGTGTATTGGGTACCACTATCTTGATGAAAAAATACATTTCAAATTTACTTTTATATTTTGCCTGTACCGTGCATATTATGCCCCATGAGCTCCAAAAGCTATCTCTCCTTGGCACAATGCATAAAAAGAGAGATTGAAAGATTGTATCCAACCTATCCATGCACCCAGGCTTAGGAGGGGACTCATTCCTGCCATTTTTAGATAATTAATTTATTTGTTACATTTGTACCTCACTTTCCCACTCATAGTAGGCTCAATGCGGCTTACATAGTAATAGGATTACAAAGTAAAGTGTAGAGAACAGGCTAATCTTAGCAGAGTAATGGAGATGCAGAATAATGGAGATGTGTAGATAGGTAATATTGTGAGGAGAAGGGGTAAAGGAGGTAGGAGGAGGTGCTAGTTTTAGGTTAAATAGAGAAATCAGAGGAAAGGTCGGTGTGAGTCTAGAGAGAAAATAAAAGGAGGTGTGTTCTGAGTCATAGTCATTGTTGCAGGATCATGTGATGAATAGGCGGGTTATTAGAGTTAGGTCGTGGCATTTGGGTAAGCTTCTTTGAATAGATGGGTTTTCAGAGATTTTCTGAAGAGTAGATAGTCTTTGATAGAGCGGATGGGTCTGGGTAGTGCATTCCAGAGTTGACTACCTTTGAAGGAGAAGTTGGAATCAAACGAAGATTTGTACTTGAGACCTTTACATCTGGGATAGTGCAGGTCGAGGTAGTTTCGAGAGGATACTGAAGTGTTTCTGGTGGGTAAGTCGATCAAGCCAGTCATGTAGCTCGGGGAAACACCATGGATGATCCTGTGAATCAATGTGTGGACTTTGAAGTTTATTCGTTCCCTAATAGGGAGCCAGTGAAGCCGTTCACGAAGGGGTGTTGCACTCTCAAATCGTGATTTACCAAAAATGAGTCTATCCGCCATGTTCTGGGCAGTCTGAAGATTTTTTAGGATTTGGGTCTTACAACCTATGAAAATGCTATTGCAATAATCCACGTGGGTGAGTACAGTGGATTGTACAAAGTTACGGAAAGTATTCAGGGGGAGATACTGTTTAACGCGTTTAAGAATCCACATCTTGTTGAACATTTTCTTCGTAGTGGATTTTGCATGAGTTTCAAATGAGAGATGCTTGTCAATAGTTGCGCCAAGAATTTTCAGGTTGTTGGATATGGGGATAGTGACATCATGGGTATTAAGAGTAGTTGGGATGAGAGGATAAGACATTGGGTTTTCTCTTTGTTCAGTTTCATCATAAAAGCGTTGGCCCAGGAGGTTATAAAGTTCATGCCAGTAGTTATTTTAGTGGAGATCTCTGATAGATTGGACTTGAAGAGGATGAATATGGTGACGCTGAAAGAGATCTCCACCACAGATCATCATTTTATTTAGGACTCCTTTTACTAAGCTGCGGTAAGCACTAACACATGCTTACACATGGGATGCGCTGAGGCGTCCTGCAGTAAAGGCCCAATGTGTACTTGCAAACTATGCACTAAAAAAAATTTAATTTTTTTCACAGAGAGGACATGTCTGGGGGTGGAGAGTGGGTGTATTGTGCTAATCAGCGCAGCTACATTACTACGCGCTGATTAGTGCAGGATTATTGTGTGAGCCTGTACTGTCTACAGATTAGGTGTCGGTAAGGACTCACGTGCTAATCTTTTTTAATGGCCAGATGCTAATGGCCAAGTGGCCATTAACTCAAAAATTAGAAAATCATCCATTTTATTGCTGTGGTAAAAATGGCTTTAGTTAGGGTTACCATATTTGCTCCCCTCAAAAAGAGTACATATGCCCCGTCCTGCCCCCTGTCACATACAGCCCCACCCCTTTCACTCTACTTCACCCCCCCATCACACACCCCTAAGGGTGTCCTATCCTTCCCTCCCCTTACCTTACTATACTGCCCTGGTGGTCTAGTGACCTCTTCGGGGAAGGAAAGAGCCCTCTCTTTCCTGCCTGGAGAGCCTGCATACTGTTCCTTGCTGACTCCGGTCCCGGCACCGATTCAAAATGGCTGCAGAGAGTTAAAGCGACCTCGCGAAACTTCAACTCTCTGCAGCCATTTTGAATCGGCACCGGGACCGTCAGCAAGGAACAGTATGCAGGCGCTGGGGGCAGGAAAGCGGGGGCTCTTTTCTGCCTCGAAGAGGTCACTAGACCACCAGGGCAGTAAGGGGCGTGGAGGATAGGACACCTCTAGGCCTGCCCGTTTGTCTGGAAATTTGAACAAACGGGCAGGCTGGCAAAACCCGCCCGGTTGCCTGGCCAAGTCCTCAAAAAGAGGACATGTCCGGGTAAAACCGGACATATGGTAACCCTAGCTTTAGCACGCAGGAAAAACCCATATAAAGGTGCACTAAGGCCACTTTTTAGCGCAATTTGGTGAAAGGGCCCATTAGTAAGATGTTACTTCCTTCAAAGACTAGAAAATAACGGTCCATTTTATGTTCAAATTTGTTACTTTTTAATTTTTATTTTTCATGTGAATAAATACATATTTTTTGGTATCCTCATCCATTCTCCTCACTTTTTGTTTTATACCAGTACGTCAAGCTCCATCTCTGGCCGTCTTCAAATCTAGGCCAAAAGCCCACCTTTTTGATTCTGCTTTTAACTCCTAACCCTATTCACTTGTACAGTACCCTTGTATGTTTTATTTTTCCCATCTTATTAATTCCCTTAACCAGTGGTGTGCTGGTAAATTTTTAACAACGGGCTCTCTCTCCAGGCGTAGCCAGCCCTGCAATTTGGGGGCGGTAATACATGTCTCTCCCCCCCACCCATGTGGACACATTAGGCATACCTTTGCTGGCAGGAATGCCGAGACCCACCAGCCAAAATACACACAGGTAGGGTGGGGGTTCTCAAATGGGGAGGTGGAGAGGGGGTTCACGGATGGGAGAAGGGGTGGGGAGGGGGTTCTTGGATGGTTGAAGTGGACAGGTGGGGAGGGGACTGGGGTTCTTGAATGGGATAAGGGGACTGAGGTGGGAGGGGTATTCACGGATGGGAGAAGGGGGTGGGGAGGGGGTTATTGGATAGTTGAAGGGGACTGGGGTTGGGGAGGGGGTCACGGATGGGAGAAGGGGATGGGTGGGGAGGGGACTGGTGTTCTTGGATGGGATAAGGGGACTGAGGTGGGAGGGGTATTCACGGATGGGAGAAGGGGGTGGAGTGGGGGTTCTTGTATGGTTGAAGGGGACTGGGGATGGGGAGGGCATCACGGATGGGAGAAGGGGGCAGGGAGGGGGTTCTTGGATGGTTGAAGGGGATGGGTGGGGAGGGGACTGGGGTTCTTGGATGGGAGAAGGGGACTGTCACTGGGGTCTGAGAAGGGGCCATATGGGGCCTGGGGCTGGTGGGAAAATGGGGCATGCGTGGGTCAGGTGAGATAATGGTTCTGAAAAGGGGGCCCTAATACAAGGCATGTGGATGAAGGGGGCTGGAACTGGGGGCTGAAAAGGAGGGTAGGTGGGATAAGGGGGCTAGTACTGGGACTGGAGGCTGAAACGGGGCTGAAAAGGGGACAGGGAGAAGTGGCTGGGGGGCTGAAGCTTGGGACTGGTGGGATAGTGGGGCTGGAACTGGGGGCTGAAAAAAAGGGGCGGAGAGAGGGGCATATCCTGGATGGGGAGCGAGAGGGAGGGCAAACCCTGGATGGATGGCAGAGGGAGGGCAAATTGTGGATTGAAGGAGCAGAGAGAAAGGGCAGACAGTGGATGGAAGGGATAGAAAGGGCAGACAGTGAATGGATGGGGGAGAGAGAGAGAGGGCAGACAGGGGCAGATGGTGGATGGATCATGGAAGGGGCAGAGATAGAGGGCAGATGTGGATGGAAGAGGCATGGAGAGAGGGCAGACATTGGATGGTGACAGCAGAGAGGGCAGACACTGGATGGCAGAGAGAGACCGAAGACAGATGCTGGATGGAAGGAAGACAGTGAAAAGAAGATGAGGAAAGGAGAAACCTGAGACAACAAACTGTAAATAAAATATATATTTTTTATTTTTTTGCTTTAGGATAAAGTAGTATTGTAGATGTGTTAATAAATGTTTATAATATAGAACATGTAAACAAGGTAATCTTTGATTGGACTAATTTTAATACATTTTGTCTAACTTTCGGAGAACAAAACCCCCTTCCTCAGGTCAGGATAGGATACTGTAACAGTACTATACTATATTGACCTGAGGAAGGATGTTTTGGCCTCTGAAAGCTAAATCTATTAGTCCAATAAAATGGTATTATTTTATTTTTTATATTTGTTTTATTTCTATATGTTAATTTGTAAAGTGGTGATTGGTATTTGTTAGGTTTTTTTTTTCAAATTTACATCTGCTGTCTTTATATTTTGCACAGTACTAGGGGACATTTTCTGTTTCTGTGGTGTTGCATTGTATGCAGATTCTGGCATCTTGGGGGTTCAGTTTAATTTTTGTCTAAATAGAAAGTTTTAATATTACTACTTATTCTATCGTGGATTAGGGTGTATCTGTGTTTGTGAAAAAGACATGGCTTTCAGTTGGCATTGACTGTGTAGGATCGACGACGATCTGTACTATTCTGTCTGGTTTCATTTTACAATAGGTGAATTGATGCTCTAGTGCTCACTGTAGTGTTTTAAGATGTTTTCCTTTTCTTTGTGTGATTTAGTAGAAATGACTGCTTATGGTATGGTAGAATTGCTCTATAGGTCCTGAGTGTTTTGTATTCTCGGCATACCTAGTACTGGATTTTGGAGGGGGATGTTAAAAAATGACTGGGAGGGAGGGAGGGGGGCCTTGGAGCTGGGAGGGAGGGAGGCCCTGGAGCTGGGGGCCTTGGAGTAGAGAGCTGCACGGCTTCCGTCCCCGCGGGAATCCCGCGGAACCCGCGGGATTCCCACGAGGACGGAGGCAGTTCCTGCGGGGTTCCCGCGGGGATGGAAGCAGTTCTGCGGGGTTCCCGCGGGGACGGAGGCAGTTCCTGCGGGGTTCCCGCGGGGATGGAACCAGTTCTGTGGGCTTCCCGTGGAAGTGTAAGCTGCACCTGCACCAGCCTCTCATCTACCGAATACCAATTTATTTGAGTGCTGTCTCCTCCTCCTCTTCTTCCTTGCTTTAACAGCATAAATGTGGAAAGTCTTCCATTAAGGAGGTGGTAGAGTCACAAATGATGACGGAATTCAAAAAGGCGTGGGATGAACACAGAGGATCTCTAATTAGAAAATGGAAGTTATATAAAAGCTAACTTTAAATGGCTGCATGTGTGTGGATATGTCAAGTGACACTTAGATGGCGACTCTGGCTGTGATGAACTAGAGCTGATACCTGGCAGACTTGTATGTTCTGTGTCTCATACATGGCAATCTGGTGTAGGATGGGCTGGAAAGGGCTTAGACAGCAACTTCAGTGGCTGGAACATGAGGACAGTGCTGGACAGACTTTTACGGTCTGTGTCCCACAAATGAGAACATGAATAGGCTGGAGTGGGCTTTGATGGCAACTCCAGCAGTTGGAACATAAGGATGGGGCCAGATAGACTCCTGTGGTCTTTGTTCCAGAAACACGAAAGAAAGACCATAATCAAGTATATAATATCACACTCATTGATTTAATGATGAATTGATCATGAGTGTGACTATTGGGCAGAGTGGATGGACCGTTCAGGTCTATTTGCTGTCACTTACTATGTTACTATTAATCCTCTTTGCTCCCAGGCTGGTGCACAGACCTCAGCTCTGACACAGGCACGAGAATCAGATGTCACCTGACCTACTGGCGCGTGCATGTGGCGGCCTCTCAGCACACACTGCCAGTGAATCAGAGACAAATCTTACATGTGCGCACCAGAGTGTTCCAAGTTCCAACTTCCATTCCTTCCTTGCCTACAGTGCTGTGGCTCAAATCCAGAAAGGGAGCTGACTGGAACTTTCTTTTATGTACTATTAAATTCTTACGGGGATGGGTTAAATTCTTACGGGGATGGGTGGGGATGGGTTAAATTCTTGCGGGGACGGGTGGGGACGGGTTGGGATGGTTTAAATTTTTGCGGGGATGGGTGGGGATGGGTAAGATTCCAGCGGGGATGGGTGGGGACGGGTAAGATTCCAGCAGGGACGGGCGGGGATGGGTAGGATTTCTGTCCCCGTGCAACTCTCTACCTTGGAGCTCGGAGGGAGCGGTCTGGGAGCTTGGAGGGAAGGGTGGCCGGCCCTGGAGCTAGGGAGGGGGCGGAGCTAGGGGGCGGGGCTAGGGTGGGGCCCCATCAAATTGGTCTGCATAGGGCCCCGCACTTGCTAAGACCGGCCCTGATTGTAATCTCTTTCTAGCAGGGACTGTCTCTTCATGTTTAAGTGTAGAGTGCTGCATATGTTTAATAGCTCTATAGAAATGATAAGTAATAGTAATAGAAGTGTAGCCAGGTTTTCATGTCAGGGGGAGCAGACCTTTTGTAAAATAGGAGTCAGTGTGAAGCTGAAGGGCTGATCTGCATAGGCCCTATTTTATTCAAAATCTCTATGGGGGAGCAGCCGCTGTCCTTGCACCCCATCTAGCAATCAGTAACTAGCACAAACAGAAGAAACTAAGAGCCCCTTATGCCAAGCTGTGGTAAAAGGGGGCCTGCGATGGTGTGTAAAAGGTTGTTTTCGACCAAAAAAAAAGTAATGACTCTGCACTAATCACAGGGATTGGCATGTGGCCATTTCAGGGGGGGGGGGATCTCGTACCGTCACCTATTTAGGTGACGGTAAAGACTTCCACGCAAACCTGGCGGTAACTGGACAGCGCACAGTGCTGCCTGATTACTGCCGGGCAAGCCCCAGCGCTACAAAAGTAAAAAAATTGTATTGTCATGCCGGAAATGGTGCATGCTGGGGGTGGGAACTACGACCAGGCTCCTGCAGTAGCTTGGCGGTAGTCCCGATTTGGTGCACGGCAAAGCAACGGTATGCGTCCCTCTGCTTTGTAAAAGGGGCCGTTAGTGCATAAGTGTGCCAGCAAAGTGTAACAATCATGCATACATGACTAGCAAGCAGACACTCACAAAGAATTCAGTGATGTATCCATATTTTAAGAGATTTCCTGTTCCCAGTTCAATGAACCAATAACTGAAAGAGTTTTTATCTTTGTCAAAAAATAATCCATTCTTTCTAAAGTTTTTAATTTGCTGTGTCTATATATTCAATTAATCAATAAATGTCTAAAGGGTGCATACAGTCCCTTTAAAAATATATTCACACACACACAGTCAGAATATCTATAAAATTATCAACCAAGCTTTTCACTTTAGTCCAGCACCTTCACATCGTAGATATACTAAGAACATCATTTCCTTCTGTCATAAACAATATTTTTCTTCAGAAATAAAAGGTACCTACTGAACCCCATGGCTGAAAACTGGTAGTGGATGTTTCCAGGATGTGTCACTTTGAAGCTATGTTGTTCCAGAGTGCTAATTTAGGGGCCCTTTTTCTAATGCTACTCCTTGATATGCTGTCCTCACTTGGATTTCAGGGCTCTGTTCTTTCCTGGTTTTCTTCTTCTCTCTCCCAGCATACCTTTAGTGTATACTCTAGTGGATCCTCCTCTACTTCTATCCCACTGTCAGTTGGTGTACCTCGGGGATCTGTCCTGGGATGTCTTCTTTTCTCCATCTATACTTCTTCCCTTGGTACTCTGATCTCATCCCATCGTTTTCAGTATCATCTTTACGCTGATGACTCCCAGAACTACCTCTCCACACCAGAAATCTCAGCCAAAATCCAGGCCAAAGTATCAGCCTGCCTGTCTGACATTGCTGCCTGGATGTCTCAGCGCCATCTGAAATTAAACATAACCAAGACTGAGCTTCTTATCTTTCCCCCTAAGCCAACCTCTCCTCCTCCCCCATTCTCTATTTCTGTGGATAACACTCTCATCCTTCCTGTCTCATCAGCTCATAACCTTGGGGTCATCTTCGACTCCTCCCTCTCCTTCTCTGCACATATTCAGCAGACTGCTAAAACCTGTCGTTTCTTTCTCTATAATATCAGCAAAATTCACCCTTTCCTTTCTGAGCACACTACCAGAACCCTTATCCACACTCTTATCACCTCTCGCTTAGACTATTGCAACTTGCTTTTCACAGTTCTCCCACTTAGCCATCTCTCTCCTCATCAATCTGCTCAAAATTCTGCTGCACGACTAATATTCCGCCAGTGTCGTTATGCTCATATTAGCTCTCGAATTCTCAAGTCACTTCACTGGCTTTCTATCCATTTCCGCCTACAGTTCAAACTCCTCTTATTGACCTATAAGTGCATTCATTCTGCAGCTTCTCAGTACCTCTCCACTCTCATCTCTCCCTACATTCCTCCCCAGGAACTCCGTTCGCTGGGTAAATCCCTCTTATCTGCACCCTTCTCCTCCACTGCAAACTCCAGACTCTTTTCCTTTTATCTTGCTGCATCATATGCCTGGAATAGACTTCCTGAGCCGGTACGTCAAGCTCTATCTCTGGCCGTCTTCAAATCTAAGCTAAAAGCCCACCTTTCGATGCTGCTTTTAACTCCGAACCCTTATTTTATCATCCTCACTTTAATATTCCCTTATGTCTTATTTGGCCTGTTTGTCTGTCCTAATTAGATTGTAAGCTCTGTCGAGCAGGGACTGTCTCTTCATGTTCAAGTGTACAGCGCTGCGTACGTCTAGTAGAACTATAGAAAGGATAAGTAGTAGTAATAATGCTTAGTGTGTGCTAACGGAATCAGTGTGCACTAAATAAATGCTGTATGTTCTATTTTATACCTATGGGCCATGTGGCACTTAGTGTACGATAATGTCCGTTAGCATTTCCTAAGCTTTAGTAAAAGGGGCCCGAATCCTTACATTAGTGCACCTTTACATGTTATGATGTCATAATCTGCTAATTATTCAAGAAAAAAAAATATTCTTTAGCCTTTTTGGAGCCCTTTCATAAATACCTAAGGGGCCCTTTTACTAAGGTGTGCTAATGGATTTAGCGCACTCTGATTATCGTGTACTAAATGATAAGACGTCCATTACATTCCTATTGGACATCTTATTTAGTGCACACTAAATGTGTTAGCGCAACTTAGTAAAAGGACCCCTAATTTGCCTTTGTATAAATGAAACTGTGTCTCTATAATTATTCCAACAGTCTGCCTATTTCTGGCATTTCCTTGTACAGATTGATTTTTTTCAGATTCCAACACTGTCACAATGTTGAAGTTGTTTTTTTAAATTGTGTGATGTTAAGGCTAACACAAAGTTGCTGAAGGAATTAGTAAATAGATATGAGATCCCAGCCATCCATGGGAAATTCTATGTTGAATAGACCCAGATGGTGGAGTTTGAGAAATTTGTTCAGAAATTGCATAGATTGTAAGTTGACAAGAAGGTATGTGCACTGTAAATTAATATGAAGAAAGTGAGATTAAATTGTAATTTGCATTTTTCGGGACAGGTAAGAACTGAAGTTGATTCTATTACAGATAGCGAAGCAAGGAAATGAGACTTTTATATCCAGTGACTTTTACAAATTATGAGAGAACTGTAAGGCATACAGATCCAATAGCATTGATTTAATTGAACATTTAAACCATTTCAGCTGCTGGACTGATATAAAGGTCAATAAGGACACAAATGTTAGGCATATTTTCAAAGCACTTAGCCTTCCAAAGTTCCGTAGGTTTCTATGGAACTTTGGAAGGCTAAGTGCTTTGAAAATATGCCTTAAGGGGTCCTTTTACTAAGCTGTGGTAAAAAGTGGCTTTAGCACGTCGTTACATGGGTCATTCCTGTGCACTAAGATCATTTTTACTAAGCCATAAAAATGTTTGTTTTTTCTATTTTGTTCTATTAATGACCAGGTTCTTATGTTGCCAGTAGCATGTGGCCATTTTGAAAACTTATTGCATGTGCACATACCACTAACCATGTTATAGGTGGTAAGGGCTCATGCGGTATCTGCAGTGTTGTTTTTCTAGCAAAAAAGGTGCCGGTACTCAAACGCTAGGCCACCCTTCAGGAGTGGGGTAATCATGGAGGGACCCACCCCATAATAGCCAGGCCACCTGCAACCAGTCATAGAATCTATGACAAGACAGAATTGGTGTGTAGAGAGCCTGAGGTCTTTCATTAAAACTTGGGTTCCATGGGTCAATTTGAGCAGACAGTGGAAAAGGTGCCGGTACTCAGTACCCCCTCAAAAAAAGCCCTGGCCTAACGTAGCTGTGCTAACTGGTTAATGCAGGAAGGCCCACTCTCTGCTTTTAACATGCCCCCTCATAAAAATGTGTTGTTTTTTTTAGTGTGCAGTTAGCGCACACACATTTGGTAGTTACCGCAGAATGTCTGAATGTGCCCCGCAGTATGCCATTTTAAGCTGTATTAGGCGTGCGTTAGCACCTAACACAGCTGAGTAAAAGGTCACCTAAGAGACTGAAAAGAGGCGATAATAATAATAATAGGCTTGCAAAATTTTGTTCAGAGACTGCCTGTGGCCTGCATAATTATGAGATTCACATGCAATAAAAAAACTTTGCTGATGTGTTTTAAATTATCAACTCTTTTTGAAATATTTCAAAATCATTTTGCAGAACTTTAATTTAGCATTTGTTGAGGCCTTCCATTCGAAATTCATCCCAAAGAAGCAGAGGACATGTGACCTCCCACATCTAGGATATGTGAATGATATATATATATATATCAGTGCAAGTCTTTACTAAAACCTTGCTGGCAAAGCCCATATCCAAATATCAAGGCCCAACATGAATCCATATATTTTACTGCATCAAAACTTTCTCCTCATCAGCTACCAGAGTGAACTGGATGATGTTGCAGACTCATCTACCACCCAGGATCATCAGTCGGTGTCATTTCATCTCTTAAATGTTGTCAAGTCTATTGAGATAGGGTGAAGCACTAGCAACCTCATCCCTACAGAAATAAATCCTCATCTATATCTAGCCTGAACCCAGGAAAGAGAGTCAACCTAAGATAAACTCATTCTTAGAGATAAGGTTTGATTTACCCAGAAGACTTCCAGCAGATGAGGGTAAAATTCATGAACTACTGATCTCCTGAGCAGAGGAGAGATGGTTGTCCTGTTTTCATTGGCCTTTAGGCCATGGCGAGGAACTGTTATCAGGACAACATTTTCCTGAATATCTTGCACGAATATGCCAAGGACCTGAATCAGACTGCCTATTAAATTTGCACTCACGTAACTTTACTACCAGGAAGGTAGACTTTTAACAGAGTGACACTGAACACATTATTGCTGCAAATAATCACCTGCCTACAACCAGTACATTTTATCTAGTGAAAAGGTGCTGGTACTCAAATGCCAGGCCACCCTTCAGGTGTGGGGTGATCACTCAGGGACCCTTCCCACAATAGCCAGGCCCCCTGCAACCACTCACAGAATCTATGACAAGGCAGAATTGGTGTGTAGAGCCTGAGGTTTTTCATTAAAACTTGGGGACCAGAGGTCAATTTTAGCAGACAGTGGAAAAGGTGCCAGTACTCAGTACCCCCTCAAAAAAAGCCCTGCCTACAACTACAACAAAGCTTCAAAAAACTAAACTATGAAGCCTTAGTTTGTTTTGCCTCTCTTGGGGCTAAGATCTTTCCTAGCTTGTTTTTCTCATTGTTTTATTAGGAGTTTATTACTTTCATTAGTGCTTATTAAGTATTGTCTTGGATGGATTGCTAGAAGTACTCCTAAGCTTGTAAACTTGAGAGAGAATGACAGGACAGTTTTTATTTATTTATTTTCAGCCTTTGATAATACCGCAAGTGATCCCTGAGGTGACTATGTGGTTTGCAATTTCTATTACAGGTACTTTGCAAGAAATGTGTTTTAATGAATGTTGAATTTTAGAGGAATGTTATATCCATCATGCTTTGAACCTTATATCTCTTCTTTATTTTTACTCGCTTTAAGGGACTTTCTTTTTGTTCTCCCTGTTGTCCAGCTACAGTGAGACCCAGTCCAAGTGCAATGACAAAAAGAAGATACAACCTGTTGATCTGGTCTAGGGCCTATGGGTAATGCAACAGATATACCTCATGAGTAAAAATTCAACCACTTTC
This sequence comes from Microcaecilia unicolor, assembly GCF_901765095.1. NCBI lineage: Eukaryota > Metazoa > Chordata > Amphibia > Gymnophiona > Siphonopidae > Microcaecilia > Microcaecilia unicolor. Next base: position 260,483,931 of record NC_044033.1, on the reverse strand, counting down.
CTTGTTCTGGGGCTGAAGTTTCTGGAGTGAGAGTGGAGCCATGAACTTGAAAGCATGACAGATTCTAACATGGCCACCCAGACCTCAGCACCTCTGCCTGTGAGCACCACCTAAATATGTCCAAATAAAACAGCCTTTCCTGGGAGAATATGAGATAAGGCTCTTGAAAGCAAAGCGTATATTTGCTTATTACGTTCGCAGTGGTAAGCTCTTGACAGGATGGGAAACGTAAATATATTTGAATATACACATACTGTTCTTTGCTGACGTTAACAAGATGAAAAGTTTGAGCGAGAAAGTAGGTGATATAATTAAAATGTAGAAGTTGACTAGATAGTCTCAAGGTAAGAGTCGTTGGTCAACAGGAAGGAATTATAAATGTGAACTTAGTCCCAGTGTCCATGGGTAATACAAGGGTTAATTGTGAACCAGAAGGAATAGAAAAGTAAAGAAATATCAACTTCCTTTAGACTAGAGGGTCTTACTCAAGGCCATTAAATGCATGAAAAGAGATGCTGTTTGTGACAAAAGAATGTTCTGATAAGATAGCAGCCTTTCTGCTTTAATTTAAAATTCATAGATGTTTCTTTGCCAGGAAAACATATAAAAATGCATTCCACCTGATGTAATGTTGAAGGCAGTATTGCAGGTGTATACTGTATTTACTGACTTCTGTTGGCCAGCCTCCTGACTGGAATAAATGGAAACATGTTGGCAATGAGGTGTTTGGTTTTCATAGCCCTTATGTTCTTAGAGTGGGGAAAAGTCAACAAGTACAGTAATAGAAATTTGAAAAGAACTTTGAAGAAAGAATTGTTAAAGAAAGCTTATTGACAGTGTTATGTCACTGTTATGCTTGTGTTAATGTTACTTTCCTCATGCTTGTGTTGTTGGGGTTATACTTACCGTGCAGTACAACTTACTTTCTCCAAGATTTCTTAGTAGTGCAAAAGTTATTTTATAGCTGAAACGGTCCATGCTCAGTATGTCTTTTTGCCTTTCAGGGATCCACTGTGTTCCATTCCTATTTAAATTCCAGCACAGTTTTTGCTTCCATCACCTCTTTGGGAGGGTATTTCAGGCATCTACCACTTTTTCCTGATGTTTTTGACTGTACTGCCCTGTGGCTTTAAATCATGTCCTCTAGATCTAGAACTTCTCCCATTTAGAAAAGACTAATTGTTCAGTAATTCCTTTCAAATATTTAAAAGTCTATATTATATTTCCTCTGTCCCTCTTCTCATATGTCTTCTGATGACGACCTCTTTGTCACGTCTGTGGCCGTGACCACCCTCAGCCTTACCTTCTTTCTGGGGGTCAGCAGCTCTGCTGGCTTCTGTCTGCGTTTGTGTTTGTTTTGTCTCTAGTCTCTGGGCTGATTGCTTCACTAGACCTCACCAGTGTGGGCTATGCCTCTCTAGGGAGCCAGCATCTAAGATGGCTCTGTGCCAGCTTCCAAGATGGCTCCTGCTTGTCTTTCCTGTGGGCTCACTTCCTTTGTGTGTCAAGCCTCCCTTTGGGGTCTGTGTACTTCCTGCTTCTGCCCTACTGCTGGTGACTCATCAGTGAGAGCCTTCATAAGGAGGTGCTGTGCTTTCAGTCAGGGCCTTTTCATGAAGTGTTATGCTCTTAGGCCAGGTCAGGTTAGTAAGGGTCTGCTGCACTACTGCTTAGCCTCTCTCTGGGTTCCAGCCCAGTTTCTTTCTGTGTCTGTTGTCCTTCTGTGGGTGGTCTTCCCTGCCACTGTCTGTCTGTGGACTGCGAGTTCTTCCTGGCTTACCCTGTGTTTGGTGTGGAGCCTCTGTTCCTGGCTTACCCTGTGTTTGGGGTGAAGCCTCTGCTCCTGGCTTACCCTGGGTTGGGGTGAAGCCTTTGTCCGGGTTTGTTCTCTGTCTGTATGTGAAGCTTCAGCCTTTGTGGGTTCACCAGTCAGTGTGTGGAACGGCTGTGGCTTCAGACCCTTGGCCTGTTCTTCCTGGTTACTCTGTTTGCTGTGCTGCCTGCCCAAGACCCTTGGCCTGTTATTCCTGGTTTGCTGTCTTTACCCTGAACCCTGCCTTGCCTAGCCTGTGTGCCTTCCCTGCTTGTATATCCTGAGGGTGTATCCTGTATCTGTCTGGCTAGTGTGCTTTCCTGGGTGATTTCCTGTATCCTGTCTCCACCTAGCTAGAAGGTGTACCCTGTGGGTATTCCCGGATCCCCGTTCTGCCTAGTGTGTTGCTGCCCTAGTCCTTGCTCCTGCTAGCTTCTGTATGCCTTGTGTTCCTTGGTCTGTCTTCTGGGTCTTGCTAGTGGCTGTGCAGCAGCACACTGTCTGAGTCTAGTTCCGTGCCCTGTCGCCCTCGTGTATCCCAGACCCAGGGTGGGTCCTCTGGATCTTCAGTTCCTGCCTTATCCTGCAAGTCCTGCCGGCCGCCTGCATTTCAGAGCTCAACTCCGGAGGAACGGTGGCTAGGTGCAGGTGAAGCTGTTCCTGTCTCATCTGTTCTAGTTGCCTGCCTTGTACTCCAGGCCAGAGTTCCAATACTGCTCTTCTGTGTTTCCAGTCCCGAGGTGGTCTTGCCTGCTGCTGCCGCTCCTCGGCAGTGGCCCAAGGGCTCACGAACTCCAGTCCTGCCTCGAGGACCTGACAGAATGCCAAGGCCCTCGAGAACGCAACACTCTTATTGTCTTGGTTGCTCTTTCTCTATACAGATTTTGATGACCTCATTGCATGGGCCAGCCTTTGCTGTATCTATGGTAATGGATTTCATGTCTGTACATTTGATTTGTGTAAGGTGGACTAAGTTCCTGTATTTCAGTGTTTAGCCTTTATAATCAACTGTTCTGCGCTCACCTACTGGCAGCTTGTTGAGGATACCTACCCCTGGGCATGCTGGGAGGAGCAGGATTCCCCCTTCCCTCTGAATGATCTCTGAGGAGAAATTGGGGAAGAACATGGCAACTGGCTGTTAGAACTGTCCCTTAAGTATTAATTTATCCAGTGTGTGTACAGAGTGCCTGAACACTTCACACTGAGGCAGCTCCCGGCTGCTTAGTATCTCTTTCCAAACATAGAAAGCCATGGTGAGTTTTTTTACCTGTTGGTTGTTGCCGTTGATCCTGCTTCTGTAATTGGTGTCTGATGGGCTGATCTGTGAGTATCTCATTATTAATCATTGAAATTCTCCTATCTGGGAGAGGATTAAGTTACAGACACAGACTCGTTCTGTATGGACAGAGTCCTAATCCGGCTGAACTCTATTTACAAGTGTTCTATTTGGTTATTCAAATGTCATCAAATCTATTAAACCTGAATTCGGAAGAAGGATTTGGAGTCTCCCTTATTTGGTAGAAAACAGTTTCAGAATAGCCACAGGTTTACACATCATGATATACTTGGTAAAGAAGTCTCATGAGGGCAATTCTGTAAAGGGTGCATATTTAGAGTGTATTCTGTAAAGGAAATTAGTCATATACTTGTTTTTAAATATAATTATACCTTGAAAACTACAGCATAAAAGAAATACCAGGTATGGCCAATGGCAGCTTCCACCTTCCACATTTAAGACCCTGAAAACAGTGAAGGTTTTCTTATTTGGCACTGGATCAGGCGTTCCTCTAATAATAGATGAATTATGTCATTCTGAGTTGACAGTCTGATAATGATTGCTGCAAAAAAATGTTATGTTGTTTAAATCTGTGACAGGCAAATACAGTGTCTCTCTGAAATGGGAACAAGAACAATTAATCTGATTCTCTGGGTAGGAAATTCAATGTTTATTTTAAGAAAATCAGATTTCCCCCATGGCTTGGCATTTGGAAGAAAGTTCTTTAAAAAGGATGAATTTGCTAGCACAGTATATCTGATGTTAACATGTGAAGGTCTTGTTGGGCTGGTAGACAATGAACTTACCATAGAGACAAGCCAGTGACCACTGGCCAAGCACAAGGTAACTGTTTTTGTTTGTTTGTTTGTTTGTTTATTTATTTCAAGCTATTTATATTCCACTCTTCTTGACAATCAACACAGATTACAAAATATATATCAGAGGAGGAGTGGCCTAGTGGTTAGGGTGGTGGACTTTGGTCCTGGCGAACTGAGGAACTGAGTTTGATTCCCACTTCAGGCACAGGCAGCTCCTTGTGACTCTGGGCAAGTCACTTAACCCTCCATTGCCCCATGTAAGCCGCATTGAGCCTGCCATGAGTGGGAAAGCGCAGGGTACAAATGTAACAAAAAAAACAAACAAAAAAACACAGAACCATCCCCTCCCTTGACACTCCTAATCTCCAATATCCCGAAAATGTGCCCCAGCTCATCATCCCTAACATCAAAATAGTATATATTCTAATGCGAGATCTCTACCTTCCAATCCAGGCACTAGATTATGTTGATTATCAATTAAGTGACTGCAATTAAATTTTTCCCATAATCAATTTATTAGTCATTTACTATACATTTCAATATACCTTTTGCTCTATTGTTCCTGTATCTCTATACCCATTACACATTCATACTGACTCATACTCCACATTCATACACTTTTCTTATACATCTGTGTTCAAGGTGTGTACATGAATCCTTGAATTCACAAAAAATATAAAGAAGAGTGCTCCAATGATCACTTAATAGGTAAGTTGTTATATCAGTCCTTTACATTTTTTTAAAAGTTAACAAGGCTCACAATCTTCGAGATTTCTCCAACTGTAGCAAAGGGATAATCTCTCCAATCATCCTTTGTTATCATAAATTCAAAACTCAAAGTCCATGATTCTTCCTTGAACAACAAATTCCTCTCGTTGATCTTCACTATATTTTCTTAATGATAGATCAAATGATAACCAGCATCCATATGTCAATGTCCGCATATTTTGAGTGCGGAAGAGGGGAGTGTGCAGGAGGACATCGGTCTTCAGAGAGTACATCGCAGTACGGGGCCGCAACGCGACTCTGCCCCGAGAGACATAATTGCTTGTTTCCTGGATTTCCCTACTAAAGAAAAAATACTATCAAAAGCAAGACAACAGAAGGTGATTCAATGGAAAAACTATAAGATTGGAGTGTACCAAGACTTGGCTGGGGTTACGCTGCAAAAACGCAGAGCTTTGAGGGAAGTTACAGGATTCATGCAAGCTAAGGGAATTCGATACAGTTGGCTTTTCCCCTTTGCAATGTGGCTCACGGTGGAGGGAAAATCATAAGTACATAAGTATTGCCATACTGGGAAAGACCAATGGTCCATCGAGCCCAGCATCCTGTTTCCAACAGTGGCCAATCCCGGTCACAAATACCCGGCAAGATCCCAAAAATGTACAAATCATTTTATACTGCTTATCCCAGAGATAGTGGATTTTCCCCAAGTTCATTTTAACCGTCTATGGACTTTTCCTTTAGGAAGCCATCCAAACTTCATTGCCAGAGAATGTGGTAAAGGTGGTTAGCTTAGTGGAGTTTAAAAAGGGGCTAGAGGGTTTCCTAAAGAACAAGTCCATAAACCACTACTAAATGGACTTGGGAAAAATCCACAATTCCAGAAATAACATGTATAGAATGTTTGTACGTTTGGGAAGTTCGCCAGGTGCCCTTGGCCTGGATTGGCCGCTGTCGTGGACAGGATGCTGGGCTCGATGGACCCTTGGTCTTTTCCCAGTGTGGCATTACTTATGTACCTATGAACTTATGCTATGAGTTTCAGCTGCAATCTTGTGAGACTGCCGCTGAAATTTATGGCAGTCACTTTCTGTACGGAGAGTGGAGATTGCATGGGTAGGAGCATACATAGGAGGATCGCTCATGTCCCAGCTGATCTGGCGCAACAACTTGCTTGCAAAATTAAAGAAAAATTAACAACCGGCTCCAGCACACCACTACATATTAGTAACAATAGCTCTGCAAGTTCATTTTCAATTCTATCAGTACTCTGGGAATGTATACCTGTTCCAGGGCAGAGGGAGCTGCAGCGAACGCGCGAAGTCAGCGAACTCAGAGCAGGCGCGCGCCACGGCACTCCCCAGCGGTGTGCACCCCGGGCGGACCGCCCCCCCCCCCTTGGTAAGCCACTGGGTCTAACTGATTCTTTTAACTGCTCTTGCTTCTAATATACCTAAAAAAGGTTTTACTATGTGTTTTTGCTTCCAACACAAACTTCTATTACAGCACTTTGCATTTGACTTGCCATTCTTTATGCTGTTTCCTATTATTTTCAGTTGGATCCTTCTTCTATTTTCTGAAGGATTGTCTTTTAGCTCTAATAGCTTCCTTCACCTCACTTTTTAGCCATGCCAGCTGTCATTTGGCCTTCCTTCCTCTTATTTTGATACATGGAATATATCCGGGATGGTATTTTTGAATTGCATCCACGCCTGATGTAAATTTTTGACCTTTGCAGCAGCTCCTCTAATTTTTTTTTGACTGTTCTCCTCTTTTTATCATAGTCTTCTTTTGAAAGTTAAATGCTAATGTACTGGATTTCCTGTGTGTACCTAGTCCAGAGATTATATTAAATCTGATCATGTTTATTTTTTTTTCAGTATTAGATATACTGCAAGTGATCCCGAAGGTGACTATGCACTTTACAATTTCTGTTACAAATATTTTGCACTGTCTCTAATAATACAAGGCCCTCTTCTATCAAAAAAATATATACAATAGTTCACTCCTGCTGTATGCTTTGTAGAATTATGCACCACTATGAACTAAAATATATAAATTATATAGAAAAAATAGCCTCAAAGGCCCAGGGAACCTCGAATTAGGACTCCACTGAAATGGCCAGCATCATAGGCTCCTCCTACCTTCCGAAAAAACCTCCACAGGTACCTAAAAAAACTCCCTACCCAGGGGAGAAAAAAGGCCCTGTGAGACAAAAAACGGAAAGTGGAGTCATTCAATTATTTATTAAGAAGTCCAAATGAGTGCTCAGCTCTACAAAGAATACTAAATGGAAGAAAAGAATTTGTATAGTCACTTCAAAAAACCTCTTAATAATGTGAAAAAACAATTTTAAATAGGAACGCAATTGTGTATAGGACTCATCTAAAGGAGTCCATTCCGATATTCAAAAGCAAACACTTATCTTGAGACGTAGATACTTATATCTCTTCTACATCCAGGAGAAGCTGATCTTGCGTTATCGATCAGTGGAGAATTCCATTCATATATTAATTGTTATAAGTCACACAAAACTCCGGTTCTGAAGTTCCATCATTTCAATGTGGGCAATGCTGTGAATATTGCTCTCACTTTGATTATCTTGCTAAATTTCCCGACAGCAAGGGACCCACTGTTTCGCAATCTTCGTCAGGAGAAAATGTTGAAAAACAAAAAGATGTGTTTCTTTTCAATCCATCGCGAACAATGGTTCAGAAAATGGCGGATGGTAATATAGGACGCCGACTAAATAACTCCACCCTGTGGACGTTACGTCATCAATATCTAATATCCAATCATCTGGCTCCATTCCTCAATGTCAATTAGCACACCCCTAATCATGAAAAACCCCCCATGGGCTATCATTGAAAAATCTCAAAAACAATGTTCATCTGGTATAGCTCTATACATTTGTTTTAGCGTTCAAAATCTACAATCATGAAAACTGGACACATTTATAAGTCTAGAAAAAGACACATTCTTGGTTCAGAGGCAAGCCCACCATTCCAACAGTCCATCCAAATCCCTAGGTTAGATGGTCGATGATCAACAAATCCTTTTCTGTTCATCTTAATGGCGAACCCGTAAAGTGTCTCCTCTTATATCATTATTAGCAAGCTGTTCTGTCGCCAAACACCGCAACCGGCTAAACTCGTGGTTATTCTCAGTGCTGTGCATAGCCAAAGGCATATAAACCTTTGTGTTGATTGCTCTCACTTTAATTTAGAGGAAGACACATTCTTAATTCAGAAAAAAGCCTCCCATTCCATCGGTCCATTTAGACCCCTAGGCTGAATGGTTTGTAGTTGATAAATCCATTTCTGTTCTTTTTGGTGAAGGACCCGTGAGATGTCTCCTCTTCTGTTGTTATTGGTGAGTTGTTCTATTACTAAACACCGCAACTGGCTAAACTCGTGGTTATTCTCAGTTATTCTATCAAGCCATGCTAGTGGCTGCCGGTGCAGTATTGCCACGTGGCTTGATGAAAAAGGGCCTAAGCTATTTATTGTACCTGAGGCAATGGAGGGCTGAGGGGATCTTCCACTAAGCTGTGGTAGCATTTTTAGCTCACAGTAGAAATCAGCTGGCGCTATTCCTATGGGCGTCTCAGCGTTTACCACAAGCTAATTTGTACCGTGAGTTAAAAATGCTACCGCAGCTTAATAAAAGACCCCCTAAGTGACTTGCTCAGGGTCACACAGAACTGCAAAGGGAACTGAACCTAGGAACCAGGATCTTACCCCACTGCTGTCAGGCAGCAGTGGGAATGGCATCCAGTTCCCAAGGTCTGCAACCCACTGCACTAACCATTAGTCCACCCCTCCACACTGTTATCAAGTGGCCTCAGCAACATTACTTCCTGCACCAGACCATGTGCTCCACTAAGAATTAGGTCCAGAATTGTTCCTCCTCTTGTTGGTTCCTGAACCAGCTGCTCCATAAAACAGTTCTTGACTTTATCAAGGAATTTTACCTCCCTAGCATGCTCTGATATTATATTTACCCAGTCAATATCTGGGTAAATGAAATCACCCATCATTATTATGATACCCAGTTTGTTAGCCTCCCTAGTTTCTGATAACATCTCTGCATCTATCTGTTCATCCTGGCCAGGTAGAAGGTAGTGTACACTCCTATCACTATCCTTTTTCCCTTTACACATGGAATTTTTATCCATAGGGATTCCAAGATGTGTTTTGTCTCCTGCAGAATTGTTAATCTATTCAATTAAAGGTCCTCCCTAATGTATAATGTTACCCCTCTACCAATTAGATCCACAGTATCACTGCAATATAATTTGTACACTGGTATGATAGTATCCCATTGGTTATCTTCTTTCAATCAGGTCTCAGAGATGCCTATTATATCTCTCTTTTCATTTAATGCAATATGTTCTAACTCGCCCATCTTATTTCTTAGGCTTCTGGCATTTGCATATAGACAGGCAAATACTTATTTTAGTTGAATGTAACTCATATTGAGCTACAACTGAACGAGGCATGAGCTATATCCAGTTCCAGACATACTGTATAGTAATATAACCCCCCCCCCCCCCCCCACCACCACCAAACCACTCAGGATCTATAAAACAATTCTACCATATCATTACACTACTAGTGTCCAGGGGGTCACACAACAAGAGTCTTCCTAGGAAAAGGCAGCACTGTAAACATTGCAGTGAGCAGTAGAACATCAGTATGGCTATTGGAATACTAAACAAGCTAGATTAGTACAGATAAACCTAACGGAATACTCAGCCTTTTTCACACATGAACACAGGTAGACCTCAAGTATAGAATAAGTGACCACAAACTAAAAATAGAAATATGTAAGTCAAAATTAAACTGAGCCCTCAAGAAGTTAAACTGCATACAGTGTAACACTAAGCAATAGAAACAGTGATGCACATCTCTCTGTGCTGTGCAAATATAAAAACAGCAGATGTAAATTTCAAATCTGTCAAGCTCAGTCTTACACTTTCACGATATCTGTATTGTTTTTCTCCTGCTTCCATTTGTTACACTCATACAGCCTCCGCATTGTGAGCTGTTTCTCTTTTTAGCTTCACATGTTGTTTTGGTTTTTGATTTTTTTTTAGATTCTGATCTTTTTTTTACTTCTAGCATTTACACCCTTGGACAATTCAAGAAACGCATCCTTTGGGAGTGGACTCAGTGTGAAGTTTTAATTCCCGGAGAGATCAGGCAGTCAGGGCCTTGGGGTCATCTGCATCTTCTCTACTCAGCAGAACACCTTTTATTGATTTTGTTTGTGGTAACCTTTAAGGAGTGGGCATCTAACCCTCACCTCCAGTAAACAAAAGCATTACATTTCTCTTTATAATCTTAGCGCCATCACAAGCTCATCCCCTAACACCATTCCCAGTGGTTAAACCAGCTAGAAAAATCACTGTCTCATAACTACATGATATCTCTCCCGGGGCAAATGAAACCTATGTTTCTACATATACCTCATAATTCTATAAAGTTTTGGAAGGGCCCTTTAGGCACCAATAAGTTAGAAACACTAAGCAGGATTTTGGAAGCTCATAGGTTATGGAAATTGGTTCCTCCTCATGCCCGTTTTTCCAAGTGGAAAATGGAGGTAGGGATGGTACAGAGAGTGGGTGGAGCTGAATGTGCCTTGCATTTCGGCATGCATGTTGTATTTTGCAAATGGTGCGGAGTGTGATAAAACAAATGAGCTGCTTCGAAGTCTGCACCTGCTGTAAACAATGCTTAACTTAGGGCAAACCTGTCCTTTAGGACCTGGAGAGTGTACTGGTGAGCTTTTCTTTCTGCATTTCTTGCATGCATGCTCAGACCCTACCCCTGCCCACTTCCTATACATGCTCCAACTCTGTCCATCTATACATACCTGCTATTCCTGACCCCCACCCTCAGTCCCCTCCTAGCCCTGTATTCCATCCTTGTGTGCAAGTAGATGTGTTTGTGTGTTTGTGCACATAAGTGTGTGTCCCTTTGAGTGTGTATTTGCATGCATATGTATATCTGCAACCACTGGTGTCCTGGGTGTGTTTGTGTCTTATTGTTTATCTGCTGTGTGTTTGTGTGACTGCAGTGGAGAGGCAAGAGTGGTATTGAGCTCTTCATGGCTTCTGGCATGGTGAAGGCAATAGTTGAGATGGAGAGGCCAAGTACAGCGGGTCTATAGGCCTAGAACTAGGTTCATGCACCTGACTGATGACCAGTGTGTAGCCAGGTTCTACTTTAACAGGAGACCATAGTGCACTTCTGCCAGCAGCTTGAGGAGGAGCTGGAGCCCACCACTTGGAAGGACCATTGCCCTAGCCTTTCTGGCAACATGTACCTTCCAAACACATCTAAGAGCTGCTGCAGGAATCATCTAGACAGCTGCCTCATGCTGCATATCACAATTCCTCTAAAACTTTCTGAGAAGGGACATTAACTTCCCCATGCGTGAAGCAGATCAACAGCAATGACTGATTTTTTTTTGAGGTGGCAGGTTTCTCATTTGTCCTGGGCATCATAGACTGTACCCAGGCTGCCCTCAGACCACCTGCAGGTAATGAGGCAGTATTTAGAAACCGGAAGTCATACCACACGTTAAGTATACAGATGGTCTGCAATGCATCCATAATGATCACAAATGTGTGTGCAAATTACCGAGGATCATGTCATGATGTCTTTATCCTCTCCCAATCTGGCATCCATAAGTATTTCCAGAGTGGAGGGATAGCAGGGGAATGGCTACCATGTGAGGACCATATCACAACCTATACCCTTCTAATGACTTACCACCATTCTCTTTATTACTTCTCCTCAGGTACATGGCCACTATGGCCCCAGAGGTCTGGAATATGCCACACCCAACAGTTTTGGGATATGCTGATCCACATAAAAGGTGTGTGTACATTCTCCAACATTTCCTCTCCTCTCTTCCATGCAGGTGGTCATGGCCAACCCCTCAAGAAATGGCTCAAGACACCCATTGTCAACCCCCAGGGGCCAGCAGAGAAGAGGTACATTGAGATCCAGAAAAGGACACAGCCAGTAAATGAATTAATATGTTGTATTTGAAGTCACGGTTTTGGTGTCTGGATCTGTCTGTGGGTGAGCTCCTTTATAGCCCATCTAAGATCTGGAACATCTTTACTGTGTGCTGCATGCTGTACAACCTGGCGATTGCACACCACATGTCTGATCCAGATGAACAGGCCAGGGATGGCAGTGACAGTGATGAGGATGGCCAAGAAGTGGAACGACAGAATCTGCCACTCTCACTGGCACAACAGAGAGAACTGGATGTGAAGAATCTATTGATGGACACATTTCTTGTGAAAATATTAGACATTTTATTTACAGTGCAAATGAGATCCCACCATCTCCCTGTCCATCCCTCTCCTTCATCTCCCTCTCCTCCACCCACTGCATAACATAACAGTGCATTGATTTTGAAAGGAAACAGTAATATAAAGTGTGCATAAACAGTGAGTAAGTGCTCTCCATGACTCTTTCTCCCCTTGTGAGACTACATATGTTCTTTATGGGGATGCAGTGTCACAGGTGAACTGGTTGAAACCTGTTTGAACCAGACAGAACCAGTAGCAACCAGTATGTTGAACCGGTCAGTCGGTACTGGTTGCAACCGGTCAGAACTGATTTGGTCTTACGAACTGTTAATACTAGAGTGCTTTTGGTGCTTTAAAAAGTGCCAAGACTATTGTTGTTTGTATATAATAGCTGAATATATATAGATCTGTGTAAATAGTTAAATAAAACCTGTTTAATTAATTAGCCAGCCCTCTTCACAGCAGTTCTCCTTTTTTTTGGATTTTTCCTGGGGGGGGGGGGGGGGGGGGGGGGAAGAGGGTAATCCTACCTGCTAACACTTTTCTTCCCTAGGTGGAGGCATCAAGTGCCAAGCAAGTAAGGGACTGACAGAGACTGTCTTCAGGAGGCTCCAGCCAGGTTGGGCCCTGAATCCAGGAGCACCCAGTAAGGGGGCATTATATATATATATAGATGCAGTATTATAGACGGTGCTTTTTTTGTGCTAGTACGTGCAGGTGTGGCGTACGGGCACCTTTTTTTTTTGTAGGGCCAGCTCACCTGCCTGCCCTTAGCTTCCTGACAGCCCTGCTTTCTGTTCCTGCTGCCCCACAATGCGTTTAAATCTTTTTTTTTTTTTTTTTTACTTGAAGTCAAAGCGCCAGTGGCGGCGGCATTAGTGAAAGCACCAGGCTCATCTCCTCCAGCCTTTCCTTCATTCCCTCTGTGTTCTGACCTCGTGGAAACAGGAAACAACATCAGAGGAAGGAAGGTAAAAAAAAAATAAAAGATTTAAACGTGTCGCGGGACGGCAGGAACAGAAAGCAGGGCAGGCAGGTAGGACTGGGGATTGTTACTGGAACGACGGAGGCAGGTGGAGGCTGGGGTGAGTTACTGGACATGGAGGGGAGGATAGGGGGCAAAGGAGAATCACTGAACATGGAGGGCAGGGGACAGAGAAGAATCACTGGACATGGTTAGGAGGGGAGGATGGGGCAAAGGAGAATCGCTGGACATAGATGGGAGGAGAGGGCAGAGGAGATTCGCTGGACATGGATGGGAAGGGAGTGCAGGGGAGAGAGCAGAGTTGCTGGTCATGGATAGGCAGGAGAAATGCTGGACATGGATAGAGGAGAGGGAAGACAGGAAGGAGATGCACTTGGATGGAGGGCAGGGAAGAGAGGAGAAATGTTGGAGGGAAGGAAAGACAGAGGAAGGAGATGCACACGGTTGGAGGGGAAGGGAGAGAGGAGAAATACTGGACATGGATGGAGGGAAGACGGAGGAAATAGATGCACATGAATGGAGTGGAGGGGGAAAGGAGAAATGCTGGACATGGATGGAGGGAAGGGGAGAGAGTTTAAATGCTGGACATGGATGAGGGGAGGGATGAGAGAGGAAGTGAAATGAACATGGATGGAGGGGAGGGACGAGAGGGGAAGTGAAATGAACATGGATGGAGGGGAGGAGAGAGGAGAAATTCTGGACATGGATGGAGGAAAGGGGAGAGAGTTGTAATGCTGGACATGGATGGAGGGAAGGGATAAGAGGAGAAATTCTGGACATGGATGGATGGGAGGGACGAGAGGGAAAGTGAAATGAACATGGATAGAGGGGAGGAGAGAGGAGAAATTCTGGACATGGATGGAGGGAAGGGGAGAGAGTTTAAATGCTGGACATGGATGGAGGGTACGGGAGAGAGTTGAAATACTGGACATGGATGGAGGGAAGGGACGAGAAAGGATGTGAGATGGAACACGGATGGAGGGGAGGAGAGAGGAGAAATGCTGGACATGGATTGAGGGGGGAGGAAAAATGCTGGACGTGGATGGAAAGAGGAAGGAGATGCATACTGACGAGATGAGGGAAAGGGAAAAGAGGAGAAAAACTGCACATGGATGAATAAAATAGGCAAAAGCTGGATCCACTCTATACCTCCTCCAGTCAAGTCCGCGGAGGACCCAGCTTTTACCTATAGATGTAGGGCAAGAAATTAAGAAGAAAGGAGGAAAGCAAAGAAATAAAGGGAAAGGAAGCCCTGAAAACGGAGTTAAGGGAACAGATAGAGAGCAGTAGAATCAGAGACTGAAACCAACATGATCAGAAAAACAAGTCACCAGACAACAAAGGTAGAAAAAATCATTTTATTTTCATTTTAGAGTTTGGAAGATGTCCAATTTGAGCATTTATATCAGCTGTCTTATTCTGCACTGGGTATACTGGAGCTGTAACAGCTTATAGAAATGTATTTATAATGAAAAAAAAATCACAAGTTATTTTTTTCTCCTATACTGGTATAGTAATTTCAGTGATTCTGCTTATATGCGCCATGGCTGGGATAAGGGGTGTGGCTAATGTGGGTGTGGCTACCATAGGGACGGGGCCATAGACCCCACCCATAATGAGTACTGGTACCTTTTTTTCCTACAAAAAAACACTGGTTATAGAATTACCCCATAAGCCCCCAATCACTGAATTAATATGGAGGCATTAATAAGCAGTGCATTTTAGTAATCTGGGTCACATAAATTCAACTACAGCTTAAAGCAATTCATTCTCCATCTTTCAGGTAACATTCTTTTAGGAACAAAATTCTCCAGCAATAGCTATACAAAGGAAATCTATGATATAGATGAGCACAGACATTTGTAAGCAAACATCTTTCCTGTGCCACCAAGTCCATCTATAAAAATGCTTTGGGGCTTGTTTCAGCAGATTGAACAGCTTTGATAATGAAATCTATTATTACTTTTGGCTGCTAGCTGGCCATACATATAACTGCTATAGTATTTTTGCCAATTTTGTTTTTATTAAGTTCTGCAATAAAATCTCTTTTGTCTGGCAGGACAGTGTAGCAGGATCCACAGCATTCACTCTCAAAATATCACTTACTTTTGACAGCTCCAATATCTCTGCCCCTCTTCATTTCCTTTTCAGCCAGGGGCAACATGTAAGGGTTAGTTCCTTGCCTACATAGCCGCAACACAGAGCTTAACAACCTCCTGCAACCTGTTCTGCAGGCTGTGCCTTAAAGCAGAGTGAACTTTAGCCTGAGGCACATTATTTAGCTAATGTGCCTCAGAAACGTCTTGCCAGGGCAAGATAACTTCCAGTCACTATGGAGCCAGAACCCTCCGAGTTCCTCAAGTAAATGAGGTAATAAGACTTTTGAAGCCAGGGTTCCTAGAACTGCAAAATGAGTGACATAAAATGGAAATTCTTGGAGTGACCCAAGTCAGGATGTTCAGACCAGAGTGAAGTGTTTACCTTGTCTCCACAGATAAGGCCCCTGCCTGATGGGTATAAAGGAAGCATCTCTGGGGATCACCAGGCTCTTATCGCCTGGACAGATCTGAGCTGAGAAGGGTTCCAGTGCTGTGCAGCTCATATCCACTGGTGGGCCTCTACCTGACTTTGCACAGTGGCACCACTTCCTCTACCAGCCTGAATCCTCCAGACCTGCGGCCTCCCCTGCCAGTGCTGTTCGATTATGCCCCTCCACGTCAGTTATTCATGTGTTGTTGTTAATACTGGTCTCTTAACCCTAAATACCTTCACATTTTATTTACATAGTAACATAGTAAATGACATCAGATAAAGACCTGTACGGTCCATTCAATCTGCCCAATAAGATAAACTCATTTTACATAAAGTATCACATAGCATATGTATATCCGAATTTGATTTGTCCTTGCCATTCTCAGGGCACAGACCGTAGAAGTCTGCCCAGCACTCTTCTTGTAAAAAGAATATGAAGCTAATGTCAAAGCCCCTTAAAATTTACACTCAAGCCCATCCATATCTATTCAGTCACGATCAAGGCTTAGACCGTAGAAGTCTGCCCAGCACCGCTATTGCTTCCCAATTACCGGCGTTGCCACCCAATCTCCCGCTAAGATTCCATGGATCTATTCCTTCTAAACAGGATTCCTTTGTGTTTATCCCACCCATGTTTGAATTCCATTACCGTTTTCATCTCCACCACCTCCCATGGGAGGGCATTCCATGTATCCACCACACTCTCTGTGAAAAAATACTTCCTGACATTACTCCTGAGTCTGCCCCAACCCGTTGGCTTCTAGAAAGTTAACTATCCTTTCTTTCAGCAGCGACTCCATATTTTTCCTACCACCGACGTGAGACTTACCGGTCTGTAGTTTCCCACTTTTTCCCTGTCTCCACTTTTGTGAAGAAGGACCACATCCGTTCATCTCCAATTCCACGGAACCTCTCCTGTCTCTAAAGATCTATTAAATATTTAAGAGATCCCAGCAGGACCTCTCTGAGTTCCCTCAGTATCCTGGGATGTATCCCATCTGGCTCCATATCTTTGTCTACCTTCAGATTCTCAAGCTGTTTATAAACTCTTTCTTCCATAAACGGCGCAGTATCCACTCCATTCCCAGATGTTCCCTCGCCAGCCAACCATGGTCCTTCTCCAGGATTTTCCTCCATGAACACCAAAGAAAAATAATTGTTTAGCACGTTCGCTTTATCTTCACTCTCCACATAGCCATTCTTTTTATCTTTCAGTCTCACAGTTCCATTCCTATCTTTTCTACTTTCACCAATATATCTGAAAAAAGGTCTTGTCACCTCTCTTTACGTCTTTAGCCATTTTTTCTTCCACTCACGCTTTCGCTAGCCGTATTTCCCTCTTCGCTTCTTTGAGTTTAATCCGATAATCTTTTCCATGATCCTCTCATTGCGTTCTTTTGTATTTCTTGAATAGAGAGGTGTGGTAGCCGTGTTAGTCCACTCTTAAAGGTTATCAATAGAAATCAAACAAAATAAAACATGGAAAAGAAAATAAGATGATACCTTTTTTATTACTTTGACAGTCTGACAGAGTGGGAGGGTGGGGGTATGCATGGGGACATCAAAGCGTTTCATTGATATTCTAACAGGATGGGTGTTGGTAGGTGAGAGGAGGGTAACAAACAGAGAAATACAACTTTATGGTTTATAATGGGTTAGAAAACCCAGATCCTTATTAAGTCCTGTCTGTTGGGTGTTAAAATATTCAATCATTCTTATTTCAAAGATCTTACGTTCCTGTATTGTTTTAAAATTACCTTTCAGTATTCTTACTGTGAAATCACTGGTGCAGTGTTCTGGTCTTGTAAAGTGTTGGCCCACAGGGGTGGGAGCTTGACTGGCACCGGCTATTTTCATGTGATGTCTGTGCAGATTGAATCTTGTCTTAAGCATCTGGCCTGTTTCTCCAATATAGTATCCTTCGTTACATTTTTTACACTGAATGATATATACCACATTGGAAGATGAGCATATAAAATAGTCCTTTATGTTGAATATTTTTCCCTTGTGAATGACTGTGGGGTCTTGTGAAATGTTTAGGCATAGCTTGCAGTTGGATGTGCTACAAGGAAACATGCCCTTTTCTTTTTCAGTCTCACCTCCTCTCACCTACCAACATCCATCCTGTTAGAATATCAATGAAATGCTTTGATGTCCCCATGCATACCCCCACCCTCCCACTCTGTCAGACTGTCAAAGTAATGCTTTGATGTTTCTCTTATATATACTATCTGCTACCACATTTGCTTATTTCCAATCTGACGAAGAAGGGCAACCTTCGAAAGCTAATCAAAAAAGGTATTTCTTGAACAAAGCCTCTTTTGCTGTTATTTTTTCAGCTACTTGTTTGGAGAACCATATAGGCTTCCTGCTTCTCGTGTTTTTGTTTACTTTCCTTGCATAAAGATCAGTTGCAGCCTTTCGCCTAGACCACTGTTTTTCCACATCTCCTACGCCTTCCCATGCCAACAGCTCCTTCTTCAGGTATTCCCCCATTTTATCAAAATCAGTACGTCTGAAATCCAGTACTTCGAGTTTTGTGGGTCTGCACTCCGCCTTTGCCCTTATATCAAACCATATGGTGTGATAATCACTATTACATAGGTGGGCACCCACCCGGATATTGGAAACACTTCCTCCATTCGTGAGCACTAGATCCAGCATCGACCCTTCTCTCGTGGGTTCTGTCACCATTTGTCTGAGCAAGGCACTTTGACAGGCATCCACAATCTCCCTACTTTTTTCTGATTCCACAGATGAGATGTTTCAATCCACGTCAGACAAATTGAAATCTCCCAACAGTAGCACCTCCCTTTTCATACCAATCTTTTGAATATCTTCTATCAGATCCTTGTCTAACTTCTCCGTTTGTGCTGGAGGTCTGTAGTTAACCCCAGTGTGGATACAGGTTCCGTCTTCTCTTTCCAGGACGATCCATAAAGCTTCTTTCTTTCTCCAGATTCACTGCATTTCAGCCGTTCTGATATTGTCTCTCACATACAGCACCACTCCTCCACTTCTTCAGCCCTCTCTATCCTTCCTAAAAAGATTATAGCCCGGTTCGGTCACATCCCATTCATGGAAATCGTTGAACCACGTCTCTGTAATAGCAACAATATCCAAGTTTTCTTCAAACATCAGGGCTTGTAAGTCTTGAACCTTTTTAGACTACGAGCATTTATTCATTTTTCCTCAGCTAACTAATACCTAGATGCCTATAAGTCCTATTTCTGCAGCTCTTTACTGGGACACCACTATTTGCAGCTTTAATCTTAAACTCCTAATATTGGGAAATTCATTCTCAAGGTACTTGTGAAGAGAATTTGTGGTTACAGTTTTATTTCTGCCATTACTAATAGAAAATTACTGCCTTTAAAATTCAGTGCAGCAAAGATATTGTAGGAAGGGACCTTTGAGTCTCTGGAACTAGAAAATTACATCTATTCTATTTATCCAGTAAAAGATATCACAACCTGGAATGTACTTACAGGGGGATGATCAGAAGCAAACGCCAGCGCTAGAAGCTGTTAGCGCCATACTAGCGCCGGCATTTGCTAACGCCCCATGATCAGAACCCTTGAGCATGTGAAACAATGTGCTTGAGGGCTCTGAACACAACTAGCATGCAAATGCATGCTAAACAAGGCTAAACATATTCATCCCCAATGATCAGCGGTCAGCGTGCCAAAGATTGGGTTGCTGGCTGCAGCAAACCCTACGCCAGCTCCGAGCTGGCATTAGGGTTTGTAGATCATTGGGGAGGAATGGTGAGCCCTGTCCAGCATGCATTTGCATGCTGGCAGGCCCCCATTCCCTCCAACAGCAAACCTGCCAGCGACAGGGGGCTGGAGGTCCGGCTGACCTCTGGTCCCCCCAACAATCCCCCCTCCAAGGTTCAGGGAGGGCTGGAGATATGGTGGGTCTCCAGCCCCCCCTAACTCCCCCAGCAAAAGGTCCCTGGTGGCCTAGTGGGCGACCAACCCCCCCCCCCCAGCAACAGGGGGGCTGGAGGTCGGCTGGACCTCCGGTTCCCACCCAGGTTCAGGGAGGACTGGAGATCTGGTGGGTCTCCATCCCCCCTAACTCCCCCAGCAAAGGGTCCCTGGTGGTCTAGTGGGCGACCAAACA
This sequence comes from Microcaecilia unicolor, assembly GCF_901765095.1. NCBI lineage: Eukaryota > Metazoa > Chordata > Amphibia > Gymnophiona > Siphonopidae > Microcaecilia > Microcaecilia unicolor. The sequence goes on along the minus strand of NC_044033.1, from coordinate 260,464,320 downwards.
ACCCCCCCCCCCAGCGATGGGGGCTGGAGGTCTGCTGGACCTCCGGTCCCCCCCCCCCCGAGGTTCAGGGAGGGCTGGAGATCCAGAGGGTCTCCAGCCCCCCCCTAGTCCCACAGCAAGGGGTCTCTGGTGGTCCAGACCCCCCTACCTTGTGTGTTGGAGGAGGGAGGGTAGCCTGCCTCCCTCCTCTTCCTGCGACACTGCACAATGGCGGCGCCCTGCCCAGTGTATCCTGGGATGCGCTGGGCAGGGCTATACACCATATAAGACCCTGAAGCAGTAGCACAAAATGCTGGCCACCGTCAGCTTGGGGCAGAGGGGTGAAGACAGCAAATTATAACAGGAGAGTTTTGAAGTGTTGATGAGATAAAGACAACAGCAGAATAGTCAAATGCTGACGACTAAGAAAACCCTTCTGTGAATGTCTCAAACACTATAATTAAACATTTCTTCCAGATTAGTCAGTGGCATTTCTCTTCTCTCCACATGTTTGAATAGAGGTCTTTTTAATTTGACGACTAAGAAAAGGCACATGGAAAAGATAAGTGTCCTTTTTTTTATTATCATAGCTCATCGTTGGATAGACAGGTCTGGATGTATTGAAATAGGAGAGTAAACTTAAACTGCAGGATTACAGTTTATTTAAATTCTCTGAGACAAGTCAATTGACAATAAGTAGATGTAAAAATAAAAAGAATATAACAGAGATTGCCTGACGCTGTCTAGTACCGGAAGTTTTTTTCTGGCCGATGATGAAGAGAGGATCGCATTGATCTGTTTAGCTCTATAGATATGGTATATCCCAGAGCTCTTTGAGGCCTTTTTCCTTCCAAGACAGAGACCCAAATGGTCAGAGAGTATCTGTACGGACTCTAGGCTAGGATCTATCCAATATATGTGGGATTTTGTTTTGGTTCGTATTCTAGCGATTTTTTTACTCCCACCCCTTTTGAATGTTTAGAACATTCCATGCTACCAATCCTAGGGCAAGCAGTTGCTTCCCCGCGTCTGTCTCAATAGTAGACTATGGACTTTTCCTCCAGAAATTTGTCCAAACCTGTTTTAAACCCAGGTACGCTAACCACTGTTAGCACATCCTCTGGCAATGAGTTCCAGAGCTTAACTATTCCTTGAGTGAAAAATATTTCCTCCTATTTGTTTTAAAAGTATTTTCATGTAACTTCTTTGAATGCCCCCGTCTATTTTCCAAGCTGAAGAGCCCTAACCTCTTTAGTCTTTTCTCATACAAGAGGAGTTCCATCCCCTTTACCATTTTGGTCGCTCTTCTTTGAACCTTTTCTAATTCTGCTATATCTTTTATGAGATATGGCAACCAGAACTGAATGCAATACTGAAGGTGTGGTCGCACCATGGAGCGATACAAAGGCATTATAATATTTTTGGTCTTATTCACCATCCCTTTCCTAATAATTCCTAGCATCCTGTTTGCTTTTTTGGCCGCTGTCGCACACTGAGGAGAAGATTTCAGAATATTTACGACAACACCTAGATCTTTTTCTTGAGTGCTGACCCCCAAGGTGGACCCTAGCATCAGGTAACTATGATTCGGATTATTCTTTCCAATACGGTAAGAGAACTCTTACCACTTGGCCATGCAGCAGGGAGCCGATAACGGCTCCTGCAGTAACCCGGTGGTAACCAGGCAGTGTGTGGCAATGTGCGATTACCGCTGGGTTATTGCTGCACAAGTCATTTCCAGGGTTTTTCTTTTTTCCCCAGAAATGGCACGTGCTCAGGGCAGGACTACCGCCGGCGACCGTGTTGGGCCAGTGGTAGTCCTGGAAGAGCGAGCGGTAAGCCCGTGTTGAGCATTCTGCTGCTCTGTAAAAGGGCACCTAAGCTGATTACAGTACAACGTACATAAAATAAATTCATAATCACATATCAAAACAACATAAAAAAAAAAAACTAAAGGGTAGTGCTTATTCTGACGTCATGATTCATTTATCTAGCCCCTGAAAGCTAGTAAGGATGTTTACTAAGCTGTGCTAGCGGCTACCGTTTGCTAATGCCAACACAGCTCATTCACTTTGAAAGGGCTGTGTTGGCACTGCCATATGGTAGAGGCAAGTGTGGCTTTGTAAAAGGGGGCTAAGTTAGTTCAATATAAAATTAGCACCTTACATATTTTTTGTTAACCTTTATTTCTCTTACTGCAGAAGGGAAGAGTCTGAAAAAGCTACGTCTGTGGATAAAAAGCATGGCAGAGAAGCAGGTGGAAATATGACGATTCTATCACTACATTTTAATAGATACATAAACAATTTAGTGCATCACCCATTAAAAGTGATTTAGCTTTATCACTAAAGATTTTAGTGATTGCATGTTAAAGAGTTTGCATTAATTTGAGTGTGTAGGCTGCATAATTGTTATGAGAACGTCTTGTGCCAAACTGAGCTTTTATACATGTTAAATTTGTTTCTAGTTCACGCTGAGTTTTATTTTTCCCATGAAAGCTCTTTTCCCCTAACAATCTGAAACTATGCAGCAGGTGGCAGCATACCAGTACAGCACTCTACAATCACTGGCTGTCAGAAAATGTCAGCATAATCTCCTGCTGCTTTACTTTAGCAATACCATGCTGGGAGACAGTTGGTTTAGTTTGCAGCCCACAGTTACAGGATGAGGGTGAAAGCAAACTTTACAGCTGAGAGTTACAGCTGTGGACTGAAAGTAACAGACACACAGAGAGAGAATCTAATCACTGTAAGTCACATTGTTTATCAGCTGTGTGACTGGGAAGAAAGTCAGCATAAGAGGTCCATTTTATAGTCATCAGTCCAGAAACGTGGCTGGGATTCTGACAGGGTGCAGTCCAGTCATGGCTGGAGAAAGGCAAAATGGTTAGTCTGGCAGGCAAGTTAAACTGTGAGGGTAATATTCAGCTGGCAGCAGTCAGCGTGGCCAACATTGTTCCTGCATATTCAATGCTGGGCCATAGGTGAGCACTTATACACAATAAAGGGGACAAACTACATAAAACTAAATTAAACCCCAAAACATGTACAGCTGTCACCTAATTCACAAGGAAACCCCTTTAAAGCACTTTTAAATAAATATGACCTCAAATCTCCCGATAGGGACCAGTACAAAAGGTAATGAAATATTCCACTATCATAAATGGGAGACAGATATGGGCCATATTTTGAGCTGGGTTTGATGGTATGAAGTTTTTGTTGGTCTTCTTCTCCTGAAGCAGCAAAAGTCTTTTTTGCAAAACGAGACGATCTTATTAAGAGGAAGGAGATATATGTATTTGAAGATATGTTGGTGTCCAATATGAACCGGCAGTGCACTGCTTAAGTCTGAAGGATAAGATCGGCTGGAGTTATATTTGATTACATTGAGGGCGCCTAACTTATAGAGAAACGGCGTCTTCTCCAGCTAAATGACTGTTTGGGGGTTTTGTGCTGCCCCTTGTATTTTTGATTCTTTCCCCCTTTGTTTTTCTCACATTTTTTGATTGTTTGACTGTTTGTGCTCTGAAAATGGCAAGGTCAAATCAAGGTCAAGTATACATATGTGGTATCGCATCACACCTTATGCTATGAGTTTATCTTGTTGGGCAGACTGGTTGGACTGTACAGGTCTTTATCTACTGTCATCTAATATGTTACTAGTTGTGACTGGAATTCTTGGAGCAATACAGACTGAACTCCCAAAATACTGGAAATTTTAAATTTAAGACATAACTCCATTAATTTTGCAAAAATCTACACTACTTGGACAGCATACATTTTGTTCTGATATCTCTATGATTCCAAATTCCATGGGTAGGACCTGAATTAATGGAGTTAAAACAAGTCAGCACTGGCTGTGATGTACCACACTTGAAGATAAATTAAATAATATTGGGTTCATATTGAAAAGCACTTTCACTTTAGATACAAGGTCTTTGATATCCGCCCCCCCCCCCCCCCCCCATTCAGCACTTCAAAGGAGCCTTTCCCTTTGGCTTTGAAAGATCTTTCTGTGCTTCCTTTAGTGCAAGGAAATGACAATAATGGAATAATTCTTTAGCTTTTGGTGAGCACCAGTCCACACGTTCTCAAATCTAAGCACGACATATTGGCAAACAGCTGGCCCAAACAAAATAAATTATCCTCCTATTGTTGGAAGATGCTTTACTGCATCCCTAGGGAAAATTTCAAATTAAACCTAATGGGCACATTGGAGGTAATTTTACAAAGGATTTAGGGGCTTTCATAAAAATTACCCTGACAGTTATGTGTGTAACAGTATGCATGGTGCCAAGAAGGTGCATATTTTATCATGACCCATGTGTAGGCATGTTCAGAGGTAGAGTTTGGGTGGAACTTAGGTCAGGGGTTTAGCCAGACAGCAGATTGTGGGTGGGCCTAGACAAGAAGTGGGTGGGCACAAGTGTTCTCCCCCCCTCCCCCCCCCCCCAACTTAAAAAAATATCTCAGCTGGCAGGAAAACACTGTTCTCTACCTTGGCAGCCTGCAGCAGGCATGCACTGAAAACTGAGCATGTGCAGTTGCCAGTATCAGCAGCTTAGGAAGCTCAGACTTCTAAAGTGGAGAGCAATGTTTCCAGCACCTTCAGGAGGAGGGTCTTCAGCTGGCGGAGTTTGGGATCCCCACCAGCTACCACTAAATGTGTGCTGCTGTTAGGTGGGCCTGAGCCCTCAGGCCCACCTGTGGCTACGCCACTGAGGTAGATTCATGATATATGTACATTGTTTATCAAATATGCGTGAACATATATGCTTTACTCATGAACATTTATACTTGCACTTGAACTGGCATAAATTTTCTCAGCTTCAGTCTTCTGCCTCTTCACCTTTAGCATTTTAAGAAGAGATATAGGCACCTATGTGTGTTTATGAAATATGTAATCCACAGGGTACAGGGAGGGTTGTAATCCCCAATGTTCTGTAACCCACCCCAAAATCCCCTGCACTTGGCAGTTCTCACACAAGGCAAGACCCGGAGTGGTTAATTATGCCTTCTCTCCTTCTGCAGCTTTAGCTTCAATCCAATGCCCAGCTCCAACCTAAGCAACCACCTAGTGCTGCTGTCAAGGCATTGGTCTCCCCCTGGGGCCCTCAACCAGTCTCTGCCCACTGCCTGTGACAATAGTCCACAGTGGGTGGGTCTCTCAGGGTTTCACAGAGTCCACAATAAATTCCAAAACTCTACCCCACTTCCAGATGGAGGCAGTCCATTTCCCCAGTCTTTCTTTATCTTCCTTCTTCCTCCTCCCCTGAAAAGGGGAATGGAGTAGCTGTGCTCTCCCACCCCCAGGTCCCTTCACCTTAGTCCTGTTGAAGAACATGCTTGTTTATACACATAAATTGAACAGTTCGCTGGTTTCCTATTTCTTTTCCTCTACCACAGTCCCAATATATACAACACAGCCTGTTAGGCTTCAATCCTTGATTCACTCCCTTCCCACTTCCAGATTAGGGAAAGAAAGGGTCCCACCCTTTCTTTGTCAGTACCAACACCTGACAACCTCCCACTTGACCCAGGTTGAAACCTTCACTTATTAATTCCCTGCTGACGTGGAGGGTATAATCGAATTATCAAAATAAGATGGACGTCCATCTTTCGTTTCAATAATATGGTCGGGGACGCCCAAATCATGAAATTTAGGTCGACCTTAGAGATGGTCATCCTTAGGTTGTTTTTGAGATGATCGTCCACGGTTTTCGGCCATAATGGAAACCGAGGCCGCCCATCTCAAAAAGGAGCCAGCATTCGTAGTGCACTGGGCCCCCTGACATGCCAGGACACCAACCGGGCACCCTAGAGGGCACTACAGTGGTGGTCCTAGGGCAGCTGACACCCAGGGTGGATCGCCGATGTGCCTCCCCCCCCCGGCGCATTTTTACCTGCTGGGGGGGGGGGGGGGGTGCCGCGCACCTGTCTGCTTCGCTCATTCCATGCTCCCTCTACCCCGGAACAGGAAGCAACCTGTTCCAGGGCAGAGGGAGCACGGAATGAGCGGCGCCGACAGGCGTGTAGCACCCCCCCCAGCGGTGTGCACCCGGGGCGGACCGCACCCACCGCCCCCCCTAGGAGCACCAGTGCTTCAGAAATTGCTCCTAGGTGCATAGCTCCCTTACCTTGGGTGCTGAGCCCCCCAACCCCCCCAAAACCCCAAACTGTACACCACTACCATAGGCCTTAGGGATTAAGGAGGGCACCTACATGTGGGTACAGTGGGTTTCAGGTGGGTTTTGGAGGGCTCACATTTACCACCACAAGTGTAACTGGTGGGGGGGGGGGGGGGGTAGGCCTGGGTCCACCTGCCTGAAGTACACTGCACCCACTACAATTGCTCCAGGTACCAGCATACTGCTGCGATGGACCCGAGTGTGGCATTTGAGGCTGGCATACAGGCTGGCAAAAAAGTATTTTTAAAGATTTTTTTTGAGGGTGGGAGGGGGTTAGTGACCACTGGGGGAGTAAGGGGAGGAGGTGATCCCCAATTCCCTCCAGTGGTCATCTGGTCAGTTCGGGCACCTTTTTGATGCTTGTTCGTGAAAACAAATGGACAAAGTAAAGTCACCCAAGTGTTCATCAGGGATGACCTTCTTTTTTCCATTATTGGCCGAGGATGCCCATCTCCTAAGCACACCCCAGTCCTTCCTTCGCTTCACTGCCGACACACCCCCTTAAACTTTGGTTGTCCCCATGACGGAAAGCAGTTGAGGGTACCCAAAATCGGCTTTCGATTATGCCGATTTGGGCGACCTTGCGAGAAGGATGCCCATCTCCCGATTTGTGTCGGAAGATGGATGTCCTTCTCTTTTGAAAATTCACCTGATAGCCACCTTGTCCCTTCTTTCACCAGGCCTGAGAACCACGCTGCCATCAGTCCTTTTAACTCTATACCTTTTACTCGTGCCAAAGCAGAAATGTCCATGCTCTCTTCTCTCTCTCCACCCCCACTCTCCACTGGTTGCCAATCCATATGCTCTTCTACAACCCTCTCCTCCAGCTGTCCCTCATCCTCCTGATTAATCCTTCTCAGATCTTCCTCCCTCCCCTTAGCATTCTGGGACTGGTAGTGTAAAGAACTCTTCCTGGCTGTACCCTGTGTCTCCCTCAAAGGCTGCTGGGAATTGTAATCGTTGGCTCTTACTGTTTTCTCTGCGGAAGGTGACAGGCTGCTTTCTCTGACCTGTTTGATCTTTGGGGACCGGAATCTTTGGGCTCTGACCTCCTGTGCAGGTTTAGGACACCCCAAAGGAGCCTTTCTCCCTCCTGCCTTAGCTGTTTCCCACTCCATGCCCCCATACTCTTCACAAATAGACTTCAAATAGGCTCCCAATTGGCATTCACACATAGGCAACCTATTATAATAGTACCTTTCACATAGGCACCTATGCATCTTTATAGAATTGCTCTACAAACAGTATAGAATCATAGCCATAGTGAGGTCAAGTACAGTTACAGTTTCAAGAGCTGGTGAAAATGTACATGTGCATAATAGCATGTATTTTATAGAGAACACATATGAATAATGACTGCACTTGCTCTCCCCCAAACAAAGCTACACCAGATCCATGTATAAGTACAAATGTTCTTGTCGTCATAGGTGCTCAGTATAAGAGGCTTGAAGAGGCTTAAGCCTCCCCAGCTGCAAGTCTATGATTCTCATGCCAAGCACCAGACTCTCCATGTCAGGGTCTCTCCAGGTGTTGGCATCTCTCGCTCCCTGGGTCTTGTACCTCTCTTTCCTCCTCCATTATCTCTGGTCTAGCATCTCTCTTGTTTCCCATCCCCTTCCCATTGCAGTATCTGTCCTTCTCCCCTCCCTACAGTCCTACTAACTTGATTAGACTGCTGTTGGTAGTGGCACTGTAACAACTGAAACAGCCTGCTTTGGAGCTTTGGCATTCCTTGTGACGCATCCTGCCTGCTCTGATACAACTTCCTGTTTCAATGAAGGCAGGGCATGTCACAAGGAAGGCTGCAGTCCTGAAGCAGGCTGTTTTAGTTGTTACAGTGCTGCTACCAGCAGTGAACTAATCAAGTTAGAAGGACCAAGGGGAAGGAGGGAGAAGGACAGATGCTTGGGGGGGGGGGGGGGGAGAAGGAGGATATGCCAGGGTAATGGAGGCGAAAAGAGCTGGACTGAGAGAGAGAGATATGCAGTAGGTGCCACTCCACTGGACCCGGGGGGGGGGGGGGGGGGGGAGACAGGAAGAGATACGGGACCCAGGAGGGAGAGAGGGAGATATGGAACCATACTGGGACAGGAAGAGGGGAGAGAGACTGGACTGGAGGAGGGAAAGAAAGGGGAAGACACAGGCCAAGGGGTTGGATGCTGGAACTTTGGGGGGGGGGGGGGTTGAGGAAAGGGGAGAGACATTGGATCTGTGGGGTGGAGGGAGATGCCAGTGCTCCTCTGCTGGACCTGGGTGGAACAGACAGGAAAAGATGCTGGATCCAGGATATGAAGTGAGATGGATAGATACTGGACCGGGGGGGGGGGGGGGGAGGCGGATGGAGGTTGGAGAGGAGAGAGAGAGAGGGGAGAGAGGGAGACACTGAGACTGGACTGAGGGAAAGGAAGAGAGGGGGGAAGACACTGGACGGGGAGATGGAGGGAAGGTTGAGAGAGAGACTGAGGCTTATTTGACTGGAAGAGAGAGAGAGAAAGATGGTGCACAGGGAGAGGGGAATGGGAGGGGGAGAGAGGGAGAGACTGAGACTGGACTGAGGGAAAGGAAGAGAAGGGGAAAGATACTGGAGGGGAGGTTGAGAGAGACTGAGACTGGTTGGACTGGAGGAGAGGAAGAGAGGGGGAAAGACACTGAACCATGGGAAGGAAGAGAGGAGGAGAGATACTGGGCCCAGTGTGAGAGGAAGGGGACAAGGAGAGAGAAGAGATTCTGGGCATGGAGAGAGCATAGGGAAAGGGATACAGAGGGGCAATGCTAGACAGAGAGGGAATAGGAAAACATAGGGGCAAAGCTGATCGCAGGGGGAGGAATATGGGCATAGGGTAGAAATGCAGGAAAGGTCAAGCTAGAGATACAGAAGATAGATGATAAAAATAGAGGAGAATAGGAACACAGAGAGGGCAGATGATGAACACAGAAGGAGGGAAGGGTAGGGACAGGGACACAGAGGGACCATGGATGTGGACAGGAAGAGAGAAGAAATGCCAAATGCAGTGTTGCATAGTAACTAAGTTAATTTAACTACTTACTGTATTTAAGTACAAGTTTTGTCACTTTTACTAATTACTGAAGTAATAATTTTGCCAATTTTTACTACTTTTTACTCGGTTACATCTGATGCTTGCAGTTGAAAGTAAAAGCAGAGGCGAAATGTAAATGATGATTCTTCAGTAAACCAAATGAAACAGCAAAAACAGGAACAGGATTTTCCTACTGTAAACCTCATCACAAAAACAGTGGATTCATCTCATCTTAAATTTATCTGTTCAGGGCATACAGCCTAAAAAAATAGTGGAGTTGCTGTGTTTTGTTGAACTGGTTACTGGTCTTTAGCCAAACAGAACATTGATGAGTTGGGTTCCTTTAAAGCGGAGATGAAGCTGAAGCTGGTAGCAATTTTTGGTGAATAGACATGACTCTTATCACAACAGACTGCTGGTCATCCCATGGAAAATTTTACAGTGGGGAGACTGTCCACTGGATTGGTAGAGTCTTTAGGGAAGAAGTCTGTTTGTCTGTCCTTAAGATTTAAGTGTTCCCACACATTTGACATTCTTGCATCAGTTCTTGAAGATATTCAAACAGACGAAAAATTGTTAGAATAATAGTCAACGATTCCAACTTTGTGAAAGCCTTCTCTGTAATTGTACAGTATGATCAGGGGTGTGCTGGTAAATTTTTAACAGGCTCTTTCTCCAGACGTAGCCAGCTCTGCAGATGGAAGGGCCAGGGGTGGCCGGGGGGGGGGGGGGCAACACTTGCCTCTCTCTCCTCCCTCCCTTCGTGCGGGCATGCTAGGCATACCTTTGCTGGCAGCCACCACTCCCAATGTCTTGCTCTGAGCAGCATGCTGGAAACAAGGAGTGGGGAGCAGCAGTAGTCTATTTACTTGGCTGGCAGGGCTCAGCATCCCCACCAGCAAAGTAAAAGAGAATTCAGCAGGGGGCCCAAGCCCACATTTTGGGAGCCAGTTGTTAAAGTAGCCATGGAGGGCCCTACTTTAACAACCGGCTCCCAAAATTCTTAAAAACTTAACAACTGGCTCTTGCGAGCCTGTGAGAGCCTGCTCCAGCATACCACTGAGTATGATAATGAAAGATGAAGATACATGTGATGATTTAGACAGCACTACTTATAATGCAGATGACAATGGTAATAATGATGATAAAGTACTCTTTGGTGTATGAAAGTCAAGTGTTTCAGATAGATTCCCTTGATCAAAAACTGTACACCCAGTCAGAAGATATCAGTAAAAATGCAGCCAGGCCTAAATTGAAGGAACTTTTCATCAGACTGAACAATCCACTTCCTGCCAGTGCAGTTGTTGAACACCTTTTCAGCTGTGCTGGATTAATGACTCAGAAGCACACACACATGACTGACAATCATTTTCAAAATTTAGTTAGCAAATTGTCACTCAACAAAACATAATCATACACATTGCGATGATAATCAGTGGCGTACCAAGGGGGGGGGGGCAGTGGGGCGGTCTGCCCCGGGTGCACGCCGCGGGGGGGGTGCCATGCGCCGGTCAGCGTTGTTGGTTTCCATGCTCCCTCTGCCCCGGAACAGGTTACTTCCTGTTCCGGGGCAGAGGGAGCATGGAAACCAACGACGCTGACCGGCGCATGGCACCCCCCCAGCGGCGTGCACCTGGGGGCGGTTCTTTCGCCGGGTTGGGGGGGTGTCCCTTTGCCGGGGGGGGGGCGGGGTTGTGCTGCACAGGGGGGGGCGCTGCACCCGGGGGGGGGGGGCGCATCGGCGCTCCGCCCCGGGTGTAAGCGCCCCTCGGAACGCCACTGATGATAATCTATCACTTTTGCCATCTCTGAGTTAACAGGCACCTCCGAGGTATGGCCATCCTTGTGATTCAAGAACTCAGGTAGCTCTTGAATGGAGTTCAAGGAGTGACTACAGGGTACATCCTGCATTTCACCTTGGCGTAGACCAGATCAAGGTCCAAGTGAGGCACCGGCACTGCCCTGTATTGACAATAGAATATTTTGACTCAGAGACATAATACTCATTACTTAGTAATGGTGTTTGATTATTCATGCCATGCTTGCACATGATACCTATGATTTCTGCTACAGTAACCTTGCATTTCTCAATGTCCTGAACAGAGGATATACCACTAAAAGCTTCAGTGGCATCCTTTGGAGACGGTACCAGAGATGGCTGTGAGTTATCGGGGTGACATGCCACATGCTCTGGTGTTTTAACCTTAGTATGAACTTTATCCCAAGATCCCACATTAAACTTCTGCTTCAGCTGGTCAACTGTATCAGGTGGAATACAAGGCAAGGTTAACATAAAGGCAAGTTCCATTCGTTCTACCTTAGCATGTGATGGGACTGCCATATTCAAATGAAAGGCAAGCTGCATCAAGACCTATTCCAGCTAGTGAGAGTATTCTGAACATGCATTTTAGAGGACAGTCTGTCAGTAACAGTAAAATGTTTCAGAATCAAATGATATGGATCTAATGACATATACACATTTTGTGTAACCCTTTGGGATGTCTTGGGTAGTATGCCTGATTTTGGACCTGATCTATCTAGCTCTATCAGTAGAAGCATGAGAAATAAAGCTTTTAACTTCCTTATGCCTGAATCAAGGTTGCAGTGATGGTGCAGGTCTTCTGATCCTATCCCTTCTGTCTAGAGCAGTGATGGCAAAACTTTCAGAGACCGAGTGCCCAAACAGCAACCCAAAATCGAATTATTTATCGCAAAGTGCCAACAGGGCAATTTAACCTCCCTCCCAGTTCCAGGGTCCCCCCTCCCTCCCTTCGAGTTCCAGGCCCCCCCCCCCCTCCAAATTTTAAAAGTCATCTTACCTCGTCGGGGTTAGGGCGGCAGCAACGGTAAAAAGCGTGCAGGCTTGACTCGGTGCTTAGTTCAGTTTTCAGTTTTCCTTCTCTCTCTCAGCTTTGGTCCCGCCCTCATTTCCTGTTTCTGCAAGGGCAGGACCAGAGCAGAGAGAGAGAGAAGGGAAAATTGAACTAAGCACCGAGCCGAGCCGAGCCTGCATGCTGCCGCCCTAACCCCGACAAGGTAAAATAGATGACTTTTAAAATTCGGAGGGAGGGGGCCTGGAACTCGAAGGGAGGAGGGAACGAACTTCCGGTGGGTCTCTCCTCCACTCCGACACAACTTTGAACTGCTAGCGCCATCGCGCCAGCACGACTCTGGTTGAGGCGACGGCGTGCGTGCCAACAGAGAGGGCTCTGCGTGCACTCTCTGGCACACGTGCCATAGATTCGCCATCACTGGTCTAGAGCAATTGGCCTGTCCTGGACCTAGCTAAAGCTTGGATCTGAACCTTTGCATATTTGTAACCTTTCCCAAGTACCTCTGGTATGTGTATTTCTTTTCCTGGCCGGGAAGTATGTGTGTTTCTTTTCCTGGCCTTTCCCGGCCTGCCTTTTCTGACCTGACCATTCTTATGATTCACGTCTTCTACTACATTTTTATGCCCCTTGTTCCCATAATTTAACCAGATGTGCCACACTTAGGAACACTATTTCATTGATGTATTTTTTGTATTTTCAGCTTTAGCTGCTTCCAATGGATTTATAAACAAAACTTTTGTCCTTAATAGCTTGACAATATCAAGGAGTACTTTTTAACACACAACCCCACACATTTAGCTCCGGCTTCTAGGGTGTTCATTATCATATAAATACATTATAGATGATCATAACTATATGTTGCCTTTTGTGATTTAGTTCATTTTATATCCTGGTTCGTCTCAGCACTTACCCAATAGCTCTCTTTTTACCACTTACATCTACAGTGGGGGAAATAAGTATTTGATCCCTTGCTGATTTTGTAAGTTTGCCCACTGACAAAGACATGAGCAGCCCATAATTGAAGAGTAGGTTATTGGTAACAGTGAGAGATAGCACATCACAAATTAAATCCGGAAAATCACATTGTGGAAAGTATATGAATTTATTTGCATTCTGCAGAGGGAAATAAGTATTTGATCCCTCTGGCAAACAAGACCTAATACTTGGTGGCAAAACCCTTGTTGGCAAGCACAGCGGTCAGACGTCTTCTGTAGTTGATGATGAGGTTTGCACACATGTCAGGAGGAATTTTGGTCCACTCCTCTTTGCAGATCATCTCTAAATCATTAAGAGTTCTGGGCTGTCGCTTGGCAACTCGCAGCTTCAGCTCCCTCCATAAGTTTTCAATGGGATTAAGGTCTGGTGACTGGCTAGGCCACTCCATGACCCTAATGTGCTTCTTCCTGAGCCACTCCTTTGTTGCCTTGGCTGTATGTTTTGGGTCATTGTCGTGCTGGAAGACCCAGCCACGACCCATTTTTAAGGCCCTGGCGGAGGGAAGGAGGTTGTCACTCAGAATTGTACGGTACATGGCCCCATCCATTCTCCCATTGATGCGGTGAAGTAGTCCTGTGCCCTTAGCAGAGAAACACCCCCAAAACATAACATTTCCACCTCCATGCTTGACAGTGGGGACGGTGTTCTTTGGGTCATAGGCAGCATTTCTCTTCCTCCAAACACGGCGAGTTGAGTTCATGCCAAAGAGCTCAATTTTTGTCTCATCTGACCACAGCACCTTCTCCCAATCACTCTCGGCATCATCCAGGTGTTCACTGGCAAACTTCAGACGGGCCGTCACATGTGCCTTCCGGAGCAGGGGGACCTTGCGGGCACTGCAGGATTGCAATCCGTTATGTCGTAATGTGTTACCAATGGTTTTCGTGGTGACAGTGGTCCCAGCTGCCTTGAGATCATTGACAAGTTCCCCCCTTGTAGTTGTAGGCTGATTTCTAACCTTCCTCATGATCAAGGATACCCCACGAGGTGAGATTTTGCGTGGAGCCCCAGATCTTTGTCGATTGACAGTCATTTTGTACTTCTTCCATTTTCTTACTATGGCACCAACAGTTGTCTCCTTCTCGCCCAGCGTCTTACTGATGGTTTTGTAGCCCATTCCAGCCTTGTGCAGGTGTATGATCTTGTCCCTGACATCCTTAGACAGCTCCTTGCTCTTGGCCATTTTGTAGAGGTTAGAGTCTGACTGATTCACTGAGTCTGTGGACAGGTGTCTTTCATACAGGTGACCATTGCCGACAGCTGTCTGTCATGCAGGTAACGAGTTGATTTGGAGCATCTACCTGGTCTGTAGGGGCCAGATCTCTTACTGGTTGGTGGGGGATCAAATACTTATTTCCCTCTGCAGAATGCAAATAAATTCATATACTTTCCACAATGTGATTTTCCAGATTTAATTTGTGATGTGCTATCTCTCACTGTTACCAATAACCTACCCTTCAATTATGGGCTGCTCATGTCTTTGTCAGTGGGCAAACTTACAAAATCAGCAAGGGATCAAATACTTATTTCCCCCACTGTACATCAACCATATATTAATTCCTTGATGTTTTCAGTCTTACCAATAATATCACATCTATTTTATATACTTTAGATGTCATATTGGCTTTTATATATTTGTATTTCAATTTTTTGTTATTTTAGAATTATTCATTTGACCCCTGATGTTGGCGGTGTGATATGCCGAAACACGGACCGTATTGGGTCCTTTAATATCTACATCAATAAAGTATTTCTCCGTAACAACTCCAGTGTTGGATTAGTCCTTTGATCAGCCTCTATGCTTTCCTGTTTTCTCTTTCTGGCGTAGAGGTTTTACCTGTTTGTGCTTTGTACTGACCAGTTGAAGAACATGTAAGCTGATTTGTCTTACCATTGGGTTTACTCTGAAGCCAGTTATTCTATTAGCCTGGGAAAGGATCTATAGTAATGTGGCCTGTTCAATTTTCCTAATAGGTGCATTGATGATCTAGGACTACTGCAATACTTCTAGTGCTGCCTTTGCCTAAGTAAGCCCTTGTGCAAGTTTTAGACGTTGGTGGTTTTATGAAATGGTAGATTAGTTCTATAGGTCCCGTGTGACTTTTGTAGAGTTTTGTATTACTTCACAAGATGTCGAGTACTGGAGAGGGTTATGTTACTGTTATTGGGATGAAACCAGAATCAGACACTGTATGTATTTTCTACAGTGAGTTCTATGGGGAAATGTCCTAGTTCTGCTCTGTGCCCAATGTTGCATGAAAAAGGCTTCTCTGGATGCAGAATGTGTGTTTACAGGGTCACAGGCGATTATTTTGTATATTTGAGTTCCAAGCTAAAAAATGTAACTGTAACAATTTTTGCTAAGTTATATCCAGTGTTTCATTATTTGTAGCATTTGGAAGGGCATTTTCAAATAGAAGTCATTTGAAAATGCCCTTCCAAATGCTACAAATAATGAAACACTGGATATAACTTAGCAAAAATTGTTACAGTTAAATTTTTTAGCTTGGAACTCAAATATACAAAATAATCGCCTGTGACCCTGTAAACACGCATTCTGCATCCAGAGAAGTCTTTTTCATGCAACATTGGGCACATACCAAATGGATGTCCATCTCGCATGTATTTTTGAACAAGATAAAGCCTGTTTGAAAATATGTGAGATGGATGGCCATGCACTGGAAACGTCTAGCATGAACATTCATTTTACAAACTGGAATGCTCAAATTTTGAACAGTGGAAACAAGGCCATGGATGCCTGTATAGCAGCATTCTTAGAAAATGGCTACACAGAGGTCCATGCAGAGCAGAGGGTCAGGCTAGTGGTTAGGGTGGTGGACCATACACCAAGGGACCCTAGGTTCAAATCCCACTTTAACTCTTTTTTTTTTTTTTTTTTTTAATTATTTTTTAGTAATTTTGAGCCCTCCAGGAACAGAAAAATGCATACTGTACCTGAATGTATACCACTTCAATAGCCTTCAGACTTACAGGTGTCTTAAATTTAGGTACAGTAGATATTTTTCTGTTTCTGGAGGGCTCACAATTTAAATTAAAAAAAAGGAATTGAATTAGATTACACTAGGGAAAAACTGGACTCTTGGAGGGGTTTACCACTGTCCTTGATGGGTAGGATTCACTTGATACAGATGGTGATTTTTCCGCGCTGGCTATATGCCTTACAAACCTTGCCCATACGCCTAACGAAGACAGATCTGAAATGTGTAAATCGTTTGTGCAGTCAGTTCTGTTGGGCCGGCAAAAAAGCAAAGCTACAGCAGGGCTTGCTGGTGGGGGGCTGGAAACAAGGGGGTATAGGGTTTCCAGACCTGTTTCTATATAACCAAGCCTGCCTGTTACGACACGTGAGAGATTGGCTTGACTTAACACAATACTATACGCCTACACACTTCGAACAAGCTTGCCTGGCACCACATGACATGATTGCACTATTCCACTTACCCCGTCCTGAAATACCCCCACATTTGAGGAAAAGTGTATTGCTTCATCCTCTCCGCTTAACATGGCAGTGGTGGGCTGGACAATTAGGGGGACATCCAAATATTTCAGATCAAATCCCGATTGTGGGGAATGCAGCATTTGAAGCGGGGATAGACAACCCAATATTTAAAAGCTGGGGGCAGCGAGGTATTAAAAATCTGGAACATCTACTATTGGAGAGGGGGGATTTATTGCCATTTGCTGTCTTAAAAGAGAAGATAGGGTCTGATTGGGGAAATCATTTTGCTTATTTACAAATTCAGCACTATGTGCAGGCAATGCCTCAGGAAGCTTTGAGAGGTCGCTTAGGAGACAAGATACAGGAGTTCTTTAGGGAACTAGCGACGGAAAGACATGTGATATCTGATTTATATGGGGCCCTGACCCGTAAGAGGCCGATGCAACAGTATGAGAAAATTAAAATCAAATGGGAACAGGACCTTGAGACTTCATTGGCATCTTGGGATATAGTGGCCTCATTGAAAGGGATTAGACAATTAGTTACGGACGAAAGATTGAGAGAATGTGGGTATAGAGTTATATTACGGGGATACATGACCAAAGTACAGCTGGCCCACATGCAGAGGTCAGAGAGTGATATCTGTTCTAAATGCGCTGAGGGACCAGGCACGTTTTACCATGCCCTTTGGAAATGTCCTAAGATACGGACATTCTGGCAACGTGTCCGAGGTTTTTTGATATGATTAGGTGTTAAAGTCCAGGGTACTGAGAGGCAATTTTTGATAGACCAGCCCAGGGCTTTTGCCCCCAATAGAGCACCGGCGATTCTTCTAGGTAGGAAGCTGTGTTTGGTGGCTCGTAAATGCATTATGCAATATTGGACTTCCCCGGAGGCACCCGCCTATTGGCACTGGAGGAACCAGGTCCACCTCCTGGCCTCTTGGGAAGCTCGAGAGTCCAAAACCTCAGTTAAACGTAGACAGCGCTTCCTTCAAATTTGGTCTCCTTACTTACAGATGTTAAGCCCACGTGGGAGAAGTCTGCTCGTTAACTCCAGCTAGCTACCACAGGATCTGTTGGAGTCTATTGCGGTTACTCCCGTTACAGATGAGCCTACCTGGGAATGGGTGGTGAGGGTGGGGGGTGGGGGGGGGGGGAGGGAAGGGAGAATTGGAGTACATTAAGTTCAAAGTATATAAACCTAGGAATGCAGTTCCAAGGCCCAGGTTGGGGGATAGACAATGTTCCCTCTGCTCTGGAAAGCGATGTAAATTAGATCTGATCGAAATCTCAGCATTATAGTCCGATGTACCAAGGTTGCTAACAGGCACCTACTTTTATATGACAGCTTTCTTATGCATTACATCAAGCTATTACATCGGTCGCTTGAGCGCAGCAGCAAAGATCAGCAGCAGGAAATGCTCATTTAGTGGGCCTTCCTAGATGCCGGAGGTATAGGAATGGGGCCATCAGAGAGAGGGCCCTTTGCCTTTGCACTGTATTGTTTTGCTTTGCATTGAAGAGTTTGCTGCAGATTTTTATGTACTGCAAAATGTTTTCTTCCATGTTTACTTTGTAAATTAATAAACAGATTTAAATATAAAAAGGAATTGAAATTGGGTCCTTTGGATTATAGTCCACTGCACTAACCATTAGGCTACTCTTCAGACCTGCTTCCTACTTTCATAAGAATGCCCATAATACCTGAAGCTGTCATAGTGCCTGGTATCCCCTTATGGTTTCACTTTCAGGGGAGAGGGAGGGAGGGAGGCAGCAGCCACTGGGGGATTAAGGAGGTGTCATGCCTTAATCCCACCTCCTTAATCCCCCCAGTGGACAACTGTTCAATCAGAGCATGTTTCTGTAATCTCGATGCTCCTGAAACAGGTCTAAATAAGGAAATCCTTCTTTTTAGACTTAGATGTTTTTTCCCGCTCGGCAATTGCCATTTCACGCCATGATTTAGGGCCCTTCCCTAGTCCTGCCTAAAGCACATCCCCAACACGCCCCCTTCCTATTTGGACGTACTGCAGTGTGGGACATCCATTTCCTGCCTTGCAAAATCGGGATTTGGATATTTCAAGCACATGGATGTCTATTTCGGCCTTTTAAGACATCCAAATGCTTCAAAAAGAAGCACCATAGTGAATATATTTATTTATTTTTCTTACATTTTTACCCCGCGCTTTCCCACTCATAGCAGGTTCAATGTGGCTTACATATTATATACAGGTACTTATTTGTACCTGGGGCAATGGAGGGTTAAGTGACTTGCCCAGAGTCACAAGGAGCTGCCTGTGCCTGCAGTGGGAATTGAACCCACTTCCCCAGAACCAAAGTCCACCACTCTAACCACTAGGCCACTCCTAATAACTATTCCTCAAAAGCAACTTTGATTATAATTGCAGTGGCCAAACAAGATCAACCCACATTTCTCATGTTTTGAATAATAGGGAAAGGGAACTGGATTTAGCTCACACCTTTCTTAGAAATACAAGGTAAGTTACATATAGGTAGGTATTTTTCTTGTCCCCAGAGGGTTCACAATCTAGGTTTGCAAATGAGACCATGAAAGGCTAAATGACAACTCCTGCACTCTGTAATACTAACATACAGTCTCATGTGAACCAACTCTGATTTATCTCTTCCTTAAAAAAAATGTTTGTGTTCAGTGATTCGTATTATTTTAAATGTGTTTGTTAGTGAGTCACCGCTCAGCAGGGAGAAAAGCAAAACCAGTTACTTTGGTGACATAACTGCTGAACATTTAATAGTGAGCTAAATGATCTGAACACATCAATGCTGCAGGCTTCTTTTGTTGTTATGTGTGATTCCTTTACACGGTGGAAAATCCTTACGATTTCAATATAGGCTTAGAATGAATTCTTCATAAGCAGGGCTGCCAAGAGACTGGGCCAAGCCCGGGGCACCGCCCCCGCTGCCGCCCCCCCCCCCCCCCAGGTCGTCGTCGCCGCCCCCCTCCATCCATCTACCATCGGGCCGGGCCCTCCTGAATTCAAATCATAGCACCTCACCTCGACCTCGCTCCGTGTGAAAGAAGCGCAGCAGCGGCAGTCTGCAGATCGCCTCCCTTCGGGCCTTCCCTCCCTGTGTCCCGCCCTCGCGCAAGTTACATCAGATGAGGGCGGGTCACATAGAGGGAATGCCCGAAGGGAGGCGATCTGCAGACTGCTGCTGCTGCGCTTCTTTCACACGGAACGAGGTCGAGGTGAGGCGCTATGATTTGAATTCAGGGGGCCCGGCCCGGTGGTGGACGGAGGGGGGGCGGGTGGAGGGGACTGCGGTGCCGGACCCTCCTTGGAGGCCTGGGCCCCGGGGAGTTTTGTCCCCCCTGTCCCCCCTCCCCTCTCGGCAGCCCTGTTCATAAGGGCCATAGTAGGAGCTGGAAATAATTTTTCCTCTATGTCCATGTGCAGCCAATCACAAAGACTTGAATGGAACACATGTGCCTCCACAGAACACAAAAGTAGAACTGAATTAACCATTCCATACTAGGGATGGGCACAGGCAAAAAATGTTCAGTTCAGTTTTGGAGTTTTTGGACTTTTTCCAGATTTTGGGGAGGTTTTTTTTTTTAACTTGCTTTGTTAGACATTTGTTCTGATAAAAAAAAATTAACATGCATTAAAATATTTTAATATGTGTAAATTGTACATTTATTAATTTATAAACTAATTTGCTTTATTGCAAGAATTTTTATTGATGATAAGTTTGACAATATGAGTATGCATCAAATCCAACAACAGAACATAAAGAAGGAAAAGGATAATACCATACAAATCGTCATTAAAACGTTTCACAATTTTATCCCCCCCCCCCCCCACTTACCCACTATTCCAAATAATAAAATGATTTGCACACACTAATAGCTCCAATTACTAGTGTGCATTAATGCAGGTCACATTTTATGCAGTGAGATCTAGTTACTGATAATGCACGCTAACATTGTTATTGCACATTAATGCAGTAGCAGACATTAGTAACGTCATTTTACAAATGCAAATCCCTATTCCACACAACTGAAAAGCAGATTCAGGAATGCTGATTTTTCTGCTATGTTATATAGAGTCCTATAGAATATACTTACGCCGAATACAGAAGTCATGTACGTGGAGTGGAGGAGCGGCCTAGTGGTTAGAGTACCAGTCTTGACATCCAGCAGTGGCCAAACCCACTGTTGCTCCTTGTGATTGTGGGCAAATCGCTTAACCATCCATTGCTTCAATTACAAACAGATTGTGAGCCCTTCAGGGACAGGGAAATACCTAGTGTACCTGAATGTGACTCACCTACTTAAAAAGGTGTGTGCAAATTAAAAAAAAAAACAACAAAAATGAGTGGACATTGGAAGGCATCCATTTCTTGAGATTTTCTTCATGCTTTATCATCAACAAGTGCCATCTCCAACACAAAGATTTCCAACTATAGTGTGTCAGTTCTCTCTAGGCCCTATGCTGTCCCCTTCACTCATATATCCAGATCTTGACTGTATTTCATTATTCCAGATTATTCCGAGGTCAGTTTTCAAAGGATAATACTAACCTTTTACTATGCTGTATTAAGCAGCTAACAGTTTTTTAGACTAATGCACTAATGTCTCCTGCACTAAACAAATTGCCAGCGCAGTAAAATAACCTATGTTAATTGCCTAACACTAGAGTGGGTGGGCGCTAGGCATGACATAGGAGAGTGGAAGAATGGCCAGCTCTGACAGTTGGTACCACGTGCTAGTTATGAGTGCTAATAGTGCAGCTGAACTTACCACTACCTCTAGAAGTTCTATTGTGGATTAAAAACTGGTTAAAAGAAAACAGAGAGTAGGCTTAAATGGTCAGCATTCTTATTGGAGAAGGGTAGATAGTGGGGTTCCCCAGGGGTCTGTGCTGGGACCTCTGCTTTTTAACATATTTATAAATGATCTAGAGATGGGAGTAACTATTGAGGTAATTAAATTTGCTGACAACACAAAGTTATTCAAAGTTGTTAAATCGCAAGACGATTGTGAAAAATTACAAGAGGACCATACGAGCCTGGGAGACTGGGCATCTAAATGGCAGATGATGTTTAATGTGAGCAAGTGCAAAGTGATGCATGTGGGAAAGAGGAACCCGAATTATAGTTATGTAATACAAAGTTCTACATTAGGAGTCACCAACCAGGAAAGGAATCTAGGTGTCATCGTTGATGATATTTTGAAACCCTCTGCTCAGTGTGTGGTGGCGGCTAAGAAAGCAAATAGAATGTTAGGTATTATTAGGAAAGGAATGGAAAACAAATATGAGAACGTTATAATGCTTTTGTATCATGTGAACCAACTCTGATTTCTCTCTTCTTAAAAAAAAATGTTTGTGTTCAATTCTGGTCATCGCATCTCAAAAATGATATAGTGGAATTAGAAAAGGTGCAGAGAAGGGCGACAAAAATGATAAAGGGGATGGGACGACTTTCCTGTGAGGAAAGGCTAAAGTGGTTAGGGTTCTTCAGCTTGGAGAAAAGACAGTTGAGGGGAGATATGATAGAGGCCTATAAAATAATGAGTGGAGTGGAACGGGTAGACGTGAATTGCTTGTTTACTCTTTCCTAAAATACTAGGCAGTGGCGTAGGAAGGGGGGGGCGGTGGGGCTGGTTCCTTGCTCTCTCTGCCCCAGAACAGGTTACTTCCTGTTCTGGGGCAGAGAGAGCAAGGAACCAACGAGGCGCCGACACCCCCCCAGCGGCGTGCTCTCGGCGGATTGGCCCTCCCACCCGCCCCTCACCGCCTTCCAGGTATGTTCTCGCGGGCGGGCGGGGCGGGGTGTTGCGCTACGGAGGGGGGAGGGTGCGTCGCGCTGCACCCGGGGGGGGGGTGCGCAGCGGCGACCCGCCCCGGGTGTCAGCTGCCCTCGCGACGCCACTGATACTAGGGCTAGGGGGCACGAAATAAAGTTTACAAAGTAGTAAATTTAAAACGAATTGGAGAAAATATTTATACACTCAACGTGTAAATTCTGGAATTTGTTGCCAGAGAATGTAGTAAAAGTGGTTAGCTTAGTGGGGTTTAAAAAAGGTTTGGATGATTTCCTAAAGGAAAAGTCTATAGACTATTATTAAAATGTACTTGGGGAAAATTCACTGCTAGGAACCAGGCAGGCAAGGTCCCAGAAAACACACAGGCAAGCTGTTTGCAAGCAGACCCATGTGGTAAAATGAAACATAACAAAAAAATTTCAGCACAGATGCATAAAAACAGCATACAACTTTTCTCTAACTGTCCAGCGGTTAGAGAAATTTGTATGCTTTTTTAAAGTATCTGAGCTCAGGGCCAGTCTTAGCAATTGCAGGGTCCTTTGTTGACCAGTTTGGTGGGGCCCTGGCATAGTCCTGTCTTGCCTAGCCCTTCCCCTTGTTGAGAAGATGTGCTTTAAATTTTTTTATTCATGACATTTTAAATAAAGACAAATCAAGAAAACTTGTACAGAAAAACTAATTCAAATAAGCACAATTCTATTATAGGAAATCTAATATTAATCAAGGAATATAACCAGAAATTATTTGGTTCAAGTCCACTACAATTAGGAATTTCAATTTTGAGAACATAGAAGAACTATTAATTAACTAAGAAAAGATCCAGGTATGTGGACAAAGTACTTTAAAATTCCCCCATTACTGTAACCCACCAATATGGAGCGGCAACACCATAGATTGCCAAGTAGCCAAAAAAATTATGTGTACAGGTTCTCAAAAAGACATATTTCACTAAAGACAAAATCACAACACATTTACAGGTAGCGAAATTTTCCCTAACTATAGTGTATGTAAGGAATCCTCAGCAGGTAGGGTTGCCAACTTTTTGACAGAGAAAAACCGGGTACTGCCCTGTTCCATTCCCACAAATTTGTGCAAAAACACATTCAGAAACTTACTGTACCATCACAGCACTAACTTCCAGGATGCAAAGAGAAACAACCTTATCTTTAAAAAGGCAGCACTGTAAATATTACACCTGACCCTAAAACCCCAATACCTTGTCTAGTGAGAAAACAGAACAAATGAGACTGCTAAAGATCTCTACATAGAAACTACATGCTAGTAGAATAAGGCACCTTGCAAACACGTGCACAACACAGACAGACCAATCAAATATGAAGGAAGAAATCACAGACCAGTAATAGTGATACGAAGGCAAAAATCTGAATGGAAAAACTCAAGGAGTCAGACTCTGCATATACAGCAATACTAGAGAAACAGAAATGGAAATGAAAGATATCAGAGATACATATTTCCCAAAGCTGACATGTTCCAACTGATAAATTCAAAACAATGTTTTTTCTACCTTTGTAGTCTGAGCATTTTATTTTTCCATTCAATTTTGTCTGTGTGTCTTCTGCTTTTCTTGGATCTCCTGTCCATTTGACATTTCTTCTGTCTCCATGTCTGTCATCCATCTTCTCTCTGCGTCCCTGTCTGTCATTTTTTTAAAAATTTTATTTTAAAATTTTCCATTACATTTTCAGAAAATCATGAAATGACAAAAGGAAAAATACAATCATGTCAATAAGCCCACATCATGGAAAGAGAAATCGCATTACCAAGTAATTCCAAAGAAAATAAAAAATATTAAATCTACACCAAGGTGCTAAACATCATATTTAAGCTCGAAAACATATCATTTCTTATGTCCTTTAAGAAAAAAATCAAGTTGGATTGAATCCCAAAAAATATATTCCTTCCTCTGGTAAATGATTAAACATTTACATGGATATTTAAGGAAAAAAGTTGCCCCCAAAGCCTACACCCCAGCTTTCAGAATCAAAAAGCCTTCCTTCTGAGTGGCTCTGGAGACTTCTGGAAATACATTAATTTTTGCAGCACAGAAACTTTGGTCTTTCTTCCCAAAATA
The DNA here is from genome assembly GCF_901765095.1 of Microcaecilia unicolor. Classification (NCBI taxonomy): domain Eukaryota; kingdom Metazoa; phylum Chordata; class Amphibia; order Gymnophiona; family Siphonopidae; genus Microcaecilia; species Microcaecilia unicolor. The sequence continues at coordinate 260,439,923 of NC_044033.1, read as the reverse complement.
TGCTTTCATAATCAAAGATTTACAGTATCTTTTTCATGGAGAAAAGTTACAAGCAATGTGGATCTTGTATTTATAACATCTTGCGTATCTTTCAAAAATGCAGTTAGATCCAACTCAGATGTTACTAACTTATATCTCTTCTTGACCATCATAGAGTTTCTTCTAATCTGGTAAATAATAACAGTTAACTAGTGGAATGGTTTCTATGGAAGACAGACCCAGAATTTCTTTACAGTACTTCCTCAAAAGGATTTCTGGAGAAAGCAAATAAATAGAGGGATCTGTATCCCTGTTCAGCACCTGCCCTCTTAGAGTCCCTATCCACCCTTTTTCCAGCATTGCCTTGTGTCCCTGTACCTATTTTTACTCCATGCCCAGCAGCCCTCGTCTGTGCCATGTCTATCCCCTCTCTATTCCCTCTTTCTCTTGCCCCCTTCATGGTCTGGCATAATTCCTTCTCTCTTTCTGTGGTTCTGCATCTCTCCTTCTCTGTTCCACTCCCCACCCCCGATCCAGTCTCTGTCTCTTCCCTCCCCCAGTCTCTCTCTCTCTCTCATCTTGTGCTATCCTTCCTGGCAGGTCCAGAACATATTCAGCTCCCTCTCCCTCCAACCCCCCCCCCCCCCCCACACACACACACACACAGTCCAGCACATCTCTATCTCCCTTCAACCTCCCCACCCGGTCCAGCACATGTCCATCTTCTTCCAGCCCTCCCTCCAGCCCAGCACATTTCCATCTCCCTCCAGCCACCCCCCCCCCCCGGCCCAGCTCATGCCCATCTCTCTCTTGTCCCCCCCTGGGTTTAGCACATCTCCATCTTGCAGTCCCCACCCACCCCCATAGCCCAGCATATATCCTTCTCCCTCCCTTCCTCTCTCCTTCCCCCTTCTTCTTACCTCAAATCCAGCATCTTTCCCTCCCTCCTGGATCCTCTAAAGTTGCTTCATCCCCAGCATTGACTGCGATTAAGGCACACTACTGTGGCCGGCATCGGGGCCTTCCCTCTGCTGGTCCCACCTTCGGGGAGGTAACTTCCTGCTTCTGCATGGGCAGCCGGTGCTGGGGATGAAGCCATTTTAGAGGATCTGGGAGGGAGGGAGAAATGCTGGATTCGAGGTGAGGAGAAGGAGAGATAGGAACATGGCAAGGCCACCGGCGCTGTTGGCCCCCTGTGCAACCACCCATGCCTAAGACCATTTTTTGTTTTTTCTAGTTAAAGTATTTCTTTAAATCAGGCCACTATACATATAGGAGTAAATATTCAGCTGGTGGCAGTGAGCGTTTTGCTGATCTCTGCTGCCGTTATTCCCAGATAGTCAATGCTGGCCATGTCCTGGCTTCAGTACCGAATATATGGTTTATACAGAGCTGGCTAATGCACAGCTGGTTAAGTGGCTATGAGTTAGCGGTCCCATTAATACCCTGTGTCATGGTTGTCACTGTTCCTCCTGCCCTGATGCATCTTTCATCCCTTCTGGCAGGTCCCTTGGTATTCAGGGTCCACGATGGGCAGTCAGGCCTGTTGGGATGCTAGCATGGTCCTCCGGCTTCTGGTGCTGTGTGTCGGCCCTGGTGTGGCTCCTGGGAGCCTGGTCTCTAGGGCATGCACCAAAGAGCTGCCCTTAAAGGGTCAATGTTCTGGAGTTCTGGGACGTCTGCACAGCCCCACTTCTGGCCTTAGAGGTATTAGAGGGCGATGCCTGCCCTCCTCCAATGCCTTCAGAAGAAGTCTGGTCTCCTCGTGTGTATTCCTGCTTACTCCAGTTCCTACCTTACCAAGCTCCAGCCTTGCCTTGCATTGTTCCCAAGTTCCTGCCAAGCTCCAATCCGGCCTTTTCTCTGAGTTCCTGCCAAGTTCCAGTCCTGCCTTGTTTCCAAGTTCCTGCTTTGCCTTGTCTCTAGCCCTAGCTTGTCTCTCTTGTCTCTTGCTCCAGTCCTTGTCCTACCTGTCTTGTTCAGCCTTGTCTTGTCTGATTCTAGCTCCTGCCTTGTCCCTTGCTTTGCCTTGTCTGGATCCAGTTCTAGCCTTGTTTGCCTTGTTCTGTCTCGTCTTGTCTGCCTTGTCTTCTGCCAAGCCTTGCCTAGTACTTTGCTTAGTGCTGTGCCTCGCCTGAGTGACTTACCTGCTGTAGTTGGACCTGGCTACAGTTCAAGAGCTCACTTTTTCCTTGAACTGTGACACATTGTGAAGGCCATGAACTCGGATGAGTCCTCTCTGTGTTGTGATAGCAAGGATGCCGCGGATCTCCTGTTGGAGGTAGGCTTCTTCAGTTTACAGACTTGTTGCTTTTTGCATCCAATATTCAGACCTGGCTGGAATTTTTTTTCTTGCCTGAGGAACCCAGATCATGGGTATGTGGTCTGCTTTAGAATGGGCCTGCAGTTTCGAGGACAACTTATGGAAGTCTACTACTTTTGTTCCTGTGCTTCTGTGAAGGTTCCTCTTCAGTCTCCTGAGAGAGACATCTAACCCTGAACCATGGGGCGAGGCCCTTGAGGAGGGGGTACTATCATGGCTGCTGCCGTACCTCCTGCCCTGATGCACCTTTTGCCCCTTCTGGTGGGTTCCATGGCATTCGGGGTCCATGACTGGCGGTCGGGCCTATTGGGCCACTGGCATAGTCCTCTGGTGTCCAGTGCTGTGCATCAGCACTGGTGTGGCTCCTGGGTGCCTGGTCTCTAGGGTGCACATGTGCACTACGCTGGAGCTCTGGGATGTCTGCAGTCCCACTTCTGGCCTTGGGGGTATTAGAGGGCAGTGCCTGCCCTCCTCCAGTGCCTTCACAAGAGGTCTTCTGGTCTCCTCATTCTTGTTCCTGTTCCAGCCTTGCCAAGCTCCAGCCTTGCCTGGTCTCCATGTTCATAACAAGCTCTAGTCCTGCCTTGTTTCTGAGTTCCTACCTTGCCTTGTCTCTAGCCCTAGCTTGTCTCTCTTGTCTCAAGTCAGAACTGGGACGTCTTGCTCATAATGTCCAAAGAAACCCTATCCATCTCACAGTCATTTTCAAACAGGAAATATGCCTGGATTTCCTGCTACATCAGAAGGATGTTCTTGAGCTGAAAACGTCCAAAATGAACATCCATTTTCCAAAATGAAATGTGCAAGATATGAATGCCAAAAATCCAGGCACAAAAACATCTGTCTCACATCATTTGTACAAAAATGGCTGCAAAGACATCACTGCAGAGCAGAGGGGCAGTCTAGTGGTCACTGTAATGGGACCCAGGTGCAAATCCCACCTTAATGCCTTTAAATGTTATTGTGAGCTCTCCAGGAACAGATAAAAATCTATTGTACATAAAGGTTTATCACTACAATAGCCATCATGCTTGTAGGTGTCTTATAAATGCAGGTACAGTAGGTATTTCTGTGTTCCAGGAGGTCTCACTTATGTGTTCCAGGAAGTCTCATTTATTTGTAGAGAAATAAGAGTTAAAGTGGGAGTTACATCTGGGTCCCATTGTTCAAAGTCCACTGCCCTGACCATTAGGCTATTCCTTACACTTGGTTGCTGCTCTGTTAGGAATGGCCATAATACTTGAAGCTGTGATAGAACCTGGTATCCATTGTCACTTTCATTCTTAAGGGGGTGGGAGGGGGTCAGTAACCATTTGGAGATGAAGGAGGGGGTCATGCCTTCATCCCTCCAGTGGTCAGCTGTTTAATCAGGGAACTGTTGTTCCCTGGACATGATTGCAACAGGTCTAGATAAAAACATCTTTCATTTTTGCCTTGGACGTTTCTTTCTATTCCATTATTATCGCTGAAAGACATCCTCATTATGGCTCTCCCTAGTTCCACCTCCTTCGTATTTGGACAACTGCAGTGTAAACCCCTGGATTCTATATAGCGCGACTTAAGTTGAACGTGTAAATCTGGTCGTATTCTGGATTTATGTGTGCAACTTAATTTGTTAATAAGCTAATCAGTGCTGAAAATTGCCAATTAACAAGCAATTGATACTAATTAGCATAAATTAGAAGTTATGTTCAGAAGGAATGGATCCTCAGGAGCTTAGCCGAGATTGGGTGGCAGAGCCGGTGGTGGGAAGCGGGGCTGGTGGTTGGGAGGCGGGGATAGTGGTGAGCAGACATACGGTCTGTGCCAGAGCCGGTGGTGGGAGGCGGGACTGGTGGTTGGGAGGCGGGGATAGTGCTGGGCAGACTTATACGGTCTGTGCCCTGAAGAGGACAGGTACAAATCAAAGTAGGGTATACATAAAAAAATAGCACATATGAGTTTATCTTGTTGGGCAGACTGGATGGACCGTGCAGGTCTTTTTCTGTCATCATCTACTATTTTACTATCCAGCTTATTTTCGAAAGTGATCGCCTGCCATCTTCCGACATAAATCGGGAGATGGCCGGCGATTTCAGAAAAGCAGCGAAATTGGTATAATCGAAAGCTGCTTTTTTGACAGCATCGCTTCGCCGGTGAAGGTTCAACGGGGCGTGTCACCGGCGAAGCAAAGGCGGGACATGGGCAGACATGGGCATGGCTACCAGATGACCGGCTTTTGCGTATAATGGGGAAAAAAAGCGGCGTTAAGCAGTATTTCGCCGGGTTTACTTGGTCCTTTTATTTTCACGACCAAGCCTCAAAAAGGTGCCCCAACTGACCAGATGACCACCGGAGGGAATTGGGGATAACCTCCCCATACTCCCCCAGTGGTCACCAACCCCCTCCCACCCAAAAAACAAACAAAAAAAAACCTTTTTTGCCAGCCTATATGCCAACCTCAAATGTGATACCCAGCTCTCTGACAGCAGTATGCAAGTCCCTGGAGCAGTTATTAATGGATGCAGTGCACTTCAGGCAGGCAGACCCAGGTCCATTCCCCTCTAACTGTTACACTTGTGATGGTAAGTGTTGAGCCCTCCAACCCCCCCCCAAAACCCACTGTACCCACATGTAGGTGCCCCCCCATCACCCATAAGGGCTATGGTAATGGTGTAGAGTTGTGGGGAGTGGGTTTTGGGGGGATTTGGGGGGCTCAGCACCCAAGGGAAGGGAGCTATGCACCTGGGAGCAATTTGGCTATTTTTTAAACATTTGTAGAAGTGCCCCCTAGGGTGCCCGGTTCGTGTCCAGGCATGTCAGGGGGACCAGTGCACTACAAATGCTGGCTCCTCCCACGGCCAAATGCCTTGGATTTAGCCGGGGTTGAGATGGCCACTTTTATCTTCCATTATTGCTGACAAAAGCGGCCATCTCAAACCCGGCTAAATCCATGGCATTTGGCCAGTTCCAACTGTATTATCGAAACAAAAGATGGCCGGCCATCTTTTTCGATAATACGGTTCCGGCCAGCTGTTATGCCACCGCCAAAATAGATCACCGACGACGTTCGATTATGCCCCTCCACGTTACTATGTTACAATCCAGCTCATTTTCGAAAGTGATCGCCGGCCATTTTCCAACATAAATCGGGAGATGGCCGGCGATCTCGGAAAAGCGGCCAAATCGGTATAATCGAAAGCCGCTTTTTTGCCAACATCGCCGCTTTCCCGTTGCGTCGCCGGCCAAAGTTCAAAGGGGCGTGTTGGCGGTGAAGCGAAGGCGGGACATGGGTGGGCATGGGTGTGGCTACCAGATGGCCGGCTTTTGGCGATAATGGAAAAAAAACCGGCGATAAGCAGTATATCGCCGGGTTTACTTGGTCCTTTTATGTTCACGACCAAGCCTCAAAAATGTGCCCCAAATGACCACATGACAACTGGAGGGAATGGGGGATGACCTCCCCATACTCCCCCAGTGGTCACCAACCCCCTCCCATACTAAAATAATAAAACTAAAAACCTTTTTTGCCAGCCTATATGCCAGTCTCAAATGCCGTACCCACCTCCATGACAGCAGAATGTGTTGTATCCTCCAACAGCCCTTCCCTGGTTGCGATGTGGCTCTCGGGTGAGTGTGACACCTTTTCTGTTAGGTGCCCTGCAGAGTGACATCAGCAATGCATTGTGGTGGGTGTAGGGTACTGGGCTCTACTCCCATGGTGCTTTTCCCCCCTGCTAACTGGGTTCAGAGTGTGCCCTGTTTTGTTTCCGGTAGTCCATGAGGTAGTGCCATTTTTGTAAGCCAGTTTTAGATCCCTTTCATGTGTCACCCACGTTAGAGAATGTTATTACCTTGAATGTGGGCATTGTACACCATTCTGCCAGCTCTGACCTACTGCTAATCTCAGTACCAGGGAGACTGTTTGCCAGTGGGCACAGCCTCTGATCTGCAGTTAACTGTGAGTAAACGTGCTTATTCAAATAAAGGACTTTTTCAAAGAGATTAGTCTTCAGGTGTCAACTGGTGTGCCAAGGTTATACAGCAGCAACAAGTCCTAGAGGCCTGCGTGTATGCAGGTCCCTGGAGCACTTTTAGTGGGTATCAAAGTGCACTTAAGGCAGGCGGACCCAGGCCCATCCCCCTCTACCTGTAACGTGCTGGTAATGGAAGCCCTCCAAAACCCACTGTACCCACATGTAGTTGCCCCCTTCACCCCTAAGAGCTTTGGTAGTGTTGTACATTTGTGGGTAGTGGGTTTTGGGGGGGTTGGGGGGCTCAGCACCCAAAGTAAGGGAGCTATGCATGTGGGAGGTTTTTCTGAAGTCCACCGCACTGACCCCTAGGGTGCCCAGCTGGTGTCCTGGCATGTCATGGGGGACCAGTGCGCTACAAATGCTGGCTTCTCCCACGACCAAATGCCTTGGATTTCGCCGGGTTGGAGATGGCCGGCATTTTTTTCCATTATCGCTGAAAAACAAACCCGGCCATCTCAAACCCGGCGAACTCCAAGGCATTTGGCCGGGCTAAACCGTATTATCGAAAGAAAAAAGATGGCTGGCCATCTTTTTCAATAATACGGCTCCGGCCAGCTGTAGCGCCACCGGCAACATAGATCGCCGACGATCTATTTGGCCAGCGACGTTCGATTATGCCCCTCTATGTTACATGCACAACAGTCTAAGCGTATTCTGTAATGTGATGCGTGTAAATTCTAAGCTGCATAGTCAAAAAGGGGGTATGGCCATGAGCATGGAATGGGTAGGTCGTGGGTGTTTCAAAAATCTATGCACGTTGTTATAGAATATACCTGATATGCATGTAATTTAGGCGTCTGCATTTACACCAAATTTTACTTGGTGTAACGGCCCGCGATTACATTTATTAAAGCAGACAGGCACTCGGCGCATTCTATAAACGGCACAGATATTTAGATGCATTCTATAAAGTATACCAAATTTAGGCATACTTTATAGAATACGCCAAGGTGTATTTTTTCAGCACTGATTTTTTAGGCGTGATATATAGAATCTAGCCCAAAAATGTCCATATTCTGCCTTTTGAAAATCGTGATTTGGCCATTTTTGGCAGATGGACTTTTTTGGCCATTTTGAGACATCCATCTGCTTCACAAATGAGTTCCCTAGGTGCTAATCACTAATTGTCAGCGGCGATAACTGGTTAAGTGCCACTGAAAATTAGCAGAGAGCCGCAAACAAATGGTTTAACTGGTCAGCAGCCAGTTAAATCATTTTGAATATCGACCAGATAAGTCATGGTTGTGAAAACTCCATGTCCTCTTCTAAGTACTGGTACTTTCACTCAGATTCTGTGTATATGTCACCCAAAATTAGGCACTCAATTTTGGGCATGAATTGCAGATCCATGCTCAAAGCAATTGGCTAAATTGATGCTAACACTCAATAGCTGGTGTTAACAACCATGTAATTGGAAGTTTATTTGTTACATGTGGATCTGCTCTGTGCCCTATTCTATAAAATGTGCACCTAAATTTCATAGCACCCAACTCCAAAAGGAGCATAGCCATGGGAGGGGAAGAGGCAAGTCACAGGTGTTCCCAGAATTTAGACAGAATGTTATAGAATATCTGCATTTCTGCACCTAACTGCCATTAGTTTGGTGCGAGCATTAGGCCAGTTTTTGGCAGGCGTAAATGCTCCTACCCAGTGGTATTCCTTGGTTGGCTGCCACCTGGGGCACATCGCCACTGCGCTCCCCCCTCGGGTGCAGCATTGTCCCTCCCCCCAGTTGCAGCGATGTCCCCCTCCGGCACATCACCTCAAAACCTCCCCCCCCAGGTGCATTGCTCTTACCTCCTGGGATGCTGGCAGCAGCCATGTGGCTGTCAGCTCCGCCAGTTCCCTGCTCCCTCTGCCCCGGAACAGGAAGTAACATCAGAGGGAGCAGGGAACCGGCAGAGCTGACAGCCGCACGGCTGCTCCCTGCACCCTCCCTACAGCGTGCACCTGGGGCGGACCGCCCCCACCTCCCCACCATCGATACGCCACTATTCCTACCCAAAGTTAGGCGATACATGCGCGCTATGCTAGTGTTCAATAAAGGCCATTCCGTGCAGAGCAGCCTTTATGTTTAAACATTTTTATTGAACAGTAAAGGAGCAAATACAAATACTATAGATTCATGTCATCATGTCATCATTTACAACAATTTCTCAACCCTACCCGTTCCCCCCCCCCTTCCTCACCTCCCCCCCCCCCCTTTCCGGTTTCTGATAAACTCTATCATGAGACACGTCTGGTGAGAAAAGGAGCCGTTTACGTGCCACTGGGTGGAGTGTCATCAAATATCTTTGCCACGTACATTTAAACTGTCGTTGCACAGCAAATGAGGCCTTTTGCAAGCTACTTCTCTCCAACTTTAACAAGTCTATCATGTGTGTTTTCCACACAGACACCAAGGGTCCGTGCGTCTCTCTCCAATATAATAGGATCACTTTCTTCCCCATCAGTACTGACTTGCGTAGGAATTGTGGTAAGCCCGATGGGGGTCTATCACCCAGCTGGAAGTCCTCATAGAGAATCAAAGCTGAAACTGGAACGGACCACTTCCAGAGCTGAGATATGGTATGCATGATCTGTGTCCAAAAGTTGTTAATGTCTGGGCACTGCCAAAACATGTGTGCCAAGGTAGCCAGTTCCTGCGAGCATTTAGGGCAAGCTCCCTTAATGTCCATCCTCGCTCTGTAGGCTCTTCTTGGTGATATGTAGAGCCTTAAGGCAAATTTGTACTGCAATTCCCAATATCTTGGAAATGTCTCTCGCCTTTGGATGGAAGTGAAACGTTGACGAAACTGGTCCTCTGTTAAGATAATTTGTAAATCCTCAGTCCATTGACCAATTAGTTGCTTGAAATTTATTTCTTCAGTCGTGTCCTTAAGGTATCTGTGATGGAAACGCAAGGGTACTGCAGTACTAGCGTTTAGAGTGACTGCTTCACTCAACACATCCTGCACATCTTCAGTCAGGTTGGACCACCCTAAGGAGGTAATGTAATGCTTTATCTGTAAATATGCAAACCAATCGGTGGGCATCAAGCCAAAAGACTGTCTAAGTTCAGCAAAGGGTTTGACAGCTCCCTCCTCTGTGATGATTTGGCTTAGATATTTTATCCCTTGTACTGCCCAGTGACGAAACTCTCTCGACTCTGTACCTGCTATAAAGTCTGGGTTGTGGTGGATGGGCAAGTACGGGGTGCTCGCTGCAGAGAAACCATGCCTCCGACAGAGCCATCTCCATGCTGCTCTGGACGACCGCAGCAATGGGTTGTTCACCAGACCCCGGACCCGTGCCCTAGGTATTGTGTGTAATAGCCAACTGAGGTGAGCGGACGGCATCAAAGCCCCTTCCGCTGCTCTGTCCGAGAAGTCACTAGTCTCTGCAATCCAGTCTCGTATGTGTCGCATGGCAAATGCTACAGACAGATAATTAATATTGACCAACCCCATACCTCCTTGTTCTTTAGGTTTTTGCAAGCTAGAATTTGGTAATCGCGGTTTCTTTCCCCTCCATAAAAATCCCTGTAAAGCTGTATGCAATATTCTTTCTTCTCTTCTCGTCAGCGTCAGTGGTAACATTTGGAACAAGTACAGCCAACGAGGCGCCAGCATCATATTAAATAATGAAATGTGTCCCACTAGCGCCAATGGAAACCTGCCTCAAAGACCCAACAATTGTTTTGTTTCAATAAGTAATGGAAGTACATTTTTCTCATATAGTTTCATGGGATCAACAGAAATGGTCACCCCTAAGTAAACAAGTTGTTCCATTGCCCATGTTAGTGGAAATGACCCCTTCCAAGCCAATTGAGTCTCCTCTTGCACCGGCATAGCTAAGTATTTAATAAGGTTTAACTTGTACCCCGAAAGGATACCGTACTCCTCTATTACTTGAAGCAATCGTGACAAGGAGCTCTGTGGTTCACTTAAAAGAACAAGGAGGTCGTCTGCATACGCGAGCACTTTAAGTTTACAATCATTCAGACACACTCCTTTTATGCCCCCATCTGCACGAATCATGCATAATAATGGTTCTAACACTAGAAGGAACAACAAGGGGGATAGGGGGCAGCCCTGCCTGGTGTCACGACCAATGGGGAAAGAATCCGTCTGCACTCCATCCACCAGCAGGCGAGCCTGGGGCGCGTATACATAGCTTGTATAGCATCCAAAAACCACCCATGCAATCCCACCCTCCGCAAAGTTGTGAATAGGAAAGGCCAGCCCACCCTATCGTATGCCTTTTCTGCATCTAAACTCACGATCAGATATGGGTTACTGCTGACCTTCCCATGCAGCAGGGCAACTATGAGTCTCCTAACATTGATGACAGACTGCCTACCCCTCACGAACCCCACTTGGTCTCCCTGTATCACCTGGGGCATCAATGGTGACAATCTCTCTGACAAAATTTTGGACAAGATCTTTACATCAACATTGATCAGTGAGATTGGTCGGTAAGAACCCGGGTGCATGGGGTCCTTCCCTGATTTGGGTATAAGACTAATCAGCGCTGTATTGGTGTGGTGGGGGAATTTCTTTTCTTCTACTACTGTTGCATAATAGTCTAATAGAGGACCAATAACCTGATTCTGCAAGATCTTAAAGAATTCTCCCGTATAGCCATCGGGCCCGGGGGCCGAGGAGAACTTTAATGCTTTGATGGCTCTCTGAATCTCCCTAGTGGAGACTGGGGAATTAAGCGTCTCTACCATCTCTTCCGACAAATGTGGCATACCAGATTGCTCTATATATTCCATCATTTCCACCTCTGACCTCTGCGAGATCTCTGGTGTATATGATTTGGCGAAATAATTCCTAAAAATCTTGGCAATCTCAGAGGGATCTGTAGTGGGAGTACCGTGTTCATCTTTCACTACTAATATGTAATGAGGTCTCCGCATTCGCTTAGCCAAGCGCGCCATCATGCCACCAGTTCTCTCCCCAAATCTAAAAAATCTGTATTTCTGATAAAGGAGTGCTCTAGTTGTTTTTTCATGTATTAAACTATTGAGAGCCACTCTAGTGGCTGCTAAGATTTCATACATGGTCTGTGTGGGACGTCTTACATATCTCTTTTTTAGTTCTCTCAACTTATTTTCCACTATTTTAGCAGTTATTCTATGGTTTCTCCCACTGACATACGATATTATATCCCCTCTGATCACTGCTTTCGCAGTTGACCAGAACAGTACAGGGTCGTCTGTATGCTGACTGTTAGTGGAGATAAACTCCTGCCATTTAGATTGTAGATAGGTGACAAACTCCCTTGAAGATGATAGGTAAGTTGGGAACCTCCAATGTGGCGCGCACTGAAAATAGTGAGGCGCCACCAAATCCACCCATATCATCACGTGGTCTGAAATCCCCTCGGGCCCTATTATAGCTTCAGATATGTGTTGGAAAAGATGCTGTGTTACAAAAATATAATCCAACCGAGATTGTGTTTTATGTGCCCTAGAAATATGTGTGAAGTCTAGTTCCTCCGGATGGAGAAGTCTCCAAGGGTCCACTACCCCCAACGCTGTGGTAAACAACTCTAACTCAGTAGGTGAATGTGTGGGTCGATGGGATCCCTGTCCTGTGCGGTCTAATATTGGATCTATCACCGCATTCATATCTCCAGCTATCACTAGTTGCAGGTTTGGATATCTCTGACATTCTTTTAACAGGTGTGCAAACAATTCTGTCTTGCACCCTACAGGAGCGTAGAGAGCCACCAATAAAAACTCTCGACCCTGCAGATTTGTTTGAAGCCCCACAAATCGGCCCTCTATGTCTTTAAAGAGTAGTTTAGCATTGTAATGTAGAGATTTATTAAATAAAATGGCCACTCCCCCTCTTCGCCCGTCAGCAGGAGAATCATACACTTCCCCAACCCAATAACGTATTAATTTTTTGTGCTCCTCTGATGAGAGCCTCGTTTCTTGAAGACAAACTATGTCTGCATTTTGCCTTTTCAAAGTCTGTAGAATTTTTGTTCTCTTGGCTGGCGATGTAATGCCACAAACATTCCAAGATACAATTCGGACACATCTACCTTTATGTCTAACCATTATCCATGAACCAAGATTCCATAGAGCATGATACTTTAAATCTCAACCCCAGGGCGCCCAGCCTCTCCCCGGGGAATCTCAAACACTTCTTTCTAGCGTGTCTATTTGGTGCCCACTGCACCCGGTTACCATTCATTTGTCCATCCCTTCTCCCTACCCAGACTATATTAGTCCCTCTAATAGATTTAGATTCCTGCTCCCGGTTACCTTTCCCACCCTCCCTCTCCTCCCCTCCCCCTATCCCTCCCGTCCCTTCTGTATCCCTTACATGCATCCAACCCACGAGTGAGTCAGATATCCAGGTCATGTTCAATGCTATCGGCCCCATCCCAGTCTGATATGATACAATTAACTCTCATAATACAATTATTTATAACATTCCTGTCGGGTGCATTATTTAACAGTAAGTAACAAACTCTGTGCATTTCATACCAATACTCCATTATCAGGCAAACTATATTACCACTCTCAGTACTAGATGATAACTGTCTCACTTGTCCAACAACTGTGTCACATACTCTTGTGCAGGCTCAATGGTGGTAAACGATTTCCACTGATTATTGTGGCAGATTTTAAGAATCGCCGGATATAGCAGCAAAAACTTTATATTGTGCTCATGAAGCTTCTTGCACAAGGGAGTAAACTGCTTTCGTTGTTCCTGGAGCATCATTGAGTAATCCTGAAATATATTGATCTTATGTCCTTTATATTGCAGAGTAGCACGCTTCATACGATATCCTCTTAGAATTTCCACCTTGTGGGTATAGTTGTGGACTTTTATCAGTACCGCTCTTGGAGTTCGGCGGCCATCTTGGAGTTTCCCCACGCGGTGCGCCCTTTCTAAACATAAGGGCCCGAATGTGTCCGATAAGGCAAGTTCTTCGGCCAGCCACTTCTCCAGGATCGACAGGAGATCTCTATCCCCTATTTCTTCCGGGAGTCCTATGATTCGGAGATTCGCTCGTCGAGACCTATTGTCTAGGTCGTCCATTTTCTCCGCCATCCTGCTCACTTTCTTTTGAAGTTGTTCCACTGCAGTTTCTGTTACTAGGGCCGCATCCTCTAATGTGGAGACCCAACTCTCTAGTTCTCCTGCTCTTCTATTAATGTCTGTAAGTAACGCTTCGATGCTTACTATTCTCTCCTCTAAGTGAGTAATTTGCGGCTCTAGTGCTTTCCCCACTGCAGCTATTATTTGTGAAACTTGTTCCTCGGAAAAATCAGTTCCCTCCTGTTGCTTTTTCTCCTCCATCTTTGTTCCCAGCGCTTTCGTCTTCTCCTTCTCGCGCTTCACAACCCTTGCCTACCATGCCGCTCGGGGAACTCTCCAAAAACTTTTCCATTCACTCCATGCCCTTGCAGTTATCAGGATTTGTTCCAATACTTTCTTATTGAGAGTTTAAGTTGCGATTTTCGGGTTGGGGCCTCGGAGAGCTAACGCTACACGTCTGGCTCTCTCAAAGCATCACGTGACCTCTCCACAGCAGAGCAGCCTTTAAAAAATACTAGCATCCGTGAGCCTAACTAAGGGGCCCACCACACACTTACTGCGTGCCAATCTGGAGATACTGCCGGTCCAACTTGGGTGCAGGTGGTCAAAAAATATTTACGCAGGGGATTACCCGGTGGTAATCAGGCAGTGCCACGCGCTACCCGGTTAGTGCCCGGTTAACATAAGAGCCCTTACTGCCACTTCAGTGGGTGGTGGTAAGTGCTCCTCCCTGCATGGCCACGCAGTAAGAGCAATTTTACTACATGGCCATGTCTTTTTTTTGGCCTTTTTACCCGCTTCGGTTTACAGGGCCTCAGCACACAGCAAAAACGTCCCTTTTTACTTCAGCTTAGTAAAAGGCTCCTTAGATTAAAGACGTAGATTGAATAAATGGAGCCCATTTATTTCTTCATAAGTACTTTTGAAACATTGATGCTCCCACGGGTATTTGCTTGCATCTTTATACATATTTAGAAGAACCTTTTGTATAACTTGCATGTCCAATTTCTCACATTCAGCCCCTGTGCAAAATGGAGCTTTAAGACTCATCTTTTTTTTTAATCAGCATAACAAAGAAAATTATATCTTTTCAAATAATTCATCCTCTGAATACAAAACCTCAGGAAATATAAAATCTATTCTGAAAAGAGACAGCAAAAATTTAAAGGATAGATCCGGTCTGTGAAATTATCATTCAAAGATGCAAAACAGATGCATATCAGCATGGAACAAATATATGACAGGCATAAAATGGTGGCTACAGACATGCATCAGAATTACTTTATCAAATTGTGCACTCACTGGGGCATCTGGCATATATTACAAGCCTATTATAGTAAACATGCCTACAGCCATAATTTGTTCTTGTATATGTAGCAAGACAAAATTTCTCTATTACGTGTGTGTATGTGAGTGTGAGAAAGTGAATGTGGAACTCAAAGCAAACGGGAGTACAGTATGAAAGGTGTCTTAAATTCTATAAAGTTTTGCTTATTTCCTTAGGTTTTCTGATATTTCACAGTAAGGGCATATGAGGCTCTTTATTTCTGTCCTCTCCTATTCTAACAGGAGGATAGATATACTACTTGTGAAGCACTTTATCAAATCCATGAGTTTGAGTCTCATCATTTCATATTTACATTGCTTTCTTTAAATTTCCCCTGTTGTATGGACTGTTGATTGTATTTTCATTTCCTTGCCTATTCTGAACAACATTCTCCCCAGTTATTTTTTTTATTTTATTTTGTATTTACATTCATGTAATAACACAAATATATGAAATATAGAAAATATTCCAAAATTAGGAAGTAAAAGTAAAAAAGAAAAAAAAAAGAAGAAAAAAAATGCAATCAAATACTTTGTCCACAATAAGGTGATCCAAGTACTAAGAAACAACAATTAATGTTAATTATTCACATTTCAAGTAATAATCAATAGAGTAGAAGTTCAAGAATACATAGCCGAGTAGCATAACTGCAATCGAGAATGTCCCCATTTTATTCTTTACTATTTATAAATTCCAGTAATTTCCCAGGTGTGAAAAAACATAGAAGAATTCAATGAGACAATACATCTACAAGGAAATTTAAGGAGGAAAACTCTTTTCTTCTTTTTTGAGTGTCTCTTGATAAATCCGGAAACATCTTTATCTTAGAACCTAGGAAAAGAGCATTTATATGGCAGAAATATAATCTAAAAATATTGTTCCGGTCAGGCTCTAAGGCCAACATTGTTGTTTTTTCGGAGATAACTTCCATTGAACTTTCAAGAAAATCTGAAAGATTTAAATCAGGTTGTGAAGTATCAGTCATTTTCTTAAATCCCGTAATATATTGGGCCTTTATTACTGATGAAAAGCCTTCAGATGGAACACCCAAAACCTCCCTAAAGTATTTCTTCAGCATTTCTAATGCCGGAATAAGAGGCACCTTGAGTATTGTGTTCAATTCTGGTCGCCGCATCTCAAGAAAGATATAGTAGAATTGGAAAAGGTGCAGCGAAGGGCGACTAAAATGATAGCGGGGATGGGACGTCTTCCCTATGAAGAAAGATTAAGGAGGCTAGGGCTATTCAGCTTGGAGAAGAGACGGCTGAGGGGAGACATGATAGAGGTATATAAAATAATGAGTGGAGTGGAACAGGTGGATGTGAAGCGTCTGTTCACGCTTTCCAAAAATACTAGGACTAGGGGGCATGCGATGAAACTACAGTGTAGTAAATTTAAAACAAATCGGAGAAAATATTTCTTCACCCAACGTATAATTAAACTCTGGAATTCGTTGCCGGAGAAAGTGGTGAAGGCAGTTAGCTTAGCAGAGTTTAAAAAGGGGTTGGACGGTTTCCTAAAGGACAAGTCCATAAACCGCTACTAAATGGACTTGGGAAAAATCCACAAATCCAGGAATAACATGTATAGAATGTTTGTACATTTGGGAAGCTTGCCAGGTGCCCTTGGCCTGGATTGGCCGCTGTCGTGGACAGGATGCTGGGCTCGATTGACCCTTGGTCTTTTCCCAGTATGGCATTACTTATGTACTTATGTACTTATGTACTTATGTATTATTCCTCCTAGCCTGATTTTCAAGGTATTCAATCTTGCATGCATAGTTATTGTCTTTTATTATTGCTAAGACTGTGTTTTTAGAAGAGTTTACCTCATTTTCTAGAACTTCAACCTTGGCGGTTTGCTCCTCTATCTTCCCGGATAATTGAATCTGAGTTTGTTTGATTTCCATCACATCTCCCCGAAGGGAGCTTGAAATTTGTTGGAGGGTATTACTCATTCCTGAATTGCATTCCATAAAAGTTCTAATGTGATTACAGCTGGTTTTGATAATTCACCATTCCCTCTGGTAGGACTACTCTGTGCTGTTACGGGTAAAGGAGGATAACACATCTGCCTTCCCGTTTGAGTTGTTTCCACAGGAGTCGAGACGGCTGTGGGTCCTCCACTCTCAGCAATGAGATTCTTCCCCTTCTGGGTGGCCTAGCCCGCTGTAACTCCATTGCCACCAGTTCTCTTCCAGGTCTCAGAGGTGCTGTAAATGAGGGAGGACTAAGCGTCACTCCCTCTACGCTATGGTCCTGTTCTTCCGTTGGTCCCCTCAAAGTGTTTCCCTGAACTCCCTGCGTTTGTAGCCCAAGCTCTTCCAGTGTCGTCTGGGGGGGGGGGGGGGATTCAGCCCTGCTCATGGAGGTGAGCTTACAGGCTTTCCCCTTCCTCTTTCCCATTTCTGGTCCGAGGGTTAGCCCAGTTGTCAGAATCGCACTTCTACTCCAGGCGCCATCTTGGATCCAAATATCCCCAGTTATTTTTTGTGGTGTTATCAACATCTTTAAAAATATAAATATAGAATGATGTATATAATAATTATAATTTTTTTCTACTTTTTCACTTCTTGTTTGTCTGCCTAGTGCCTGAAATAACCATGCCACAAAAGGATATTACAGTATCTTAAATTTGGTTGACTTCAGATTATGACCACACTCTTTTACTCATGAGCAGCGGTACACTTTTTGGTTTGAGGGGAAGGGGGGAAGTCCTAAGCTCTGACACCAATTTATCACTTTACATTTACACTTAGGGGCCCTTTTACTATAGCTTAGCATGCGCTAATGTCACATGGCCCATAGGTATAAAATAGGATATGCAGCATTTAGCATGTGCTAATATACATTAGTAAGTGTAGCAAAGGAGACCCTTAGTTTATATGTAAATCTTATACATTATTATTATTCATTCATATGGGACATTTTCAGTTCAGATAAACAAAGTGGGAAGTGGACCAATGACTCCAGAATGCTGAGACTGTGATGGTGTATAAAGGAGCAAACTTTATTGTAGACTCAACACAGTACTGTGTTTCGGCCACAGGCCTGCCTCAGGAGTCTGAAGAATTATTTAGAGAAAAAACTACAAATTAAAATGCGTGACATAAAGACAAAATAAACAATTCTAAAATTTGTGGAGACAAACATATATATGATTATCGAACATATAAATCATATACAGTAATATATGAATACAAATTAAATCATAAAATCTCAAAACACATGATTCATATACAGTAATATGAGTAACTTCTATCAAAATACAGTATAGAACAAATATATCTGATAGTACAAAATATGCGTGAACATCTTTAAGCAATTTATTATTTCTAAATGTCCTGTGTAATAGTATCAGCCATGTGTAAAATAAACATAAAAAATGCATTCTTAAAAGAAGATTTATAGTCAATGTATTATTTATAATGGAAAGAGTCATAACATAAATAAAATGAACATAAAAATATATATGAACTTATATTAAAATTTAAAATTATGTTTATAATTTATATTCTAATTTACATTTTCAGTTCAACCAGTATATTTCTCCCAACATCAGGTATAGAGCAGTAGCAGAAGTTTCACTTTACAATTCAACAAACAAAAACTTTTGTTCTAATTCTGGTATCACATCAGCAACAGCAACAAAAACTTCCTCCACTGCCACATATTACAAAATAACATAAAACCCTGGAAATGGACACTCAGAAACGTACCATTCTATACCAGCACCAAATCCAAGAACTCAACCTGCACCAACCTTACCTTTGAAAAGTCTGCAGTCCTCGCTTTCATGTTTTCTCTTGTTGTCTACTACTACTATTAATCATTTCTATAATGCTACTAGACATGTGCAGCGCTGTACACATTATGTGCAGGTATTTCCTTTGTCCCTAGAGGGCTCATAATCTAAGCTTTTTGTACCTGGGGCAATGGAGGGTTAAGTGACTTGCTCAAGTTCAGAAGGAGCTGCAGTGGGAACCAAACCCATGTTGCCAGGATCAAAGTCTGTTACACTAACCATTAGACTACTACCCCCTTGAAACCTTCTAAGCAATTGCAATTCTCTTCTTTCCTATGGTGTGTCCTCTCATGCATCTCTCCCCATTTTTTATCACTCTTGTTTGTCCTTTTGTAGGTTTTGTTATTAGATTTTATATACTTTTATCCTCTTTATTATTGCCTTGAATCGTAAACTGCTTAGATGTCTTTGTATGTATCATAGTAACATAGTAACATAGTAGATGACGGCAGAAAAAGACCTGCACGGTCCATCCAGTCTGCCCAACAAGACAACTCATGTGTGCTACTTTTGTGTATACCCTACTTTGATTTGTATCTGTGCTCTTCAGGGCACAGACCGTATAAGTCTGCCCAGCACTAGCCCCGCCTCCCAACCACCGGCTCTGGCATAGACCGTATAAGTCTGCCCAGCACTATCCCCGCCTCCCACCACCGGCTCTGGCACAGACCGTATAAGTCTGCCCAGCGCTATCCCTGCCTCCCAACCTCCAGTCCCGCCTCCCACCACTGGCTCTGGCACAGACCGTATAAGTCTGCCCCGCACTATCCCCGCCTCCCAACCTCCAGCCCCGCCTCCCACTACCGGCTCTGCTATCCAATCTCGGTTAAGCTTCTGAGGATCCTTTCCTTCTGAACAGGATTCCTTTATGTTTATCAAATAAAGCAGAACTTGAACTTGAACACTGCAAATATTTTAGAGCAATAGTACACCTCCAGTTGAGAAAAAAAAGAGCAGAATATAGCAGATGTTGTGCAAAATACCCTGCTTCCTGCCATGATGCATATGTCCTCAGCCAATCAGGCATCTTTGAGGCATTTCAGAGTGGAGAGAATACTGGAGGATGCACATAACTCATAAGTTTGGGATGTTCCACCACCCTTTAACTTCTAGCTCAATTGAAAATGCTAGCACTGGTGAGGCAGGAAATTAATACTGATTGCAGGGAACAGCTGCAGGTAAAGGTCCTCAAAGAAAGGGGTGAAGCATCCTAAAGAAACAGAGATTATGGTAAAAGCACTTATGTCTGTAGAATGCAATGGAGACAAAACAAACAATCACACTGAATCCTGATCCACGCCAAATTATTGGCACCGAGGATAGAAAATTCCAAGTTGAAAATCAGAGCATGTGACTGGCCCATGGTTTGCCATCTCAATTATGTGCCTGTCTTGTTTGCAGATTCTCGTGAGCCCTTAGGTCCTGCAGGAGGGCGTAGGTGTATGGAACCACCGTCCTCCAAAAGACAGCCGACCAACCCCCGGACTTCACCCATGGCAACCGCCGTTCACCGGGAGTTGAGCTCCCAGCTGCAGGCGGCCAACGGGACTTCTGGAACCGCGGGGGTTGATGGACTGACCGAACGGAGAGAGGACAGGGACCAGCAGTGGACTGACGGGCAGCAGGCACGGATGGTCAGGAACTTAGCAGAGGTCGAGGCTGACAGCAAGCAGGGATAGTCAGGAACAAGCAGAGGTCGAGGCTGGTTAGGTCAAGTAGTAGAAGTGTCTGGAGAGAACACGCGAAAGCTAAGTCCTCTGAAACGAGAAGCTAAAGCAAGGAGGAAGAGAAACGCTGTCCTTAAATACCCCCAGCAATCAGGGATCCGATTGTCAGCTGTGGCAGGCGGGAACTGCCGGGATCGTCCCGGGAGTGGCAGCTATGGGATCCTCTCACCAAAGCCGGGAGGCGGAGTCTGGTGGCACCCAGCCACTCAGGAGATGGAAGGGTGAAGTGTCGCCTCCCAAGTACCTGGACACGAAGAGTGCCAGCAAACGCCGGTGCTATCCCAACAGGCTGGCGATTGGGGCAGGCCTCCCGAATGGCCAGCGATGGGACAGCGATACCGGGAAAGCCGCGCACCGGGATGGCCGGCGACCCGCGGGCCTGGTCGAGAATGGCCAGCCAACGGTCCGAGGACCGGGACTCACCCTCGGAACGTGACTCTGGCCAGCGGCCATGGGAACGGCGTCACTAAGGTGAGGGACGTGACAGTGCCATACTATAAGAACTCTACTTTTATGCAGAACCATTAGGTGCAGGTCTTTAAAATGTCTGGAAGAAGAAAAAGTAATTTCTTACAGGAAATGTGCAATGCAATGTGAAGAGGCTGGCTGGCTAATGCCTGCAGCAACGCCCACAGGGGTCTAAAAGATTCCTATGGCCAGGAAAGCCAGGGCTGTGTTCACCTTGACATGTGCGGGCAGGGCATGTCCTTTCTAAGTACTGGGCTACACATCTTCCTGCAGCTGCTCACAGAGGTACATGATGGTCTCCCTATCAAAGCAGTATCTGCGTATACACTGCCTATCTGTGAGGTCCGTGGACTGTGCCTTAAGCCTATTTTATTTGTTGTTACATTTGTACCCCGCGCTTTCCCACTCATGGCAGGCTCAATGCGGCTTACATGGGGCAATGGAGGGTTAAGTGACTTGCCCAGAGTCACAAGGAGCTGCCTGTGCCTGAAGTGGGAATCAAACTCAGTTCCTCAGTTCGCCAGGACCAAAGTCCACCACCCTAACCACTAGGCCACTCCTCCACTCCATTACCCACTGCACCACATCTCTCCCTCTCCCCTCTTGTTTCTGCTTCTGCTGAGCAAGAAATGGGACAGCAATGAAATGCACAGCATTCATGCTTCCTCTCTTCAGCCACACACATACACACCCAGCGACCCCCAAGACAAACAACAGTGACTGCAGAGACAGACACACACACATAAACCTACTTGCACATAGGGATACTATAGAGGGTCAGAACGGGGGAGCAGGGGTAGGGAAAATGAACAATTAGTGGGAAATAGAGAGTTGCTCAGCAACAAAAATTTCACCCATCCCTGCCTATCCCCACTGGAATCTCCTCCAACCCCACCCATCCCTACAAGTAATCACCTCCATCCCTTCCCGTCCCCTGTACTAAAATAACTTGACTTGAGGTAAATTACCCAACTCAACAGTAGCCCATGCTGATAACTTCCCCTCCCCACTGCGTATGGGGATTTCAATGCTATCAACCATACCCTTTATTTTTTTTAAGTGCTATTATAATTGCTAAGCTAGCTTACAAACACAAGGAAAGAATAGGTAGGATGGCCTGGCATCACATTTCCACAGGAATCCCACAGGACCTGCGTCCATTCCTGCGGACCTGGAGTGGATCCCCATGGGAGTCCTGTAGGCATGGAGGGGATCCCCATTCTTGTGCAGCTCTCTAGTGGGAAAGGGACAGAGTAGGAAGGAGGAAGTAGGAGTAGAAAGGACAGAATATAGGTAAGTAGGACATAGGAGTTGGAAGGACTGAATGCAGGTGAGTAGGGTTTAAGGGAAGGTCAAGGTACACACAGATATCGCAAAATATCATCAGAAACACAGTAGAACATGTCAACACATTCTCTGGGTCCCAAAAGACAAATGCGGCTGCATTTGCACATTATTTATAGCTGGTGCACAACCTAGCATAGATTCTAGACATCACCAGCATCCACGCCATTTCTTGAATATACTGTCTGCACAGAAATTCCAGGAATACCCATGCTCCGCCCATTCTCTGCTTTTATTTTGGCATGTAAAATTGCCAGCAATTGCCAAGTAATGTGCTGAAAATTAGGTGCCATGGCCACTTGTATTTATTTTATTTATTAGGCTTTATTTACTGTCTTTTTGAAGGAGTTCACTCAAGGCGCTGTACAATAAGAATAGATCAAACATGAGCAATAGGCAATTATAGCAGTAAAAATATTCAAATAACAATAAAATGTATGGCATAGTATACTACTTCACAAATTGCTCTAATAATTAGTTAATAACTTAGGACTTCAAACATATAATAAATTTAAATAAAAGAAACCTCAAGAGCCTAGGGCGCCTACATAGATGGTCTTCCCTTTAACAGACTCACATCATAGGTTTCAATTTAAATCTCTGAAACCAACTGTAGTGTAAAACAGCTCCCCAATGGAGAAAAAAAAACACTGCAGGAAAACCCCCCCCAGAAGTAAGTTGTTAATTAAATAATGAAGTACTAAGTTAATAACATATCTCTGAAAAACAAACCACTGGAACAGATAATCAACAATCAAAAAAGCATGTGCACAGCAAAAAAATATATAGAGGGGCATAATCGAACGCAAACGCCCATGTGTAAGAACGTCCATCTCCGAGAACGGGTCCG
Source organism: Microcaecilia unicolor (assembly GCF_901765095.1). Taxonomy (NCBI): domain Eukaryota; kingdom Metazoa; phylum Chordata; class Amphibia; order Gymnophiona; family Siphonopidae; genus Microcaecilia; species Microcaecilia unicolor. The sequence continues at coordinate 260,417,039 of NC_044033.1, read as the reverse complement.
TGAAGGGGTGGGCCGAATCGTATTTTCGAAAAAGATGGACGTTTATCTTTAGTTTCGCAAATACGGTTTGTGCCAGGCAAATGCATTGGATGTGGGCATTTTTGAGATGTGGGCATTTGTTTGAGCTGGGCGTTTTTGTTTTTCAGCGATAATCGAAACCGAAGCGTCCCAGCTCAAAAACAACCAAATCCAAGGCTTTGGGTCGTGGGAGGGGCCAGGATTCATAGTGCACTGGTCCCCCTCACATGCCAGGACACCAACCGGGCACCCTAGGAGGCACTTTTAAAAAATAGGAAAGAACATTAAATTACCTCCCAGGTGCATAGCTCCTTTACCTTGGGTGCTGAGACCCCCAAATCCCCCCCAAAACCCACTCCCCACAACTCTACACCATTACCATAGCACTTAATGGTGAAGGGGGGCACCTACATGTGGGTACAGTGGGTTTTGGGGGGGGGGGTTAGAGGGCTCCCATTTACCACCAAAATTGGTACAGGTAGGGGGGATGAGCCTGGGTCCGCCTGCCTGAAGTGCACTGCATTGCCACTAAAAGTGCTCCAGGGACAGGACTTGTTGCTGCTGTATAACTTTGGCACAGCAGTTCACACCGTAAGACTAATCTCGCTGAAAACATCCTTTATTTCAATAACCGCGTTTACTCACAGTTAACTGCAGATCAGAGGTTGTTCCCCACTGGCAACGAGTCTCCCTGGTACTAAGATTAGCAGTAGCTCAGAGCTGGCAGAATGGTGTACAATGCCCTCTTTCAGCAACATTCAAGGTAAGAACTAAGTTCTGTAACATGGCTAACACACGAAAGGGATCTAAAACGGACTTACAAAAATGGCCACTACCTTGTGGACTACCGGAAACAAAACAGGGTACACTCTGACCCAGTAAGCAGAGGGAAAAGCACCATGGGAGAAGAGCCTACCAACTACCAACATCGTGAGACTGTAACACAAGCTAGTGAAATCACGGAGCCCAATACCCTACATCCACCACAATGCAATGCTGATGTGACCCTGCAGTGCACCCGAGAGCCACATCGGACCCAGGGAAAGGCTGTGAGAAGATCGAATACATTCTGCTGTCATGGAGGTGGGTATGGAATTTGAGGGTGGCACAGAGGCTGGGAAAGGTTTTTGCAAGTGGGTTTTTTTTTGGTGGGAGGGGGTTAGTGACTACTGGGGGAGTCAGGGGAGGTGATTCCCGATTCCCTCCAGTGGTCATCTGGTCATTTAGGGTACTTTTCTGGGACCTGTTCGTGAGAAAAAAGGGTCCAAAAAAGTGTCCTAAATTCTCGCTAACAACGCCTTTCTTTTTTCATTATCGGCCGAGCGCACCCATCTCTACTCGCCCCAGTCCCGCCTTCACCACGCCTCCGACACCCCCCCCCATCAACTTTATTCATTCCTGCGAAGGAGTGCAGTTGAAGACGACCAAAATCGGCTTTCGATTATACCGATTTGGCCGCCCACGGGAAACGGACGCCCATCTCCCGAACATGGGCATTTTTCTCCTTTCGAAAATAAGCAGGATAGTCACTTAGCTTCTCAACTCGGGTAGTAATCCAACAACCAACATTCATCCAGGGTAAGCTCTGACCACATTAGCTGAAGCTACGTGTCTTTCCTCCCTCAACAAAAAGGGCCTTTCTGTTTTGCTACTGCCTCAGGAGGAGGAAGCAAAAATATATCTTCCAGTTAAAGATTGATAGCAGAAAATGGCTGCCGGCTATAAAAACGCTCTCAAAAGGCACACACCCTTCTCATGACATCATATTCAAAAACCAATCAGGACTCGCATACATAGAGAATCCAATTATATTGCAGATCCATTCTGTCAATAGAAAGATTCCCATTCAAGTGGGCCATTCAAACCCCTTGGAAACATAGTCTGTAGTTTAAAAATCCATTTTTGCTCTTTTTGATGGAGGCAACGTCACCTCGGCGTCCATTATCTATCAACTGTTCAATGGCCATACAATGCAATTGATCAAAAGAATGTTGTAACGTAATGCAATGTGTAACCAAGGGCGTATGCAATTTTCCCATATTAATACCATGTTTGTGCTCTATCAGTTGAGTCTTTAACATCCATTTCATTTGACCAATATATTTAAGGTCACATGGACATTTTATAAGATAAATGACTGCTTTTGAATTACAGTTAGTAGAACATTTAATGTAAATCCATCTTCTATTTACATCACCCCAAAACTTGGTGGTTTCATCCATAACACTACAGACCACGCACTAGCCACATTTAGAGTGTCCGGGATTTTGAATCGGTCTCCTTGACCAAATATCTGTACGACATAATATATATCAGCAAGATTAGCCAGTCTAGAATATGTAATCGTGCATTTCTTTTGAGCAAAAATCTGATGAGTGGATAATATATTCCATTATTTGCACACTATTTTGACTATTTATGGAGACAAAGATGTATATTGTAGCACAGAAGGATTTGTGAAGAATAGCATGTTAAACTGATTTCAACACACTGCACAAATCTCAATCTGACTTCAGACCTCAGCACAGTACAGAAACAATACTAACCACACTCCTGACCAGATTCAAGCAGGAAATAGCAAGGGGTAAAAACATCCTCCTACTCCAATTTGACCTATCAAGCGCACATGATCCAAACCATGGTGCTAACCCATGTAGACTACTGCAATAGTATTTATGTAGGCTGCAAAGATCAAATCATAAGAAAACTACAGACAGCACAAAACATGGCTGCCAGACTCATCTTTGGAAAAACATGCTTTGAAAGTGCGAAACCCCTCCTAAGAAGCTTACATTGGCTTCCTATTAACGCTCGCATAACATTCAAAATATGCACAATAGTCCACAGAATCATCTACGGACTCGCAGCAGATTACATGACAGAACTTATCGATCTACCACTAAGAAACGTGACGAGAACAGCAAGAACCTACCTAACCCTTCACTACCCCAATTACAAAGGTATAAAACATAAATGCCACCAGCCTCTCCTTTATAGGCACACAACTTTGGAACTCACTACCCAAAGACCTGAAACTCACAGAAAACTACCTACAATTCAGAAAAAACCTGAAGACACATTTTTCAAGAAGTCTTTCCCCCCTGGATCTGCCTAATCCCACACCACCATACATCACAAAAAGTTCAGAAATGGAAAACAATAATAATAAACCTCTCTCATAATATGCTAATATATCAACCTAAGCGTTTATTGTACTTCTGTGTTATGTACTAGACTTCTACAAATCTAAATTTTGTAACCACCTTTTTAGCAATATGTAAGCCACATTGAACCTGCCAAACGGTGGGAAAATGTGGGATACAAATGCAATAAATAAAATAAAAAAAATCAGTGGTCTTTAGATCTCATGTTATTATTGATTCAAATATTAAAACAGAAAAATGGCAGTTGAAAAACCAACATTAGATGAACAAGGGGAACTGTCTTCAATTCCCACTGCAGCTCCTTGTGACTCTGGGCAAGCCACTTAACCCTCCATTGCCCCTGGCACAAAATAAGTACCTGTATATAACATATAAACCACTTTGATTGTAACTACACAAAGGCAGTATATCAAATCTCATCCCCTGTCCCTTTATGCATACTCTTGATATAACACCATCTAGAATAAAAGCTGAGTGGCCTTAAGTTGGTTTGGGGCTTTTTTTTTTGCCATTTTGAAAGAATTGTTTCTCAAAGCACCTTAAACAAAAACAACAACGACAAACGACAAAAATTAAGTTAATATGTTCAAATGCCTTGAGAACAGTTGCTTTCTGTAGAAATTGCTTTATGAATGTGAATCATCTTTTTCAGGCTTCTACATCATGCAGCATGCATAGCATAACATGCAACAGTCATATGTTACCTCTTGTACATCTTAACAATGGCAGTTTGCTTGAAAGGCTGGAATTAGCAGACAAATATGTACCATTTATATCTGCCTCCTCACTGTGGCTTGTCATTCATTCACACTATGGGCAGATAAAGTGAACAGTCTCCATTAGTTACAGTCAGTAAGGGTCTCTGCAAAAATCATTAGCATCAGCCAGCTTTATAATTACATCCCCTGGTCTGAGTCAGCCCTGCTGCTCATTGATCAAGGAAACATTTAAAATTAGAAGTAATTTTGCAAGAAAATGGAAGTTTCTTGTGAAAAACTACAGGCCATTCATGTTCATACTTTGATTCTGATTGCAGTGCTGACATAGAGCTGTTTTCAAGAAAAATAAATTAGTTAAAAATTACTAATAATTCAGGGGGTCTTTTACTAAAGCTTACCTCGAGTTATCTGCAGCAGGGTCCACAGGAATAAAATGGGCCCTGCTGCAGATAACTTGAGCTATGCTTTAGTAAAAGACCCCCTCAAAAGCTAAAAAATGTAACTGAAAATAGCATATGTCCTGGCATGAATTCAGATACCATACAAAAAAAAAATCTGTGGAAAGCCTAATGGGTAGTGCAGTGGCCTGTGATCCAGGGAACTGGGTTCAGTTCCCAGTACAGCTCCTTGTGACTCTGGGTAAATCACTTAACCCACCAATGTCCCTGGTATAAAATAAGTACCTGTATATAATATGTATACCACTTTGATTGTAATCACAAAAAAGCAGTACAGTGGAACCCTGTTATAACACACCCCACAATAACACAAATCCAATTATAATGCAATCATGTCTTGGCTCCTATTTTTTAAACGTACATTTCCTCTGTCAGCAATGTTCTCTCCCAATGTCTGCATGAAAACCTCTCCAGCCAATGTCTACCTACACCAGGGTCCCTGCATGAAAACCATTCCAGCCAATGTCTAGTTATGCCGGGGTGGAACCCACCTCTTTCCCTGCATGAAAACCATTCCTGCCAATGTCTAGCTATGCTGGGGTGGGCCTGGGCCTACCCCCGGATAAGCTCTATATGTGCTGGTGTGAAATCAAGTTTGGGTGGACTCTGTATACATGACTTAGGTTGCTCCCAGTGCCGGTGTGAAAACAAGTTCGGGTGGACTCCCCAAGTTGTAGACAGAGTCCAGCCGAGGTTGTTTTCACACCAGCACTGGGAGCAACCAGTGTCTACAACTTGGGATGAGCTCTGTCCATGGAGAAGCCATCTTGTAAATGGAAGTCTTTCACTACTCAAGGAAAGTTATCTGCGATCAACCAGACTGGTAAGCAAAAAGCTCAGCTGGCCAAAGAGCTAGGCATCAATGAATCTATTCTAAGAGGGTTGAGGAAAAAAGAAGAAAAGCTGAGAGGTCTGCCCTGGAAGAGGAAGCAGGATTACATAGGAAAAAAATTAAAGTGGCTAGTGATGAAAACTTGGATTCAGTGCTATATCAATGGTCCGTCCAAGCTCGGTCACAGGAAGTCCCTATTTCTGGCCCCATCATGATAGTGCAGGCAAAATTTGACCAACAGCTAAATGGCCAAGAGTCAATGTTCAAAAGCCAGTACTGGATGGCTTGACAGATAGAAGAAAAGACATGCCATCAGTCAAGTTCTTGTCTCAGGGGAGATCCAATCTGCTGATAAGGATTCAGCACATTCTTACCCAAGAGAATTTAAAAAACTGCAGGAAGAAGGAGAGCACAGTGAGGATTATGTGTACAATTGTGATGAAATAGGACAGTGTTTCAAAATGTTACCAGACTGTACACTAGCAGCCAAAGATGATGTACACAAACGGGAAGGCTTTAAACAAAGAAAGGGCAGAGTGACCATTCTTTTTTGTGTGAATAAACCTGGCAGTCATAAAGTAAAACCGCTCAAGATTGGGAAGTCCTATGTCACTCAGGTGTTTTCATCATGTGAATATGAAATCTTTGCCTTTTGAATACACAAACAGCAGGATTGCTTGGATGAACTCTTCAGTCTTTACAGATTGGTTTCATAAATCCTTTGTTCCAGCTATTAGAGCTCATCTATGTAAACTTAAACAAAACAAAAAGGCCCTTCTTCTTCTGGATTAGCTGCCCAGCACACCCTCCAGCAGAAGAGCTTGTGAGCCTTGATGGTAAAGTGTCTTATCTATCAAGGGTTACAGCTTCGGAGATCCAACCCCTGGACCAGGGCATTATTTCAGTGTTTAAACTGTTTGAGTCCTGGAGAGTTTAAGCTTGGGAGGTGGTCTCCTGGTTCCTTGTTGTTAGTGGTCGTGTGTGTGTGTGTGTGTTTTTGGTATGTATGAGTTTTTCTAGAATGATTGTTTTGCTGCTTTGTGGGTATGATTTTGTGGTGTTTCGTTCCTATTTTTAAATGATGTTCCTTTCTTGGCTTTTATTTTGCTTTCTACGCCACTTAGATCTACTGGCTTGGAACATGCAGTATAGCAAGGTTTTTAATAAGCATAAACATAAAATAAACTACCGATATGAGTTGATTAAGAAGATGGTGGCAGATAACACGGCCACAGTTGATGCAGCGCAGGCATCACTCAACCTGAAGGAGGTTTGCCACCTCGGTGGAAAAGCCTAGGATGCTTTCTCAGCAACTTGCATTGAGTGATGCTGGATAAAGAGGGTTGGATCCGTATTCCCTTCATCAACAATTGATGAGGATGATGATGCCCAAGAAGATTTTTTTTTTTAATTTTCTCCAGAGGACGTGCAGTTAGCTGAAGAGGTATTAAAAGAGGTACTGAAGAGCTGCAGAGTGAATGCACTTATAGGTCAATAAGAGGAATTTGAACTGTATGCGGAAACGGATAGGAAGCCAGTGAAATGACTTGAGGAGAGGGCTAATATGAGCATAACGACATTGGCGGAATATTATTTGTGTAGCAGAATTTTGAAGAGGAGAGAGATGGCTAAGTGGGAGACCTGTGAGAAGCAAGTTGCAATAGTCTAAGCGAGAGGTGATAAGAGTGTGGATGAGGGTTCTGGTAGTGTGCTCAGAAAGGAAAGGGCGAATTTTGCTGATATTATAGAATATGTGCAGAGAAGGAGAGGGAGGAGTCAAAGATGACCCCAAGGTTACAAGCTGATGAGACAGGAAGGATGAGAGTGTTATCCACAGAAATAGAGAATGGGGGAGGAGGATAGGCTGGTTTAGGGGGAAAGATAAGAAGCTCAGTCTTGGTCATGTTTAGTTTCAGATGGCGCTGAGACATCCAGGCAGCAATGTCAGAAAGGCAGGCTGATACTTTGGCCTGGATTTCGGCTGAGATTTCTGGTGTGGAGAGGTAGATCTGAGAGTCATCAGTGTAAAGATGATACTGAAAACCATGGGATGAGATCAGAGTACCAAGGGAAGAAGTATAGATAGAGAAAAGAAGAGGTCCCACGACAGATCCCTGAGGTACACCAACTGACAGTGGGATAGAAGTAGAGGAGGATCCACTAGAGTATATACTAAAGGTACACTGGGAGAGATAAGAAGAAAACCATGAAAGAATAGAGCCCTGAATTCCAAGTGAGGACAGCGTATCAAGGCGTACCTGTTCAAAAAGGCATACCCCGCCGATCCAACTTAAATGCTTGAATCACTGCAACACAATGAAACCAAAGCTCGTACTGGACATAAATTAACTCTTCCCCTATACAATTCCCTAATGTGTCTGTTACACATTAACTGTAGCCTACCACTACATCACTTTGTATTTGTTCATACCGAACTGGCGATCGCCTTTACAGTACTATGTAAGCCACATTGAGTCTACAATTAGGTGGGAAAATGTGGGATACAAATGTAACAAATAAATAAATAAAATACTCAAAATTCACCGTTGGCTCCCTGTAGAGTACTGGCTCACATATAAAATAGCGATACTCACCTTTAAGGTTTTCAGAATAGGTACACCCAACTATCTCTCTAGACTTACTATTCCCTACACACCTTGTAGGGTCCTTTGCTCATTGAATGATCACTGCCTAGATCTTCCAGGCCCCAAATGTGTTCGTCTTGAATCCACCAGGCACTGTGCTTTCTTTTTCTTCTCTACGTACATGTGGAATAATCTTCCCCACTCCCTCCACAGTGGACTTTCTTTCAAAGATTTGAAAACCAACCTAAAGACCTGGCTTTTTAGATAGGCCTTTGGAGAGACAGTATGACAAGAAGAGCCAGCCTGAGCTCACAGTGTGGTCCTTTTACAAAGCTGCGGTAAAAAGTTGCCTGTGGTAGTATGGACGTGTCTTTTTGGCGCACGCTGGGCCACTTTTTAATGTGGCTCAGAAAAAGGCCATTTTTAATGGGCCAGGAAATGGGTGTGCGCAAAAATTAAAACTAGTGCACACATATTTATGTCCTGAGCCCTTATTGCCAGCCATTCACCTATCGGTAAGGGCTCTCAAGTTACCCACGTGGTGAATTAAACCTATGTAAATGTTTAGGTCTTTTTACTACCTCTACAAATCTTCATATATCAATTACCCACGATTTGCAGAGATAAAAGACCAAGGCTGCGTCTATGAGAAAGGTAATTTTATTCACTTACCAAGTATTGATACAATTAATATTTTTCTCATGGGAGAATAAAACTACTGCATAAATATGCTGGCTGTATCCATCGCTCCAACATACTAGACTGAAACAGCTATTTTTATACACTTGTGTTTAACAATGATTTACAATGCCTCAACAAGTTATCTTACCCAGGATCATCCTGCCTTCTTTCAAAGTCATCTGGTTTCTCTCACCTGCTAAACCACATTCCCATGTTTGTTTATGCTTCCTCCTTTCCCAGGCCAGTTTGCCCGTACGGATATCATATCAGATCATAAGTTCCTGGGCCTCACGATTTATGGCCTTTGCCCTTTGACTCCACTCCATGGTGCATAACTATGTTTATTATCTACAGTGGTAACCATGTGCGTCAATGTGGCCCCGCTGCCAATTAGAAAATAGAAAAATATTTTCTACTACAGGATTCAGCACACGCCAAACTCGGAATTGCCACCAGGCGCATGAGCTACCCCAGCAGTAGTGCTGATTTGGTGCGTGCTAAAGCCCTTCTGCAGCTTTGTAAAAGGGCCCCAGAGTTTACTGTTTTTAAATCTATGCCCCCTCCCCTGTCTCCTCTGTATTATTGTGTCTCTTTTCTTCTGGAATGAAAGTCGCTCTTTCCTCTCATTAATGGAGTTCCTTTTTCATTTTCCTACTTTGTTTTTTTGTATTACATTGTACACCGCTCTGCTCTGCCTTGGCAGCTAGGGTGGTCTAGTAAGTCCCTAATAAATTATAATATATATCTTATGCATATTCACTGTAAATATCCAGAAAACCAAATTTGGCAGGTGAGAGTCCAATACTAGTTTGGAAAATAGAACAATAATGGGCTAGTGGTAGGGAGAAATTTAGACATGGGAATATAGAGTACTCACAAAGGACACAGAGAAGATGACACAGAAGAACAGAAGTCTTCGCACACTCGAAATCACAAAGGACACAGCGAAGATGACACAAAGATATGGTCTCTAGACAATACTCAAAGAGTCCAAATTTATTGTGCAACTTAAAAGACTCAACACGGCCGTGTTTCGGCCAACCGGCCTGCCTCAGGAGTCTTTACAGTCTCTCAAGAATGTCTATGGAAAGACCATAAATCTGTCGATATAGCATCAAATCAAAAATCTGGTATATTAAAACCCAATGCTCACAGTCCAGAGCTATACACAGTCGACAGTCAAACATTGTCACGTTGAGTGTACGAAGACTTTTGTTCTTCTGTGTTTACATCAATATGGAGTACCTTACATAGTATAGATTTTTATTATCCACAAAGAGCCGGTGGTGGGAAGCAGGACTGGTGGTTGGGAGGCAGGGATAGTGCTGGGCAGACTTATATGGTCTGTACCAGAGCCGGTGGTGGGAGGCAGGGATAGTGCTGGGCAGACTTATACGGTCTGTGCCAGAGCTGGTGGTGGGAGGCGGGGCTGGTGGTTGGGAGGCGGGGATAGTGCTGGGCAGACTTATACAGTCTGTGCCAGAGCCGGTGGTTGGGAGGCGGGGCTGGTGGTTGGGAGGTGGGGATAGTGCTGGGCAGACTTATACGGTCTGTGCCCTGAAGAACACAGGTACAAATCAAAGTAGGGTATACACAAAATTAGCACATATGAGTTATCTTGTTGGGCAGACTGGATGGACCGTGCAGGTTTTTTTCTGCCGTCATCTACTATTATCCACAAAGGCTAAACTAGCAGCCAAATAATTGCTTCCATTCCTTGTTTCTAGGAGTAACAGCATCTGATTTTATGTCAGTCATAATTAACACTTAAAGATGTATTCTTACTTTTCTTATGTTTTCAGATTCTTAGCTGTGGTGTTTAATCAGTAGTGTGTGTTAAAATGTTAAATTGTCAACTATGAAACCCCAGGTTTAATTACTGAGTAAGAAAAATATTTGGCAGCCTTAATCTAGTTTTCTAATGGACATTTGTTCAAAATACAAACCCTCTTACATAATGCCAGTTTGGTAAGAATGGCATCACCTGCAGTAACCTCTCCTATTGAGAGACTGAAGAAATGTATTTACAATAAGAATCGGCCAAGATTTATTTTTTCCATGGAGCAATCTTTAAAAGATTTAAGTGTTTAATATCAGGTTTTAACTGCATAATTCTAACATTCCTCCTTCCCTCTCCCCCCTGGCTAAAATCTGTCGGCACAAAATTGATATACCAACAGATTTAGCTGGACAAAAAAAAAGGCAAAGGCAGGGCATGCATGGAGGTGCCTTTTTTTAAATTTAGCTGGTTAGGATGACATTAAGCATCAATCGGAGGCTGACTTCATTCTGAATTTTTGTCATAGAACAGAGGAGTGTGGTAGCCGTGTTAGTCCACTCTTAAGGTTATCAATAGAAATCAAACAAAATAAAACATGGAAAAGAAAATAAGATGATACCTTTTTTATTGGACATAACTTAATACATTTCTTGATTAGCTTTCGAAGGTTGCCCTTCTTCGTCAGATCGGAAATAAGCAAATGTGCTAGCTGACAGTGTATATAAGTGAAAACATTCAAGCATTACTATGATAGTCTGACAGGGTGGGAGGATGGGGGTGGGTCGGAGGTATGCATGGGGACATCAAAGCATATCATTGATATTCTAACAGGATGGGTGTGGGTAGGTGAGGGGAGGGTGATCAACAGAGACATACAGTTTTATGGTTTATAATGGGCTAGGAACCCCAGGTCCTTGTTAAGTCCTTTCTGATGGGTGTTAAAATATTCAATCATTCTGACTTCAAAGGTCTTACGTTCTTGTATGGTTTTAAAGTTACCTTTCAGTATTCTCACTGTGAAATCACTGGTACAGTGTCCTGGTTCTGTGAAGTGCTGTCCCACCGGGGTGGGGGCCCTACTGGCTGTATTGTTCATGTGATGTCTATGTAAATTGAATCTTGTCTTAAGCATCTGGCCTGTTTCTCCAATATAGCATCCTTCGTTACATTTTTTACACTGAATGATATATACCACATTGGAAGATGAGCAAGTGAAAGATCCCTTTATGTTGAATATCTTTCCTTTGTGGATGACTTTGGGGTCCTGTGAAATATTTTGGCATAGTTTGCAACTGGATAAATTACAGGGAAGTGTGCCCTTCTGTTCCTTTTCAGTCTGTGATGGAAGTTTACTTCTGATTAGCTTGTGTTTTAAATTGGGTGGCTGTCGGAAGGCCAGTACTGGTGGGGATGGGAATATCTCTTTCAGTAATTCATCCTCCTGGAGTATAGGTTGTAGATCTCTTATGATTTTCCTCAGTTTTTCCAGCTCTGGATTGTATGTCACTACAAGCGGGATTCTGTCTGTGGATTTTTTCTTTTTGTACTGTAGCAGATTCTCCCTGGGTGTTTTGAGGGAGGAGGCAATATTCTTGGAGATTATTTTGGGGTTGTAGCCCTTCTGTTTGAAGGATTCAGTTAGGCTTTTAAGGTGTCTGTCTCTGTCCCCTGGGTCAGAGCAGATACGGTGGTATCTTGTGGCTTGGCTGTAAATGATGGATCTTTTTGTATGTGAAGGATGGAAGCTGGAGTTATGGAGGTTCAGACTTGGTGAGGGGGGGGTGCTGGATGGAAGGATCAGGGATGGTTGGGGGTGGGAAGAGGATCGGACATGGTTGGGGGGGTATGAAAGTGGGAATCAGACCTTGTTGTGTGTGTGTGGGAAGGGAGGGGACATCAGCTTCAAGTGGCAACTCCACTTATGTGGGTGCTGGATGACATTCAGTGCTAGCACTCGCATTGCTAACCGGGCAAAGTTAGGACTGCTAATTATGGGGTCCTACATGCCTGATTAGCTATGAGGGCTTCAGCACTGAATATTGCTGGCACCTGTATAACTCCAAACTTCTCCTGCTGTAATGCTTCTCTGCTACCCACTTTCAAAATGGCTGGTTAGTACCAATTGTCAGTGACCCTGCCTGGTTAAGTGCCACTGAATATCGGCGGCGAGCCAGCTGAGTGTGATTTTATGTGGGTAGGAGCCTCTCCTACCAACTTAAATCACTTTGAATATTGGATCCAAAATGAAAAAAATGTTTAGTGCACACTTCTACTAAGTAATATACTGATGAATTACTCTGGTGATTAGGACATAAATGGAATCTTGTTTCTATCACAAAAAGAGAGGAACAGGGAGTCTAATCTCACAAATATCACTAAGTATCAGACGATTTCTTGCCCTTCTTTGTCTAAGGGGTAGGGTTGCAACTAGATCCAGATTCACCGGACAGGGTTGATCCAGTCCTGGGCTTACCCCAATGCATAATGGTACTTGTAGCCTTGCTTTTCATAGGACATCCAATGGGGAAATCAGAACTACAAGTCCCTGCATCCAGGACTGGATCAACCCTGTCGGGTAGACCTGGATCTAGTTGGCAACCCTACTAAGGAGCATGGTTTTACTTTTGATTAATTAAAGTAACTTTGGAGCTGGAGCTGTCTCCTTGCTTAGTTTGAGAGGAAAGAGTGGATTATGCATACTTAATTATTCACAGGCCTATGATATTTCACTGAATAATTTGACAAATTTGTAAATGTTTGTTTTAACTTGATTGTTGGGGTGATGCATGGGTATTAGGCACTGTAGGTGAAATTTCAGCCTTATGACCATGTCCTGCCAATTGATTTCAGATTTACTGGCTACCCACTCCACAGATTTTATGCTACTGATACCATAAATAAGCAGTAGATTTTCCCAAGTCCATCTTAATATTCTTCTTACCATTCATGATCATTACATGCCTGGAAACTGTGGAGGTTCCAGAAGCACGGAAAATTGCATATGTCCATCCTAGATTAAAAGACCCCTCCAAAAAATCTGCCCTCCCCTCCATGTGCAGCGATTCTCCTCTTCCCTGCCCTCCCATCCATGTCCCGCGATTCTCTCCTCTCCTCCCATCCCATCCATGTCTGTCGATTCTCCTCTGCTCTGCCCTGCCCTTGATGTCCAGCGATTCTGTCCTCCCCTCCAGCGCAGCGTTCCATTGCCTACTTGCGTTCAGTTGCTTTCGTTTGGAACATCCTGACGTCAGCTCACCTCCAGCGTCCCCTTCCCTTTCACTGTTCCGCCCTCTGACGTCATTACGTCTTTACGCGAGGGCGGGACAGTGAGAGGGAAGAGAACGCTGGAGGTTTGCTGACGTCAGGATGTTACGAACCCACCCAGCCAGCCAGCCAGAGAATGTTAGAGGTACAAATTATATAGATAGATATCTGAGCATCCTCAGAGATAATATATATCCAACCATTTGCTTATCAGCTACCATTAGAACCACTTTAATAAACAAAAGTTTCCAATCTTTCTTGTAAAACACATCCATTCATTTCTTAACAAATATTGTTGAAATAAAACAGTTTTTAAAAATCTTCTAAGGGGGTCTTTTACTAAAGATTAACTCAGATTATCTGCAGCAGGGCCCATAGAAATAAAATGGGCCCTGCTGCTAATCTTTAGTAAAAAAAAAAACCAACCCTAAATTTCTTATGATCAGCTATGATCCTCAGCCCTAGGGCAAATGTAGAAGAATGAACTTTCCTATAGATGATCTTAGTTACACTAGGACTCTGGAGCATTAAGAAATGTCTGGCCGATCTTCTGTAGTTTTTTTTCTCCGAAAACTTTTAATCAGAGATATCACATATTCTGGTGCATGGCCATGTAAAATTACAAACATCATTGTACAGGTCTTAAATGCCACCCTTGCCTCCACTGGCAACCAGTGCAATTTAATCAATAATGGTACAGCACTATCAAAGCTAGTTGCTCCATAGGCAAGTTGAGCGGCTGTATTTTGTAAAGTTTGCAATCTATGGATCAAATAACCATGACATTACATTACAATAATCTATGTGGGCAAACATTAAGGCCTGCACTACTATCTGAAATGTCTTTGGTAAAAAATTAGAACGTACCCTTTTAAGTTTCCACTATTGTATAGGAAAAGTTTCAGTGAAACCGATTTCACTTGGGCCTCAAAAGTGAAGAAGCTATCAAATATAACTCCCAATAGTTTTAATTCCTTTTCCAAATCATACTTTATCCCATTAATAGTAAAAGATGACACGGGCAGCTGGTTATAACTACTACTCAATATTATAAATTTAGGGCCCTGTTTACTAAGATGCACTAGTGTTTTTAGTGTGTGGTAATTTTTAGCTTGCTATAATGCTAGTGTTAGCGCGTGCTAAAAACAGCACACCTACAGCGCAGCTTAGTAAGCAGGGCTCTTATTTTTTTCTTGGTTTAATTTCAGTTTAAACAGAGTAGCCGATTACTGCAATGTTTCTAAACCTCTCTGAATATCGGTTAAGATTCCTTCAAAATCTCCATAAAATGGTATATAAATTGTAATATTGTCTAAATAGTTTTTGTAATAGCACCCAATGGGGTCAGTAGAATAATTATGTAAGATTGGCGATATTGGCGAACCCTGTGGAACTCTGCACTCTGGAACCAATGGGGCAGAATAGACTTGCCTCATCTCACCTGATAAAATCTATTTCTCAAAACCTCTTGAAACCATTTTAATACTAAACCTCCAATGCCCCAAAAAACTAAGCAAACCCGTTAGAACAACATGGTCTACCAGATCGAATATGTCAAACTGCATTAAAAATACCCTTTTGCCAAGACTTATTTTACTTCTAATTCTTGCCAAAAGTGTACCCAATGCTGTCTCCATGCTGAAACCTTTACTAAAGCTTGATTGAGATCCATGTAAGATATCAAATAATTCCAGACCATCTCTCTAAATATTTAGAAGATACCATTTGCTTACATCCGAATCAAACTGGCTTTTGGAAAGGTTTCTCCACAAAGACAGCTTTGGATGAAGTTATGAATTATATTCTGACCTTTCTTGATCAAGATTTATCATTGCTTTCGATCCTGTGGATCACCATCTACTCATGTAGGTTGCAAGAAATTGGAATACAAGAAACAGCTTTGTTATGGTTGTCCTCTTACCTGTCAAAATAATCATAAATCTGACACATACTCCCTTACCTGTGTGTCACGTCTGTGGCTGTGACCACCCTCAGACTTACCTTATTCCTGGGGGTCAGCTTCCTAGCTGGCTCCTGTTTCTTCTGTCTGTCCTTTCTGAGCTAGCTCTGGCTCCCTGTGCTGGCTGCATCCAGCAGCATGACACTAATTGCTTCACTATACTGCACCTGTGGGTGTTGCCTGGGTTATCTCTCTCTCTCTCTCTCTCTCTCTCTGTGTGCTGGCTGCTTCCAGCATGACTCTAATTGCTTCACTACACTACACCTGGGTGTGGGAAGCCTCTCTGTGTTTCACTGTGCTTTCTGTCTTGCTCCTTGACCTGACCATTGCCTGAATCTGACTACTCTCTGCCCGCTGCCTGACCCGACTACTGCCTGAACCCGGATATTCTCTGCCTGCGGTCAGACCTGACTATTGCTGGAACCCGGACATTCCCTGCCTGTCTGCATTGCTTTCGCCTAGGTGCCTGGGGGCACTTCTGTATCCTGAGTCCTGTTGTTTCTGCTTGCTAGTTCCAGTTCTGGTTTTCCTGTAAGCCCTGCCGGCTGCCCGAACCTGAGGGCTCAACCCTCGGGGAACGGTGGCTAAGCGTAGGTGAAGCCTAGATCCAGTGTGTTCCTGTCCAGCGGGTTCCGGTCCCATGGGTTCCAGTCCAGTGGGCTCCGCTCCAGTGTGTACCAGTCCAGTAGGTTCCAGTCCAGTGCGCACCCGTCCAGTGCATTCCAGTCCTGTGTATTCCTGTGCAGAACTCCAGTCCGGGGTTCCAGTCCAGTCTTGCCTCATCTCTACCTTGAAGGTGACCTTGCCTGCCACTGCCGCTCCACGGTAGTGGTCCAAGGACTCACAAACCCAGTGCTCCCGGGGAAGAAGCCCGACAGAATGCCAAGGCCCTCGAGAACGCGACACCTGTGTGTTCCTCAAGGAGACATCTTAGTCCCAATCTATTTAATATCTTCCTTGCTCCACTTGCCACTCTGATACAATCCTTAGGGATTACTGTATTCATGTATGCTGATGACATATAACTGTTAGATGGATCCTTTGCCAAATTTTACTCATATAAGTTCCAATTAAATCTAATTAGTGCCAATAATTAGAGACTATTTCCCCACACAATCATTTTGCCTTATTATACAGTCGCTGATATTGTCCCAACTAGACAGTGCAGGCCTTCTTTTGCCATAGCTTAGTAAAAGGACCCCCTCAGGCTGTTGATTCAAACATTAGTTTTGAGCAGATTGGATTACTGTAATATTATATTTGTGGGTTGTTTGAAAATGTTATTAATAGAATACAATTGGCAGGGTGTTTGAAATTTTCAGCTTCCAGGTTTGAGTCAGCTGCTCCACTTTTGGAGAAGTTACACTGGCTTCCATTTCAGGCAAGGGTTCAGTTTAAACTTTGTTCCTTTGTTTATAAACTATTACATAGGTTAGCACCTGCCTATCTTGCTAGGGTTAAACTACTTCATTCAAAGTCTTCTTATAATACACGTAATTTGATGCTGTTGCAATTTCCATCTATTATATGGCTTAAATATAAATCTATATTTAATTCTTTATTATATTATCAAGCAGCGGCAGTATGGAATTCCTTACCTTTGGAAATTCTTATCAATCCTAACTACCTGGGGTGTCATAAAATCTTAAAAACTTGGTTATCTGATAAATGTTTCTGAGTTAAATTACGCATTTTAGTTAGGTACCTATATGTATTTCCTAGAAAGGTATGGTCCAATTTTTTTTCTTGATGTAATCCGCATCAAACTGCTTAGGTGTTTGCAGACTAGAAGCAATGTATAGTACAATATAGTTTTTATTTATTTATTTGTTACATTTGTATCCCACATTTTCCCACCTATTTGCAGGCTCAATGTGGCTTACATAGTACCATGAGGTGATCGCCATTCCGGTATGACAAATACAGAGTGATATTATGGTATAGTAAAGTTCATGTGTAACAGACACATTAGGGAATCGAAAGGAGGAAGAGTTAAATTATGTCCATTTCTAGTATTAGTTTCGTTGTGTTGCAGGATTCAGGCGTTTATTTTCGATCGTTAGGGTATGCCTTTTTGAACAAGTTAGTTTTAGTGATTTCCGGAACTATGGTAGGTCATACGTTGTTTTCACGGAGTTTGGTAATGAGTTCCATAGTTGCGTGCTTATATAGGAGAAGCTGAATGCATAGGTTGATTTGTATTTGAGTCAATTTGGCAAAATATTGGTGTCAGTAATGATTGTTAAGGTCATTTGACTGCTTTTTATGAGGTTTTTGTTGAGACCTGACCTCTGACCTTTTTGAAGTGTGTATTCAAACCAGCAGAGTTACAGAATAATCAGATTCACTGCAACAGGCTGTTGGAATGTGTTGCTTTTGTAGAGAGAGCTGGTAAGAATATGCTTTTTCCTTTGACACAAAACTTTGGTATTCTGCTAAGCTTTGTGAGTTTTAAATGCTGATTTTTATCATTGGTTCTTGTGAGTCAATTGACATCTTTTTTTTTTCCAATTTTTGTTTTGATTTAGTTCTAGCCAAGTGGGTGAAGCTACCAGAACACACCACTTGGACAGGTTGTTCTTATGTGACCTCCATTACTTTGGTTTTAGCTTACACAGATATTTCTTCCGCAGTTTTTAATTGATCCTTTTAGGATATGCTTTAATTAATCCTTTTTTGACTTATTTTAATGTGCTTCACATGTGCTTACAGTTTTTATGTTTTTTTTCATATGGCATTGGTTTTATATAACTTAAATTCAGTTTTTATTTATTTATTAGTAGCATTTGTATCCCACATTTTCCCACCAATTTGCAGGCTCAATGTGGCTTACATTTGCCGTAGTGGTGGTTGCCATTTCTGGTTAACAGAATTACAAATGGTATTGCATAAGGTGCGTACATACATGGTAAAGAATAATACATTATGGTATTGCATATAAGTTCCTGAGTAATAGATTGGATTATAACCTATGTTAGGTCATCAATTATAGAGAAATCATTTTCGACATTATGAATTAATGTGTTTTTGCTTTTTATTTATTACCAGCTCTTTGCTTACCCCTGAACCAGCCCTTATGTGGGCGAAACATGGTCATGTCAGGCTACTTGGTAATAGAGTTGTTGTGGTGAATAAATAGTTTGGTGGACTTTTCTTCATTTGATATTTATTGGTGTGCGCCATTGTGGAGATTGCAGATCATTTGCCTTTGTGTATGGTACAATGCTGGATTTTGAGACACGAATAAACTAGATATCCATTCTTTTCTTTTTTTTTTAAACTATAATTTTACTGAACCTCCTTTCTACTAGATGTTATCATTTTTTGTAATGTAATTTCTTTTCTACAGATATATTTTTAATGTTCATTGCTGTGATGGTATTTACTGATTAGCAGTATATGAAATGCTAAATAAACTTGGAAACTTATGGACTTTTCTTTTAGGATCTTGTCCAAACCTTTTTCTAAAACTTGCTAAGCTAACTGCTTTTACCACATTTTCCAGCAATAAATTCCAGAGTTTAATTATACATTGAGTGAAGAAATATTTTCTCCGATTTGTTTTAAATTAACTACTTAGTAGCTTAATTGAGTGCCCCCTAGTTCTTATATTTTTGGAAACAGTAAACAAGCAATTCACATGTACTTATTCCACTCCACTCAGTATTTCATATATCTCTATCATATCTCCCCTCAGCCATGCCTTCTCCAAGCTGAAGAGCACTAGCCTCTTTAGCCTTTACTCATATGGAAGTTTCCCCATACACTTAATCATTTTCGTCACCCTTCTCTGTTCCTATTCTAATTCTGCTATATCTTTTATGAGATGCAGTGACCAGAACTGCACACATTAAGGGGGGGGAGGGTTCTATATATGGCGTGTCACAAAAGACCTAGCCACCTGCCTGGGGCTACCCTGCGGCCACTCAGAGAGTCTATCCCCAGCACAGCTCAGGTACATCTGCACCTGCCGTTTGTCTCTACACTAGCACTCTCCTCCCACCGACTGGGTCCCTACTGCCTCTGGGCTAGTCTCCTTCTCTCAAGGTGATCTCCAGTGATTTCTAGGTTACTGGGGCCACACTCCCAGTGGTCCCACAGTTCCTAGAAAGCACTCACAGACTCAACACACAAACCACCAGGATTTTTTGTCAGTCCAGAGAAGGAGAGGCAATAAAATAAAAATGTTTATTGTCATGAAAAAATTAGAACAATGAACAGAAAAGGTGCAATCAGCAAACAGTAACAAGTAACTGAAATATTGGTCAATTATAACACTATCTAAATAGTACTTGGGGAGATCAGGACTTACAGCTGCTCACAAATATAACTGTTCACAGGGCCTCAGCAGAGAGCTTTCTCTTTTCTCCCTGGCTAAGTGGGGAAAAAAGTCAGTACATCCTAGATCCCTGATGGCGAACCTATGACACGCGTGTCAGTACTGACACGCGTAGCCATTTTCAGTGACACGCGGCCGCATGTGGCCGCATACAGAGAAGCAGCGGAGTTCCTTGCTGACACCCGGGGCGGATCGCCGATGCGCCCCCCCCTCCCCCCCGGTGCAGCGCGACCTCCTCCCCCCGGCGAAATCACCCGGTGCATGTTTACCCGCTGGGGGTGTGCCGTGTGCGCTCCTATTGGCTCCCTCCCTGCTGCTCCCTCTGCCCCGGCTCCTCACTTCCGGCCGGCGGAGCAGAGAGCAGCGGAATGCCGTGGGGGACGCATCTCTGAGGGCCCTGTGATCACCATTATCAGCAACCATCATCCAATCTACTGTTCTGGGGTGTCGTGGATTTGTAATTGACCACCATTACTGAGATAGGTGAGGGGGAGGCTGGGAGAGGCGAGGGCATGTGCTATGGGTGCCGTTTCCCGCCATTAGAAATAGCGGCAGCCATCTTAATTTACATAAGGTGGTCAGTTAGGCTAGTTAGGGCTAACAGGCTATCTATAATTCTATCTTCTGTCTCTGCCCCCCTGATGGAGAACTCAAAAAATAAAAAACCAAGGTTAAGTAAAGGAAGTGGTAGTAGCAGTAGCCGACCCTTTCAAGAGACATGGACCGAGATGTATGGCATTATAGAAAAAAATGGCAAATCATTTTGCGTTCTATGTACTGAAACGGTAGTAAGCAGAACGTGGAATATAAATAGACATTTTGAAACTAATCATTCCCAGCTCTTGAAAAAAAGTGAGGATGAACGGAAGGAATACATTTCCAGGCAGCTACACTTTTATAAGAGCCAATCTAAGTCCATCCTTAAATTTGTAAAAGGTTCTACAAATTTAACATCTGCAAGTTTGAGCATTGCTCACTCCATAGCTCAGCATGGAAAAGCACTCAGTGAGGGAGAATTTATTAAAGAAACTCTCCTAAGATGTGCACCAGTTCTATTTCACGATATGCAGAATAAAGATGCAATTATTAAGAGAATATCTGAGTTACCAGGAAATTTGGAGTGCCTGGATCCGATTACCAGACACTTTTAGCACCCTGAAAAATATAGCAATGGCTTTACTCACAATTTTTCCCTCTACGTACTTTTGTGAAACCTTATTCTCAGCGTTAAATAATATCAAAACCAACAAAAGAAACAGATTGACAGATGAAGTTAGTAGCGCTTGCTTGGGCTTGAAGTGTACAAAATACCAACCTTCAATTGAAGATTTAGCCAATGAAATTCAGCAACAAAAAAGTCACTAATAGGCAGATTAGTTAAAGAATTCCTCCTCCCCCTCACTTATCTTAGTTCATGGCACCCCACACAAGTTAAATAATATCAAGACCAACAAAAGAAACCGACTGACAGATGAACAAAGAAGTCACTAAGTAGGTAAGTTAAATAATTAGTTTTTGGTTTATTAAATACAGTTTTATATTACAATTATACATTTTTGTTATTTAAACTATAAATATCGCGAAATTATGGTTTTTTTCTCGAAGTGACACACCACCCGAGTTATGCTCGGTTTTTTGGCGAATTTTGACACACCAAGCTCAAAAGGTTGCCCATCACTGTCCTAGATGAATTGAGCTCCTGGGCCAATCAGAACCCTGCACAACAAGTTTTAAAAGTAGCTGGCCACATCACTGCAAGTTATCTCTTATCTGTATTAACTAAACAGGGAACAGTCATTTATCTGTAACAGCTTTAAACAAAAACCTGCACCACCTGCTGGACAAACTAGAGAAATACACTTCAAGAAATAATACAGTTTACAGGCTTAAAACTCACTGTTTTGTCACACCTTCCTCCTTAAGAAAGAGACCCCGGACTGCGGCCTCTACAGACTGCTGGTTGGGTCTTGACAGTCCAGTGTCAGGGTGGTTCTCGTTCTTCCTTTCTGGAGAGTCCATCAGCATTGCCATGTTCATTGCTCTTCCAATGCTTATAACAGAAGCTTTAACCACAGTCAGTACACGCTAATAGTTTTAATCCTGTGTGGATTCTCTGGTGCTTTGTTAGCTGTTATTTATGAATAAAGCTTTTTCTACATTCAGAGCATTTAAACGGTTTCATCCCTGAAGAGATTCTATGCTGCGTTGACAATAATTTCTGGCAACTGAAACTTTTCTTACACTCCGTAGTTGAAACTGGTCTCTTTCCTTGGTTAATGTTTTTAATTATTGTGGAGCTTTCTTCCTGGTTGAAGCTACTTTTATAACCAGGACATGAAGATATTCTCTCATCAGTGTTTTTCTGATAGTTTGTAATGTTTGCTTTATTGATACAGCTTTCTCCATATTTTATACTTGTACATATTCCAGTTTTTTTTTATTATTTTCAGGTGCTGCATTATCTTTCTTATACTTAGAGCATGTAAAATGTGTCTTTTTTTATACACGTTTCCTGTTGTCCTTGTAGTTCTCCCTTTTGACTGAAGGGTATTCCATAGTGTCAGATCCCTCTGTTAATGTCTCTGCTAGAAGGTCAGGTATGGGTTCACTATTCTGACACTCTTCTGGTAGGCTACACACAGCTAGTACCATGGCTGTGCGATTTTGCATAGGCCTTTAACATATTTACATGAAAGGTACGCTACTTTCTGTCTTGAGATTCCATATGACATAGTTTGTATCATTCAAGTGCCTTATGACCTTATAAGGTCCTGCCCAGTTAACCTGAAGTTTAACTGTTGAACTTGGAGTAAAACAAGTACCTGTTGGCCCTTATAAAACTCTCTGTGTCAGGCATACCAGGTCTTTTGCTTACTTTGGGCTGCCTGTAAGTTATCTCTGACAAAGCCCAAAAGTTCTTCTAATCTCTGCCGCATATTAACTACATATTCAATTACAGGGGTGTAAGAGGTGTGAACCTTTCCCTCCCAATATTCTCTTATTAGGTCAAGGGGTCCTCTCACCCTCCGGCCATAAAGCAGCTCAAATGGGGAGAACTCTGTAGACTCCTATGGTACTTCTCTGTATGAAAATAGTAGGTAAGGCAAGTACTTTTCAAAGTCTCAGTCTCCCGTCTCCACAAAAGTCTTTAACATATGCTTTAATGTCCCATTAAATCTCTCCACCAACCCATTAGTTTCAGGGTGATATGGGATGGTACATACAGATTTCACTCCACAGTGTGCCCACAGATTTTGGTTCAGCTCAGATATAAACTGTATTCCTTGGTCTGAGAATATTTCTCGTGGCTATCCTACCCGGGAAAATATTTCTAGCAGGGCAATGGCAATTTTCTGTGCTTCTATTGAGGATGGGGCTACCGCTTCAGGATATCTGGTAGCAAAGTCCACCACTGTCAGTATATACCTTTTCCCAGTCCTGCTAGGGACAGCTAGAGGCTCCACTATATCCACAGCTATTCGCTCAAAGGGCTCACTGATAATGGGTAAAGGTTTCAGGGAAGCTTGAGGATGATCTTGGGTCTTACCCACTCTTTGGCATCTTTGGCACGCATAACAGGCTCAACAATAATCAGCCACGGCTCAAGATACTCCCGTCCAATAGAGGTTCTGGGTCAATCTGGTGCATATGTGTATCACCCCCTGATGTCCTGAAAGTGGAATGTTGTGTGCAATCTGTAGGAGTTGTTCTCTGTATGCCCTTGGCATTATAAGCTGCTTGCCTGCTCTCCAGGGCCTATTAGGATCAACAGGATCAGTCTCTTGGTACAACAAGCCCCCTTTCTATAGGATAAAATCTTTACGTCTCACTGGTTGGTTGACCAGCCCTCTGCCTCAGGGCATCCAGGTCAGTGTCAGAGCACTGTGCTTCCTGAAAAGCATGTCTCTGTCCTATATCAGTGTCCATAACAGGAAGGGTCTCTGCTGGTGACTCTGACAAATCAGGGTCAACATTCAGATCAATAGGTGTATCAGCTAAGTCAGGCTGTTCCTGTCATGTCCCCTACCTCAACGTAAGCGGCGTCCTCGGGCTGTGCGGGGTCCTGCCGACATGCACACTTGACTGGCACACCCCTGAGCCATGTGTGTATAGTTCTTCTCTAGCTGCAGGCTCTTTGATTGCTTTGCTTCCATGCACCTGGTTCTGCTCTCTCTCTCTGCCTGGCTTCCAGGCTTTTTGATTGCTTTGCTTCCACGCACCTAAGTCTGCTCTCGCTCTGCCTGGCTTCCATTGCTTCTCTCCTATTGGTCTTCTGGTTCCTCCTTCCCCTGCTCTTGTCCTATGGCTGTGCTCCTTCTCCCTGCTGGTCCCTGCTGATGTCAGATGCCAGCACTTTATCAGCTGAGCTCTTCCTGGACTCCATGCTTCGGCTTCTACTTTGGAAGGTGTTACTTGCTCAGTAGTGTACTTCTTCTCTATTTTGTCCCTCGTTGCTGACTTTGCCTGTGCCTGGATTACTCTCTTGCCTGCTGCCTACCTACTGACTTTGCCTGTACCTGGATTACTCTCTTGACCTGCTGCCTGCCTACTGACTTTGCCTGTACCTGGATTACTCTCTTGACCTGCTGCCTGCCTACTGACTTTGCCTGTACCTGGATTACACACAGCATTGGTACAGGCATGTTTTTCATTATTCCTACTTCCCTGTAGCCAAGCTTGATACCACAATCCAGGAATACTTGAGCAATGGGTACAGTCTCTCTGGATCCATTGGCTAACACTACCTCTGTAGTGCGCTCAGGAAGAATAGCATATTCCAGCACTAGCACTGGTCGTAACAAAGTCATGCTAGAGCCAGTGTCCACAAGCCCAGCCACCTGGGTCTGATTCACAGTTACTGGGGTGCTGTAGTGTTATGGAAACCCATCTGCTTTCTTGCTTGATGAATAACCAGTAATTTTCTGTGCTGAAGCAACTGCATGGGCCTCCTTCGTGGGTCTGGAGCCACCCACGAAAGCCACCAGTTTTGGTACAGGAAATGGAAGGCTCTTTATGCTTAGGATAATCTGGGCTATCCAATTTGAAATGTCCTGTATGCCCACACTGGTAACAAGGATGTTTATGCCTGGTCTTTAGGTTTTTGAGGAATACTGGAGGACATATAGCTGCTCACAGGTTATCAAATATAACTGTTCACAGGGCCTCAGAAAAGAGATTTTTCTCTCTTTTCTCCATGGCTAAGACTGGAGAAAAAGACCAGTACATCCTAGATGAATTGAGTTCATGGGCCAATCAGAGCCCAGAACAACAAGTTTTAAAAGTAGCTGGCCACATCATATTACCTCTTATCTGTGTTAACTAAAGAGGAAACAGTCATTTTTGTAAAGGGCCTGGATGTTATTGTTTGGCATAATTGTGTATCACATTATTGTGTATTTATAAGATTTTATTTATGTGTTTACATGATTTTATGTATGTATTTTTGTAAGCTGTCTTGGACAAAGGCAGATTAAAAATAATAAATCCATCCAAATCCATAAGCATGCACCAACTGCTGGCCAAACTAGAGAAATACACTTCAAGAAATAATACAGTTTACAGGCTTAAAACCCACTGTTTTGTCACATGGTGCCTAAAAAATCCACGTGGAAAACATTTTTGCCTAAGCATATTCTATAAGCAGTGCCTAGATTTCTGCACAATATATAGAATACACTCAGTTGACATCCCTGTGCCTAAAACTATGTGCAGCCATTTACACCTACGAAAGCATGGCTTAAATCCCGGCATGTAGATTTAGGTGCACTAGCCATATTCTATAACTACGAGAGTAAAATTTGGAGTGCTCATGAAATGCCCATTTCCCCACCCATAACCATACTCCCTTTTGGCTGCGTGCGTTAGACGTTAGGTGCACTGCGTTATAGAATACGCTTAGTGAGTTGTGTGTGTAAATTCTAATTATTGCCAATTAGTACTCACTATTGCTTGTTAAGTGCTGTTATCAATGCTGATTAGCTTATTAACCCAATGAAATTATGTGCGTGGTTACAGAATACGCTTGGATTTTGGCACAGATCTTGAGGCGCACTATATAGAATCCGGAGGAGTATTTGAGGTGTGGTCACACAATGGAGCGATACAAAGGCATTGCAATATTCTCAGTTTTGGTCTCCATTTCTTTCCTAATATATCCTAACATTCTATTTGCTTTTTTAGCTGCCACTGCACACTGAGCAGAGGGGTTCAACATGTCATCAATGATGACACATAGATTATTTTCCTGGGCAGTAACTCCTAATGTGGAGCTTTGCATTACGTGGCTATAGTTTGGATTCCTGTTTCCTATGTGCATCACTTTGCACTTTGGGGTCCTTTTAATAAGGTGTGCTAATGGATTTAGTGCATGCTAACGATTAGTGTGTGCTAAATGATAAGACGCCCATAGGAATATAATGGGCGTCTTAGTATTTAGTGTGTGCTAATTGTTAGCGCACCTTAGTTAAAGGACCCCTTTGTGTTGTCAGCAAACTTAAGGGTTAGTGTGGGAGCCCATACCAGCTCCTAAATAGGTGGTGGTAAGGGCTCCCCTGGGAAATGGCCATGCAGCAAGTGTTCACCTTATCACATGGCCATTTCCTTTTTAAAAACATAGTAACATACATAGTAACATAGTAGATGACGGCAGAGAAAGACCTGTACGGTCCATCCAGTCTGCCCAACAAGATAAACTCATTTGTGCTACTTTATGTGTATACCTGACCTTGATTTCTATCTGCCATTTTCAGGGCACAGACCGTAGAAGTCTGCCTAGCACTAGCCCCGCCTCCCAACCACCAGCCCCACCTCCCATCACCGGCTCTGCCACCCAATCTCGACTAAGCTTCTGAGGATCCATTCCTTCTGAACAGGATTCCTTTATATGTATCCTACGCATTTTTGAATTCTGTTACCGTTTTCATTTCCACCACCTCCCACGGGAGGGCATTCCAAGTATCTACCACTCTCTCCATGAAAAAATACTTCCTGACATTTTTCTTGAGTCTGCCCCCCTTCAATCTCATTTCATGTCCTCTAGTTCTACCGCCTTCCCATCTACAGAAAAGGTTTGTTTGTGGATTAATACCTTTCAAATATTTGAACGTCTGTATCATATCACCCCTGTTTCTCCTTTCCTCCAGGGTATACATGTTCAGGTCAGCAAGTCTCTCCTCCTACATCTTGTAACGCAAATCCCATACCATTTTTGTAGCTTTTCTTTGCACTGCTTCAATTCTTTTTACATCCTTAGCAAGATACGGCCTCCAAAACTGAACACAATACTCCAGGTGGGACCTCACTAACGACTTATACAGAAAAAATCCTTTACCGGGTGGTGGGAAAATGGGGCCTCTGAATGTGGCAAACTTGTGTGATGATGCCAGCGCAGGGCCCCTTTTACTGCTGTTGGGTAAAAGGGGCCCTTAATCACCTTACTCATTGTTCCCGTTACTAGATCATTTTATAAATATGTTAAAAAGTGGCAATCCCAGCACAGACCCCTGGGGAACTGCGCTCTTTTCCCTTCTTCATTGAAAACATTGACCATTTAATCCTATTCTCTGTTGGCACTTCTTTGTAGAATGACCTCCTAAAGGTAGGGTCCATCTGCATGCTATTTTATGTGACTCCCCTTGCAAAATAATGTAAACTTTGCAACAATAATGGAAGCATTCCTGTGATGCTCTCTCCACTTTCCTGTTGTACAGTAAATGTATTGTGATGTGAGGTTCCCACTTCCCAGACAGGCTGCTCATATTCTTTATTATCAGTGTGTGCCAAACTGATATTGTAAAAACACTAAAAGCGCCCTGCAGGCAACTGGTTCTTTCTGGTTTCCTGCTCGGTTATCAATCATTCCTGTTGTGGGCTTAGGGAGACTAATCATATTTTAATCCAGCCTTTGCTCTTCAGGTTTAAAAGGTGTATTTGCCTTTTGTGTACTTTTTTTTTTTAATACTATCATCATTTGCCTTTAGCTTGACAGCTACTAGCTGTCACTTTGAAGAATTTAATTCCAGTTTATTTATTGCATTACTCTGGCAGGGAATGTTAACCCCTATTTCTGAATCCATGATGTTGGTTCTTTGTTTTAGCACCATTAGACAACTAGATGAAGTACATTTGCACTGACTCAGTGAATTTAGAAAAACAGCTATTATCTACATCATTTAAAACAGGACTGTGCTGCAAAACCTCTTTAAAAACTCATTTTACCTTCTTAAAGTGTATGATGCTTGATTTTTCAAAACAATTCTAGGCTCCTGGTTAATGCAATCATTCATTCTTGAATCCACAATGCAATCAGGGCTCGGTTGAGCGCAAAGAATTTGTTTTAGAAAAAATAACAGTTTTTCCCCTCTAAGACCTTGAAGATAAAGTGCTTGATTCACCCATATTCAGGGTATCACGAATTTCCAATCCAAAGATGTTCATCTTGCCAAGTGAACAAAGACGTTTGCATCCTACTTTGTAAAATCCTGCTGAGGGGGGGG
Organism: Microcaecilia unicolor; assembly: GCF_901765095.1. Lineage (NCBI taxonomy): Eukaryota > Metazoa > Chordata > Amphibia > Gymnophiona > Siphonopidae > Microcaecilia > Microcaecilia unicolor. The sequence goes on along the minus strand of NC_044033.1, from coordinate 260,388,744 downwards.
GGGTGTATGTCTACTAATGTGCTCTTTCTCCTTTACTGACAGTTTCCAAGTTGTTTCTCAGAGTGGAGGAGAAACAAAAGGGAAGAAAGAGAAAAAGCTAAATTCCCTAACATCATAGGAGACTCCATTCTTTTCATGCTCTAACGTCCTTTACTGATAACATTAAGTCCAAATATTCTGATTCAGTTTTTGGAATGATATGAGATGTGAAGTTTTAAGGCAGGAACCCCCCCCCCCCCCCCCCAAGCAAGAAGCAGGTGAATCTATGAAAATGGAATAATCAGAGTGACTCCATATGAAGACATTTTAGGGGTACAGTTATCAATGTGGACTACTGTTAAAATGAGTTATTTTCCCACTAACTCGTATTATTTTAGCACAGGTCCCTGTCATAAAATGCCTAGCCACCCACCTGGGGCTACCCTGCGGCCATTTAGAGGGTCTATCTCCAGCACAGGTCCGCCTGCACCTGCTGCTTGTGCTGTACTCTAGGACCCTCCTCCCACCAACTGGGTCCCAACCGCGTCTGGGTGAATCTCCCACTCTGAAATCTCTAGTGATTCCTAGGTTACTGAGGTCACACTCCCAGTGGTCCCACAGTTCCTAGAAAACACCCATAGACCCAACATAGGATTTTAGTCAGTCCAGACAAGCAGAGGCAATAAACTAAAAATGTTTTATTGTCATGAAAAATTAGAACAATGAACAGAAATGGTACAATCAGCAAACAAATATCAGGTAACTGAAATAGGATTACTTATAAACTATCTAAACATTTGTTTACTATCTAAATAGTTCTGAACATATAGCTGCTCACAGGTTATCAAATATAACTGTTCACAGGACCTCAGTAAAGAGATCTTTCTCTCTCTTCTCCCTGTCTAAGACTGGGGTAAAAGCCAGTACATTCTAGATGAATTAGTGCTTCTGGGCCAATCAGAGCCCAGAACAACAAGTTTTCAAAAGTATACTGCATCTTTCTTTCTATCTGTGCCAGACTAAAGAAAGAATGATTTATTTATTTTTGTTACATTTGTACCCTGCACTTTCCCACTCATGGCAGGCTCAATGCGGCTTACATATTGTATACAGGTACTTATTTGTACCTGGGGCAATGGAGGGTTAAGTGACTTGCCCAGAGTGGGAATTGAACTCAGTTCCCCAGGACCAAAGTCCACCACCCTAACCACTAGGCCACTCTTCCACTCCTCTGTAACTGCTTTAAACATAAACATGCACCACCTGCTGGCCAAAGTAGAGAAATACACTTCAAGAAATAATAGAGTTTACAGGCTTATAACCCACTGTTTTGTTACAGCCCATTTTATGCAAGGAGACCTACTTACTAATAACGGGTTAACAGTAAAATAATATGCCTTACTTCCCTTAAGAACAGATTTGTTTGAGTATGAAGAATGCTGGTTGGGGAGGGTAGTGGTGATGTAATGTAGAATAGTAGTATAAAAGCAAAATAGGAAGGGAATTTTTTGAATTACAGTGACCAAATCACAAGTTACAAAAGTAGAGTTAAGAAATGCTGTTACAGTGTACTGTGATATCAATACAGTACTCATCTGCAATACAACTCAAAAGCTCCATTTTCCATAGGGCAGTGAGATAGAAATTGGGATGTGTAGATCGGCCAAACACAATCCAAGGGGTTGTGTGGAATGAATGTAAAGAAATGAGGAAAGTGGGAAATACCCTCAGAAACCAAGGCTTCTGCCAAGGTCTAATCAACAAGACACTATTGTCTATAAAAGACTTTGTGCCCGTGATCAAGTTTCTTTCATGGGGTATATTCATTCCACACAACCCTTTGGATTGTGTTTGGCTGTTTTTCAGTTCCCTGGAGTATTAGATTACCTGTTTAGGATTAGCAGCCCATACTGTTTTTTCATCATAAGAAAGACGTGTAGATCGGCACATTCACAGTTCCTTCAGTATTTTACAAAAGGCTCTATATTCAGCAGATCCTTTTCTAAAATATGTATAAAGGTGCCCACAGACACACTGTTGTCATAGAGTTGGAACATCAATTTTGGAAAAAAAAAGGCAACATTATTTAGGGCTTTATTTATTTATTTGTTACATTTGTATCCCACATTTTCCCACCTATTTGCAGGCTCAATGTGGCTTACATAGTACCGTTATGGCGTTTGCCAGTTCCAGTATGAACAAATGCAATGTGATATTATGGTAGATTAAGGTTCATGTATTGTAAATACAGTCGGGGAACTTAGAGAAAGAAGAAGAAGATGTCCATTTCAGTCTTTGGTTTCATTGTGTCGCAGGTGTCCAGGTTTTATTTATGTTGGTTCAGTGGGATATGCCTTTATGAACAGGTTTGTTTTTAGTAGTTTTCAGAAATTTAGGTGGTCGAGCGTAGTTTTTATTGCTTTTGGCAGTGTGTTCCATAATTGTGCACTTAGATATAAAAAGCTGGATGCGTAAGTTGATTTGTATTTGAGTCCTTTTGTGCTTGGGTAGTGGAGATTTAGGTATGATCGTGCTGATCTTTTAGTGTTTCTGGTTGGCAGGTCTATGAGGTCTGTCATGTATCCTGGGGCTTCACCGTATATAATTTTATGGACTATAGTACAGATTTTGAATGCAATACGCTCTTTGATTGGAAGCCAGTACAGTTTTTCTCGGATGGGTTTGGCGCTTTCGAAATGCGTTTTTCCAAAAATAAGCCTGGCTGCTGTGTTTTGGGCGGTCTGAAGTTTCTTTATGATTTGTTCTTTGCAGCCCACATAAATTCCATTGCAATAGTCTGCGTGGCTTAGTACCATTGATTGTATCAGGTTACAAAATATATCCCTCGGGAAGAATGGTCTCATGCGTTTGAGTTTCCACGTTGAGTAAAACATTTTCTTTATTGTGGATTTCGCTTGGTTCTCTAGTGTGAGGTTCCAGTCGATTGTTACTCTGAGAATTTTCAGGCTGTCTGAGATTGGGAGGGTGCAACCTGGGGTGTTAATGTTTGTGGGTTTGTATGGGTTGTGTTGGGATGAGATGATAAGGCAATGTGTTTTTTCCGTGTTGAGTTTTAGTTGGAATGCATTTGCCCATGAGTTTATGATGTGTAAGCTGAGCTTGATTTCACTGGTCATTTCTGCCAGATGGGATGTATATTGTAACATCATCAGCGTAAATGAATGGGTAAGGCCTTGGGTGGATAAGGCCTTGGCTAGTGGGGTCATCATAAGGTTGAAAATGATCGGTGATAGTGGTGATCCTTGCGGTACTCCGCAGTCTGGTTTCCAAGGTGATGATATGTTTGTACATGATTTCACTTGATATGTTCTGGTGGGTAGGAATCCCTTGATCCATTTGAGAGTGTATCTGCCGATTCTGAAGTAATCTAGGAGGCTTAGTAGTGTGTTATTGTTACCACCCCTCGCGGCTGGACTGTAGTGATGTGCTCCCAGATACCTGTTGTTGTAGTCGTGGCGAATATCCAGGGAACACACACTCACAGCCGAGGGAGTAGAACAAATAAACTAACCTCATCCTTTACTCTCAAAGAATAAAGGAGAGAAAGAAGCTAAATTTAGGATTTGTTCCTGAAATGGAGGGCCCAAACTTTCAGATTTGCAAATTATCTTTTTCTTTATTGAATACAAATACAAGCAAATTTTCATTCAAATAAACTCAAATTCACAATTAGTGTGTGGCTTATTAGAGCTGCAATAACATATTCAACATTCAAATGTAGAACTACCCTTAACTGTTTCTGTTTCTTTCAACAAAATCACCTAAAAAGGCAGAAAAGAACCTTTTCAGATAAATATTTAAATTGACTTTTTATCAAAATCAGATATTTGTTGTTATTCTCTTTCCTGGTTATTGATGTCAGAATTTGAGTCTTTATGGGTATTATGGATGTTGTGCAGGGATCGCACTTGAACCCAGAACACTTAGGCAAGTCAGGAAAACATGGATTTTTTATATTTGATGTTGTTCTGTTCTTTTGTTTTCCCTTAAGATGTTGTGATAAAATAATATATTTCTTTCAACACGCTTGGCAATGTCACTTAGCTGTAGTTGAATTTATTTAGGTGATGTCTTTCTTACGTTGGAGCTCATCTGGAAATCCTTCAGCAGATGATCTACAGAGTTCTTCTTCCTAAACCTCACTTATAAAGAAAATAAATGGAGGCAAAACCCTGAACTCCCTGTGCTTGTCCAGGAATTGATTCCACTCTGGTGACCTTTAATTTGTTCTCAATACTGTGGCCACACTCTCTATTTGAAACAAAATAATTTTCAGGAGTACTCACTTCAAAACCTATTTCTCACTGTTAATTCCCTATTCTATAATGTTGCAGAAGACTTTTAGACTGCATTCAGGGATCTCACACAGTAACCCATTCCAGATTCAAATGGTAATTCAACATTCTCTCTCACAGACTTCACATAAAACCACAATATTTCCCTTTTATCAGATCTATCTTGAGAATACAGCACACTCATACACAGGCAGTGCTGGATTTTCTTTAATCTGAAGTCAGATTCCAAACCTTGCACTGAACTCAGAACTCTCACAAACAACACACCTTTCCCACAGACACAGCTTAATGTCTTCTTTTTCCAAATATCAGATTCACCTCTCAGTCCTTCCCCTGTGTCACACTTTAAATCTTTACATACTTTTAGGCTTTCTCATGTAGTACAATCCCCAACACAAATCACAGCCTCTCTTACCTAAAATGGTAAATCACTTATCTCTTGAAATTCAGTGCTATCACTGAAACACCATTCACACTCACCTCAGCTCAATTTAAATATCAAAGCACCCTCTTTCAAACTGGCACACATAAACCTTTGTCTTACTTACTTTTACAATCACTTATTTCACTTCAAACCCAGAAAATCTATACTTTTTGTCTGAAATTCCCCAGACACACAGCATACATTTTTCTCTCTCAGTGCTCAGCCTGCTCTCTTCCTTTCTGCTCACAGCAGTCTCCCTAGCAACTCACCCCCCCCCCCCCCAGAGGAACATCTGACGTCCCTCAACCAATCAGCTTGTCAGCTAAAGACTGTTTTTTTTCTATTTGGTTAAGAATCTTGGCTGTCCTAACTGAATCTCCAGGTTGCATCCCCTTCCCCCCATAGAAGTTAATGCAAAACTTACTATATAGAGAATTTTAAAGTCAATTTTAACCTGACTTGTACCCAAAACAGCAAGAAACCTTTTATAGTACAATTCCCTCTTAATCATGTGTTATTCTTTTGTAAAAAAAAAAAACAACAACATATTTAAGAAACATTTCACACTTTCATCACCTAACTCCATTAAAAATTCCCAAACTAAATTTAAACCTTTTCCAGCCAGCACCATCCACCAAAACCCTAGAACAGCCCCCCCAAAGCCCCAGGAAAAAAAACCTTTTAATATATCTTACCATATATTACATTATGGTTGACCATGTCGAACGCACTGGACATGTCAAATTGGAGGAGAAGAATGCTATTGCCTATTGTTATTTCCTGCTTGAATTTTGTTAGGAGAGTGAGTAATACTGTTTCGGTGCTGTGTAGGGGACGGAATCCTGATTGTGAGTCGTGTAGTATTGTGAATTTGTTTATGTACTCATTAAGTTGTTTGGTTACCAGTCCTTCCATGAGTTTGACTACTAGTGGGATAGATGACACTGGGTGGTAGTTGGTGATATCATTTGTTTTTTTCTTGGTATCTTTTGGTATTGGGGTGAGTAGGATGTTGCCTTTTTTGTTAGGAAAGATGCCTTGTTGAAGCATGAAATTTAGGTGGGGTGTGAGGTCTGTTATGAAGCAGTGGGGGGTGGATTTTATTAGATAGCTGGGGCAGGTATCCAGTTGACAGTGGCTGTTGGAGTACCTATTAATCGCCTGGGTAACTGTATCGGCGGTGAGAAGAGCAAATTTTGACCAGATTCGATCCGCTGGGTATTCACCAGGGGTCGGGTCTAATCCGTTGATGAAGTTTTCGATATCCGTGTTATCCTGAGGTAGAGCTTTGTGTAGGTTTATAATTTTTTCGTTGAAGTATTTAGCAAGGTTGTCTGCGGGGGTGGACAGTATTGGCTGTGGTGATCAGTGTCGTATCCAATAGTTTGTTCACAAGATGATATAGTTTCATCGTGTTTTTGTAATCCGGCCCTATTTTAGTTTTGAAGTATGACCTTTTGGTCTGTCTTATTGCATATTTATATTTCCTTTGTGTTTGTTTCCATGCGTTGAGTGTGTTTTCATCTTTTATTTTTTTCCTTGCGCATTCCAGTTTCCTGGATTGTGTTTTTAGTTTTTCAGATCTTCATTGTACCAGGGTATTGTGTTGTGTCTACGTGAAGTTCTTGTTCGTAAGGGTGCTATTTTGTCTAATATGTGTCTGCATCTTTTGTCCGTTTGTGCTGTCCAATCATTATCGTAAATCTGTTGCCAGAATGTATCTGGGTCTATTTGTCCTCTTGTGGTGTGGGTTGTATGTTCTCGTGGGTGGAGAGAACCTCTTTTCCGCCATTTTAGGGATAGGTTTAACTTGTAGTGGTCAGTCCATGGCGTTTCTGTCCAGTTGGTTTCTGTTATTATTAAGTTCTGGTCAGAGGACAGTTTGTGGGAGATGTGGTCGAGTGTGTGTTCTTTCCTATGGGTTGTTTGCATGTTTGCTTGTTTTTCAAAAAAATAAAAAATATTGTTGTCTGCATCAATCAAACATAAATAACAGTCCAGTTCATTAAAAGACTTCAAAGTAGAAAATGTCATGGAGACAAAATTTGTCCCCATCCCCATGGACTCTGTCCCCATCTCCGCCCCATCTCATGGGCTCTGTCCCCATTCCTGCTCCATCCTGCCCCATCCTAGCAAGCTCTGTCCCCATCCCCATCCCTGCGGTTACAGCAGGTCCCCGTCCCCATGTCATTCTCTAGTACCATCACCATCTCTGGGCACTCTGGACTTAATCATCTATTCCCCTGACAGGGGCTCCCTTCTGGGTCAAAATTTCAGGAATCAGCATTTCAAGGAGTCAGCCACAGAGTTTCTGAGTCCACTCATCAGGGCTTGTGTCTGTGGTTCAGGGTGTTTGCCGCAGCATCTCTTTATCAAAGAGCACAGCTTACAGGCAGCTGGCAGATGGTCGGGCCCAAGGCACTGGAGACACCACGCGTGGGGGTCGGTACCCAAGATGGTCCAGTTGCAGCGAGTACAATGTTTGAAGCCACTGGGAGTCCTCGATGACATGGATGGAAAAACAGCGGCTGCGAAATTAAAAGACTCGATTGTGCCAAGAAAAGGGCACAGAAAAGGGAAAAAATTGACCCGGCCGAGCAGCCTAAAGGCAGCCGCGACGAAAAAGAAGGAAACTTCAAAGGATGAAGAAAACTTAGAAAATAAAGGGAAAACTACTTTTTTTTATATATTTAAACTAGAATATAACTTTAAATAAAAGAAAAAAAAGGGGGAGCAGTAAACTTGAAAACCATATCTCCTGAGCCGAAAAAGGGAGTGTAAACGAAATACAAATCTCCAGATCGCAGATCAAAAAGAACTGAGAAAGGGCACATTCGCGTCGCGGGCGGGAAGCTGTTCACGCATGCATGGTGCATTTGGCCCGCGCGACGGAACGTTCCAGGAGGAAGTGAAGTGGCTGAAATGGGCATCTCTGTCTCTCTCACCTATGTGTAAACTCACAAATAAGAAGTTTACAGTAGAATTATTTTTTGATGCTGTTGCCTCTCTCTGAGCTGTCAATCACAACAATGTGTACAAGACGGAATAATGAGATATTAGTCACAGCGTGGTTTTCTTTCATCTGGGAGAATGACACAGAACACAGATGAGGAATAATAACTCTCTTTCTGACATCTATCTACCCCCGAGTTTATATATATATAATAATCAAGCTACCCATGATCATGCAAAACCAGAGGGTATATTTTATCGGCAAGATTTGCCGTGATAATTAAAGCAAAACTGTGGATAATTTTTAAAAATTTCCTTCTGCTGGTTTTTGTGCCATTTATTAAGGTTAAGCTAACATGCATAGTTTGAAATATCCAAAACTATGCATGTTCTTTCCTTTGACCATCTAGCTCCATCCACTGAAATGCTACAAAGTACATTGGTAAAAATAATTAAATTTAATATAATAGGATACTTACTGTCTGTTTTACCAGTCAGAAGTTGAAGATGGGTTACCTCATAGCAAAAACAATTAATGAAAAATACAATTAAGAACAATATGACAAGATATAATAAGTACACTAAGATTAATAGTATAAACTGTAAAATCATAATGATAAATCCTAGAATAATTTGGAAGAATATATATCAATTTTGTTCTGAAAAAGCTAAAATATAAATAAATACAATGACAATGCAGCACTCAAGAACTGAGAAGACAGAATGCTACAATAAATTCAGATCATGAAAAGAAGATAATAAAATGGAGGTGTACTAATTATTTACCACTTAATTATTAGCAATAAGATAAGGGATAGATTCTATATATGGTGCCGTAAAATCCACGTGGTAAAGAAAACGCCTAGGCATATTATCTAAAGTACACCTAAATTTTATAGAATAGACTTAAATTTCCATGCGGTATATAGAATACACCAAGTGGTTCACCAAGTCCATTTAGGCCACATTTTACTTGGTGTGAATCCTGTTGTCCAAATTAGGGGCAGATCGGGTATATTCTATAATAATGCGCATAGATTTTAGAAACGCCCATGGCCACACCCCCTTTTCAACTATGTGACTTAGAATTTAGGTATACCACGTTATAGAATACACTTAGGACAGATGATCAAAAGCCCCACGCTGTTCCAAACAGCGGTCTAAAAATAGCGCTGGAACAGCACGGGTTGTTATTGGACCTATGATCAGAGATAATTGCATGCAAATTTAAGCACGCAATTCTCTCTGATTATGGGGTAGAAGTGCTCAGGTACAATCCTCCCGCACTTATTTGACAGGTCTGGGCTGTCAAAAGCGCAGACCTGTCAAACACAGGGGCTGGAGGTCCATGGGACAACTAGACCCCAAATATCCCTGCCTTGAGCAAGGGGAAATGGGGGCTGGAGTTGTGGCGGACCTTCGGTCCCCCCGATCCCCCCCTGACACAGGTTCAGGGAGGGCTGGAGATCCAGTGGGTCTCCAGCCCCCCAACCCCCCAAGCATTTGTAAGAAGTCCCTGGTGGCCCAGTGGGCTGCGGTCAATCCCCTCACCCTCCTACCTTGAGTTGGAGGAGGGAGGTAGCCTCCCTCCTGTTTCTTCAGTGCCGCCTGCAAAATGGCGGTGCCCAGTCCTGCCAAGTGTAACCTGAGATGCACTGGGCGGGGCTTCACATCATATAAGGGAGAAACCCCTCCAGCCCTCTGTTGCTGGGGGGGGGGGTTGTCAGTCGGGTCGTTGGTTCCTGGGAGGGTAGGGGTCAGTTGTCGGTTCCTGCAGGGGGTTGCTGCATTGGGGGGAATGGGGGCCTGCTAGCATGCAAATGCATGCTGCACAGGGCTCACCATTTCTCCTCAATGGTCTACAAACCCTAACGCCAGCTCCAAGCTGGTGTAGGGTTTGCTGCGGCCAGTGAGCCAATCTTTGGTGTGTAGGTTGCTGATCATTGGGGATGAATAGGTTTAGCATGCATTTGCATGTTATTTGCGCTAAGAGCCCTGTTTTGCATGCATTTGCATGCTAGTTGTGCTCAGAGCTCACCAGCGCGTTGTTTCACGCGCTTGGGTGCTCTGATCATGGGGTGGTAGGAAATGCAGGTGCTAGTATGGCGCTAACAGCCTCTAGCGCCTGTGTTTGCTTCTGATCATCGGCCTATTAGTGAGTTGTGCACATAAACCTCAATTAATGCCAATTAGTGCTGACAATTGCTTGTTAACATCCAATTAACAGCGCTGATTAGCTAGTTAACCAATTAAGTTATGCACATTGTTGTAGAATACACTTTGGTTTCCACATAGATTTTCAGTCCCCATGTATAGAAACCTCTAATTGTATAAACAGGGTGTACAGTAATGCACAATTGTGCATGTAGTTATAGAGTAATATCACTTATGCAAGTAACTTAATGACTTAATTGGCACATTATTGCTGATAACTATCTTTAATTGGCCTTAACTAGCAGTAAATGACACTAATTTGCAGTTATGCATGAGTTATGACTTTATTCTATATAGTGCATTTGTAAATTGCCTAGCGTGTAACTGCACAGGAGTTGTTCATGTGGGAGAGGCATGAGTGGATCATGGGTCCTGACTATTCTAGCTTTCAGTTTATAGGATACTATCAGTTACTTGTGCAAGGTGCTGAATTTAGGTGTGCGCATTTACACCTGCCATAGATATGGAGTAAGTGGTGGCACCTAAATATTGGTGCATTAACACTGACCTATGCCAGTATTCTATAACAGTAATTATGCGCTTAATTGCTGTTATAGAAGTCATGCTTAGTGCACAGTATTTAGTCATCTAACCTTAGGTGACTTTTCTTGAATTGACCCCATATTGTTTAAACAGCCATGTTTTCAAAGAATTCCTGAACAACATAAACTAGTCAACATTCAGCTGGCAGTGGTCAGCATTTTTTTAAACGTTAAGAATTAGGCCCGAATATTCAATGCTGGGCCATGCCCAGTTACTGGCACTGACTATCCAAGGCCATGCTTGCATATGCTAGGCACTGGGTCTTATGTGGACTTGGCCAGTATTTAGCCAGGACCTGCATAAGACACTTTTATGGGCCCCAGCTGAATATTGGCCAGGACTCACATAAAGGAAGTAGGTGCCTTCACATCATCTGATTCCTCCTCTCCCTCTCCTGTGATCCAGATTTCTTCTCCTTTCCACCCCTGACAACTAGAAGGCCCCTGCAATTCACCAATTTATATTTCTAGGTGATGACACAAGTATATGTCAAAATTCAGTCTGAGTGGCAAGAAGACTTTTTTCTTTTACACAATAGACGCAATCCCCCCGATTTTCAGCCACATTTCACTGGCCAGGATCGGCACCTGGCCAGTTAAATGTGGGATAACCGGCTATCCATCGATATTCAGCGGTAGATGGCCGGCCATACACCACTGAATATTGCCAATTAGTGGATAGCCGGTTAGATTGAGCGATATAACCGGCTATTCAACGATTTGTAAAGTCAGACTGGCCTAATTTGGCAGCCATATTTGGCTGTGTGAAACCATGGAATACCTTTGGCCAGTCTAACTTTAACTGGCCAGTGATGAATATTGGGAGGTCCTTTTACAAAGCATCAATAAGTAAACACGGGCTTACCACACTGTATCCTGGAACTACCGCCGGCCCAACATGGCCACCAGCAGTAGTGCTGGCTCAAGCATGTGTAATTGGGCATCACTAGTGGTAATCGGGCATTAAAGGAGGGCCATTTGTCCTGCAGCTTAGTAAAAGGACCCATGGATTAGCTGGTTAAAGTCTGACTGTCCAAAGTTACACCTGAAATTCAATGTCGGTCACCAGAAACAGCCCAGCATTGAATATTGGCTCTCAGCGCTGACTTAGGTCTGAAAATCTGCCTCAATGTTTTAAAAAACACATTTTTATTGCTGACAGTCAATTGCTATAGTGGCTATATTCAGTGGCTATTTATATAGCTATGCAGTTTAATTTAGGGCAGCCTTTTTCTGTACTAAATTAAGCTATTTGCTATACAGATAGAAACTGAGTATCACAACTATCCTTAAAGCTATATGAAACACCCTGTAATGCCTCAACCCTTTTGATCCCCTCCCCCAACCTGGTGGTCTTAGCGGCCCTTCCCCACCCCCTACCAGTGGCGTAGCCACAGGTGGGCCTGGGTGGGCCGAGGCCCACATAGTTAGGGCTCAGGCCCACCCAACAGTAGCACATGTTTAGCGGTAGCTGTTGGGGATCCCAAGCTCCGCAAGCTGAAGACTTCCCCGATGGTAACAAAAACGCTGCTCTCCACAATACTGGCACCTGCACATGCTCCGTTTTCAGTGCATGCCTGCTGCAGACGGCTAAGGTGGAGGGAAGCATTTTCCCGCCAGCTGAGATATTTTTTTTATGTGTGGGGGGGGAGGGAGAACACTTGGTGCCCACCCACTTCTTGCCTAGGCCCACCCAAAATCTGCTGTCTGGCTACGCCCCTGCGCATAAGCGGTCGGTGGCCCAACTGTTTGGGGAGGCTAAATGGGGCGGGGTTAGGGGTGGGGCCAGGGGCGGGGCTTACATCTATAATTGTCTGACAACAAAGAAAAAAAATAAGTAAAAATAAGTCACAATTAATACCTTTTATTAAATTTAGATATTAAATATGTATCATATATCAAAGAATAAAGTGGTTGCTCAAAGCATGTACTAACCACAATTGCTCAATTGCAAAACACTATGCACAAATTTGTGCAAAAACACACTCATAAACCTTACTGTACCATAACACTGGGCAGACCCTAATAAACCAATATACCACCCATATGGAAAATGCAGACCGTCAACAATATGAAACAAGGGATCATAATATCACAATTCTCATGTAGAGCCACAAAACACCCTTTTAGGGTGGAAAGTGTTCCACAATGAACTCCTTTTATAAATGACTATATGTAGATCCTTCAAGAGGTAGTGTGTCATGATTTAGGCTCTAAAACCCTTTCTGATGATTTGGTGCCACCTCAGTAAGGCCAATACACAATTTCTCCACTGCAAAACACTATACACAAACTTGTGCAAAAACACACTCATAACCTTACCAAACCATAACAGTACTAATTCCAAGAACAGGACGAGCTACAACCTTGTGCGTGGAAAGGCAGTACTGTAATTACACCGGGCTCTAAAACACCAGTACACAACCTAGTGAAACAAAAAAAAAACCCAAAAAGGGCTGAAAATACTACACGCTAGCAGAATACTGCACCTTGATCACACATGAAAAACACATGACACAACAGATATGAAGGCAAAATACTGAACTGGAAAGTTACCTCAAGAAGTCAGACTCAGCACGCAGCAATACTAGAAAAATTGAAACTTTCATGCAAAACATCACAAATGCATATTTCCAAAAGCTGACGTATTCCAGTTAATAAATTCTGAATAAAATTCTTTTTTCTACCTTTGTTGTCTGATCATTTAGTTTTTCTATTCGCTTTGGTCCCAGTGTCTTCTGTTTTATACAGTGTCTTCTTTCCATTTGATATTTTTTCTCTCACCATGTCCACCATCCTCCTGTGTCCTTATGTGTCCTGTCTACCATCTGTAGCCCTGTCCCTATCCTTTCTCCACTTTAAACATCTGCCCTCAAAGTGTTTCAATCCAGCCCTTAAATTCAGCCATTTTCCCTCCATCCATATCCAGCATTTCTCCTCACTCCCTTCTGTCCCTGGATCCACAATCTCCCTCTTTTTCTCTTTCCTCTCTAGTGTATATCTATCCCTCCCTCTTATCCATCCCAATGTACAACCTCTCTTCCCTCCTTCTTCTCTCCCACTGCCCATATCACTCTCAGTATCTCCTTTCCTTGCACCCTGGGTCCAACATCTATCTCTTTCTTCCTCTTCCTTCCCCTTATAGCATCCCTCCCATCCCCATACAGCATCTCTCTCTCTCTCTCTGTCTCCCTCCCTCCCACATCCATGTTCAACATTTCCCCTTTTCTCTTGCTGTGCATCTGTCCCTCCGTCCTCCTTCACATCCAGCATTTCTCCCTCTCTCTCCCCCCATGCATCTCCCCCCAACATTTCCCACCTCCCTCTCTCACCTCTACCAGCCAGCATGCTGCCTCGGTCTCTGACTCCCTAAAGCCTTGATGGCGAACCTATGACACGCGTGTCAGCACTGACACGCATAGCCATTTTTGATGACACGCGGCGTTCCCAGGCTTGCTGACATCCGGGGCGGATCACCGATGTGCCCCCCCCCCAGATGCAGCGCGACCTCCCCCCCCCCCCCCGGCAAAATCACACCCCCCCCCGGTGCATGTTTACCTGCTGGGGGGGGGGGGGGTGCCGTGCGCGCTCCTATTGGCTCCCTCTGAGTCCTCCGCTCGTTCCCTCCCTGATGCTCCCTCTGCCCCGGCTCCTGCACGGCCGTTAGGGGATCTTTGACCTCACTTCTGGCCGGCAGAGCAGAGAGCAGCAGAATGCCGTGGGGGACGCATCTCTGAGGGCCCTGTGATTGCTATTACCAGCAACCACATAACCACAGCAACCATCATCCAATCTACTGTTCTGGGGTGTCGTGGATTTCTAAAAGTGTAGCTGCCTGGAAATGTATTCCTTCCTTTCATCCTCACTTTTTTTCAAGAGCTGGGAATGATTAGTTTCAAAATGTCTATTTATATTCCACATTCTGCTTACTATTGTTTCAGTACATAGAACGCAAAATGATCTGCCATGTTTTTCTATAATGCCATACATCTCGGTCCATGTCTCTTGAAAGGGTCGGCTACTGCTACTACCACTTCCTTTACTTAACCTTGGTTTTTTATTTTTTGGGTTCTCCATCAGGGGGGCAGTGACAGAAGATAGAATTATAGATAGCTTGTTAGCCCTGCAGGCAATTAGGGGTTAACTAGCCTAACTGACCACCTTATGTAAATTAAGATGGCTGCCGCTATTTCTAATGGCGGGAAACGGCACCCATAGCACATGCCGTTGCCTCTTCCAGCCTCCCCCTCACCTATCTCAGTAATGAAAATAATTAAGTATCCTGATGTAGTAGTCTACAGTAGTTTGCAATTAAATGGTTTCCAATGGATGCAAATTGATGATTTGGAGATGCAACTTGTAGAATTTCAAGACAGCATCTGGGCTCAGGTGTTTGTCGATTTGAGGTCAAAGCTTGAGAATCTGGAAAGGTGCCGCTTGGAGAATCAAGAGGAGTGCCACTACGAACAGGAAATTTGGAGTGCCTGGAACCGATTACCAGACACTTTTAGCACCCTGAAAAATATAGCAATGGCTTTACTCACAATTTTTCCCTCTACGTACTTTTGTGAAACCTTATTTTCAGCGTTAAATAATATCAAAACCAACAAAAGAAACAGATTGACAGATGAAGTTAGTAGCGCTTGCTTGGGCTTGAAGTGTACAAAATACCAACCTTCAATTGATGATTTAGCCAATGAAATTCAGCAACAAAAAAGTCACTAATAGGCAGGTTAGTTAAAGAATTCCCCCTCCCCCTCACTTATCTTAGTTCACGGCACCCCACACAAGTTAAATAATATCAAGACCAACAAAAGAAACCGACTGACAGATGAACAAAGAAGTCACTAAGCAGGTAAGTTAAATAATTAGTTTTTGGTTTATTAAATACAGTTATATATTACAATTATACATTTTTGTTATTTAAACTATAAATATCGTGAAATTATGTTTTTTTTCTCAAAGTGACACACCACCCGAGTTATGCTTGGTTTTTTGGCGAATTTTGACACACCAAGCTCAAAAGGTTGCCCATCACTGCCCTAAAGCATTCTTATCTTCACCCGTACCCGTCGCTGTCAGCGCTGCCTCACTGCCTGCCATTCATTCTCACAGGCAGCTCCGTTCCCGCTCCCCTTTGCCGCGTCCTCCGGCTCTCTCTGATGTACTTCCTGTTTAACAGGAAGTGCATCAGAGAGAGCTGGAGGAGTGGACGCGGCAAAGGGGAGCGGGAATGGAGCTGCCTGTGAGAATGAATGGCAGGCAGTGAGGCAGCGCTGACGGCGACGGGTACAGGTGAAGATAAGAATGCTTTAGGGAGTCAGGGACTGAGGCAGGCAAATTGCGAGGGGATGTTGGGTGGGCCCTGGCGGGGGGTTGGGGTCACGCGCGGGGGGGGGAGGGGGGCAAGGAGAGCTGCCGGTCGGGGACTCCCCGACGGAGAGAGCAGGAAGGACGGTGGGAGAGCTCCCTGGCTGCTGCGGAAGCCCTGCGTTTGTGAGGGCAGCAGCCAGGGGAACGTCAAGATTGGGCTGGGGAGGCTTAGCCTCCCCAAGCCTCTTATACGGGGCGCCTTTGCCGCTGCGCCCCTACCTTTGTTGGAGGAGGGAGGTGGCCTCCCTCCTTTTCCATCGGCGTCGCCTTGAAAATGGTGACGCCCAGCCCTGCACAGTGGGCAGGTGCCACTGGAAGAGGAGGGAGGCCACCAGACCCCATGTAGCTTGGCTCGGGTTGGGGTACTTGAGGTCTGGTGGTCCCATAGACCTCCAGCCCCTGTGTTTGACAGGTCTGGGTTTTTGACAGCAGGACCTGTCAAACAAGTGCGAGAGGATTGTGCCCAAGCGCATGCTCAAGCACAGTCTTCCCGCACTTTTACCTATGATAAGAGAGAATAGTATGCTTAAATTTCCATGCTATTATCTCTGATCATAGGGGTGGTAAAGCCCTGTGCTGTTCCAGCGCTATTTTTAGAGCGCTGTTTGGAGCAGCGCGGGGCTTTCGATCATCTGCCCATTAGAGCCTATGTTGCAATCCTTAACCAATTCTGAATACAAATATCAATAACACTACCTTTAAAAAGGCAGCAGTGAATATACACAACAGCAATAAGCATCCCATTGGAAAGACCAGGCAAGTCAAACTACAGGCCAGCAAAATCTCTTACCTGCTCGTTCACATGCGGAACATAGACCAACCCTCATCAATTACAGAATTAAGGACCAAAAATCAGAAATTGTCCTGTAGCCCGGCATCAGCCCTTTCCTTCCCTATCTCTCCATCCAGCTCTTCTTTCCCTTCCCCCGCATCCATTCCCGTAGCCCAGCATCAGCCCTTCCCTTCCCCACCATCCATCCCATAGCTAGGCATCTACCTCCCAGCCCTCCCTGTAGCCTAGCATCAGACATGCCCTAGCCTCTTACCCATACCCCCCTAGTCTGGCATCCCCTGCCTCCACCTCAAAGCACACCAGCATTAAATACAAAACCTGTTGTTTTCTTTTTTTAATGTCCTGGGTACTGCAGAGCTTACCCCCACCTAGAAACCTGCCTACATTAAATAAATATAAAGGCAAAATAGTAGAGACTATTATAAAGAACAAAATTGCAGAGCATATTCAAAAGCATGGATTAATGAGACAAAGCCAACTTGGATTTAGTGAAGGGAAATGTTGCCTCACCAACTTATTACATTCTTTGAAGGAGTGAACAAACATGTGGATAAAGGAGAGCAGGTCGATATTGTATATATGGATCTTCAAAAGGCATTTGACCAAGTACCCCATGAAAGACTCTAGAGGAAATTGGAGAGTCATGGGATAGGAGGTAGGATTTTATTGTGGATATTGGCTTTGTCTCATTATCATTCATTCACGTGTCACGCCTGAAATCAGTGTGCATGAATGCGGTTGTGCTGCTCGAATTCTGCAAGGTTACCCCTGTGGGTATTTATTTCTTTTTGCAGCTTTGTTTTTTCATCACTACATTCTTCAGTGACACATCTTTGAAACTGCATGACTTCTGACGCAGGCACTGGTTGCCGAAACACGCCCATGCCAAGTCTTTTGAGTCTTGTTTCTGTGCCATGAACTGTGTTTGATGGAATACATTGTAAGTTTGCTTGAAGATTCCGACTGGATTGGTTCTTGCTTGTTTTGACTCCCTACTATTCCACTTACATCATGCCATTTTGCAGTGACCTCGTGCTTGTAGATTCCTTTCGGGGGTTCAGTAATCCATCCACCATTACACCATTTTAATAACATTGATGGAAAGAAATACAGAACTTCAAAAGTTTGTTGAAATGTGTTTTGGATTTTATTTAATATATAAATCCACTAAAGTGCAAGCTGAGCAATTTCTGCAATCAGGGTATTAGAAAAGGTCAAATAACTTCCAGTAATCTAATTACAATGAAACTGAAGGCGTCAGTATTCTGTAGGCTTAAATGTACTGTATCTTACATAAGTACATAAGTAGTGCCATACTGGGAAAGACCAAAGGTCCATCTAGCCCAGCATCCTGTCACCGACAGTGGCCAATCCAGGTCAAGGGCACCTGGCACGCTCCCCAAACGTAAAAACATTCCAGACAAGTTATACCTAAAAATGCGGAATTTTTCCAAGTCCATTTAATAGCGGTCTATGGACTTGTCCTTTAGGAATCTGTCTAACCCCTTTTTAAACTCCGTCAAGCTAACCGCCCGTACCACGTTCTCCGGCAACGAATTCCAGAGTCTAATTACACGTTGGGTGAAGAAAAATTTTCTCCGATTCGTTTTAAATTTACCACACTGTAGCTTCAACTCATGCCCTCTAGTCCTAGTATTTTTGGATAGCGTGAACAGTCGCTTCACATCCACCCGATCCATTCCACTCATTATTTTATACACTTCTATCATATCTCCCCTCAGCCGTCTCTTCTCCAAGCTGAAAAGCCCTAGCCTTCTCAGCCTCTCTTCATAGGAAAGTCGTCCCATCCCCACTATCATTTTCGTCGCCCTTCGCTGCACCTTTTCCAATTCTACTATATCTTTTTTGAGATACGGAGACCAGTACTGAACACAATACTCCAGGTGCGGTCGCACCATGGAGCGATACAACGGCATTATAACATCCGCACACCTGGACTCCATACCCTTCCTAATAACACCCAACATTCTATTCGCTTTCCTAGCCGCAGCAGCACACTGAAACTTGAATATTTTTGAATTCCTTAATGGAAATTGCATTTCTAGGCTCTAATTCTCTCTCTATTTTTTTTTTTACTACTAAGATGGATATTTTTGGCTGCAATTAGCTCAGTAGGGTGAATGAATTGAAGGTATTATCATCCATTTTGTATTCACCTCAGTTTCTTCAAGATGAACTAGTGATGAGAACTGTTTCTACTTTTATCCTCAAGCTTCAGTCAGCATTTCACATTAACCAGAAAATAGCTAAATACATTCTGACTGGACCCCGACTTCTAAAGAAAAAAAAATGTTGCCTTCATTAGATGTTAAAAAGGTCATTAAAATTCTGCTTGGACAAGAATATATTTTCAGAAAATCAGAGCAGCTTCTTTGCAATAACAGACATAGCAAGTTGGAATTAATGACGAATTGAAGCCTACAGGAGAATTCAGAATACACTTCAGGGCCCTTTTACTAAGGCGCTGAAAAATGGCCTGCGCTGGTGTAGGCGCATGTATTGGATGCGTGCAAGTCCATTTTTCAGCGTACCTGCAAAAAGGCTTTTTTTTGCCGAAAATGGACTTGTGGCAAAATAAAAAGCAGCTCGTGTCCATTTTGGGCCTGAGACCTTACTGCCTCCCATTGGTCTCACGGGTCAACTGGGTGGTAATCGTCAGCGTGCGTACACTGCCGATTACTGACTGATTAGCACCATGTGGTAGAAAATAGAAATTATTTTCTGCTGCCACGTGAAAATTTGAATTACTGCTCGGGGCACGCGGTAGCTGGGCAGTAGTTCTAATTTGATGTGCGTTGTACAATTTGTATTGTCTGGTGAGTTCTCTTTTGAAGACACATTTGTTAAATTAAGATTTTACCTTTCAAAAATAGTGCAACGGATGGAGTGAAATCATTTGAAATTGAACATTTCGAAAACTCATAAGTACATAAGTAATGCCACACAGGGAAAAGACCAAGGGTCCATCGAGCCCAGCAGTCTATCCACGACAGCGGCCAATCCAGGCCAAGGGCACCTGGCAAGCTTCCCAAACGTACAAACATTTTATACATGTTATTCCTGGAATTATAGATTTTTCCCAAGTTCATTTAGTAGTGGTTTATGGACTTGTCCTTTATGAAACTGTCTAACCCCGTCTAATTCTTTTCCTCTCTGGCACAAAAGGAGTATGTTGTCCTAAGGTTTTTAACATGGACTCTGTCAATATCCCCATTGATCATCAGATTAGAAACTTGGGGTGCAACGTGACACTGCACTATCTATGAAAAATCAGGTTGGAAATATAATAGCAAAGGTATTTTATAAATTAAGGGTTGTATGGCATATTACATCACTTGTCTCTGCCGAAAACTTTCGTAAAATTGTGCAGTCTGTAGTTTGTCTACTGTTAGATTACTACAATGGCTTGTTAATGGGGAATACCGGTACTATGCTGAAGGCGTTACAAGTTGTTCAGAATACTATAGCCCGAGTGATTAAAGGAGGTTCCCGCTGTGATCATGTTACTCCAATTTTGAAATCGCTGCACTGGCTTCCTGTAAAATTTCGTATTGAATTTAACATTTTACTGTTAGTTTTTAAAATATTAAATGGTAATATCTCACCAACTCTTAGTGCCACTCTAAGATGCTATCAACCTGCTCCTTCTCCGCGATGATCTCAGAAACAGCTACTTGATGTGCTTTCATTTCATCAGGTTTATTTGGAAGAATGTAGATCCTCTATTTTTTTATATCAAAGGGTCAAAATTATGGAATGCGCTGCCCATTGAAATTCATTTAATATAGAATATGGATCAGTTTTAAAAAACCTTTAAAAACTCATTTATTTTTTCAGGCCTTTGGTTCCCTTGATGTATGATATTATTTTATACTACACAAATCTAAACTGCTGTATGTTTTATTGTTAGAGTAATATAGTAATTTTTATAGCTTGTCGAGTAAAGAAATAATTTTTATTGTTTTGTCTTTTTATACTTTGTATGTGGCTCGTTCCCCTCTTAGACTCTTGCAGATATAGCGGGTTATAAATAAAGTTTTATTATTATTATTATTAGTAGTAGTAGTATTATTAAAAGGGCCCCTTCGTAAAAACTTCTAAGTGCACTAAAGCAGTGTCTGCTTCATTTCAGGCCATACCTAATGTTTCAGTAGAAAACATAAGGTAGAAAAAACTGAGTCGAGTTTATATTTCACAAGATACTGAAAGCAGGATATGGGAGCAATTCCACAACTTGGTACCTCATTCTAGGCACCCCAGTTCGACATGCTGAGTGCCAGAATTCTGTTATAGAACATTGGTGTAAGTCAACATTGGTGCACCTAAACGTAGGTGACAATAGTTACTTTGTGTTTATGGCAGGTGCAACTGTTAGTGCCTAAGGGGCCCTTTTACTAAGCCGCGTAAGCGTCTACGTACGCCCAACGTGCAGTAATTTTATTTTTGTCGCGTGTTCGATACACACGGTTGAAAATAATTTTTATTTTCTGCCGCGCGTATCGGACGCATGCCAAGTGGCATTTGGCACGCGTAGGTCATTACCGCCCGGTTACTATGTGAGACTTTACCACTAGGTCAATGGCTGGTGGTAAGGTCTCAGACCCAAAATGGACGTGCGGCAATTTTCATTTTGCCGCACGTCCATTTTCGGTAAAAATGTAAAAAAGGCCTTTTTGATAGGTGCGCTGAAAAATGATTCTGGAGGCGCCCAAAACCCACGCCTACATTACCGCGGGCCATTTTTCAGTGCACCTTAGTAAAAGGACCCCTAAGTGTGCTGTGAGTAACATACAGCATTCTGCAAGTTGCATGCATAATTGAGAATCATTACCATTCCTCCCCTCCATGCATATGCACCCTCTCATTTACATACTATGTGTTTTGTGCATGTCAGTTATAGAATAGCACCTAGCACTTATGGATGTAAGTATATCTTATTCACAGGGCTTTTATTTGAGCCAGCACCTTTCCCACAGCTGCAGCGCAAGACCTTTGTTCCCTTCCCCCTCAGTCTTTTTACCTTCTTGCTCACCTCTGCTGTCACAGAAGTAAAAATAAAAAGCAGTATGGGGCCTTTTACAGCCTGTATCCATGCTCAGCTTCAGCTGATCCCACCTCCATCTACACAGGATGTGTGTGTCAGGGGTGTGATGGTCCTGTTCTGCTTTTTTAGTTTTACTTCTGTGATGGCAGCGGTGAAAAAGGGGGAAATGGACCAAGGGAGAAGTGATCAGAGGGACAGTGATAGATGGGCAGGGTGGAGGAGTGAGGAAGAAATGCTGGACAGGAGAGGAGGGAATGAAGGAAAAGGCAGGAGGATTATGAACTTCAAGTGGAAAAGAGAGGGGAGATACTAGAATGGATGGAGGGGAGAGGAGAGGACGAGAAGAGAGATGGGAAATTCTGTACATCGATGGAAGGTAGGGGAGAGGAGGGGAAGAGAAAGGGGAAATGTTGCATATAGATGGAGATGAGAGGAAGGGAAGAAAGAGAAGAAAAGCTACACATGGATGGAGGTGCTGACTATACATCTTAGATGGACCAGTGCTGACTATACATGAATTAGTGCTAGTATTCCATGACTTTAAGCACACAATTGGCACCTAATTTTCGGCCCCTGGTTATAGAATAAGGGGCTTGGGCAGACGCAATCTTTGAATCAGTAAAACCCATCCTACAAAATATCACTGAAGTAAAATCAAAGAGTAGCATTTATTAAAAGGTGTGTTAAAATTTTTCTATTGCATTAACATACTATCTATTCCATCTATGGGATAATCAATGCTAGCATTTACTAAAGGTAAGAAAAAGGATAGAAGTTCTTTATTCTCTTGATACTATTTGACCAGTAGTTTCTGGTCTTTTTAAAGTTGAGATTATTGTGGAAAGTATTTTCATTCTGTATTGCAGCTTCTTGCCTTGTGGGGTTTGACTATTGCAATGTAATTTATCATGGTGTCCTTGCTTAGGTGCTGAAAATCTTACAAATGATACAAAATGCTGCTTTGTGGCTGCTAAGTGGCTGTTCATTTAGAGAGCACGTTAAACCCTACTTGAAATGTTTGCATTGGCTGCTAGTGGCAAAGCATACTTCATTTGAGTATTTAGATTTTTAAATCACTAGCTGGAAGTGTTCCTGAGTGTCTGAGAAGACTTTTGAAACCAAATGAATCTTCGTTAATTTGCACTCTACTGGAACACTGAGATTGATGATTCCTTCTGTGTCCCGAGTTAGACTTATAAGAACATGTGCTATGGTCTTTTCAGTAATAGGGCCACTTTTTTTGATTCTGTCAAGTGAAGATCTTAGGATTGCCAATGATTGCCTGTTTTTAATGGAAACTGTTAAAAATGTTTTTACTTGTTTGGGTTTTGGGGACAAACTGTAATTTTCCCTTTCTTAAACCATAGACGTTATGGGACTCATTTTCAAAGTACATGGACGTCTCAAAATGGCCAAAAAACAAAACAAAAAAACATCCATCTGCCATAAACGTCCAGATTGTGATTTTGGAATGGCAGATGTTCTTTAGACATAGACATAGACTTTGTGGGAGAGAAATTTTAGATTTCTCAGACCCCTTGTAAATCTACACAGGACCAGAGGAGAAAATTCCTGACAATGTACAAGGAGGTTTGTTTTATTGGGGGGGGGGGGGGGGGGGGGGGGAGCAGGTTCAAAGTTTTGCCCAGATGTCATAAACAGTACTTTTTGAATAATTATTACATAGAAACATAGAAACATAACGGCAGATCTCTCTATATAAAAAGCAACACCAACATTCTATGAAGCCTCCAGCCCGAAGTGTGAAGAGGCCGAGATATCCGGTTTCCCTATGAGTGTCTGCCCCGCCCTCTCTGTAACACAGTCAGTGAAGGAAAACAGCAGAGCACGAAATCAAATCGCTGGCTCTGTAACAGTGAAGGACTTAGAGGGGGGAGGGGAGAGAGGCCAGAGGGCAGGGACACACACACTCCCACATGCACACAGAAGAAAACATTGCTAGCCCCCGTTTCATTTGCATCAGAAACGGGGCTTTTTTACTAGTAAGGGCCATATGGCCCATCGGGTCTGCCCATCCTCAGTAACCACTAATTCTTCCTTTTCCTAAGAGATCCCACGTTACATTTCCTTTCTTTCCTTCTCTTTTTCTAGTATCTCTGTATTCTATAAAAGTTGTTTGTCTGCATTTGACCAATAGTCCAAAACCTAGAGGTATTCATTTTAAGCCCTAATGCTAACATGCCAAGTCACAAGCATTCAACGTGTGACATATGCAATTGGTCCCCTTCTCTAGCTCACACGTTTAAGGAGCCTAATGTCATGCACCTCTTGCCATCTGCATTCTGGTACCATCCTCTTAAGTTCTTCTTGCAGTGCAGCACAATCAGCAAGAGCAGGCTACTGAAGGAAGGCCCTGAGATTGGCTGAAACAGCCTACTATTCTGCAATAGCTACTTCAACCAATCCCGAGGGCCTTCCTTCAGCTGCGTCCGGGGTTGGATGAAGCAGCCTGCTACTCAACAATAACAGGCTGCTTCAGCCAATCCCATTGGCCTTCCTTCAGCTGTGTCCCGCCTTTGCTGAGGGAAGGCCTCAGGATTGTCTGAAGCAGCCTGCTATTTCTGAGGGTGCCAGCACTGCACAGATTAATCAGGGAAGAAGAATTTAAGAAAGAGGAGAGGTACAGGCAGAGCTGTCAAGGGGTCCCAGTTTTTGAGAGGGAGATTTTAATACATGACCACAGCCCCGCCCCACTTTGCATTGGCTCCACCCACTCTACATGGCCCCACCCCCTGGCACACCTCAAACCCACTGCCATTTCAGAAACTATTTTATTTAATAGCCTAATACCCTTTTCAATTAGTTTTCAGAGGCCAAAACCTCCTACCTCAGGTCAGTATAATGCTGTTATGGTATCCTCTCCTGACCAGAGGAAGGAAGTGTTGGTCTTGTGATAAAGTCACCTCCAGGATAGTTGGGTTAAGGCAGTTTCAGTCTGAAATACAAGTCCCAGAAGGCATTGCAGGCAAGGAGCCAGAGGGGGAGATGAAGAACCCGGACTCGACTCCTAGCTGCAATCAGGGAAGACATGGGTGTAATCTGGCAGGTTGTGTAGAGTGGCTGCCACTAGGCGGAAAGAGAGTTGGGAAACCCTGTGTGCAGGAGCTCATCATTGGTCTCATTAGTCTAATGCTCAAGTCAGCTGGTTTGAGGTGTGAGGAAGCTAACGGAAGGAGAATGATTGGTTGTGGTAGCTGAAGCCAGGGATTGATTAGGCAGGTGGGAAGGAGTCCCAGGAGTTGAGTTCAGTTCAGGAGAGGGAAGCAGAAGGAGAGAAGGAGTTGCAGGCTGAAAACCCTTGGGCAAGGAGGTCCCTAAAGTACTGGCAGTTACAGGCTGAAAATCCTTGGGCAGGGAGGTCCCTAAAGTACTGAAGCAGGCTGAGATTCCTTGGGTGAGAGGAAGTCCCAAAAGTATTGAATTCACTGTGAAGCTGATGCAGGGGAAACCCTTGGGTAGAAGGAGTCCCTAAAATATTTATTTATTTATTTATTTATTTATTGCATTTGTATTCCACATTTTCCCACCTTTTTGCGGGCTCAGTGTGGCTTACAATACATTATGAATGATGGAAATACAGTTTGTTACAATTCGGTTATGGATTACATTGTGAAGAGTTATACGAGACAAAATCAAAGTATCGTTAAGGAATATATCAATGGAAAAGAACATTGAAACATTGGGAAGGAAAACAACGGGAAACTAAAGGGCAATATATAATAACGAAAAGCATATATATATATATATGTTTTTCATTATTATATATTGCCCTTTAAATGTTCTTTTCCATTGATATATTCCTTAACGATACTTTGATACTTTGATTTTATATATTGAACTCTCCTGAAGGTAAAGAGGATAGAAGGTAGAAAATGCTGCTTGGTGACTGAACTGTGATGATGAACTGAAAGAACTGTTTGTCTTGGGAATTGAATTACTGTTTATTGTGCACTGGATATAGAACCCAGACTGGAGCCTGTAAGCCTGTATTGAATCCTGGTATGTGCTATGCTGCTGTTGGAACTGTGTACTAGAAACCTGCATGGAATAAAAGTCCTTAAGATTGAAGTTACTGGTGGACATCTATTTCTTCATTGTGCCGGGAGCCTGTGGCTGGAGGAGATTGTTCTATCCTTGGCTGCACAAGAGAGGTACCTGGTTACAGTCTCTGAAACTAATCAAAAATGTTTTAAAATCAGTGAAGGTATCACCTTATTTTCTATTTTGTGTTTTATTTGCATTGATTAAACTTTATTAACACAGCTACCATATTACTTTATCCTAAATTAAACATACAATTATTTTCTTTACCTTTGTTGAATGGCCATTTACTTTTTCTAAATGTGTTGCTCCCAGTCTCTTTCTGCTTTCCTTCGTCTTCTCTTAACTCTTTTGCCAGTGTTTCCTGGCCATTTGTCATTTTTCTCTCCTTTTTCTTTGTTTTCTTCAATATTTTTCTGCCTCTCTCTCTCTTTCTGTCCAGATTTAATTCATTCTTACTATCCATTCTTTTATTTCCTTCTTTTTACTTCATCTACCTATGGCTTTTCATCTTTTCCTCACCCTCGTTCTCCCCGTGCCCCTTCCTCTTATTCTCCAGTGTTTCACTACTCCCCTTTTCCATCCAGCAGCTCTCCTCTTTCTCTCCCCACCCTTCCAGTGTGTCCCCTCTTTCTTTCTGCATCCTTCCATCCAGTGTCTCATCTTTCTCCCTACCCTTACATCCAGCGTCTTCCCTTTCTCTCCCCATCCTTCCACCTATCTATCCTCTCTCCTGATCCTTCCATCTAATGTCTCTCTCTCCCTCCTCTTTCTATCCAGTGTCTCTCTACCCTTTTCTGTTCAATGTCCCTTCTCTCTCTACATCATTCCAGTCTCTCCCCTTTCTCTCTGCATCCTTTAATCCATCTCCCCTCTTTCTCTCCCTATCCTTCCGTCCAGCATCTTTCTCTCCCCATCCTTCCATCTGTTTTCCATCTTTCTCTCCCAATCCTTCCATCCATCTACCCCTTCTCCCAATCCTTCCATCCAGTGTCTCTCTCTCTATCCCCTTTCCACCCAGTGTCTCTCTCTCTGCCCTTTTACATTTATCATTTCCTCCCTCTTTCTCCCCATCCTTCAATGTCTCTTCTGTTTCTCTCCCCACCCTTCCTTCCAGCGTCTTCCCTCTTTCTGATCTCAGCCAGGATCCCCCCTCTTTCTCCCCATCCTTATCACCAGCAGCTTCTCTCTTTCTCCAGCCCTTCTCTATCTCCCCTCCTTCTCTCCCCACTCTCTCTATTTTACCTCCTGCCTCCCGCTCCTCCTTCCACCCGATCTTCATTTCCTGGCCACTGCTGCTTCTCCTGTTGAGCAGCAGCGGCCACGACAAGAAAAAAAAGAGCTAACAAACAAAAACAAATTTAAAAAAGCAAGCACAGTACCGCAGACAGCCTTCAGGCTATCTCCTCTCACGTCACTAGAGCAGGAAGTTGAGATCGACTTTCTGCTATGCTGCGCTCCTCCGGGGACAGAGAGAGGAGAGAGGAGCAGCTGCAGAGCCGACAGCCAATGCCTGAAAGCTCCCTACATACTGCGCTTGCTTAAAAAAAAAATTTTTGTTAGCTCTTTTTTTTTGTCGCGGCCACTGCTGCTTCTCCTGTTGAGCAGCAGTGGCTGGAAATGGAAGAGGTAGCTAGCGCCGCGTGTTTCAGTGGGAGACTTTCCCACTTTGGCAGGAGTGTGGAAGATGACCCGCCAAAGCAGGAGTCTCCCGCTGAATGCGGAAGACTTGGCAAGTCTGCACAGAATTGTGGGTGATGGGGGAGGAGAAAGAGGGAGAGATGCTGCATTGGGAAGTGGGAGCAGGAAGGACACAGGTGCTGCATCATGGGGGGGGGGGAGGAATGAGGGAGACTGAATTGTGCAGGGTGGGACAAGGAGGTAGACAGGTGCTGCTTTGGGGGTGGGGCAATGAAGGAGACATGTGCTGAATTGTGCTTTTGGATCTTAATTACCCACTTGGAGCCATTTCTGATTGCCTCCTATGACATTTAAACCATTTTTAATGTTAGAATATGGGGTTTGTTGCAGCTGTGCAGCTAAAGGTGGGTCTGGGAAGGCTGTGGAGCCCCCTTCTATTCTCTTTGGAATCAAGCTCACCCACCCAGCAGCAGTGGCACAGACCAGTGAAAGGAAAACGGGAAGGAAGTCAACCTTTGCATTGTCTAGTGTTCACCAATGTTAGCCTTGGGCCCCATTAAAAAGTCAATCCTTGCTATGTTACCAGTCTGTTGGTCTCATCAATGAAACAGTAAAACATGTGTGGAAGAAGTGGCATAACATAGTTCACTTAAAATTTTTTATTTATTTATAACGTTTCCAAAAATACAAGTATAAACCCTCAATCATCCAGCCCACTGTTCACTTAAATATATCCCTTGTATCACTTTCTGCTCATGTGTGCAGAGTTCAGGTAGCAACACTGGTCCCTAGCTTTTTTTGCAGGTTTTGTTATCTTTTATTAGGCAAACATAAGAATGTTGCAAAGATAATGTACAGCAAGTCTGAAGGAAGGCATTATTGCTAGTGTATGCTGGGGCCGGAAATAATTTTTTTTGACTCCTTAAGAGTACATTTTTGAATTGTGAATCATGCAATGATGATGCAGTGCACCAAGGATATGAATGCTGTCCTGATTATGATGTCTCCGGAACAAATAATTAAGCTGCTAAGTGCTCCAATGCCAGCTTTCCTAGTCCATGATTAGTCCTGCAGGTCCCTTGCCTCTTACTCATCATTTAAGAACTGAAGCTGAAAAGCAGAAAAAAAAGAATGCTTTCAGATTATGTACTGTCCGCCAAAGAAAAAGAGCATACGTAAGGAAAGCACTGAAGACCCATCTCTTCAAGATAGCCAACCCTAACGATTCAACCTAACCAAAACTTGCCCGCATGGTTCTTATTGACATGTTTTTACATTGACCATGTTTCCATTATCCTTATTGCTACCCCATATCCATTCCTTTCCATCTTTCTATACCTACCTCCCAATGCTCAATTCCTTATGCACCCAATTTCTCTTATGTTTAATTTACTTATCCGTTAACCCCATTAATTTTGTGTTCATTACAAACTGTATATTCTTTTTACGAATTTGTAATTCTTTATATTGTTATTATGTAAGCTGCATTGAGCCTGCCATGTGTGCGAAAGTGCAGGGTGCAAATGTAATAAATAAATAAATAAATAAATAAAATAAACATAACAAGCCATACTGGGTCAGACCAATGGTCCACCTAGACCAGCATGTGGATAAAGGTGAGCCGGTTGATGTAGTGTATCTAGATTTTCATAAAGCTTTTGTTAAAGTTCCTCATGAGAGACTCCTGAGAATGTTAAAGAGTCATGGGATAGAAGGCAAGGTTTTGGTGTGGATTAGGAATTGGTTATTGGACAGAAAACAGAGGGTAGGGTTAAACGATCATTTCTCTCAATGGAGGAGGGTGAACAGTGGAGTGCTATAGGGATCTATACTGGGACCGGTACTATTTAGCATATTTATAAATGATATAGCATGATTATAAATGGAAATCGGAATGTCGAGTGAGGTGATTAAATTTGCAGATGACACAAAACTATTCAAGGTTGTTAAAACTTGTGCAGACTATGATATTGCAGGAAGACTTTAGGAAATCAGAAGACTGGGCATCCAAATGGCAGAAGAAATTTAATGTGGACAAATGCAAGGTAATACACATTGAAAAGAATAATCCAAATCATAGTTCTCTGATACTAGGGTCCACCTTGGGGGTCAGCACTCAAGAAAAAGATCTAGGTGTCATTGTAGATAATACACTTAAATCTTCTGCTCAATGTGTGTCTGTGGCCAAAAAAGCAAATAGGATGCCAGGAATTATTAGGAAAGGGATGGTAAATAAGACCAGAAATGCTGTAAAGCCTCTGTATCGCTCCATGGTGTGACCTCACGTTGAGTACTGCGTTCAGTTCTGGTCACCGTATCACAAAAAAGATATAGCGGAATTAGAAAAGGTTCAAAAAAGAGTGACCAAAATGATAAAGGGGATGGAACTACTCTCATATGAAGAAAGGCAAGAGATTAGGGCTCTTCTACTTGGAAAAGAGACGGATGAGGGGAGATATGATTGAGGTCTACAAAATCCTGAGTGGTGTAGAACGAGTAGAAGTAAATCAATTTTTTACTCATTCCAAAAGTACAAAGACTAAGGGACACTCGAGGAAGTTACATGGAAATACTTTTAAAACAAATCGGAGGAAATATTTTTTCACTCAATGAATAGTTAAGCTCTGAAACTCTATGCCAGAGGATGTATTAACAGCGGTTAGCGTATCTGGGTTTTAAAAAGGTTTGGACAAGTTCTTGGAGGAAAAATCCATAGTCTACTATTGAGACAGACATGGGGAAGCAACTGCTTGCTCTGGGATTGGTAGCATGGAGTAAGGACAGGCTGTCTCGTTGATTGGTGCGACAACAACCCCTTGAGAAAGCCGAGTTATGTGAAACAGGCACCTGTTGGGGAGAGTTCCGCACTTCAAATTAAAAGCTAAGTTGAGCTGTTTTTTTAGCACAATCACAGCCTTTGCAAATTGTCAGACTGTTTCACTGTGAAGCTCCTGATGTGTATGCAGTATCAAGCATAGCCGTACATTAGGCATTGATAGAAGAGTAACATAAGGATAAAAAGGATTTTAAAAAATGTAAAAAAATAGTAACTAAGGAGGTTGGTAGGGCGAGTCAATGATTACAACTGTCGCAAAATAGGGGCACATAAGTATTAAGATTGAACCCCAGCGACCTATGAGACTTCCCTACTTTCAACAATGCCATGTTGATTGCATACGTTTATGAGTTCTACTAAGTAGTGAGAGGTATGTTTACCATATTATAGTAGAATATTGCCATTGCTAGTAGATAGTATCCTAGAAATAAGCAGTGGATTTTCCCAAGCCCATCTTTTAGGAAAGTATCTAAACTGTTTTTAAACCCTGCTAAGCTAACTGCTTTTACCACATTCTCTGGCAATGAATTCTGGAGTTTAGGCCTCTAACTGTGGTAGGAACACATATAACTGATCTGTAAGTTACATTTGTAACTGTGAGCCCCACATAATGCTCTGCCCTAGTACCCTCCCTCCTTGCATTTATCTGCCATATAAATTAGGCACTGTTACAGAATTGTGCTTAAGTGCCCTGCTGGCACTTTCATTGGTAAGTATACATTTAGCTGTGTAACTGCTAGTATTCTAGAAATGTATGTATGCAAGGGGCACATAAATGCAGGTACCTAGATTCTAGAATTACCCTTCATGTGTATATCCTCTAATTAGGGAAACTGAGCAGGCAGGCAATGATCTAGCTGTGATTTTAACTCAAGTCAATAAGCACATATCAAATAGCTTTAACTAGAAAAGGTAGTTGAGTACACAAGATGTATTGTCCTTCAGAAATTCATCATAATTGGAACATGAGCAAGTAAAAGTTCCTAGAAAATCCCAAGAGCTTTGTTAGCACTTTGCAAATCAACCATACCTGGAGGGGGGGGAAAAGTCAATAAAGCAGCTGTTTCCATAGGCTTTCATTCCCCAAACAAAAGGTTAAAGTCTAATTTATTCATGAAATGCATATTATAGCTTAGAACGCCTAAGATAATTTTTTCTCTTTAATTATAGTATGGTAACCGGTGATTTTCCTGTCAGAAAAAATTAAATGTGCAAAGTAAAAGAATTAAATAAGGCAAGGAGCTAAAGTAAATCTTTACTAGAAATCAAGGGTTCAATTCATATGCTTTGGGGCTAGAAGGGAGGCTGTAACAAACAAGTATTTGGTTCGGCCAGCGCATATTTTTAGAAAGTTGCCATTCAAAACTGGAGCAGTAGCTATTTGGGAGTCCAAATATTAGCTCATTGGGCACGAATGAGTGAAGGATGAAGCATATGCCTCCTTCCTGGCTGTGGAGTACATTACATGCCTGAATTACCTATGCATGAGCCTGATTATCCCTTTTCTGATATGCTAAATCTCTTAGTTGATGGTGGTTCCTTATATAAAAATGATAGGAAAACTGTACTAGGCATAAATTAAGGGTCAGAATCTAAAAATGCCTTCCTACACTTCAGTCTCCACACTGTCTTATGTACACACTGTCTGAAACATATTTGTTTTCTCTTCTTAAGACTGAATAAGGAAACCACAGCATTCACATACTACGGAACAAACATTACCACCAGTAGTTTCAGACTGTACAAATGTCATGTGTTGTAGCTTTTCCAAGCAATAATGTATGCAAACCCTATCTCTGCTATTAATACTGCATATGAAGTGCTGTTCGGTGTTATGCAGCTGATCAGCACTAGAGGGAGATCAAGTGAGCCTGTGGAAGTTCAGAAAGGAAGTGAGTTCAGGGTAATTTTGGAACACACATGTTTTGAGGAAGCAACTGAGAAGTTCACAGATGAATACTGTTGAACACCTGGAACTAATTTGGAAAGGTGTAGAAAAGTTGGGCTGCTTGTAGAGGTAGATGGGAGGAGGAAGAGAGGTGGATGAGAAGCATTTACACATCAGCAAGACCAGTCCCTGCAATGAGGTAGCAGCTGAATGAAATGAGGGCAAAGAGCATACTTTTCCAGTTTAGGCCTTGAGCTCTGTGTCCTCCATCCATCAGGACCCTTTCTGTTATATTTTGTTGGATGGGTTTGCTATTTAATTTGTGTTTCTCCCTACAAGAAATAAAATCTGTTGTCTAGAACCTCCAGGACTTTTCTTACTGTCTATCAGGGTTTTGTTTGAGGGGGTACTTGGGGGTATTGAGTACCGGCACCTTTTCCGTTGTCTGCTAAAATTGACCCATGGTTCCCAAGTTTCAATGAAAGAGCTGAGGGTCTACACACCAATTCTGCCTTGTCATAGATTCTGTGACTGGTTGCAGGGGGTCTGGCTATTGTGGGGTGGGTTCCTCAGTGATCATCCCACTCTTGAAGGGTGGCCTAGCATGAGTACCGGCAGCTTTTTTGCTAGAAAAAACTCACTGCCGTCTAGTGAGCAACTAGCTAGCTTGGCATCTTCATACAAAGATACTGATTGCAAAGAATATAAAATGATGGCATGGTTGGTAGGATTAGACCATTTTTTTTTTCATGTGTAAGCAATATTAGGAAAAGCAGCTATGTCGGAGAATAGAGAGGCTCCAACTGAAATCAGTAGAGGTGGTCGCTATAATGGGGGCACCTTAATAATATTCAGAAAAAAGGCCCAGCGTTAATATAAACATTTCTTCTTGAATCTGTAATACTTTTTAATACAAATCTTTCTGGAAGTTTCACAAACTGGTCTGTGAAACTTCCAGACAGATATGTAATAAAGTATTAAAGATTGAAGAAGAAATGTTTATATTAGCGCTGGGCCTTTTACTGGAGAAAATAGAGAGGGGCACAGAAGAAGCTTCATACTAGTACCTCCCCATTAACATCTGCAAAAACATTAATACCCCCTCCCCCATTTCCCAAGTATAAACTAAAACGTAGTTACAACCATTGGGCCAAATATTTGAAAGCTTATTCATTTCTGGGCCCTTTTACTAAGATGCATAGTTGCCTAAGCACGTCCAACGTGTTCCAAATTGGAGCTACCACTCGGCTACCGTATGCCCTGGGCTGTAATTCCATTTTTGACGCATGTCCAAAACATTTTCTACCGCATGGTGCTTACCTGGTGATAATCGGCAGTGTATGTGTGTAGAATGCTTACCGGCCGGTTATTTCATGAGACCTTACCGCTAAGTCAGTGGGAGGCAGTAAGGTCTCAGGCCGAAAATGGACGCACACTGGTTTTAATTTTGTCGCACGTCCATATTTGGCCACAAAAAAAATGCCTTTTTTCCAGGCACGCTGAAAAAATGACCTGCGTTCATCCAAAACACGTGCCTACACCAGCGCAGGCCGCTTTTAGGCATGCCTTAGTAAAAGGGCCGCTTAGTACTTACCACTAAACAAGTGCAGCATTTGTGATTTTTTTTAAAGAGCACTATGGGGGTAGTTTTACAATTGGGTGCCTCCAATTACGCACCCCAAGGATGTGCAATGGGAGCCTGTTCTTTAATGGCATCTGGGCACTCAGATTAGAACTGTAGTGTAACCTAGTACTGGTGCATCTAACATTTTCATGCCTGCAGTTACATTATCATAGAGCTGGAAAAACAGGGCGGTTGCATAAATGTGACTGGGACATGTTAACTTCCAATATTTTGTAAGACAGAGGGAGTCCCAAGCATGCTCCAGCCATGGATACACTCCCCCTTGCATTAATTTATTTATTTGTTGCATTTATATCCCACATTTTCCCACCTATTTGCAGGCTCAATGTGGGTTACATAATACCGTAAGGCGTATGCCAAGACCGGTAGAGAAACAAATACAAGGTGATGTTATAGTTGAAGAGTTACGTTTGTTCCAGGCACAATGGGGTCGAAGAGGGAGGTTATATAGTGACCAAAACGATCTTTGGTTTTGCTGTGTTGCAGAGTGTTGGTATTTATGTTGGGTCAGTAGGGTATGCCTTTTTGAACAGGTTGGTTTTTAGTGATTTTCTGAAGTTTAGATGGTGGTAGGTTGTTTTCACTGCTTTTGGTAGTGCGTTTCATAGTTGTGTGCTTATGTAGGAGAAGCTTGGAGAAGAGACGACTGAGGGGAGACATGATAGAGGTATATAAAATAATGAGTGGAGTGGAACAGGTGAATGTGAAGCGTCTGTTCACGCTTTCCAAAAATACTAGAATTAGGGGGCATGCGATGAAACTACAGTGTAGTAAATTTAAAACAAATCAGAGAAAAGTTTTCTTCACCCAGTGCATAATTAAACTCTGGAATTCGTTGCCGGAGAACGTGGTGAAGGCGGTTAGCTTAGCAGAGTTTAAAAAGGGGTTAGCCGGTTTCCTAAAGGACAAGTCCATAAGGAATAACATGTATAGAATGTTTGTACGTTTGGGAAGCTTGCCAGGTGCCCTTGGCCTGGATTGACCGCTGTCGTGGACAGGATGCTGGGCTCGATGGACCCTTGGTCTTTTCCCAGTGTGGCATTACTTATGTACTTATGTATTTGGTGTGCCATTACAGAATAGCACTTACATGCCCTGCTGGAATATCCCTGGATAAATGTACACTTATTCTCTAATTCTATAGTGCTCAAAATTGCACATGCAAATTTGGGCACACGCTCAAATTGTGTGTCCTTAATGTTAATGAGCCAATTAGCTCAATAATTGGACACTAATAATTATCAGCTCTAATTGTCATGAATTAGACTTTACACGTGCATCTTTACAGTCGGTATTCTATAAAGACATGCACGTAACATTTTCCGTGCAGATCTGAAAAGTGATGGCCATAGGAGGGGCATGGGCAGGTGGTATCAGGCGAGTTCCCACCCAGACAGTTCCCACCCATCAATTCCCCCCGAGACAATTCCCACCTAGGAGAATTCTCCCTAGGACAATTCCAACTTAACAGGGACATTTCCCACCCTCCTTAGCCCTTTTTTTTTTTTTTTACCAACCATAGCTTCTTTCTTGAATTGGGTCCCATAAGTCCTGGTGGTGCTTTTTTTTTTTTTTTTACAGCGTCTGGAACAAGGAGGTTAGAGCACCTTATGGATGTACACAGAGGACATATAATAACGGAACAACTTTTCATAGGTAGAGTAGTAATTTGTTATAAAATGTAATCAGTGTGTCATTTGAGAGGCTGAATTAGGTTGAAGCCACATTTGGGGGGTGTGGGGGACATCCCCCCCCCCCCACATGAACTGCAGTTTGTATTTATCTATTTACTTATTTATGACATTTAGAGCCCTGATTAAACATGAATTAGGTTGAAACCCAGTTGGGGGGGTATATGGGGGACATCCCCCCCCCCACACACATGAACTGCATGTCTGGAAGGGGAAAGGGATGTGTAAAAGGTAACGTTGGGGGGGGGGGGTAAGGGATACTGCCCCCCCCAAACAATCTGGAAGAGAAAAGGGAGGGAGATTACGTGTTCTAGTGTGTTTTGTATTTTTTGGGTTATGGGTGGGAATTGTCCTCCCTGGTGTGGTTGGAATTGTCCAGATGGGAATTGGTGGGTAGGAAATGTTTAGGTGGGAACTAACCTAAAACTGGGCAGATCAGGGCTGTATTTCTAGGATTTGCGCACAGTGTTATAGAATTTGGGAGATCCGTGCATAATTTGGGTGTGGGGATTTCCACCAGGGTTCAGTTGGTGTAAATCCTCAGGCCAAAAATTCAGCACGAAACCTGGCGCTGTTTTTTTTTTTTTATAAATGGCACCCAACTTTATGCAAGAAACAGGCACAGCAAACAGGAAGAACCTCTATGTATATAGTACAGTAACGAAGGAGTAGAGGCTGGCCAACAGACAATCCAACACTGGAGGTGGTGCTTTAAACACACCAAAACACGGACCATGTCGGGTCCCTTGTGTCCAAGCAGTGAATAAAGCATC
Organism: Microcaecilia unicolor; assembly: GCF_901765095.1. Lineage (NCBI taxonomy): Eukaryota > Metazoa > Chordata > Amphibia > Gymnophiona > Siphonopidae > Microcaecilia > Microcaecilia unicolor. The sequence continues at coordinate 260,352,550 of NC_044033.1, read as the reverse complement.
TTTTAAAACATCACCTCCTGTGTTGGATTGTCTGTTGGCCAGCCTCCACTCCTTCGTTGTTGCCCAACTTTGAGCACCATTTATAGAATAGCACTTAGTGTTTTTTTTTTGGTACCCAGATTTGGGCACCATTTATAAAATCGAGTCCTTAAGGTGCATAAGTGCTAGTATTCTATACATTATGTGTGCAAGGGGTAGGGTTACCATATGGCTCCAGAAAAAGGAGGACACATTGATCCAGTCCGGGTTTTGCTTCCATTGAAAGCAATGGAAGTAAAACCCAGACTGGCTCAATCTGTCCTCCTTTTTCTGGAGTGTAACAAAGAGAGGGAACTAAGCACAAAACAAAGTCCAAGCAAAAAAAAACAGCACAAAGGGCCTTTAAAAACGAAAGGGACACAAAACTTATATTGAAAAAACTTTTAATGATCAAATTTGATTGGAGGAAGACCTGACACGGGCCGTGTTTCGGTGCTACCGCACCTGCGTCAGGGGTCACACCAATGACAGGGAGGCTTATACAGACAAATTCAGACATTCACTCTTAAGGTGTGTGTGCTCAATATTTCATGATGTATGGAAGAACACATTTATAGACAACTTTGAAATTCAACAGATGTTCTGAATTTGTGTATATAAGCCTCCCTGTCATTGGTGTGACCCCTGATGCAGATGCAGTAGCACCAAAACACGGCCCGTGTCGGGTCTTCCTCCAATCAAATTTGATCATTAAAAGGTTTTTCAATATAAGTTTTGTGTCCCTTTCATTTTTAAAGGCCCTTTGTGCTGTTTTTTTTCTCCTTTTTCTGGAGTCATACGGTAACCCTAGCAAGGGGCACGTAAATGCAGGCACCTAGATTTTACATTATGTTTCCAAAAAAATATATACAAAGCTTGTTTTCTGCATAACTGTCAAAACTTGACCAATTTCAATAAAATTTGGGATATATCATCCTGAATACATTTGCAATAAGCCTACATTCACACTGGCTACCTCACCTTAACAACATCATCTTAGTACATGGTTCTTCAACTGTCACAATGTTTTCTTCAGTGCGAACTGATCAGGCCCTACCGCTTCCTAACTGGCAATTAGTCGAACCTGTTTCTAGCAATTTTTGAAAACATATTCTATGCTTACCCTTTTCTACCTCTTTTTTGGAAACTCTTGCACCACTCTATGAGAACCATAACCTTTCTCCAGATATAAAGTTATAGTAAGGATCAGATCCTCCTGATGGAAAACCATAGTAACTGTTTATGTTTAAAACAAAATGGCTTCTGAGCATATCAGGACAATAAATGCTAGGTGGTGCCGATGTCATTTAGGTGAAGTGGCCAGCATATATGTGTTTATTGCAAACTTATTCAGGAATGATTTATTCCAAATTTTATTGAAATTGGTCAAGTTTTGACAGAGTTATGCAGTTATGTATAGCTTTTTTTGAAACATAGTATAGAATTGTCCTTCACACATATACCCAGGGATTCCATACACGCCAAAATCTAAGCATATCCTGTAACAACGTGCGTAACTTAATTGGCTTAACAAGTTGTTAACAGCACTTAACAATCGATAATGAGCACTAATTGGCAATAATTAGAATTTATGCACACAACTCCCTAAGCATATTCTCAAATGCACTGCACTTAAATTTTAATGCGCACAGGCAAAAAGGGATGTGGTTATGGGTGGGGAATTGGGCGTTTCAAAATTTACACACGTTGTTATAGAATATGACCTGTAGGAGTATTTCCCTGTGTGTCTCATCTTGCGGGCCTTGGCCTGTATAATCCTATGACAGCAAAATGGAGGCTGTAAACTCTGACCCGCACATCTCTGTGTCAGCAAGAAACAGCTTTGCAGCTTGTGGAAAATTACAGCAGAAGCTCAACTCCAAGGACATGCTGTGGGCAAACCAGGCCCCCCTTATCTCCTTGAGAGGCTGGCTCCAGCAAGGTGGGTGAGAAACAGAAAATGCATACCAAAATGTAACAACTTGAAGGTCAAGAACAACGAACTGTTCTTGCCAAGCAGTGAACCGAGGAAGATCCAGATTGGTCCCGGCTGGTCACCTGTGCATCAGGGACTGAGGAGAGCGGGAACAAGGAGAAAGGAGTTAGCTGGAAGCCTTGGAAGAAGGTGGAGGTGGAAAGAAGACCAGTGAGACCTAATAAGGTCCACCAACTGATGAACTGTGTATCTGGAGGAAAGTATCATGGTTCAGCTGTACCAGCCCTGAGTGACCTGTGCCCTCCTTGTCTGCTGCAGAGTTCCCTTCCAGTTCAGACTGAGACTCACTGTGAATCTGGCTCGAGTCTGAGGAGTATCCTGTGCTAATCCTGAGAGACTGCCACGAAGGTCAGCTTGATGAGAGACACAGTGATCTATTTCCTAGCAGTCTGGGGCTAGTTAGTGGTAATTACCTGAGCAAAGGCTGGTGGCGTCACACTTGTGATCAGGAGAAGCTGCTAATAACTGTACTACCTCATAACATAGTGTGACTTATCAGTGGTGTAATATTATCTGGTAACCAGTAAGAATTAGTGTTTAATAGTGTGACGTATGAGTTTAATTTTTATCAGCCAGTAATTGTGTATTCAGCCAAAGCTTTGCAGAGTTCTATTTTGTATACATTACCTATATTTTCTTACCTGATATACTATAATAAATCTAATATATATATCAGCCTGCGTTTTCAGTTGCAGTTCTTTCTAACGGAAGCATTTGGCTAGGTTCCAAGGTTCCCACCCCTAGACCTAGTACAGGATTATTTGCTTGCAGATACTTCTGCTTGGGGAACCTGGACACAGGTAATTTATTATCTGTGATTATCCTACAGGCCCTCTGCATCTAAATCTACATGCCAGGATTTACGCCACATTTTTGTTGGTGTAAATGGAGACACATAGTTTTAGGGACTAGGATATTAACTAAGTGTATTCTATATACTACTACTACTACTACTACTACTATTTAGCATTTCTATAGCGCTACAAGGCGTACGCAGCGCTGCACAAACATAGAAGAAAGACAGTTATACCGCGCCTAAATCTAGGCCCATACCATGGATTCTATATAGTGTACCTAGAGATCTGCTCCAAAATCCAAGCATGTTTTATTTATTTATTTTTGTTACATTTGTATCCCACATTTTCCCACCTATTTGCAGGCTCAACGTGACTTACATAGTATCGTACAGGCGATCGCCAATATTGGTATGAACAAATACAGAGTGATGTTGTAGTAGAAGATGGTTCATGTGTTACAGACACATTAGGGAATCGTAAGGGGGAAGAGTTAAGTTATGTCCAGTACGAGCTTTGGTTTCGTTGTGTTGCAGGGTTAAGGCATTTAAGTTGGTTCGTTAGGGTATGCCTTTCTGAACAGGTAAGTTTTCAGTAATTTCCTATTCTATAATAAAGCACGTAACTTAATTGGCTTAAGCCAATTACCGTTGTTAACAGCACTTAACAAGCAGTATTGAGCACTAATGGGCAATAATTAGAATTTATGTGCACAACTCCCTAAGCGTATTCTGTAATGCACTGTGCCTCAATGTTAATGCACGCAGGCGATAAGGGGTGTGGTTAAATGCGGGGAAATGGGCATTTTAAAATTTACGCACGTTGTTATAGAATGTAGCCCTCTGCGCTTAAATCTACGTGCTGGGATTGATGCCACATTTTCATTGGTGTAAATGGAGACACGTAGTTTTAGGCACTTGGATGTTAACTAAACACATTCTATATACCATGCCTAAATCTAGGCTCCGCTTATAGAATATGCTTAAGCAAAAATGTTTTCTGCATGGATTTTCTAGGCGCCATATATAGAATGTGGCCCACAGTTCTGCTGAAATATCTTACAAGCATTCTTGTGTTCTCTAACTCCATTTAACTTGCTGAACACTCTTTCTTTTCCCACTTTTATTAATATTCTGTAGTGTAAACTACGTTATTGAATCTTTAACAAAGACTGAAGGGTGGTATATGAAAATCAGTACTTCTCAGCAAGCCATTGCGGATATCCACAGTGAATAAAGAGGTGGGAAAATGTGGGATACAAATGCAATAAATAAAATATGCATGAGATAGTTGCCACATCTCAAGAAAGATATAGTGGAATTGGAAAAGGTGCAGCGAAGGGCGACGAAAATGATAGCGGGGATGGGACGACTTCCCTATGAAGAAAAACTAAGGAGGCTAGGGCTTTTCAGCTTGGAGAAGAGACGGCTGAGGAGAGACATGATAGAGGTATATAAAATAATGAGTGGAGTGGAACAGGTGGATGTGAAGCGTCTGTTCACGCTTTCCAAAAATACTAGGACTAGGGGGCATGCGATGAAACTACAGTGTAGTAAATTTAAAACAAATCGGAGAAAATGTTTCTTCACCCAACACATAATTAAACTCTGGAATTCGTTGCCGGAGAACGTGGTGAAGGCGATTAGCTTGGCAGAGTTTAAAAGAGGGTTAGACGGTTTCCTAAAGGACAAGTCCATAAACCGCTACTAAATAGACTTGGGAAAAATCCACAATTCAAGGAATAACATGTATAGAATGTTTGTACGTTTGGGAAGCTTGCCAGGTGCCCTTGGCCTGGATTGGCTGCTGTCGTGGACAGGATGCTGGGCTCGATGGACCCTTGGTCTTTTCCCAGTGTGGCATTACTTATGTACTTATGCATGCACTACCTTCTTGATATGTAAATCTATCTTATATATATTTGTTGTGGATATCCTGAAAATCTGATGGGACTAGGTATGCCTCAAGGACTGGGTTGAGAAGCATTGTACAATACAGTTGTAACAATATATGTGGGACACACTTTCATTTGGAGTAAACCGCTAAATCACTGAATGAATGAAGGTGGATTCTGCCAATATGGGAACTGTCCCCTGATGCAGTATTCGAAAAATGGGCATGTCGGGACAGTCTAACAGCTGGTTTGAGATGTTTTTGACTTTTTTACATACATTTTTGAAGCATGAAGAGTGAGAATTAAAAGTGTTTGTAAAATCAATTATAAAACAGAAAATGTAGACCAATGAAGAGTTATAGTTCTGAACACCTGCCAAGTTTTCTGGTCCGATGCATTTTCTGAAGACCCGATAAAAATAGTAAGGATTCCTGTATAGAAGGAATGAATCTTTGGAATCTTAGCAGAGATTGGGTGGTGATGCCGGTAATTGGAGAGTAAAACCAACGCTGGGCGGACTTCTACGGTCTGCTCCCTGATCGTGGTTGAATAGATATGGATGGGCTGGAGTGTAAATTTTAAGGGGCTTCGTTGTTAATTTCAGAACTTTTAGTACAGGAACAGTGCTGGGCGGACTTTTATGGTCTGTGCCCTGAGAAAGGCAGGGACAAATCAAACTCGGGTGTACATTTAAAGTAGCACATATCATGTAAAATGAGTTTGGGTAGACTGGATGGACCGTTCAGGTCTTTATCTGCTCTCATTTACTATGTTACTACCCAGCTTATTTTCGAAGGAGAAGGGCGCCCATCTTTCGACACAAATCGAGAGATGGGCGCCTTCTCGCAAGGCCACCCAAATCGGCATAATCGAAAGCCGATTTTTTTGACACCCTCGGCGGCTTTCCGTCATGGGGACTACCAAAGTTCATGGGGGCGTGTCGGCAGGGTAGCGAAGGTGGGACTGGGTCGTGATTAGGAGATGGGCGTCCTCGGCCGATAATGGAAAAAAGAAGGGCGGCCCTGACGAGCACTTGGCCGACTTTACTTGGTCCATTTTTTTTCATGACCAAGCCGTGAAAAGATGCCCAAACTGAGCAGATGACCACTGGAGGGAATCGGGGTTGACCTCCCCTTACTCCCCCAGTGGTCACTAACCCCTTCCCACCATAAACAGGTTAAAAATACTTTTTTGCCAGCCTCAATGCCAGCCTCAAATGCCATACTCGGGTCCATCGCAGCACTATACAGGTCCCTGGAGCAGTTGTAGTGGGTGCAGTGTACTTCAGGCAGGCGGACCTGAGGGGGAGTTGGGGGCTCAGCACCCAAGGAAAGGGAGCTATGCACCTGGGAGCAATTTGTGAAGTCCACTGCAGTTCCTCCTAGGGTGCCCGGTTGGTGTCCTGGCATGTCAGGGGGACAAGTGCACTACAAATGCTGGCTCCTCCCATGACCAAATGGCTTGGATTTGGCCGTTTTTGAAATGGGCGTCCTTAGTTTCCATTATCGGTGAAAACCAAGGTCGGCCATCTCTAAGGGCAGCCATCTCTAAGGTCGCCCAAATGTTGAGATTTGGGCGTCCCCAACCGTATTATCGAAATGAAAGATGGCCGCCCATCTTGCTTCGATAATACAGTTGGGGACGCCCCTTTACGGGGCTGTCCTTAGAGATGGGCGCCCTTATAGATGGGCGCCCCCGTTCAATTATGCCCCTCCTCATTACTATATCTGATTTTGGAAATCCTTCACATGAAGATTGATCAGATTCTTTTCATAACTTTGCAACAGAGAACAAGGTGTGCATGCTACTCTGCTCTGTTGGAAAGTCTTTATGTGTCGCTAGTTTCCTGTGAAGTAAATTTATGAAGCAACAAGAACAAATGGTGCTCTACTGGTGCTTTGTTTCAGTTTCCTACTGTGCTGCAAACATCATCAGCCATGGAATTTGGGAGAAGGGAGGCAAGATCTGGCTTATTTGACTTTTCTCTCTAAAGATTTCCACATGATTGGTGAAATGCCTCATGCTACTGTGTTGTCCCCTTCCCAAAGATGATCTGTGTCTGGACTCTGTCCCCCAGCCATTATTGCTGCCGAAAAACAAATGGAACAAAAGAGGATTCTTTTCTTTCCACACTTCTGTCACTTGGGGGTCTTTTACTAAAGCTTAACTTGAGTTGTCTGCAGCTGGGCCCATTTTATTCCTATGGGCCCTTCTGCAGATAACTCGAGCTAAGCTTTAGTAAAAGACCCCCTTGGTTTGCTTAACAACATGTGAACTGAAAATGCCCCGATTACTTCATTTTTCTGTACATCAAAAAAAGAATGCACATCTCTACTGAGCAGATACTCCTTCCTCCCTCTTAGTACTGAGGGAAATCTTTGATTTTCCTGGCTCCACTCCTTAACCCACACAATTTGAAGTAGTGGTCTGAACAAGAGTCAAGTTTCCCAGATAGGGTCCTGTCACCTTCTCTTTTTAAAAATTTTGACCATAATTTTGAATAAAACAACAATAAAGAGGCAACCAGGAAATCCTTTGGATCTCCCATCATCCTCTATTTTAAATGACTTCCAATTCACTAAGGGGCCCTTTTACTAAGCTGCGTATGCATCTATGCGCACCCAAAGTGCGCCAAAATGGAGTTACCGCCTGACTACCTTGTGGCTCTTGCAGTAATTTCATTATTGGCGCGCATCCGAACAATGTTTTTTATTTTCGGATGCGCCAAGTGGCATTTGACTTGCGTAGGTCATTACCGCTCGGTTACCACTTGAGTCTTTATTGCTAGGTCAATGGCTGGCGGTAAGATCTCAGACCCAAAATGGACATGCGGCAATTTTCATTTTGCTGCACGTCCATTTTTGGCAAAAATTTTAAAAAGGCATTTTTTACAGGCACACTGAAAAATGGATCATTGCACCCAAAACCCGTGCATACACTACCGCAAGCCATTTTTCAGCGCGCCTTTATAAAAGGACCCCTAAAGATACAAACTCCAATACCGCTGGGCATGAGGGAATTTGCATTGAGGACCATCATAATGGCCAAGAAGGTCATTCTATCAGCATGGTTGTCTCCCGGAGGCCCAAGGGCCCAGTACTGGTGGGGAGGAATGCTAGAAATAATGCGCTACGAACGTCTAGAGACGAACAGCCAGCCCCAAACAAAAAAACGGAAATTTGCACAGAGATGGACACCAATGTGGAACACCTGAACCTTGGCAGCATGAAGCCACCTGCTAAATATGTGACTTATTGATTGCGAATGTACTGATTTGAGAAGATGTTCTGAAGAGTTAAAGTTTAGAAAATTTGGAGGGGGGGGGGGGAGAGGGGAAGGTGGGGGAAGGGGAAGGGATGGGGGGAGGGAAGGGGGGAAATTGGAAATATGATGATGAGCAGCAGTAGAAACTAACATGTATAAACAGCGTCTAGAGAGTTTCTCGATAATGTACAAACCATGTTTAATGTTGTAACTTTAATAAAAATCATTTGAAACATAAAAGGACCCCTAATACTTCTGTATATAGGACTCTGTATAAGGACAAAAAAAAATACCTTCATGGTCCCATGACTTCATTCTAGTTACTATGCCTCTTGATTACTTGTGGGTTTTTGTCACTATGCCTTCAACCTAGCTCAAAGCCTTTCACGCTAGGTTAAAATTAGCTTCTCCCCAAATTATTGTGATCTTCTTTTTATAATTTTATATTTTTAAGAACTGTAAAATTTTGAATTGATATAAGATTGACCCAGTCAGCAAGTGTAAAATTAATTTACTCATCCATGCATCCTTATTTAAACAAATGCACTCTTTGCTTTCTCATTATCCAGTGAAAGTGGCTGTTTCATTTGGGACTTTAAATAAATTTCAAATTGTTAAACTTGATTGATATTTAAATTATCTTTAAACACACAGCACATTAGAAATTTAATAGTGCATAGTATGCATTTTCCCTTAGAAACAGATTTCCTTTTACTTTCTGATCATCTAGAAAACTTGCTTTTTCATAGTTGAAAGCAAAATACAATTCAGACATAATTTGATTTGCATATAAATTATACATAATTGTACTATATAATTATCACTTGCACCTGAAAAGGCCTCTCTTAATCATTTTATTATTTATTAGAATAGAAGTGCTGTATAAATCAATTCCTAAAAGATAATATATTTTTAATTAAAGAGGGGTTCTTGGTTTAAAAAAAAAGCTTCAGCTTCTTGAAAGTAGAGGGAACTGCACCCACAAAAACTACTGCATGTGGAGTTATTTAGACAGGAGAAGTGTTGAACGATTGCTAGGTATCACTGTTTTTAAAGTCAATGGGTTTCAATATTTTCATGATATAAAATGAGCATGATTTGAAAAAAATCACCACCATCCTTGCCAGTGATCCAATTGATTCAACACATTTTGGGCCCTGTTTACTAAGACGCGCTAGCGTTTCTAGTGCGCGCCTAAATTAGCGCACGCTAAATGCTAGAGCCACCCATATATTCCTATGGGTGTCTTCGGTGTTTAGCGCATGCTGAAAACGCTTGTGCGCCTTTAGCACAGTGTAGTAAACAGGGCCCATAATTTATTTAGCAATATGGTACAGGCCACTGAAACATAAAAATTTGGGGTCCTTTTACTAAGATTACCGCAGGTTAAAATTCACTAGCGCAGTGTATGCTGAGGCATCCCACAGTAGTTTCGTGTTCAGCGCATGTTACCCACGCGCTAAACAATAGAAAATATTTTTTAGCACTGGGGGCATGTTTGGGGGCAGAGAGTAGGTGTGCCTAGTCTAATCGGCATTGCAATGTGCTAACCAATTAGCCTGTGATTAGCACGTGAGCCCTTGCCATGTAGTAAATAGGTGGTGGTGGTAAGGGCTCCCGTGTGAATGACCTCACACTAATTGGGAAATTAGGGGCCCTTTACTAAAGGGTGGCCGCACGGCAATCCAGAACTACTGCCGGCCCAACGCAGCCCCTGGCGGTAGTTCTGCCTTGAGCGTGCGCCATTTCCGTTGCTATGGAAACATAATTTCTAGTGTGGGCTAACCCAGTGGTAATTGTTGCCTGGTTACCGTGGGAGCCCTTACTGCCACCTCATGCGGGGGGGGGGGGGGGGGGGGGGGAGGCCATGTGGTAAGAATAATCTTACCGCATATCCATATCTTTTTTAGGGGCTTTTTACCCACTGTGGTAAAAAAGTGCCCTGGCGTGTGGCAAAAACGGCCCCTGCTGCTACCGCAGGGCCCTTTTTATCGCAGCTTGGTAAAAGAACCTCATAGCATGCTGCCATTAATACAGAAAATGAGATGTGGCTATTTTACAGCCTCACTAAAAGTGGCCTCAGCATGCGGGGAAAGCCCCTTGCTACTGATACCGCAGGCCACTTTTTAATGCAGCTTGGTAAAAGGTCCCTTTATTTGTTGTAAATGAATGTATTTATTTCTAGGTGCTTATATTTCACTATCCCAGCACATAGGATCATAAGAGGATAAACATAATAAAATACATTATGTAGACATGAATGAAACATATAACTACATCAAAATAAAGCCTCCAACCATGTAATTTTTCCTGTGACTGGCAGTTATGTGACTTAGAGAGAGCAGACTCATTTGCTGTTCTCTGAAGCTAGTACCATTTAACCCTTGTAATATAGGTTTATTTATTTATTATTATTGTTTTTTAATATATAGACCACATCATCCATAGTTCTGAGCAGTTTACAATAAAGCATACATAATATTAATGACATACTAAAATAAACAAAAAAAAAACAATTGGATCACTTAGCCAGGAACAACTTCTTATCAAAATAATCAAAAATTAATTACCGGAATGCTTTTTAAATTGGAATTCTTTAACACAAGAACCTAACTACAATACTGTCTTTACCTTCTTTTCTTATTCTCAAAAACGTAGGAGGAAAAGACTTCAGACGCTCACAATTATTGGCTATATAAGCATGGACTTAGTCTCAATGTTGAGTCAGCGGAATAGCCTAATGGTTAGTGCAGTGGGCTTTGAACCTGGTAACCCCTGGTTTGAGTCCCCCTGCAGCCCCTTGCAACCTTGGGTAGGTCACTTAAACTTCCATTACCCCTGATGCATAAACTTAGAATGTGAACCTTTTGGGGACAGATAAAGTACCTGCATATAATGTGTACAGCGCTGTTTATTTATTTATTGCATTTGTATCCCACATTTTCCCACCTATTTGCGGGCTCAGTGTGGCTTACAATACATTGTGAATAATGAAAATACAATTTGTAGCAGTACGATTATGTGTTACATTGTGAAGAGTTATGTGAAGACAAATTCAGAGTCAAAGTATCATTAGGGGATAGAACAATGGAGTGTTAAAATGGGGAATTGATAGGGCGATAAAACAATAGCAAAAGAACATTAGGGTATAACAATTTTATCTGTGGGTAGAGTTTTAAGTTTACATCTAGTAGTTCTATAGAAATGATTATTATTAGTTGTAGAGCTTTCTCATCAGTCTAAAAAAACTCCACATTTAAATAGTCCTTTATTTCATTATTAAGATATTTGAGTATTCCATATTGAGCCAGCAATATAAAGTATAGACAGGTGATAAACCAGTCTACCAGTCTTACCTGGTAGAAATATGGAACATCAAGTAATAATTTATCCACTGATCTCAATGCCCGAGGTCGGAGATAGATTCTAAGAGTAGTAGCTAATGAGGCAAGAACCACATTACGCAGAGTTTTAAAAATCAACATAAGTATTTTTGAACTGACTGTGTCATACAATTGGAAGCCAATGAAGCTTTTTCAGAACTGGTGTAATATATTCAAATGTTCTACAGCCACATAAAATTCTCGCTGCTTCATTCTGAGCTACCTGACATGCTGGTAAATCTAAAATGTTTTGGTAAATGTAGGTCTCTTAGGGACCCTTTTACTAAGCCACGCTGAAAAGTGGGGCTGGCGCTATTTGTAGCACATGGTTTTACCGTGCACTGCAAACACTTTTTAGCATGGAGTAAAATGGCTGGGCTGGCTGGCTGGGTTCACATCAGGCTCTGCAACTTAGATTAAATAACTACATTTTCTGCTTATTTACAACCCAAATGTTTACTGACTTCTGGTCGGTCTGTGTTGAGGTACCAGTCCTCATTTGTTTTTGGCTGGAGAAAGGAAATTTTATCTCCCCTAAACTCTCCTCATGCTCTGAGATTGGAGCTGGATCCTTATTTACATCTATCCTTCCTCTGGAAAAACAAAGAAAAAGCCAACAGCAACCTGCATCAATTGGACCATCCAAGGATATCAGAACCAGAAATTCTAAAGTTCATACTTGCAATCCGTGAGTTAAAAAATTTATTTTAACTACATAATCTACTTCTATAACTCTGAATCTGTTAGATTCCTTAAAACTAAAGGAAACCTATGCACTGTCTCCAAGAATTTCACATAGAAGTGCTAAGTGCAGCCATTTGTTTCTCTGTTTGATGGAAGACTTTGATCTCACAGGCCTGGTCTGAATTTACAACTTTAAAAGGTCTTCTTTCAGCTATTAAAGCCTTAACCCTGCATTGCCAACTAGGAAGACTGCTGATCTACAGGGTGTACTCCAAAGAGTGGATTGCAGCGCCACCCAGTGAAATTTTGCCTAACTAGCTTCTGACACAAAAATGTATCATACAAGCATCCCAGTGGTGTGTGAGAGAGGGAACCATAACCCCCACAAACCAAAGAGAAGGCAAAAGTGCAAGAAGTCAAACAGTACTTAAAAGATCACCTCATTGTTACACCAAAGCTACCCACAGCACCCCCAGACCACCCTTGGGAACTATAGGACTGGTGAATGCCAGATCAGCTGCAAAGAAATCCTCACTGATCCATGATGCCATAAATGAACAGCATCTTGACATCCTAGGAATAAGTGAAACCTGACTAGATGAAAGTGGGGGTTTACCACTGGCTGAACTATGCCCAACAGGTTTCAACATCAACCAAGACCAGGAAGACAGGGTGGAGGGGTTACAGTATTGATTCGGGACACAAACTGCGCAGAATATCCATCCCCCAGCTACATGGATCAGAAGCTCTTTTAATCCAACTTGAAGAGGAGAAGCCAATCTGGCTGCTCATGATTTACAGAGCACCTCGTAACAACACATTATCTGTGCAAGAACTCCTAGACCTGATTACTCAAGTGACCCTGAATTACCCTAGGCTGGTGATCATGGGAGATTTCAATCTACACATCAAAACCCCAAATACCACCAAAGCTGCCTTTCTGGACACGATAACTGCACTAGGATTTACACAGGTGATCAATTCTCCAACCCACGAAAAGGGTCACATTCTAGACCTGGTATTCTACAAAGGGGTGGATATCCCAGAATTTTGGGATAACAGTATTGAAATTATACTCCTATCATGGTCAGACCATTTTCTAATTAAATTCTCCCTAAGTGACCAAATGAAACAAATGGCACCTCCCAGAGTTTGGAAGGAGATCAGAGACAAAAAAAAGCTGACCGCTAAGAATTTCCTAGAGGCCTTGGACTATCCGCATGTAGATGAAAAGACAACAGTGTCAGAACAAGTTGACATCTGGAATACACACCTAGCCAAGACCTTAGAGAAAACAGCACCACTAAAAAGGTCTTATGCCCCACTCACAAATGCTAACCTTGGTTTTCTCCAGAACTTCGGATCCTTAAACGTGAAGGACGAAAACTGTAAAGGAGATGGTGCAAATCTCACCTAGTTGAAGACAGGCTAAACTGCAGGAAGCACATGGCAAAGTACCGCCAAGCCTTAACAGCAACCAAAAAAAACCGTATTTCTCTCAATGCATTGCACAGGCTGCCAATTCAACCAAGCAGCTGTTCAGTATAGTAAACAGCCTACTGCAACCCCCACAACAAAACCAGCCTGCCCAGTCTAAACTGAACTGCAATGATTTTGCTGCATACTTTGCAAACAAAATTAAAAGTCTCTACCAGGATTTACAGGCAATCCCACCCAGTGCCCAACCAGTCAACCAGGGGTGCACAAACTCACCCCCTCCTAACAGAGACAGATGGAGCACTTTTAACCTAATGACAGAGGAGAGCCTTGACAAAATCGTAAGAGACCTTCGACCAACTACCTGCTCCCTCGATCCCTGCCCATCAAAGATAGTACAGCAGGCAAGTATGGGCCTTATAGAAGGTGCCACGAAAATTGTGAACTACTCTCTTTCTAATGGGAAACTACCAACAGCATTAAAAAGGGCAGTGGTTCGCCCTCTGCTGAAGAAAAACAACCTTGACCAGGACAAACTTGAAAGTTACAGGCCAGTATCCAACATCCCATTTCTAGGGAAACTCATAGAACAAACAGTCTGTGTTCAACTTAATGAATGGCTAGATCCATGTCAATCTGGATTCAGACCAGGTTATGGAACAGGAACGGTCCTCGTATCCCTGCTAGATGATCTTCACAGAAACCGAGACAAGGGATTTGCCTCGATGTTAGTACTGCTAGATTTCTGAGCTGGATCATGATATCTTGCTAGCACAGCTGACAGAAACAGGTATCAATGGAACAGTACTTGCCTGGTTCAGATCTATCAGACAGACAACAATTCATAATGTTTGACAGCAACTCATCACCACCATGGACACTGACCTGCGGGGTACCCCAAGGATCGATACTGTCACCTATTCTGTTCAATATCTACCTCAAGCCACTAGCTGGGCTGACTCGGTCAATGGACACTCAGTTCTTCATCTATGCGGATGATATGCAGCTATTCATACTCATTGAACCTGACTTACCTACAGCCTTGAATAAACTGATCACTTGTCTAACATCAATTCAAGAATGGGCTAAACACAACAAACTTTGCCTGAACCCAAGTAAAACCGAGCTTCGCTGGGTCCCTAACACAAGTGGATACATACCTGACATCAAAATCCCTTTTGGGAAGTTTGAATTCCCCCTCAAATCACAAGTCAGGAACCTTGGAATACAGTTAGATTCAACACTTACTCTGACTCCCCAAATCCAAGCAACCTTCAAGAGCTGCTTCTACTATTTGCAACAGCTACGCTGCCTCTCTCCTTACATCGAGAAGGTAAGTCTTTTCCCAGTTGTGCATGCCATGGTAACATCAAGACTTGATTACTGCAATGCACTATACAATGGTCTGACTACAAAGGGCCTGCACCAGCTCCAGTTGATTCAGAATGCAGCAGCAAGACTCATAGAAGGTTGCAAGCGACGTGACCACATCACACCATTTTTGCAAAAACTTCATTGGCTACCAGTACAATACAGGGCTAAATTTAAAACTCAATGCTTGATCTTCAAGGCCCTGAAAGGAAATGGCCCCGAGTATCTGAAGAATAGGATGATCCTCCACACACCACCAAGGACACTAAGGTCCTCACAAGGACTTTCACTAACTACACCCTCTCCAAAAGACATTACACAATGTGATACCCGCAAGTGAGCCTTCTCCGGAGTAGCCCCCACACTCTTAAGTGCATTGCCTGAAAGGCTCCGCTTAACACAAGACTACCTCTACTTCAGGAAGCAGGTGAAAGCTTGGCTCTTCAACATAGGTGTAGTTTGACTGTTTCATTTGGGGGGGCAAAGGATGGGGCGAAACATATTAGCATATTCATTTGCATATATATATATATATATATATATATATATATATATATATATATATATATATATATATATATGAATATGCTAATATGGAGGAAGGAAGGGAAAAAGAGCTGGCTTTTTTTGGGAATAACCATAATGAATATGTATGAGATATCAAGCCAGCTCTTTCTCCCTTCCTTCCTTCTTTCCTCCTTACCCAGCACTCCCTCTTCCTCTCCAGTAGTATTTCCCCACCCCCTTTCCCATACCATGCCAGTGTTGACCTTAGAATTACATATACTCTTTATGTAGATCCTTCAAGAGGTAGTGTGTGTCATGATTTAAGCTCTACACCCTTTCTGATGTTTTGGTGCCACCTCAGTAAGGCCAACACACAATCTCTCCACTGCAAAACACTATACACAAACTTGTGCAAAAACACACTCATATCCTTACTAAACCATAACAGCACTAATTCCAAGGACAGGACGAGGTACAACCTTATGCGTGAAAAGGCAGAACTGTAATTACACCAGGCAGGCTCTAAAACACCAATACGCTACCTTGTGAAAAAAAAAGCAAAACAAAAAGGGCTGCAAATACTACACGCTAGCAGAATACTGCACCTTGATCACACATGAAAAACACATGACACAAGGAACTAGAAATCAAAAAATATGAAGGCAAAATACTGGAAAGTTAACTCAAGAAGTAAGACTCAGCATGCAGCAATACCAGAAAAATTGAAACTTTTACATGCAAAATATCACAGATGCACATTTCAAAAAGCTGTCATATTCCAATTCTGAATCAAATACTTTTTTATACCTTTGTTGTCTGATCATTTAGTTTTTCTATTCGCTTTGGTCCCAGTGTCTTCTGTTTTATGCAGTGTCGTCTTTCCATTTGATGTTTATCTTTCCTTCCCTCCATGCTTGTCCAACATTTCTCCTCTCTTCCCCGCCCTCCACTCCATCCATGTCCAGCATTTCTCCTCTCTCCCCTCCCCTCCATCCATGTGCTTCTCCTCCCTGACGTCTCTCCCCTCCCTCCCTCAGGTGGTATATTGCACTTACCTTTGTGAAGGTAATGCAAGAAGTTGTTAAAAATGTTTTCTTTTTGTATTTGTTTCCAACCTGGCAATTACTGCTTTCTTTTAAGCCTGAGAAAAATGTAAAATGCCTTTATTGTCCAATTCCTACCAGCAATATAATCAAAAAGAAAAACATTTATAAAATGCACCATGTTTGTACTGTTAAACCATCCCCTTCCCTTCCCCATTCTATCCAGCGTCTCCCTCCCCCTTCACAGCATCTCCCAAGAGAACCACAACGTGCAGCAGCTCACAGCTGTGTTTTGAGTGAACGGCGACAGCTGCGCGGGGGAGTGGAAATTTAGATTAACCAAATGGCTTCCTTACTTAAACAGTGGACTAGATAGGCTGGCTCGCTCCACTCCTGAAGCTGCAGCGGCGAACGAGCGGGCGGGAAAGCAGCAAGCAAGAAGCCAGGCTCGAGTCGACTCCGTCCTTCGCTTCCTGAATCCTACCCTCTCTGCATCCCGCCTTCCTCTGATGTCATTTCCTTTCGGGCGGGACGCAGAGAGGGTAGGATTCAGGAAGCGAAGGATGGAGTCGACTCGAGCCTGGCTTCTTGTTTGCTGCTTTTACTGTTACGGCTGCCTGTTCGCGGCTGCGGGAAAGAAGATTCATCATCTTCGTCGTTTGGGGGGCATTGCCCCCCCTCGCCCCCCCAGTCTACGCCCATGCTCTTCAACCAAGCCTTTAATGGAAGAAGTAACTAACTTGTTAGTCTCATTCACACTCACAAGGATTGACTCGGGCTGCACATACTGCAGCGGGACATGTTTATCCATTCCTACCCTAGCTGAGATAATATTTAACCATCTCTCTGACCTCACGTACACCTTACTTTCTAATTTTTCCTAGTCTTACTCATCTATATGTTACAACTTTGCCTTACCCTTCCCTACCAATTATAATGTTCTAGTACATATTCAGGCTTATTTTCGAAAGTGATCGCCGGGCATCTTCCGACATAAATAACCATCTTTTCTTTCGATAATATGGTTTGGCCCGGCCAAATGCCAGTGTTCACTGGGTTTGAGATGGCACGGCCATCTCAAACCCGGCGAACACTGGCATTTGGCCGGGCCAAACCGTATTATCGAAAGGCCATCTTTTTCGATAATATGATTATGGCCAGCTGTTGCGCCACCGCCAAAATAGATCGCCGGCGATCTATTTCACCAGCGCCATTCAATTATGCCTCTCATTGTGTTGTCATTGCAATTAGTATACCATGCCATACTTTGTATTGTTGTTCGAATATTTTTACTGCTGTAATTGCCTATTGCTTATGTTTGATCTATTCTTACTGTACACCAACTTGAGTGAATTCCTTCAAAAAGGCGGTAAATAAATCCTAATAATAATTTGTAGTTTGTCTTGTAATGGCCATGCACTGATTTCCTAATCAGCATGTGGCCATTAGTTCAGGAGCCCTTACTGCCACTTATTTACGAGGCAGTAAGGGCTTCCATGATAATCCTGGGCTAATTGGGCAGCACGTGGCGATGTACCCACTCTACCTGATTAGTGCAGGGCATGCCTACCCTCCAATCTTCCAGTACCATGCTCGATTTTAAGGATAAATGACATATTACTAATTCATTTAATCTCTCCGCTACGGCTTTGTCTTCCCTGATCGCCCCTTTTACTCCTCGGTCATCTAGCGGTCCAACCGATTCTTTTGCCGGCTTCCTGCTTTTAATATACCTAAAAATAATTTTACTATGTGTTTTGGCCTCCAACTCAATCTTTTTTTCGAAGTCCATCTTAGCCTTCCTTATCAGCGCTTTGCATTTGACTTGACATTCCTTATGCTGTTTCTTATTATTTTCAGTCGGCTCCTTCTTCCATTTTCTGAAGGATTTTCTTTTAGCTCTAATAGCTTCCTTCACCTCACTTTTTAACCATACTGGCTGTCATTTGGTCTTCCGTCCTCCTTTTTTAATATGCAGAATATATTTGGCCTGGGCTTCCAGGATGGTGTTTTTGAACAGCAACCACACCTGATGTAAATTTTTGACCATCGCAGCCGTTCTTCTCATTTTATCATAATTTCCTTTTTTAAAGTTAAACACTAACTTATTTGATTTCACGTATACTTACTTCAAAGCTAATATCAGATCCTATCATATTATGATCACTACCTCCCGCACCAGATCATGCACTCCACTAAGGACTAGGTCTAAAATATTTCCTTCTCTCGTCAGCTCCTGTACTAGCTGCTCCATAAAGCAGTACTTGATTTCATCAAGGAATTTTACCTCCCTAGCGTGCCCCAATGTTACATTTACCCAGTCAATATTGGGGTAATTGAAATCACCCATTATTATTGTGTTGCCCAGTTTGTTTAAGTCCCTAATTTCCTTTAACATTTCTGCATCCGTCTGTTCATCCTGGCCAGGCGGACGGTAGTACACTCCTATCACTATCCTTTTCCCCTTTACACATGGAATTTCAATCCACAGTGATTCCAAGAAGTGTTTTGTTTCCTGCAGAATTTTCAATCTATTTGATTCAAGGCCCTCATTAATCCTTATTACTTTTTGTTTGAGGGAGGGTGCTTATATGGGGCTATTTAAAATAGAAGTCTCGTTTGAGTATACCAACCTAAATTGTCAACATTATACTACAGGGAGTGTCCTTGAAACAGCCCTTGCGGCGAAACATGTCATGTCGGACGAGTTATCCCCCATCTGATTTAAGCTCTGCCTAAGATAAGTACTGATAAAAACAAGATTTATTATAGAAGTGGCAGAATGTAAGATGATGAGGTGGGTGCATAAGTCCTTACAGAAAAAAGCTATGTGCATGTAAGGCACACCGCTGAGGTTTTCGGGGCTCGTTGAAATTTATCAGTGGGAAGATCTGGAAGACCTTATTGTGACTTAAATACTGCCACACTAGGGCAAGACAAGCTTCATTAGTGCCCTTTAAGTCGCATTAAGGGACAAATAATGTGACATAAAGCTCTAATGCAGCTTGGTAACTTCCCTTCTAAATTAGAAGCACAACACAAATAGCCATGACCCAGCAAAGATCCAGCCCAGAGGCAGGCCAAATATACTACATTCTTCTGGGCTGGCCCTGGCAGGGTCAGTCAAGATAAGACTACACCTATCCAGCAGAAGCAGGAGACACAGGAGCACACATCCTTTCAGTAGAGACAGGAGACAAGGATGCAGTTCCTTCTGGTGGAGCGGAGACTCATGTCTGAATATATCTGGTATCACCTTGAGGTCAAAGATTTGGCATCAATCTGGTAGTCCTGGTAGAGTTCATTTATTTATTTATTGGGATTTATTAACTGCCTTTATGAAGAAATTCACCCAAGGCAGTGTACAGCAGATACAGTTTAACATAAAATGTACAATTTTGTTAAGCATAACAATAGTAAAATGACCAGACATAAGCATAAATACACTCAGAGAGGTACATAAGTACATAAGTAGTGCCATACTGGGAAAGACCAAAGGTCCATCTAGCCCAGCATCCTGTCACCGACAGTGGCCAATCCAGGTCAAGGGCACCTGGCACGCTCCCCAAACGTAAAAACATTCCAGACAAGTTATACCTAAAAATGCGGAATTTTTCCAAGTCCATTTAATAGCGGTCTATGGACTTGTCCTTTAGGAATCTATCTAACCCCTTTTTAAACTCCGTCAAGCTAACCGCCCGTACCACGTTCTCCGGCAACGAATTCCAGAGTCTAATTACACGTTGGGTGAAGAAAAATTTTCTCCGATTCGTTTTAAATTTACCACACTGTAGCTTCAACTCATGCCCTCTAGTCCTAGTATTTTTGGATAGCGTGAACAGTCGCTTCACATCCACCCAATCCATTCCACTCATTATTTTATACACTTCTATCATATCTCCCCTCAGCCGTCTCTTCTCCAAGCTGAAAAGCCCTAGCCTTCTCAGCCTCTCTTCATAGGAAAGTCGTCCCATCCCCACTATCATTTTCGTCGCCCTTCGCTGTACCTTTTCCAATTCTACTATATCTTTTTTGAGATACGGAGACCAGTACTGAACACAATACTCCAGGTGCGGTCGCACCATGGAGCGATACAACGGCATTATAACATCCGCACACCTGGACTCCATACCCTTCCTAATAACACCCAACATTCTATTCGCTTTCCTAGCCGCAGCAGCACACTGAGCAGAAGGTTTCAGCGTATCATCGACGACGACACCCAGATCCCTTTCTTGATCCGTAACTCCTAACGCGGAACCTTGCAAGACGTAGCTATAATTCGGGTTCCTCTTACCCACATGCATCACTTTGCACTTGTCAACATTGAACTTCATCTGCCACTTGCACGCCCATTCTCCCAGTCTCGCAAGGTCCTCCTGTAATCGTTCACATTCCTCCTGCGACTTGACGACCCTGAATAATTTTGTGTCATCGGCGAATTTAATTACCTCACTAGTTATTCCCATCTCTAGGTCATTTATAAATACATTAAAAAGCAACGGACCCAGCACAGACCCCTGCGGGACCCCACTAACTACCCTCCTCCACTGAGGAGGGTAGTTAGTGGGGTCCCGCAGGGGTCTGTAAACTTAGAGATGACAAATTTAAACCTAGTAATAGGACTAACATAATATAGTATCATAAATATACACATTTAAAAGCATTGTAAAAACAATAAAAATAACAGAAATATGATAAATGTCATGTAATGCCTCCTTATGGGGCGCTCCTGAATGCGGGGCCTGATCTAGCTAGAGCCTCCTAAGAACAGTCTCCATTGGTCCCTTACTCATGTTGCTCGGTGCCACTTTATTCTGCCCTGAGGTGTTCTCAAAAAGCTTCCTTGTCTTGAACAATGCTCCCAAAGGCCTTTGTGCCTTGAGTGATGCTCCCAACAGCTGCTACTCTTTTTGCTTCAGAAGAACCTCTAAGGTTACTCTTCCTGTTGAGGTTCAGAATTACCAGCCCTTAACAGAGCTCTATAACTTCTGGGTGTTGTTGTAGATAATACGCTGAAATCTTTGTTTAGTGTGTGCTGCGGCAGCCAAAAAAGCAAACAAGATGCTAGGAATTATTATTAAGAAAGGGACAGTGAATAAGACCAAGAATACTATAATGCGTCTGTATCGCTCCATGGTGCAACTGTACCTGGAATATTGCGTTCAGTTCTGGTTGCTGTATCTAAAAAAGATATAGCGGAAGAAGTGACCAAAATGATAAAGGGGATGGAATTCCTCTCGTATGAGGAAAGGCTAAAGAGGTTAGGACTCTTCAGCTTGGAAAAGAGATGGATAAGGGGAGATATTATTGAAGTCTACAAAATCCTGAGTGGTGTAGAATGAGTAGAAGTAAATCAATTTTTTACTTGTTCCAAAAGTAGAAAGACTAGGAGACACTCAACAAGGAAGTTACATGGAAATACTTTAAAAACAATTAGAAGAAAATATTTTTTCACTCAACGAATAGTTAAGCTCTGGAACTCTTTGCCAGAGAATGTGGTAACAGTGGTTAGTGTATCTGGGTTTAAAAAAGGTTTGAACAAGTTCCTGGAGGAAAGGTCCATAGTCTGTTATTGAGACAGACATGGGAAGCAACTACGTGCCTTGGGTTTTGTTGCATGGAATGTTGCCACAATTTGGATTTCTGCCAGGTACTTGTGACCTGGATTGGCCACTGTTGGAAACAGGATACTGGGTTAGATGGACCATTGGTCTGACCCAGTGTGGCTACTCTTATGTTCTTATAATAACGCTGTTTGTACAATACAATGAAACATACAATAGATAGCTGAGGGGACAAATGCAGTTGAGATATATAGAGAGGACAAAATGAGTAGTGTAAAGTCAATTAGTATAAATAGATGGGTGGCTAAAGTGAAGGCAAATTATATGTACAGTTCACTAAGATATGAGGGGTTTGTCTAAGTTACAGTGCAGCAAGGCTTGAATAGACTTTGGTAAATCCAAATGCTCTCTTTATTACCATAGAGGCTAACAGATGATCCTATAAATACAGTTGTCCTATCTGGCAATTCTAATATTGGGTCTTTAAGCTTGTAATACAAATAAAATAACTGGTTTACTTTATGATGAGCAGTTTCAAACTGTCAAACTGATAAAGTCCAGGAGAATCTGGATGCAGAGGAGAATGTATTTAAGTCATCAAATATCAGTAAACTTCAAAAGTAAAATATGAATGAGTAATGGAAATATAAAATCAGTGGTGAGAAAGAGAAAGATTTATATATTGTATGTCATTAAAATATAACATCACAGTTTAATATTCTGTGGAACATATAGGTGCTGAGCTTTAATATTAACTTTAATTCAGTTTTGACACAACATCTTGACTCCGGAAAACCCTGTTTCACTGAATCCACAACAGTGTCCTTGACATATTTGAAAATCAGTTTTCTGTACATAGAGAAAAATATTTTTGAAAGCTACAGTATAGAAAATTCAGATCTACTGAAGAAATGGAAATACTGGTATGTTAGTAGCTTCAGAATGGATATCATTTCTGCAAAACTGTTATGTGCTGTCAGGTTTCTGATGTTTACTGCACAAAATGAACTCCGCACACTGGCTTCATAAAAACTGTCAGAAAGACAATATCTGGTAACGAATGCAGGCAGCATAATCATACTTGGCTGTATGACTACTTTTGTATTAAGACAGAAATGCACGAATATTTTGGAGAAGTCATTTCAAAGAAGACTATAACGTTTTTAATATGACCAGTTTTGAATATAAAGCTATTATTGCATACTCAGACTGGATTTAAAATGAGAGAAAGTGAGAAAACATAAAGCTGTATTTTTTGTGCCCTGCTGTAAATATGCTGACTGTGATTCTGCTGCTAGGCCAGCAGGATATTTCTTTAAAATAAGTACATGTTCTTTCACTTCTGGCAGATGGTTTACCCCCTGAAAGTCTGTGAAAATGAATAAAAGTCAAGATTTTAAATAATATTCTACACAGCAGTGTGCTACTTAGAATGTACCTTGGATCTTGTTTTTCAATTACCTGTATACCCCGGGTGACAGGTTTCTAAGCCTCCACATAGGAGAAGGGATAGAAAGTAAAACAAGTAGAGGAATGACCCTGTATATGACTGTAAAGAGAGAGTAACGCAAGCTGCATATCCTCCAGCAATTGCTTTTCAATATAGATAAAAAGGACCCCAAAATGCTGACTAGCTAATACACACATGCACACACAAAGAAAAGGCATTTGTTAATTACCAAGGGCCTCTTTTACCAAACTACTACTACTACTACTACTACTATTTAGCATTTCTATAGCGCTACAAGGCATACGCAGCGCTGCACAAACATAGAAGAAAGACAGTCCCTGCTCAAAGAGCTTACAATCTAATAGACAAAAAATAAATAAAGTAAGCAAATCAAATCAATTAATGTGAACGGGAAGGAAGAGAGGAGGGTAGGTGGAGGCGAGTGGTTACAAGTGGTTACGAGTCAAAAGCAATGTTAAAGAGGTGGGCTTTCAGTCTAGATTTAAAGGTGGCCAAGGATGGGGCAAGACGTAGGGGCTCAGGAAGTTTATTCCAGGCGTAGGCTGCAGTGAGACAGAAGGCGCGAAGTCTGGAGTTGGCAGTAGTGGAGAAGCGAACAGATAAGAAGGATTTATCCATGGAGAGGAGTGCACGGGAAGGGGTGTAGGGATGGACGAGTGTGGAGAGATACTGGGGAGCAGCAGAGTGAGTACATTTATAGGTTAGTAGAAGAAGTTTGAACAGGATGCGAAAACGGATAGGGAGCCAGTGAAGGGTCTTGAGGAGAGGAGTAGTATGAGTAAAGCGACCCTGGCGGAAGATGAGACGGGCAGCAGAGTTTTGAACCGACTGGAGAGGGGAGAGGTGACTAAGTGGGAGGCCAGCAAGAAGCAGATTGCAGTAGTCTAAACGAGAGGTGACAAGGGTGTGGATGAGGGTTTTGGTAGAGTGCTCGGAAAGAAAGGGGCGGATTTTACGGATGTTGTAAAGAAAGAAACGACAGGTCTTGGCAATCTGCTGGATATGAGCAGAGAAGGAGAGAGAAGAGTCAAAGATTACCCCAAGGTTTCGAGCTGAGGAGACAGGGAGAATGAGAGAGCCATCAACAGAAATAGAAAACAGGGGGAGCGTGGAGGTGGGTTTGGGGGGGGGGGGGGGGGAAATGAGAAGCTCGGTTTTGGTCATATTTAATTTCAGGTGGTGTTGAGACATCCAGACAGCAATGTCAGACAAGGACGCTGAAACTTTGGTTTGGATGCAAGGTGAGATGTCAGGGGTAGAAAGGTAGATTTGGGAGTCATCAGCATAGAGATGGTAGGAAAAGCCATGGGATGAGATTAATGAACCAAGGGAAGAAGTGTAGATAGAAAAGAGGAGGGGACCAAGAACAGAACCCTGAGGTATGCCGATAGGCAGAGGGATAGAAGTAGAAGAGGATCCACCAGAGTGAACACTAAAGGTGCGGAGGGAGAGATAGGAAGAGAACCAGGAAAGGACAGAGCCCTGGAATCCAAGTGAGGACAGGGTATCGAGAAGTATGCTGTGATCGACAGTGTCAAAAGCAGCGGAAAGATCAAGAAGAATGAGGATGGAATATTGACCTCTGGATTTAGCCAGTAATAGGTCATTGGAGACTTTAGTAAGCGCAGTTTTGGTTGAGTGGAGAGGGCGAAAACCAGATAGTAGTGGGTCAAGAATAGCATGTGAGGAAAGAAAATCAAGGCAGCGGCGGTGAACAGCACGCTCAAGTAATTTGGAGAGAAAAGGAAGGAGGGAGATGGGTCGGTAATTAGAGGGACAAGTAGGGTCGAGTGAAGGCTTCTTAAGGAGAGGTGTGACCACAGCATGTTTAAAGGCAGCAGGGACAGTCGCAGTGGAAAGTGAGAGGTTGAGAATGTGACAGATAAAAGGAATAAGAGCAGGAGAGATGGCATTAAGAAGGTGGGTGGGAATGGGATCAGAGGAACAGGTGGTACATTTTGAGGAAGAAAGGAGAAGTGTAGTTTCCACAATAGTAACTTCAGGAAAGGAGGAAAGGGAATGAGGGGAAGGAGAGAGAGGGGAACGGACTAGTGGAGGGAGAGGTGGTGAGGTAGAGAAAGCAAGGTTTATCTTTTGAACCTTGTTGTGAAAGAATTCAGCAAGGGTCTGAGGAGATAATGAAGGGGGAGTTGGCAAAAGAAAGCCGGTGCTGCCGTCGGCACGTGTTTTACTGCTGCTGGTAAAAAGGAAGTCTCGCTTTCCTACATGAAATAGCCGGGCGGCAAGTAAAGCACTTGTCGCGTGGCCATTTCAGGGGGAGCCCTTACCGCCACCTATTGAGGTGTCGGTAAGGGCTCCTGCGTTAACCCGGTGGTAACTGGGCAGCGCGTGGCATTGCCCGATTACCACCGGGTACACTCTGGCACTATAAAAATATAAGACACCTCTAAGAAGTTTGAAAATATCTATCAGTTTGTGGGTGATTTTTTTTTGGGGGGGGTATATTTAAAGATTCCAACACAGGAATCGGAATATTCAAATTGCTCAAATTGGAACCTCAAATCTCCAAATAGGGAAACAAATATCAAAATCAATCCCTATACTTTATGGAGTCCGTTAATATCGTAGGTTCCAGTCAGGAGGAAAAGGGAAAAAAACATCCACCGTAAAAACTCACCATAGATGAGAAAACCGGATGAATATGAAAAACCCCTTTCCACCTGATAATCCCCCAGTTACAAACACACACTCCAAACTGAAGAATACACACACACATACTAATACCTGAAACTCTGCCACAATTCCCTAATTTCAAAGTAAAGGACAACCAGAATGTGAATAGCCCCCCCGGGTCCCCCGCAATATAGTGCAAGGAAATCCACCAGGTACTTAGCTGGAAACTTGAATCCATGAAGACTTAAGAATATTCTCAACAGGTTGTCCCTCTCATAAGTTTATATATACAGAATAGGGGAACGGCAGTCCTCCTTTGCTCCTCTTATTAGCACAGAACAGGCTCATCCCTATACAATGATTGCCTCCTGGCTGCTGATAAACAGCCTTTCACCATCTATTCTGGTGTGCCTTCTCATCCCTCCTACCTGAGAATCTGGGACACCCATGGTGTTGGTTCGCCAAACTCTATATCCCTGCCTGTGGAAGGGAGGGTGACAGAGAAAGGACTTCTATAATGTGCCAAACCTACCTGAGCCCTCAGGCTGGGATGAGGTGTCCTAGCTCCAAACACCATGAATGCCCTCATGGGGAAGGAGGGCATGGACCATTTGTTCCAGGGGCCTGAGGCTGCTGGTGTCACCGGGAGGGTTGTCACCAGCCTTGTGAAGTACTTCCCGCTTCAACTGGCGCCACTCCCGTTTACAGTCCTCAACCTCCTTGTTGCTGTGGTGTACAGCATTGAGGTGGGAACAGATTGCCCCTCACTCCCTTCCCTTGGTTAAGGCAGAGAACCTCTGGCCCCTGGGGGCAAACAGGTTGGCATGTCTGTTGGTGATTTTATTCACCAACAACTCAACCTCAGCATCCATGAAATTGCTTTTGCGGCTTAGAGCAGCTTTCTTTGGTGCCATTGTTTCAGAATGGTTTGAAAATACAGACATGGACATTTATATCCTGTGTTCGTGACGTTCACAGAGATGAACGTCCTTTGTTCAATAATGGGTAACAGCTGGAGACGTTTTGGACACAATCTAGCTGCCTCTGGGGGGGGGGGGGGGGGGGGGGGGGAGGAGGAGGAGGGGAGATGCCCTGAGAATGGATGTGTGCACTCTCTTCTCTCAGAGTCAATGGTTCCCTTTGCTCAGGATTCAGATCTCACTTCTATTTTCACCAGCTTTACAGGTGTCCACATCTGGTGGCTGTGCTTCCGCTTTGCACCTCATGTGTCTCCCCAGTAGGTTCCATCCCTATTTATGTGGTGAACCCCAATCTCCTTTTCTTAGGTACCCACCCATTCTCAGGGTTCAGTGGTGGGGGTAGGGGAAGCTTTATATGTAATTTATATGAACACACGCCTATAATCCTGCACATGTGGAGGCCTCTCACAGGCTCAAGCCTATAAATCACAGGGAAGGGGGGCATCCAGTTACAGTTCCTGCTCTAAATCCCTTGCAATTGGCTCCAGGCTGGTGCCTGCATAATGCCCTGAGCCTGTGCCCTGCTGCTTCCAGATTGAGGCTATTTATTCCTATGGGCAACCTCTCCTGCTGTTCAGTGCCTCTTTGTTTTGCAATTCTGATAAAATAAGCATGTATCTAATGGTTTCTGTAACTCCTGACTCTTATGGGTATTTCCCATAGTTGTACATTGTTGTTTTCCCTTTCCTTCTCACCAATGTATATCATTGCTGACACATTCTCAATGTGTAACTGTGACCCAGCTGTTTGCAGGACCTTCCTGGCCCTCAGTCATGTTGGTTGTGGGTAAGGTAACTTGCTGAACAGAGAGGAAACAATAGTCTAGGTACTGCCTATGCATATCTGCAGGTTTGTACCGGCGGATTGCTAGTGTGAAACAGCATACCTATTTTTAGGTAGCTCTGTGCTTTGTGTCCAAAGGGTGTGGAACTCTATGGTCAGGAGGGTAATGGGACAGTTCTATTGATGCAGATTGTAAGGAACACGTGGCCTTCTATATGGCCACAGTATGACACTTGTATACCTATGTTTCTGTGTCACGGTAGACCTGTCATGCAACCCAGATTTCAGCCTCAAGCATGTAACTGGACTTGTGGACCTGCATAGCAGATGGCCACCAATGTTTTCTGTCACATACAATGCAACCCCATCAACCCCCTGCATTTGATAACACCACATATCTAGCACACAAAGTAGAGACACAGACCCTGGTATGCAAAAATATGAAAAATTTATATTATGGACCAAAAAATAAACTATTTACATAGGGAGTGAAGGCAATGTTCAGTCCTCTCATTGCTGGTTGGTCCTTTCCTGGATGCCCCTCTGTTGCAGCTGTACCACCAGCAGCAGGAGCTGCCTCTGTGCCCCCTTCTGCTGCTCCAGAACCTATCTTAGTGCAGCCACCTCCTGAAGCAAGTGGTTTTGCATTGCAGCCACTTGCTGTAGGAGTTGCAGTAGGGCTGCAGTGTTGTCCAGTAACGGTGGTGGTTATAGTTGTGGTGGTGAGGGCTGCTGGTGTTGTCTCTCCACCTCCTCTTCTTCCCCCTCAAGAGGGGACATACCCTCCCAGGGGTCATCGTTGGCTTGAGGCATGCACCTCCCATTCCCCAGGTCCACAAGGGCCTGCTGCTTCTCTGGGGCATCCTGTTCCTCTGGGGCCTGCTGTTTCTCCCACTGCTGCTCCTGCTACTCTGCTGCTGGCGCTGCTGCCCTGTGTTTGTAAAATGTTTGCCCTTGAGATCAGCTGCAGCACATCCTACATGGCTTGCATAGTGCAGGAGCTGGCTGGCATGTGCCAGGGGTGGGGAGAGGTATGGTCAGTGATGAGATTTTTTAGTATGTTTTTTCATTCTCTTTTCAGTGTGGTTTTGTTATTTTACGGGGCCCTTAAAGCTTAGCCTAAAGCTTAGCACATGCTAATAGACATTAGTGTGCACTAGGTCCTAAGAAGCCTATTTTATTCCTAGGCCTTCTTAGAATTTATCATGTGCTAAGAAAAGACACTTCACCCTTTCATTGATAAATACACACCATCTCAGCTCCACAACCCTTGGAGAACCATCCCATGATCCAGGAAGCTGAAACATACTTGATAACCCTGGGCCCGATATTCAAAGTGATTTAAGCAGGCAGGTCAGGCTCCTGCCCACTTAAATCACACTCAGCAGGCTGGCTGCCGATATTCAGCAGCAGTTAAGCAGACAGTACTACCATCCATATTAAATTCAGGCAGGAGAGGGGCATTAAGGGGGTGGAGTCAGGGAGGAGCCAGGAGTTGTGCATGTGCCGGCAATATTCAGTGCTGGTGCTGCAATTTTCATTTTGCCGCACGTCCATTTTCAGCAAAAATTTAAAAAGGCATTTTTTGTAGGTGCGCTGAAAAATAATTCTGCGTGCACCCAAAACACGCGTCTACACTACCGCAGGCCATTTTTCAGCCCCAAAATTATTCCATAATGTGTCACCCTTTAATTTAGTTACATTTGTTATGACCCAGGAGAACAGGTATGAGAAAGGCCTACTAGGCTGTGACTGATCCAGAACTTTTTCTAAGTAAGTTGAAGAAGGATCAGTTAAGATTTCCCTGAGGTGCAACAGTTTACTTTGATGGCGGCAGTAGCCTGAAAGCAGATGTTTCCTTTCAGAAAGAGAAATCTATTGGAAAACTTTAAACATGGGAAGAAGAAATATTAATTGTTGGAAAAGATTTTAAACTTTGTGGGGCAGTGAGATAACCGACGGAGAAATGGATTAAATCACTTTATGATGTGATGTCCCCAGGGCTGACTCACAATAGGCTGGTAATTGGAGATTATTTTCTTTTCTGCTGCAATGGGGAATCCAATTTGATGGGAGAAAGCATTATTGAAATGCCTCTTGGAAGTCTAATGCCAGCAGTTGCATTCAGACTGATGTGATTACTTGTGAATTGAAGGTAGTCTGAATCCAGATGCTTCTGAGCCTTTTTACTAGAGGCGGTTTGAAGAAAAGCTACTCTTAAAGACTGTGCATGTTGGATGCATCTTATTGATTAGAGTCTGTTATGAACTGCTGAAAGTAAAAACAGCCACGTTTGGCATACACTGTTAATGTGGCTTGTAGTTTTGGGTAAAATTTGTAGAATTAACAGAGATATAGTTATTTTCCCTGAAATAGTGTTTCTCAAGCAGTGTGCCATGGAGGGGCATAATTGAACGAAAACGCCTATCTCCATGGGCGTTTATCTCCAAGAACGGGTCCGTGAAGGGGCGGACCGAACCGTATTTTCGAAAAAAATAGACGTCCATGTTTTATTCAACAATGTGTGAGCTGGGCGTTTTTGTTTTTCAGCGATAATGGAAATGAAAGCGCCCAGCTCAAAAACGAATAAATCCAAGGCATTTGTTCGTGGGAGGGGCCAGGATTCGTAGTGCACTGGTCCCCCTCACATGCCAGGACATCAACCGGGCACCCTAGGGGGCACTTTTACAAAAACAAAAAAAAAGGTAAAAGAGCTCCCAGGTGCATAGCACTCTTCCCTTGTGTGTTGAGCCCCCCAAATCCCCCTCAAAACCCACTGCCCACAAGTCTACACCATTACTATAGCCCTAAGGGGTGAAGGGGGGCACCTACATGTGGGTACAGTGGGTTTGGGGGGGTTGGACGACTAATAAGCATTAAGCAGCACAATTGTAACAGGTAGGGAGGATGGGCCTGGGTCCACCTGCCTGAAGTCCGCTGCACCCCCTAACAACTGCTCCAGTGACCTGCATACTGCTGTCAGGGAGCTGGGTATGACATTTGAGGGTGAAAATAAAAAGTTGTGAAACTTCATTTTTTGTGGTGGGAGGGGGTTAGTGACCACTGGGGGAGTCAGGGGAGGTCATCCCCGATTCCCTCCAGTGGTCATCTGGTCATTTAGGGCACTTTTGTGGGCCTTATTCGTGAAAAAACAGGGTCCAGGAAAAGTGTCCTAAATTCTAGCTAAAAACGCATAC
Organism: Microcaecilia unicolor; assembly: GCF_901765095.1. Classification (NCBI taxonomy): domain Eukaryota; kingdom Metazoa; phylum Chordata; class Amphibia; order Gymnophiona; family Siphonopidae; genus Microcaecilia; species Microcaecilia unicolor. The sequence goes on along the minus strand of NC_044033.1, from coordinate 260,321,527 downwards.
TTTTTTCCCATTATCAGTGAAATGCGCCCATCTCTGTTCGGCAGATAACCACGCCCCAGTTCCGCCTTCGCCACACCTCTGACACGCCCCCATCAACTTTGTCCGCAATCGCGACGGAGTGCAGTTGAAAACATCCAAAATCGGCTTTCGATTATACCGCTTTATTCGTTTTTGTGAGATAAACGTCCATCTCCCGATTTAGGTCGGAACTTGGGCGTTTTTCTCGTTCGATTATAAGCAGGATGGTGTACTGGTGTGCTTTCAGACCTGGTCAGAGGCTTCCTGGAGAAAAGTCACCAGTATGTGATGCTCAGGTCCATACCAGTTTATGGGCACTGCTCTCAGCACTTTGCAGCAAAAAGAGACACCAGCGGTGGTTCTTAAAAATATAGAAGCTCTTTACTGGGTAGATATTTAGTCATACATGCCTCTCTCCTTCTTAGATACAGCATTGTCCTCTAAGTGTGGGCAGTAACAGGCAACATGTAGAGCAATGTTTCCCAAATCCAGTCCTGGAGTACCCCATGCCAATCAGGTTTTCAGGATATCCACAATGAATATGCATGGAAGAGATTTGCATATAATGGAGGCACTGTATGCACATCAAGTTCATCCATATTCATTGTGGATATCCTGAAAACCTGACTGGCATGGGGTACTCCAGGAACACTGATGTAGGGTATGGATAGCTAGGCCTTGCTTTGTAAGCATATAGCAGAGGCATTCCCACTATTTTTTTAATTAAAGAATATATAATAATAATAATACAAAAGTAAAGAAAGAAAGAAAGAAATCCCCAAAATTAGAACCATTGCATAATAAGCAAATAAGCCATCTCATGTCTGGCACTATGGGCCTAATTATACTAATTAAGAAATAACAGGATAAAAACAAAATATTATATAATAAACCCCTTTAACCTCTCACAGCTAGAAAATAATACTGAAAAAAAATCTAGTCACATTTTTGTATTGAACAGGTTTGTTCTGCAGGAAAGTTTCCAAATGAGTTGGATCTGAAAACAAATATTTATTATTCCCATATGTGATTAAACATTTACAGGGAAATCTAAGGAAGAATGTATGCCAATTTCTAAAGCTTGGGCCTCAGCTGCAGGAATTGTCTTCTACGATATGAGTCTGCCTAGCCACATCTGGGTAGATATATATTTGCTGACCACAAAAGAGATCTTCCCTTTTAGAAAATATAGTTTCAAAAATTCCTTCTTGACAGCTTCAGAGGAAAACATAACCAACGAAGTGGAACGCTTAGCAATTATTTTCTAAGTAGTTTTCAAAAACTGAGGTATATGAGGCTGTCAGGAGAGGAGATTTGGTCTAAACCTCCTTCCTCTTGAATAACTCTAGAACCTTTAGGTGTATAATATATATTCTTGACTGATAGATCATCTATCCAAGAATACAATAAAACAGTGGCTCCCAAACCTGGTCCTGAAGGCACCCATATAGTCAGGTTTTCAAGATATCCACAATGAATATTCATGAGCGAGGTTTGCATGCACTAAGTACATAAGTACGTAAGTATTGCCATACTGGGAAAGACCAAAGGTCCATCAAGCCCAGCATCCTGTTTCAAACAGTGGCCAATCCAGGTCACAAATACCTGGCAAGATCCCAAAAAAGTACAAAACATTTTATACTGCTTTGTACTTTTTGGGGATCTTGCCAGGTATTTGCCTTCACTGCATGCAAATCTCTCTCATGAATATTTATTGTGCATATCCTGAAAACCTGACTGGCTGGGGTGCCTCCAGGACCAGCTTTGGGCATAGGAGCCAACTTTTCAAAATGATTGTGGGTGCTGAATTTTTTTTTTACAGGTGGTGCATTCCCCTCCCCCTCCTCTCCCCTCCCCCCTTCCCTCTCCCCCCTCCTCTTCTCTGAGTTCCAGGCCCCCCTCCCTCTCCTCGAGTGCCAGTCCGACCCCAGCCTGACCTCTTCTCCCACAACAGTCCTCTACCCTCGCCTTCCTGCATGCCGCAGGGGCGTATCTGCTATGGGCCACAGGGGCCTGGCCCCCGTAGAGTTACCCCTGGACCCCCTACGACGACCAACCCCCCTCCTCCAGCTGTCACTCCGCCATTGTGCCTCACCTCCCTTTGCTGGCGGGGGACCCCAACGGCGGCAGCAGTGAAAGGCGAGCAGGCTCGGCGCTTCAGCCTTCCCTTCTCTCTCAGCCCTGGTCCTGCCCTTGCAGAAACAGGAAATGAGGGCAGGACCAGAGCTGAAAGAGAAGGGAAGGCTGAAGCGTCGAGCCTGCTCGCCTTTCACTGCTGCCGCCGGGACCACGAGGTAAGATGAGTTTTACATTCTGGGCGGCACACAGGAGATGAGGGCGGAGGACTGTTGAGGGAGAAGAGGTCGGGCACTGGGCAGGTCGACTGGCGGGGAAGGGAACTTACGATTGGTCAAATATTGGAGGTGCTCAAGCACCCAAGGAGTCGGCGCCTATGGCTTGGGGAACCACTGCAATAGAACATCTTCAGATACATTTTCAATAGCTCTAGAGGTGCTGCTATGTAAAGAGTCACAGGGAAATTAAGAATCTAAAATTTTTAGCATGGGAGAGATTTTCCATCATTTCTAACTTAGTATGAACAGTCCAGCTAGCTTTAATATGTGAGACAGCAGCATATTGTAAATGCCATAATAGAAGAGTCAGTTTTTTTGTGTCCATTCCTCATATCAAGTAATTTTTTCTCATGACGGTGATTTTAGTAACTGTTTCTTGAGTAAACTGACACAAATTTGGAACAGTCTTTGGAACAGATTGTTCTATTCGGGTGACTATCTGCCATATATCTTGCAAAGTAATAGTTTATCTTGAGAGTCAGCTTCAGTACCCAATGAGGAGATTGGGATCATTTGTACAGGTTTAGGCAAAGGTACAGTTGAAGAAACGTTGATTCCTAGCCCCTCTGTTGGCAAACTCATTCCTAGAACTTGACCCTCCTCAGAGTTCTAATTCAATGTAGGTGAACTGACACCTTCAGGCATAGCACGTTTACCAAGCTGAGGAGGAGGGGTACACTCAGTAGAGGTTAAGGAAGCAGCGGATGGAGACAATTTACTTACAGTTTCAGTTGAGAAAGAACCTCCTTTCTGCTGAACATGTAAATAGGACCTTTGATAGTATAAAATACTTCCTTGGCCTTTCTCTTCCCCATGATAATAAAGAAGATAATTTCCTGCTCCTTGCTCCTCTATGCTTTGAGGGGACTCCGAAGGAGCTCCAAAGGGGTGCCCACAGGTACGCGCCTAGGGGCCGTGTTCCGTGGTGGTAGATGGAATAAATGGCATTTCTCAGGACCAATTGGTGACATCACCTGACAAGACAGAACTATACGTAGGATTGCCTGTCTCCCAATCTCCCGGCTTATGGTTTAAAGTTCATTAACTTTTTAATATGCTGTGAATTGTAAAAAAATATTTTATCTAGGCGGTTTACAAATTACAGATAAAAATAACATTACGTCAAAAGAAATAAAACAAAATACATATAGCTAGGTTCCACATTAGGAGTCACCACCCAGGAAAAAGATCTAGGTGTCACTGAGAACATTACATAGAGATTTTCTGTTCAGGATGCGTCTGCAGCCAAAGAAAGCAAACACTGTCAGGAATAATTAGGAAAGGAACAGAGAATAGAACAAAGAATATTATAATGCATCCTTTGCAAATGTACCTTGAGTATTGTGTGGAGTTCTGATCGACACATTTTCAAAAAAGATCATTTTTAAAGCACTTAGACTTACAATGGAACTTTGTAAGCCTAAGTGCTTTGAAAATGAGCCCCATAGTGGAATTACAAAATGTACAGAGAAGTGCGACCATATTGCACCTCCGCCAGACTGGTTTCCATACTCACCATAGCACTGAAACTACTATTACAGCTTTTCAGAGTCAGCTTCATTCTTTTTTTGTATAAGGGTCATATAGTTCTTCTGATCTCACTTGATCATTCACTTCTACTCACTCGTCTTCAACAAAAAGGTATCTCTGGCACTGTCCTTAATTGATTTACCTCCTATCTGACAAAACGATCATTTTTTGTATCCACATGTTCTACATCATTTTATGACCTTCCTCTGCACTCAGGTGTGCCTTGGGGTTCTATTTTATTACCACTTTTTTTCAACATTTTCAGACCCTGGCAACTCTGATCCAGTTTTCCTTTTATGTGGATGACATACTACTGATTTTCCCTACTTCTTTTCTGTCTCATGGTCTCAGTCCCCGGATGCACTTTCAGTCTGGCTTTACCAGCATAAACTTGTCTTGAATGCTTCTAAAACAGTAACATGTTGGATTACAGGTTCGCACCCACAGACCTCAGTTGTCCCAATATTATTCAATATGCTTATTCCCACAGTAGATTTGTATTATTATTTTATTTAATTTACTTATTGCACTTGTATCCCACATTTTCCCACCTATTTGCAGGCTCAATGTGGCTTACAAAGGGTACAAAAAATACAATTGGTGTTACAGAGATATTAAGGATAGTAAGAATAACAAGTCGATCTAATCAAGCAATTATAAAAAGAAGACAGTCATAATAAGGGAGGAGTGGTGATGTGTTGTAGTTAATTATGGGTTCTCGTGGTAGGCTTTGGTGAAGAGATAGGTTTTCAACGATTTGCGAAAGCTAGTTATTTCGTTGATTGTTTTCAAGTGGTTTGGTAGTGCATTCCACAACTGCGTGCTCATGTAGGAGAAGCTGGACGCATGTGCTAATTTGTATTTTAATCCTTTGCAGCTGGGGAAGTGTAGATTGAGATAGGTGCAGGCAGATCTTTTGGCATTTCTGGGTGGGAGGTCGACGAGGTCAAGCATGTATGACGGGGCGTCTCCGTAAATGATTTTATGAACAATCGTGCAGATCTTGAACGCAATACGTTCTTTAATTGGGAGCCAGTGTAATTTCTCTCTTAGGGGTTTTGCACTTTCATATTTTGTCTTTCCAAATATAAGTCTGGCTGCGGTATTTTGGGCAGTTTGAAGTTTCTTGATAATCTGTTCCTTACAGCCAGCGTACAGAGCATTGCAGTAGTCCAGGTGACTTAGAGGGGAATAATCGAACAGTGCTGGCGAAATACATGGCCGGTGATGTATTTTGGCAGTACTGCAAACAGCTGGCCAGACCCGTATTTTCGAAAAAGATGGCCGTCCATCTTTTGTTTCGATAATATGGTTCCGGCCAGCCAAATGCCTTGGATTTGGCCGGGGTTTGAGATGGGCGGCTTCGTTTTTTAGCGATAATGGAAAGTTATGTCGGCCATCTCAAACCCTGGCCAAATCCAAGGCATTTGGCCGTGGGAGGAGCCAGCATTTTAGTGCACTGGCCCCCCCTGACATGGCAGGACACCAACTGGGCTCCCTAGGGGTCACTGCGGTGAACTTCAGAAAAGCTCCCACGTGCATAGCTCCCTTACTTTGGGAGCTGAGCCCCCCAACCCCCCCCCCCCCCCCAAAACCCTACTACCCACAAATGTACTGCACCCACTAAAACTGCTCCAGGGACCTGCATACAGCCTCTAGGACTTATTGCTGCTGTATAACTTTGGCACACCAGTTGACACCTGAAGACTAATCTCTTTGAAAAAGTCCTTTATTTGAATAAGCACGTTTACTCACAGTTAACTGCAGATCAGAGGTTGTGCCCCACTGGCAAAGAGTCCCCTGGTACTAAGATTAGCAGTAGGTCAGAGCTGGCACAATGGTGTACAATGCCTTCTTTCAGCACCATTCAAGGTAAGAACTACGTTCTCTAACGTGGGTAACACAGGAAAGGGAACTAAAACTGGCTTACAAAAATGGCCACTACCGCATGGACTACAACAGGAAACAAAACAGGGCACACTCTGACCCAGTAAGCAGGGGGAAAGCACCATGGGAGTAGAGCCTACCAACTACCAATACCTACACCCACCACAATGCATTGCTGATGTGACTCTGCAGTGCAAATAACAGAAAACGTGTCACACTCACCCCAGAGCCACATCACAAGCAGGAAAAGGCTGTCGGAGGACAGAACACATTCTGCTGTCATGGAGGTGGGTACGGCATTTGAGGCTGGCATACAGGCTGGAAACAAAAGTGTTTAAAGTGGGGTTTTTTTGGTGGGAGGAGGTTAGTGACCACTGGGGGAGTACGGGGAGGTCATCTCCACTTCCTTCTGATGGTCATGTAGTCAGTTTGGGCACCTTTTTGAGGCTTGGTCGTGAAAATAAAAGGACCAAGTAAACCCGTTGAAATACTGCTTAATGCCGTATTATTTTCCATTATCGGCGAAAGCTGGCTATCTGGTAGCCACGCCCATACCCGCCCATGTCCCGCCTTCGCTTCGCCGCCGACACACCCCTTTGAACTTTCGCTGGCGAGGCGACGGGAAAGCGTCAATGCTGTCAAAAAAAACAGCTTTCGATTATACCGATTTCACCGCTTTTCCGAGATCACCGGCCATCTCCCGATTTGTGTCGGGAAATGGCCGGCGATCACTTTCGATTATGAGCTGATTAGTACCATTGATTGTACCAGGTTTTGGAAAATGGCCCTTGGGAAGTAAGGTTTCACTCTTTTGAGTTTCCACATGGAGTGGAACATTTTCTTAGTTGTATTTTTCACATGGTTTTCAATTTTGAGATTTCGATCAATGGTAACTCCAAGAATTTTCAAAGTGTTGGAGACAGGGAGGGACAAGATAGGGGTGGTTATGGTGGAGAATTTATTTGTGTTATGTTGTGAGGTAAGTATGAGACGTTGAGGGGCATAATCGAACGCGAACACCCATCTCCATTGGCGTCTATGTACGATGTAAGCCACATTGAGCCTGCAAATAGATGGGAAAATGTGGGGTACAAATGCAACAAATAAAAATAAATAAATACATCTAATTACAATGTGAAATGTATTTCTTTCTTTCTCTTTTTCTTTTTAGTTGTTACTTCATATATTTCATTGCTTTCGAGGTGAACGCATTGTTCAATCATTATGAAGTGGTTTTATACTGATATGGGTGGCTACATGTTTGAGTTGCTGGTTAGTACTTCTGTTTTCTGGAGTCTTAGGGGAGACCGACTTTTATATGTAAATAATGCCTTTTTGTAGGCCAACTTTCATTTTTACTGTGAAACATGTTCTACTGTGTCACTATGCACCAAAACAAATACTTTGTCAGCATTTAACATTTCATCAGTGTAAGATTTTATTATTCTTAATCCCACATTCATTACTTCCCTTCATTTTGCATCCTGGAACGTCAATGAACGAGACACAATAAATATCTGATTATGCTAAAAAATATTGATATTCTATTATTACTGGAAACACAGATGCTAATGATTGCCCCCAAAATTGTTTTTTCTTGGTCTGGTTGTCATTTATTTTCTCTTGATCAATCTATGAAAAGAGATGCTTCTATTCTTTAAAAAAAATCTCTCAATATAAATGTTATTCAACAAGAGAATGATTTGGAAGGGAGATGATTGCCACTGTACAAATTAATTTTATGTTATTATCCATAATGAACACCTATGCTCACAATGTCAATTCTATCTCCTTTATGACATCAATATGAGAATCTCTTATGGAATACAGTACTATTCCAATTTTGAATGGGGGTGATTTCAACCTCTCTCTCGACATTATTTTGGATTGCCAATCACTCTGTGTCTTTGTCCTTCTAAAATGTGGCAAAATTTATATTGTATTATTAAAAACTAGTAAAAAAGCCCCATTTCTGATGCAAATGAAACGGGGGCTAGCAATGTTTTCTTCTGTGTGCATGTGGGAGTGTGTGTGTCCATGCCCTCTGGCCTCTCTCCCCTCCCCCCTCTGAGTCCTTCACTGTTACAGAGCCAGCGATTTGATTTCGTGCTCTGCTGTTTTCCTTCACTGACTGTGTTACAGAGAGGGCGGGGCAGACACTCATAGGGAAACCGGATATCTCACCCCCTTCACACTTCCGGCTGGAGGCTTCATACGTTGGTTTTGCCTTTTATATAGAGAGATCTTGGACTATGTCATCCTTGGACAATACTATATCCTCTGCACCCCACCATTCATATTTTTGAATTGACTTTTTTCTCATTTCTAAAGTCTCTGATATCCATGGCTAATTCTGCTGAGATCTCTCCAATTGTAATATTGGACCATGGTTTAGTGTCTCTTCAAATGGAATTTTTAACATCTAATCCTTCCTCATGTTGGAGAATGAACACATATGTTCTACCTGATCCTAGCTTTGTGGAGAAAATAAAATCTTTCATATTGAATTTCTTTTGAATAAATTTGTTGCTTTCCTCAACAATGTGTTGGATGCTTTCAACATATGCCTAAGAGGCAAAATTTCAATTATGTCTTATGGCACAAAAACAAGATCAAGCTTGTCTAAACCTGCTAGAATTGGAAATTGCCACAATGGAACGAGCTCATATACTCTCTGATCATCACAATGTTCCATCAGACTTACCAAAGCTCAAATATGAGTTCAACAAACTTTGTAGCTATAAAGCTCAACAAGACATAACTGTTCAATGTTCTGGTCAATATGTTTCGGCTTACAAAGCTGCCCGTCATCTTGCCCGATACTTAGCTAATTGCAAACATAGCTCCAGAATTGCTAATATTTTTCAGGCACTGGTCAAACTCTACATGATGATTCTTCTATTGCCAAAGACTTTGAACTTTTTAAATCAAAATGTATATTCCTTATCTCTTCAGGGTCCTTCTAATTCTGCTGAATTATTTCTACAACAATTACCTCATCCTGCTCTCTCGGATTCTCAGAATGCTATACTGGGAGCTACAATTACTGAAGAAGAAATAAAACTTACCATCAAATCCCTTACCACTCACAAAGTGCCCAGTAGTCTCCTATTCTATGTGAGTTGTTTGCTTATCTGAAATCACACCTATTGGATCAAGGTAGATTTACAGAAGCTCAAATTTCTGTTCTCCCAAAACCTGGTAGAGATTATTCCAAAGTAGCTAACTATTGACCTATCTCTCTTCTAAAATTGGACTGCAAAATTCTAGCTAAAGTTTAGTCTTCTCATCTGGAAAAAGCTCTAAGTTACATTATACACCCAGGCCAAGTTGGTTTTATGAAAGGTCGCTTCATTGGGGATAACACCTGCACCTTTTATGGTCTTATTGATTTGGCCCATCAATTCAACCAACCTGCTCTTGCTATTTCATTAGATGCCGAAAAGTCTTTCGACATAGTTAAATGGTTTTATTTTTCAACACTCTGAAATGGTTTGGATGTGATGACAATTTCATTACTTGGATACAAATCCTTTATACTATCCCTCCCTCTAGGTTGAAAATTAATTACACTCTCTCTAATCCAATACATTTACATAGAGGAATTAGACAAGGCTGCCCCCTTTCCCTTTTACTTTTAAATATTGCTTTAAAACCATTGCTTATTGCTATCAGATCCTCACCTAATATATACAGTTTAATATCTGGTAATACTCAATATAAGATGTTAGCATATGCAGACGGCCTTCTAATTTTTCATCTGTCTAACACAGTTCCCATGTTATTACAACTAGTATCTCAAAATTTCAGCCTTTGCAGGCTACCATATTAACTGTGACAAATCTGAGGTTATGCCTCTAAACGGTTACCTTTCAATCTGATATTAGGTATACCAATCTATGATGGTCATCCACACAGTTGAAATATTTTGGAGTATTTTTCATACAGAGTTTCAGTTTTGAAGGATCTCTATAGAAGACTATGATTTCAAAAATAATGCTAAAAGGGTATTTAAAACAATGGGGATATCCTCCTAGGGGACAAAACAATGCTTACACCAGGGCTAAATACAATACCAGAGTTATTGCTTTAAGATCATAAAAAGGATCAACATAATGATGCTTATGAGACTTTTGTATTACATTTTTCAACAGGCGGGGAAGGGTTGGCTAACATAATAAGAAAGAATTGGGATATCATGCAATCACACCCTACATTTAAAGGCAAGAGAGTACACATAGCATTTGCACATTTGCAGAGGTTGCAATTTAAAAGAACTATTGAGCCCAGCTCCAGGAACATCGGGAAGAAATCTTCAAGTATCTAGCATTGGACATTTTAAGTGTGGGATTGTCGATTATGTGATACTATCAATGTACTGAATATATGAATCCAGTAGATGGAGTGGTTTACAAACTTAAAACCCACACCAATTGTTCTTCTGATCATGTGGTATACATTTTAAAGTGTCCATGCAACAAAATCTATGTGTGGAAAACCATCAGAAAATTAAGTAAACACATCAGTGAACATTGTTATTGCATTTTGAGAAAGAAAATTGGGGCTCCATTGTTAGTGTATTTTAGTGCTTTTAGGGCCCCTTTGACCAAGCTGCAGCAAAAGGGGGCCTGTGCTGGCATCAGTGCATGTTTTTTAGTGTGCCCAGGCCCCTTTATACCACAGCAGGTAAAAGGTAGGTCTTTTTTTTTTAAGAAAGGCCGTGCGGCTAGTGAAGTACTTTGGGGGGGGGGGGGGGGGAACCCTTACCACCACCCATTATGGTGGTAGTAAGGGCTCCAATGCTAATCCTATGGTAACCAGGCAGCATGCAGCATTGCCCAATCATCGCCGGGTACACACTGGCGCTGGATATGACAGCACACTGGGGGTGGGAAGTACCGCTGGGCTGCTGCGGTTGCCCAGCGGTAGTTTCTTTTTAGCAAGCTGTAAGCCCACGTTGGGCTTACTGCCACTTTGTAAAAGGGGCCTTTAATCACTGTTTCAACCAGTTGTCTTGCTTGGACATAGATCAAGTGAGGGCAAATGTTCGAGGTGGAGACTGTGATAAAGCTTTATTACAATGTGAGCAACATTGGAAGGAGGAGTGGCCTAATGGTTAGTGCAGTGGGCTTTGATCCTGGCAACCTGGGTTCAATTCCCACTGCAGCTCCTTGTGACCTTGGGCAAGTCACCTACCCCTCCATTACCCCAGGTACAAAACTTAGATTATGAGCCCTCAAGGGACAGACAAAGTACCTGCGTATAATGTGTACATCTAGTAGCACTATAGAAATGATTAGTAGTTGATCCATAGATTGAGGTCTTGTGAACCTCTTGACTTAAATTCTAATATTGAATGGGTGGCCTTCTTTTGATGCTGGTCCCCCTGTTTTTTTAATGTGTTTTGTCCTGATTGGGTATCTGGTTGACAGCATCTTTTTTTGAGGTGGCGCCATTTTGAACGTAGTGCCGGCAATGCGATCAGGATCATGCTGTGTTATGTGCCAGTAAGCTGTTTCATTATTGTTGTTGTTTTTATAAATTGTTTGTTAAGTGCAATAGTTACACATTTTTTGTTTGCAGATTGTTCAAGCACAACCAGCATGGTAATTCCCCTGAAGAAGCTATTTCGTGAAACAGGACCCCATCGGAATATATGGGTGTCTCTAGCGAAAGCGCTAGTGCACCCTAGTAAACAGAGCCCTAAGTTTAAGCACTTTTCACATGTTTGGAGGTTTTGTGACTGATAACTATGCATAGTCTGTTGAGACCCTGAGCACTGAAGCTCCTTTAGTCCTCAGACAATCTGTTGAGACATAATGTATTAGGAATTTTTCTTGGCCACAGACACTTCTGAAGTCTTTTTCCTCCATTTTGCACATTTTACATATGAATTGCGTGTGTCTTTGTTCCATTCACCTTTTGGTCTGATTCTTTATTATGAACACTGCATGATTAGAGTATGTTGTTGGCGATGTCTCTCCCTGACTGTATATCTGTAATTTTAACGTTGCTTCTTTCGCATTATTGCTATGTTATTTGAAATTTTCAATAAACTTTTCAGAAATAAAAAAAAAAATATAGCACTGGATATTTGTGCTGCATTGTATTCTGGCATACTTCCAATGCCTCTATTTAACTGAATAAATTTTTTACCAGATATTATTGGGTAAAATATTATCCAATTGTTAGGGCAGCAGGTAACTGGATATATCTTTGGAATATCAGCACCCAGATTTATAAATGCAAAATGTTACATGACCCAGCTGAAGGCATATGAAGACTATTAATAACCTTTCTTAGTGGTGGCTTTGCTTAGCTTGGAATTTCTTGATTTAATCAAATTAACTGTAACCCTTGGATGAATAATGTATCAGTCTCTTGTGATGTATTCCATCTCTTTCTACCAGAACTGAAAAGTGGGGTCACAGATGTATAGCTATAATTGCAAAATGTCTGCTGCTCATATTGTACTTTCTAGCTCTCAAAGGATCTAGGTGTCATCATTGATGATACATTTATACTCTCTGCTCAGTGTGCGGCTACGGGTAAGAAAACAAATAGAATGTTAGTAATTATTAGGAAACGAATGGAAAACAAAAATGAGAATATTATAATTTCTTTGTTTCATTCAATGGTGCAAGTGCGCCTTGAATACTGTGAACAATGTTGGTCACTGCATCTCAAAAAAGATATAGAAGAAATAGAAAAGGTACAGAGAAGGGTGATGAAAATGATAAAGGGGGATGGGATGACTTCACTATGAGGAAAAGCCAAAGCAGCTAAGGCTCTTCAGCTTGGAGAAGAGACGGCAGAGGGGAAATATGCTTATGTTCTTATTCTCTTAATTTCTATTTTAGCACTTTCTGCTTGGCTCCTAGAGGATGATTTAATCTCTGCTATCTCTTCACGTACAATTTCCCTACAGCTTCTAGAGCTTAGAAAAAATGATTAGATTAAATTCATCTGCTTTTTATCATCATCTGTATTTTCTTCTTTGGCTATTTCTTTTTCACACTAAGGTGAGGATCTTACTTGGTAGAAAATTTATTTCAAATTGCATCACATAGCAAGGTCATTTAAGGATCTGTAATCCTTATTTGTGAATTTGGCACCCAGTTGGTTGTATATGAAAGCCTCATTAGGAACTACACTAAGGAGTATATACCTGTAGAGGCATCATACTGGATAGAGCAGGCCAGAGGAATGTATCAGCTGTTCACAGCACCCCTACTGGAGAGCTCTGCAAAGATGCGGTCCAATTTTTTTATTATTGTATGGATAAACACATTAAAACAATCAAAGTTTAAAGCAAATGCCCTTATGTAATACTGGTAGCAATAATGAAACATGTTCACGTGTGCTTGTTGTTTATATATATATTTTTTTTTAATGGGTGACATCATCCATTTTGATATGTATGAATACATGCGTTAACTGATGGTGATGTTAGTGCATATTTTGATGGATCTTTTGGCTTAAAATTGAATCTTTTTCTTGTCATTATATGAATATACTATAGACGGATTTTAATTGAGATTAATAGGTTTCATTGTAGCATGACGTTCATGTTGTAAATTGCGTTGTATTTTGACATAAGCTGTTCGGATCTATGTAGATAAGATTATAGTAATTTGACGTTAAATTTTTTTTTATATATGTACTTTTATATTATCATGAGATATCTATGTTCTTATTTGATTTTGCATTTATGATACCTGTATTTATTAGTTCTCTTTTTTTATTTTCAGTGCTGATGTTTTACATACTAGCCATTTTTATGCTCTTTTGTTGGTTTAACAAGGTATGCTCTGATTTTTATGTATACAGATAATTTCATTTCCTTTATTCATTCAATTGTTCATATGGTTTATCCTCTGTTTCCTTTGCTTATGTTTTAATGTATTTTAATGTATTCTAATATTAATATTTTTATTGTTATTTTTTTGTATATTATTTGTTTTTTGTTTAAGAACCCCTGATGAAGGCTTTGTGAGTCAAAACACGGACTGTGTTGAGTTCATTGTGTCCCCATAACAAATTGTTGTTGATTCATCTTGGAGCTTGTGGCTCCACTCTTGTGAATTAACCACAATATGCTAACCTCTTCAAGGCAGAACTAGAAGAGGCATTTATGAATACATATCAGATTAAACCCTTACTAAGGGTATATTGATAACATTTTATGATTTGGATTTAGGGAGAAGAGACTCTGAAACAGTTTCATAGTTCTTTTAATACATACCATCCTACAAATCAAATTCAAAATTGGCTAATCCCCAGAAAAGTCCATGTTTCAAGATACCACAGTTTCCATCACAGTTTAAATCACTTGTTCAGGGGTCATCGTTGAATATCACCACAGACCACTAAACTCAAAGCCGGCTATTTTGTGAGCAGTCCAGGGTCAGAGTGTAGCATGATATGATGAAATTTCAGTTACTAATTTTGCTGAAAACAGACACAGATATATAAGAATGTTTTGCAAAAATGTTTAATGTTGCTCAGAATCATAAAGCAAATCTAGCCCTCTCCTCCTCCTTCAGACCATGAAAGCCTGAAACAAAAGGGCTGTTGAGTGGTCAACCAGTATAACAAAAACTGGCTGGGTGGTTACTGGAAAGTTAATTACCACATTCTCCAAGAACAGAATCTGCATATTGACAGCAATCAAAGAAACTGGGTATAACAAAAGAAAGCTCATCTACCTGAAACTCCCTGAAAATGACACACCTAATCTAGTCAAGTACTTTTGGGTACAGCACAGAAGTTGGTCAACCAGGAAACATGTGACAAGCTAAATCAACATTTTCATGTTTCCATCTCAAAAACCAGAGAGAACCAGTTTCACCTGTCCCTGAGTTTTGATTGGATCAATACACCCCACCTGACTTCAGCCTATGGCTCAACATGAATTATAAAATAAACTGGAACACAGTCTCTGCCTCTCTTTCTCTGGACTCTGGACCTGCACTGCTGTCTCTGGACCTGCACTGAAGCTCTCTGGGCATTACTGGACTTCACACACATCCAAGGTAAGACTTTTTCCAGGTTCCAATCCCCATAAACTCTACACGTAGAAGAAGACTTCTTTCCCCAGCAAAGGATCCACCATCCAGCTACAGAGTCAAGACCTTCTTCACCACTTCAACCAGCAGCAGAAAGAATACATCTGAGCCTTATTCAAAGCGAGTTAACAATTCTGCCTTGCTAACAATTGTTATATTTTGTTGCTTATTAGGTGTTTCATTGGTATTATGCTGATATCATATTATATTTAAGTTATTTGAATATTTTTCATGCTGTCTATTATTGTTTATATTGTATTGACATATTTCCAAGTTTACCTCATTTATTGTATTTATGGTTATATTTGGTCATTTTACTATTGTTACGATGTTATCAAAATTGTAAGTTTTATGTTAAATTGGACTTGCTGTACACTGTTCATAAAAGGATCCTTTTACAGAGCCAGGGTGAAAAGTGTCCTGTAGTAGTGTTGGCATGTGGGATTGCCATGCGCAGAGGCCACTTTTTACTGCGACTATACAAAGCCCTTTTTTCTGTTGGCATCCTTTATAGCCGTGCACTAATTTCACAATTAGTGTGTGTCCAATACTACCTGAGGGGCCCTTTTACTAAGCCACGTAAGTGTCTACTCACACCCAACGCATGCCAAAATGGAGTTACCACCCGGCTACCATGTGGCTTTTGCGGTAATTTCATTTTTGGCACGCATCTGATACGCGTGTTGAAAAATAATTTTTATTTTCGGATGTGGATATTGGACGCTCGCCAAGTGGCATTTGATGCACGTAGGTCATTACCGCCCAGTTATTGTGTGAGTCTTTACCGCTAGGTCAATGGCTGGCAGTAAGGTCTCAGACCCAAAATGGACGCGTGCCAATTTTGATTTTGCTGCATGTCCATTTTTTGCAAAAATTTTAAAATGGCATTTTTTTTTGCAGGGGCTAAAATGGATCTGGGCACACCCAAAACATGTGTCTACACTACCGCAGGCCATTTTTCAGTGCACCTTAGTAAAAGAACCCCTGTTTACCGCCACCTGTTTACTTGGTGATAATGGTTCATGCACTAATCTGGCAGTAATCAAGCAGTGCATGGCAATGGAAATGCGCTGCCCGATTACCGCCAGTCATGCTTACTCCCCGCCCCCACACTAGAAAATAATTTTTATTTACTAGCATGGGAAATGGCGCACAGCAAGAGCAGAACTACTGCAGGGTGCCTGGTGGCAGTGCTGTTTTGCCACGTGCTACTCATGCTAAATAGCCCTACCACCCTTCAGTAAAAAGGTCCCAAAGGTGGTTAATAAATCCCAATAATAAATAAATGTGCTTTACGATGAACACCACTGATCATTTTAGTAGCTGTCCTCTGAACTGACTCCATCCTTTTAATATATATTTTTTGAGGTGCAGTCTCCATAATTATACACAGTACCCTAAACATCTCATCTAGAGGCTTACACAGAAGCATTATCACTTCCTTTTTCCTGCTGGCCATTCCTGTCCTTATGAATCGAAGCATCCTTCTGGATTTTGCTGTCACCTTTTCTACCTGTTTGGCCACCTTAAGATCATCACATATGTTCACCCCCAAGTCCCATTTTTCTTTCATGCACAGTAGTACTTCACTACCTATACTGAACTGCTCCCTAGAGTTTTTTTATTTTTGTAACCCAAATGCATGATCCTGCATTTTTTTAGCATTAATTCTTAGCTGCCAAATTCCAGACCATTCCTCTAGCTGTCAGAGTAAGTCCCTTCTCATGTTATCCATGCCATTAGGGTTCTCTACCTTTTTGCAGATTTTGGTATCACCCGCATAAAGGTAAAACTTACCAGCAGCCCTTAAGCAATATCACTTACAAAAATGTTAACAAGAATCATGAATCCTTGCACTACACCACTTGTTACATTCCTTCTGTCAGAGTAAGCCACATTTACCACTATCCTTTGTTGCCTTCCACTTACCAATGAGTCTTGTTTGGGCCCATAACGAGGGCACTAAGTTTATTTATAAGTCATCTATGTGGAATTCTGTCAAAGGCTTTGCTAAAACTCTAAGTACACTACATCTAATGCTCTCCCTTGATCCAACTCTCCAATCACCCAATCAAAGAAATTAATCAGATTTATCTGACAAGACCTGCCTTTAGTAAAACCATGCTGCCTTGGGACCTGCAATTCATGGGATTCCAGAAACCTCACTATTCTCTGTTTTAAAAGCATTTCCATTAATTTACTTACCATACAGGTCAAAGTAGTTGCCCTCTAATTTCTAACATCCTTCTTTCATCCACATTTGTGGAGAGGGACCTCATCCACCCTTCTCTTGTCCTCCGGAACCACTACTGACTCTAGAGAAGCATTGAAAAGGTCAGATAGTGGACCCGCCAGGACTTCCCTAAGTTCCTTCTGTACCCTCAGATGTATGCTATCTGGATTCATTGCTTTGTCTACCTTTAGTTTAGGAAGCTCCTCGTAAACACAGTCCTCCAAAAATTGTTCAGGGTCTACCACACTTCCATTCCTATTTGTATTTTTCTTCTGTGGTCCTACTCCTGGCTCTTCATCTGTTAACACAGAATAGAAATATTGTTAAAACAATTTCACCTTATCCTTATCAGCTTCTACATATTCCTCCCTTTCACTCTTGAGTCTCACAGTGCCATTTTTGAACTTCCTTTTGTCATTAACATATCTAAAAAAATATCTCTCACCCCCCCCCCCCTTTTTACCATATTGGCTAATTTTTTCTTCCATTTACATCTTTTCTTTCCTGACTACTTTACTAGCTTCTTTTAGCTTTTTCAGATTTTGCTGCTTGTCTTCCTCTTTCTGCAATTTCTTCTAGTTTATGACGGGTAACCTCTTTTTCCTTACTTTTCAAAGTGGCCTTCTTTTTCTCTTACTTTAATTACTTTCCTTACAAAATTTTTTATTGCCCTTAAAATAGCTTCTTTCAGTTTTGCTCACTGCACTTCTACTTCTCTCAGATGTTCCTGTCTATCTAACAACTCCTTAAGGTATTCTCCTATCTCAACTTAGTGTTTTTTTAAAGTCTAGAACTCTCACTTTTGCATGAGCTCTCTCTATGGCTCACTGGATGCTAGATGATCACCCACTACATTATCAGAAACACTCTTCCTATTCGTAAGCACTATTCTAGTATGTCCCCATCCTGTGAAGGGTTCCATTACCAACTGCTGTAACTGTTCTCCCTGTAGAGAACCCAGGATCTCCTTACTTCAGGGTTGACCGAACTAGCATCTGGTATATCAAAAATAATCTTTCATAGCTATATTATGAATGTCTTCAATGAAATCTCTGTCCAGTTCTTCTGCCTCTGAAGGAGTCCTGTATATCACTCCAATGTAAATATAATTTCTATCTTTAGAGTTTAACCCAGAGTACCACTTCCTTACTCCTTAAGACCTACAATCTGTTACTTTAATATTAAATCTTTAACATCATCTTTAACCGTTATCTTCAGTGGTTATTTAGTGTTCTGAGTTGCACCAGAACTAGGGGTTATACTATGAAACTAACTGGTAGCAGGTTTAAAATAAATAAAGAAAGTATTTTTTTGTCAACGCACTATTAAGCTGTGAAGGTTGCAGCTGGAGGATGTAATCAAAGCTAATAGCATAGCTGAGTTTAATAAAGGGTTGGATAGGTTTTTTGAGGACAGATCCATTAACAATTATTAGTTAGGCAGACTCTCAGATTGCCACCTCTTACATATGGGAATGAGTAACATGGAAAGATCCTCCAGGTATTTTCAAGTGACCTAAATTCGACACTGTCAGCTACATGATACTTGGCTTAATGGATCATTGGTCTCACCCAGCATGACACTTTAAGAATCTCATCTATGTGCTTTGCAAATGAGCACCAAAATTTATATTCTTATGACTAAAGTGTACAGGAGGGAACAGAGATATAGGTGGTTAGCTAAATATAGAGGTCCCAGCCTTCACAAATCATTAACAATTGAATGAAGTATTTTAAATTGTGCATGATATTCAATCAGAAGCCAGTATAGCCTTTTAGGAATCAGAGTAATATGTTCTCCATGATTAAGACCAATGAACTAATAAGCCATTACATCTGAACCAGCTGTAAGCTTTTAATAGACTTGTGGCAGATCACATTGAAGAGAATTATAGTAATCTGTGATGTGATCAATGCATGAGTAACAGTTATAAAGACAGTCTTTTCCAAACATGGATAGAACTGCCATAGCTGATGTAATCAGAAATGGAACATTCATCGAAAGAAAAGAGTCAAAAACAAACACTTGGCTGTGAGCATCACAACCAATTGGAATGGACCACTGGCCTAACCTAGTATGACACTTCTTATGTGTCGTTAATCAGCGCCATTTTAGATAACTCATGGAAGTGGGAATCTAGACATTTTTGCCAAAATGTTTAGAGCCTGTGACTTATTTTACAAGTGCAGGAGTGAACAGTTAAGCCTACTGTAAAATTGACATATCTCTACTCCTTAGCCAAGGCATCTAAAAGGCCATCAAAAACGTAGAGCTCATGAACAGCGATGTCTCAAAATGTGTGAATGTGAAAGTATAAATAAACAAGTACACTCAAGGGTGCCTAGGAAGCAGAAAGCAGCCCAGAGATGCATGCCCACCCCCACAGGATAGGTTCATGGCATCCATGAGATCCCTGCGCATCCCAGGTGTTCAGTGCCTGCAGGGAAAATCATCCTGTGCTGCCAATGAAAGCAGTACAAAACATAAAGCGTCATGCGTAAACCATATAACACTATCCAGCTTATTTTCGAAAGAGAAAAACGCCTATAGTGCGACCTAAATCGGGTGATAGACGTTTGTCTCGCAAAGGCGCCCAAATCGGTATAATCGAAAGCAGATTTTGGGCGTTTCCAACTGCACTCCGTCGCGGAAACGAATAAAGTTGACGGGGGCATGTCGGAGGCGTGGTGGAGGCGGAACTGGGGCGTGGTTATCAGCCGAGGAGAGATGGGCATCTTTAGCTGATAATCGAAAAAAAAGGCGTTTTTACCGCGATTTTGGGTCACTTTTTTGGACCCTTTTTTTTCACGAACAAGTCCCAAAAAAGTGCTCCAACTGCCCAGATGACCACTGGAGGGAGTCGAGGATGACCTCCCTAGACTCCCCCAGTGGTCACTAACCCCCTCCCACCAAAAAAACCCCACTTTAAAAACTTTTTTTCCAGCCTGTATGCCAGCCTCAAATTCCGTACCCACCTCCATGACAGCAGAATGTGTTCAATCCTGTCACAGCCCTTTCCCTGGGTCAGATGTGGCTCTCGGGTGCAGTACAGGGTCACATCAGCATTGCATTGTGGTGGGTGTAGGGTATTGGGCTCCGTGATTTCATTAGCTTGTGTTACAGTCTCACGATGTTGGTAGTTGGTAGGCTCTTCTCCCATGGTGCTTTTCCCCCTGCCTACTGGGTCAGAGTGCGCCCTGTTGTGTTTCCTGTTGTAGTCCATGCGGTAGTGGCCATTTTTGTAAGCCAGTTTTAGTTCCCTTTCCTGTGTTAGCCACGTTAGCCACGTTAGACAACTTAGTTCTTCCCTTGAATGTGGCTGAAAGAGGGCATTGTACAGCATTCTGCCAGTTCTGACCTACTGCTCATCTCAGTACCAGGGAGACTCGTTGCCAGTGGGGCACAACCTCTGATCTGCAGTTAACTGTGAGTATAGGCGGTTATTCCAATAAAGGACGTTTTCGGAGAGATTAGTCTTCAGGTTTCAACTGGTGTGCCAATGTTATATAGGAGCAACCAGTCCTAGAGGCCTGCGTGTATGCAGGTCCCTGGAGCACTTTTAGTGGGTACCGCAGTGCATTTCAGCCAGGTGGACCCAGGCCCATCCTCCCCCCCACCTGTAACACTTGTGCTGGTAAATGGGAGGCCTCCAAAACCCACTGTACCCACATGTAGGTGCCCCCTTCACCCCTAAGAGCTATGGTAGTGTTGTACATTTGTGGGTAGTGGGTTTTGGGGGAGGGGGGTTGGGAGCTCAGCACCCGTGGTAAGGGAGCTATGCATGTGGGAGCTTTTTCTGAAGTCCACCGCGCTGACCTAGGGTGCCCAGTTGGTGTCCTGGCATATCAGGGGGGCCAGTGTACTACGAATCCTGGCCCCTCCCATGACCAAATGGCTCGGATTAGGATGTTTTTGAGCTGGGCGTTTTTAGTTTCCATTATCGCTAAAAAAAACAAATGCCCAGCTCAAAAACGTCCATTTTTTCGAAAATACGGTTCGACCCGCCCCTTCACGGACCCGTTCTCAGAGATAAACGCCCATGGAGATAGGCGTTTCCGTTCGAATATGCCCCTCCACATGTCTTGTACAAACCATATTCTGCTAGCCCTGGGTGCAAAAGATACAGTGTTATACATCTTTTGTAAACTGTATAGCATTAGATGCCTTATGCCTGGCGGCGATGCTAAACATATAGCGCAAGACCTACAGCCCCTGTTTGTTGTGGAAAACATCTAACTCCATGCTGCACTTGCACCGCCCATCCCGGCAACAACCTGGACAGCTCTGTAACTGTGGGCCCTGCTATCACCATATATGTACTGCGCTCACTACTAAACACACACATTCATGTGCAAGATGGAGGTCAGGAGGAAGAGAAACTTCACCACGAAAGAGTCACACTATCTCACCTTCCTGGTTTTCTAAAATGAGGAACAGCTGTACCGGGGTTGTGGTGGGGGGTGCAGGTAGAGGATGTCCCAGGCCACAGCTGCGAGGGTGTAGCACAAGATCCAGTCCACCCTGGCAAGGTGAGCAAACAGAGTATACAGAACAGCACACACACACACACACACACACACACACACAGAGTACAGACCTGTGGTGAAGAGGTGCTGAAAGGAGAGCTGCTGTACCCTGTGGCTGCTGAACAATGCAGAGGGGAGGGGGCCCCCCTGCAGGAGGGCCCCAGGCTGAAAGGCCTAGCACACTTGGAGCTGAGAAACACTATGAAGGGGAGGCTTCCTCCACCCAAGCCCCAAGCATGCAACCAGGAGAACCAGGAGAGCCCAGGCCTGTGGACGGAGGAAGGACCAGAGCCCAGCAGCGCTTGCTGAGGAGCCAGCTCACCCTGACTGTAAGTCCTGGCCATAACATTCCTAAGCTGGGTGAAGAACAGGGGGCAAGAAGGCAGGGCCCGGGTTCCAGAGCAGGGTTCTCTGCATCCAGTATCAGAGGAGAGGTGGTGGAAGAGAATAGCGGAGAGTCTGAAGAGGAGAGGAGGAGAAGGAATCCAGGCCTAGGGCCTGGCAGAAGAAAGAGGCCCAGCATATGACTCCTGAAGAGGTAATTAGATCAGTGAAGAAAATGAATCGAGTAGAAGGTGAAATAGAGGTACTGAGGAAGCGGCTGAAGCTAGCAAAAACTATGTGTAACCTGGCTTCCACTGGCCCACGAGACAAGTATGTTAAGGGAGTTGAAGCACTCCAGAAGCGGCTTACAGCAAAACAAAGGCAGCTGCAAAAACTAAAGAACTGCAGAGATAATCCCCTTCGTGAGGTTTTCCTGAACAGGGAACGCATGCAGCAGACCCAGACGCAGTCCCAGATCCAGCAGGAAGCAGAACCCAGAGACACACAGGACTCCGTGGTTCCAGACACCCCAGAGGCTATGCTGGAAGGGACAGCAGGGGAAGAGAAACAGCAGCAGCCAGAAGGAGGGAAAGACAAGACTGACACAAATAATTCCCAGTTATCACCAGTATTTTATTTCCTACAGGATTCCCAAGAGCTAGGTGCTCCATCCACTTACCAGCCTTGTAGAACAGAGGCTCCTAATCCAGTTGTGGCAGGTACTGTGGATAAGGAGGGGCTCCAGCACTGCATGCAGCAAGAGAGCCTGGCAAGTTTGGAACACAAAAGAGCTATGAAACTGAAAAAAATTCAAAAACGTCCCTTATACTTAGAGAGCTGGCAGGGCATAGCCGAACCCACAGAGAAGAGCTCAGGTTTGCTGGGAGAGACAGAGAAGAAAGACAGCCTGGAGAATCAGAACAGTTTGAATGCTGAGGAGAATCAGAACAGTTTGAATGCTGAGGTAGGAGAAGAATCACTACACACTGAGCAAGTACAGAAGTTACCAGGAACAACGGGAGGGAAAGTAGAGCAAAAACAAGGGGTTTTGCAGATGGAGACAGAGACTAAAGAGGATGGGAAAGTACAGGAATGGAGTAGTGGAGTACTACAAGAGATGGAAGAAGCTGAGAGCAAATATGGTGGACAGAGGGCGGGAACATCGTGGGAACACCACAGTCACTCATGGACAGAATTGATAGGGCAGACCTCTGAGCAGGGCTGTCCAAGAGCTGCCATCCAATCTCAATCAGAAGTGCTGATGACATCATGGGGGAAGCTCAGTGACAGGCAGGGGCTCCCAATAGATTCTGCCACTCAGAAACAAGAAGAAAGAGCAGAAGGGAGCTTCTCAGAAACTCATGCCCATCAAAGCAGGAGTCCCAGAAAGGAGAGAGAGAATTGTGGAGAGTGTCAGCTGCACCAGGAGGCGGAGCCAAGACCCAGATCGAGTGAGACAGGGCATGGAGGAGAGTGTCAGCTGCACCAGGAGGTGGAGCCAAGACCCAGACTGAGTAAGACATTGCCAGATACAGAGAGAGTACATGAAGGAGAGTGTCAGTTGCACCAGGGGGCGGAGCCAAGTCCCAGACCCAGTAAGACAGAGCATGGAGGAGAGTGTCAGCTGCACCAGGAGGCAGAGCCAAGACCCAGACTGAGTAAGACAGTGCCAGATACAGAGAGAGTACATGAAGGAGAGTGTCAGCTGCACCAGGAGGCGGAGCCAAGACTTAGACTGAGTATGACAGTGTCAGAAACAGAGAAAGTGCATGGAGGAGAGTGTCAGCTACAAGAGGAGACAGATCCCAGACCTGGTCTGAGTGGGACAGTTGCAGAGCAAGGGAACGAGTGCTGGTTGGGAACAGCAGCAACTGGCAAAGGACTGGAAGTAGAATATTGCAGAGGGGGAAGAGACAGAAACAGCACAAGTGAACTGAACATAGTGGGGTTAGTGGACATGGGAGAGGAGGGAGGGGAAGAGAGGGGGAGGGGAGGAAGGCAGGAAGGGAGTGGGGAAGGGGGGAGCATACTGGTATCAGCCCCTTTATCCTTTGCAGCAGTAGTACGGGGAGGAGGGGCAGAGACAGGGAAGGAGGAGGGGAGGCAGGAGTCAGACATGGAGACAAGGGGAAATCCATTTTCTGGTCCGTTGCGGGGTCCCGGGAGCGGTGTTACCCCAAAACGTCGAAATGTTGTCCAGCTGCGTTGGGTGGGCACAGGGGTAGCACCACCTAGAGAGGTTGTTTTAAGAATGGTATTCTCCCTTGGCTTTATCCCTGAAGATTTGTATGCATGCATACACCCTGTGGGAATCCCTGAATATGATATTAGTTTCTTAACAGGGCGAGGTTTGGACCTGTTTTGGGAAAAGTACACAGAGGTGCAGCATCAGGGTAGATGGGTGGATTTTAAGGCTGTCCCCATCAGTAGACAGGACGCAGTCCAGATTACCATTTTGGTACGTAATGAATCTCTTATGGCTGCAGACCTGTCATACTGGTTGGGACGGTATGCCGAAATTAGGACCCCATTAAGCAAAATACCAGACCAGAGTCGTGTGTGGGCGGGGGGGTGGAGTGCCCTTGTAAAATTAAAACAGGCAGGCTATGTCACCCAACATATACCTTCAGCCGCATACATTGGAAGGGATCGAATTCAATGCTTTTATGCAGGACAACCCAGACAGTGCTACAGGTGCGGATCTTTCCGTCACTTAAGCATGTCATGTACAGTGTTAAAGTGCTCGCGATGTGGTAGTACAGATCATGACACCAGCGACTGCACTACCATACGCTGTAACCTGTGTGGAGGCTTGGGGCACCCTTTTAGCAAGTGCCCACAAGCATCGCACAATCAGGTAGAGGAAGAGAGGAGGGGGGAGGAAGGGGCACAAGCAGAAACTACAAGGATACAAGGACAGAAGCGGGAAGCATTAAAGGGATTAATGGATAAATCAAATACCACTATTCATACAGAGGCAGGCACTAAGGGAAAGGGAAAGGGGGAGAAAAGGGCATCAGGTTTGGATCACATTCAAAGAAGGGGTATTTGTGAAAGGATGGAAGAAGGAGGTGGGGAGAAGGGGGGAGAAGAAGGGGAAGCATGGACCCTGGTAGGGAAACATGGAGGGAAGGGGGGTCGGAGGAAGGAGGGGAGGGGGCTAGCCCGAGCGGGGAGAACAGATATTCTGGAGAAGAGCCAGAGTAATCGATATGCAGTGTTTCAGGTTTCAGGTGAAGGAGAGGGTGATCTTGAGATGAATCCACCCCAAAGGGAGGTTTTGGAGGAGAAGAGGAGGGAGGGGAGGGGAGCAAGGAATGAATCATCTGAAAGACTTAACAGAGAGGAGCCAGCAGTGTTACCCCCCAGTCTAACATCACATCCTACTAGTTTAACGAAGGGCCTCATGCAGGAAATAGAGGAGGGTAAGGAAGGGATGAAAGGGGAAAGGGCTGGTCCAGAGGAAACCAAGAAAAAAAGGGTAGAAAGAAAGCCGGGGAAGATGACTCAGAGTGGGAGGATTTGGAATTAGAAGAAATTATAGAGGATCCTGAAGAAATGATGGGGGCAGGAATATCTGTGAAGAGGGATTGCGGTGAAGAGATGAGGAGGGGTAAGAAATTTAAGAAATAAACCATGGCTGCCTTGTCCTTAATCTTTGCAACTCTGAATGTAGCCAGCATAAAGGCAGAGAGAACTAGATTTGTCGCCTTTAGCGATTTGACCCAGTGCAAGGTAGACTGCATCCTGTTGCAGGAGACTCATTTGGATTCTTTGCAGCTCCTGCACCGGGCCAAGAGAGATTGGAAAGGGGGGCCCTCATTCTGGTCTCTGGCCAAAGAAAGATGCGCAGGGGTGGCTATTCTTTTTGCCACCCGAGAAGTGGAGATTACGAGGGAAATAGAGGTGGAGATAGGGAGGTGTGTTGTCTTAGACGTTTTCATTAGAGGGGTAGCAGTGCGAATCATTAACTTTTATGGGCCCCAGATTAGTTGGGAACGCAAGCAGCTGTTGCTCCGGGTGAAACCGTATTTATATACAAGCAAATTGGTGGTATTTGGAGGAGACTTTAATATGGTCTTACAGCAAGCAGATAGAAAGGGGTCCAGGCGTCAGGTGGGTTATGACAGCCTCCAGCTGGCAGCAATTGTAAAACAGGCAAGACTGGAGGTGGCAGGAGGGAAGGGGTTCACTTTTAGAAGGGGAGACACGGAGAGCCGTATTGACTGGCTCTTTGTAGGCGGGTTGGCTAAGTTTCAGGGGCAGCCGAATAGATGGACGGAATATTCAGATCATGCCTTAGTTTCCACAGTCTTAACAATATGCGAAGGGGCGCAGAAAGGCCCAGGATTTTGGAAACTGAGTGCAAAGTTATTAGAAGTAGAGGAAAACAGACAAATATTTGAGGGTTTTTTAGCAGACCAAGAAACACTATGGGAGGTGATGGATGATAAGGGAGCCTGGTGGGACATGGTAAAGGGGCGAGTCAAGGCCCTTTTCCGGTCCCTAGCCAGGAAGCAGAGTCTGGGGTTACAGGCACAGTGCTGTCGTCTTCGTAAGCAATTGGACCACGCGGTCTCCAACCATCTAGAGAAGGGAGAGATAGAAGCTTTGCAGGCCCAGTTGAGGCTGTTGCAATATGATCGATACGCTGCTTTGCTTCTGGAAAGGGAATATGGGCATCGGTATTCCCCGGATCCTTTCCAGAATTGCAAGGTAGCAGTAGGACACAAGGTCATTTATGCTATGAGAGATGAAGCAGGGCAGCGATTGACGAACCAACGTTCAATCGAGGCCAGGGTCATTCGGTTTTACACCCAATTGTGGGGGAAAGAGAGCTTGGTTTCTAACTTCATGCTATCATACGTGCAGAGTGCCCCAGGCTTGGAAAAGGTTTCGGAGGGGGAGATGGAACAACTGCTTAGGCCCATTACCACAGGAGAGGTAGATGATGCTATTGATACGCTATCAGCACGTACAACTCCGGGTCCCGATGGGCTGACCCCAGAGTTCTACAAAAAATTCCGTGTGGTCCTGATTCCAGTGTTAGCTGCAATTTTTAATAATTGTTTGCAGAACGGGCGTTTGGCCCCTTCACAGCAGTGTTCTATTTTGGTTCTCCTCGCAAAGAAGGGAAATCTGGAACTTATCGAGAACTGGAGACCCATAAGTCTTCTGAATGTAGATAGGAAAATAATGGCCAGGATTATTTACAACCGCCTGGCTGGGGCAGTGGGTGGTCTCTTGTCCTCAGAACAGTTTTGCTCGGTGAAGGGGAAAGGGGCAGTGGAAGCAGTTTGTACCATCCGTGAAATAGTGGAAAGGAGTCAAGGTGGGACAAAGGGAAAGTATTTGCTGACCCTTGATCAGTCTAAGGCTTTTGACAGGGTGTCCCAGGAGTACCTATGGCTAGTGCTTCGGTGCTATGGGATACCCGACCAGTTTATAGGGTGGATCCAGACTTTGTATCGCAATGCAAGGAGTAGCACTCTAATAAATGGTTGGGTGGGCAAGAGCTTTGCAGTGAGGTCAGGGGTACGGCAGGGGTGTCCCCTCAGCCCCTTGCTGTACGTCCTTTCCTTAGATCCTTTCCTCAGAAGGTTGAGTGGAGGGTTTAGCGGTCAACTAGAGGGCATCTCTTTGGGTTCACACACATGGCGATGTGTCGCCTACGCAGATGATGTCACAGTAGTAATCAGTAGCAAGGAGGAAGCCGAGCGAGTTCAGACCTGGATGGCAGAATACACACAGGCTGCGAGGGCCCAGATAAACCAGGATAAGAGCTCCGCAATTTGGGTAGGACAGGGCAGACCAGCTTTCAAACTTCCCAGTCAGTACCCAGTAGCAAGGGATGAAGTACGGATCCTGGGTCTCTGGGTAGGCAGACAGGACTATGATACGATCAACTGGGAAAAGGGGCTGGGGAGAGTCGAGGAAAGGGTGGCCCAGTGGAAATCATATAAGTTGCGGTTTGTGGAAAAACTGCATGTCATTAAGACCTATCTGATACCCCTTCTCCTGTTCATATCCAAGGTCTGTTTACTGCCTATATCGTTACATGCCAGAGTATACAGCTTGTTTTTCCAACAGCTATGGGGGAACAGGATGAATATTATCCGGAGGGAGGTGACCTATTTGCCCAAAAGGGAGGGGGGGTTGGGAATGGTCAACCCTGTGGTACATTTTAGTTGTTTCTTTTTCCAACAAAATCTGGGAGGGGTCTTGCGGGAAGGGAGGCCGGCTTGGGCAGACTGCATGGCCTCCTGGCTTCAGCGGTACTTGAGGGATTGGGTGAGGGGAGGTCAGGCAATGCCCCTGCGAGGGAAGGCGGGATACTTGCCACAGTACATCTCACCTCTGTTGAGATTGGTGAAGAGATGGGGTATCACAGTACAGGAAATCCAGAAGGAGGACAGGAGGCAGCTACAACACCGCATTATTCAGACACACTTTTCAACACGTCTAGCCTTGAGGGACTGCCCAGGTCCACTACAGGAGGAAGGTCTGGCTTTCCTCAATTCATCACGCCTCCCCCGGAAGATTGCGGACATGGCCTGGCTGACTTTCCACAGCCGGCTTTATGTTCGAGCTAACATGAAAAATAGAAACAGCAATGATCGTAAGTGCCCGAGGGGGGAGTGCGTGACGGAGGATGAAACAATGGACCACTTCCTCCTCAAGTGCCCGTTCAATCAACAAGTCTGTCAGGCAGTAGCCCGCCAATTAGGGATTCCTTTCTTCCACCAGCTATCTTATGCAGAATGGGCCTATGGAGGGTTTCCAAAAGGAAAGGGGTGGTGTAGGGAGACACTGTATATCATCGCTGCAGCCCTTTGTTACTTCCTGTGGCAGGCACGCTGCCAAGCTTCATTATATCGGAAGTGGCTGTCTGTACAGGAGGTGGCAGGGGATGTGGTACATTTTGTCCAGCAGCTGGCAGTGAGGGAGAAGGAGCATTGTTCTGGACTACAGTGGGCAAGGCATTGGAGGGGTTTTTCGTTTCAGCCTCCCTGAGTGGGAGGGTTTGTTGAGGGGCGGGGGTATTGGCCAGTAAGGTTTTATTTATGTATTAGTTAGCGGGTTTTATTGCTTGTTTTATCGCTTGTTTGTATGCTTGGTTTGTCTTGTTGCAAGTTTCAATAAAGACAATATGACACACACACACACATCTCTGAACAGATCAAGCTACACAGCTATCATACATGATCACACACATGTATTCTGCTGCTCACAGTGTTCGTCATATCACAGTTCCAGTATCCACAGTACAGTATATGCCACCCAAGAGACCTGTAGAACTGCATCTACCTGTTCTAGTGGCTGAAAACACCACTATCACATTAACCTCCATCCCCTCCCCCTCAAATATCTACCCTTATGTGAGTGCTGATTTCTCCCACCTCCACCGTCACCCCATGGAAGATGTGCAACAGATGATGCCACAGCCCTGTCAACCAACAATGGTGGACCAGCAGTGTGCTACCCACAGCAAGCCCATAACAGGGAGCATCAACCCAGAATATACATGTTCACATGGCAATAAGTATCTGTGGAGGCCAAGTCTCTGTCTCATACCCCAGTTCCACTCATGTCTCCTGTTGAGGGACATCAATCAGACAGTGAAATGGAAGTGATGCTCACACATCAGTGTTCACAATGGAATCAAATGTTTTGCATCCCCTCACATCTTACAGAGTATTGAGTGCACTGCAATTTGGAGGTGTACAAGTCCCGCTTCCAGACCATATGGAGAACAAACCTCTTGCTGGTGCAGATGATGAAGAATCGCACCCAGCAGAGGAGTGGAATGAATTATTGAACAGTAAAGCAGCATTGTCTCACTCCATCTTCTACATAACTTCAACATGTACATTCCCACTGTGATATGGGAAGCCATGCTGTCTGACACCTCCACATCTCTGCCTACAGATTTATGTGTGTTGTACCCCATGTGGCTACTTGTGCATATGTATGTCTGTGAGAGCCAGACACTAAGGTGACGGTGATACACTATGTCCAGGGCTCTACATTGACATATGGGTGCCACTGTGACCCATATAGTAGGTCCCTAATATAAACTCTCCTCATCCCTGCAGTCCACAGAATCATGTTACAGATGGCAATGGGAAAAATTGGTGGGATGTGAAAAGCTGTCACTATTGGGGATCATCTGTGTGCCCCCCCCCCCCAACAGTACCATCAGCAGACAGTCAGAGGACTTCCAGAGATCCCTGAATAATGTGTCTGCCAATGTGTTGGGATCACTAAGAGACCCATGGCTCCCTCTCCACATCCAAGACTATGAGGCACAGTACTTAGGAAATGAAAGCAAATAGAAGACCACGAATAAGCAGACAGAGGACAGAAAACTACAGACAGGTTGAAAATTGTTAGTTTAGAAGTTGAGAAGAGTCAAGGGTGGGGAGTACTGGTATTTTACCCTTCTCCAGCCCTATGGTCCCCAGGATAACTAAGTTATTTTACTGGAGGGATATGGGGGAGCAGGAGGGAGTTGTAGCTTATGTGATGCCATGGTCTGAAAAGGTGGCATTTGGAAAGGAAGCAAGGGTGAACTGACTGCAAACTATATGTGCTTCTTGGTTTGGCTTCCCTCCTGGATCAGCTTCTGAGCCCTGGCTTCCTTTCTCACTCCTAGAACTGCTCAGCTAATCAACTGTCTTAGCTCAGGGCTGGCTTTGGAGTGTGTGATTTATATGGCTACCTAGGGCACCATGAATAAGAGAATATTGCTGTAGTGGTGCCTCCCCTCCATATCCTACTAAATCATGAGGGTAATTCTATAACAGGGTGCTTAACATAAGACAATAAGCAGGCACCTATTTCCTGCCCATTCTATAAAGGAAAGTAGATATCTTCTTTTCTTTATAGAATACAGCACAAGTGGAAGAAAATATAGAGGAGTGGCCTACTGGTTAGTGTAGCAGGTTGTGGACCTAGGGAACTGATTTCAATTCCCGCTGCTGCCTGATGCTCAGCAGTGGGTTGAGATCCTGGGGAACCAGCTTCAATTCTCTCTGCAGCTCTGTGTGACCCTGGGCAAGTCACTTAACTCTCTGTTACCCCAGGTTCCGTCTGCTATGCACGCTGGAAAATAATTTTTATTTTTTGGCACGCAGCAAGAAAACGACAGTAATCATCATTCTATATGTATAGATGATTATTGCATGGTTACCGCGTGAGACTTTACCGCTAAGTCAATGGCTGGCAGTAAGGTCTCAGACCCAAAATGGACGCGCACCCATTTTTATTTTGCAGCACATCCATTTTCAGCAAAAAAATTTAAAAACAGGTCTTCTTTACAGACGCGCTGAAAAATGGATCTGCGCATGCCCAAAACACGCACCTACACTAGCGCAGACCATTTTTTGGCACACCTTAGTAAAAGGGCCACTTAATCCCTCCAGTGGTCAGCTGCTCAATCGAGCACCTTTTTGTACACTAGACATGACGAAACAGGTCTAATTTAGGATATCCTTCTTTTTTGACATGGATGGTTGTTCCCATTTGGTAATCACTGTTGGTTACCCTGATTTTGGGCCCTCCCGAGTCCCCCTCCCAATAAAAAAAACATGCCCATAGTACGACCCCTTGCTATTTGGGTGTACCGCAGTGTTGCACATCTCTTTTCTGCCTTTGCAAAATGGGAATGTGGACGTTTCAAGCACATGGATGGCCATTTTCGCATTTTGAGACATCCATATGCTTTGAAAATAAGCATCATAATGTCATGAGACAAATGATCATACAGCAGGGTGCATACTACTTTATTACGGTCTTTTTTATGGTTGAGCAATCAGAAAGGTTTTCTATCTTGTTGGTTCACTTTTTCAAACTCATCTCTCTATATAAAAGGCAAAACCAACGTTCTATGAAGCCTCCAGCCGGAAGTGTGAAGGGGGCGAGATATCCGGTTTCCCTATGAGTGTCTGCCCCGCCCTCTCTGTAACACAGTCAGTGAAGGAAAACAGCAGAGCACGAAATCGAATCGCTAGCTCTGTAACAGTGAAGGACTCAGAGGGGGGAGGGGAGAGAGGCCAGAGGGCAGGGACACACACTCCCACATGCACACAGAAGAAAACATTGCTAGCCCCCGTTTCATTTGCATCAGAAACGGGGCTTTTTTACTAGTTTTAATATAGTTCTGTGGGTATCTTCTCTCTTTATTTTTTGCCAGACTTCTAAGGTCCTTCTGGTTAGAAAAAACTCTTTTGATCCTTAGGAACTGACTGAAAGGTAGATTTCTTTTTAGTGACATACTATCCAGCTTATTTTCGAAAGAGAAAGACGCCATATTTTGACCCAAATCGGGAGATGGGCGTCTTTCTCCCGTGGCCGCCCAAATTGGTATAATCGAAAGCCGATTTTGGGCGTCTTCAACTGCACTCTGTTGCGAAAATGGCCAAAGTTGACGGGGCGTGTTGGAGGCGTGGTGAAGGCGGGACTGGGGCATGGTTATTGGCTGAACAGAAATGGGCGGCTTTCGCCGATAATGGAAAAAAAATCGCCGTTTTTAGTGAGAATTTAGGTCACTTTTTTGGACCCTTTTTTTTCCACGAACAAGTCCCAAAAAAGTGCCCTAAATGACCAGATGACCACCGGAGGGAATCGGGGATGACCTCCCCTGACTCCCCCAGTGGTCACTAACCCTCTCCCACAAAAAAAACAACAACTTTAAAAACTTTTTTTCCCAGCCTGTATGCCAGCCTCAAATGTCATATCCAGCTCCATCACAGCAGTATGCAGGTCCCTGGAGCAGTTGTTAGTGGGTGCAGTGGACTTCAGGTAGGTGGACCCAGGCCCATCCCCCTCTACCTGTTACACTTGTGCTGGTTAATGCTGAGCCCTGCAAACCCCCCAAAACCCACTGTACCCACATGTAGGTGCCCCCCTTCACACCTTAGGGCTATGGTAATGGTGTAGACATGTGGGCAGTGGGTATTGGGGGGATTTGGGGGGCTCAGCACACAAGGGAAGGGTGCTATGCTCCTGGGAGCTCTTTTACTGTTTTTTGTTAATTTGTAAAAGTGCCCCCTAGGGTGCCCGGTTGGTGTCCTGGCATGTGAGGAGGACCAGTGCACTACGAATCCTGGCACCTCCCACTACCCAATGCCTTGGAGTTGTTTGTTTTTGAGCTGGGCGCCTTCGTTTTCCATTATCGCTGAAAAACAAAACCGCCCAGCTCAAATCCGCACAAATCCGATGCATTTGGCTTTCACAAACCGTATTATCGGAAAAAAGATGGACAACCATTTTTTTCGAAAATACGGTTTGTCCCGCCCCTTCACGTACCCGTTCTCGGAGATAGACGCCCATGGAGATGGGCGTTCGCGTTCGATTATGCCCCTTCACGACAACTATCATAGTGTAACATTTTGTTGATATAAATTGAAAATTAAAGTGGCATTCATGTACCTTATATTGATGTCTAGGAATGAAACTTCATTCTAATTGAAATTTAATTCAGATTTCAAATTCTTATCTTTTGTATTTAACCAGCTGTGGAAAGACTGAAGCTTATCTTCTTTACCATCCCAAATCAAGTGTATATCATCTATGTATCATTTATGCAACTTTCTTTAAATTGGACACATTATTTCTAACTCCTCTTAATCTCTTACGTATCTATATGTTCCATCTTTGCTTATACCCTACACTGTCTATTAAAATGTTCTTTAAAATGTTCTATTACATATTGTGATGACATTGTAATATAGTATACTATCAGGCTTCTTTTCGAAAGAGAAGGACGCCCATCTTTCGACACAAATCGGGAGATGGGCGTCCTTCTCTCAGGGTCGCCCAAATCGGCATAATCGAAAGCCAATTTTGGGCGTCCCCAGGGCCATGCCAAGGGTCTCTGGTGCCCCACTGCAGACTATCAGTTGGCGCCCCCCCCCCCCCCCCCCCCCCCGGTTTGGCCCAAGAGCCAATTTCCTAAGGTCTTCCTGCAATTTTTTACAATCCGCATGCATTTTAACAGATTTGAATTTTGTGTCATCTGCAAATGTAATTTCCTCACTCATCATTCCCAATTGCAGATCAGTACAATATAGCACCGGTCCCTTTACAGATCTAGAATAACACAGCTTTAGAATTTCAACAGGACATTTAAATAAACTTTAGTTGGTGCCAGTCAAGTTAGTATTAAGGTGTAAAAGTACCTACATTCAAAAGAGCCTGATTATAACAGGGTGCCTATGTGGAAAGTTAAAAAAAAAAGGTTCATATTTTATTTTAATTTTCTAAAAGCCAGTTTCTCATACATCTGCACACAGCTACTGAAAACAGAGCTTTTCAAGAAGGCATACCATAATCATCCATCTTAAACACTAAATAATAACATTACACAGATCTATGATCCCTCCCCATCTTCAAATCCTTGCTTAAAGCCAACCTCTTCAATGTCGCTTTCGGCACCTAACCATTGGACTAACCAGGAAACCCAGATTGCCCCAATTTGATTGCCTGCATTCTTGTCCTTTAGATTGTAAGCTCCTTTGAGCAGGGACTGTCCTTCTTTGTTAACTTGTACAGCTCTGCGTAACCCTAGTAGCGCTTTAGAAATGTTAAAGAGTAGCAGTAGTACTTTACAAAACCGAAAGCCTATCACATGATTGATTACCCTCCATTGCTACCTATATTTAAGCACTACCACTTTAAACGTCCTTGTCATTACATTTACTCTGAGCCATCATTTTAAAGTCAATTACTTTGGTTTTTTTTTACATAGTTGCTGGATCTTAAGTACTACTAGAACTGGAAATATGACTGTGCTATTGCTATACATATGTCACAATCCATTTTATTACTCATCATCAGCTTATCTCTTCCTTTCCTTGTGCCTTTAGTCTCTCCTCCTTCCTCCCTGATTCTAGCTTGTTCTCTCTCCCCCCCACCCAACACACTGAAATTTCCTTGCCTTGTTTTTCCTATCTTCCTCTTTGTCTTTTCTGTTCCATCAGCTCTTATTTTCCTTTCCTGCTGCCCTTACTCTCCCCTCCTTCGTTCCTCCCTGATTCTAGCTTGTTCTCTCTCCCCCCCCCCCCACAGAAATTTCCTTGCCTGCTGTTGGCTGTTGTCTTTCTTTTCTTCCCCAGCTGGCCTGGTTGGTTCCAGTTGAGTTCCCCCACCCAACCTGCAGCCTCAAATGCACTTTCTTTGTCTTTATCCATAAGTAGGCCCATGCCACGCCAGCCAGCCAACAAAGTAATGAAAAGTTAACAACAAACAAGGCAAAACCTTACCAATGCTGTCCACCACAGTCTGACTCAGTCTCAGCAAAAAACAAAATTAAGGCGGAGTGCCGCGGGAGCGGGAGCAGCGATCAATCATCCAGCAGCGGCGTCGGCTCTCCTCTCTCCTCTCAGCACTGCTGCACTCCAACAGATGAACCACGTGCTGTGCACGGGAAGGCAGCAGGGAGCCAGTCAGCCAGACCCAGCAGCGCATGTGCATAGGCGCCAACAATGTGAGAGATGTTTATATTTTTTAATTTTAGAACACTACTCGGTTGCCGGCGGCGCCCTTGATTGGCAGGCGCCCTCCTGCCGTGCTTACTGCGCTTACCGGGTCGGCACAGCCCTAGGCGTCCCCAACTGCTTCCCGTTGCGGGGACAACCAAAGTTCCTGGGGGCGTGTCAGAGGTGTAGCGAAGGTGGGACTGGGGTGTGCCTAACAGATGGGCGTCCTCGAGCGATAATGGAAAAAAGAAGGGCATCCCTGACGAGCACTTGGCCGACTTTACTTGGTTCATTTTTTCTTACGACCAAGCCTCAAAAAGGTGCCCGAAGTGACCAGATGACCACCAGAGAGAATCGGGGATGACCTCCCCTGACTCCCCCAGTGGTGGCTAACTCCCTCCCACCCTGAAAAAAACAACTTTAAAAACTCTTTTTGCCAGCCTTAAATATCATACTCAGGTCCATCGCAGCAGTATGCAGGTCCCTGGGGGGAGGGAGGTGTGTGTGTGTCAGCGGAGGCATAGCGAAGGCATGGACATCCTTCTTTCAAACATTTTGGACATCGTGAACTACCCCCCTCCCAGGGACTGACAAATTTCAAGGGAGTGGAGTGGAGTAGAGGAGTGGCCTAGTGGTTAGAGCACTGATCTTGCAATCCAGAGGTGGCCAGTTCAAATTCCACTACTACTATTTGTGACCCAAAATCCAAATAAATAAAGAGGGTGTCAGACATCCTTCTCACAAAAACATCCACATTTTGGACATCCTCAACTGCCCATCACAGGAATGGAGGCATAGTGAAGGCGTCCTTCACCCATACTCAAAAAAAAAAAAGATGTCCCTGACGAGCACTTGGATGTTTTCACCTGGACTTGTGTTTTTTAAAGGTTGTAGACAGCAATTTATTTAAGGTTGTAGACGGCTATTATACACGCAGCTTAATTTATATGTCTGAATTGGCAGTTTGCCTCTGACGTAGCCTGTGTGAATGTGATACATGATCACATTGGGCACCTCGATTAATAAAACTTCTTACCTGTACTATTTGCTGGATTGCTTCGTCTGTTTGCTTCATGTGTGTTAGTGCACGCTAACACAGTAGTATCAAAAGTTAGCCAGTTCAATCATTTGAATATCCACCCTTCCACATGTGTGTGTATAAATATGTAAAAATAAACATCTATCTATCTATCTATCTATCTATCTATCTAAAATCTTAAGCATTTATCATTTATATCTATTTGATACCACATTAGTATTCTATACTTTTATCGTATTTTAAAGATAGGTATCTGTAATGTTTACAAGATGTGTTCTAAACCAAAGAAATACAGGTATTGTTTGGGGTTTACAATGGCCACAAATTAATATTTGGCTTCTATCTTTCTCTTCCACACACCACCTGTCCCCTATTTCATGGCTTTTAAAACCCAGCTGAACATTTTGGCTCAGCTGTGTGAAAGCCTTGCTGTCAAAATGTTACAGATTGGGACTAGCTGCTCTGGTCAAATGAAAATCGCTTATTGCTGAAGCAGATCAGGACTACAGTATACACAAGACAAACAAAGACACCCAGTACTCAGGTCAGTACAATATGCCCTCATGGTTTCGGGCTAGCTCTGGCATGAGTATCTCTGATGTGTACTGGGTAGGTTTTCCTGCCACATTCTCTTTTGTGTGCAGCATGCTTGAATTTATGAACAAACTGGCATTCTTTTGCTTTTCCCATCTGGTAGTTTAAAGCTGGCAAGAATCATCTAATGGTTAGAACACTGGGCTATGAAATCTAGGGACTGGGCCTCACGAGAAGCTGCTCAAATTTCAGGTTTGCCTTATATTCTCTGATATTGTTTTCTCTAATTTTGTGGCCTAAGCTAAATTTTTCTGTGTTGTACACAATGGTAAAAAGCTGCAGATTCCTCCAGGCAATGTTGGTTATCTGAGGGACGCAGAGACCTCCACCAAACTATACATTGCTGTAGAGGGAACCGTTGGTGAATTGCTAACAGCTCCCTACAGAAATGAGAAACCTACAATTTGTTTTAGCTGTATATGTGTTGCGTTTTGCCAGCATTTTGTTTTATTTCCTCCCAATCTAATGACAACAGTCATTTACATGCAAATATGGGAAAACATGATACTTAAGCACCACAGTGAGTTTAGGTATCCTTCAAATACAATAAATACAGATAATTTATTTAGCAAATTATGCATTCATTTCTCTCAGAAATCATTGCTCTTCTTTTATTCATCACGGAAAAATAATCAAACCACCCATTGCAAGGCAAACTGTGAATGGAGTTTGCTATTCCAATGCCTTTGTGTTCATTTCTGGTCGCTGTATCTCAAAAAAGATATAGCGGAATTAGAAAAGTTTCAAAGAAGAGTGACCAAAATGATAAAGGGGATGGAACTCCTCTCGTATGAGGAAAGGCTAAACAGGTTAGGGCTCTTCAATTTGGAAGAAATGGATGAGAGGACATATGATTGAGGTCTACAAAATCCTGAGTGGTGTAGAATGAGTAGAAGTAAATCGATTTTTTACTTGTTGCAAAAGTAAAAAGACTAGGGGACACTCGAAGAAGTTACATGGAAATACTTTTAAAATAAATAGGAGGAAATATTTTTTCACTCAACAAATAGTTAAGCTCAGGAACTCTTTGCCGGAGTTGGTGGTAACAGCGGTTAGC
This sequence comes from Microcaecilia unicolor, assembly GCF_901765095.1. NCBI lineage: Eukaryota > Metazoa > Chordata > Amphibia > Gymnophiona > Siphonopidae > Microcaecilia > Microcaecilia unicolor. The sequence goes on along the minus strand of NC_044033.1, from coordinate 260,283,416 downwards.
GTATCTGGGTTTAAAAAAGGTTTGGATAAATTCCTGGAGGAAAAGTCCATAGTCTGCTATTGAGACAGGCATGGGAAGCAACTGCTTGCCCTGGGATTTGTGGTATGGAGTGTTGCCACGAGTTGGGTTTCTGCCAGGTGCTTGTGACATGGCTTGTCCACTGTTTGGAAAACAGTATACTGGGCTAGATGGACCATTGGTCTGACCCAGTATGGCTACTCTTATGTTTTTATGCTCTTATGTTCTTATATGAAGCAGTGGTGTTCCTAGGGGGGTGGACACCCGGGGCGGCACCCCGCCCCCCCCCGGGTGCAGCACCCCCCCCCGATGCAGCGCGGACCCCCCCGGGTGCAGCACCCCCCCGATGCAGCACGGACCACCCCCGGGTGCACGCCGCTGGGGGGGGGTGCCGCAGCGCGCGCCTGCTCAGAGTTCCTTGACTTTGCGCGTTCGCTGCAGCTCCCTCTGACCCGGAACAGGAAGTAACCTGTTCCAGGGCAGAGGGAGCTCCAGCGAACGCGCAAAGTCAGCGAACTCAGAGCAGGCGCGCGCTGCGGCACCCCCCAGCATCGTGCACCCGGGGCGGACCGCCCCCACCGCCCCCCCCTTGGTACGCCACTGATGTGAAGGATATGTCTACTAAAGGGTGCTAGGAAATAGGCTTAGCGCATTCTAACGTGAGACTTTACCATATGCTAAGCGCATTTCCAGCACAATCAGCAAATAGGGCATTTTCAAGTACTTCTGTTTCAGGCCATGTGCTAATGTTCGCATTAGCGTGTGTACCCTGAAAAAAACTGATGGGGGAGCACTTAGGGCCTGATTCTACAGAAGGCGCAGTGAGCAGCATGTTTTAAATTGTGCATATGGCAAATGTATGTGCGCTACTTAAGTAATGAGCCAATTTGTGATGACCATTGGCTGATAACAACCAATTATCACTAATTGGCAATAATGGGAATCTAGCCTGCTTCTTTTTAGGTGTATTCTAAATAAAAGGCGCATGTATATTCCAATGCACATAGATGAAAAGGGGGTTTAGCCAAGGGAGATGTCGGGGGCATCAATCAAATTTACATATGTTGTAGAATTCTGGGGAATGTGTACATTTACATGGGGGTATTCACACCAGGTTTTCAGTGGTGTAAATGGCCACCCTTACACATATGCGTATTCCCACGGCCTATGTGCTATTGTTTAAACCACGTCTTACTGTAGACATGGTTTATAGAATAGCGCTGCATGCTTTATTCCGAAGGGCTTACATTTTAAACACCATTTACTGAATCTAGCCCTTACTGCCTCCTATTTAGAAGGTGGTAAGGTCTCCTGCGTTACTGACACACTAACCAGTTATGCACACAACTGTTGACTTGCTAACTGAATAGTGTTTCCACACCCATTATCTGCCCCTGACATGCCTCCTCCAAAAATAAATACAAAAATATAAATAATACACTCTTAGGGGCTCTTTTACTATGCTGCGATAGACTCTACATGCATGCAGCGCATGCCCAAATGAGACTACTGCCAGGCCAGCGCACCCCCCTGGTGGTAATTTCAGATTTGGCGAATGCCCATAACACCTGGATGAATTATTTATTTCCTCCTACGCACTCCGTTTCCAGTGGTAGTCGGCAGTTGGCGTGCGCCAACCGGTCACCGAGTGTGGAGCGTGTGAGCCCTTACCACTAGATCATTGGGTGGCGTTAAGGGCTCAGGCTAGTTTTAGACGCATGCTGGTTTCAGTTTTACTGCATGCCCTTTTCCTGTCACATTAAAAAAAGCTCTTTTTTGCAGACACGATAAAAACTGGCCTGGTGCGTACCTAATACATGCGCCTACACTGCCGCAGGCCACTTTTTACTGTGGCTTAGTAAAAGGGCCCCTTATTGCATGCAAAATGATTACTTACTACAAAATGCTTTAACGTGCTTTGGGGTAAGCGCTTTCACGATTAGCACCCTTTAGTAGACATACCTCTAAGTGTGTAGATCTACTTTCATTATTGCATATGGAAAAGCAACCACACACATTTGTGCTGTTGTATTAATTATTCAAAAGTAAATACTAACTTCGCACACCCAAACTAATCCTGCCTTTGGAATGTCTCTTCAACCCACCAGTAAAGCACACACATTATTGAACAATGCATCTGCTTTTTACCTATGCACAGGGTGGGCAATAATCCAAAAGTCCATTGCAGCATTTTACCTATGGAAAGAGTTCTCATTAATGCTACGATATACCGTGAGCTTTCTGTTTGATATCAGTTTCAACCAGTATGTTTTTTCTAGCAAAAAAGGTGCCGGTACTCAAATGCCAGGCCACCCTTCAGGGGTGTAAGGATGATCGGCATGGCTAGGGCCCCTGGCAAATTTACAGCTGCTGCCTACCCTGGGTATCCACATTGAAAGACTCATAGAGGGGCATAATCGAACAAAAACGTCTATCTCCAAGGGCGTTTATCTCCGAGAACGGGTCCGCGAAGGGGTGGACCGAACCGTATTTTTGCAAAAAATAGACGTCCATGTTTTTGTTTTTCAGCGATAATGGAAAATGAAAGCGCCTAGCTCAAAAACGAATAAATCCAAGGCATTTGTTCGTGGGAGGGGCCAGGATTCATAGTGCACTGGTCCCTCTCACATGCCAGGACACCAACCGGGCACCCTAGGGGGCACTTTTACAAAAACAAAAAAAAAGTTAAAGAGCTCCCAGGTGCATAGCACCCTTCCCTTGTGTGTTGAGCCCCCCAAATCCCCCTCAAAACCCACTGCCCACAAGTCTACACCATTACTATAGCCCTAAGGGGTGAAGGGGGGCACCTACATGTGAGTACAGTGGGTTTGGGGGGGTTGGACGACTAAGCATTAAGCAGCACAATTGTAACAGGTAGGGGGGAGTGGGCCTGGGTCCACCTGCCTGAAGTCCACTGCACCCCCTAACAACTGCTCCAGGGACCTGCATACTGCTGCCAGGTAGGTGGGTATGACATTTGAGGGTGAAAATAAAAAGTTGTGAAACATCATTTTTTGTGGTGGGAGGTGGTTAGTGACCACTGGGGGAGTCAGGGGAGGTCATCCCCGATTCCCTCCGGTGGTAATCTGGTCATTTAGGGCACTTTTTGGGGCCTTATTCGTGAAAAAACAGGGTCCAGGAAAAGTGCCCTAAATTCTAGCTACAAACGCATACTTTTTTCCCATTATCGGCGAAAGGCGCCCATCTCTGTTCGGGTGATAACCATGCCCCAGTCCCGCCTTCACCACGCCTCCGACACGCCCCCGTCAACTTTGTACGCTTCCGCGATGGAGTGCAGTTGAAAACGTCCAAGTTCGGCTTTCGATTATACCGCGTTATTCGTTTTTGTGAGATAAACGTCCATCTCCCGATTTAGGTTGGAACTTGGGCGTTTTTCTCATTCGATTATAAGCAGGATAGTGAAACAGAACCAGTAAAGGGCAGGGGTATCTAGATGGAGAAGCACATGGGTGTCCCTCAACTGGCAACAAGCGCTGGATGAACCCATGTTAATCATTGCCCCAGATGTTGCTTATTGGGAAAGGAAGGGCTCTACACAAGCTGGTAATTTTCCCGCTTTTATTTTATTTATTTATTTATTTGTTGCATTTGTATCCCACATTATCCCACCTCTTTGCAGGCTCAATGTGGCTTACAATACATCATGAATAATGGTAATACATGAGGAATTATACATTTAGTAATAGCAGAAGTGTTTTGGTACATGATAGTAAAATGACATGGTAATACTATAACAAGCAAACATATTAAGAGATATATAGGAGAAGTGTAAGAATTAAGGAGAGTGTGCATTTAGTGATAACAAAAGATTTTTGGGTAACATGAAACTGAGAAGAAAGATGATAGTAACATGATGCTAAGAAAAAAGATGGTAGTAGTTTGACAACCAAATAAGGTTGGGGCATTTCTGGATATGTGTATAGCGTTCATGTTTGTTGATCATTTTTGTATGTCTTGTTTAAGAGGTGGGTCTTCAGTAGACTTTGGAAGTTAACTTGTTCATATGTCGTTCTTAGGTTTCGCGGCAGCGCATTCCAGAATTGTGTACTCAGGTAGGAAAATGTTGATGCATGCATTAGTTTGTATTTAAGACCTTTACAATTTGGGAAGTGAAGATCAAGGAATGTACAGGATGACTATTTTGTTTTACCGAATATGAGTTTAGCTGCCGTGTTCTGGGCTGTCTGAAGTTTCTTGATTATTTGTTCTTTGCAGCCAGCGTAGAGTGCATTGCAGTAGTCTAGATGCAGCATTCTATATGCAGCGTTCTACTATATGTGTGCATATATATGTGTGTATGTGTATGTATATACATATATATATGTATGTATGTGTGTGTATATATATATATATATATATATATATATGTATGTATGTGTGTGTATATATATATATATATATATAGGAACACTTTTTAAAAATACTGTTTAGATTCTGGAAAAATTTCTTATGGAAACCAAGACAGATTTTGGAAGAGAACATTCTCAATGATTATAAAAGACATTAGCATGATGGAATTTCTCCATTGAGATCTACACATAGAATATTGCAGATTGTAACAACTGGTGGATTTACAGTTTTGCATGCTGTATTCCATTCTTTTTCAAGTACAACCATCAAAGACTCAAGAATACTTAACTTATGAAATACACTTGGGATTGGTTTTAAACATCAACAATAAGCTAAGTATTTGTACTGTTTGAATTAGAGACTTATTTTGTGTAAATATTTGATTTTGTAAAAGGGTACAACAATTATAATGGTGAATAACAATGTTTCTTGTGTAATCTGAGGGTTTGGTGATTGCTAAAACTTTTGTGGGTATTTAATGGGTGGGATGACAAGAGGTTTTATACATGAGATTGGAAAATAAAGTTTTGTGATTTTACAATATTGGATTTATAGATAAAGAAGTCTATATACTAATGCCCATACCGTAGAAAATCAGGTCATCTAGAGGTCATCTTGAAAAATGCTGGCTTGCTTTAGCGGTAGTCAAGGAGATAGAGCTCAGAGAGAACTATTACCGGGCTACAGTTACACCAGGCTGCAATCTATCCAGAAAGGACAGGATAGGAAGAAAGGGGAGAAGGAGTGGCACTTTGTATAAAAAATGACATTAAAGCAGCAGAACATCCAGGGCTTATGAAGTAAAGAGAAGGCATTGGTGGTTAATATGGAAAAAGAGTATGAAACATTTAGGGGCTCTTTCACTAAACCGCGTAAGCACCTACGGTAGTGCAGCGCATGCCAAAATGGAGTTACTGCCTGGCTACCATGTGGCTATTGCGGTAATTTCATTTTTGGCACGTGTCCGATTTTTATTTTCAGATGCGCTTATTGGATGCATACCAAGTGGCATTTGGCGCATGTAGGTCATTACTACCTGTTACTGCATGAGACTTTACTGCTAGGTCAATGGCTGGCGGTAAGGTCTCCGACCCAAATTGGACGCACAGCAATTTTCAGTTTGCCGCACTTCCATTTTCGGCAAAAATGTTAAAAAGGGCATTTTTTTGTAAGTGCGCTAAAAAAGTAATTTTGTGCGCACCCAAAACACGTGTCTACACTGCCACAGGCCATTTTTCAGCACACCTTAGTAAAAGGACCCCTTATATTGGTGCAGGTAGTGGAAATGCATAGAGATTTAATAAAATGTAGTCACAAAATTGTTATGAAAAGAGAGGTGCTATTGCTAGGTGATTTCAGTCTTCTGGATATTGTCTGAGACATCCTGGCTGCAGTATTGTCTACAAGTAGGAAGATTCCGGATTCTCCACTGGAAGAGCTGTTCCACTAACTTGCAATGGAACCAAAATAGGATGGTATTAGACTGGTGAAGAGAGTGTTTTCGATGTCATTATAGTTGATTACATGAGGTCCAGTGATTACTGGATGGTGTTGTTCAGTATTAGAGCACAGGGGAAGATGGTTCATTGAAAGACTAGGGTCCTAGAGTTTGGGAAAACTAGGGGTCCTTTTACTAAGGTGCACTGAAAAATGGCCTGCAGTAGTGTAGACGCATGTTTTGGGCGTGCGCAGAATCATTTTTTAGCGCATCTGTAAAAAAAATGCCTTTTAAAAAAGTTTGCCAAAAAAGGACGTGCAGCAAAATGAAAATTGCCTTGCATCCATTTTGGGTTTGAGACCTTACCGCCAGCTATTGACCTAGCAGTAAAGTCTCACGCGGTAACCGGGTGGTAATGACCTACATGTGTCAAATGCCAGAAAATAAAAATATTTTGTGGATGCGCGCCAAAAATGAAATTACCGCACGGGCCACACGGTAGCCGGGTGGTAACTTGGAATTGGTGCGTGTTGGGCGCGTGTAGGTTCTTACATGGCTTAGTAAAAGGGCCCCCTAATTTCTTCAGATGGGAGAGTATGTCAAGGAGTAGAAAAGTCCTGTCAAAACTGAAAGGAGATAAGGGCAAAGTATCTTTTCGTTAAGAAAGTGAATAAAGCATGGCTTTCAAAAGAAGTAGTTGAAAAAGTAAGGTAGGAAAGGTTAATATTCATAAATGACAAGAGACTGCAGAATGAGGAAGACAGGTAATAATATCCAGCAAAAGTAAGAAAAGCTGAAAAAAAAACAGGTAAATGAAGATGCAGATAGAAGACAAAATAGATGAACTGGTAAAAGAGGGGGTTAAGACAGGATAAATAAAAAAGCAGGATTGCAAGAGCTAAAGAAGGGAATATGTAGAGGATGATGAAGAAAGAGTGGAATTGCTAACAAATCTTTCTGTTTGGTGTTCGCTGGACAAGAATTGGGAGTAGGGCTGCAGAAAACAGACAAGAAAAGGAGTGGAAGTGAGGCAGGTCTTGAGAGACGTTTGTTTGTTTGTTTTTTTACCTACTATTCATATTCATATAACTTCCATTAAAGTGCATATCACTTTCATCTGTATATTTGTTGAGATTGTCTATTCTCTCAATTCAAACTTTTGAACTACTATGACATTATTCAATTTTTATCCAGTTACGTCTTCTTGTTTTACATTACTGATACATTTATAAGAACTGTCTATTATCACATAGTTTCTCTTACGGAATGGAAGTTATAAAACATTGTTATTTTGTATTGTATTTGAATGTTTGTTACCCTTAAAATCTAATAAAATTTACTTCAAAAATAATAATAATAAAGTAGGCAAATCAATGGGGCTGGACAGGATACATATGAGGATAGGAAAGAAACTAAGGAATGTTCTAGAAGCTCCACTGACTGGCTTTGGTCAATGCTTCCTTAAAGTCAGGAGAACTTCTGGAGGACTGGAGACAGGGAACCGTAGTTCCACTTCAGAAAAGGAGTAGTCTGGGAGCTACAGGCCAGTTAATCTGACTTCAGTAGTGAGTACATTCATGGGGACACTGCTAAAACAGAGGGTAGTGCCTTTTCTGAAATCTGGTGCATTACAAGATTTGAGGCAGTATGGGGCCCTTTTACTAAGCTGCGTAAGGGCCTACGCACGTACAGCATGTGCCAAATCAGCACTATCACCCAGCTAGCATGTGAGCCGGGTGATAATTCTGAATTTGGTGCACGCTGAATCCCGCGCTAGAAAATAATTTTCTATTTTCTACCGCGGGCCACTTACCAGGCGGTAAATAGCAGTTGGTGCACACTGCATGCTTACCATGTGGGCAGCGTGTGAGACCTTACCACTAGGTCAGTGGGTGGTGGTAAGGTCTCAGGCCAAAATTGGACACGCGCTGGTTTTAATTTTATCGCACTTCCATTTTCTGACCCTTTTAAAAAAGGCCCTTTTCCTAGACGCAGTAAAAAATGGCCAGCACACTTCCAAAAGACGTGCTCGCACTACCACAGGCCACTTTTTACTGCGGCTTTGTAAAAGGACCCCTATGGTTTTAATGTAAACCCCCTGGTGGTGGAGTTTGGTATTTTGCTATAGCATCTGATAAGAAGGTCTGTGTTAATAAATGAAGGCCAATGGCAATGGGTTTCATGGTAAAACTCACACCAAACAGGGGATTGAACATTTAAAAATTTTTTTATTCCAACATGAATATGTAGATGTTCAGAGGTTTTAACTTTTCCACCCAACAAATGTCAAATAATATTTTTTCAGAGTTTCAACGGTATGGCACAAGATAACATCATATAAACACTTTCAAATAAGTATAATTATATTTTATAGCTAGACATTAAAATTCTTTCTTCTATACCGATTCAGTGAAATTAATTTTATTAAGAAATAGATACTTTAATTCTATTTCCCTTTTTGTCTTACAGGTCGGAAACAACTCTATCCTGGTTACAGGAAAGAGGTAAGTTGTCTTCTCTCTCTCTCTTCTCTGTTCTCTTATATTTCAGTATGCTGTGAAACCTTGGTTTTCGTCGTTTTCGGTTATCGTTGATTTGTTTCGCAAAATTTTTGTCTCGGTTTTGTCGGTCGCCTCGGATTCCGTTGGCGTGCCCATGCTGCTAATTTTGCGTTCTCACGTGTTGTTCTTTTGGGGCATTCTTCTGGGGCGTTGTTTCTGGTTGGGGGATCACACTGCTGCTTCCAGTTGAGTGCCTGTACAAAATTGCCAACTGTTCGATGAAATAAATTTCGTCGTTAAGCCCACACTGCTGCTTCTGGTTCTGTACCTGTACAAAATCGCCAACTGTTTGTTTGATGAAAAAAATGTCGTCGTTAAGCCCACACTGCTTCTGGTTGAGTGTCTGAACAAAATTGCCAGCTGTTTGTTTGATGAAAAAAAATTTTGTCGTTAAGCCCACACTGCTGCTGCTTGTTGCCTCGGTTTTTGTTGGTTTCGGTTTTCGTCGATAATTTTCAGACGAATTATCGACGAAAACTGAGGTTTCACTGTATTGTCTAGTCCTGAATGTGCACACTCTGTTTAAATTAATTTGTCACTTAGTTCTAATAGTTCAATTTTCACTTCAGCTTTGAAGTCTTCAGGGTATCTTGGGTATGAATCTACTTTTTGACTCTTCTTTTACCTGTCTACTTTGACTTTAACCAAATCAATTAAAAAAACAAACCTAGTCCTCCTAATGTGTGTGTCCTTTTAGCATGTCCTACTCCAGCACGTATCTATTGCATTTCTGTCTAATTTAAAAAACAAACATACCTAGATAATAGTGGATCCCTGAACTAATAATCCCAGCTCACAGCATCCTTCTATTCTCTCTCAGCTTTAACTATTGAATAACAGAGCACACACTCAGACACCAGCAGTTAGCTCTATTACAGTGCTCACACTAAAGCTTCTTTCTGATTTCCTTCATATTGTACTATAAATGAACTCTATCCTTCCTATTTAACTTTCTTCCAAACATTACTCAAAGGAATTAAATTGAACAACTCTCAACCTAACTCACACTTAACCTCACTCTGCACTGAGACTAGTACATCACACTTGCTCTATTTCTCCTTGTTTTATTTATTAGGATTTATTTACTGGCTTTTTGAAGGAATTCACTCAAGGTGGTGTACAGTAAGAATAGATCATACATAAACAATAGGTAATTACAGCAGTAAAAATATTCAAATAATAATACAAAGTATGGCATAGTATACTTTGTCTCGGTCAAGGTTGTTTTTCTTTAGCAAAGGGTGAACCACTGCCCTTTTTAATGCTATTGGTAGTTGCCCATTAGAAAGAGAGGCATTCACAATTTTTGTGGCACCTTCAATGAGGCCCGTACTTGCCTGCTGCACTATCTTTGATGGGCAGGGGTTGAGGGAGCAGGTGGTTGGTCGAAGGTCTCTTAGGATTTTGTCAAGACTCTCCTCTGTCATTGGGTTAAAAGTATCCCGTCTGTCTCTGTCAGGAGGGGGCGAGTTTGTGCACCCCTGGTTAACTGGTTGGGGACTGGGTGGGATTACCTGTAAATCCTGGTGGAGACTTTTAATTTTGTTGGCAAAGTATGCAACAAAGTCCTTGCAGTTCAGTTTAGACTGGGCGGGCTGGTTCTGTTGTGGGGGTTGCAGTAGGCTGTTTACTATACTGAACAACTGCTTTTACCAGCTACCTAAAATATAATCAAATCACTTAAAACACACTTCACCTCACACATGTCTTCTTTCTTTACAGGTTCCCTCCCAACTGCCTCTTCAGAATCAACAGTATCACCAGCATTAGATGTTTCCCCTGTATTCGAGCAACCACAAAGCATGTGAGCCACAGCACTCTCTCTGCTGTATAGCTCTTTCCTTATGCCACCTTCCTTTCTATTTAGTAGCCCAGTGCTGAACCCAACCAGCCTGGCAGCCCCCAAAGGTAAAAAGTAACATTTAACCCTTTGGGTTACATTAAGCAAAATTAGATCTTGTCAGATGAATCTGATCAATTTCTTACACTGGGTGACTTGAGAGGTGGCTTTTTACTTGATTGGTTTGACTGCGTCCCTTTTCGCGGGCCCAGCACCCTTACACCCATGCTTTCCTAGCACTCAAAGTTGGTTTGTCGTTCAGCAAAGGATTTATCAACCCCTGAAGAAGGCATTTCTACCGAAACACGGGCCGTGTAGGGTCCCAATAAAACTTTGTTTGGAGCTCTTACTCCTGTGTTTTGGCTGGTCACTTGGACTTGGTTTTCTTCCACTTTTTGTTTGGTTTGAACGCGCTTTAGTAAACAGGGCCTGTAATGTTTTCTTTCCCTCCCCCCCTTTCTGCAAGTATTGTAACTAGCCAGAAGAGGGCAGTGAAGAGGTACCCTTTGCCAGAATGGAGACTATTTATTCAAACCAGTGGAGGAATATCTCCTCAAGAACAGCATAAATACTAAGAGTTAGAAAGTTCTAGAACTAGTGTTATGGTGACTCAGATGAGCAAGGTGTCTGTGTGAAAGAGTTGAAAATAGATATGTTCCCGACAACTAAATACATGCTGTCTTAAATGAATGCCAGAAGAACTAAGTTTCAGCAGTATCTGCATAAAGACAAATGAAAAGCCATTAATCATCACATAAGGGCTTGAGAAGAACGAGACAGACAGAGAAACAGAGAGATTTTTATACACACATATACAGGTTTCATAGAAATGGATAGCTATAGAGATATAGATATATAGAATGAGAAAAAGTCTCAGTAAATCAGACCCTAAGGAATAAACAACCATATAGTTAATTTTCCCTCTGTGCACATTAAATTTCATATGCCATTTGGATGCCCAGTCTTTCAATCTCCTAATGTCCCCCTGCAATTTCTCACAATTTGCATATAACTGAACAACTTGGAATATGTTAAAAAGCACCAGTCCCAGGACAGATCTCTTAGGTACATCACTATTCACTTTCCTTATTGACCATTTAACTCTACTCTCCATTTCTATCTTTTAACCACAAGCCAACACAAAATCTTTCAGGTCTCTTTGGAAACTAAAAAGGATCAGACCCTATTTCTCATCAGAAACATCAAGACTATTGGTACAATCATTAACATTATTCCAATTTGATTATTGTAATGCCATATATGCTGGCTGTAAGGAGTACCTGTTGAAAAAACTCCAAACAGCTCAAAACACTGCAGCCAGGTTCATATATAAAATCTCTCATTTTGAAAGTCCCTCCCCTTTATTAATCTAATTACACTGGCTTCCATCAACGCGAGAATCACCTTCAAATTATGTACCTTTATCTTTCAAATACTAAACGGCACAGCTCCAGACTATATGGTACCATTAATAAACTTACCTCAAAGAAACACTACATATGAGGCAAGAAATTATCTCAGACTACCCTCCCAAATTGCAAAAAACTGATCTACAAAACTGTCCACTCTGCAGACTTCACTTACCTAGGAACCAAATGGTGGAACTCCTTACCACCCAAAATAAGGAATATACAGGAATATACTAGACTCCGCAAAATCCTCAAATTGTTCCTATTCAAACAAACAAAGAAAAACCATATCTCAAACAATTAATTATTACCTGAATTGGTTATTACTCTATTTACCATTAACTGTCCCTTTGCTTCATATACAATTTCTCATTCATAATAGATTTTCTAAATGTTAAACTTCCATAGCTATCCCAGTATGTTTATATTATATTGTAAAATTGGATTCTTACAACAAATTACTTTCTTATGCATTATTCTTTGTTATGTATCCTGTATCGTTTATTGTAAGCCACATTGAATTCAAACTTGTTTGGGATTATGTGGGATATAAATGTCACAAATCAATCAATCAATCAATCAATAAATAAACAATAGTATCTTGCCTTCTATGCTATGGTTTTTTTTAATTTGTTCAGGAGTCAGTCATGAGGGACTTTGTCAAAATCTTTTTGAGAATCTAGACATACTGGCTCACCTTTAGCCACATGTTTATTTACACCTTCAAAAATGTAGCAAATGTTTAAGTCAAGTTTTCCCTTGGCTAAACCCTTGTTGACTCTGTCCCATTAAATCATGTCTATCTATATGTTTAGCAGTGGCATTGCTAGGACTGAATGGGCCCCAGGCTGAAAAATTAATATGGGCTCTCTATAACACTATCCAGCTCATTTTCGAAAGAGAAGGACTCCCATCTTTCGATACAAATCGGGAGATGGGCGCCCTTCTCTCAGGGGCGCCAGAATCGGCATAATCGAAAGCCGATTTTGGGCGTCCCCAACTGCTTTCCATCGCCGGGACGGCCGAAGTTCTCGGGGGGTGTGTCAAAAGGGTAGCAAAGGCGTGCCAGGGCGTGGTTAAGAGATGGCCGGCTTCGGCCAATTATGGAAAAAAATGGGCATCCCTGGCAAGAATTTGGTCCGCTTTTTTTGGTCCCTTTTTTTTAGGTCCAAGTCACAAAAAAGTACCCAAATTGCCCAGATGACCACTGGAGGGAATTGGGGATGACCTCCCCTGACTCCCCCATGGTCACTAACCCCCTCCCACCCTCAAAAAATAACTTAAAGAACTTTTTTTGCCAGCCTCTATGCCAGCCTCAAATGTCATACTCCGGTCCATGACAGCAGTATGCAGGTCCCTGGAGCAGTTTTAGTGGTTGCAGTATACCTCAGGCAGGCGGACCCAGGCCCACCCCTCCTTACCTGTTATACTTGTGGTGGAAAATGAGAGCCCTTCAAAACCCACCAGAAACCCACTGTACCCAGATGTGGGTATCCCCCTTCACCCCTTAAGGCTATGGTAGTGGTGTATAGTTGTGGGGAGTGGGTTTTCGGGGGCTCAGCACCCAAGGTAAGGGAGCTATGTACCTGGGACCAATTTGCCAAGTCCACTGTAGTGCCCCCTAGGCTGCCTGGTTGGTGCCCTGGCATGTGAGGGGGACCAGTGCACTACAAATCCTGACCCCTCCCACGACCAAATGCCTTGGTTTGGTTCATTTTTGAGATTGGCGCCATCGGTTTCCAATATGGGGGAAAACCGAGGGCGCCCATCTCTAAATCCGGCGATCTCAGCATTTAGGTCAAGATTTTGGTGCCCCCAACCATATTTTTGAAACGAAAGATGGATGCCCATCTCGTTCAAAAATACGGTTGGCCCCGTCCCTTCGCCGCACCGTCCTCAGAGATGGGCGCCCTTAGCGATGGGCGTCCCCAATCGAAAATGCCCCTCTAGCCCTCTCCCAATGTAGTAGGGATGAAGGAGGAATGGGGGAGGCTAGACCCCGTCAGAGCTCCAGTAAAGAAATCTTGCAAAAGCAAGCACATTCTGAGCCTATATAGAAAACCTATCATAGTAAGAAAGATAGAAACTAAAATACAAGATATCATATATTACTATACTACTACTAATAATCATTTCTATAGTACTACTAGATGTATGCAACACTGTACACGTTATGGGCCAGATTCTATATAAGGCACCTAGATTTGCACGCCGAAATCCAGGTACATTCAACTTAATTGGCTCAACAAGCAAAGCAGCATTTTTAACAGCACTTAGCAAGCAATAATGAGCTCTAATTGACAATAATTGCACAATACGCGCACAATTAGGTAGGCACATTCTATAATGAACTGCGCCTAAATGGTGAAGCATGCAGTTCAAAATAAATGCACGCAGTTCAAAAGAGGGCATGTTTACGGGTGTTTTGTGGGCGTTCCAAAATTTACACGGGTAGTTATAGAATATGGCGCAGTCTGCCTAAACCTACATGCTGGGATTTATGCCAGGTTTTAGTTAGTGTAAATGGGCACATTCAGATTTAGGTGTGATGATATTGACTAAGGGGTCCTTTTACTAAGGTGCGCTGAAGAATGGCCTGCGCTAGTGTAGGTGTGTGTATTGGATGTGTGCAGATCCATTTTTCAGCATGCCTGTAAAAAAGGCGCTTTTTTGACAGAAAATGTACGTGCGGCAAAATAAAAATTGGCGCGCATCCATTTTGGGTCTGAGACCTTACTGCCACCCATTGACTTAGCGGTAAGGTCTCACACATTAACTGTGCGGTAATCGTCAGCGCATACACTGCCAATTACCTGAAGGATTGAACTACTGGATTGAATGGTGCCATTTCTTTTAATTGTTGTTTTGATTGGTTGAGCCCTCTTCTAGTGTCTGACGTCATGTTAGAAATAAACTCTGCCGTTTTTTTAATGATTTGGGAGCCATCAGACAGCAGTTTCAAGTTCAGATGCTGTCTACACAAAGTAAGAAATATGCAATGGGGTTTTGCTTTTGCTTTTGACCTGAATTTGATTGGATTTTCTCTTGTTTTTTATTTGACAGCCCTGATTGCTGAAACCGTGAAGCAGCATGGCAAGACGGAGCTAAGTGAAACGCTGGCCATGGTTAGTCTTGGGGACTGATAAATAACAAGAGGGATTTCTCATGCAGTAGATTGAGATAAGTACTGTTTTCTACCTTTGAGCACTGGAAGCTGTTGGACACTGTTGGATGTTTGGAATATTGAAAAGTATACAATACACTGCGCAGAAACAGTGTGACTCAGCATAAACAGTGGCAGACAAGTAGTTACATCTAAAAAGTTTTGAAAAGTTATAAATTTGAAATAAAAGGACTGGGACGGTTTTTAAAGCAGATAATGAAGAGTTGATCTCATCTCCGTGATCATCCTAAGCTCTATAGATCTGTTGATGTGGAGTTCTTTGAGGCTTTTTCATTCCTTTTATTGAATTCCTATCGTGAGTATATTTCTGAAGTTTAGTGGGTCATCATTTTGATTTTTAATTTTTGACTTTAATGATTCCACATCCATTTGTATATATTTTTAGTGGATTGAAAATAAGAAACAACATAGTAACATAATAACATAGTAGATGATGGCAGAAAAAGACCTGCACGGTCCATCCAGTCTGCCCAACGAGGTAAACTCACATGTGCTACTTTTTGTGTATACCTTACCTTGATTTGTACCTGTCCATTTCAGGGCACAGACCGTATAAGTCTGCCCAGCACTATCCCCGCCTCCCAACCACCAGCCCCGCCTCCCACCACCGGTTCTGGCACAGACCGTATAAGTCTGCCCAGCACTATCCCCGCCTCCCAACCACCAGTCCCGCCTCCCACCACCGGCTCTGGCACAGACCGTATAAGGCTGCCCAGCACCATCTCCACCTCCCGCCACCGGCTCTGCCACCCAATCTCGGCTAAGCTCCTTAGGATCCATTCCTTCTGAACAGGATTTCTTTATGTTTATCCCATGCATGTTTGAATTCCGTTACCGTTTTCGTTTCCACCACCTCCCGCAGGAGGGCATTCCAAGCATCCACTACTCTCTCCGTGAAAAAATACTTCCTGACATTTTTCTTGAGTCTGCCCCCCTTCAATCTCATTTCATGTTCTCTCATTCTACTGCCTGGTAAGTCAGGTGCAAAGCATTAATAAAGAAGGCTAAAAGAGAATATGAGGAGAAACTTGACGCAGAGGCTAAAACCCACAGTAACATCTTTTTGAGGTACATCAGAAGCAGAAAGCCTGTGAGGGAATCCGTGGGACCGTTAGCTCACAAAGGAGCAAAAGGGGCACTGTCACGAACATAGGGAAAAGTGAGCCCTTGGGCTACTGCTGGCAAACGGTAGCAACAGGTGAACCACTCAAACAAGGATTGGACCTGGAAAACTGGACTGGACAGGCAGGACTGGAACAGACTAGAAGTGCAAAAGCAACAGGCAAATACAAAGAAACAGCACTTGGCAGTAACAGGGTACACAGGAGCAGAGCTTGGCTTGGCAGGAACAGGAGGGTACACAGAAGCAGAGCTTGGCTAGACAGGAACAGGGTACACAGGAACAGATCCAAGGAAAGCTAGAAGAAAGACACTCAAATGGGCTGCAAGGCTGAACTGGAACCCGTGCACACCAGAGCCCTCTCATACAAGCAGTAAGGCCAAACTGGAACCCAAGCACAATGGCAAAAGACAAAAGAGAAGGCAAGTACACACAGGCAGAGGCCTAACAAGAAAAAAAACAAACACAAGAAGGCTAAACATATACAAGCAGCAAGGCAGCACTGGAACCCACACAAACACAAGGGCAGAAAACAAGCCCAAGCTCACACAAGCACATAAACAAGAACCAAGGCAGAAGACAAAGCAAGGAAACAAAGCAGAACTCAAAGCAAGGCAAAAGTGCAAAACTAGCATGCTAGCAAACAAACAAGAAACACGGCAGAAGTGCTAAACAAGCAAAGGCCCCATTTGAATGTCCTCATGTTCCTTATGAGAGCCTTCACTGATGATGTCACAACTTCAGGAAAGAGGCTTGAAACACATAGAAGCACCAGAGTGAGGCTTGAAACACACAGAATACCAGAGTGAGGCTACAATGCAAGGAAAAACCGTCTGAAGCCCCCTCTGAGGCTGACCACTAGAAGACAAGATGGGTCTGAAAGTGGGGGCAAGACCACAGTCATGACAAGCATTCAGGTAGGACAAGGCCATAGTGGAGAAATTTGCTTTGGTCTTTATGAATGAAAATGTAAGAGATCTGCCTGTACCAGAAATGGTTTTCAAGGGTGATGATGCAGAAGAACAGAAAGAAATCTTGGTGAACCTGGAAGATGTATTACTACTACTACTACTACTACTATTTAGCATTTCTATAGCGCTACGAGGCGTACGCAGTGCTGTACAAACATAGAAGAAAGACAATATTAGTAAATCACCTGGACCGGATGGCATATATCCAAGGGTACTCAAAGAACTCAGCCTTAAAATTGCTGATCTGCTGTTAGTGATATGTAACCTGTCGTTAAATCGTCCGTAGTACCTGAAGATTGGAGGGTGACAAATGTGACGCTGATTTTTAAAAACGGTTCTAGGGGTGATCCGGGAAATTACAGACCAGTAAGTCTGACGTCAGTGCCGGGCAAAATAGTGGAAACTATTATAAATATTAAAATTACAGAGCACATAGACAAACGTGGTTGAATGGGACAGAGTCAGCATGGGTTCAGCCAAGGGAAGTCTTGCCTCACCAATTTGCTTCATTTCTTTGAAGGCGTGAATAAACATGTGGATAAAGGTGAGACGATTGATGTAGTGTATCTAGAAAGCTTTTGATAAAGTTCCTCATGAGAGACTTCTGAGAAAACTAAAGAGTCATGGGTTAGGAGGCAAGGTTCTGGTATGGGTTCGGAATTGGTTATTGGACAGAAAACAGAGAGTAGGGTTAAATGGTCATGAGGCTCATTTTCAAAGCACTTAGCCTCCCAAAGTTCCATAGAAACCTATGGAACTTAGCCTCCCAAAGTGCTTTGAAAATATGCCTCTATGTCTCTCAATGGAGGAGGGTGAACAGTGGAGTGCTGCATGGATCAGTTCTGGGACTAGTGATATTTAACATATTTATAAATGATATGGAAATCAGAACGATGAAGAGGTGATTAAATTTGCAGATGACACAAACTATTCAAGGTTGTTAAAGCATGTGCGGTCTGTGAAATATTGCAGGAAGACCTCAGGAAATTGGAAGACTGGGCATCCAAATGGCAGATGAAATTTAATGTGTACAAATGCAAGGTGATGGACATTGGGAAGAATAATCCAGATCTTAGTTACCTGATGCTAGGGTCCACCTTGGGGGTCAGCACTCAAGAAAAAGATGTAGGAGTCATTGTAGATAATATACTGAAATCTGCTGCTCAATGTGTGACGGTGGCCAAAAAGCAAACAGGATACTAGGAATTATTAGGAACAGGATGGTGAATAAGACCAAAAATACTATAATGCTTCTGTATTGTTCTATGGTGTGACCTCACCTTGAGTATTGCATTCATTTCTGGTCGCTGTATCTCAAAAAAGATATAGCTGAATTAGAAAAGGTTCAAAGAAGAGCGACCACAGTGATAAATGGGAAGGGACTCCCTTTGTATGAGGAACAGCTAAAGAGGTTAGGTCTGTTCAGCTTGGAAAAGAGACCGATGAAGTGAGATATGATTTAGGTCTACAAAATCCTGAGTGATGTAGAATGAGTAGAAGTAAATCGATTTTTTACTCGTTCCAAAATTGCAAAGAGTAGGGGACACTCAAGGAAGTCACATGGAAATGCTTTTGAAACAAATAGGAGGAAATATTTTTTCAATCAACAAATAGTTAAGCTCTGGAACTCTTTGCTCCAGGATGTGGTAACAGCGATTAGCATTTCTGGGTTTAAAAAAGATTTGGACAAGTTACTGGAGGAAAAGTCCATAGTCTGCTATTGAGAGAGACATGGGGAAGCAACTGCTTGCCCTGGGATTTGTAGCATGGAATGTTGCCACGATTTGGGTTTCTGTTAGGTACTTATGCCTGGGAATTGAGCTTAACTTTAGGTACGGTCATTTGCACCAACTGAAATGTGGTGCAAATGTACTCATCTATTTTAGATGCATATTGCAGTTATTTTAGGAATGCTATCATTCCACCCATGGTCCTCCCATTTTCCCTGCCCACTTTTTCAGATCGTCCATAAAATTTAGGTGTGGATCCCATGCCTAAATTTACATGAGTAAAGTTCAATTAAATTTAATTAGTTTCAATAATTGCTTATTAAAATGCCATTAGTGCCAATTAGCTTCTTATTTAATTAAATTGCGCACACAAACTGGGCACATGCCCAAATTTGCACTCGCCATTATTGGTGACTTTTACAGAATTAGGGGGATGGTGTGTAACAGCAAATGGGCTGTACCAGTGGCTGGAGCATGGGCATATCATGGACGTTCCATCTAGCAATGCACGCCCCTTATAGTATAGTATCAGATGTGTGCTTTGCAAGGCGCACTTAGGAGGCACGCCATCATATGCCTGCTGTTGACCTGGTGTAAGCTGTCATGCCTACATTTCAGTGCGCTAAATCTGCTTTGTACTGCTATTTTATAACAGATACCTAGGTGTACCTTAAAGCTGTTCTAGTTTTGGCAATCAGAACGCATCTTTGTCATACCTACATTTAGGTTCCACTTTATAGAATATCATTAGCGCATATTAATATGGTAGCACCCTTCAGTAAATCTAGCCCTTTATGATGTCATGTGTTTGTGGATGTCTTGCAATAACCTGGATGTTGCAGGCTATTCTTTCTTTTTCTGCTCTTAATGGAACCCCATGTTGAGGATGATTACATGATTCCAGTGAAGCTGCTTATTGGAGGTGTAATGTGAGCAGCTGGATTCAAACTCTAATGGGTTTATTTGTAAATCGAAGGTACTCTGGTCAGATATTTCTTTTTTATTATTAAACTTTAAATGATGTTATATCCAAAATATATTCAAGAAAATACAGATACCACAAATAATTCAATTCAATCCACAACATCAATCAACCTAATTATTATACTGTATACATAGCCCAAATGAAATATGGTCAGATACTTCTCAACTTTATTGGAAGTGGAAGCAGACTGCTGAAAACCTCTTCTTATTTAGTTTTGTGAAGGTCATATACTACACTGGGTGCACTATATTTGTGAAGTGTTGGAATTACACTGTTCTTTGGACCCAATTATGAGCTGTTGCAACAAAAGCAGCCAGATTTGGAAAGCAGTACCAAAGTAACCTTGCAGGATATTTTTTGAAAGTAATAAAAGGAAGTAGAGGCAATTGTATCCCTGAGGACAGCATAATTTGAACTTCTACCACCTGTGGTCTACGGCACCAGCTGTTGGACCTGCTCAAATTGAACTCGCACAGCTATTCTTACACTCACTGGGGAACATAGATACAGAAAGAAATAGGGCTGAATTCATCACTACTTCAGACTTTTAAAAAAATATCCAGCTCCTCTTCCCATCCCCCACACCAAGAAGAAGACAAGGAAGTGCAAAGCGCAAGGTCATAGCATCACATCAATGTGATGTAAGGGTGTAAAACCCCAAATACTGTCTACACATAAAGTCACCAGCTACCACCCTGTGCCCCCTGCTTCATAGGAAATAATGGGGGAAAGGCAGCAGCAATATACAAAGGAAAAGGCTGTTTGTAAAGCAAAGAAGGAAAATTGAAATGACTTGGGTAGGCTGAAAGCAAGAAGAACTACACACATGGTAGAAGTAAGAAGAATGCGGAGATGGTAGGGTGAGGAAAAATAACCAACCCTAAAATCCATATCCCAAACCTATCCCACCCTCCCTTGCTCCCAACACACATGCATATACTTTTTTCCACCTTGAATGGACCTGATAGTATTGATGTGGGGACTTGCTTTACATATAATTTACTTATGTCCCAATCATCCACAATTCTACATATATCACAGTTCTTTAATAATACATAGAGGGGCATAATCGAACGGAAATGCCTATCTCCATGGGCGTTTATCTCCGAGAACGGGTCCCTGAAGGGGTGGGCCGAACCGTATTTTCGAAAAAATGGACATTTTTGAGCTGGGCGTTTGTTTTTTTTTTAGTGATAATGGAAACTAAAAACGCCCAGCTCAAAAACGTCCTAATCCGAGCCATTTGGTCGTGGGAGGGGCCAGGATTGGTAGTACACTCACCCCCCTGATATGCCAGGACACCAACTGGGCACCCTAGGTCAGTGCGGTGGACTTCAGAAAAAGCTCCCACATGCATAGCTCCCTTACCACGGGTGCTGAGCACCCAACCCCCCTCCCCTAAAACCCACTACCCACAAATGTACAACACTACCATAGCTCTTAGGGGTGAAGGGGGCACCTACATGTGGGTACAGTGGGTTTTGGAGGCCTCCCATTTACCAGAACAAGTGTTACAGGTAGGGGGGGATGGGCCTGGGTCCACCTGGCTGAAGTGCATTGCGGTACCCACTAAAAGTGCTCCAGGGACCTGCATACACGCAGGCCTCTAGGACTTGTTGCTGCTGTATAACATTGGCACACCAGTTTACACCTGAAGACTAATCTCTCCGAAAACGTCCTTTATTGGAATAAGCACACTTACTCACAGTTAACTGCAGATCAGAGGTTGTGCCCCACCACTGGCAACGAGTCTCCATGGTAGTGAGATTAGCAAGTCAGAGCTGGCAGAATGCTGTACAATGCCCTCTTTCAGCCACATTCAAGGTAAGAACTAAGTTCTCTAACGTGGCTAACACATGGAAGGGGTCTAAAACTGGCTTACAAAAATGGCCACTACCTCATGGACTACCGGAAACAAAACTGGACACACTCTGACCCAGTAGGCAGGGGGGAAAAGCACCATGGGAGAAGAGCCTACCAACTACCAACATCATGAGACTGTAACACAAGCTAATGAAATCACGGAGCCCAATACCCTACACCCACCACAATGCAATGCTGATGTGACCCTGTAGTGCACCCGAGAGCCACATCTGACCCAGGGAAAGGCTGTGAGAGGATCGAACATATTCTGCTGTCATGGAGGTGGGTACGGCATTTGAGGCTGGCATAGAGGCTGGAAAAAAAGTTTTTAAAGTGTTTTTTTTTTGGTGGGAGGGGGTTAGTGACCACTGGGGGAGTCAGGGGAGGTCATCCTCGATTCTCTCCAGTGGTCATCTGGGCAGTTGGGGCACTTTTTTGGGACTTGTTCGTGAAAAAAAAGGTCCAAAAAAAGTGACCCAAAATCGCGGTAAAAATGCCTTTTTTTTTCGATTATCAGCTAAAGACGCCCATCTCTTCTCGGCTGATAACCACGCCCCAGTCCTGCCTCCACCACAACTCCAACACGCCCCCGTCAACTTTATTTGTTTCCGCGACAGAGTGCAGTTGGAAATGCCCAAAATCGGCTTTCGATTATACCGATTTGGGCGACTTTGCGAGAAAAACGCCCATCTCCTGATTTGGGTCGAAATATAGGCGTTTTTCTCTTTCGATTATAAGCTGGATAGTCTATACTTTTTTACTATAACGGGGATCCTCAGAATATTCAACATCAACTCCCATCTGGGCACAGCGTCCCATATACTTATGGCGCTGTGTACTTCTTCTTTGATCAACCCGATTTTTCAAATATATTTTTTTCTTTTTTCTTATCTCTAAGCTTCAACAGTCGTATTCCACAAGCATTGATTTTTAGCTTTGAAAATAACAAAATAGTAAAGTACTTAACTTTCTTTGGCAGCACTTTTACAACGAATCAATGAATCAAACCTCTGCCGCCATGGCCAGGTTTCGTAGTTCTTCATCAGGGTAGAGGTTTGTTTCAGGGTAGTCTCCAAGAATGCTTCTAACTTAGACGCTGCCAATTAGAAGCATTCTTGGAGACTACCTTGAAACAGCTCGTAAGCGAAACATGGATCTATATCAGTGACAACGGGTCTCCATCATGTATCGTTGAATATATTCTAAAAGTTAAGTACCAATGCTAAACTTTCTGTAAATGCATATTATAAAGAAAACGGAAAATATAAAAAATCGTTCTGATACCAAAATAAGGATTAATAGTAAAAAGCAGTAAAAAAAAGTAAAAAAACAGAAAAAAACTGGATTGATGAGGATTGCGGTACCGTCCCTAAAAGTATGCTTGGCTCATTGAATTGTTCAGCCAAAATGGAGGCGGATACGCTAATCTGACAGATCCTATTATGATTCTCTGATCCTACTGACCTATGTAATATAAGATATAAGTGTGAAGAAGCTGAGCATATTGAGAACTGATTGATAGTGAGCTCCCTTCAACTCTTAAAACTGTGTATAGTGCCTGACTGTTGTTCATATATTCCTATGAAAATGGGCATCTCTAGCATTTAGCACGTGCTAGTCATTAACGTACGCTAAAAACGCTACTGTGCCTTTGTAAAAGACACCCTAAATTAGCCAGCAAAAAAGAATTTCTGACATTAGGTAGGTGTTGGATCCAACAGGTTTAGTAGTACCATGGGGGATGATTTTGTAAATGAGGTGATAGTTCTAATCCTGATAAGCTAAACCCTTTTCAGAGAGGCTGCATATTATTGGAATTCTTAGACCTACCTCTTGTGCTCTGGACTGTCGTTCTGTTTGGCAAATTAAAGGGCCCTTTTATTAAGCTGCGCTAGGCGCTAACATGCACCTAACACAGCTAAAAATGGAGTAATGTGGGACGCGCTCAGGTATCCTGCGGTAACTTCGAAATGTGCATGTGCTATCTGCATGCTAAAAAATATTTCAATTTTTTTTTCAGGTGTGTGCCATGGGTGAAGAGTGAACATTCCTGTGCTAACCAGTTAACACATCTACATTACCATGCAGGAATACCATGTCAGCCTTTATTGCCTATAAAATGGGTGGTGGTAAGTGCTCATGTGGTATTTTTTTTAAATGGCCAAGCACTAATGGCAACATGAATCCAAATAAGGGTGTGGAATCACAAAATCACTACAACTTTAAAATAATATGTTCCACTTCTCGTGCACAGACCTGAATATCCAAAACAGGAAGGAAAAGTCTCAAAGAGCTCCAAATCTATCGATTTGTAGAACTATATCTGATCAAAAAGATCTACTCTTCATCATCGGCAAAAACCTTCCATTCGTCTGCAAATATATAATCTATGAAGTGTTCAATTCAAATAGTGCAAATATTCAAAACTTTTAGCAATTAATGCACTTAAACAGCTTGTAGCGAGCCAGCTTCTTAAACAAAAGCAGGATCCCCCAGGACCTTTGAAGCTCATTGAGGCTTTTCCTTCCTATTTTGAGTAGAGGAGTGTGGTAGCCGTGTTAGTCCACTCTTAAGGTTATCAATAGAAATCAAACAAATTAAAACATGGAAAAGAAAATAAGATGATACCTTTTTTATTGGACATAACTTAATACATTTCTTGATTAGCTTTCGAAGGTTGCCCTTCTTCGTCAGATCGGAAATAAGCAATTTTATTTTCTTTTCCATGTTTTATTTTGTTTGATTTCTATTGATAACCTTCCTATTTTGGAAATTTAGGTCTCTCTATGAGAAGTGGAACATATTATTTTGAAGTTGTTAACATTAGCACATGGCCATTAATACTAGAAGTAGAAAATAGGTCATTTTAGGGCTGCAGTAAAAATGGCTTTAACACACATGAAAGACCTGCTTAAGGGCATGCTAAGGCTACTTTTTGGTACAGCTTTGTAAAAGGACCACTAAATCTGTTGACCTTGATCTTTAGGGCTTTTAAAATCATCTCATTGATTTATCTTTACTGAAGGCTACTGTTCTTGACTCATTGAAAAGGGCAGGTATGCCCATATATATATATTTTTTTTTGGTCAAATAATTTTTATTACCTTTAACAGTGATATGATAAGAAAGGCAGAAAAATCATTTGGTATAAGTGCAGTGATACAAAACACAATGAATAAGGAATATGAACAATTTACATACCTGTCAAGAAACAATTCTAGCGCACAAGCGGTACTATCAAAAGATGTATTAAGTTGGTCCAATAAAAAAGGTATCATCTTATTTTCTTTTCTATGTTTTGATTTATTTCTATTTATTGCCTTTAAAAGTGGACTAACATGGCTACCATGCCACTTTACTCAAGCAGTGCTATAAAAATCACGGCACGTATTATGATACTTACCAGCTCATTTTCGAAAGTGATCGCCGGCCAATTTCCGACATAAATCGGGAGATGGCTGGCGATCTCAGAAAAGCGGCCAAATCGGTATAATCGAAAGCCGCTTTTTTGCCAACATCGCTGCTTTCCCGTCGCGTCGCCGGCCAAAGTTCAAAGGGGTGTGTCGGCAGCGAAGCGAAGGCGGGACATGGGCAGGCATGGGCGTGTCTACCGGATGGCCGGCTTTCGGCGATAATGGAAAAAAAACCAGTGATAAGTAGTATATCGCCGGGTTTACTTGGTCCTTTTATGTTCACGACCAAGCCTCAAATAGGTGCTCCAAATGACCACATGACCACTGGAGGGAATGGGGGATGACCTCCCCATACTCCCCCAGTGGTCACCAACCCCCTCCCATACTAAAAACATACAATGAAAAACCTTTTTTGCCAGCCTGTATGCCAGCCTCAAATGCCGTACCCACCTCCATGACAGCAGAATGTGTTGTATCCTCTGACAGCCTTTCCCTGGTTGTGATGTGGCTCTCGGATGAGTGTGACACCTTTTCTGTTAGGTGCCCTGCAGAGTCACATCAGCAATGGATTGTGGTGGGTGTAGGTACTAGGCTCTACTCCCATGGTGCTTTTCCCCCCTGCTAACTGGGTCAGAGTGTGCCCTGTTTTATTTTCGGTAGTCCATGAGGTAGTGGCCATTTTTGTAAGCCAGTTTTAGATCCCTTTCATGTGTCACCCATGTTAGAGAACGTTATTACCTTGAATGTGGCTGAAAGAGGGCATTGTACACCATTGTGCCAGCTCTGACCTACTGCTAATCTCAGTACCAGGGAGACTCTTTGCCAGTGGGGCACAACCTCTGATCTGCAGTTAACTGTGAGTAAACGTGCTTATTCAAATAAAGGACATTTTCAAATAGATTACTCTTCAGCTGTCAACTGGTGTGCCAAGGTTATACAGCAGCAACAAGTCCTAGAGGCCTGCGTGTATGTAGCCCCCCCCCCCCCCCGCCTGTAACACTTGTGCTGGTAATGGAAGCCCTCCAAAACCCACTCTACCCACATGTAGTTGCCCCCTTCACCCCTAAGAGCTTTGGTAGTGCTGTACATTTGTGGGTAGTGGGGGGGGGGGGGGGGTTGGGGGCTCAGCACCCAAAGTAAGGGAGCTATGCATGTGGGAGGTTTTCTGAAGTCCACCGCACTGACCCCTAGGGCATAGAACTGGCTTAATTGCTGTCACCATTAATATATCAAATAAGACATGATGTTGTTTGGGTATTTGATCATGCAATGCAAAAGAGCGAAGAATTATTACTGTAAATGATAGTGGTATGTTGAGATTGAAGATTTGTGGAATAATTGACCAAAATTCTGACCAATAAGGTTGTAGTAATGAACAATCAAACAACAGATGTTGAAAGGTACCTTTGTAGTTATGACTTCTCCAACAGCCAAATTCACTGTGTTCAAATTGCTTTATGCATTACAAAATATAAAGACTGTATGACTGAGGCAGATTGTAATGGTCTGTTACTACATTTCCACAGTTGTTGCCATTGATCGGCTGTTAACGTATAATTTAATTCTTTTTCCTAAATACTTTGTATAGTTAAGGGGGTTTTATTTGTGGAGGTACTTAAGTGCTTATAAAACTTTGAAGCTGCATGTGGAGTGAATGCTATAGTTGATAGAATGATTCATAACTCAGGAGTGTTAGTATCTTTCAGTGATGAAAGTAAAGATCCACATTTCTTCTTTATGCTGCTCTGAAGTTGTAAATATCTGTAATATTGAGAATAAGGCAATTTATATTGTAATTGTAATTTTGAAAAGTATAGAAATTATGTGAACTGGTAACATCTATAATATCCTTCAAAGTCCATATGCCCACTTTGGCCCATTCATTCCAAAAGATTTGTGATCTGCCAATGCGTACATTGGGATTTCCCCAAAGCGGGGCATGGAGAGCCTGATGCAATGGTAATGACAGTGTAGAATCCAAAGAATAAACTGTTTGTAAAATAACTGATATTATTGGTTACTCTTGTAGATAAGGGAATTGTAATAATCCAAGTAAAGATGGTAATGGGTGTGGCAATACTAAACTATGCTCTATGAGAGCCAATATGGGGATTCTTCCATTGAAAGATCTTGAGTCCATTGGCTAGCAGAATGAAAATTTATCGCTTTGACTTATGTAGCGAAATCAGGAAAGACTACTCATCCCAGTTCTTTTGGCCTTTCGAGCGTTGCAAATGAAATCCTGGGAATTTTTGTTGCCCGTAAGTTAGAATCTTGTTTATATTCTTAAAGAAAGACATTAGAAATGGTAAGGGTAGAATTTGCAGAACATACAATATTTGAGGGGCAATGACCATTTTAATTGATTCCAAGAGACCCCACCATGTTAAGCATAGTGGGGACCATTGAGAACATATAATTTTGACTTGAGTAATTAGTGTTTGAATGTTTGAGTACAGTATTTAGTGGCATTACCTCAGTTTTATCCCAATTAATGGAATATCCAGACAATTGACCAAAAGTCGTAAGTACTGAATAAACAGATATGTCAGTCTGCAAAATATAAAAGAACATCATCTGCAAAAGCAGTGACTTTAACAACTATTGTCTTAAGTTCTATACCTTTTATGGACTCATGTTGTCTAATGCGCATCAGTAATGGTTCTAGGGCCAGATTGAACAATAGAGGGGACAAGGGACAACCCTGACTAGTATCTCTTGTTAAGTTAAAGGTAGGCAAGTTGTCCCTCTATTCTCAGTCTGGCTCTTAGACTGAAACAAAGTAGTTTTATTAAATTGATGAAATAATCGCCTAGACCAAACTGCTGAAAAGTATTAAACAAATACTTCCATTCGATGACGTCAAATGCTTTTTCAGCATCTAGTGACATAGCACACATTAGTGTGTGACTGAGTTGAGCGTGATGCAGGGGCGTAGCCAGACAACAGATTTTGGGTGGGCCCAGGAAAGAAGTGGGTGGGCACCAAGTGTTCTCCCCCCCCCCCCCAATCACCACCCAAAAAATATCACAGCTGGTGAGAAAACGCTTCTTTCCATCTTGGCAGTCTGCATCATGCATGCACTGAAAACTGAGCATGCACAGGTGCCGTTATTGTGGAGAGTAGCGTTTTCGTTATCATCAGGGGGAAATCTTGAGCTGGCCGAGCTTGCGATCCCCACCAGCTACCGCTAAACGTGTGTTACTGTTGGGCAGGCCTGAGCCCTAAGTGGGTGGGCCCCGGCCCACCCAGGCCCACCTGTGGCTACGCCACTGGCGTGATGTTGAATATGGCAGGAAACGCTGGTATTGTCTGATGTCATTCATCCTTTAACAAATCCACATTGAGTAGAATGATTAAGCTTCTTCATAAGTTGTGCAAGTTTATCAGCTAAGAGTTTTGAATAAATTTTACAATCATAATTGATAAGTGAAATCGGTCTATATAATGTTTTACCAATAAGGGGTCCCTCCCCAGTTTAGGAAAAACTGTGATAACCGCCTCAGTGAAGGTCCCTTCACATTTTTGCATATCAAGAAATGATTGATAGAAACATAATAACTTAGGTGCTACTAAGTGTTGAAATCTGCGGTAAAATTCCATACTATTACTATCACCACCCGGGGCTTTATTCATTTTAAGATTTTTGATTGCAGCCTGTATTTCAGTTATTGTCAATGGAGTAGTAAGAATATTGATTTATACCTGTGCTAGCATTGGGGGTTGTAGCTTATTTAAAAAAAAACAGAAATTTGATTATCCGTAGGATGAGCAGTGAAAGTAAATAACTTCTCATAATACTCTTTAAATATAGTTGCTATATGTTGTGTTTTAGTATGTAGTAACTCCGGATATATGCAAAAGCAAATCCCACCGTCCTCAGTAAGAATAACGAAATATCCTCTATGGAACTAGGACTGTCTTTGTGAAAATATACCGAGGAAAATAGTTGATACTTCAATGTAAAATGCTTTTTGATATACACATTGATTACTACTGTTACTCAATAGTGAAAAGAGTGCCCTCAGAAACAGCCACTCTTTTGACAGCAATATAATTTCTTTTGCCACGGTGGCATAGTACCTCTTTCATCAGGCCACTCTTGTGCATAAACATATATGTATGTGCTATTTCCTCAGTTAACAGTGCTATAACAAAACATTGTGCTTAAATCAAAAACGTGTACTTATCTTAAAACGTTTTTCTCCCCCAGAATTTTTTAGTCCAATCAGTCACTCTTCTAGATTGAATAGAAGGCTTCCTCTGAAAACGCCCGACTCTGCGGGTTTCAAAAATCTTTCTTCGGGGACTTGGGTTAAAGCCGTAAGACACTCGGGTAGCAGCCAAAAATCTTTCTTCGGGGACTTGGGTTAAAGCCGTAAGACACTCGGGTAGCAGCCATCCTCTCTTGGCTGCATGAGTAGCGACTTCTGTTAAATGTATGTAGTAAGGCATATTTTCAAAGCACTTAGACTTACAAAGTTACATGATAGTAACCTAAGGAACTTTGTAAGTCTAAGTGCTTTGAAAAGAGCCCCAGTGTATCAATAGAACATATTGCTTTAATTTTAAATGTTTTGCTTTTTATACTTTATAATTAGCTAGTAGCCTTCCAGCTTTATTTCTGTGTTCATAGTACATTGTATTGATATTTAAAATCATGACTCCAGCTTTCTCAGCCAGCATAGAGTTTTATTGAAATGTCAATTGGCATAAATGCATTTTAGCTGGCAAAGTAGGAAACAATAGTAATTGTTGTTCAGGTGCTTTAATCTCAGATTCCAATCGACATATCTTTTCCTTCCTAATTTTATTTTGCTTAACAGTAAAAGCAATCATTTTCCCACAGGTATGTGCCTTGAAGGCATTGCAAATAACAGAATATTTCAATTCTGGAGATTCATTATGCTCAAAATACTCTGTTATCCATAATTTAGCAGAAGAAAGGAAGCTGTCACTATGTAATAGAGCATTATTAAATTTCCAAGTATCAGTACCACTGGAGGGCCTAAGTCAAGAAAAAGTGAAATACAGGCATGATCTGACACATGAATCGATTCTATTGTAATTTTCAATGTAGAAGAGAGAGTGTTAGATATTTAAAAATAATCTAATCTCATGTAGGAATCATATGGATTAGAATAAAAGGTATAATCATAAAGCATCAAATAAAGAGTGATCTAAAATGATTTGTGAGACATTTTACACAATTGTGTGCTCTATAGTTTGCCTGAGATTTCCTGTCAATTAACAGATCTAATATTAATTTCCAATTGCCACCCGCGGTATGATCCACTTTTAAAGATACTCATTTTTTATTCAACAATTGAAAAACCGAACGATTGTCTATGTTAGGTCCATAAACATTAACAGCCTCTTTTACAAAGCCGCAGTAGTGATTCTCGGTGTGGCAAATGAGAGGATGCCCATTCAGGGCCCCTTTTACTAAGCTGCGTAAGTGCCAAAATGAACTTACCGCATAACTCTTGCGGTAATTTCATTTTTGGCATGCATCCGCTACGTGTGTCTGAAAAATATTTTTTATTTTCTGCCGCACATGGAGGGGCATTTTCGAACATGAACGCCCATCTCTAAGGGCGCCCATCTCTGAAGACGTCGCCGCGAAGGGGCGGGGCATCCTGTATTATCGAAACAAGATGGCCGTCCATCTTTCGTTTCAATAATACGGTTGGGGACACCCAAATCTCAACATTTAGGTCGATCTAAGAGATGGTCGACCTTAATGTTGAGATGGTCGACCTCGGTTTTCACCGATAATGGAAACCGAGGACCCCCATCTCAAAATCGACCAAATGCAAGCCCTTTGGTCGTGGGAGGAGCCAGCATTCGTAGTGCACTGGTCCCCCTCATATGCCAGGACACCAACCGGGCACCCTAGGGAGCACTGCAATGGACTTCACAAATTGCTCCCAGGTGCATAGCTCCCTTACCTTTGATGCTGAGCCCCCCCACCCCCAAAACCCACTCCTCACAACTGTACACCACTACCATAGCCCTAAGGGGTGACGGGAGGCACCTACATGTGGGTACAGTGGGTTTCGAGTGGGTTTTGGAGGGCTCCCATTTACCACCACAAGTGTAACAGGTGGGGGGGATGGGCCTGGGTCCGCCTGCCTGAAGTGCACTGCACCCACTAAAAACTGTTCCAGGGACCTGCATACTGCTGTGATGGAGCTGGGTTTGACATTTGAGGCTGGCATAGAGGCTGGAAAAATGTTTTTTGATATTTGTTTTGGGTGGGAGGGGGTTGGTGACCACTGGGGGAGTAAGGGGAGGTCATCCCCCATTCCCTCAAGTGGTCATCTGATCAGTTCGGGCAGCTTTTTGAGGCTTGGTCGTGAAAAAAATTGGACCAAGTAAAGTCGGCCAAATGCTCATCAGGGATGCCTTTCTTTTTTCCGTTATCGGCTGAGGACGCCCATTTCTTAACCACGCCCCCGTCCCACCTTCGGTAAATCCTTCTTATCTGTTCCCTTCTCCACTACTGCCAACTCCAGACTTCGTTCCTTCTGTCTTGCTGCACCCTACTCCTGGAATAAACTTCCTGAGCCCCTACGTCTTGCCCCATCCTTGACCATCTTTAATTCCAGATTGAAAGCCCACCTTTTTAACATTGCTTTTGACTTGTAACCACTTGTAACCTCTCGCTTCTACCTACCCTCCTCTCCCTTCCTCTACACATTAATTGATTTGCTTGCTTTATTTTTTTTTGTCTATTAAATTGTAAGCTCTTTGAGCAGGGACTGTCTTTCTTCTATGTTTGTGCAGCGCTGCGTACGCATTGTAGCGCTATATAAATGCAAAATAGTACTAGTAGTAGTAGTAGTATACTGCCGACACGCCCCCATGAACTTTGGTCGTCCACGCGACAGAAAGCAGTTGAGGATGCCCAAAATCGGCTTTCGATTATGCCAATTTGGGCGACCCTGAGAGAAGGACTCCCCTCTCCCGATTGGTGTCGGAAGATGGGCGTCCTTCTCTTTCGATTATGCCGCTGATAGTGGACGCGTGCCAAGTGGCATCTGATGCACGTAGGTAGTCACCACGCAGATTCCTTATCGTTATGTCTATGGCTGGCAGTAAGGTCAGACACCCAGTATGGACGTGTGGCAATTTTGATTTTGCTGCATGTCTGTTTTTGGGGAAAATGTAAAAAAAGGCATTTTTGGTACATGCTCTGAAAAATGTTTCAGCGTGCACCCAAAACCTGCGCCTACACTACCGCAAGCCACTTTTTACTGCGGCTTTGTAAAAGGACCCTTCAATTCCTATGGGCTTCCTCTCATTTGCCGCATGGGAATCACTAGTGTGGCTTTGTGAAAAAAGCCCTAACTAATGCATAAGTCTGATTATGAATACTAATAATTAGTATGACCCATCTTCCTTCAGCATCAGAAAACTGATTAACTATAGTGTAGCCTAAAGTTTTTGATATAAAATTGTACACCACATTTTTAATTTTGTGCTGTGGAATATACACAGTCTTTGCCTCATTCTTGTTGTAATTAAGCTGATTCTAAATCATTAACTCCCCTGATTACTAAGCCATGCTAGTGACTGCTGTGTGCTAATGCTGACACAACCCATTCACTTTGAATGGGCTATGTCGACCTTGCCACGCAGCAGCTGCTAGCATGGCTTAGTAAACAGGAGGATAAGTCTGGTTTCCTGTAGGAATATTGTTACCCTTTCCCCCGCTCTGAAGAGATGTTTCTTTAGTAAGTAAGTGATGACAACCCTCCTCCGTCTGTAGTCGTGCCAGGAGAGTGATCATCAAGCTCTGGAGCAGGGGGAAACAGGTCACAATAAACTAACCTCGTCCCGTCCCTGAATCAGGGCCGGGAGGAAAAGAAACTAAAGAGTCAAATTTGATCTTATAATACAAAGTTCGGTTTATTTAAGAAATCAGCAATCAAGGAAAATGTTATTGTTGAGAATTTTAACAACATCTACTTGTACAGTTTGCAATGTTTTTCTTTACCCTAAACGAACATTTAACTAAATTAACTCTAGTTCTATTGATTTCTTAACAGGACGGAATGGCTTCAGTTAACACAGATAATTATCAGATAAGTATTTCATGTCATCTAAAGATCAGACGTCAAAACTTAACTACTTTATAATTGCCAAGTGCAAGAATTTGATGCTTTGTGTCTATTTCTTTCTCTTTCAGATTACTGCTCCCTTCACTCAAAATGTCAAGGTAAGTATATTATTTTTCCCATATTTCTATTTCCCCAGGATTAGGGACTTCAGTCACTTAGCTGTTGGTTCAATGTTAAAAGTTGCAACCCTTTCTTGCGTTGGGGCCCAGATCACCGAGGTATTTTCTCTCTTCTCCCGTTCTTCTTCCTACACCTCTCTCTTTAAAACCAAAATAATAGGAAGCAAAACCCTTTTTCCCTGAGAATTGTCAGCAACCTTCATGGGATATTAAACACGGACTCAATACTGTGGACAACTTCTCTAATCAAAATAAAATTAATTATATATTCCCTTCTAAGCACCTAAGTTGTACGGCAATTCCCTATTCTGAGTGCTGCAGTGCTTTGCTGTCACTCACTCTGCTCAAGATTCTCTCTCTCTCTCTTCAATCAGTGAACATTCTTTTCACCTCTCCCTTAATGCTTAGTATGGAGGAAACTCCTACAGCCTCCTTCTTCTCTCCTTTGAAACTAACACTGGGTTTTAACTTTCATTCCCCCTTTATCCGTAGCAGTCCTCCCTTTTTTACTTACACACCCTTTCCCTTTTACTCTTTTCCAATCATTCAACAGCCACTTTACACCAGACAGACTTCCTGTGCACTCTTTCCCTATTACTCCCCTTTCTCTTTCCTCATTCCCACACTTTTACCTTAGCAAACCTACTTTCCCCTTACAAATGCCCTCAAATCCTCAACTCTCTCTCAGAGCTCACTCACAACACACCCTTCTTCTTCAAAGTCACAGGCACCACACAACTGCCACAAACCCCCATTTCCTAGGAAACCCCTCCTTAGCTTCCCATTCCAAACCCTTCTCAAAATTCCAAGCTACATTGCTGACCGGCAGAATGTTCGCCAGCACAAGTAAATCCCCATATTACAACTTTGTTTTTTTCTTCTTTCCCTAACCCCATGTTACAATATAGAAACATAGAAATAGAAACATAGAAACGTGACGGCAGATAAAGGCCATATGACCCATCCAGTCTGCCCATCCTCTGTATCCCCTAATTCTTCCTGTTCCTAAGCGATCCCACATGCTTATCCCATGCCCTTTTAAATTCTGGAACAGTCCTCGACTCCACCACCTCCAGATCTTTGTAGAATCACATGCAGCCAGATCCACACACAAATCCAAATTAGTGCCAATTATCGACAATAATTGATTTTTAACATATAATTATTGATGGTTAACTGCTCAGTATCCAATTTATTTGCGTGTGGATCACAGGATTGCGCACAACTTTGAATGCTCAAATTTGGGGGCCATTTATAGAATCTGGGGGTATGTGTCTATAAATAGGTGCTCAGAGAGGGCTGGGTTCAATTCCCACTGCTGTTCCTTGTGACTCCGGCAAGTCACTTGGCCCTCCATTGACCCCAAGTACAAGATAAGTCTCTGTATATAATATGTAAACTGCTTTGATTGTAAACACAGAACGGTGGTATATCAAACCCCATCCCCCGTTCCCTTTTCTTTATAGAATGCTAGCATAACAGTGAAAATATGTTAGACACTTATGACAATATAGAACTGGCATAAATGTGTGCACCTTGGTTCTGGTGATATGAGCGTAAGTTACACATGTAAATATAAATCCCACACATATTATATAGGTAGGTGTACTCTGCATATTAGTACACCAACCTATACAGTATGAACTATTTAAGATGTGTGCATTCATCGAATAATGTTGAGGCAGACTTTTGGCATTTATGTGCATACGTACACACATACCCGAATGGAGATCATTATTCTAATACTTTCAGGGACTGATATTGAGACCATGGGAGGAAGCTCGGCTAACTCCCACGGTCAACGGCAAACCCAAAAATTCAGTGCTGGGCCGTATCTGATGACCAGTGTTGAATTTCCGGGGGGGGGGGGGGGGTTGGAGGTTAGCCACTAAAACATAGCTGATATTCATTGGCTGACTGACTAAGTTATAGTGGCCAAAGGTTGACCTGCTATTTACACAAGTCTATCTGGCCGCTAAACTTAGCTGGTCATCCGATGAATATTGGCGCTAACTGGTTATGTCACGCAACATTGCCGGTGATCGGGCTAAGCATTAAGTGCTAATATTCAGCCAAGATAGCCAGCTATCTCACGCTGAATATTATTGCTTAGCCCTCTTTAGGCTATTAAATCAGCCAGCAGTGATTCCTTTTAAATATCAGCTGGAGAGTGCGTAATTGACTTGTAGCTGTTAGCTGTGTTTGATAAAATTTCTTTCTAAGTGCATGTGCCAATCCTGCCCCCACTTCGCCTATTCGTCACCTATAAGCCTTGAATATGATCATGTAAAAGTAGGCGCTGTGTTTCTGTATGCTAATTTTTTATGCAAGTATGCCCCTGGACAATTTTATACGAGCCCACCTGAATGTGTAAAATGCTATTTTACACTCTAAAAGTCCTTATAAAATTACTTCCACCATGAGCATAACAAACACGTTGGCACTTTCCTTGTACTTTTCCGTGTTTTTGATTATATAAGTCTGCCTGAGATCCTCTGCTAGTGTAGACTATGTGCCTCATGTGGAACTGAATCTTTCAGACACTATTAATCTTGTCTAACCGTGGGCTACAATTTGAACTTTGTCTTCTTGAAATGTAGCTGACCGTCAGAATTAGATCTGGCATGTTTGGTGTATATGGTGTGTGCTATTTTTGGAAAGGTTTACAGGAGGACACCATTGACCTGAGAGAGTAAAAAAAAATTCAGTTCTTTGTTTTAGATGTATTTCTTTTTAAGTTTCGACCTTTTTTTTTCTTCTCATATTGCCATTGCTTAAAATAGCAGAGTAAAACATGTGAAAATTCTATAACTGTGCACATGTTGTTATGGGTGCCATATGCAATTAAGCGCTGAGATTAGTATGTTTGTGCAGTATCCCTGGATTCTATAAATGGCACCTCAATTTCCACTCGGAAATCGAAGAGTGTTCTATAACAATGCATGCAACTTAATTGGTCGACTAGCTAATCAGTGCTGTTAATTGGATGAACAAGCAATTATAAGCACTAATTGACATTAAGATTTACACACACAACTCGTTAAGTGTATTCTGTAACATGGTGTGCCTAAATTTTAAGTTTGGAGAAGAGACGGCTGAGGGGAGACATGAGAGAGATATATAAACTAATGAGTGGAGTGGAACAGGTGGATGTGAATTGTCTGTTCACACTTTCAAAAAATACTAGGTCTAGGGGGCATGCAATGAAACTACAGTGTAGTAAATTTAAAACAAATCGGAGTGGGTCTAACTGTTACTAAAGTTTAGATAATAGAGAGGGGGGAGGGGGGGAGTTATATTGGGGGGGGAGAGAAAAGATTGATTATGGAATGTATATATTTGGTGGAAAGAGAATAATCTTCTATTTGCATATTTGTACCTTTGTCTGGTTGGAAGTATTCAAGTTATTTACTCTGTTTTGACTGTCGTCAATAAAAAAGTTGAAACATAAAACAAATCAGAGAACATTTTTCTTCACCCAACGCATAATTAAACTCTGGAATTTGTTGCCGGAGAACGTGGTGAAGGCAGTTAGCTTGACAGAGTTTAAAAAGGGGTTAGACAGTTTCCTAATGGACAAGTCCATAAACCACTACTAAATGGACTTGGGAAAAATCCACAATTCCAGGAATAACATGTATAGAATGTTTGTACATTTGGGAAGCTTGCCAGGTGCCCTTGGCCTGGATTGGCTGCTGTCGTGGACAGGATGCTGGGCTCGATGGACCCTTGGTCTTTTCCCAGTGTGGCATTACTTATGTACTAATGAAAAGGGGGCATGGCCATGGGCGGAGCATGGATGTTTCTAAAATCTATGCGCGTTGTTATAGAATACACCCACTGTGTGCCTAATTTAGGCACTGGAATTTACGCCAAGTATGCATGGCGTAAATGGTCATGACTGAATTTGGTTACATGGAAAGGCACTCGGTGTTATTCTATATACTGCATAGAAAATTAAGCCTACTCCATAAAATATAGGTGTACTTTAGAAAATACTAGATGAGTTTTTTTTCCACATGGAATCTAGCCCTATAGGCTATTCTATAAAACAGTGCATAGGTGAATTAGTGTGTAACTGCAAGGGTGCATATACATGACTGGAGTATGGGAGAGGCACGGGTCTATCTCCAAGTTAGGTGCATAGGACTTGATTCAGTAAATGGAACCCATGTTTGGGAGCTGAAAAGAAATGAGTGCTGAGCGCTGATGCACATTGGGAAGAATAATCTGAATCATAGAGGCTGATATTCAGATTGTGGGAGGGAGCCTAGTGGGCTCACAATCTAAATTTTGTACCTGGGGCAGCGGAGGGTTAAGTGACTTGCCCTGGGTCACAAAGAGCTACAGTCGGAATCAAACCCAGTTCCCCAGGTTCTCAGCCCACTACACTAATCATTAGGATATTCCTCCATTTTAGCACAATGTAGTGAAAAAAACAAACATGGCATGAAAGATAGTTATTCATTTTTGGTCGCTTGTGAGTAGCCAACTTGCATAATCATTTAAAATATACTGGATGATATTCAGTCTGCAGCGATCAGTACTTTTTTAAAAATGCTGACTGCTCTGGGCAGAATTAGCCCCAGTATTCAATGCCAGACCATGTCCAGGCACCAGCGTGAATATCTGGG
Organism: Microcaecilia unicolor; assembly: GCF_901765095.1. Taxonomy (NCBI): domain Eukaryota; kingdom Metazoa; phylum Chordata; class Amphibia; order Gymnophiona; family Siphonopidae; genus Microcaecilia; species Microcaecilia unicolor. The sequence continues at coordinate 260,245,634 of NC_044033.1, read as the reverse complement.
TCTAAGGGGCCCTTTTACTAAATGCGCTAAAAGGTGGACTCAGCGTGCCCTTACATGGGTCTTTCCTGCACACTGAGGACATTTTTTCCATAGCAGTAAATTGGCCGAAAGGCCTATTTTCTGTATTAATGGCCACATGCTAATTTTCCCATCAGTACGTGAGTCCTTACCGCCACCTATTTTGCAAGCAGTAAGGGCTCAAACACTAACCCCGTACTAATCAATCAGAACACAGCAATGTAGCTGTGCTAACCAGTTAGCATAGAATACACCTACTCCCTACCTCTGACCCAACACCAGCACTCAAAAATAAAGTTTATTTTTTAGCACGTGGGAAGCATGTGCAGAGTGCAAAATTACCATGGGGTGTCTGGTATTTTCTTAAGGGGGGTACAGGGAGGATCGGAAGGGGGGATAGCCATGGTCTGGAGATGGAAGAGCGGATATAAAGAGGGAATATTGTATTGTATGCTGCTCTGGGTTTGGGAGGGAGAATCGGACAAGGGGAGGGGGGCCCTTTACTAACTTTGGGGCCCTTTTACTAAAGGATTCACGTGTGGCAACAAGCTTGCCACGTGCCAATCCAAAACTACTGCCAGGTTACCGCAGGTGCCTGGCGGTAGTTTGCACCCCCAGCGTGCACAATTTCCAGTGTGTAGAAATCTTTGTGCATTTAATGGCTGCTTTTCATGAAAATGGAGTCTGCAACCCATGACTGAAGCAGAGCCTGGCTGCTTCATTTGGAGAGATTGTGTAACAATAACAGCCTGTCACTGATAACAAGTGAAGACATCAGCAGAATACCAGAAGGGTGAAGATGTACTATAGACTCTAGGGTATAATGTGCAGCTGGGAGATAAGAATGGAATGTGAAACTAGCATTTCTGAAGGCATGGAACTGAGAAAGTAAACAAACAAGAAAAGGGGGTAGGGTGTAGAAGTAAGTAATTAACTTCAGATTCAGCAGAAACTAGGAAAGGTGGGAGGGGGTCAGCAGGCGTGAAGCTTTGTACTACACAGCTAGAAGTAAATAAAAAAGATGGGTATAAAAATAAGGCTAAAGAAAGAGGGGGGGGGGGGGACTTTAGTAAAGCTGATCAGCGACTTGCTGCAGATTTTGCTTTAGTTCCCCTCACAAGAAGGAAGAGACCCAATTGCTTGTTACAGAATATACGTTTTATGAAATTGCAATGTAATTGGCTTTATCTGATTGGTGTCTAAAATAAAAGTTTTTTAAAAATAAATTTCTTTTACAAATTGATTCAGAATATATCTCTTCCTATGATAATAGAACAGATAAGATTTAAAGTATAAAAGAGTGAATCCAGGGAGAAGCACCCCCTGAAGGTTTAGCCCGTACAGCCTTCCACTGATTATTTTTCCCATGGATTTGGGAAGGGGGGCTAAACAAGTGCTACAAAAATATTTTCAATTTTGTAGTGCTGGTGCTGCCTAGTTACCTCTGGGTTAGAGCGAAAGCCCTTACTGCAACCTCAATGGCTCCCTCCCTGAAATGGCTGTGCAGCAAGTGGTTTACTTACCGCACAGCCATTTCTGTTCCCCAAAAAAGACAGCCTTTTACCTGCTGCAGTAAAAGGGGGCCTCAGCATGCTGTCAAAAACATGCACTGACACTAGTGCAGGCCCCCTTTTACTGCAGCTTAGTAAAAGGACCCCTTTATGCAGTAAACTTAGTCAGTTAGAGGACTGAATATTGTCGCTAACCAACTAGGTCATTGCTCTACCCTAACTGTCCTAGTCTGTCCCTAAACTCACCAGTTAGGAAAAGGCCAGTTAGAGGGGATACCCAGCCACACTGTCCAGGTAAATGCCATTGAATATTCCCAGATAGCCCTGGACCAGAGATTTAAACAGCCAGGAACCTCTCCTGGATGCTTAAATTGTTTGAAAATCGGGCCTATAGGTATTATTTTTTGTGTTCTCTATATGTTCTTTTTAAGCAACATATACCTCTAGTCTTACCTCAAATTGGAAGAAACATAACAACCAAGAGAGTGATGAAGAATGTATTTTAGAGGTTAAATGTTGTTACCTTTGAATAGGTGAAGAATTTGCAGGTTAATGGTGATCTATTAAATTGATATCTGCCATTGCAAGCCAAAGGAATTCAAAGAGTATTTTTGAGGCCTGATTCAAAGAGATTTCATAAAAGACAACCTGTTTAACCCTGCTGACAGAAATCTTCCGAGGTTGCAGGGGGTGTCAGAAATAATGTTTTACAAATCAGTTCTGAAGAAAGTCTTTCATGTGCCTGCCAGCAAATGAAGAAGCAAATAATTGTCTTTGGAATTCCCTTCTCTGCTTTAAAGATAGGAAAGGGAAACATACTTCTGTTTAAGCAATGATTCTTCATAAAGTTAAATTGTTATGACAGTTGGTGGTAGTACTCTGGGCATTGTGATGGAGCAGGCTGTAGAGGACAAGGAGACCCTAAAAACCTCAACAAGTAGATAACCATATTTAGAATAACACAGTAGCATGGGAAACAGCAGAAAAACAACAACTGGCCCAACCAGTTGTCGGGTTATTTTGTCCACATAGCAAAGGATATATACCAGTGGCCAGTCAGAGAGCTTAACTGCATGGAGAATATTCATCTTTTATCCAGGACAGCTCTTGCCATCCTCCTGTTCTGTATTGTACTTTCCTGTGTAGATGAACACGGAAAATTCCCTCTTTAGTTCACAGCAACACTCCTTCCAGCCACTATCTAATCACAAGACACTATCATTATTAAAACAGCAACAGATATTTTATAACATCTGGAGGGGCATTTTTGATATGATGTTCAGATCCGATTTTGGATGTTTTGTAAAAAAACATCCAAAAATGCGATCATTTTCGAACCAGAAAAACATCTATCTTTTTGGTTTGAAAATCGCTCTATTTTAGAAGTTTATGTGCTCAGTGCATCTTCCTTTAAGAATCATTTTCAAACAAAAAAACATCCAAAGGAAAAACACATGAGCTCTTAGAGACACCTATTTAGTAGGCAGAAAGGGCTTGTGTGCTAACCATGCGCTAAGCAGTCTGGGTGCTGCAATATAGCTGTGCTAACTGATTAGCACTGGGCATGCCTACTCTCTGCCCCCAATCGTGCCCCTGGTGCTAAAAAAAACAGAAAGTATTTTTTTAACACCAGGGAGGCGTGTGCAGATGCCTGAACTGCCGCTGGGTGCCTAAGCATGCCCCGTGTTAGTGCATTTTGGCACGCTGGAGGCCCTCATTAGTGTTTCCCGCTGCTTAGTAAAAGGACCCCTAAGTTTGTTGCTATGGTTTATACTAATGTTATATGATCAAGATAGAGCCTAATATTTACATTCAAAGTACCCTTCTCCACCACTGCCAACTCCAGGCTCCGCTCACTCTGCCTTGCCTCACCCTATGCCTGGAATAATCTTCCTTTACCCATACACCATGCCCCCTCCCTACCCATCTTCAAATCTCTGCTTAAAACTCACCTCTTCAATGCTGCCTTCGGCGCCTAACCGCTCGAGATATATAGAATGCCCCAATCTATCCACCCTATCAGATTAACTGTTCACTCATCCTCTAGATTGTTCACTTGTCTTTAGATTGTTCTCTTGTCTTTTAGATTGTAAGCTCTTTGAGCAGGGACCGTCCTTCTATGTTTAAATTGTACAGCGCTGCGTAACCCTAGTAGCGCTTTAGAAATGCTAGTTAGTAGTAAAGTAATTTCAATAAAATTATAGTTGAATGAGGTTTTCAATTTTATGTTTGAACCAGAAATTCCATTTATGGGCTAAATCTATGCCTCTGATACATTCACCTCTTCTTTCTGTGACTCTGTGTTGTTTGTTTCAGTATGCAATGATTCTTTTCTTGTCATGATTATTTTTTTTTAAAGTGATGATGTCCTATGTCTCATTTATCAGACAAATGTATCATTTGATAGCTATGAGTCTTAGCTTCCAAGAAAGAAATTATTTGTTTTGTGACAAATGGTCCCCAAAAATCATGATATATATGGCTTGATTTAGTATGAGAATAAAAAACAATTGAAAGTTTAAATCAAAAATGACCCAGAAACTTCCAACAGAGACACCAGATTTGGTAGAACATATGAATATGGAAAAAGAAATGTTTTTTCAACTATATTTGTTGCAGTTCTCTTGATAAGCTGTACAGGAAGGTCCAAGGGCTATAGACTGTGTGAAGATGGAGCCTAAAGTGTCATTAAAGGGGGGTGTAGTTATTAATATGCATTATGGCCCTTAACCCATTGTTAACAGGCAATAACGTGCATTATGTTACTGTAATCCATGTTAAAATAAGTTACCTTGCGATTCACAGTAATGAGATGCAAAGCATGTAAAACATCTGATTGCTATGTAAATCATATAACACTGCTTGCGATAATTTCAAAAGTTGCATTATCCATGGACAAAAACATTCAGCAAAATGTTGGCAGTATTTCTCCATCCCAGAAGCATTGAGTCACAAAGTCATGGCCTGATGTTGCTGGGATCTTCTTAAAGGGACTGATGCTTAACAGACGGAGCTGTCCTATGTTTCTTCCCCCATGAACCCCCCCCTCCCCCAAATTATATCCCCTCCTGATACCTCCCAAATGGAGAAACTCCCTAACCCATGAGTGGAAGCCCCCCCCTCATCTCACCTAAATCATCACCACCTTCTCTTAGTCCATCCAGGGATTAGGGCTTACCTTTAATACCTGGTATCTAACAGAGTAAGAGCAGGAGCAATCTCCAGTTGCCCCACAATAGAAAACAGAAAATTATTTTCTACCGTGGGTTTTCAGCGTGTGCCAGACTCAGAATTACTGCCATGCACACGCGCTAGCCAGGCAGTAATGCCGATTTGATGCGAGCTGCACGTGTGTAGGCCCTTACATGCCTTTGTAAAAGGACCCCTAAGTTCCACACCTCCCTTCTGAATCTAAGCCTAAGTGCTCAGGCTTAAGTTATACACATAAATAAAGCCAGTTACACTGCTCTTCTATACTTTCCTGTGTAGAATAGGTGTCACTTAGATTTCCTCTAGGTACTTAAACATAGGCTCACTGTTATAGAATTACTCCTAATAGCATTGCGAATAATGCAAATGCACTTGATGCCTCCTATTGAGGTGGTATAAAATGTTATGCATTATCTGTTGTGTAAACAGGTACCCCCTAATTCTATAAAAAGCGCTAAAATGTACACATTTTAATTGAATAACGAGGTAATTAGCACCGATAATTTGCTTTTTAACAAGCAATTATTGGCACTAATTAGATTCAATTAACATGTATTGTGATAGAGTCACATTCAGGATAGTTGGGTTAAGGCAGTTTCAGTCTGAAATACAAGTCCCAGAAGGCATTGTAGGCAAGGAGCCAGGGGGTGAGATGAAGAACCCGGACTGGACTCCTAGCTGCAATAGGGGAAGATATGGGTGTAAGCTGGCAGGACGTGTAGATTGGCTGCCACTAGGGGGAAAGAGAGATAGGAAACCCTGTGTGCAGGAGCTCATCATTAGTCTAATGCTTAACTCAGCTGGTATGGGTGTGGGGGAAGCTAATGGAAGGAGAATGATTGGTTGTGGTAGCAGAAGCCAGGGATTGATTAGGCAGGTGGGAAGGAGTCCCAGGGAAGAGAGAAGCAGGAGAGAAGAGGGTAGAGTGAAGCAGGTGCAGGGTGAAATCCCTTGGGTGTGAGAAAGTCCCAAAAGTATTTGCAGGCTGAAAACCCTTGGGTAATAGAGGTCCCTAAAGTATTGAATCTACCAGTTAAGCTGATGTAAAGGGGAATCCCTTGGGGTATAAGAAATCCCTAAAGTATGGAACCCCTCCTGAAGGTAAAGAGAGTAGAAGGTAGAAACTGCTGCTTTGTGATTTAACTGTGATGATGAACTGAATGAACTGCCTATTTGGAATTGAACTACTGTTTATTGTGCACTGGATAAAGAGCCCAGACTGGAGCTGACTGTGAGCCTGTATTGAATCCTGATATGTGCTGATAGCCTGCTGCTTAAAGGGGACTATGTGCCACACACTTTCAGGTGGCTTACATGTGCTTAAGATTGAAGGTGAATGCTGCTGTGGGAACTGTGTATCAGGTCTACTAGAAACCTGCATGGAATAAAGTCCTTAAGATTGAAGTTGCTGGTGGACATTTATTTCTCGACTGTACCAGGAGCCTGTGGCTGGAGGAGATTGTTCTATCCTTGGCTGCACTAACAGGTACCTGGTTACAGTATGTGTGTAAATTTAGGTGTGGGATCTGCACCTGAATTTTACATGCAGTTTGGAAAAGGGGGCAGATTGGGGGGGGGGGGGGGTAACGTTTTGTTACACACATAATTTAGAATAAGGGGCCCGGCATTTGCACTATGTTTTCATTGGCGTAAATGTCCGCACCTAAATGTAGGCATGATCCCTTTGCTTAAGCGCTATTCTATATACCGTGCCTAACTTTAGGCACAGTTTATAGAATACCGCTATGTGCTTTTCTTCAGCACTGAATTTTTAGGCGCCTTATACAGAATCATCCCCTTGATGTGCGTGAATTTTTAAATGTAAAACTCAGTCCCTGCCTCATTTGTGAGTTAATGCAGAAAATGGCCTGCGCTAACATTGCATGCTAATGTTGATTGCATTGCACATTTAGGAGCCCTTTTACCAAATGGTGGTATAAGGTGGCCCGCAGTAGCATTGGCGCATGGGATTGCTGCGCGCTGAGGCCACCTTTTACCACCATCAGTAAAAAGACCTTTTTTAAAGGGCACACAGGAAAACCGGAACTACCACTGGGCTCCTGGGTGAGCCCAGTGGTAGGGGTGATTTGCCGCGCACCAAGCAGGCAGTAGTCCTACCACCCTTTGACAGCGCCGCCAAGAGGGGGGAGCAGGGGGGACAAAATTCCCCGGGTCTGGGCCTCCAAGGGGGGCCCGGTGCCGTAGTCCCACCCGCCCTCCGTTGTCGACTATCTGCCACCGGGCCGGGCCCCTCCGCATTGAAATCACAGCGCCTCTCACCTCCGTGTGAAAGTGCTGCAGGCAGCAGATCGCCTCCCTTTGGGCCTCCTTCCCTCCCTGTGTCCCGCCCTTGTCTGACATAACTTCCGTGAGGGTGGGGCACAAGGAGGGAAGGAGGGCCAAAGGGAGGCGATCTGCTGCCTGCAGCGTTTTCACACGGAGGTGAGAGGCGCTGTGATTTCAATGCAGGGGGCCCGGCCTGGTGGCAGACAGAGGGGGGAGGTTGGAGGGGAGGAGCGGCAGCGGTGACCTCGGGGGGGGGGGGGGGGGGAGTAGCGGTGGCCTCGGGGGGCGGGGCCACGGCCCAGCCCAGTCTCTCGGCGGCCCTGCCCTTTGGTAAAAGGGCCCCTTAATTTTCTTTATTGTGGGATTTCATACAGGCCAGTGAAGGCATATGAGGCTTCAATATGTCATGATCACATGCTATTAGTAATGAGGTCCCTTTGCACAAAATGGGGCTTGCGATTAAGTAACATGTGTTGATGTCATTAGCATGTGCTAACAGATTAGTGCATATTAGTAACTCAACATAGGATGGTTGTTCCAGACCTAAAGCATGATATAGCAAGGTGGAAAGTGTTGAATCTGGAGCTGGTGATGGAGGAAAGTGGTTCACAAGACGACGTATGGGAGGGGGGAGAGATAAGAGGGGAGAGGTAATCAGTTTTCTGCAGCTCTTCATTAGCACTCTGCCAGACAGGTAAAGTGTCCCTATAAGAAGATCATACGGTTAGCATTGTTTGTTTTAAGCATGTCTTTATAAGTGACCACGTAACATATTGGCATGCTCAGTTCTAAATTATTAGGTGACTTAGTGAGGAAGGGACAATTAAAATAGCATTGATCCTTCTGACAAATTCAATGAATCTCTTAAAAGCCCAAGTTACCAGTAGAAGTTGTATGTTAGAGAATCAGTGTCTTGCAGTAAATTTAGAGAGAACTCTATGATCCTTAAAGAAAGGGTAAACAACAAATCTTTCAAAGGAAGAAACTCTTTTTCAGAATCACTGACCACATCAGTTTAGTAAATGTCACACTAATCACTTGAATAAAGGTTAAAAAGTAGAAAATTACTACAAAGTGGCACCTCTTTATTGGACCTGAGGGGGGAATTGATAATATCTAAATTAGTTCAATGAAAACATATCCTATATAATAATTCTCATCTCCAACATTCTAATGTGCCTGGTACCGTGGCTCCCTTGGAGGTGGTCTGCTAGGCAGTTTAGAATGCACTGATGTCAGTGATGTCACTGACAGCTGATTCCAAGGCAAGGGGAGGAGTAGGGAAACACGCCTCTGCCTGGGAAACAGCTGTCAGTGCCCCCCCTCGGCGCAACACCCAAGCCCCTGCCCTGCAAAATCGCGAGCCAGGCAGGGGGAGGAGTAGAGAAACACGTGGAGCCTGGGAAACAGCTGTCAGTGCCCCCCCCTCGGCGCAACACCCAAGCCCCTCCGCCCCGGCGCAGCACCCAAGCCCCTACCCCCCCCCTCGATGCATCACCCAAGACCCTCCCCCCGGCGCATCACCAAAGCCCCTACCCCCCTCTCGGGCACATCAACTCCCTCGCTACCCGCAGCCGCCAATACTAACGCTGTCTAGCCGCTGCTGCTTCTCCTGTGGAGCAGCGGCGGCCAGTACAAAAAGAAAAAAGCCCAAAAAAGATTTTTAACCTGAAACGTGGCTCCGTAGACAGCCATCTGGCATTGGCTGTCGTCACTGCAGCCGCTCCTCCTCTCCCCTCCACGTCACTGCCCCCGCAGGAAGACCCCGCAGGAGCGCAGCGACGTCAGAGGGGAGAGGAGGAGTGGTTGCAGAGATGACAGCCAATGCCAGATGGCTGTCTATGGAGCCGTGTTTCAGGTTTAAAATCTTTTTTCTTTTTGTACCGGCCGCTGCTGCTCAACAGGAAACGCAGCAGCGGCCGGACAGCGTTAGTATTGGTGGCTGCGGGTGGCGAGGGGGTTGATGCGCCAGAGGGGGGGGTAGGGGTTTGGGTGATGCGCCAAGGGGGGAGGGGAGGGTTGCTGGACATGGGTGGCTGCAGGGGGAGAGGAGGGTCTCTGGACATGGATGGCTGCAGGGGGGGCAGGGAAGAGGGAGGTGGGGAGGGGGTCCTGAGACCAGATGGGTGGCTGCAGGGGAGACAGAAGGGATGCTGCAGGGGGGCAGGGGGAGAGGAGGGTCACTGGACATGGGTGGCTGCAGGGGGGTGCAGGGGAGAGAGGTGGGTTGCTGGACATGGGTGGCTACAGGGGGGCAAGGGGAAAGGAGGGTAGTTGGACATGAATGGCTACAGGGGGGCAAGGAGAAAGGAGAGGAGGGTCGCTGGACATGGGTAGCTGCAGGGGGAGAGGAGGGTTGCTGGACATGGGTGGCTGCAGGGGGGTGCAGGGGAGAGAGGTGGGTTGCTGGACATGGGTGGCTACAGGGGGGCAAGGGGAAAGGAGGGTAGTTGGACATGAATGGCTACAGGGGGGCAAGGAGAAAGGAGAGGAGGGTCGCTGGACATGGGTAGCTGCAGGGGGAGAGGAGGGTTGCTGGACATGGGTGGCTGCAGGGGGGGCAGGGGGAGAGAAGAGTCGCTGGACATGGGTGGCTGCAGGGGGAGCAGGGGAGAGAGAAGGGCCGCTGCACATGCGTGGCTGCAGGGGCGGAGGAGGGTTGGTGGGGAGGGGGTCCTGAGACCAGATGGGTGGCTGCAGGGGGGCAGGGGAGACAGGAAGGACGCCGCAGGGGGGGATTACCTTGCTAGCGCCCGATTCATTGCCTACCGAAACGGGCCTTTTATACTAGTCATCTTATAATGCTGTTTTTGTTTCCTAACCTTTAGTTGTTTACATTCAAGAGAATTAACACAGCAAGCACACACTAACCAGATAATTAACAGTTTCTAACGTGTACGACCATGTTACCACAACTAATGTCACTACCATGTGCTATTAGTAATGAGCCCATGGCACAAAATGAGACTTGCAGTAAAATAACGTGTTAATAGATTAATGCATATTAAGTACTGTAGCCCTAATTCATAGCTTCATAGCAACATACCCTCAGATTCTATAAAGGGCACCCACATTTATTTGTACACAATCCAGATCTGTTCACGAAACTAAATTGGCCAATGAGCCATTAACAACCAACGAAACCAATGCTTGGAATAAACACAAAATAACTCTTCCTCCCTTTGAAACTATAGCTCGCAATGGACATAAAATAATTCTTCCTCTCTACGACTCCCTAACGCGTCTGTTCACATACGAACCTTATTCTACTTGTCATTACTTTGTATTTGTTTCATACCAGAATTTGTGAATGCCTTTACGGTTCTATGTAAGCCATATTGAGTCTGCAAATAGGTGGGAAAATGTGGGATACAAATGTAACAAATAAATAAAAATAATCGGCTATTAACAATCAAGTATTGGCATCAATTAGCTCTAGTTTGGAGTTGCACGATTCTATAATGAATCGTACCTAAATCTTTTTGCGTACAACCCAAAATGGGACTTGGCCATGGGCGGGTCAGTGGCATTCCAATGTTATATACCAGGGGCGTAGCCAGACCTCGGCAGGAGGGGGGGCCAGAGCTCTAGGTGGAGGGGCACTGTTTAGCTGGCTCCCCCGCCGCCGCCCCCCCCCCCGCCACCTTGGACCCTTTCGAGAAAAAGCGGCTCACTGAGGGTAACCAATTAATCCAGGTGCCCTGTTAAAGCGATTCTTATTAAATTTCTCTGAGTCGTCTGCCACATCCAGTGTTTTTGACAAGTATTTCTGGCCACATCTACAAATGGGAATTAGCTCAAACAAAGCTTCCCTTAAAACAGAAAAGTCAATTAACTTGTTCCATGCTGGACAGCCGCAACCTCCCCCCTCCCCCCGCCGCTGCAACCACAAACCCCCCTGCCGCTGCCGCCGCCACCACCGCTGCCGCCCACCCCCTGCCCCGCCACCGCATCAGGTACTTCAAAACCAAAGTTTCAATAGAAGTCTTTAATGACAAATATGAGCAGTTGAAACAGAATCTGAGCCAATTTCGTGAAAATATTAGAAAAGTCAAATTAAAACAATTTACAAGGGATGAAAAGGATTACACACAGAACCAGGTGTATCCTTGGGTCATCAAGAACACAGATGATCTGGTACCAGCTGTAGACAAACATGTTGTTTTTCCGATTTCAGTGTTTTCAGATTCTTCCTCCAGTGGTAGCGACAGCGGGGAAGATTTTTTAGAAGAACGACAACACAGAAGAGGCTGGGGGCGAGGGCAACACACCCAGAGAAGGAGAGGGGGAGGCCGCCAGGTGAGGTCACACCTGTCCACTAGATCCCAGGGCTTCCCCCCAATCAGTGGTGTTCAACCTGTCATCCCATGTCTTATCGAAGTCGGACCTCTCTTTTGTTATCCAAAGGTTTCTCCATTCCAACGATCAAGTTTGATGAATTTCAAATCCTTTTAGATCTGGAAAAATTCATCAGGAAATTACAATTACAGGTGTACTTTAACAACAAAGAGATTAGTTTGGATAAATCCCATGTGTATGTGTCAAATCCAGTTGGGTTCCTCCTATTCCCCTTGACCCAGTGGTCAAGGTTTTCAAAGACTTAGTGATTAGAGATATACTATGAGAGATTAATAGCAAGAAACACAACAGGGGAGATAACTTTACCCATGCTGAACGTGTTTCCTTGATGAAATTAAAATCTTCAACTGACTTGGTTATAAAAAAGCAGATAAAGGTGGTGCAGTTGTCCTTCAGAACAGGACAGATTATGTCCAGGAAATTGAATCCCAATCGAATGAGGACGGTGTATACCGTCAGTTGGACTGTGATCCCACTCCAAGATTACAAGTCACTAATTTGGAATTAACCTCTCAGGGGCTAGAACAAGGCTTCCTTACTATGAAGGAGTTTAAATTCCTGAATTTGAAACATACGACGATCCCTGTCCTGTATACTCTTCCCAAAATTCACAAGGATTTCCGGAAACCTCCAGGAAGACCTATTCTTTCTTCCAAAGGTTTATTGCTGGAGCCGTTATCAGTATTCGTAGACCATTTTAAAAACCTTAGGTCTGCAAAATCCCTTCCTTCATCAAAACACGACCCATTTTTTGAACCTTTTGTCCGACTTTGAACATTCATCGGAGGAGGCCCTTTTGATGGCTACACTTGATATTAGATCGTTGAATACTTCAATACCCAGGACCAAGCACTCTATATTGTTGCCAAAGCCCTCGAGGCTCATCCGAGACCTACAGAAGTCTCATCCGATTTTCTATTACAATTGACTCTGGTGGCACTTACTGAGAATTGTTTTCTTTTTTCGGGTGTTACTTTTCTACAGACTTCGGGTGTCGCCATGGACACCACGTTTGCACCTTCAATAGCAAATCTTTTCATGGGTGACTTTGAGCAACAATGGTTACCTTCTTCACCGTATTGGCATCAGATCCACTTTTGGCGGTGATACATCGATGGTGTTTTTCTTTTATGGCATGGCTATGAACAAGACCTGTTTGGTTTTGTAGAATGGCTCAACTCTTGCAATTCAGTCATACAATTCACCATGTCTTGTTCTTTTGTGGACATTCATTTTCTTGATGTACACATTTTCCAACAGGAGCACTCCTTTGTCACCCGAGTCTACAAAAAAATCCACCGACCGGAATACCTTGTTAAACTACAGTAGTTGTCATCCCAGGACACTACGTAACAGTTTACCCTTTTCTCATTTCTTACAGTTTCGGAGGATTTGCACCAACATCCAAGATTTCAAATTTCACTCTAGAAACTTGTTTCAGGATCTTCTTCAAAGAGGATATCTCTTGAACATTCTCAAATCTGCCTACCATCAAGCTCGGTACAACAACCGGGACTTATTACTTTCATCCAGACAGCCGGAACAAAGTGATGCTAAAATGGTTTGTGTGATGAGACATTCAAGGGGTAGGAATGTGGTGGCTAACATACTACACAAACACTGGGACATCGTGAGATCACATGTTGCATTCAGTGATCAACGATTACTGATAGCATGTTCCAGAGGCATGAATATAAAAGAGAATGTAAGCCCTGCTCAGCTGCCTTTCCCTGCTGATGCTTCCGACCATAGGGTTCCTGTTGGTCATTTAAAATGTGGAATTTGCAAAACTTGTTTGATCACTACAGAGGCAGATTTTGTTTAACAATCCTATTGACAACAAGATGTATTGTTCTACTAAATACACAAATTGTAAATCATCTAATGTCATCTATGTTTTACGATGTCCGTGTCATAAACTGTATGTGGATAAGACCTCCAGAAAATTAAATATCCGCATGAATGAACACAGACATAGTGCTATCCATCAGCATGTTGGGGCACCTTTGGTGTCTCACTGCTTAGAACTACAAAGTGAAGATTTCACACTTTGGATGATAGATTGTTCCCCCCCCCCAGGTTTATGGGGGCAACTTGGACAGAAAATTGCTCCAAATGGAACAACACTGGATACACCAGCTTAGGTTGGTGGAACCTGCGGGTCTTAATGTAAAGATAGATTGGACTGTTTTCTTTTGATCTCAAGTTTTTCTACACTAAGGTTTTCTGACTATGTCCTGTTCTTGGAAAGGCTTTTTGATTATTGTTTTGTGTTTCCTTCAGATGTCATCATGCTGCACCATTGTTATAACCGGATTCCACATTTCTGTTTTTTTTGCGCAGGCGCTGGCATCCACAATAAATGGTCACCATTTTTCTATGCTTTTCTCCATGGCTTGCCATTATGGTTCAAGTATTTACCCGCACAAAGTTCCTGTTTTTATAGCTTTTGAGTCACCCTCTGTTTTCTATTTGGTTCATCAGATGTGACCAATTTATTTTGGTTTATTTTTCAGTAGTTGAACAGGCAGCAACATAGAAGATTGTACCACAGTATTCAGCCCCCTGAGGAAGCTGCCTGGTGAAATGGGTCCCCTTTGGGACCAGGATTTTACTGCTGGAGACTGGCATTTAAGCTAAGTTCAACTTTTTGTTTCCCTCTTATATGGCGTCACTCTACTGTTACCATATTTTTTAGATGAAATTTGTTTGCACCATAATAAACTGTTTTGCACTTAAATGGTGTATATGTGAAAAATAATTCACAGGTATGGTTGGAGGGTTTTGGTGATGGAGGTGGGGACTGCAAGATGGAGATGTGCTAAATCCAGGGGGGGACTAGAGAGAGATGAACATGTGCTAGCCCGGGGGTGGGGGGCTGGAGGGAAATGGAGATGTGCTAGGCTGGAGGGAGATGGACATGTGTTGGGCCAGGAGGGGAGGACTGGATGGAGATGGAGATGTACTGGTCCAGGAGGGGAGGCATTGGAGGGAGCTGGAGATGTGCTGGGCAAGGAGGGGGTGTTGGAGGGAAATGGGGATATGCTAGACAGAGGGGTTGGTTGGAGGAAAGGAGATGGATATATTCTGGACCTGCCAGGAAGGGGAGCACAAGAGATGAGAGGGAGAGAGACCAGAGTGGGGGAGGGAAGAGACAGAGACTGGATTAGGGGGTGGGGAGTGGAACAGAGGAGGAGAGATACTGGACCTACAGACGGAGAGAAGGAGTTATGCCATACCACAAGGGGGGCAGGGGAAACAGAGGGAGAAATGCTGGAGCTTTGGGGTATGGGAGGAAGGGAAGAGAGAGGGGATGGACAGGGTACAGACAAGAGCTGCTGGACATGGAGTAAGAATAGAGACAGGGACACAGGGCAATACTGGAAAAGGGGTGGATAGGGACGCTAAGATGGCAGATGCTGAACAGGGGACGCAGAGAGAAGATGAATGACAGACATGGACAGAGAAGAAATGTCAAATGGACAGGAGATCCAGGAAAAGCAGAAGAGACATAGACCAAATCGAATGGAAAAATAAAATGCTCAGACTACAAAGGTAGAAATGTTTTTAAATTTGAATTTATCAGTTGGAACATGTCAGCTTTGGGAAATATGCATCTCTGATATCTTGCATTTCCATTTCTGTTCCTCGAATATTGCTGTATATGTAGGGGCTGACTCCTTGAGTTTTTCAGTTCAGATTTTTGCCTTCGTATCTCTATTACTGGTCTGTGATTCCTTGTTTCATATTTATTGATGATTTGTCTGTGTTTGTACCTGTAAGCAAGGTGCGTTATTCTGCTAGCATGTAGTTTCTGTGTAGTGATTTTTAGCAGTCTCATTTAGTCTGTTTTCTCACTAGATAGGGTATTGTGTCAGTTCTAATATTTACAGTGCTGCCTTTTCATGGACAAGGTTGTTTCTCTTTGCATCCTGGGAGTTAGTGCTGTTATGGTACAGTAAGGTTCTGAGTGTGTTTTTGCAAGAGTTTGTGCTTAGTGTTTTGCAGGGAAGGGATTGTGTGTTGGCCTTACTGAGCCGACTTCAAAACTTTAATTTAATTTTAGGTTGTCATAACATCAGACAGGGTTTGTAAAATAACCATCAAATGTACATATATGCATCAATTTTTCTTCTGCAATGGCAACTCTAGTGTGGGCATTTGCTTGTAGAGGGGCAGGGTGAGAGGATGCAACAGTAGGTGTGGCAAGGGACTTGGAGCGGGCATGGAGCAGGGCAGTTCTGGGTTTTTCTCTATCAAAAAGTTGGCAACCCTATCTGCTGAGGATTCCCTAGATACTGTTTGGCTCGCTATAGCTGATTTAGGGAAAATTTTGCTACCTGTAAATGTGTTGTGATTTTGTCTGTAGTGAAATATGTATTTTTGGGAACCTGTACACATGACGTCTTTTTTGGCTACTAGGGGATCTCTGATGTTGCCTATCCATATTGGTGGGTTACATTAATAAGGAATTTTAAAGTACTTTGCCCACATACCTGGATCTTTTCTTAGTTAATTAATATTTCCTTTGTTCTCTTATAAGAATTGGAACTCCTAATTGTAGTGTTAAATATTATTAGGAAAGGAATGGAAATGAGGATGTTATAATGCCTTTGTATCACTCCATGGTGCTACTGCACTTTGAATATTGTGTGCAATTCTTGTCACCGCATCTCAAAAAAGATGTAGTGGAATTAGAAAAGGTACAGAGAAGGGCGATGAAAACAATAAAGGGGATGGGACGATTTCCCAATGAGGAAAGGTTAAAGCGGCTAGGACTCTTCAGTTTGGAGAAAAGACGGCTAAGGAGAGATGTGATAGAGGTCTATAAAATAACGAGTGGAGTGGAATGGGTAGACATTAATTGCTTGCTTACTCTTTCAAAAAATACTAGGACTAGGGGGCATGCAATAAAGCTACAAAGTAGTATATTTAAAACAAATTGGAGAAAATATTTCTTCACTCTGTGTAATAATTCTCTGGAATTTGTTGCCAGAGAACGTAGTAAAAGCAGTTAGCTTAGTGGGGTTTTAAAAAGGTTTGGATAGCTTCCTAAAGGTGTGCCTTTGTGAGGATGACACGAAAATAGCCAATAGAGTGGATACCCTGGAGGGAGTAGAAATGATGAGAAGGGATCTCCGAACGTTAGAAAAATGGTCGAGGGTCTGGCAGTTAAAATTTAATTTATTACTGGGATGGTTTATTTGACAAGCCGAAACTGGTTCTTTCCAGATTTACGCCCTTGTTATATAATCCAATGTTTTCCCCAGGTCTTGGTTCGGGGGTGTTTTCTTGTTGGTTTTCAGCGGGCTTAGAGTCTTGGGGTCAATTTTTTGACGAGGAACACTTTGTTTCTTTTCAATCCCTGGTTGACGCTTACTCCATTTTACCCACTGATATTTATGCTTATGTGCAAGTGAAGAACTTTCTAACTTCTAGTGTGATAAAGCCTCTGTTGACGAGGGAGGCTTCCTTTTTAGAAAGTCTTTGTGAAGACTCAAGAATTACGCGGGGTCTTATCTCTTGTTTATATGCCTATTTTTGTGGTTTAGTGCGACCACCGGTTGAGCATCATATGCATTGGCAGCGGAGTTGGGTTTGACTTTGGGTGATGATGTTTGGACCATTTTGGAACATGCGTTATTACGCACGTCTGTTTCAGTCCCTTTTAAAGAGAACGCAGTCAAAGTTTTACACCGGTGGTATTTGACTCCTGTTCGATTGCATCACATGTTTCCAGCAGTCTCACCTTTATGCTGGAGGGGTTGTGGCTGGAGGGGTACTATGGGGCATATCTGGTGGAATTGTAATAAGGTACGGCCATTTTGGAAAGCTGTTCAATATAGACTCCAGAAGTGGCTTGCTAAATCCATTAAGTGGTCACCGGAATTTTTCTTGTTTCCTGGTATACCTCCTGGACTAACCACATCTCAGGGTATATTGGCTCAACATGCTATGTCTGCTGCTAGAGTCACTCTAGCTGCACATTGGAAGTCTCAGAAAGTTCCTTCTCTGATTTCATGGTTAACAAAGCTGTGGTACATTTGTGAAATGGAGAGATTGTGGGCTAAGCGACATCATACTTTGTCTAAGTGGGAGGCTATTTGGAAGCCTTTTGTAACTGTTCGTTTTAAGCTATGGGAATGGATTGGAAAAAGAGGAGGAGTCCCCCCCCCCCCAAAAAGGAATTGGTTGGGCTTTACTACTTGAAAATTTATGTTAAAATAAGGAAGTTACTTTTTGGTATACTTGGGTATTTTAAAGAGAATTTCAGCTGCTACTTCTGTTGCATTTGATTATGATGTTGTATTTGAATTTCTTTGCAAACTGTTTTCTGTTATCTCTTTTAACTCAATAAATACTTCTTAAAAATGAAAAAAAATTTAATGCTTCAAAATAATGCCCTCAATTGTATTACAAATTTATCAGTAATATAGTCATGAAGAATATACTGCTCAATAATTATTACTGTATGTTATCTCTTCAGATTTTCAGAAGTGGACCCAAAGATTCATTAATCACCATCACACTGTTTTATGTGTGGTTTCTTAATATATATCCATTTTCTTAGGTTTTTAAAGTATATTTCTTTTCAATTTTTTAATAGTTCATATCAGCTGAGAGGTACAATAGTTGTACCAGCTTGTATCAGTTTCTATGAAGCTGAAAAAAATAGGGCAATACACCAACACGTGTTTCACCGTCGGGGCTTTTTCAAGGTATATCCCTAAAACAAAGAAGAGAAAACCCAAGAAACCATCAGACCTTATTATAGAAAAGATTTTCTAAATATATTCTTATCTTATAGGTCTATTACCTTTAAGTCTCGAGACGAGTATCCAGTGTTCAAAACCCCAGCTGCCAACATGGCCACGGTGTTTTTTTCAATAGCTTTTTAAAGATATAATCACATGACACAACCAGCCAATAGTAGAGCCAGTCAGATCAGAGATTGCCAATCAATTTCTCTATTGAGCCCATACGGCTCTACTGCATTCAATTTAAAAAATCCAGTTTTGCTCTTTGTAGTTCCAAATCTGATCAGTGTGCTCTTTGTTACAGTGTCAATAATTCTCCAGCGTAGGTCAGCCATAGTGTGGTGCAATTGTAGCCAGTGATGGACTAATGGCGCGTCTTCTGCCTGTGTGGTTATTTTAGATTTATGCTCAGTGAGCCGAACGTTTACTGGTCTGCTGCTTCTGCCTATATATTTTGTTACAAGGACACTGTATAGTATAGACTACATTTCTAGTATTGCAATCTGTGTTTTTTCACGCATAAATTATATAGTTGTTATGTGGGGCAGTCCAGCTGTTCCCTTCAATCGATAGGCTACACCATTGACAGCCTCCACAGCGGCCATGCTTTGCATCTGTTATTTTTTCTTTTCGTTCAGATTTATATTTAAGCATTTCACCTATATTTTTACCACGTTGAAAAGCTGTTATAGGGTGGTCAGAAAAGCATTCATCCAGTTGAAGGACGTGCCAGTGTTTATGAATGGCACGTGTCACAGCACTTGAAGCTTGAGAATAGGGTAGAACACACACTAATTTGTCAGTTTTAACTGGACGTTTATATTGCAGTAATAGAGATCTATTAGCATAACGAGCAATGGGTGCAACCGTAGCCCCAACAGTAGCGACATTACCGTCTGCATTTGCTTGCGCCTAATGCTCAAAGCTGATGAGTACGTGAAATGAACTCGCTGGCTCTGAGCACAATGAGTATACAAGTACATGCAAAAAAGGTCATCCCTATTCCTCCCCCAATGCTCAGCAGGCAGCATGCCAAACAAGGGTGCTCCTTTTGTGGCAAACACTACGTCACCTCAGAGCTGGCATTGGGGTTTGCCGAACTGTGGAGAGGGGGTGACCTCCTGTCAAATTAAATATCCTCCTGTCAAATTAAAGCTCTTGTGATCCAGTGGACCCCAGACCCCCCCCAAACATGTAAGGGCCGCTGGACCACCAGGCCCTCACGTCTTTGGGGGAGTGGGGGGTCTGGGTCCACCGGACCACCAAGACTTATTTCTCTTGAGTCTGGGCATGCACTTAAGAGCTGTGCTTAACACACAACTCTTGAGCGCATGTGCCAGACACCGTCTTCCCGCGGCTCTCCCTAATGCTCAGCATTAACAGCGTGCCTACATTTGCATGTCATTAGCATTGAGCATTAGAGAGTTCTTTCACCACACTGATGTGGCGGTATTTTTCCGGTGCTGATTAGAACAGTGCTGGACTTTTGAGCATCTGCCCCTAAATACCTTACCTGTATTTATATCAATATATAGAGAGATCTATTTAATACTATAAAAGACTGTTTTGGGGAAACAACTACACAATTAAATAAAAGGAAAGATAAGTCTATGCGAAGCTTTAAAGAATTTGATACCAAATGTGAAAAAGAACATTCAGATCTTTAAATGTTGAATCTAGCATCATGTCCTCCAGTGAATGCATGAGTCATCATGATTAGAAGTTAGGTGCTGCTATTAGATTTAGGTATGAGGAAGTAAATTGCATTCATTGGTTTATATATATAGATATAGATAGAGGGATATAATGGCAAATAAATAAATAGCCCTTACTAGATTCTGGGCATTGATATTTCTTCGAAGTGTTAATTAGTAATATCAGTCTGAAAGCTTTTTTTTCTTTTATAAAATTATAGCTGATCTAGACAGAGGCCAGGTGAGTTAATAGTTTTCCTCAATGCTATGGGCTATTCTGAGATGATTTGTTTATAGAAAGAGAGAGAGAGAGCGAGCTGGCAATGCTTGTCAGATCATCTTAGCATGCTTGAATAAGAACTCGCATCCTCTGGGAAGACAGTTTGGAACCTACACTTAGCATACTGATTTGGATGTGTTTCGATGTGTGTTACACCATGAAAAGAAGATAGATTGAGGATGAAACATTTTTAAGGAGGGAAGAAAAGAAATGTCTTTCATCACACTGAAGTTTAACTTACCCCTGGATTCTATATATGACTCCCAAAGTCAGGCAGAGATTTCTGCATGCAGTTTCCATTTCTGCATGTAACTTGTTACTTGGCTCCTAATTGGCACTAAGGATCAATTGACCTTAGCAAGCATTAATTGGAGCCAATTAGTAGTTATGTGCAGAAATGCGTTATACCCTACTCTAGAACCCGCATATCTAATTTCCATTGTGCTCCAACTCCAAAGTGGGCATGGCATTGGGAAGGGCATGGGCAGATCAGGGGCATGCCTGGAAATTAGGAGTGGGATTAAAGAAAACCTGCATTTCCACGCATAACTGTCATTAGTTGGGTGCAAGCAAATACATCAGCCTAACTGCTCGCACCCAAAGTTAGGTGCGAAATGCTAACTAAGCTAGTATTCTATAAAGACCATTCCACATGGAACTGCTGTTATAGAATTCAAGCTTAAAGCTAGATTTCGTAATCGGCATCGAAAAAAGCGCTATCCTATAAGCTTAAAGTTAGGCGTAGTTTATAGAATAGTGCTTATGCCTGGGAATCACGCCTTACTTTAGGCATGGCCATTTGCACTAACTGAAATATGGCACAAATGTACACGCCTACCAGGGGTGTAGCCAGACTTCGGCGGGAGGGGGTCCAGAGCCCGAGGTGAGGGGGCACATTTTAGCCCCCCCCCACTGCCGCCGACCCCCCTGCCATCGTCACCAACACCAACTTTGACCCCCCCCCCTGCCGACAACCCTCTCGACCACCCCTCCTGCCGACAACCCTCCCCTGCTGCTGCTGTCGCCTACCTTTGCTGGCGGGGGACCCCAACCCCTGCCAGCCGAGGTCCTCTTCTTCCGGCGCAAGGCTTCGTTCTGTTTCTGTGAGCCTGACGTGCGGCGGGAGGGGGAGGGGGAGTCGAGAGGGTGTCAGCAGGGGGGTCCAGGGCCAAATCTATGGGGGCCCAGGCCCCCGTGGCCCCACATAGCTACGCCACTGACGCCTACATTAGACACAAATCCCTGTTATTCTATAACAATGCGAGTCAATTTTAGGAATGGCCCTGTTAAGCCCATGACCCTCACATTTCCACAACCTCTTTTTCATATCGTGTATAAATTTTAGGCATGGATCCCTCACCTAAATGCATGTGTGTAAATGCCAATTAGATCTATCTAGTACCAATGATTGCTTGTTAAAAAGCCAATTATTGGGACCATGTAGCTCGTTAATCAATTAATTTATGATTGCAATTTGTGGTGTCTTTTATAAAGTTAGGGTTTTAGTGTGCATCATCCTGGTACCTAACTTTGGGTGACCTTTACTGAATTCCCCCTTACTACCTCCTAATTAGGAGGTGGCAAGTGGATCCTTGCTAATTACAAATACACTTACCATACAGTAAAGAACTTTTCTGTGAGGTAACTCTATGAGGGCATGCTGGGAATGTCTCAACATTTAGGGCCCCTTTTACCAAGCTGTGGTAAAAGGAGGCCTGCGCTGGTGTCGGCATGTGTTTTTGACGTGTGCAGAGGCCCTCTTTTACTGCAGCGGGTAAAAGGGAGGTCTTTCTTTTTTTTGTGGAAATGGCCACGCGGCAAGTTAAGCACTTGCCGCGTGGCCATTTCCGGGGGGGGGGGGGCCCTTACTGCCATCCATTGAGGTGGCAGTAAGGGCTCCTGCGCTAACCCAGCGGAAACCGAGCAGTGAGTGGCACTGCCCGACTACCGCTGGGTACACACCGGCGCTACAAAAATAAATATATTTTTGTAGTGCCAGATATGACATGTGTTGGGGGTGAGAACTACCGCCAGTCTGCTGCTGTAGCCCAAACGATACTTCCTTTTTAGCAAGTGATAAGCCCACGTTGGGCTTACCGCCGCTTTGTAAAAGGGGCCTTTAGTGTACAACCTTTGCTTAGTAAATGCAATGCTTTTACTACATTTGATTAAGCGGGCCTCTTCGTTTTGTGTAACAGAAAAGTCTCTAGCAATTACAAAACATTACATCTAACAACAACACTTTGCCAGGGTCTCAGAATGGTTCCCTCTATTTTTACTTTGTTCACTGATGATACTCTGTTCTCAAAATGATGATCACATACAGTGAAATGGCATGCTTAAAGCAGTATTGAACCAACAGGGAGTGATTTTATTAAAATGGTTCCTTTGCAAAAACAGTACACATAAAAGCATACCAACAATCGGTAGGGCACTTATTGTATGTCTACTCTAAACTATATAAAATGATTACTAGTTTTATAAAAATTACCTCAATGCTGTGTAATTCTTTTACTAAACTGTACTAAGTAGTTAATGCAGGTGTGGTAGCTTTCAGCGCAGACCCCAAAAAATAGCTACCATACACTAAACCAGCCTGCATGGTAAAAATCTTTCACTAGCTGCTAACTATGGGTAGGGTCTAAGGGTGGAAATGGGGCATAGCTAGCACACTGACTATTACCACGCACTAGCTGTCTGAACTGCCTGGTGCTGTAGTTACACCTAACACTACCTCAACAGGTGACGTGAAATGCAGCTGTTCTACTAGCAGTCAGGTAATGCGATAGCTGCCCCATATCAAAGTATAAGAAGAAGGGATATCACAGCCAAGGACACCCTTCCATCCGATCACCCCATCATAAACCCCTTTCCCAATCAGATGCACCCACATATACTCCCCATAGAATGACTCCCACATAAGCCCACAAAGCTAAGACACCATCCCCATGATAAGGTCCCCCTGATAAGACCTCCACCCCACCATTCATGGAAGCAATCCCTGGTAGTCTAGTGCAGTGTTTCCCAAGTCCAGTCCTGGAGTACCCCCTTGCCAGTCAGGTGTTCAGGATATCCAGAATGAATATGCATGAACTTGATCTGAATACACTGCCTCCATTATATGCAAATATGGATATTCTGAAAACCTGACTGGCAAGGGGTACTCCAGGACCGGACTTGGGAAACACTGGTCTAGTGTACAGGGCAGGAGTGATCGCCCTCTGCTTTTGCCCCTTCTGAATCCTGGGTTCAAAATGGTGGCTATAACCCCTAGTGGCATTCTGTGGTACTACCACATATGGAGCAACTATTGGCCAATAATCATAAAAATATTGTTAGTCTCTCATTTTCAGCTGAATGTGAGACTAAATATAGGTATAATTTTAAGAAATGAAATGAAAAATAAAACAAGGGCGCTATCTTTAGCCAATTAGATAGCAATACAACTTGAGGACAAATTAAGTCCAATAAATACAATTAATAAACATTTGATAGTTGAAATAATGTAGGCTGAAATAAATATTAAACTGAGGATTTGCTGCAACGGCTGCATGAAAACCTGATACAACCACGATTGGAAGCAAGTCAAATATGCAAGGTGAACGAATATTTGGGAGAAATTAAATACAGACACAGTATTTCATTAGTAAAGGGAGACTGGCAAATCCAAGATCTATCTATGCTTTCCTGAATGAACTGGGGCTGTGCTATAATTTGCCTTGATGCTTTAGGATTGTCCATTGGCCTGGTGCAGACTGCAAGTCTTCAAACTGTGGCAGGACAGAATCATGCAATTTTTCATCCAAAATGGGTCATCTGTTTTGCTCATAAATCAAAATAGTTCCTCAGAGTAAAGTATGAAAACAAATATTAGGCCATAGCTATTTTTATATGAACAGGCTGGTTTCAGGCATCTTCAAGCAGTGCAGTACTGTTTCAGATGGGTGTCTAGTGTATATGCTTTGAAGTGCATAGATATTGCTGCCAGTGTCAGCAAGGATTAAAAATAGCTCACCAGTGTAGGGCATATTCTGAAGATTAATATGTAGTTAACCAGGTCAAAGAAGCAGTACAAGTGGCAAAATTCATTCTATTAATTGGCCTCAGTGTGACTAGAAATACACCCAGAAAACCATAGCCATGCACTCCTTTCCTCCTCTTTTCCCAGGCTGATGGTCAAAGGAATGTTTAACAGGAATACATCTGGAATGATGCCAGGGACTCCATTCGATGTCTTCAGGGAGCCCTCATCTGATAATGGTATGAGGAAAAATGCTTCCTGACCAACTCAAGTCCTATTAATGCAAGCCACTAAGGGATCACAGTAAAAATAGAACAATGTATTGCTACTGCTTCATCTTAAATTAGTACCTACTGCCTGAGTATACATTAGAAAACATGACAGCTCTATTTTGTCTCCAATACTTTACTAAACTGCCAGGGGAAGGCTATTAGGAACATAGGAACAGAAACACAGAGCCTTATTTTACACAGAATGCAGAAATTGGAACTGAGACGTCCAGTTTGAAATGTACTCGATTCTGTTTAGGATCTACAGCATAGAACCTTTTCTCAAATACTGCAGGACTGCACATGTATTTGCCAACATGTGCAGTGGGAGCAGCCATTTTACAAATATGCACACAAGAAAAAGCACCAGAAGAAACTTATCAACTTACACGTGCAAGTGTGGACTCATTCGTGTGCAATTTGTTTTTTTAAAACACAAAAAGAAGCACCAACAGCCTTCAAAACGGGACACTGTTCCTTTAATTGTAAAATTTGAAAATCAATCTTCCATTGTGGACCCGACATGGGCTGTGTTTCGGCTTACAGCGCCTGCATCAGGGGTCAAATGTGTTCTAATATGAGATAGATGCTGTGTGCAGCAACAAAACTTCCTCTTTTTGAAATTAGAAGAAATCCATGCACTTTGGGAGGTAATTGCTCGGCACATTAAAAACAAAGAACGAGGGGACTGATTTTGTTTTTAACATGCCAAGCGATTACCTCCCAAAGTGCATGGATTTCTTCTAATTTCAAAAAGAGGAAGTTTTGTTGCTGCACACAGCATCTATCTCATATTAGAACACATTTGACCCCTGATGCAGGCACTGTAAGCCGAAACACAGCCCATGTCGGGTCCACAATGGAAGATTGATTTTCAAGTTTTACAATTAAAGGAACTGTGTCCTGTTTTTGAAGGCTCTTGGTGCTTCGTTTTGTGTTTTGGACTTTGTTCTGTACTTTGGACCCTCTCTGTGTGTTATTTTGCAATGTTTATGTGTATGTCAGCCATTTTGCAAACCTGTACATGTGAATACTGCTAATTAAATACCGAGGTCGCAATGTTTATTTATTTTCAGTTTGGAGGGGGAACAATGGGAGATTAAAGAGGATACCTCCCTTAATTCCTCATGTACACTTTTTAAACCCTTTTATAAAACTTATGTATGGCAGGGAGCAGCTGTCAATCTCCACGTGGAAATATTAGCTCTTGCGTGTGCATTCCCTTTATGAAATGTCAAATGCATGTACAGATTTTTGAGCTGCTCAAGCAATGCACAAACCATGCCATCAAAATGTCCCCTTGTAATTTCTACATATGATGGACATCCACATATAAAATAAAACCTTTCTGGAGGATGTGGTTTCCATGGAAAACTGCAAATAAGGGGCCAGATCATCAATGGAGTTTTGTTCCTAACTTTGAGAGTTACTGTATGCTCATTAAAATTGGCCTCATTGAAAATTTATTAGGCCTGAGTGCATAACTCAAAAGGGTCGATATTCAAAGGGGTTTACTCCTACCTGGTTAAAACCTGCTGATATGCAACAAACACTTATGGGTCCTTTTACCAAGCTGTGGGAAAAAGGGCCCTGCGCTAACGGTGGGGGCAGTTTTTCCCGTGTGCCAGGACCCTTTTTATCGCAATGTGTGAAAATCCCCCAGACAAACATGGCCATGAGGAAAGAGAACTCTTACCACATAGCCATGTGGCAGGGACTCTTTACTGTCACCCATTGAGGTGGCGATAAGGGATCTTGTGGTAACCGGGCAGCACGTGGCAATGTCCGATTACTGCCAGGTTACCACCGGGTAAGCCATTTCTGGGGGCTTTCTTTTTCCCCCTGAAATGGTGCGAGTTTGGGGCAGAGCTACCGCCAGCGGCCATGTTGGGCCAGCAGTAGTCCCGATTTAGTGTTTGGTAAGCCCGTGTTGGGCTTACCGACGCTTTGTAAAATACCCCCTTTATCAGGTAGTGACATTGCTTATCACTGCTAGCTGGCCAATCTGGAGGTGGAGCTTGGAAAGAGCCGTGATTTAACAGTTTAGTGGAAATATTTAAATTTCACTAAACTCCTAAATTTAGGAGTATAAAAAGTGGGTGATAATAGGGGCAGTTTAACAACAGTAAAAACAAGTTATGAGCTTAAAACTGATTTTCACCGCTAGGCTTATAAATCTAGGCAAATGAATGGCAGGCCTAAATTTATATGCATACCTTTTAAGCTTCTAATTAAGATGAATTTTTAGATGAAAACTTAACAGTATGCTTCAAAGCTTGGCTGAAAATAGGGCACGGATTTAGGAGCCTAACTTAGGAGCATAAATTCAGGAGGTTGGGAGATAATATTCAGCCCGCGGTGGTCAGCGCTTTTTAAGCTGCTGGCATCCACATGTAAATTGAGCCTGGATATTCAAAATTTTATAGGCCGTGCCTGAGCTCTGACACTGAATATCCAGTTACAGCAGTCATCCAGAAGTTAGCCATGTACTGGCCAATATCCAGACTAGTGTGCAGTAAGCTTGGAGGATAAAGCTAGGACAGCTTGGGCTTTTCAGCTTGGAGAAAAGACGGCTGAGGGCAGATATGATAGAGGTATATAAAATACTGAGTGGAGTGGATCGGGTAGACGTGAATCGCTTGTTTACCAACTAAAATTTGGTGCAAATACCCACACCTAAATTTAAGCGTGGAGCCCCCTTAATCTATAATTGCACACGTAACCAAAAACCACGCCCATGATCCACCTTGATCCACCTATGACCCTCCCATCTTCACACCCCCTTTTTCAAGACACACATAAAACATAGGCGTGGATCCCGCACCTAAATTTACATATGTAAACATCAAATCTAGTTAGTGCCAAAAATTGCATTTTAAAGCCAATTATTGGTGCTAATTAGCTTGTTATTCAATTAAATTACATTTGCAATTTTGATGACTTTTATAGAATTAGAGGGTTAGTGGTTAAATATTGTTGCTGACCAGTTAAGTACTGGCTCCGCCCAAGTCCTGCCCACAGTCCACCCTGCATGAACAGGACAGTGCAGGGACAGTTGGTGCTGACTTTCAGTGGCACTGTGCGGTTAAGTTCATTGAATATCAGTGGATAGGCAGGCACAAGCGCAGGAGGTTCTCCTGTCAGATTAAATTGCTTTGAATAGTGACCCCTCAGCTTTTTTTTTTTAATATTGGGCCCAAGGCTTCTAAAATAAGCCCCATTGTCAAACTAGGTCAAAACAATGGTCCAGTAAGTCCAGCATCCTTTCTCCAAGAGTGACCAAGCTGTCTTGCTTGGAAATACCCCAACCTACCGATGGGTGATTCATTCTTAGTGGTTCACTGCCAGTTCTGTCAGAAAGAAGTTGCATTCCCCAAATCTTTTCAAACCCAGCCGTACTACCAGCCTTGACCACATATTGAGGCAACAATTTCCATAGCTTAGCTTAATTGTACACCGACTGAACAAAAAATAAATACCCCAAATTGTTTTAAGTGTGCTACCAATTAGTTTCAAAAAGTATCCCTATTCCTTTTTGAAAATACACATAACTGTTGCCTATTAATCTGTTCCATACTCTTGATGATTTTATAAACTTTTACAGTATCCGCTCTCAATCATCTCAACCTTTTTTTCTACTGCAAGCATGAGATATCACAACAGACATGACTACTTTTAAAATAAACTCTACTTAAGAAAATATAGATATTTTTCTTGCATTATCCATAAAAGAAATGAGAGCCTTGAACTGGTAAAGAGGTATAACAGCTCCTCACTGTGGCTAAAGAAAGAAGTGGAAGAAAACATTTTTTCATCTCTCTTGTGTTGTATCTGAATCGGTTGACAGAATTCCAGCTGAAAGATTGCAATTTCTCCAAAGGTGTCTGCAAAAGATAAGAATAGAAATTGGTCTAGATTACATTCTAATGTAAAAGCAACACATTTCTTTACTAGAGCAAAATAGTAATGTATTCTGCTAAATGTTGTAAAACAACTAAACATATTTTTCTAATGCAAGTAGTATGTTCTGATGTTGGTACTTCCATTGTCAAGTGCTGTTTACATCATAAAAGACAAACTCTGGTGTGGGGTTTTTGCATTTCAGGTATCTGTGTTTCTCTGGAAAATCTTAACTACAAGTCCGAAGACACAACAGGGGCAAATACAGGATAGAAAGAGGTCTGCTGTGATGCTAATATAGAGTGTGAATATTTTTCTACAAGTGACATTTTAGAAATCAGAATTAAGATGTCCAGGTTGAGATATTTGAAGTTCTGCTAGTATCTTAGAACAGGACCTGCCAATGTAGAGTCTGTTCCAAAATACACGGTGAAATGGACATTCATGTGCCGGTAATGTGAAGAATGATCATCCATTTTAGAACAATAGAGATCTAAAATATCAGCAGGAAACACAGAAACAGAAACATTTCTTTGGCATCATATGAATGTCAGTCTTATAAAATGGCAAGACAGATATTTATGTGTTGGAACATAAATGGTTATATCAGTCATTTTAGAAACATAGACATCTATTTGGAAGATGTCCACAGGGATGCGGGGTCACGTGACAAGATGGCGGCATGTAAGTTAGTGGTTTGAGAACTCCGGAGTTTAGTTTGCTAAACTTTTCCTCTTTTTTAAGTGATTCCGCATACAAAGCGTAAAGGATTGGTCAGGGGCGAATCCTCGCTGCCCAGACCGCCCGCAAGGCAACAAACAATGGAGCGATACACCACGAGTACATCTACCCCGATATCCGGAGGCAGTCCAGCAGCCCCATTGGGAGGAGACCAACGGAGCTTTGGACTTGATGTTACCTTATCTCCTCCGGAACTCGAACCCCCGCCCCAGCCCGAAGGACACTACCCTCAGAGAGGGTTCCCAGGACCGGAAGTGGTTTCACAGGGGCCCTCGGAGCGAGGAGTGGAGGTGGCGAAGACCGACGGAGGGAAGGAAGAGAATGTTCCCCTTCCTCAGCCGAGTGCTTTAATCAGCAGACCTGGGACGGTGACGCTGGAGAGAATTTGGGAAACTCTCCAGCATTTGGACATGTCAGTGGCCAATTCAACAAAAGAAATTTCATCTCTTGTAAGTAAAGTGGATTCACGTTTTACAAATATGGAAAATATAAAACAAGAATTTGGTTCGCAGGTTAAAGATTTAAAATCAGAATTGAAAACTCTCCAGGAGTTCAATATAACTACAGTCAAAGATAGGACCTTTATTCATCGGAAAATAGAACAAATTGAAATTTTTCATCGTAGATTAACTTTACGTTTTTTGAATTTTCCAAAATCTATGGGAGTCAGTCCTCTGGACGCATTCAAGAAATATTTAATGGAGATTTTACATTATTCCCCAGATATTTTGAATTTGACTGATTTCTTAGAAGCTTCTATGTCTGAAGAATCTGAAAGGCTGACTCTGATGGTGACGTTTGTATTTGTGCAAGATCGGGAGGCAATTAAACGCTTATACTTTAGAAATGCCAAGGCACTTTTCCTGGGCAAAAAGATATGGATGTTTCCAGATGTAACTAGATCAACCCAGGAGATAAGGAGAGCTTTTCTATCTCTTAGGGCTGAAACTTTAGCCCTAGGAGCATCATTTTATCTTAATTATCCTTGTAAATGTGTGATTAAATTCTTGGGGATAAAATATGGTTTTTTCCATCCAGAACATCTTAGTGAATTTATAAAAATGAAGAAATTGGCTGCTGGCTAGAACCAATTATTCGGGTATATTTAGTTTGGATAGATGGGTGCTAAGCTATATTATTTTTATGTTTTCCTCAGGATTTCTCCATGTATTTTCTTTCATGTGGCCCTTCTTATAGTGGTCTAAAGAGGGGGAAAATGTTTTTCTTTCAAAAGTATAATTGTAATTACATTTTTAAGTTCCGTATTGCTGGTTCAAGTTTGTATATGATTTGTAAAAATGTAAATGCATTAAACATAAAATTTAAAAAAAAGGAAGATGTCCACAGACCCAGATATTGCAAATTTTAAAACTGTTGTATCATCTTGGGAACTGTTCTTCTCAGTCACTTCCTCCACACATGAAAAAGGTCATACCCTTGACTTTCTATGAGTATTTCCGCTACACCTAGTAAAGGATCCTGTATGGGATGTGGTACCTTGCTCAAAGCAGTACTATACATGTGCCTATCTAGACCATCTCTCCAGAATTCTCCTAAATTGATTTACTCCAGAGGCTTGAAATGTTGCAGAATGTTGCACAATCTACCTTTGGAGGCTACCAAGATGAAACTTATTTGGGACTCACTGACCATATCAGCGCTTGACAAGATCGCTCCACTAAGAATGAGGAACATTGTCAAGAGAAAATCTGCTCCATGATTTACCCCTGAGTTGTCAACACTGAAATCTAAATGCTGTCATTTGGAAAAAGCCTGGAGAAAAAGTAAGGAACACACTCACAAACAGGCTTGGAAGCTTCAGTTCAAAACATATAAAAGCAAACGTGCAGATGCCAGGAGGTTATAGGCAATAACATCCTGAACACCAAGATGCTGCGGACTGGAGGAGTAGCCTAGTGGTTAGTGCAGTGGACTTTGATCCTGGGGAACTGAGTTCGATTCCCACTGCAGCTCCTTGTGACTCTGGGCAAGTCACTTAACCTCCATTGCCCCTGGTACAAAAATAAGTACCTGAATATGTAAACTGCTTTGAATGTAGTTGCAAAAACGACAGAAAGGTGGTATATGAAGTCCCAATTCCCTTCCCTTCCCTATTCAACATAGGCAAGGGACTGACTTCCTCATCAATGCCTGACCCCAGAAACCTCAATGCCGAACCCCACCCCACAAGAACTCACTAACTTCTTTGCAAACAAAGTCACTCAGATTCGATCAGAACTTGATACTCAGACCACAGAACTCCATACTAAATCTTCAACGGAAATCACTTCCAAGATGTCACAATGTCAAAGTTCACCAACATTGGAAATACCTTCTCACCAATTTCTAGAAAAGATGTTACCTCTTTATTGAGAAAGCTAGTGTGGTCTCACTGCACATTGGATACATATCCCTCTTACCTGCTCTCCTCTATCCCCCCCTCCATGATCTGCTGGATAACTGAAATTACTAATGATCTGTTGAAGAAGGGTATCTTACCTGTAGAGATGGGCCAAATAGCCCTGACCCCTATCCCAAAGGCAGCCGGTTTAGACCCAGCAATACCTTCCAGTTACCACCCTGTGGCAAGCATACCTATCTTCACCAAGCTAATTGAATCCTTTGTCAGCAAACAACTCTCAAAATATTTGGATGACTACTCATGTCTACTCCCCATTCAGTTTGGCTTCACAGCAGCCCACAGCATGGAAACTCTGTTAGTCCTGAACCCATATATAAGATCTCACCTATCGTTGGGCAAGCAAACCATATTACTACAATTTGACATATCAGCAGTCTTTGATACACTGGACCACAGCCTTTTATTAGTAAAGCTGAATGACATTGGACTGTTGGGTTCAGTGCTCAATTGTTTCCGAGACTTCCTGATCAATATGAGGTACTGCATCCACAAGAACAAAGAGATATCCCAATTTTGGACCCTACCTTGCAGGTACCGCAGGGCTCACCACTCTCACCACTCCTTTTTAATGTATTTATGTCATTCTTGGGAACATTAGGCTAGGCTACAGAAAGATGAACTCCTTTTATCATATGCAGACAACATCTTCATGCTGACACCAGTTTGTGCTAATTTATCAAAAACCATCTCTAGAATATTGAGCTGCATGGAACGCATTCAAAATTGGGCCATTGAGAATAGGTTAAAGTTGAACATGAACCAAACCAAACTCCTGTGGTTTCACACTTCAAACGATTTCACTCCAAATATGTTAGTCCTCCCTACCAGTTTATCTCTACCAGTGGAGAAAAAAATCAAAGGTACTAGGAGTGTTTCTGGATTCCTCATTGACCTTCGAACCTCAACTAAATCATCTATGGCAAAATACATTCTACAAACTTAAACAGCTCTGACTGATTAGATCGTATTTCGACCAGTCATCTTTTGCCATACTTGTTCAAACACTTGTTCTCTCTCACATGAACTATTGCAATGGCTTATATCTAGGCCTATCATCAAAACTGATGTCTAAACTCCAGCTGTCACCCGGCATTTACAAGCAGCACTAGTTTCAATACTTACAGTCTTTTAAGACCCATATTGTTACACTTTAGCCTATGAATATCACGAGATTGCTGTAGCCATTTTCAATATGGAGATACATGGGCAGGACTGTAAGAGGGTCGCTCCTGCCCTGTGGTGTGCTGGGAAATTTTTAACAACAAGCTCTCTCTCTCTGGGCATGACCAGCTCTGTAATTTAGGGGGCCTTTAGGTGGACTAGGGGGGAAACACATTCCTCTCTCTGCTCCCTCCCCTAGGCATACCTTTGTGGGTAGGGATACCGAGTCCCACCAGCCAAATAAATGGACTACTGCCACTCCCTGATGCTTGTTTCTGGCTCTGAGGAGTATGCCAAGAATTCTCATGCATACTTGCTCGAGAAGTCCTGGTATGCTGCTCAGAGCCAGAAACATGCAGCGAGGAGCAGCGGCAGTCCATTTATTCAGCTGGTAGGGCTTGGTATCCCTGCCAGCAAAGGTAAAGCAGTTCAGAGATGCCAAGGGTGGCCCATCTCAAAGCTGGAGATTTACCACCACTATTCTGGAGATTGAAGGCCAATGAGTGAGGTTTTTCTTGTGGGCATCCCTACACATATTGCAAAAGTAAACAACAGAGTATATCCAAAACGTAATTATTTTCTCATTTCCATTTTCCAAAATTCCAGACAGTATATGTACAGATCTGCAGGATCCAAAGCAATCCAAAACAAGTCAGAAACACAGTTTATACCTAATTATTCAACCACCCTTATGATTCACCTTTGGGTTTAAAAAGCAAAACTATGTGCATGTAAGGACTGGATAAATGAATTATAGCAAAGTTTAAAGCAAAAGCGAATGCTACATACCTGTAGAAGGTATTCTCCGAAGACAGCAGGCTGATTGTTCTCACTGATGGGTGACGTCCACGGCAGCCCTTCCAATCGGAATCTTCACTAGCAAAGTCCTTTGCTAGTCCTCGCGCGCCCGCGCGCACCGCGCATGCGTGGCCGTCTTCCCGCCCGAAACCGGCTCGAGCCGGCCAGTCCAGTATGTAGCAAGACAATACAAGGGAAGACACAACTCCAAAGGGGAGGCGGGCGGGTTTGTGAGAACAATCAGCCTGCTGTCCTCGGAGAATACCTTCTACAGGTATGTAGCATTCGCTTTCTCCGAGGACAAGCAGGCTGCTTGTTCTCACTGATGGGGTATCCCTAGCCCCCAGGCTCACTCAAAACAACAACCATGGTCAATTGGGCCTCGCAACGGCGAGGACATAACTGAGATTGACCTAAAAAATTTACCAACTAACTGAGAGTGCAGCCTGGAACAGAACAAACAGGGCCCTCGGGGGGTGGAGTTGGATCCTAAAGCCCAAACAGGTCCTGAAGAACTGACTGCCCGAACCGACTGTCGCGTCGGGTATCCTGCTGCAGGCAGTAATGAGATGTGAATGTGTGGACAGAAGACCACGTCGCAGCTTTGCAAATTTCTTCAATGGAGGCTGACTTCAAGTGGGCTACCGACGCAGCCATGGCTCTAACATTATGAGCCGTGACATGACCCTCAAGAGCCAGCCCCGCCTGGGCGTAAGTGAAGGAAATGCAATCTGCTAGCCAATTGGATATGGTGCGTTTCCCTACAGCCACTCCCCTCCTATTGGGATCAAAAGAAACAAACAATTGGGCGGACTGTCTGTGGGGCTGTGTCCGCTCCAGGTAGAAGGCCAATGCTCTCTTGCAGTCCAATGTGTGCAGCTGACGTTCAGCAGGGCAGGAATGAGGACGGGGAAAGAATGTTGGCAAGACAATTGACTGGTTCAGATGGAACTCCGACACGACCTTTGGCAAGAACTTAGGGTGAGTGCGGAGGACTACTCTGTTATGATGAAATTTGGTGTAAGGGGCCTGGGCTACCAGGGCCTGAAGCTCACTGACTCTACGAGCTGAAGTAACTGCCACCAAGAAAATGACCTTCCAGGTCAAGTACTTCAGATGGCAGGAATTCAGTGGCTCAAAAGGAGGTTTCATCAGCTGGGTGAGAACGACATTGAGATCCCATGACACTGTAGGAGGCTTGACAGGGGGCTTTGACAAAAGCAAACCTCTCATGAAGCGAACAACTAAAGGCTGTCCTGAGATCGGCTTACCTTCCACATGGTAATGGTATGCACTGATTGCGCTAAGGTGAACTCTTACAGAGTTGGTCTTGAGACCAGACTCAGACAAGTGCAGAAGGTATTCAAGCAGGGTCTGTGTAGGACAAGAGCGAGGAGCTAGGGCCTTGCTGTCACACCAGACGGCAAACCTCCTCCACAGAAAGAAGTAACTCCTCTTAGTGGAATCTTTCCTGGAAGCAAGCAAGATGCGGGAGACACCCTCTGACAGACCCAAAGAGGCAAAGTCTACGCTCTCAACATCCAGGCCATGAGAGCCAGGGACCGGAGGCTGGGATGCAGAAGAGCCCCTTCATCCTGCGTGATGAGGGTCGGAAAACACTCCAATCTCCACGGTTCTTCGGAGGATAACTCCAGAAGAAGAGGGAACCAGATCTGACGCGGCCAAAAAGGAGCAATCAGAATCATGGTGCCTCGGTCTTGCTTGAGTTTCAACAAAGTCTTCCCCACCAGAGGAGTGGGAGGATAAGCATACAGCAGGCCCTCCCCCCAATCCAGGAGGAAGGCATCCGATGCCAGTCTGCCGGGGGCCTGAAGCCTGGAACAGAACTGAGGGACTTTGTGATTCGCTCGAGATGCGAAGAGATCCACCAAGGGGGTGCCCCACGCTTGGAAGATCTGG
The DNA here is from genome assembly GCF_901765095.1 of Microcaecilia unicolor. Lineage (NCBI taxonomy): Eukaryota > Metazoa > Chordata > Amphibia > Gymnophiona > Siphonopidae > Microcaecilia > Microcaecilia unicolor. The sequence continues at coordinate 260,210,286 of NC_044033.1, read as the reverse complement.
CGCACCACTCGGGAGTTGAGCGACCATTCGTGAGGTTGCATAATCCTGCTCAGTCTGTCGGCCAGACTGTTGTTTACGCCTGCCAGATACGTGGCTTGGAGCACCATGCCGAGACGGCGAGCCAAGAGCCACATGCTGACGGCTTCCTGACACAGGGGGCGAGATCCGGTGCCCCCCTGCTTGTTGACATAGTACATGGCAACCTGGTTGTCTGTCTGAATTTGGATAATTTGGTGGGACAGCCGATCTCTGAAAGCCTTCAGAGCGTTCCAGATCGCTCGCAACTCCAGGAGATTGATCTGTAGACCGCGTTCCTGGAGGGACCAGCTTCCTTGGGTGTGAAGCCCATCGACATGAGCTCCCCATCCCAGGAGAGACGCATCCGTGGTCAGCACTTTTTGTGGCTGAGGAATTTGGAAAGGACGTCCCAGATTCAAATTGGACCAAATCGTCCACCAATACAGGGATTCGAGAAAACTCGTGGACAGGAGGATCACGTCTTCTAGATCCCCAGCAGCTTGAAACCACTGGGAAGCTAGGGTCCATTGAGCAGATCTCATGTGAAGGCGGGCCATGGGAGTCACATGAACTGTGGAGGCCATGTGGCCCAGCAATCTCAACATCTGCCGAGCTGTGATCTGCTGGGACGCTCGCACCCGCGAGACGAGGGACAACAAGTTGTTGGCTCTCGTCTCTGGGAGATAGGCGCGAGCCGTCCGAGAATCCAGCAGAGCTCCTATGAATTCGAGTCTCTGCACTGGGAGAAGGTGGGACTTTGGGTAATTTATTACAAACTCCAGTAGCTCCAGGAGGCGAATAGTCATCTGCATGGACTGCAGGGCTCCTGCCTCGGACGTGTTCTTCACCAGCCAATCGTCGAGATACGGGAACACGTGCACCCCCAGCCTGCGAAGTGCCGCTGCTACTACAGCCAGGCACTTTGTGAACACCCTGGGCACAGAGGCGAGCCCAAAGGGTAGCACACAGTACTGGAAGTGACGTGTGCCCAGCTGAAATCGCAGATACTGTCTGTGAGCTGGCAGTATCGGGATGTGTGTGTAGGCATCCTTCAAGTCCAGAGAGCATAGCCAATCGTTTTCCTGAATCATGGGAAGAAGGGTGCCCAGGGAAAGCATCCTGAACTTTTCTTTTACGAGATATTTGTTCAGGGCCCTTAGGTCTAGGATGGGACGCATCCCCCCTGTTTTCTTTTCCACAAGGAAGTACCTGGAATAAAATCCCAGCCCTTCTTGCCCGGATGGCACGGGCTCGACCGCATTGGCGCTGAGAAGGGCGGAGAGTTCCTCTGCAAGTACCTGCTTGTGCTGGAAGCTGTAAGACTGAGCTCCCGGTGGACAATTTGGAGGTTTGGAGGCCAAATTGAGGGTGTATCCTTGCCGGACTATTTGGAGAACCCACTGATCGGAGGTTATGAGAGGCCACCTTTGGTGAAAAGCTTTCAACCTCCCCCCGACCGGCAGGTCGCCCGGCACTGATACTTGGATGTCGGCTATGCTCTGCTGGAGCCAGTCAAAAGCTCGCCCCTTGCTTTTGCTGGGGAGCCGCGGGGCCTTGCTGAGGCGCACGCTGCTGACGAGAGCGAGCGCGCTGGGGCTTAGCCTGGGCCGCAGGCTGTCGAGAAGGGGGATTGTACCTACGCTTGCCAGAAGAGTAGGGAACAGTCCTCCTTCCCCCAAAAAATCTTCTACCTGTAGAGGTAGAGGCTGAAGGCTGCCGGCGGGAGAACTTGTCGAATGCGGTGTCCCGCTGCTGGAGTCTGTTCTCCAGGTCGGAGGCACGCAGCCATGAGAGCCTGCGCATCACCACACCTTGAGCAGCGGCCCTGGACGCAACATCAAAGGTGTCATACACCCCTCTGGCCAGGAATTTTCTGCACGCCTTCAGCTGCCTGACCACCTCCTGAAAAGGCTTGGCTTGCTCAGGGGGAAGAGCATCAACCAAGCCCGCCAACTGCCGCACATTGTTCCGCATGTGTATGCTCGTGTAGAGCTGGTAAGACTGGATTTTGGCCACGAGCATAGAAGAATGGTAGGCCTTCCTCCCAAAGGAGTCTAAGGTTCTAGATTCTTTGCCCGGGGGCGCCGAAGCATGCTCCCTAGAACTCTTAGCCTTCTTTAGGGCCAAATCCACAACTCCAGAGTCATGAGGCAACTGGGTGCGCATCAGCTCTGGGTCCCCATGGATCCGGTACTGGGACTCGATCTTCTTGGGAATGTGGGGATTACTTAGTGGCTTGGTCCAGTTCGCAAGCAATGTCTTTTTTAGGACATGGTGCAAGGGAACAGTGGACGCTTCCTTAGGTGGAGAAGGATAGTCCAGGAGCTCAAACATTTCAGCCCTGGGCTCGTCCTCCACAACCACCGGGAAGGGGATGGCCGTAGACATCTCCCGGACAAAGGAAGCAAAAGACAGACTCTCGGGAGGAGAAAGCTGTCTCTCAGGAGAGGGAGTGGGATCGGAAGGAAGACCCTCAGACTCCTCGTCAGAGAAATATCTGGGGTCTTCTTCCTCTTCCCACGAGGCCTCACCCTCGGTGTCAGACACAAGTTCACGGACCTGTGTCTGCAACCTCGCCCGGCTCGACTCCGTGGAGCCCCGTCCACGATGGGGGCGTCGAGAGGTAGACTCCCTCGCCCGCATCGGCGAAGCTCCCTCCGCCGACGTAGTCGGGGAGCCCTCCTGGGAGGTGGCCGCAGTCGGCACCGCACGCGGTACCGACGTCAGGGACCTCACCCTGGGCGATGGGCCAGCCGGCGCCACGCTCGACGGTACCGGAGGCGCAAGCACCGCCGGTACCGGAGGGGTAGGGCGCAACAGCTCTCCCAGAATCTCTGGGAGAATGGCCCGGAGGCTCTCGTTCAGAGCAGCTGCAGAGAAAGGCATGGAGGCCGATGCAGGCGTCGACGTCAGAACCTGTTCCGGGCGTGGAGGCTGTTCCGGGCTGTCCAGAGTGGAGCGCATCGACACCTCCTGAACAGAGGGTGAGCGGTCCTCTCGGTGCCGATGCCTGCTGGATGCCGACTCCCTCGGCGACCCAGAGCTCTCGGTGCCGACGCGGGGAGGAGACCGGTGTCGATGCTTCTTCGACTTCTTCCGAAGCATGTCACCGGAGCTCCCCGGCACCGACGAGGAGGACGTAGAATCCATCCGTCGCTTCCTCGGGGCCGAGGTCGAAGCAGGTCGATCCCGGGGGGGCTGTACCGCAGGAGCCCTCAGGGTAGGGGGAGACCCACCCGAAGGCTCACCGCCACCAGCAGGGGAATGGACAGCCCTCACCTGCACTCCTGACGATGCACCACCGTCCGACGACATCAGCAGACGAGGTCCCAGTACCACCGACGCCGATGCAGCTATCCGATGTCTCGGCGCCGATGCAGAGGGCCGATGCCTCGATGCACTCGATGCACTGGCAGCCGAGGATGAAGGTCTGGACGCTGACGACGTCGATGCACTCGATGACGCCGGTGCCGATGCCGACGAAGAGCCCGAGAACAAAACGTTCCACTGGGCCAATCTCGCTACCTGAGTCCGCCTTTGTAACAGGGAACACAGGCTACAGTTCTGAGGACGGTGCTCGGCCCCCAGACACTGAAGACACGAAGAGTGCCTATCAGTGAGCGAGATTACCCGGGCGCACTGGGTGCACTTCTTGAAGCCGCTGGAAGGCTTCAATGTCATGGGCGGAAAAATCACGCCGGCGAAATCAAAATCCGAAATGACGAATTTGAGCACCAAAAACTTTGAGGGATAAAAATCTCGACCGAGGCCGAAAAGAGGCCTACCCCGACGACGAAAGAAAACTTACCGGGGCAAAGACTGGAAATACGGGAAGGGGCAAACGAAACCCAAGGGGGTTTGCGGAGCACTTTCCGAACGAATTTAAATCTTTTCCGAAGAAAAAACACGTCGATTTGTACAAAGGACGCGCGAGGTCGACTCTCCGGGGCTCGACACGGCAAAAAACACAGCCGTACCGAGTGCGGACGAAAGAAGACTGGCCGGCTCGAGCCGGTTTCGGGCGGGAAGACGGCCGCGCATGCGCGGTGCGCGCGGGCGCGCGAGGACTAGCAAAGGACTTTGCTAGTGAAGATTCCGATTGGAGGGGCTGCCGTGGACGTCACCCATCAGTGAGAACAAGCAGCCTGCTTGTCCTCGGAGAATGCCCTTAATATTTAATTATCGGTAGCAATAATGAAGCAATGATAGCATAGCAAGCAGCCTGAGCCATCAGATTTATTTTCCATTGAATATAAGTAACTTTGAACTTGGCAGCTAATAGTGTGCTGAACTGGACAATGTTGGCCTATCCATGCAAACGATTCCGTGATGTCTCCAATCTCGTTTCTATTCCCCTCCCCCCTTCCCTCCCCTTCTCAAGTGCCTTGTGGAATGCCCACTCGGTCTGCAACAAACTGCCCTTCACCCACGATCTCTTCATCTCTCGTTCCCTTCAACTGCTCGCCCTAACTGAAACCTGGCTCTCTCCTAATGACTCTGCCTCAGTCGCGGCCCTTTGTCATGGAGGTTATCTCTTCTCCCACACTCCCCGCCCAGCTGGCCGTGGTGGAGGCGTCGGGCTACTTCTCTTGCCTTCCTGTAGTTTCCAGCTCCTCCTCCTACCGCAGTCTCACTGCTTCTCGTCCTTTGAAGCTCACTCCATCCGGCTATTCTACCCATTACCATTCAGAGTGGCAGTCATTTACTGCCCCCCTAATAAACCCCTCTCTTCCTTCCTCACCGACTTCGATGCCTGGCTTTCCGTCTTTCTTGAACCCTCATCTCCGTCCCTCATTCTCGGAGATTTTAACATACACGTTGATGACCAGTCCGACCCTCACACTTCTCAGTTCCTCACTCTAACATCCTCCTTCAACCTCCAGCTTTGCTCCACCACCCCTACTCACCAAGACGGCCATTGTCTTGACCTCGTCCTCTCCTCTTCCGGCTCTCCCTCCAATTTGAATGTTTCAACTCTTCCTCTCTCCGATCATCACCTAATCACCTTCACACTTCTTCACCCCCCCCCTCAGCCCCGTCCAACTTTAACCACTACCGCCAGGAATCTCCAGGCTATTGACCCTCCCACCCTATCCTCTAATATTTCTAATCTCCTCCCCTTCATCATGTCCTCCAAGTCTGTCGACAAGGCTGTCTCCGCTTACAATGCCACTCTCTCCTCTGCTGTGGACACCCTCGCACCTTCCACCTCCCGTCCCACAAAGCGTACTAATCCCCAGCCCTGGCTGACCCCTTGCATCCGTCACCTTCGCTCCTGCGCCCGATCTGCTGAACACCTCTGGAGGAAATCTCGCACCCATTCAGACTTCCTTCACTACAAATTCATGCTATCCTCCTTCCACTCCTCCCTTTTCCTTGCCAAACAGGACTACTACACCCAATTGACCAATTCTCTCAGCTCCAACCCCCGTCGTCTCTTCTCCACCCTTACCTCCCTCCTCAAAGTGCCCTCCGCTCTCACCCCACCCTCGCTCTCTCCTCAATCACTGGCTGATTACTTCCGTGACAAGGTGCAAAAGATCAACCTTGAGTTCACTACCAAGCCATCTATTCTTCACCCTGCAACCCTCTCCCTCACCCAACCAACCCAGGCCTTTTTCTCCTCCTTTCCTGTCATCACCGAGGAGGAAACTGCTCGCCTTCTTTCCTCCTCGAAATGCACCACCTGCTCTTCTGATCCCATCCCCACCAACTTACTTAACATCATCTCTCATACTGTCACCCCTCCATCTGTCATATCCTCAACCTCTCTCTCTCCACTGCAACTGTCCCTGACACCTTCAAGCACGCCGTAGTCACACCTCTCCTCAAAAAACCATCACTTGACCCTACCTGTCCCTCCAACTACCACCCCATCTCCCTCCTACCCTTCCTCTCCAAATTACTTGAGCGTGCCGTTCACAGTCGCTGCCTTGATTTTCTCTCCTCTCATACCATCCTCGATCCACTTCAATCCGGTTTTCGCCCTCTTCACTCGACAGAAACAGCACTCTCTAAAGTCTGTAATGACCTGTTCCTTGCCAAATCCAGAGGCCACTACTTCATCCTCATCCTCCTTGATCTATCCGCCGCTTTTGACACTGTGAATCATGACTTACTTCTTGCCACACTGTCCTCATTTGGGTTCCAGGGCTCTGTCCTCTCCTGGTTCTCCTCCTATCTCTCCCACCGCATCTTCAGAGTTCACTCTCATGGATCTTCCTCCACCCCTATCCCCCTATCTGTTGGTGTTCCCCAGGGATCTGTCCTTGGACCCCTTCTCTTCTCAATCTACACCTCTTCCCTGGGCTCCCTGATCTCATCTTATGGTTTCCAGTATCATCTCTATGCTGATGATACCCAGCTATATCTGTCCACACCAGACATCACCGCAGAGACCCAGGCAAAGGTATCAGCCTGCCTATCCGACATTGCTGCCTGGATGTCCAACCGCCACCTGAAACTGAACATGTCCAAGACCGAGCTCATCGTCTTTCCACCAAAACCCACGTCTCCTTTTCCTCCATTTTCTATCTCAGTTGATAACAACCTCATCCTCCCTGTCTCATCTGCCCGCAACCTCGGAGTCACCTTTGACTCCTCCCTCTCCTTCTCTGCACATATCCAGCAGATTGCCAAGACCTGCCACTTCTTCCTCTTTAACATCAGCAAAATTCGCCCTTTCCTCTCTGAACACTGTTGGAATTTATTGTATTTTACATGCATTGCCTGTCACCTATTATTTCTCTGTGATTACTCTGTGACCTCTGATGTGAATTACTTAGAGAGGTCACACAGCTATGTAACTTCCTGTGGGGGTTAGACACAGCAGATGCAGCACATGCAGCACATGGAGCACATGGAGCTCATGATCTCTCCTAACCTGAGAGGATCTATGGTGGTGTGAGCATCCATTACCATCTAAGCACATGGAAGGAGCTGATAATACAAATGTATAGTAATATGTATATAAAAGCCTGTCTGATTATAATCTAACTACAAACTGTGAGTAAACAGATGTTTTGTTACTTCAACTTTAAAGTGACTCAGCAGTGAATTATTCAGGGGTGAATGAGAGAGAGATGAAGAAAGAAATTAACATTTCTAAAGCTGAAGCTGTGTGTACTAAAATCTGCTAATTATTTACTACAAATAATCCAACAAAAGGGTTATGGGCCCAGGGTCCAGGAATTGAAAAAGAAGAGAAATATTACCAGGCAGAAAAAAAGGCCACATTTTTCTCTTAAGTTTTAAAGGAAAGATTCAGTCTGTCTCTCTCTCCCCCCACACAGCAGACAGAAGGCTAAGAAAATGGCTGAGGGAAGAAATTCACCATTGTTCTATTCTCTCAAGGTGCCTAAATTAACTGAGTTTAATTATCAGCAATGGGAATTAAGATTCATATGTCTCCTTTGAGCAAAAGGATTAAATATATGCTTAGACCAAGACAGAACAGCTGAAAATATGGCTGAATGGGACAATGCAAACTATTATGTGAAGTGCATGCTTTTGGAAGCTCTCTCAGAGAAACAAGCCATATTAGTGGAGGGAAAAGATACACCAAAGGACATTTTATATAAACTGAGAACTATGTATGCAACTACATATGCAAAGCAGCAACCAATTTGGTTGGCAGAGTTGAATGAAACCAAATTAAGGGATAAAAGTAAATGTAATGATCACATTATGCATCTTATGTCTTCATTTCAAAAGCTAGAACTTTCTGGAATTCCCATGTGTGATGCATTGAAAAGAGCATTTCTTTTTACCTCACTATCAAAGAAGTTTGATGTTTTTAGGTCTGTAAATGAGGCCATTGAAGGGCAATCTTTTGAACAGACAACATCAAAACTAAGGCAGGAATGCATAATAAATGATTCTGAGGAGATGTGTTCTCAAAGCAAGTCAGAGAGAAATGAAACAAATTTCTTGGCAAAGAACAGAGGAAGGCGGAGCTATGGGAAAACTCCACCCAAGGGCAAGCTGATTTGCTACTCATGTGGAAAGGAGGGACATGTATCTAAATGGTGTAAGGAAACACAAAACACTCCCTCTAGCTCACCTAAGCCAATGGAACTAAAGAATTTTCAAACCAGGAAATGTATGAAGGACAAAGATAAACACAAGGGCTTTCTAATGGCAGAAAAATCTTTGACTATGGTAAATAATAATTCAAATGAAAGTACTTGGATTTTGGATTCGGGGAGCACATGCCATTTAACCAATTGTAAGAATTTCTTTCAGGAAATGTGTCCAGAGGAAGGTATTCTTAAAACTGCAAACGCAGGGACTGCTAAGATCCAAGCAAAAGGTATTGGATTCTTAAAATGCAAAGTGTCTAATGAAGTTAAAGAAATTCCTGTAAGTGATGTCTTGTATATTCCCCAAGCAGTTTGCAATATGCTTAGTGTATCTACTTTAGATAAGAAGGGATTTGTGATTCATTTTGAAAACAGTAAGTGCACAATCTCTAAAAATGATGAAGTGTATGCTGAAGCTTTTATGCATAATGATGTTTATAAGCTGAACATTTCAGGTGAAGCCTCACATATGGCGCAAGTAAGGAAGAATGATGGTAAATATAGTCCGGAAATCTGGCACCGCCGCCTGGGACATCGTGATTCTAAGGTGATCCAGGATCTTTACAGTAAGCAACTGGCCACCGGCATTCAGATAAGTGCAGATGCTGGTAAAATGGAGAAATGCATAGACTGTGTTACTCAAAAAGGTGTAAGACCCTCATTTCCTGCATACACAGGAAATAGGAGTAATAAAGTGCTGGACTTAATACACAGTGACTTATGTGGACCGTTTAATATCCCATCATTGGGAAATAACAGATTTGTGCTAATATTCTTGGATGATTTCTCTAGATATTGTGTGGCCTATTTGCTGAAAGAGAAAAGTCAAGTCACAGACATGCTGAAGAAATACGTAGCCATGGTGAGCAATAAATTTGAAAGAAAACCAAAGGTTCTTCAGACCGACAATGGTGGTGAGTTCATTTCACAAAGCATGCGCACATTTCTAGAACAAGAAGGCATTCAACATATCACAACAGTAGCTTATACACCAGAGCAAAATTCTGTTGCAGAGAGAAAATTTAGGTCAATTGTGGAAATGACCAGATGTATGCTGTCAGATAGCAATCTCCCTAAAAGACTATGGGGGGAAGCCATTCTCACAGCAGTGTACCTACAAAACAGAATGCCAACTAAAGGCGCTGAGCGCACACCACATGAGACATGGCATGGTAGGAAGCCAAACCTGTCACACATAAGAACATTTGGAAGTACAGCATATGCTCATGTACCAAAGCAAAGAAGGCATAAGCTGGATTCCACAACAGAAAGGGGCATTTTAGTTGGCTATGCTCCAGGACACAAAGGATATAGAATTTTGAATCTGAAAACTGGCATTGTTGGCATAAGACATGTTACATATTTTGATGAAAACAAGAGGGTTGATAAAGGCTGGATTATCCCAGATGAGCCTTATCATCCAGAATATGAAACTAGAACCATAATAGACATGCCAGTGTATATAAATGCCATACCAAGGCAGATGTCTGAAAGCAACTCATCTGTATCTAACGAGGAACAGGCAGAGGAAGCAGACACAGAAAGGATCATTGAAGAAGACAGTACAGTTGGAGAAGGGGAATCAATTGGAGAAGAACTCTCAGATTTAGAGGATGTAGAAAGGTCGGACCAACCTGTAGTCAGACGCTCATCCAGGGAAAACAAAGGTGTTCCACCCCCAAGACTGTCTTACCTAACAAAGTCAGCAGAAGCTCAAGAGCCCTTAACATGGGATGAGATTGAGAAAATGCCAGCAGAAGAAGCTGCTGAATGGCATAAAGCTGCACAAGAAGAAATTGATGCATTGGATAAAAATAATACTTGGATTCTTACAAAATTACCTCCTGGCAAGAAAGCTATAGGATGCAAATGGGTATTCAAGTTAAAAAGGAATGCACAAGGAAAAGTGGAAAGGTATAAAGCCAGATTAGTGGCAAAGGGATATCTTCAAAAATATGGAGAAGATTTTGATGAAGTGTTTGCACCTGTAGTGAAACACACGACAATCAGAACACTTCTGAGCATTGCAGTCTCAAAAGGCATGCAAGTCAACCACATTGATGTGAAAACAGCGTTTCTTCATGGAGAAATAACTGAAGACTTGTACATGGAACAACCAACAGGTTTCATAAATACAAAACAAAGACAGCTAGTGTGTAAATTAAACAAAGGTCTTTATGGATTAAAGCAAAGTGCAAAATGTTGGAATGAAAAATTGCATGAAATATTGACAAATTTAGGATTTAAACAAGGTGAAGCAGATAAATGCTTGTACACTAGGTGCACAAATGGACAATATGCCTACATTTTAGCTTTTGTTGATGATCTGCTCATTGCAAGCAAAAGTGAGCAAGAGTACAAGGACATTGTAAAGTGTTTAAACCTCAATGTTGAGATAAAAGAACTTGGAAATGTGTCATACTATCTTGGTATAGAAATTGAGAAACAAAATGATGGTTCTTATCTTCTAAGCCAGAAGCAGAAAATAAATGAGCTTATTGAAAGTTTAGGTATGCAAGATGCCCAAGTTGTAAGCACTCCCATGATCACTGATTTTCTGAAGGATGAAACAGTAAGAGAACCTTTACCAGATAACATCCAATATAGATCAGCCATAGGTAAGCTTTTATATCTAGCTACCACATACAGGGCTGATATAGCAAATGCAGTAGGAATTTTGAGCAGAAGGGTCAGCTCACCTACCAAATCAGATTGGACTGCAGTTAAAAGGATGGTAAGGTATTTAAAGGGTACCATTGATTGTAAATTAAAGATTTCAGCCAATAGTAATCCAAAACTAATATGTTACTGTGATTCAGATTGGGCAGGGGATCATTCTGATTATAAATCCACAAGTGGATATGTGTTTATGTATGGAAATGTACAAATTTCATGGGCCAGTCATAAACAAAGTATTGTGAGTTTGTCTTCTACAGAAGCTGAATATGTGGCCGTATCGGAAGCGTGCAGAGAACTGATGTGGATTGAAAAACTTTTGCTGGATTTCGGAATAGCTGAAAAGAGACCAATCCAGATAATGGAAGATAATCAGAGCTGCATCCGACTGTCACAGAATGACAAGGTTCAGTCACGCACCAAGCACATCGCAACGAAATACCACAACGTGCGAGAGTTGGCGAAAGAAGGGGTCATCAGTCTACACTATTGTCACACCAGTGAGATGACAGCTGACATCATGACCAAACCGTTACCCAGAGAACATTTTGTGAATCTGCGTATAAAGCTTGGACTTTGTATGAATAAATAATTGCATGACAGTTATGCATGAGAAGGGGTTTGTTGGAATTTATTGTATTTTACATGCATTGCCTGTCACCTATTATTTCTCTGTGATTACTCTGTGACCTCTGATGTGAATTACTTAGAGAGGTCACACAGCTATGTAACTTCCTGTGGGGGTTAGACACAGCAGATGCAGCACATGCAGCACATGGAGCACATGGAGCTCATGATCTCTCCTAACCTGAGAGGATCTATGGTGGTGTGAGCATCCATTACCATCTAAGCACATGGAAGGAGCTGATAATACAAATGTATAGTAATATGTATATAAAAGCCTGTCTAACACACCACCCGAACTCTCCTCCATGCTCTCATTACCTCTCGCCTTGACTACTGCAACTTACTCCTCACCGGCCTCCCACTTAGCCATCTATCCCCCCTTCAATCTGTTCAGAACTCTGCTGCACGTCTCAAATTCCGCCAGAACCGATATACTCATATCACCCCTCTCCTCAGGTCACTTCACTGGCTTCCAATCAGATACCGCATTCAATTCAAGCTTCTCCTTCTTACCTACAAATGCATTCAGTCTGCTGCCCCTCACTGCCTCTCTACCCTCATCTCCCCTTATGTTCCTGCCCGTAACCTCCGTTCACACAAATCCCTCCTCTATGTACCTTTCTCCAACACCGCCAACTCCAGGCTCCGCTCATTCTGCCTCGCCTCACCCTATGCTTGGAACAACCTTCCTGAGCCCTTACGCCAAGCCCCCTCCCTGCCCATCTTCAAGTCTTTGCTTAAAACCCACCTCTTCAATGCTGCATTCGGCACCTAACTCTTACCGTTCAGTAAATCCAGACTGCCCCAATTTGACCGCCCCTATCGGACTGTCCGTTCACTTGTCTCTTAGATTGTAAGCTCCTTGAGGAAGGACCGTCCCTCTATGTTAAATTGTACAGCGCTGCGTAACCCTAGTAGCGCTTTAGAAATGTTAAGTAGTAGTAGTAGTAGTAGACTGATTCTGGACAGACTTGCTGAATGAAGGAAGCCCTTCCCTCATTATTCAATACCTCTCTGTGGAACAGTAGTAATAAAAATAGGCAAGCGCATTTTTATAATATACTCCTGCAATCCACAAAACAAAAGGTGTAAGTTCCTGCATGCCATCTTTTTCTTTTGATGGAGGTACAGGAAAAAAAAGATGTTAAATGCTCCCAAGTTTCAATCTAATTAATTTTTTTAAAATTGTGCTTATAAATAGAAATAGCATGGTAGACCTCTAAGTGCCATCTTATGGATGTCCAATATGTGAACAGCATTTCTCAAATAAGCACCATAGTAACAAAGTAAATGAGAACATATAAAGATAGGCGTTCTGCCTTCATAGTTTGCATGTATATGTTTACATTGTAGTGACAACCTATAAACCAGTGAGTTTCAGCCCAGTCCTCAGGACACACCTAGCCAGTCAGGTATTCCGGATACCCACAATAAATAGGTATGAGAGAGATTTGCATACAATGGTGGTAGTATATATAGATGTATATCATGCATATGGTAGTGTGTGTAGATGTATATCATGTGTATTCATGGTGGATATCCTAAAAAACCTGACTGGGTGTGTCCCAAGGACTGGGTTGAGAACCTCTGTTTCCAACTTTGGTCCTATCATCTTTACACCTAGAGGGTGCATGTGACCCTTTTCTCCAGTCTCCTTGAGATCTGCTTAGTTCATACCTCAGCTCAGGTACAACCTTTGACTCTAATGGTCAGTTCAAAAGCCCCCCTAGGGAAGGAGTTCTTCAGGACACACCCAACCAGTCAAGTTTTCAGGATACCCACAATAAATATCATACAGTGGAGTAGTGAATGCAAATTTATCTCATACATATTCATTGCAGGTAGTGTGTCCCAAGGACTGAGCTGAGAACCACTTCTGTAGTGGAAAATTTTTTTCCATCATGGGCTTAGAGAGCAAACAGCCGTCACAGCCAGTCAATCTCTTTCTCTTTCTCTTTCTCTCTCTCATGTTGGGTCCATACTGGTGCCAGTAAAGGTTTTTTCCTGGATAGTTACTTGTGTGGGATCTCCTTGCATATACTCCCAGAGCTGTTACTTTTGTTGTCTTCTGTACTTTGTTTGTTGCCTCTACAACTAACACTGCAGGAGCTAAGGGGTATGATACACTGTGTATCTCAGACGCCAGGATGCTGGACAGCCACACAGCTAGGTGGGTACAGAAGGAAGAATTGTGGAAGTGGTGTGGAGGGCACGGTGAAAGGAACACAGAGGTGTGGAAAGCAGAAATTGAGATGGGTTGGTAATGGGCCTAAGTGGAGGGGGGGGGGGGGGGGAGAAGGTACCTTAACATGATAGATATAGGGGCATTCCATCCAGCAAGTTGAAAGTGCCCACATCTGCCCACTAATCAGTACTCCCTGTGGAAGTGTTGAAACATGGCCCCTGATAGCCAACCTTTCAGCATGTACTCTGGTGTGCCTTCTTCCTCCCCTCCTCCACCTACCTGAGAACTTGTAACACACATGGGAGTACTATCAACGAGGCTCCCCACACTGTCCTTGCTAGAGGTAGAGAGGGTGACCCAGAGAGAACAACCAGCACAGCGCTGTTTGCCCAAACTTACCTGACTCCTCAGCCTGTGCTGAGGTGTTCTAGCTTCCCAGGCCATGGATGCCCTCCTGGGGTAGGAGTCTGTGCACCATGCACTCTATTGGGGTGAAGTTCATGTTGTCCACATCCGGCTGGTTGGTGTTCACCTTGCACATCACCAACTTCTTCAGCTGCCTCCATTTTCGTTTGATGTCCACTATAGATCAATGTGCATGATAGACAGCATTAAGCCTGTTGCATATGGTGAGCCATTGCTTTTCCTTTGTAAATGCACATATCGTTTGCCCCTTGGGAGCAAAGAGATGGTGATGGAGTGCTGTGATCTCTTTGAAAAGGACCTCAATCTCTTCATCACTGAAATTGAACTTCCTGCTCACTACCTTCATTTTTGGGTGCCATCACAATAATGGGATGTAGAGGGTTGAAAATCCTGAGATGGACGTTTTTATACAGCATTGGAAACATTTCAGCTGTGGCCTCTTAGATGCTTGGGAGATGGATAGGGTTTTTTCAGTCATGGTCTAAGCATGAAAACATTATTTTTGATTATTGTACACACATGGAAACATTATGGGAAGACTGATATTTAAATCCTGTGAAATTCATGTTCCTAAGGGAGAGGTGGATTCTCATCTGCCTAGAATCTTCCATACCTGGGAAACAGACTCATTTGCTCTCCATTCTGTCTCTACAGCATCAGGCAGCAGAACCTGGAAGTCATGAGCCAGTTCTAGTCCTCTTTGGCCACTGTCTGTGCAGGTAAGCAGAGACATCTTATCCTACTGTGACAGAACAGTGGGGGGGGGGGGGGGGGTTTAAGCCTGTAAAACTGCCTTATTTCCTAAAGTGTAATTCACTAGTGTGGCCAGCAGGTGTTGCGCATTTATGTTTTGAAGCTGCTGCAGAACCAAGGCTTTTTTCTTCGTTTAAGTCTTTTGGAAAGGCAGTCTGCAGTATACTTTCAAAGATTGTTGTTATGGGCTCTGATTGGCCCAGAAGCTCATTTTCATTTGGATTTTATTGGCTTTGTCCCCAGTCTTAGCCCAGGAAAAGAGAGAGAGAGAGACAGATCTCTTTTCTGAGGCCCTGTGATCAGTTATATTTGATAATCTGTGAGCAGCATATTTTCTGATCTCCCCAGGTACTTTTAGGAAAGTAAATGCTTAGTTAGTGTTATAATTGATCCATATTTTAGTTATCTGTTATTGTTTGCTGATTGCACTTTTTCTTTTCTTTGTTCAATATTTTTAAGACAGTAAACACTATTCAATTTATTGCCTCTGCTATCTGGACTGATAAAGAATCCCGGTGGTTTGTGTGTTAGGTCTGTGAGTGCTTTCTGGGAACTGTGAGACCACTGGGATTGTGGCCCCAGTAACCTAGAAATCACTGGGGATAATTTGAGAGCAGGAGACTCACCCAGAGGTGGTTGAGACCCAGTCGGTGGGAGGAGGTTGCTAGTGTAGAGCACAAGCGACAGGTGCAGGTGGACCTGAGCTGTGCTGGGGATAGACCCTCCAAGTGGCCACAGGGTAACCCCAGGTGGATGGCTAGACGTTTCATGACACCTACTCTTCCCCTTCTGCAAGGGAGCTGACCTGAGGCCCATTCTACCCTATGTATCTGCTAATAAAGGACTCCTTGTTTTTTTTCAGGAACTGGCTACAGGACAGGACAGGGCACAAGCACTGGTCAGCAGGAACACCAGGGACAGCATTGGTCTGTGATACAAACTATTTTCATGCTCTTTACCTATGTATTAGTTTAAAACTGATGCTATGGGACTGTGGGGGTATGTGCAGCTGTGAATGTCATGGAGACATCCATATGTGGCTGCCTGCCTGACCTGCAGGCAGGGTTGGGGGAGGGGGGGATGTCCTGGGAATGGGTGTGTGCACCATGTTCTCCACAGGCCTGAGGTTCACAGGGTCCACATCTGGTGGCTTTTCTCCAGCTTTGCGCTTCATGTCTCTCTTCAGCTGGCTCCTATTGTTTAGTGGCAGACCTCCACATCTCCTTTTGTATGGTAAACCCATTCAACTTTGCCCATGTGCCCACCCATTCCCAGGGTTGAGAGGGGAACATTTGATGTATTGTCATTTCCTAAAAAGTGAACTCACCCCCCACAATCCTCTTAATTCTAGCATCTTTTAAACTTATCCCTGTCTTGCCCCTCATGTTGAGTAGGTCCAGAGGTGAGACTCCTCACCCTCTACAGCTACTCCTGTAACAGATCCTGCTCTTCATGCCCTACAGGCAGCTCCTGCATGGTAGCTACATGATTCCCATATCCTCTGGTCTGCTGAAGACAGCTTAAAGTCTAGTCTCTTCTATGGGCAAGCTCACCTGCTGGTTACTACCTGACTGGCTGCTATTGTGAGAAGACAGACATGTGTATAACAGTTTCTTTCTCTCCTCATGTATATATCTCCCATAGTTGTATATAGTTGATTTCCATTTCTTCCCTGCCAGTGTCCACCATTGCAGTAAATATTTAAATGTGTATATAGGAAGCAGCTGTTCATGCATCTTGCCAAGCCCTCATCCAAGGTAGAAATTATTTGAAAAAGAGATAGAAGAGCTTTGTGTACGTGCCTGTGATATGTTGTAGCTGCATTTCTATCTGACTGATAGTGTGTTTTATTGATTGTTTTGGTTAGTGCTTTTTTTGTAGGAAAAAGAATACCAGTACCCATTATGGGAGATCTTAGGGGCAGGGTCACTATCTATGGCTCTGCCCCTACGGTAGCCCTACCCACAATAGCCACACCCCTTTTACCAGTCATGGAGCATATAAAAAGCCATCAATGAAAATATTAAACCAGTATAGAAGAAATATAACGTGATTGTTTTCATTATAAATCATGAAAACACACTCGTTTTTTTCTGATCAATCACTGTTGATTGCTTTTTCGAGAAGACAAAATGTTAAAGAGATTCTGAGTCCTGCTAATTTATCTGGTCTCTCTAGAGATAGAATTGATCATCATCCTGTGGGAGATTTCAAGTGTGGGAGCAGTAAAACCTGTCATATAACTATAGAAAGTATCAGTTTTGTGAATCCAGTGGATCAGAAAATATACCATTCAAGGAAAAGAACTGATTGTAAATCTTCAGGAGTTGTAAACATTTTTGGTGCCCCTGCCCAAAAATGTCTGTCGGTAAAACTATAAGGAGATTGAATATCAGGATGAATGCACACAGACATAATCAACAACGTGTTGAAGCCCCTTTGGTGGCACACAGTTTGTCGAAACAACATTATTTTGAGGATTTTTCCTGTTGGGTTATCGATGGTGTTTTCCCCAATGTTCCTGGTGGTGTCATGGAAGAAGAATATGGCAGTTAGAGCAATGGTGAATTTATCGTTTGAAATCCAAAGAGTCAAATTGATTAAATGCCATGTTAGAATGGTTTTTAAAAACAATCCTCATCAATCCATCCTTACAACATTTTCTTTTAGTCCATATTTTATTCTCAACATTTTTATAATTTTTATCAAAGGTTTTTCATCAAAATTAAAAAGTTTTTTTCAATATCATAAGTACTTAGCTTTTAGCTTGACTTCTCCATGCTCTCAAAATGGAGAATGAACGGTGGAGACCAGTTGTCACCGATATGAATTCATGTTTCGCTTTTCACTGTCTCAAGGTAGTCTCCAGAGTTTCTCATTGCAACGGCTTCTAAAAACATGTTGGAACGGTTGGCATTTAAAATCTTTTTGTCTGTTTTAATGATGACATCACAAGAGAGGTTTCAATACACAGCACATGTGCTTGCGTTCTTTTAAAGGGAAGTGCCATTTTTAGTTTTTTTCATGGTTGAATATCTTTGGGATTGAACAACCACTCAAAGTGGAGGCACACGAAGTCTCTACATACACCAGCAAGAGAAAGTCCGAGAAGTATGGTAGATAGGCTCTTCCAGAAAACCAAGGGAGATGTAAGTTCAACAAGGTGATCTTTATTGAAACAAGTAAAAGACTTGACACTGCTGCTGTGTTTCGGCATCAAAACGCCTGCATCAGGAGTCTACAAAAACATATATAATACTTGTAGAAACATGTAAATCATAAAACATTTAAAATATAAAAAAAGGAAACATCAAACAAGGGCTTATCATAGGAATTACAAAAATTATATACATAAAAACACATAAATGGTGAGTCATTATGTACGAGAACACTGAGAGAGCAAAAGAAATAAATAGAAGGTAAACAAGCAATAAGAAAACAAGCATAAAGAAAACAATTAGTATATTGCGGCTGATCTCGTATTGTTCATTGTACAAAGGTAGGCAACACTTCCAAAGCAATATGTAACTTTAGATCAACACAGTAGATCCTATTGGTGCAATAAAAGGCAAATGTGACAAAGGCTTACAATGAACAGAAATAAAATATAATAGAATGCAATAAAATTGTTGCATATATGAATGTACATCACATTATATAAAAAGAAAGGGAAAAAAGACAATGATGCAAATACAAGTTATACTGGCATACAAGGGACAGAAATAAAAACTGGTGGTAAAATACAATAAAATATACATTGCATTATAAAAGAAGGAATATCAAGTTGGTTTTCTTTTAACTTTGGGATTGTGCCAAGGTCACTTGTTATTTTGAAACGCTATTGTTTTGTAACACCACTCTTTCTTTCTCTCTTTTTTTTTTTAATCAATGATTTTCTCCACAGTCATGCACACTGGCAGTGCGCTCAGTTCCCCTGAGGAAGCCAAACTGATTTATTTATTTGTTACATTTTTACCCCAAATTGTCCCACATATTTGCAGGCTCAATGTGGTGAAAAAGGTCCCTGCTACAAGAAAAAGCTAAGTTATGTTTCTTTTGTTCTGTCATCAAAACAATTGTGGATGAAGTATTGTTTCAGACTGAAGCCCCAAGTTGCAGTGCCGTAGCGAGGGTGCCTTACACCCGGGGCGGGTCACCGCTACGCACCCTACTTTGCAGCGGGGGGCAGGCGGGAGGGCCGATCCGCCCCCAGTGCACGTCACTGGGAGCTGCGTCGGCTCTGCTGCTTCCCTGCTATTTCTGCCCCGGAACAGGAAGTAACCTGTTCCAGGGCAGAAAGAGCAGCGAACCAGCGAGCCGACACCCCCCCAGCGTGTGCACCCGGGGCGGACCGCCCCACCGCCCCCCCTTCCTACGCCACTGCCAAGTTGCATGAAGTTTTGAAGATTACATTGAAAATTTTGATAATTTTGCGATTAGGAACAGTGAGACATTATTAAAATATGTTGGAGGGTTTTTCTGGAGCAATGATCAATCCTGTGTACTGTGAGAAAGGAGGAGAGAGTGATTCATAAGGTCAAAAGCTGCAGAAAGGTCAACAGAAACAGCCAGAACAATTTTGTGTTGATCACTCAAAAGTACTGTCATAATTGTTTCTGTTTTGAAGTGTGTTCTAAACCCTGATTGACGGGGATGCAGTGCTAAAACTTTACCAGAAAAGGAGGTTAATTTGTCACTAGGAGGAGTGGCCTAGTGGTTAGGGTGGTGGACTTTGGTCCTGAGGAACTGAGTTCAATTCCCACTTCAGGCACAGGCAGCTCCTTGTGACTCTGGGCAAGTCACTTAACCCTCCATTGCTCCATGTAAGCCACATTGAGCCTGCCATGAGTGGGAAAGCACAGGGTATAAATGTAACAAAAAACAAAACAAAACTACTTTCTCAAGAACTTTAGACATGAATGTAAGACTTGAGACTGGATAGTAATTACTGGGGACTGAGTGGTCAAGATTAGGTTTGTTCAGGATAGGATGGATGATAGCCAGTTTCCAGACATCCAGGAACTGGCCTGAAGAAAGGCTGAGATTGATTTTTGATAAAAGAGTAGGAAGGAGGCCCAGTTCAGGGATTTTCAACCATGATGAAGGAATAGGATCACTTAAGCATAAGGTAGGTTTCAGGAAGGACAGAATTTTGCTCAAGGAGAAACGAGTTTGGCCCTGGAAAATGGACCAAACAGAAGTGCTTAACTGAGAAGGGAGGTAAAATTAGATACTAGGAGTAGAAGGCAAGGGCTGAAGTAAAGAAATAATTTTTTTAAAGAAAAATAATGCAAGGGTCTCTAAATCTAAATCATGTAGATCCGATGAACATACCTACATTTCTGAAAGGCAGATAGAAATCTGGATTTTTTTTCCAAAGCCTTTCAGCTTGGTGATACATACAGAGAGTAGGGGTAAACTAAGAATTTCTATGAATAGGTCTAACAGGACAAAACGTTTTAGGCACTATAATGTCAAGACCCTGCTCCAGGATCGAGTGCCAGTCTGCAATCTGCATTAAGTGATTTGGACAGGAAGTCAGGAGAAACTGAGAACAGGGATGAGCAGATTGCGTTAGTGTCCACCCGAGAAAGAGCTCTGGTCCAGTAACCATGATGATAATCACTAGATGGTGATGATGTTATTAAAGTGAGGTGGCCAGTGTAGGCGTAGTTTTATTGCAAATTTATTCAGGATGGTATATCCTAAATTTATTGAAATTGGTCAAGTTTTGACACAGTTATGCAGAAAGCAAGTCTTGAACAGTTGGTTTTTGAAAAACATTCTCTCTCTCTCTCTATTTCTGTATATATATATATATTCTATGTTTGTGCAGCGCTGCGTATGCCTTGTAGCGCTATAGAAATGATAAATAGTAGTAGTAGTAGTAATATATATATATACAGTGCACTCCATTTAAGTTCACGTCGGATAAGCGCATGCTCTATTTAACTGCATGCCGTACTTCGGTTCTGTTTTTGGTGCCATCAATTTCTATGGGGACAAACTTCGGTTTAGCGCACCACTGATAAGTGCGCTTATATGCATGGTTTAAGACCGCTCCTCTGCAGGAAAGACTTCGCATAAGCACATGCACGGAATATGGAAGCCGATAGGCACGTGACAAAGGGGTGATAAATTTGAAATCTAACTGGTTAACTGCCACAGGCAGAATAAGCAAAATAAAGTTGTTAGAGTGTACACTGGAGTCATCGTCATCATCGAGCAACTGTAAGACTTTAACAGTGGCTGAACGAATAGAAGTTCTTAAAAAATTAGCATCTATTGCTAAACAATATGGTGTCAATCCCAGTCAAATTTCACGTATCTTGAAGCAGAAAGATCAGCTTCTGGAAGACTGGCAAAACAATACCTTCCCCCTTCAATCCTCATGCTTCTCGAAAATGAAACTTGGCTACCCGGAAGTGAGGCTTAGGCTTCTTCTCAGGTAGCCACTTGACCTTGGAATCTCCCAGGTCTTTAACAATCTACTCCAAATTTGCACCAAAGAGTAGTTTCCTCTGAAAGGGCAACTTCACCAGATTTAGATGCCACATCAGCGGCCCAATGCCTCAACCATAGCCAGCGTTGAGCTGAAATGACCAAGGCCATAGCTGATGCTTAGAGAATGCCATAAAAAGCGTCTGACAAATAGGACAATTCCGCCTCTAGGGTAGGGAGAAAGTCTAGAGGCGAGTCCAACATGGAGAATTGTTGAATCCATGATAAAGCAGCCCTGGCTACAAAAGAAGAAGAAATTGCTGCCTGAGAATTTATTGCAGCTAGTTGAAAGGCAAGCTTCAAGGAAGCCTCAAGCTTGCAGTCATGCATATCCTTTAATGCTGTACCGCCTTCAAAAGGGATAGTGGTATGCTTAGTAACAGCCATAATAAGAGCATCCACCTTAGGTAGAGCCAACTGCTCTAAATCAGACAGCAGAAGGGGATATAATTTGGACATAGTGCGAGTCACACGGAGGATAGAATCAGGCATCTCCCACTGAGGTGCAATAAGCTCCTGCATAGCCTCATGAATATGGAAAGATACAGGTCTCTTAGTACCTGACATGATAGATAGAGCAAGACCAAAGGACTGAGAAGCAGGGGAAGAAATGTTTAAAACCGCCATAGATTTTGTGATCAACAGAGACAACTCTGCTCTTAAAAACAGCCTAGCTACAGTAGGATCATCACCCCTGTCTGCCTCTGAAATATCCAAGTCAGGGCCATCAGCTGAATACACAAATAAAACCTCCTCTGAGTCCCAAGGAGGGCCATTCTCCAAATCCTGTGAAATGGAAAGTTTTCTTTTCTTAGAAAGCTGCTCCTAAAAAGCAACATGAGGGGAAGAAGGAGAGGTAGTTTGAGTTGACTTTAATAAAAAGGCCTGATATAATAACAGAACAAATTCAGGTGAAAAAGGCAGGGCAGAGACTTCTACCCCCGCAAAAATACATCCTGGAACATGGTAGTGGGCGATGAACCCACCGACAAAATGGCCGCTGAAGCCTCAGACATAGAGAATAATAAATGTACTCAAAGAAAATAGCCAACCTTGTGACATCCAAGTCACTGAAGCTCCACAATCTTCCCACAGCACAAGCGCTCTCAAAAAGAACCGCAATGGCTGGGTTTTTTTTTAGAGACAGGAGAAAAAGAGAAAGGAAGACTGAGGCACAGGATATTCTCTACCCCAAACTCAACTGAACCTGCAAGCAGGACAGGCCACATGGAAGTCACCACAGAGCAAAGGAGCTGCTATCCCGCCTGCTGGAGATAGAGAACACTGGCTTGATTGCTAAGAGCAGAAGCTTCTGAGGCACAACTCATTAGAGTTCTCTGTCTCCACCTGCTGGTGGATGGTCACAACCCATTTGTCTGGACTGATCCTTGGGACATAATGGAAGATCCTCATATAAATCATGTTTACTAAGGTGTGCTATAGGTGCGTTAGCTTGGTTAACATGCCCATAGAAATGTATAGGCACGTTAGCGTTTAACGTGCCTTTTTAAAGGCATGTTAAAAATGCTAACGCACCTTAGTAAATATACCCCATAAAGTCATAACAGCCAAAGAGCAAAGCTGATACCTTTTTTACCATTTCTTCCTCAGGCAGGTCCAGCACTACATTTTGAGTATGAAATACAAAAGAAAAAAAATACTCATGTTTCTGCCTAAATGCCTTTCTGTTGCTTTCAGCATGTGAGAACTCCTCTCCAGCAGATGCCCCTGCTGCTTTACTGCTCAACAACCTGGAGTGTTGCTCCTAGTCATGATGTTGGAGTGCTTCCGTCCTATTTATATACCACACAATGCTGGATATTGCTGTTGAAAATCTCTGCAGACCACCTTGTTAATATCTGGATAGTGTTTGGGTGGTCTGGGAGCCAGGGCCGCCCCCGGGGCCCCGCCACTGCCCCCCCTGAGGTCATCGTCATCGTCACCGCCGCCCCCTCCACCCTCCGTCCACCACCAGGCCGGGTCCCCCTGAATTCAAATCATAGCACCTCACCTTGACTTTGCTCCGTGTGAAAGAAGCGCAGCAGCGGCAGTCTGCAGATTGTTTCCCTTTGGGCCTTCCCTCCCTGTGTCCCATCATCACGCAAGTTATGTCAGACGAGGGCGGGACACAGGGAGGGAAGGCCGAAGGGAGGTGATCTGCAGACTGCCGCTGTTGCGCTTATTTCACATGGAGCGAGGTTGAGGTGAGGCGCTATGATTTGAAATCAGGGGGGGCCCGGCCCCGGTGGTGGATGGAGGCGGGTGGAGGGGACTGCGGCGCCGGACCCCCCTTGGAGGCCCAGGGAATTTTGTCCCCCCTGCCTCCCGTCTTGGCAGCCCTGCTGGTAGCAGAACCTGGATGTAGCCAGGAGCTATCCAGAGACCAGCAATATTTAGTACTGGTATCTAGAAAACTATCCAGATAATTTAGGATAGCAAAAAATCTGATGCTTCTTTGAGTAATGGCACCAAATTATCTGGATAATCATAGCTCTGCCCATTGCACCTGGATACTCAGTGCTGATATCTGGATAGCGGCTGGTACTGAATATTTAGGAATAACTTCAAACACTATCCAGCTTATTTTCGAAAGGAGATGGGCACCCAAATTGGTATAATTGAAAGCCAATTTTGGGCGCTTTCAACTGCACTCCGTTGCACTTCAGGCAGGTGGACCCAGGCCCATCCCCCCCTACCTGTTACACTTGTGGTGGTAAATGGGAGCCCTCCAAACCCCCCCCCCCCCAAACCCACATGTATTTTTTTGTTACATTTGTCTTGATTGTAAGCTCCTTTGAGCAGGGACTGTCCTTCCTTGTTTAAAATTGTACAGCGCTGCATAACCCTAGTAGCACTTTAGAAATGTTAAGTAGTACTAGTAGTAGTAGTACCCCGCTCTTTCCCACTCATGGCAGGCTCAATGCGGCTTACATGGGGCAATGGAGGGTTAAGTGACTCGCCCAGAGTCACAAGGAGCTGCCTGTGCCTGAAGCGTGTAGGTGCCCCATTCACCCATAAGTGCTATGGTAATGGTGTAGAGTTGTGGGGAGTGGGTTTTGGGGGGGATTTGGGGGGCTCAGCACCCAAGGTAAGGGAGCTATGCACCTGGGAGTTATTTTAATATTTTTTTAAATTTGTATAAGTGCCCCCTAGGGTGCCCGGTTGGTGTCCTGGCATGTCAGGGGGACCAGTGCACTACGAATCCTGGCCACTCCCACGACCAAATGCCTTGGAGTTGTTCGTTTTTGAGATGGCCGGCTTCGGTTTCCATTATCGCTGAAAAACAAAACCGCCCATCTCAAACCCGGCCATCTCTGACATTTGGCTGGCCCCAACCGTATTATCAAAACAAAAATTGGGGCCACCCCTTCGCTGGGACGTCCTCGGAGACGGCCGCCCTTATAGATGGGCGGCCGCATTCGAAAATGCCCCTCCACGGCTGTCATGTAAATGAAATACTGTCTGTGGTGTTTGAATATTAACCCAAATAGTTTTCACTTTTTATTAACTTACGACTCTTTTACTAAAGCTTAGCATGCACTAATGGAATTAGCATGTGCTATATGCTAAAAAGACTATAGGTAATTCTGTTAGCACATGAAAGGCTTTAGTAAAAGGGCACCTTAGTGAGAGCTATATGGCAGTGCTATTTTTGCATTATGAGAGCTGCTTGTTTCTTGCCTAAGAAGGAACCAAATAGTTTTAAAGCAACTAAAGGCACAGCAATTGTGTGGGAGTATGGTCTTTGAGGTGGTTCTAAACAAATTAAAAACACTACCACATAGGTGATAGCCAATGAGGTTCTTTCTAGATCAGAGTCTATAGGAGGGACAAGAACATTTTTCATGTACGTTGGTCAAGTTTATTATTATGGTTATGTTAGAAGCTCTATTCTTGTTTTGGACATCTGAAAACTGGCATTTGGATGTCCAAATTCCAATTTTACAAAGGCAGTATGCCCATATGGCAAGGGGAATTTAGGCAGGACTAGGTAGAGCCAAAATATGGTTGCCCAACTCCAATCACAGAAGGGAAAGGGATGTCCAAGTCTAAAATGATGGACGCCCATATTTAGACCTGGTACTTGTCATATGCAGGTTACAGAAAGGTGCTCTTTCTCTGACTGTGCAGTTCTCCACAGAATGGACATAAAGGAAGTCACTGTAGGTATTTTTCTGTCCCTGGCATACTCCCAATTAAAACAAAAGAAAAAGAAAAAGAAACAAACATTACAAAAAGATACAGTGGAACTTGAACTGGCAATCTCAGGCGCTCAGCTGGCTGCTTTAACCATTAGGCTACTCCTCCACATGGATGTCTGTGTTACCATTTTATAATATGGATGATCCCCTGCTGTCACAAAGTCATTCATGTTCCTTGTTTTCCCCATTCATAATTTGGATGTTTCAGTTTGTAAAATAGATGTTCAGGTTGGACATTTCCAGTACATGGACCCAGTGCTGTAGCGAGGGCGGCTGACACCCGGGGCGCACTCCCCCCCCCCCTCGGCAAGCACCCTCCTCCCTCCGGAGCGCACCCCCCTGGAGCGCATTCGTACTTGCATAGGGAAGCGAGGGGCAGGAGGGCCGATCCGCCCTGACTGCACGTCGCTGGGAGCTGCGTCGGCTCCGCTGTTTCCCTGCTCTCTCTGCCCCGGAACAGGTCCTGTTCCGGGGCAGAGGGAGCAGGGAACCAACGGAGCCGACACCCCCCCAGTGGCGTGCACCTGGGGTGGACCGCCCCACCGCCCCCCCCTTCCCACGCCACTGCATGGACCTTCATCTCGTGTGTATTTTAGAACAGGCTGTATCTGGACATCCATTTGTGATGTACTGACTAGGACATCTACATTCTGAGCTGGATGTCCTTTCTAAAATACCCTTCTATATGCTGTAAGTTTGTTTGGAATTCACTACTGCAGTCGTGGCAGTCATTTCTGCAGTGGTATAGATAATAATAATAAAAAAAACCCTAAGGGCACAACAGGGGCCAGGAAATTTCCCCCCGATATTCTTGCTCATTTATGTTGATCTCTTCTGTGATTACGTGAGAACAGAATAACATTTTGTGAAAAGTTTTATTTCAAAAAAATAGGTTAAATGGAAGACCAAAGCTAATATTTTTCATACAAATTAAACAGCAGATTATTTTAAAGAACAAATATTACACTGGAAAGTAATAGGAGAGAATAGAAGAAGAAGATATCAATGTGCAGTACTGTTAAGATGGGTTATTTTACCAGAAGTTGTGCTATTTTAGCAGAAGGTCCCATTTTATGCAATGAGACCCTATGCTAAAATTGCATGATTTGTGATAAAATAAATCGTCTTAATGGTAGCTCACGTCGATAACTTTCCCCTAAATGGATCCATTGGCTATAGTAGCTAGAATATTTAAGTCGAGAATCTGTAAACTATTACAGATAGTTTTAATCAATAATCAATATCAAAGGTATTCTTTTGAAATATACAGAAACAAGTAGTTGGTATCTCCAATTATTTCTTCTTTTTGCCACTCCTCTTTCTTTTTGTTGATGAGCTTGGCTTCTTCACCTGCTCTGATGGAGAAGGTGACTGTTGCACTGCTGCAGACTCTTGTTTTTTCAGCTCAGCTTCTATTAACTTTCTTCGGAAGGCTTCCCGAGCACTAAAAATACTATTCCGTGCTGTATCTAGAGATATCTGTAAAAGAAGAAAGCGAATGGTATACATTTTACAGGTTGGTTTCTTAAAATATGCAACCATCTGGAGAATATAGCAAACGAGAACATGCTGAAATATTTAGGTAGAAATCCAAAATTATAGAGATGGTATCCTTTCTTTGTAAGATCAGCAATAGTGCTTCATTCATTTTACTGAACTTGTATGTTTTTCAATGTATAAACAATAAAGTTTAAAACAGAAATTTCCTATATTTACTTAATAAACCTGGTTTCTATATTAAGAGTTTAAAAAATGCACTTTGCTATTATATCCACAGCTTTTGATTAATCAGAGTGCTATGTTCTCTGTTTTCTCAAATTACAAAGAGACTGAAAGCAAATATTTGGGGGTCACATTAGATACATTCATTGCTGATGAAATCTTATCTTAAGGGTGCTATTTAGAGAGTCATTTTTAAGCTCATGTCTCTCCAACATTTATGTGATTTGTTAAGAGGGCCTTTTACTAAAGCTTAGTGTGTGCTAACAGAATTAGAATGTGCTACATTCTAAGAAGCACGTAGGTAAATAACGGGCTTCTTAGCAATTAGTACACACTAATTTCCATTAGCTTGTGCTAAGCTTTAGTAACAGGGCTCCTAAGTCACTTGAATTTTTATACTGTTGTTCAGTGCTCTATTTTTCCTTTTTGGATTATTGTAATACCATGTTTATTGATTTTCCTTTGAATTCTCTTCATTCATTACGAGTCACTCAAAATTCAACTGTTTGGTTGATCTGTAAAGTTTCCCCGATTCAAACGTATGACACCTATTCTAATCCCATTAAATATGGAGGATTTGGTTCAAGATTTTGGTGTTGATTTTTAAGACTACATACTACATTGGCGATTGTCTGCCTTGCATTGCTACTTCTTTGAAAATCTATCAGCCTACAATATTTTTAAGATCAGCTGGTAAGGGCCTTAATGAACTGCCATCTTTTCATAACGTTCGTTTAGATGAATACTCCTCTACCTTGTTTATAATAACTGGACTAAGTCTATGGGATGCTCTGCCCTAAACTCTGCCAACTTAATTTTGATTTGGTAGATCAAAAAACCATAAAAGTGAGCGGGAGTTGCTCTATGATAATTTTAGCTTACAAGTAAAGGGTAAAGGGTCATGGATTTGATATACCATTTTTCTATAGGTACAACCAAAGTGGTTTACATATATTATATGCACGTAATTTCTCTGTCCCTAGTGGGCTCACAATTTAAGTATTGTAACTGGGGCAGTGAAGGATCAGTGACGTTCCTAGGATGGCCGACACCCAGGGCAGATCGCCGATGCGCCCCCCCGGGTGCAGCGCCCCCCCCCCCCCGGCGAAAGGCCACCTCCCCCCCGTGAAAGGACACACCTCCCCCCCTGGCGAAAGGACACCCCCCCCGGGGCAGAAGGAGCATGGAACAAGCGGAGCAGACAGGTGCGCGGCACCCCCCCCAGTGGCATGCACCCGGGGCAACATCCCAAACCCCCTTTAAGTATTGAAGCCACAGTTATGATTGAAATAGATGATTGTATATCTACCTATTCAAGTATCAGTAAAGAGCACTGCATTACATGCCAGTTGTGCTGAGTGGGATTGCTAAATTCTTTCATTTCAGGGCACAGACCGTATAAGTCTGCCCAGCACTGTCCCTGCCTCCCAACCACCAGCCCTGCCTCCCACCACCGGCTCTGGCACAGACCGTATAAGTCTGCCCAGCACTATCCCCGCCTCCCAACCACCGGCTCTGGCACAGACCCTATAAGTCTGCCCAGCACCATCCCCGCCTCTGCCTCTGCCACCCAATCTCGGCTAAGCTCCTTAGGATCCATTTCCTCTGAACAGGATTCCTTTATGTTTATCCCACAATCAATGGTGATAAGCCACCAAGATTACTGCAATGCAATCTATGCCGGATGCAAAGAACAAATCATTAAGAAACTCCAAACTGCCCAAAACACAGCAGCCAGACTCATATTCGGAAAAATGAAATACGAAAGCGCTAAACCCTTAAGAGAAAAATTACACTGCCTCCCACTTAAAGAACGTATTGCGTTCAAAATCTGCACTCTAGTTCATAAAATCATTCATGGCGAGGGCCTGGTCTACATGTCAAACCTCAAAGACCTACCACCCAGGAACACAAGAAGGTCAGTATGCACATTCCTGAATCTCCACTACCCCAGCTGCAAAGGACTAAAATATAAATTAACATATGCATCCAGCTTCTCCTACATAAGCACGCAACTATGGAATGCACTACCAAACGCCATAAACTTCCGAAAATCACTAAAAACCAACCTGTTCAATAAGGTATACCACAATGATCCATCCTAAATACCAAACAATGAAACCTATACAAGAACTGGACCAATCAACTGCTTCATTCACTTTGTCACTAATGAACTTTAATGCAATACTTATTCCGAAAATGAATTCTCTATACATGACTGCTTAATCTACTCTGTCACTATGAACTTTAATGCAATACCACTTTGTATTACTCATTCCGGAAATAGCGATCGCCATCACGGAATAATGTAAGCCACATTGAGCCTGCAAATAGGTGGGAAAATGTGGGATACAAATACAACAAATATATAAATAAATAAATAAATTATATATCTCTACTATAATAAAAAGCACTTCCAACGTTCTGAAGCTGACTCCGTGGCTTCAGTGAAGGCTTCGTAAGGTTCGTAACGGTGTCACATCTCTCACTGCCCTGCCCTCGCGTCAAAACGTGATGACGTTGAGGGCGGGTAATCAGAAGGCAGGACTGAGGGAACGAACTCACCTCCGGAACAAACTCACCTCCAACGTTCTGAAGCAGACTCCGTGGACAGCCAGGGCTTTCAATAACGCCGCTGATTCGACGGAGCTAATCTGGGGACTCAGTACAATCGCTGGGTGGCTGGAGGGGGGGCAGGGGACACAGGAGAATCGCTGGGTGGCTGGAAGGGGGGCAGGGAAGAGAGGAGAATCGCTAGGTGGCTGGAGGGGGCAGGGGAGAGAAGACACACACACACTCTCTCTCTCACAGACACACTCGCACTCACACTCTCTCTGTCACACACTCGCACGGTGCTGCCAACCATGCAGGGGGGGGATGCAGGGGGTCCTCAGACCTGAGACCAGAGGGGAGGGGATCCTGAGACCAGAGGGGAGAGGATCCTGAGACCAGAGAGGGGGAGGGAGTCCTGTATTTTATATGTGTATGTGTGTGTATATACTAGCAAATAAGGCCCGTTTCGGACACAAATGAAATGGACGCAAGCAAGGTTTTTGTCGGAGTGTATATGTTTGAGAGAGTGTGTGTGAGAGTGACTGTGTGTGTGAGAGAGTGAATGCGCGAGTGTGTGTGTGTGACAGAGAGAGAGTGAGACCCTCCCTCCAGCCACCCAGCGATTCTCCTTTGTCCTCTGCCCCCCCTCCAGGCACCCAGTGATTCTCCATTTTACCTTGCCCCCCCTCCAGCCACCCAGCGATTCTCCTCTGTCCCCTGCCCCCCTCCAGGCACCCAGCGATTCTCCTCTCTCCCCTAACCCCCTCCAGCCACGCAGTGATTGTCCTATCTCCCTTGCCCCCCCAACCACCCAGCAATTCTCCATTTTCCCTTGCCCCACCTCCAGCCACTCACCGATCCTCTTCTCTCCCCTGCCCCCCCTCCAGCCACCCAGCGAATCTCCTGTCTCCTTCGTGTGTGTAAGTGAGAGAAGGTGGGTGCACTGGGAGGTTGGGGGCGAGTGTTGAGTTTTTGTGATATTTTGTGTATGTCTCACAATGAAAGGGGGAGGTGGGGCGGGGTGGTGAACTCTGAGAGGGTTTTGGTTTAAGAGGGGGAAGGGGGGTTTGGGGGATGTCCCATGCTGGGAAAGTGGGAGGAAGTAGTGGGTGGCTTTGTGTGTGGATATTGTTGCAGGGGTGTATATATATATATTTATATATATACAAACAGAGAGAGAGAGAGAGAGAGAGAGTGTGTGTGTGTGTGTAAGTGAGAGAGGGGGGGACTGGGTGTTTGGGGGCGAATGTCTGTGTGTTTGTGATATTGTGTGTGTGTCTCACAGTGGCCGGGGGGTCAGTGTTTGTTGAGGTGTGGAGTGGGTTTTGCCTGTGTTGTTGCTGGCTCATATTAGTGTGTTTCTGTTTTTATTTTTAATTGTTTTGGGTTTTGAGGGGGGGTGGTTGGGGGATGTCCTGTGCTGTCAAAGTTGGAGGAAGTTGTGGGTGGCTTTGAGGGTGGTGGAGAACTGTGATGTTGTGGCTCGGGGCTTGAAGGGGGGTCAGCGTGTGTGTGTGGGGGGGGGGGCTGGAGGGAATTCATCCTCACTTACATTGTCGGTGTTACTGCGGCCGGCTGCAGCGGACCAAAGCTTGCAGACTCGGCCCTTTTCTCTCTCATGCCCTGTTTCTGCAAGGGCGGGACCAGAGCTGACAGAGAGTGAGAAGGGCCAAGCCTGCAATCTTTGTTCAGCTGTTTCCGGCTGCCGTAACACCTCCGATGTAGGTGAAGATGTCTTTTCAAATTCGGAGGGAGGGTGCCTGGTACTGGACGGGAGGGAGGGAGTAACGGAGGGATGACGACCCTGGAACTCGCGGGGAGAGGGTGGGGTCCTCTACGTCCAGAGGCAAGTCGTCACGGGATGGGGGAGAGTATAGGGGGGTTGAACGGCGACTCGGGAGGGAGTCGGTCGGGGAAGAGGGGGAGGGTGGGGGTCCGAAGTCTTAGAGGAGAGGGAGGTCGCCGGGAGTATGCATTGGGGAGGAGGGTGGGTAAGGGGGCTGCGTGCGGGGACAGGGTGCAGTGATGACTCGGGAGAGAGCACCGTGGAGGCGGGATGGGGGGGGGGTGTTGTCACCATGTGTCGCTGAGGTTTTCCCAGCGTTACCGGCAGTGTTGACGCCGGCTGTTTGTCGTTGACATTCGGGCACGCGGGTTGGGCGTTGGTGTGTCTCGTGCTGCTTCCAGTGGTTGGTGCTGAGCTTGATTTCGTTGCTGATTTCTGTAGTTTGGTGTTGTACAGAATGTATATTATGACGTTGTCTGCATATATGGAAGGGTTAAGGCCTTGGTTGGATAAGGTCTTGGCCAGAACTTGGAGCAATCCACGGTACTTACCCAGGCTGACTACTGTAACAGCATTTTCATAGGCTGCAAAGCCCACATCCTGAAAAAACTTCAGACTACCCAAAACACAGCAGCGAGACTCATCTTTGGCAAATCACGCTTTGAAAGTGCAACTCCTCTCCGTGCAAAACTACACTGGCTCCCCATCAAAGAACGTATCAACTTTAAAGTCCACACATTATGTTTAAATCTGTTTATTAAAGAGATAATAATACAATTTACAGGGCTATATTCAAAAATACAACTGAAGAACGTTAACCATATAACATACAATCGACAGCCTCTAGCAGTTTAGACAGTTTTCCTTTTTATTTTTGAATCCCCCCTTCCCCCCCATCCTCCCCCCTCCCCCCCTTCCGTCCCCAAAGATCAATTATGGATATGGAGTCAGATAGTTCCTATTCAGCCCTGCAACTTATGAGGCTATACAACATTAAGTTCATAGCTAAGCTACAAAACATGTCTGTGTTTTTAGGTCAAGCAATTCCGGTTATCCACCGGGGTTCACCCCGTATTGTAACTCATAATAACATAGGTCTCGAGGATACATAGGCCAGTACATCATTGACTCTTGCATTATCTCTTTCATCTTATCACAAAACCGTGTCCCCTCCCTTTTCTCTGTCACCGCACCAGGGCAAACCCAACCATTCAAACTTTAAGAATTCAAAATTCTACTTCTAGCCACCTCCGTTAATGAGTCCCAGAAGGGGGCCCATGTCAGGCAAAATAACTCCCCTCTGGGTGAGGCCAGGTCGCCCACTGCGCTACGTTCTAAAGAGCATAAAAAAATCTTTCTCGCTCGCCATTGAGCCAAAGTTGGTGAGTCTGGCGTAATCCATAAGTGTAAGATGACCTTCTTACCCAGTAAAACCGTTTTTTTAAGGAACGGGCGCAACCCTTTAGGTGTTCTTTGGGCCAAGTGGAATTTATGGAACAGTAGTTGTGGCTTTTTCCGCCAAGTGATCTTCCACATTTCCGACACATGGCAACACACCTGTGTCCAAAATCGGGCTATTCTGGGGCAAGTCCAGAACATGTGGCCAAGCCTCGCTGGGGAGTGACCACACTTCCGACATCTGTCTTCCTGGCCCATATGAGCTCTCCATGCTCTATGTGGGGAAAAAAACATTCGAGACAGGAATTTACTCGCCGTTTCTTGCAGCGCCACACTCTCCGAAATTCTGGAAATATCCAGAAAGCATGCCTTCAAATATTCAGATTGAACATTCACTGATAGTTCTTTATTCCATTGTGCAGCCAATTGCTCATAATCATTCTCACCTAGTTGTTCCCGTATTTCCGAGTGGTAGTATTTTAAGGGGACAGACCCCTGAGCATCCAAAGCTAAAAGAGACATCAGTCGACTCCATATTTGGGGACTCAAATGTGTGGGTGGAAGGGATCGTAAATAATGTCGTAATTGAAAGGAGGCAAAAAAGTCTCTACTAAGTGTGCCAAACTCTCTATCTAAATCCTCCATAGTTTTTAAATCGCCCTCTTCTGAGTATAACTGGTGAATGTATCTGATACCACGTGTTTCCCAGTCTGAAAAAAGCTTGGCTGTGTTCCCCGGGGGAAAGTGACTGTTGCCTCGTATCGGTAGTAGCGGAGTGCAAGTCGCAAGGAAGCCGAATTTGCGGCCCAGCCAGCGCCAAGTCTGTCTTAGTGGAGACACCACTGATGTGAAATATCGGGGCGTATTTACTGCCCCTGGTGCAGCATGCAGCCATGAACTAAAATGACGGGGGAAAAACACTTTGGTCTCCATATTAGTACACGAAAAGTAACTCGTGTTACGAAACCAATCTGAAAGGTGTCGCATATTACTGGCCACAGAGAAGAGCTTTAGGTTTAGGAGTCCCAACCCCCCTTTAACTCTGGAGAGATATAATTTAGAGACTGGTAATCTTGGTTTTTTCCCCTTCCATAGATATTTGGTGACCACCCTCGTCAACATCAGGTCTTCTTTGTGCTTAAGAAACAAAGGTAACACCTGCAAAACATAAACCCATTTTGGGACCAGAATCATGTTGTAAAGGGCTATCCGCCCCATCAGAGAGAGGGGCAGAGTTGTCCAAGTCTGCAGCGTCTGTCTAGTTTTCAGTTTAAGAGGTTCTATGTTCAGGTTATATAAAGAATTCAGGTCGGCTGTCAGCCATATGCCAAGGTACTTCAGTTTACCCTCTGCCCATGACAACGGAAATTCCCCCTCCCAAGCCGTATGTATCCGGGTCTGGACTGGTAGTGCCATGGATTTACTCCTATTCAGAGAAAGGCCCGAGTAGGAGCCAAACTCTTCAAGAATGCCAAATAAGTGGGATATGGAGGATTG
This sequence comes from Microcaecilia unicolor, assembly GCF_901765095.1. Classification (NCBI taxonomy): domain Eukaryota; kingdom Metazoa; phylum Chordata; class Amphibia; order Gymnophiona; family Siphonopidae; genus Microcaecilia; species Microcaecilia unicolor. The sequence continues at coordinate 260,175,861 of NC_044033.1, read as the reverse complement.
GGGCCTTGTCAAAGTTACCAGCATATCATCTGCAAAAGCTAAAGTTTTGAGTTCCTGTGAGTATAGTCTAATCCCCTTTATATCTGGATCCCTTTGAATAGTGCACAACAAGGGCTCAAGGTATAACAAAAATAAGATTGGTGAAAGCGGGCAACCCTGCCTCGTGCCACATGATATAGGAAAAGAGTTTGATCTCAAACCATTGACCACTATGGAAGCTTTTGGATTAGTGTATAGCGTTGTTATAGCATTGAGTGTCCACCCTCGGAGGCCAATATAATCAAGAACGGGAAAAAGGTAATCCCATCGGACCTTATCAAAAGCCTTTTCCGCATCTAGGCTAACCAGCAGCAATGGCTCATTCTTGGTAAGGCTCTGTGCGATAGCTAAACATGCCTTCCTAACATTGTGGCAAGGGTGTCTACCCCGCACAAACCCCACCTGACCCTCTCCCACTAAACCTGGTATTAAAGGGGACAGACGTTCAGAGAGGACCTTCGCTAGAATCTTTAGATCCACATTTATGAGTGATATAGGTCTGTATGAACCCGGATTTTCTGGTGGCTTACCTTCTTTTGGTATTAGGGTTATCAAGGCTTCATTAGATTCTCGCCTAAATCCTCCACATTCAATGGATTCATCAAAAAAATCCAGAAGTGGGCCACACATTTGTGGGAGTAGTAACTGGTAATATTCAGCCCCAAATCCATCTGGGCCCGGGGCCGATCCTCGTTTTAGTGATTTCACTACTTTTTGTAACTCCTTGGCTCGTATAGGCATATATAACTGCTCTAATACCTCGGGGTTCAGGCGTGGCATTCCAGAGTCTGCCAAGTAATCTTCTATGGGTGGGCCTAAAAGTGGTTCTGGGGCTGTGTATAGGTTTGCATAATATTGTTCCAATAACCGCACTACCTCCTCTGAGTTATTCACTTGTTTACCCTCTGCATCTCGGAGTGTTGGTATAAACCTATTTCCTCCCCAGGTCTTGTTAAGGCGGGCCAACAGTTTCCCAGATTTATTGCCATGCTTGTGAAAGGAGAAAGATCTATGAAAGAATTGTTTCTTTGTTTTCTCGTGGATCATTGTGTTAAGGGCTGCCAAAGAGGCTAGCATAACCTCCTTGGTCTCTTTCGAGGGGTGCGCTATGTGTGCCCGTTTCGCTGCTTGATATGCGGTTTCTAGGTGTTTCACTCCCTTTGCCAATCTTTTCGAACGAGCACACATATAGGCAATTATATCCCCGCGGATCACCGCTTTGGAAGTCTCCCAGAACAACCTGGCTTCCCTCACATGACCCCCATTTGTGTCGAAGAAGTGAGACCATCGCTGCTTCAGGTAATCCTGAAAGCCCGTATCATCTGCCAGGTATCTGGGGAACCTCCAAACATGATGGCGCAACCTAGTTGCTCCCACCTCCAGTTCAATCCAAATCATTGCATGATCTGAGACCTCCATCACTCCTATCTCTGCACGTGGCACTTGGGAGAACAGAGCTGAGGATATCAATATGTAGTCTATTCTCGACCATGAGCTATGTGCTCTTGATAAATGTGTGTAATCTTTAGATGTAGGGTGCGTTAACCTCCATGGGTCTATGAGATCCAAGGCGGTACTCAAATATCCCAACCCTTTACCTGTCCCAAACGCTGAGCTTACCTGCGGTCCCGAGCGATCTTGTAACCCATCCATGACTTGATTAAAGTCCCCTGCCACTATCCATGGAGTGTGCCCGTATTGGATTCCTAGCCGAACTAGGTGTTGGAAAAAAGAATGATCATATACATTAGGACAATAGACATTAAGCAGAAAAACTTCCTGCCCCATTATGTTTAATTGTAGGAGTATATATCTGCCATCCCTATCTTTGCAAATTAACTTTGATGTGCATTGCATGTGTTTGTGTATTAGAATTGCTACTCCTCCTCTTTTGCTTCCAGAGGAAGCAAAATGACATTCTCCCACCCAGCGCTGTTTAAGTTTTTGGTGCTCTGCGTCCGTTAATTTGGTTTCTTGAAGGCATGCTATTCCAGCCTGGTGGCGCTGCAACGCTGTCAAAATTTTTGTGCGTTTTATTGGGGAGGAGATACCAGATACGTTCCATGATATCAATCGGGGGGTTGATGGTTTAGCCATCACCTAAGTCGACCCGGTTACATAAATTAGATACTTTTTGCACTCTTAAGGCTCCCGGGTGCCCAGCCCTCACCCAGCAGTCCTGTATTTGTAACAGAGGTGGCATGTAGTCATTTCTCAATAATCTCACATTCTTACCTGCCCCGGCACGGCAACAGCGTTCACCTAATTTTTTCACTCTCCCAGAGCCCCGCTGCAGGGACGGCACCAACTCCATCCAACTGAACTCCACAATCCAATCTAGATAGTATCTAATTTTGTGTCTTTCCCCTATTCCCTCCCCCTCCCACAGTACAAGTCCTGTCCCAGCCCTTCCCTTCTCTCCCATTTCTCCCCTTCCCCCCCCCTCTTGCCCTACCCTCTTCCCTACACTATTCCCCATTTAATCGCACCTGGGCCTACTTCACCAGACGCAACCTAAAATAAGCCGCGTCCAGTGTGGGGTCAATGGGTGCCAGTAAAGCCTCGTTCTTAGTCAAACCTAATTAACTTTAACAAATTTCCGAACTTCCCTCCACCCTCTCCAAGCACTCGGTCAACCTGGCAACATATCCCTTGTATAACTCAGTGTATCCGCGAGCCAAGTGACTCCGGTTTACACCTATTAGTGTTCCAGTCGTGGCTTTGTCTCTCCATCATCTGGGCGTCTCCAGTCCCATACCTTGTGCCAATTCTCCCAAAAAAAGCTTGGCCGTTTAAACCAATGTTCCAACTGCTCAACAAAGTTCCAACAGACAACTTATCATTCTCGAGTGGCGTGATCCAACAGGTGTTTGTGAGCACCTCTAGCATATCATCTCGATCCCGCAGCAAAGATGTTTTAATCAGTCCGCTGGCCTTGTAGCTTGTTTATTCAGCCATTCTGCGGCTACCTCCGGTTTAGTGAAGGCTTTCCAAACACCATTTTCCATTATTTTTAAAGTAGCTGGGTATTGTAACATAAATCTGTACTTCTTATCCACCAGCCGTGTGCAGACTGCCGAGAACGCCCGTCGTTGGGCTGCCAGAGCTGCCGAGTAATCCTGGAAAACGCGGATGAGGGCGCCATCATATTTAGTGGTATCTCTGCACCCTTTGTATGTCCGTAAAACGGCAGCCTTTTGTGAGTAGTCGTGAAATTTTGCTATGACCACCCTAGGGCGCTGCTCCCTCACTGGTCTAGGCCCCACTCGGTGGGCCCGCTAAAGTCGGATCGGCCTCCCCTCTCCCGCTTCAGGAAATGTCGCCTGCAACCAGGTTTCAAGTGTGGTTTTTAAATTGGCATCTGACAAGGATTCTGCGAAGCCCACAAAGCGGAGGTTGTCTCGCCTAGAGCGATTCTCCAAGTCCTCTATTCTCTCTGAGTAGTCATGTACCAGGCGGGACAAGCGCTCCAGCTCACCAGAGTGTTCTTGGTGCCCCTCCTCCACCTCCGCCACTCGGGCCTCTAACTCACCCGTGCGTCGCGAGAGTTCTGAGGTCACCGCCGTTATGCCCGCTATTTGCGCTGATAATTGATCAAATTGTGGAGCTAATGCCCGCACAACTGCCTCTGTGAGCTCCGGGATGAGCGCCTCCGCATTCTGGCGGGGAGGAGAAGGCGCCGGCGAAACCGGCGCCATATTGGATTCGCTAGCCCTTGCTTTGTCCTCCTTTTTCTTTCCGCTTTTCGCCGTTTGAGCCATCAAAGATCTCGTGATATACTTGTCCATACGATAAGGAAGATGTTTTGTGCCGCGGGAGGTGTTCCCAAGGGTGGAGACCGCCGAATAACTTGGTTTTCGAACGAGGCTTTGAGCAGCTAGAGTAAGACACGTCCTCTGCCGCTCACTGCATCACGTGACCCCCTAAAGTCCACACATTAATCCACAACATAATACACGGCGATTCTCCGGCCTATATGACAAATCTAGTTGACCTCCCAGCAAGAAACATGTCTGTATTCTCGCGAAACTTCCTCAACCTGCACTATCCCAACTGTAAAGGTCTCAAGTACAAAACTTATTATGGATCCAATTTCTCCTTCCTGGGCAGCCAACTCTGGAACGCCCTCCCTAGACATATCCGATCAATCTATGACCATCTACCTTTCAGGAAAGCATTAAAAACCCATTTATTCAAGCAAGCCTACCCTAAAGACCCTGATTAAACGTATGAACCGATCTACCTAACGAACACCAAAGAAGCAACGTCAATGACATTGTTCCAGACTACATCTCCTACATCACCCCCCACATCACCTATCCCTACCAACCCTTCCATTCTTCCACTTCTCCATCCAATCACTACCCTATATCGCCTATATTTACTGACCCATCCAAGCTATTCCTATGCTACATTTAATTTTCCTACCTATCTAACAAAATTCTGTATAACCTAATACTATGTAAGCCGCATTGAACCTGCTTTTAGTGGGAAAGCGTGGGATACAAATGTATTAAATAAATAAATAAATAATTAGGTTGAAGAGTATCGGTGATAGCGGTGATCCTTGCGGTACTCCACAGTCTGCTTTCCACGGTGGTGATATGTTTGAGTTTGATTTTACTTGGTATGTTCTTGTGGTTAGGAAGCCCTTGATCCAGCTAAGTATGTTTCCACCAATCCTGAATTTATCTAGTAATCTCATTAATATATTATGGTTGACCATGTCGAATGCACTGGCAGTAGCGTTCCTAGGGGGGGGGTCGGTGGGTGCGGTCCGCCCCAGGTGCACGCCGCTGTGGGGGTGCCGTGCGCACCTCTCCTTCCTTCGTTCCATGCTCCGTCTGCCCCGGAACAGGAAGTAACCTGTTCCGGGGCAGAGGGAGCATGGAACGAAGGAAGGACAGGCGCGCGCTGCACCCCCCAGCAGCGTGCACCTGGGGGGGGGGTTCTTTCACCGGGGGGGGGGGGGTCGCTGCACCCGGGGGACGGGGCGCATCGGCGATCTGCCCCGGGTGTCAGCCCCCCTAGGAACGCTACTGTGCACTGGACATATCGAATTGGAGGAGAAGGATGTTTTTGCCTGTTGCTATTTCCTGTTTGAACTTGGCTAGGAGAGTGATTAGTACTGTTTCGGTGCTGTGGAGGGAGCAGAAACCTGACTGAGATTCACGCAATATTGAGTATTTGTTTATGTAGTTTGTAAGTTGTTTGGTTACCATGCTTTCCATCAGTTTGACTGCCAACGGGATCGATGCTACTGGGCAGTAGTTAGTGATTTCATTAGTTTTTTTCTTGGTATCTTTTGGTATTGGGGTGAGTAGGATATTGCCATTTTCCTTAGGGAAGAGACCTTGCTGAAGCATGTAATTTAGGTGGGATGTGAGGTCTCCTATGAAGTGGTCAGGGGCGGATTTTATTAGATAGTTTAGATATCTAGTTTACAGTGAGTGCTGGAGAACCTGCTGATCGCTTGGGTAACTGTTTCAAAGGTAAGGAGGGCGAAGTTTAATCAAGTCCGGTCAGCCGGGTATTCTCCAGTAGTTGGGTCCAGCTCATTAAGGAAGTTTTCAATGTCAGTGGTGTCTTGAGGCAGCGTGTTGCATAGGTTTACAATTTTTTTGTTGAAATACGTAGCAATTTCATCTGCAGATGGGATGTCTATATTCGTTGTAGTGACCAAGTTGGTGTCTAGGACCTTGTTCATCAGTTGGTATAGTTTTTTTGTGTCTTTGTAATCTGTCCCTATTTTAGTTTTATAGAATAATCTTTTGGTCTGTCTTATTGCGTATTTGTATTTTCTTTGTATTTGTTTCCAGGTGTTAAGTGTATGTTCATCTTTTGTTTTCTTCCATGCTTGTTCGAGTTTCCTGGTGTGCGTTTTTAGCTTTTTCAGTTCATCGTTGAATCATGGTATCAAGTTATGCTTGCTGAGGTTCTAGTATGCTTTTGCTTCTTTTGTCCCATTCTATGAGGTAGTAGGTAGAGTCTGTTTGTGTTGACCATTCATTACTGTATATCAGTTGCCAGAATGTTTTCTTGTCTACTTGACCTCTTGTGCTGTAAGATGTGTGATCCTGTGTTCATTGTAAGCCCTTTTTCCGCCAGTGTAGGGACAGGTTTAGTTTGTTGTAGTCGGTCCAGGGTGTTTCTGACCATTTGATATCAGTTATCAATAAGTTTTGGTCTGTTGATAGTTTGTGTGAGATGAGATCGAGTATGTGGCCTTTTACGTGGGTTGCTTGCATTTGTGGCCATTTGAGATCCCATAAGTGGAGGAATTCCTTGCATTCTCGTGCGTTGATAGAGTTTGGGTCTTCTAGGTGACGGTTGATGTCTCCTAGTAATAGTATGTTGGAATTGGTTACACATGTGTTTGAGATGAAGTCCATAAAGTTAGTCTGGCCTTCGTTCCAGTTGCCTGGAGGTCTGTAAATCAAGACACAGTTCAAGTGATCATTTAGGGTTTTGTTGTGGATTCTAATTGAGGCAATTTCTAGTTCAGGTGTTATGGACTCAGCAGAGGTTTCGGTGGTAAAATGGGATCGATAGATGAGTGCTATGCCTCTGCTTCTTTTTTTCTTTTCTTGTCCAGTGTGTGATTTTGTATCTGGGAGGGCACAGGTGTAGGATTATAGGATCCTTTTGGTCATGGATCCAGGTTTCATTAATGAAGAGTAGGTCAAGGTTTTTTGATGTGATCCAGCAATTAACAAATATTGCTGTTTTATTTACAGCGGATCTGGCATTGATGTAGCCCACTTGGATTGTTTAGAATGGGTCTTCTGTGTTTGGTGATGTGTGGACTTTTAATAGTTGTCATTTCTTTGTTAAGGTGGGTTTGTTTGGGCCCTTCTTTCCCTTCAGTTGTGATTGCCCGCATGTTGGTGTTTTTCTTTTGTTCTGGTTGTTGTCGGTTTGATGAGGTGTGGTGTATCTGATCATTCTTTGATGATTGTATAGTGTGGGTATGATATTGCTTTCTGCAAGTGTGGTGGTCAGTGTTGAGTGGATCAGTGTTAAGGAGTCTCTCATGAGGAACTTTATCAAAAGCTTTCTGAAAATCTAGATACACTACATCAACCGGCTCACCTTTATCCACATGTATATTCACGCCTTCAAACAAATGAAGCAAATTGGTGAGGCAAGACTTCCTTTGGCTGAACCCATGCTGACTCTGTCCCATTAAACCATGTTTGTCTATGTGTTCTGTCATTTTATTCTTTATAATAGTTTCCACTATTTTTCCTGGCACCAATGTCAGGCTTACCGGTCTATAATTTCCCGGATCACCCCTAGAACCCTTTTTAAAAATCAGCGTCACATTGGCCACCCTCCAATCTTCAGGTACTATGGATGATTTTAACAACAGGTTACACATTACGTCACTTATGGTATTCTATAAGCTATGCATGTAAGTTTGAGCCCCAGCCATACTCTATGCAAATTCCACCCATGTGTACATCCACGTGCAAATACATGTTGAGGAGCATTTTTGATATGATGTCTATGTCTGACTTTGGACGTTTTGCACAAAACATTCAAAATCTGAATACAAAAGAAGTCAATTTCGAAAAAACAAAAACATCTATCTTTTTTTTAATCAAAAATACTGTTTCAAGCAAGGTTTTGTGCTTTGTACAAGCAGCAGAGATCACTTCTCCAGTTCCAGATCCTGAGCCAGTCCAGGTGGAACCAGGTGACCAAGCATCAAGAGAAGTCACTCCAGTGCTTGCAGCAGCAGCAGCAGCACCAGTTCCTGAGGTGACCGGGGCCGTGAGTATGGAACAGCCTGACTTAACTGACACACCTATTGAGCAGACTGTTGTCCCTGATTTGTCAAAGTCACTAGCAGAGACTCTTCCAGATATGGATACTGATATAGGACAGAGACATGCTTTTCAGGAAGCACAACACTCTGACCTTGACCTGGAAGCTCTGAGGCAGAGGGCTGGTCAGTCACTACTACTACTATTACTTATTTCTATAGCACTACTAGACGTACACAGTGCTGGTCAGTCAACCAATGAGACTTGTATAGATCGTATCCTATGGAAAGGGGGCTTGCTGTATAGAGAGATGAATCCCATTGATCCTAACAGGCTGTGGATAGCAGGCAAACAGCTTATAGTACCCAAAGAATACATGGAACAACTCCTACAGATTGCAGATGACATTCCACTAGCAGAACACCAGGGGGTAACATGCACATGCTTGACACAGAACTTCTATTGGCCAGGAGTTTCTCGAGCCATAGCTGACTATTGTCAAACCTGTGATGCGTGCCAAAGAATGAGTAAGACCTAAGATCACCCCCGAGCACACTTGAAACCTTTACATTTGAGAGGATAGATGTCCCTAGCCAGACTGGGAAGAAGTACATATTGACAGTGGTGGACTTTGCTACCAGATATCCTGAAACGGTTGCCTTATTGTCTGTAGCAGCAGAGAAAATTGCCACTGCCCTGCTAGAAATATTTTCCCGGGTAGGATATCCACAAGAAATACTCTCAGACTAAGGGACACAGTTTGTGTCTGAGCTGATCCAAAATCTGTATGTACTACCCCATATCACCCTGAAACTAATAGGTTGGTGGAGAGATTTAATAGGACATTAAAGCATATGTTAAAGACTTTTGTAGAGACAGGAGACTGGGAAAAGTATTTGTCCTAGCTATTATTTGCATACAGAGAAGTACCCCAGAAGTCTACCAGTTTCTCTCCATTCAAGCTGCTTTATGGCCAGAGGATGAGAGGGCCCCTTGACCTAATAAGAGAACATTGGGAGGGGAAAGTTGACACCTCTGACACCCCTATAATTGAATATGTACTCAATATGTGCAGCAATGAGAAGACCATTTGGGCTTTGACAGAGATAAATTGCAGGCAGCCCAAATTAAGCAAAAGACCTGGCATGATCATAAAGCTTGAAATAGAGAATTTTGTGAGAGCCAGCAGGTACCTGTTTTAGTCTCAGTACATCAGAACAAACTTCAGGGTAACTGGGTGGGAAACGTCAGGCTAACTGGGTGGGACCTTACAAGGTCATAAGGTGCCTAAATGATACAAACTATGTTATATGTATGGACTCTCAAGATAGAAAACAGCATATCTTTCATATAAATATGTTAAAACCCTATGCCGATCGCACAGCCATGATATTAGCTGTGTGTAGCCCACCAGAAGTGATAGAAGGATAGTGAGCCTATACCTGACCTCTTAGCAGAGACATTATGAGAGGGATCTGACACTAAAGAGAGACTATCTAAATGTACAGACTGTGGAAAAGCCTTCAGTCAAAAGAGAGAACTACAAGGACAATAGTAAACTACTACTACTTAACATTTCTAGAGCACTACTAGGGTTACGCAGCGCTGTACAGATTAACAAAAAGGGACAGTCCCTGCTCCAAGGAGCTTACAATCTAATGGGCGAAACATGTATAAAAGAGACACATTTTACATGCTCTAAGTATGAGAAAGATTTCAGTATGAAGAAAGAGCTAATGCAGCACCTGAAAAATAATAAAGAAACTGGAATATGTATAAGTGGTTAGATGGTGTTGTTCACTCTGTATGATATTTATACTGTATGATATTTATATTTAAATTAATAGCTTCAGCCCATTTAGCTTCTATACTCTTTCTCCTGATGTTGTTATCCTCTAAGGGAGCTGCTTCTCAAAGATATCTCTGTCTTTCTAAGAACATTTTCCCATTGGTTGAAACACATCATCATTCTCCAAAAGTAGAAGCCAACGTAGATAAAGAAGAACGGAACCCACGCAGTCAAACAGACAAAACAGCAAGGATGACTAAGAACAATGGCCAGACGATGTTAAAAAGGCCAAATATTTACTAATATCCAAGACTCGACATGAGCTGTACTTCGTTCTAATAGGCCTGCATCAGGAGTCTAAAGATAATCAAAAGACATACACTACAATAAATATATCTACCATGAGGGACAATAACAAATTAAAAACAAATATTACAATGTAATAATTCCTCAATTGTAATACTATTGAGGATCAATTAAATAAAGTGCTAAAACAGTACTACCTAAAAATGTACAAAATTAGAACAGTAAATACAACACAGCATATTACTCTCTCTAGACTATATGCTAAAGAATGTTTACAACTGAAACATGTTTCAAAAGAGAGAGAGGAAATAAGATGAAATGAAACAATACCTTCAGAGGATATGCAAAGAGATCCATTTGACACCGAAAGTGTAGGTAATAGAAAAAAACTGTGCAATGGAGTACAAAAAAGACATGTTAAATATATTGGTGCTCTATATAAAAATGACAATCTTTATATTTATGAATAAGTATAGAGTGAAGTATAGTTTTGGAATAAAGAAAACAGTGCTCTTATGTATAGAAACAACTAACCCTTTCTTTGAAAATGGTGTCAGAGTGAGAAAGAAATGGGTAAAGAACCTCCAAATACATTCTCATCTTCCTATCAGTGCAGTGTCTATCCTTCAGTGTCTATCCCTCCCCAAAAAATTACGCAGAAATGAGGTGAATATACAATCAACAAAAAATGGCAGACGTGACACAAAAGTGTGATCGACAAACAAAATAAAAAACGTCAAACGGGGGCGCACACTCCTCTAATGCTGAAATGTCATTGAGCTATCACACACACAGTTTTCTTACATGCAGAGCTATCAAAAAGAGCTTAAATATCAAGTTTATGATCATTTTTTAAAAAATGAGTAACGCAATGGAAATATCGGGTGACATACATTAATGCATTCTAAACTATATACTAGGTGCTACAAACTACCCACTGCATATATAAAACATCAGTTATTTTTTATTTATTATTTTTTGCTATTTTATATTTGTATCGTTGTTATTGTATTTTTATAGTTGGGAGTTGGATGAGCCAATGCCTATTGACTGGAGTTGTGAGAATACTGAATAGAGTTTTTGGACCTACTGGCTGAGGATTCAAGTACAGGAGAATGGCTCTTTATAGAATTACCTCCATAATGCCTTTCAAAATCTGGTGAATGTATTATGCCTTGTGAAATTACTGTACTTATGGGTTGTTGGGGTTGGGTGACGGTTAGATGGCTGTCTTGTCTATGTGATCTTATGTTTTTCTGTATGTTTCATAATCAGCCCGGGGATTACGTAGGGATGGTATAAAAATCTAATCAGTCAGTATTCAACCTGCAGTGGTCAGTGGTTTTTAATCTCAGATATTCAATGCTGGGCCATGTCTGGACACCAGCATTCAACATCTGGGGTCAGCTGGCTACCTAGACATTATGAAGGTGCTAGCTAATATTCAGTGCTGACACCCACACATCTAAGCGGGCAAAGAGAGAACCTTTAACAAAGGGTTAAATTTAAACTTTATTTTTGTTCCCAGTTTTCTCAGAAACAAAGGGGTCCTTTTTACTAAGGTGCGCTAAAAAATAGCCTGCGGTAGTGTAGACACGCACCGGCAAAAAATGCCTTTTTAAAATTTTTGCCGAAAATGGACGTGCGGCAAAATAAAAAATTGCTGCGCGTCCATTTTGGGTCTGAGATCTTCCCGCCAGCCATTGACCTAGTGGTAAAGTCTCATGCGGTAACTGGGAGGTAATAACCTACATGCGCCAAATGCCATTTTTTGGGTGCGTTTAGCGGACGTGTGCCAAAAATGAAATTACCAAATGGGCCACGCGGTAGCTGGGCAGTAATTCCATTTTAGAACACGTTGGGCACACGTAGATACTTACGCAGCTTAGTAAAAGGGCCCCCAAAACTTGAGATATATAAATATTCATAACACTTGAAACAATGCTGAGGCAAACATATGCGCCCCGTATAAGAGGCTTGGGGAGGCTAAGCCTCCTCAGCCCACCGTGACCTGTTTCCCCTGCCTTCTCAAATTTGGAGCAGGAACAAAATTGTATCTTCCTCTCCCTGCCGACACCTGCCCCCACCCCCAGCTCATTTCTTTTCTTACCAGCTGCAGCTGCCTGCCTGACTCAATATCTCCCTAAGGCTTCTTTCCCAGCGGATCTGGCTCTGTCGGAAGGGAACCTCCCCCCCGTGACACTTCCTGCTTGCTGCCTTTCCCAGGTCAAAGACTGGCTGTAACTGTGAGCCTGAGTGTTGCAGCACGCGGCGGCTCTTTTCAATCAGTGACTGACACCGACTGAGCCAGGGAGCAAGCAAGCAGGTAAGGAGTATTTGGGTCTCTGGAGACTGGTGAGGGGACGGGGTGATGATGCTGTATGAAGAAGGGAGGAGAGAGAGATGGGGAGACATAGGGGCAATGTTGGATGTGGTGGTGGGGGGGGGGGCGACAGTGGGGCAGTGTTGAATTGGGGCAAAGAGAGAGAGGTGTTATAAGTCAAAATTATTTTGTTTCATGCAGATTTCTTTTGTTTAAGCATGACTAAATGGGCTATAAGCCCCTAATGCAGTCCATTGGTTTTTCTTAAATTTTGTTCTTGTAATGACTTATACTGTGCCAAAATTGAAAACTCTTATCTCTATCTGGTTGTTAATAAAATGAGCTCATTGTGAACACTATCCACCCTAACAGGTTGGTTTGTGGCTGTACATAAGGAATTGTGATATTATGATTCCTTGTTTCATATTATCGACGGTCTGTGTTTTCCGTATGGGTGGTATATTGGTGTATTAGGCTCTACCCAGTGAGTGTATGATACATACCTGTAGCAGTTGTTCTCCGAGGACAGCAGGCTGATTGTTCTCACGACTGGGTGACGTCCGCGGCAGCCCCCACCAACCGGAAAGAAGCTTCGCGGGACGGTCGGCACGCAGGGCACGCCCACCGCGCATGCGCGGCCGTCTTCCCGCCCGTGCGCGACCGCTCCCGCCAGTTGAATGACTAGCAAAAGATGAAACACACAACTCCAAAGGGGAGGAGGGAGGGTAGGTGAGAACAATCAGCCTGCTGTCCTCGGAGAACAACTGCTACAGGTATGTATCATACCCTTTCTCCGAGGACAAGCAGGCTGCTTGTTCTCACGACTGGGGTATCCCTAGCTCTCAGGCTCACTCAAAACAATAACCCAGGTCAATTGAACCTCGCAACGGCGAGGGTACAACAGAAATTGACCTACGAAGAACAACTAACTGAGAGTGCAGCCTGACCAGAATAAATTCGGGTCCTGGAGGGTGGAGTTGGATTTACACCCCAAACAGATTCTGCAGCACCGACTGCCCGAACCGACTGTCGCGTCGGGTATCCTGCTGGAGGCAGTAATGAGATGTGAATGTGTGGACAGATGACCACGTCGCAGCCTTGCAGATCTCTTCAATAGTGGCTGACTTCAAGTGGGCCACCGACGCTGCCATGGCTCTGACACTATGAGCCGTGACATGACCCTCAAGAGTCAGCCCAGCCTGGGCGTAAGTGAAGGAAATGCAATCTGCTAGCCAATTAGAGATGGTGCGTTTCCCGACAGCGACCCCTAGCCTGTTAGGGTCGAAGGAAATAAACAATTGGGCGGACTGTCTGTTGGGCTGTGTCCGCTCCAAGTAGAAGGCCAATGCTCTCTTGCAGTCCAATGTGTGCAACTGACGTTCAGCAGGGCGGGTATGCGGCCTGGGGAAGAATGTTGGCAAGACAATTGACTGGTTAAGATGGAACTCCGACACCACCTTCGGCAGGAACTTTGGGTGGGTGCGGAGCACTACTCTGTTGTGATGAAATTTGGTATATGGAGCATGAGCTACCAGGGCTTGAAGCTCACTGACCCTACGAGCTGAAGTAACTGCCACCAAGAAAATGACCTTCCAGGTCAAGTACTTCAGATGGCAGGTATTCAGTGGCTCAAAAGGAGGTTTCATCAGCTGGGTGAGGACGACGTTGAGATCCCATGACACAGTAGGAGGCTTGATAGGGGGCTTTGACAAAAGCAAACCTCTCATGAATCGAACGACTAAAGGCTCTCCAGAGATGGCTTTACCTTCCACACGATAATGGTAAGCACTAATCGCACTAAGGTGATTCCTTACTGAGTTGGTCTTGAGGCCAGACTCCGATAAGTGCAGAAGGTATTCAAGCAGGTTCTGTGCAGGGCAAGAACGAGGTTCTAGGGCCTTGCTCTCACACCAGACGACAAACCTCCTCCACTTGAAAAAGTAACTCTTTTTAGTGGAATCCTTCCTAGAGGCAAGCAAGACCCGGGAGACACCCTCAGACAGACCCAACGCAGCGAAGTCTACGCCCTCAACATCCAGGCCGTGAGAGCCAGGGATTGAAGGTTGGGATGCAGCAACGCTCCGTCGTTCTGCGAAATGAGAGTCGGAAAACACTCCAATCTCCACGGTTCTTCGGAGGACAACTCCAGAAGAAGAGGGAACCAGATCTGACGGGGCCAAAAGGGCGCTATCAGAATCATGGTGCCTCGGTCTTGCTTGAGTTTCAGTAAGGTCTTCCCCACCAAAGGTATGGGAGGATAAGCATACAGGAGGCCGGTCCCCCAATGAAGGAGAAAGGCATCTGACGCTAGCCTGCCGTGTGTCTGAAGTCTGGAACAGAACAGAGGCAGCTTGTGGTTGGTCTGAGAGGCGAAAAGATCCACCGAGGGGGTGCCCCACTCTCGGAAGATCTTGCGTACCACTCTGGAATGGAGCGACCACTCGTGCGGTTGCATGACTCTGCTCAGTCTGTCGGCCAGACTGTTGTTTACGCCTGCCAGGTACGTGGCTTGGAGAAGCATGCTGTGCCGGCATGCCCAGCGCCACATCCCGACGGCTTCCTGACACAGGGGGCGAGATCCGGTGCCCCCCTGCTTGTTGACGTAATACATTGCAACCTGATTGTCTGTCCGAATTTGGATAATTTGGCAGGACAGCCGATCTCTGAAAGCCTTCAGTGCGTTCCAGATCGCTCGGAGCTCCAGGAGGTTGATCTGCAGATCCTTTTCCTGGAGGGACCACATACCCTGGGTGTGAAGCCCATCGACATGGGCTCCCCACCCCAGGCGAGATGCATCCGTTGTCAGCACTTTTGTGGGCTGCGGAATTTGAAATGGACGTCCCAGGGTCAAATTGGTCCGTATGGTCCACCAGAGCAGTGAAGTGCGGCAACTGGTGGAGAGACGGATGACATCCTCTAGATTCCCGGTGGCTTGGAACCACTGGGAAGCTAGGGTCCATTGAGCAGATCTCATGTGAAGACGAGCCATGGGAGTCACATGAACTGTGGAGGCCATATGACCCAGAAGTCTCAACATCTGCCGAGCCGTGATCTGCTGAGACGCTCTGGTCTGCGAAGCCAGGGCCAAGAGATTGGTGGCCCTCGCTTCGGGAAGGTAGGCCTGAGCCGTCTGGGAAGTCAGCAGCGCTCCTATGAATTCCAGAGACTGAGTTGGCTGGAGATGGGACTTTGGGTAATTTATCACAAACCCCAGCAGCTCCAGAAGTTGAATAGTGCACTGCATGGACCGGAGGGCTCCTGCCTCCGAGGTGTTCTTGACCAGCCAATCGTCGAGATATGGGAACACGTGCACTCCCAGCTTGCGCAGGTAGGCCACTACCACCACGAGGCACTTTGTAAACACTCGTGGGGCAGAGGCGAGCCCAAAGGGCAGCACACAATACTGAAAGTGCCGTGCGCCCAGGCGGAATCTGAGATACTGTCTGTGAGCTGGCAGTATCGGGATGTGAGTGTATGCGTCCTTTAAATCCAGGGAACATAGCCAATCGTTTTTCTGAATCATTGGCAGAAGGGTGCCCAAGGAAAGCATCCTGAACTTTTCTTTGACCAGGAATTTGTTCAGGCCTCTCAGGTCTAGGATGGGACGCATCCCCCCTGTTTTCTTTTCCACAAGGAAGTACCTGGAATAGAATCCCTGCCCTTCCTGCCCGGGTGGTACGGGCTCGACCGCATTGGCGCTGAGAAGGGCGGAGAGTTCCTCTGCAAGTACCTGCTTGTGATGGGAGCTGAAAGACTGAGCTCCCGGAGGACAATTTGGAGGCAGGGAGGCCAAATTCAGGGCGTATCCGCACCGCACTATTTGGAGAACCCACCGGTCGGAGGTTATGAGAGGCCACCTTTGGTGAAAGAATTTTAACCTCCCTCCGACCGGCAGGTCGTCCGGTACGGACACTTGTAGGGCGGCTATGTTCCCGTGGATCCAGTCAAAAGCCCGTCCCCGGCTTTTGCTGTGGAGGCGCAGGGGGCTGCTTAGGCGCACGCTGTTGACGGGAACGAGCGCGCTGGGGCTGTCCCTGTGCCTGACGAGGCCTTCGGGCCGGCTGGTTGTACCTACGCTTCGCAAAAGAATAGGGTGCAGCCTGCCGGGCCCGGGAAAAACGCCCGCCCGTGGGGGCGGGTGCTGAAGGCGCCCGGTGGGAGAGCTTGTCGAGAGCGGTTTCCCGCTGATGCAGTTGGTCAACCATCTGCTCGACCTTCTCACCAAAAATGTTATCCCCCCGGCAAGGGACGTCAGCCAGTCTCTGCTGGGTGCGGTTGTCCAGGTCAGAGGCACGCAGCCATGAGAGCCTGCGCATCACTATACCTTGGGCCGCAGCACGAGATGCCACGTCACAGGTGTCAAAAATCCCCCTGGACAGGAACTTTCTGCACGCCTTCAGCTGCCTGACCACCTCCTGATATGGCCTGGACTGCTCCGGCGGGAGCTTATCGACCAGGTCCGCCAGCTGTTGCACATTGGTCCGCATGTGGATGCTCATATAGAGCAGGTAGGATTGGATGCGGGTCACGAGCATGGAGGATTGGTAGGCCTTCCTCCCAAACGAGTCCAGAGTGCGAGACTCCCGCCCCGGGGGCGCCGAGGCGGTATCCCTCGAACTCCGTGCCCTCTTGAGAGCAGAATCCACGACCGCTGAGTCATGGGGCAACTGGGGCCGCATGAGCTCTGGGTCAGAGTGGATCCTGTACTGGGACTCTGCTTTCTTGGGAATGGTGGGGTTAGTTAATGGTCGCACCCAGTTCCGAAGCAGCGTCTCCTTCAGGACATTGTGCAGCGGTACCGTGGAGGACTCTCTAGGTGGTGATGGATAGTCGAGGACCTCGAGCATCTCGGCCCTCGGCTCTTCCACAGAGACCATGGGGAAGGGAATGCTGATAGACATATCCCGCACAAAGGAGGCAAAGGAGAGACTCTCAGGAGGAGAGAGTTTCCTCTCCGGTGACGGCGTGGGGTCCGAGGGAAGGCCCGTAGACTCCTCTGAGGAGAAATATCTCGGGTCCTCCTCTTCCCCCCACGAGTCCTCATCCTCGGTATCGGACATTAGCTCATGTAGCTGAGTCCGGTACCGGGCCCGGCTCGACGTCGAGGCACCGAGGTCTCGGTGTCGTCGAGCGGTGGACTCCCGCGCCGGCGGGGACGGAGCTCCCTCCATCGACGTCGACGGGGACTCCACCTGCGTGGCGGTCGAGACCGGCACCGCAAGCGGCGGCGGTGTCGACAGCCCCGGCGCCGGGCTAGAGCTCGCCGGCGCCACAGTCATCGGCGTCGGGGGCGCAAGCACCCCCGACGCCGGCACAGCCTGGCGCATCAGCCCTTCCAGGATCCCCGGAAGGATGGCTCTGAGGCACTCGTCCAGGCCCGCTGCCGGGAAAGGCGGTGGGGCCGGTAAGGGTGTCGGTGCCAGAAGCTGCTGGGGGCCAGGAGACGGCACCGAGGTGCCGGAACCCCGACGCGTCGGTACCTCCACCACCGACGGAGATCTCTCCTCTCTGCGATGACGCTTCGGCGTCGACTCCTCTTCAGGGTGCACCGAGGGCTCCCGGTGACGGCGCTTTTTGTCCTTTTTCCGGTGCACGTCACCGGCGCCGGAGGGCATGGAGGAGGAGGAGGTCGATCCCCCTCGGTCTCGAGGTACCGGGTCCGACAGGGTTCGGTCCCGTGGCTCACGAGCTGAGGGAGTGACCGGGGCCGACTGCCCACGCGGCCTCTCAACCCCACTCTCACCGGCGGACCGGCGGGCCGACGGGACCTGTTCTCCTGGGGTCGCTGCCATCGGTGCCGATGTCTCGGGCATCGATACCGGTACCGAAGAACCGGCCTTCGATACCGATGCCGTCGAGGTCGACGTCGAGGGGCCGGCGCAAGTTCCAAAAAGACGGTCCCGTAGAACTTGCCTCGCAACCTGAGTCCGTTTCCGGAGACCGAGACACAAAGCACACGACTTGAGATTGTGCTCCGGCCCGAGGCACTGGAGGCACCAAGCGTGGGTGTCGGTCTGCGAGATCGGCCGGCCGCAGCGACCACACTTTTTAAATCCACTCGGGACCTTCGAGGACATCGACGGAAAAATCGCGTCGGCGAAGTCAAAGTCGGCAATGGTGGCTAAAATCACACCACGAAAAAACAAACCGACCGAGCGGCCACTAGGCCGCAACGTGGCGTCCCCGCTAGAAGCGAGGGAAAAGGGGAGCGCGTGCTCCACACGCGCGAAATCCCTTTTTTTTTTTTTTTTTACAATACAAAAGAAAAGAAAAGAGGAAACCGAACGGGAATCCAAAAGCGACGATCCGCGTAAACGCGGTCGAAAAATCCGGCGGCTGAACAGAGAGAGAGGCAATTGCACAACTCTCTCCAGTCGCGGAAAAAAAGTAACTGGCGGGAGCGGTCGCGCACGGGCGGGAAGACGGCTGCGCATGCGCGGTGGGCGTGCCCTGCGTGCCGACCGTCCCGCGAAGCTTCTTTCCGGTTGGTGGGGGCTGCCGCGGACGTCACCCAGTCGTGAGAACAAGCAGCCTGCTTGTCCTCGGAGAATAATATTTACAGTGCTGCCTTTTCATGCATAATGTTACTTCACTAATGTGACCATTTCATTTTGGGATTTTCCATGGATGGAAATAGCAGTGTTTAATAATTGATAACATTTTTAAGTAGTATACATTGGTTACTATATGGTTTGAGCAACCACATATCTAATATCTAAATTTAATAAAAGGCATTAATTGTGACTATTTTAATTATTTCTTTTTTCTGTGTGTTGTCAGACAGTTATGGATATAAGCCCTTGGCACTACCCTTTAACCTCCTCAAACAGTTGGACCACTGACCGCCTACGGAGGCAAATAATATGATTTATCATTCACAATCACTCAAATTCACCTCTAAAAAGAAACTCCTTTTATTTGAATATTATTTCAAAAAAATTTTTTTTGGTGCTCACAAAATACAGTGTGACCGAACCAAATTCAGTGATCACCGTTATCTATCATCACACCAAAGTAAGAGTGTCCAAATAATCTCAGTTCACAGCAGAAAATTCACATTTGTTGAAAGCTATGAACTTATCTTATACTGAATTGTTCTTTCTTGAACAATCCTCACATCCACTGATGAAGTGCTTCACCAACAAGTGATGATTGACACAGTGCCAGAATAAACATTCCCCAACTCGGATCTTAGTTTTGCCTATGACGGCTTCTTCAGGGGGATTCTGATGAGGCAGGAGTGTGCCTGCTACTCATAAATGTGCCATGTGCTTTTTATATGGAAACATATCTGAAGATAATTAAGCATCATTATTCATTATTTATTTATCTATTACATTATTATCCTTCTGGTATGGGTGCAATGTTTTTAAACGTTGTGAGAGTGCAGGCAAAAGGGGATCCGGGAAGGCACGAAGAAAGGGGGTACAGGGAGCCGGGGAATCCCAACAGGGCAGATTTCATGTGCACAACACCCACATTCAGAAAGCTGGGCTACCAGAGGCAGAGAGGTTGGCTGGGTTAAGGAAGAAGGGGAGGAACTACCAGTCCCAGAATCCTTCTCTTCCCCACCCGGCTGTGCAAGAGTTAGGGGAGGAGATAGAAGATTGGGAAATGGTCTCTGAGGAAGGTGATGAGGGCCAGCTGGAGAGATTAGGGGCGGGGGAAGTTGAAGAGGAGGATAAAATGGAGATTACTGAAGGGCTAGAGGAGGAACAGATGGAGATTGGAGCTCTGGCTCAAACCCGAAAAGCTGCTGTAAGAAGGTGGCTAGCTGTGCCTTGGAGAGACTGGTGGAAGACCGGAGGAGAGAGGCTGAGGCGCTGGGGAAGATCTCTACTAAACAGGGAACAGGTGCAGCCCTGGGAGAGAAAGAGGGCTGGGCACAATTGAAACCCCAGCCTGAACCAGATGGGAACCAAGCTGTGTAACTGTGCTGTAAGGAGGTGCAAGAAAGACTGTGTAAACTGTTTCCTACTGGAAAGATCTGGGCTGCAACCTACCAAGCTACTGTGTTTTCTTTCTGATAATGTACTGTTCCCTAAGGGAAGTAATCTTAGGTCAAGTGAAGTGAAGTTATATGGACTGTTTTGAACCTGACTTGTGCTTTGGGTAGCAAGCTGTAAACAACCTGGAGTTAAGGTGTGCCTGGGCGTTTATGTTGACCTGAAACAAGAAAATAAAAACCCTTACTTATAAACGTTGTGCTTTGAATGTGCCTCTATGAAAGGAACGGAGGGAGGAAGGAGTCCTGGAAGTTCTCAGGGCCTGGAGCTGAGGCTCAAAGCAGCCAGATTGCTGTGGAGGGAGGCAGCAGCCGTGTGAAGAAGAGGGCAGCTAAGCCCTGGAAGGGTGACCCAGCTACAACGTCCAGATGCTGTTTTATACATTTTTGCACATTTTTGAATGTATGTATTGTTTACAGTTTTTTATTTTGTATTTATAAGGTTTTGACCCCTGAAACAGATATACACGCTGAAACACGGCTGTGTTGGGTCCTTGATGTGTTGAATTTGCTAACTAGATTAAAGGTCCTACTTCTTGGAATCCTCATTGTTTATTTTGCCTCACTCTTCTTGTGTTGCTGTTACACGACCATGAGGTTTTGTTTTTCTCCTCCCCATGTTTTCTTTGTTCTATATTCTATGCCGAACCTGAGGCAATCGAAGATAAAGTGATTTGCCCAAGGTCGCAAGGACCATCAGTGGGAGAAGCAGAATCTTAAGCCTAGTTTTCCTGGTTTTCAGGTTACTGCTTTACTAGGCATCTCCTTCACTAGGTGAAAAGAAAAGAACAATTGCAGCTGAGAAAAATGACTCAAAAATAGAAATACTCTAGCTAGGGAGCCTGAAGCCTTGCAGCCTAAATCAAGGTAGTTCACTGGGACCACCAAAAAACACATCCTTGAAATTGCTGAAACACCCTAACAAGAGAAACTGAATATAGCCGGTGTTCACATAACTTCCAACTCCTCTCAGACTCCACCTACAGACTGCCTCAGTACTAACCAAGAGTGCTGCAGCAGTTAGCACTGATATTGAGGAGCACTGTTCAGTTAAGTGCCACTGTGGTTTAGGCAGGCAGGAGCCTTTCCTGCCCACTTAAACCATGCTGAATAGTGAACCCCAAGTAAATACATATTAATTGCCAACTGAATTATCTATAAAGATGTCACTAGTACTGCTCATATCAGAAACTTTAATGGATACTAACCTGCAGATTCTCATACAGCTGCAATAGTTTTTTCTTCTGTGAATTTTGATCCTCCTGTTCTTTTACTCTCTGTTCTAGCACATGCTCCCGAAAGTGTCGGAACAGGCGAATTTCTTCTGCCTTTTGCATCTGCTGTTGCAGAATTAGAGCCTCATCCTTTACTACAGGTTTTGGCATTGTCTTCCTGTGGGAAGTAGAAACAATTAAAGATAGAGTATTGCATTTGATCCCTGCTTAAACTGTTTAGAGCAATTTTTAGGAGGCTGAATTTCAGTGCTCAATAAATTATTAAACAATTTTTATTTTATGGTATAGCTTACCTCATTAATGGCTTAAGATCTAGAGGTTCCCATTCTTGTTTTTTAGTTTGTGTGCTTGTCATTGATGATGTTGGTACTTCCAAGACCATAGGACCTACATCGGCACAAAAAAAATAAAATAAAAAGTCATTTATCTTTGGAAAGTGTCTGGGTGTTTTATCACCCATTTTAATGCAATTCATTTTTACTGTTACCTAACAATACAAAACCATCTTTAGATGAAAGTCTATTAAATGAAAGATGGTATATGATTCCCCCCCCCCCAACACACACACTACTACTCCTATTTCACATAAAGACAAAAATGTGTGTATACTTGGAACCCTGTTTATTAAGGCGCATTAGTGCTTTTAGCGTGCGATAAATAGTGCGTGCTAACGCTAGAAACAACCATATATTCCTATGGGTGTCTCTGTTGTTAGTATGCGCTAAAAACATTAGCACACCAACAGTGCGACTTAGTAAACAGGGCCCCTGGCTTTTTATGAGTTTTAAATTAAATGTAAATAGATATGTAAAGCATCTTAGGGGAAAACGGAGCAATGAGTGAGGAGATCAGATCTCTTGATGATAGAAAATTATTCAATTGTGAGGAACTTCAAAAGGACATTGTAAGAGTGAAAAACTGGGCATTTAAATTACAGATTAAATTTAATGTAGGCAAAATTGGTTACTGGGAAGAAAATAGAAGGTAGAGTTAAATGGCCATTTTTCTCAATGGAGGAGGGTGAATAGTGGAGTGCCACAGGGATTTATACTGGGACCGGTGCAATTTAACCAATTTATACATGATCTGGAAATCGGAACAAGTGAGGTGATTAAATTTGCAGATGACACAAAACTATTCAAAGTTGTTACAATACATGCAGACTATGAAAAATTGCAGGAACACTTTAGGAAATTGGAAGACTGGGCATCCAAATGGCAGATGAAATTTTATGTTGAAAAATGCAAAGTGATGCACATTTGGAAGAATAATCCAAATCATAGTTATCTGATACTAGGATCCACATTAGGAGCCAGCACCC
This sequence comes from Microcaecilia unicolor, assembly GCF_901765095.1. Classification (NCBI taxonomy): domain Eukaryota; kingdom Metazoa; phylum Chordata; class Amphibia; order Gymnophiona; family Siphonopidae; genus Microcaecilia; species Microcaecilia unicolor. Next base: position 260,153,074 of record NC_044033.1, on the reverse strand, counting down.
AAGAAAAAGATCTAGGTGTCGTTGTAGACAATTCAGTAAAATTTTCTGCCAGGGTGTGGCAGTGGCAAAAAAAGCAAACAAGATGCTAGGAATTATTAGGAAAGGGATGGTAAATAAGATCAAGAATACTATAATGCCTCTGTATCTCTCCATGGTGTGATTACCTTAAGTATTGCGTTCGATTCTGGTCGCCATACCTCAAAAAAGATATAGCAGAATTAGAAAAGATTCAAAGCAGGGGCGCAGGCAGACGGACACCTAATTTTGGGTGGGCCCTGGCCCAAGATGGGTGGACAGAAGAACTCCAACCTGTCCCACAAGTGATTTAATCTCTCCCTCTCTCGCCTGCATGCCATATGGAGGGGCATAATCGAACAGGGCGCCCAAGTTTTCCTGAGGGCGTCCTCGCAGGATGTCCCCGCGAAGGGGCGGGGAAACCTGTATTATATAAACAAGATGGGTGGCCATCTTTCGTTTCAATAATACGGTCAGGGACGCCCAAATCTCAACATTTAGGTCAACCTTAGAGATGGTCGTCCCTGGTTTTCGGCGATAATGGAAACCGAGGACGACCATCTCAAAAACGGCCAAATCCAACTCATTTGGTTGTGGGAGGAGCCAGCATTCATAGTGTACTGGCCCCCTGACGTGCTAGGACACAAACCGGGCACCCTAGGGGGCACTGCAGTGGACTAACTGATGCACTAACTGAACGGAAAAAGCCCTTCCCTTACCGATCCCTTAGCGATTCGGAAAAGAACGGGCATGCATGAAGGAAATCGCGTGCAAATGAGCTGCTCACTGTTAGCTCATTTGCACACGATTTCCTTCCTAAGGAGGGGAAGCCAGTGCAGAGCAGCCAAGCATTATGTGTGGCTGCTCTGCACATGCCAAAGACGGCTTTATACATGCAGACAAGCTGCGTGTATAATAGCCATCTACAACCTTAGAAAAATACAAGTCCAGGTGAAAACGTCTAAGTGCTTGTCAGGGATGTCTTTTTTTCTTAGAGTATGAGTGAAGGACGTCCGTTGTGCCTTTGTCCTCTGCGACGGAAGTTGAGGATGTCCAAAATGTGGATGTTTCTGTGAGAAGGATGTCCATGCCTGGATGTTTCTATGAGAAGGATGTCCATGCCTTTGCTATGCCTCTCAAAAATATCAATCCCAAGATAATCCCTGGTAAAAATCCAAATACTAACTATCCACAAACCAGAGTATAGTCAGGAGGAAAAAAATAGATAAAAGATTAACCAGACGCTCAAATATTCTATACAAGAAAATTTTTGATTAATAGTGGAGAGTTCTCAGAGTATAAACTCACCCAAGTGAGACTACACCGAAGTGATTTATATCTGTAAGGGTGGACAAGCTTCTCGATCATGGAACTCCTCCACAATTTTGTTTTTGTGAGCTAAATTTTTTCACAGAATAATAAATAATCTAATACAATATTTTAAATTGTCTGGATCAATCCTATCTATTTCTCCCTCCAACCTCATACACATGCAAGAAAAATTTTTTTGAGAAAATGTTACTCCCTCCTTACTCTCATGATTCAATGAAGTATCTATGTATTATGATAATGTCTTTAAGATACTCTATAATAAACAATATAATCAATTGGGCACTTAGCATGCTTTGAAGTTAGATAGTCCACTCCCGGATCTTCTTTAATCCATGTTCATGATATTTGATCCGGTCGAATGGAGTTTCACCAATGCTTTATCTTTTCGGGAACCAATCAACTATTTTATGTCCCAGTGTAGAAGCGCTCCTGCGCCTTCAATAAATCATAGCGACTGGTGAGGTAATTAAATTTGCTGATGACACAAAGTTATTCAAAGTTGTTAAATCACAAAAGGATTGTGAAAACTTAAAAGAGGATCTTACAAGACTGGGAATCCAAATTTGCAGATGACGTTTAATGCGAGCTAGTGCAAAGTGATGCATGTAGGAAAGAAGAACCCAAACTATAGCTACATGATGAAAGGTTCCACGTTAGGAATTACCACCCAGGAAAAGGATCTAGGTGTCATTGTTGATGATATGTTGAAACCCTCTGCTCAGTGTGCAGTAGTGGCTAAGAAAGCAAATAGAATGTTAGGAATTATTACGAAAGGAATGGAAAACAAAAATGAGAATGTTATAATGTTTTTGTATCGCTCCATGGAGCGACTGCACCTTAAATATTGTGTGCAATTTTGGTTACCACATCTCAAAAAAGGTACAGTGGAATTAGAAAAGGTACAGAGAAGGGCGATGAAAATGATAAAGGGGATGGGATGACTTCTCTATGAGGAAAGGCTAAAGCACGTAGGGCTTGGAGAAGAGAAGAGAAGAGGGGAGATATGATACAGGTCTATAAATTATTGAGTGGAGTGGAATGGGAAGATATGAATCACTTGTTTACTCTTTCCAGAAATACTAGGACTAGGAGGTACGCAATTAAGCTTCTATGTAGTAAATTTAAAACAAACTGGAGAAAATATTTTTTCATTCAACACGCAATTAAATTCTGGAATTCGTTGCCAGAGAACGTGATAAAAGCAGTTAGCTTAGCAGGGTATAAAAAAAGTTTGGATAATTTCCTGAAAGAAAAGTCTATAAGCCATTATTAAGATGGACTTGGGAAAATTCACTACTTATTTCTAGGATAAGCAGCATAAAATCTGTTTTACTGTTCTGGGATCTCAACAAATACTTGTCACCTGGATTGGCCACTGTTGGAAACAGGACACTGGCCTTGATGGATCTTCGATCTGTCCAAGTGTGGCACTACTTATGTTCTTATGTATAAATCACAATGTGCTGATGTTCTGCTGGCCTCAAACTGGAAAGCTGATTGGAGGAGAGGCTGGTACTGTGCTTTTGAGATACTCAGTGCCTTGGCATGTTTGATTTAGAAAGCCTAAAGCGTTTGCACAGAGTCTGAGGCTAAGACTTCCAATTCTACACAAGGATCTGAACTGGTCCTCAGGACCTTATAAAAAGGTCTGTGACAGTACCACGTTGCTTTTAACAATTCAAGAGCTGTTAAGCCATACCAGAAAACCCAATGAGAGACCCATGAAGTCTTGTTATTGAGTATTTGGAGATACTTACCTTGGAGCAGATCTGTGCGAGCAAAGTGAACTGAACTTTTCTATGTCTGCTTGGAACTAAAACACTAGTTATGTAAAGTCTATTTATCTAATCAAACTTGTGTTTATGTTCAAATCAGCTATATGTAGGCCAGAACGTTATGATTATGTTAGGTTGTACCCTTAAGAGACTGTTGGGCTCATTTTCGAATGAGAAGGGTGCCCATCTTTTGACACAAATCGGGAGATAGGCGTCCTTCTCCCAGGGTCGCCCAAATCGGCATAATCGAAAGCCGATTTTGGGAGCCCTCAACTGCTTTCCGTCGCATGGATGACCAAAGTTCCCGGGGGCATGTCGGAAGCATAGTGAAGGCGGGACTGAGGCGTGCTTAACACATGGGCGTCCTCTGCCGATAAAGGAAAAAAGAGGGGCATCCCTGACGAGTACTTGGCCGACTTTACTTGGTCCATTTTTTCCTGCGACCAAGCCTCAAAAAGGTGCCCAAACTGACCAGATGACCACCAGAGGGAATCGGGGATGACCTCCCCTTACTCCCCCAGTGGTCACCAACCCCCTCCCACCCTAAAAAAAAACAACAAAAAAAAAAAACTTTAAAAATATTTTTTGCCAGCCTCTATGCCAGCCTCAAATGTCATACCCAGCTCCCTGACAGCAGTATGCAGGTACCTGGAGCAATTTTAGTGGGTGCAGTGCACTTCAGGCAGGGGGACCCAGGCCCATCCCCCCCTACCTGTTACACTTGTGGTGGTAAATGTGAGCCCTTCAAAACCCACCAGAAACCCACTGTACCCACATGTAGGTGCCCCCTTCACCTCTTAGGGCTATGATAGTGTTGTACAGTTGTGGGGAGTGGGTTTGGGGGGGGCTCAGCACCCAAGGTAATGGAGCTATGCACCAGGGAGCAATTTGTGAAGTCCACTGCAGTGCCCCCTAGGGTGCCCGGTTGGTGTTCTGGCATATCAGGGGGACCAGTGCACTACGAATGCTGGCTCCTCCCACGACCAAAGGACTTGGATTTGGTCGTTTCTGAGATGGGCGCCCTCGGTTTCCATTATCGCTGAAAACCGGGGATGCCCATCTCTAAGGACGACCATCTCTAAGGTGGAGATTTGGGCGTCCCCGACCGTATTATCAAAATGAAAGATGGCCGCCCATCTTGTTTCGATAATACGGGTTTCCCCGCCCCTTTGCCGGGACGTCCTGCGAGGACATCCTCAGGAAAACTTGGGCGCCCTGTTCGATTATGCCCCTCCACGGCATACATTAATTAAACTCAAAACCTACTAGTTCAACAGTTAACTTCTTGTAGTACTGCCTTCCAAAACCTGGATATAACAGCAAGAGAACCCTTGTGGAAAAATTAGCTAGATGCATTCTGACCGTAAAGATGACAGCATTAGTCATTAGAGTACACTAATTCAATACTTTTGTCTGTGTTGAAAAATTTTTGACCAGGTCCAACTGTTGCACCAGGTGCACTAGGCACATGACAAGGGCACAATTGTAGGGGCCAGCATTCACAGGCACTGACTTGTGTACTGCATTGTGCACTGCAACAGAGGAGGAAGAGCCAGAAATGCAGAGAGAACTACTTTATCAGTGAGTGCCTCCCACAGCACTCACAATCTTTCCTGATTGCTGCTTGCTTCTTCATCCCATCCTGATTATCTGTTCCCGTGGCAGCAGCCAACCTGACTTGGACCAGACATACTCTGCAGGTAGACCCTCCTTTGTTCAAGTTTATCTCAGGCAGGCAGAGATAGCCAGACCAGCCCCAACCAGAAGCACAGTCTCTTTAGCTAGCAGCATCACCCTCTTCAAATTTGCATCACATGAGAAGGGCAATTCTATACTTGTGCTTGTGTAGTTATGCATGCCATATGCACACACCTAATTTTAGGCATGTTAATGCTGTCTTACGCTAATACTCCATAATCGCGTTCTGGTATACAAATGCCATTATTCAATTGGAACTCACTGCATGTTATCAGCGTATCTAACTGTGGTAAAAAGTGGCCTGCGGTAGTGTGAGTGCTGGACCATTTTTTTTACTGCAGCTGGGAAAAGGGCTACTTTTTAATGGGCCGGTAAATGAGGCTGTGTTAATATTAAAACTAGAATAATTCATCTCAACTGCCCACAAGAATTCGAAGCCCAACATGAGTGAGGGTGATCAATCAGGCAAGGTTTTCGAGTGTGCAATTTTTTTATTTTGCAGATGGACCACACTAAGCCAAAAGTATGATTAAAGTTTCTAGACTGAAACAAATCATGAGGTAAAATATTTCAAACATGCAGAGTGTGCAATTCAATGGTTATTGTATTTTCAGAATAAGCTTTCTCCTACTGGATCCATTTAGGTCGGATGTTATTAAGGTATGGTAAAAGTCGATAAGCCTCCCATCAATTGAATACCATCTCAACCCCCCCCCCCCCCCCCAAGGCATCAAGGCTCCCCCTATAACATTTCAAAGGCCCCCCTGGGCCTACCATTTCAGTTCCCTGGTGTCTACTTCGGTTTGGAAGCAGTGATCCCCAGTCGCTCCTGCCCTTGCTGGCACCGGGTTCAAAATGGTACTAGTGACTGTTAGTGGTAGTCTCATGGTATTACCACTAGGGGTCAAGACATATAAGGCAAAACGGGCCCTTATATGGTAAATTAAGACTCCTAGAACTCCTAGGGGTCATGTGATGCTCTTCAGCTGTGTGGACGTTCTCATGACCATCTTTAGGGTGCCCCTTCTAATATCTACAAAGATCAGCTTAGATAGTATGTGACAAGGTGGGATCTCTGTCACTAGCAACAGCCTTACCTCCCTGCCCTACCTCGGTTGATTTTGAGGTGCTGCTATTAAGGTATGTTCGCAGGCCGTCCCAAGGCACAAGGGAGAAGGCCCAGGCACTAGCAACTAAGATGGCCGATGCCCAGGCGAGATCAATATTTACCCTACACAATGCGGCTGTAAAAAAGCTAACTAAAATCCTGCTGTTATGGAGGACAAACTGACTAAATTATACACAACGAATGAAGAAACTAAGGAAGGTTTTGAGATATACTCCAACCAAATCCAACACGCTGAAGATCGAATTGCTCAATAGGAGGACAGAGCTGATAATTTTGAAGAGCGAATCCACAGCCTAGAAACTGCACAAAAGGATATGCTTAGCCTTGACTGGCTGGAGGATTTTGAGAACTGGAGCCGGCGTAATAACCATGTTGTTGCAATCACATCAAAAAGCTTCAAAGCAATATAGAAACAGAGGAATCAGAGACTATTTCCCCAGACAATCATTCTGTCTTGTAGTACAGATGCTCATATTATTGTCCCAACTAAACTACTGTAATGCAGCATATGTAGGCTGCAAAGAAAACCTACTATAATCGTTGCAGACCATCCAAAACAGAGCAGTAAGATTGATATTCAAAATGTTGAAATATGATAGAGCAACCCCACTACTCATAATACTACACTGGCTCCTGATCAAGGCCAGACTATTTTTCAAAACTAGCACAATCATCTTCAAAATACTATTTGGCATGTCACCGGACTATATGCTAGACATGATCAAACTATCACGAAGAAATGCAAACCAAGGAACCAGAGGTTACCTACTACTTTAACCACCCAACTGCAAAAACATACTATACAAGTCCACCTACATGGCGGGATTTAGCTACCTGGGCTCAAAACGGTGGAACTCAATTCCTATAGTCATAAGAAGCGTCACAAACTACCTCCAGTTCAGAAAAGACCTAAAGACCTACCTCTTCAGGAATTCTATGAGTAAAATATGCACTAATCATTCTGGAAAAACAATACACAATATAACCTCTAACTGTAATGCATCTTTTAATTTAAGAAATTAACTAAGACATGCTGAGGGGCATTTTTGATCGTGGACGCCCATCTCCAAGGACGGCGACGCAAAGGGGTGGGGCCGACCATATTTTCAAAACGAGATGGCCAGCTATCTTTTGTTTCGATAATACGGTTGGAGCTGCCCAAATGTCAGAGATGGCCGGGTTTGAGATGGCCGGCCTCGGCTTTTGCCCATAATGGAAACCGAGGCTGGCCATCTCAAACCCGGCCAAATCCAAGGCATTTGGTCGTGGGAGTGGCCTGCATTTGTAGTGCACTGGTCCCCCTGACATGCCAGGACACCAACCGGGCACTCTAGGGGGCACGTCTAAATATTAAAAAATATATATATATATCCTAGGTGCATAGCTCCCTTACCTTGGGTTCTGAGCCTCCCCAAATCCCCCCCCCCCAAAACCCACTCCCCACAACTCTACACCATTACCATAGCCCTTATGGGTGAAGGGGGGTTGGAGGGCTCCCATTTACCACCACAAATGTAACAGGTAGGGAGAGATGAGCCTGGGCCTGCCTGAAGTCCACTGCACCCACTAAAACTGCTCCAGGGACCTGTATACTGCTGCGATGGACCTGAGTATGGCATAGAGGCTGGCAAAAAAAAGTTTTTAAAGTTGTTTTCTTGAGGGTGGGAGGGGGTTAGTGACCACTGGGGGAGTCAGGGGAGGTGATCCCTGATTCCCACCGGTGGTCATCTGGTCAGTTCGGGCACTTTTTTGGAACTTGGACCTGAAAAAAAAAGGGACCAAATAAAGTGGACCAAATTCTCGCCAGGAACGTCCTTCTTTTTTCCATTATCGGCCGAGGGCACCCATCTCTTAAGCACGCCCCGGCATGCCCCTGTCCCACCTTCACTACCCTTCTGACATGCCCCCGGGAACTTTGGCCGGCTCTGCGACGCACTGCAGTTGGGGGCGCCCAAAATTGGCTTTCGATTATACCGATTTGGACACCCTCATGAGATGGCCGGCCATCTCCCGATTTGTGTCGGAAGATGACCGGCGATCTCCTTCGAAAATAAGCTGGATCTTCTCAAGAAACCCAATGACTATTCCATATGCAGTAATAGTTATCTTTGCTAAAGCAAACCAATTCCAAAACTGCATAGAGCAATGCAATATCAGAAACTTAAACTCACTCTAATTGCTCCAAATCAACAGGATATAGATGAGACAATGAACTGCTATATTATCATTTAATAATATATAGCCTCATACGTCCAGGGTACCTTTATGTAAATTAGGACACCACTGACTGACATTCATCATCGGCTACCACCACCTACCTTACACTGCAGAGAAAAACTCTCCTATTTACATCTAATCATGAGAGAAAAATCTGCAGTGCTTAGGCATATGGGAAAATCAATTTAATAAACCTCCAGTTCAAATGCTCATTAAATCCTAAATATGACTCCAAAAAAACTATATAAAGGGTCTAAAAAAGAAGAAAAAATGTAATCAATAATGAAATATACAAAAACAACAGCCAGGTTAAACAGTTCTATGTGTACACTTAGCTTTGCCTTATTTCCAAAAAGCTCAATCGCTGTTTAATTCTCTTTTAATATCCATGGCTGTGACTTCTTAAAGTCCACGTTTTACTCCCACTCCACAGCCATGGATATTAAAAGAGAATTAAACAGCGATTGAGCTTTTTGGAAATAAGGCAAAGCTAAGTGTACACATAGAACTGTTTAACCTGGCTGTTGTTTTTGTATATTTCATTATTGATTACATTTTTTCTTCTTTTTTAGACCCTTTATATAGTTTTTTTGGGGTCATATTTAGGATTTAATGAGCATTTGAACTGGAGGTTTATTAAATTGATTTTCCCATATGCCTAAGCACTGCAGATTTTTCTCTCATGATTAGATGTAAATAGGAGAGTTTTTCTCTGCAGTGTAAGGTAGGTGGTGGTAGCCGATGATGAATGTCAGTCAGTGGTGTCCTAATTTACATAAAGGTACCCTGGACGTATGAGGCTATATATTATTAAATGATAATATAGCAGTTCATTGTCTCATCTATATCCTGTTGATTTGGAGCAATTAGAGTGAGTTTAAGTTTGTAATAGTTATCTTGCCAACCACTGTAAAACACAGCATCGTAGAACCTTGAAAATGTAATTGAATCAATGTAATCTCTAACAACTGTTAAACATAAACCACATTAACCAAAACTCATTTTCGGATAATTGTGGGATACAAGTAAGAATAAATAAAATAATAAATAAATGAAACTTGTCCCCCCACAGTAGTACTTTAAGAACACAGCTAGGGGTCACCGATGTCATTTTTAACCCAGTGCTGGCAAGGGCAGGAGGGTCTGGGGATCATTCCTCCCTGACCCCAGTAGACACCAGGGAACTGACATGTAGGCCCAGGAGGGAGTCTTTGAGGCTGGAGGGGGCCTTTGATGTCAGGGAAGACTTCTGGGTGAGTGGTTATTGAACTGGGGAGGGGGTTTGGAAAGGTTGGAGATCTGGATTTAAGGGGTCTTTCAGGTGGGTGGGGGTCTTCAGTTTGTAGCATCTTTGGGAGGGTGAGATTGTGATTGGGATGGTTCACGACAGGTATAACTCATAGTTACTTCTGGCAGTCCATTTCAGATGTGCCTGGGAGCACTGGGACATGACTGATGTCCAATGCACCCAGGATGGTAAAATAACCCCAGTTTCTGGCTAAGATTATTTTTCCTGTGATAATACAGCTTGCTATGTTTACCACAAGCTGTGCTTGTGAATTTACATACTAATGAGCTGCTTTACATACATTTGCGTGATTTGCATTTCATTAGTGTGTAACGTGCAGTAACTTAATATACCATGTGCTATGGTACTAAAACTTGTGTTAGTGCCCTTGCGTTAAGGAGCAAAAATGTGTATTGCGACTGCAACACAGCTTGATAACTACCCCCCTTACTGTTTCTTTTCTATCAAAGTACATCTTATATTGGTAGGTTACAAAACTGGATCCATACCTCCTTCTGTTTCATCTGTGATAAGGACACTGATTTGCTCTGTTTGGGGTTCTGATGAAATGCTCTCCATGTGTTTGTTAATAAACTGAAGACGTGCCTGCATAGCCTAGAAAATAGATAAATACTGTATAGTGAAAATGGCACTACAAGGTTCTATGACTAGAAACTATAACTTATAGACAACATTAGCTTAAAGAAAACACAGTGCAGTAAATATATATATATATATATATATATATATATATATATATATAATACACACACACACACACACATATATATATATATATATATAGTGTTAGTATCAATCATAATACAAACAGCTCAAAATAAAATTATCGTTGATGGAGATTTTGGGATTTTGGAAAAGTATTGAAGTTATATCCTGTTATGTTTTGCGAATTGGAACAGTACTAAGTGACGTACTTTCTGGCGCCTTGGCTTGTGTATAAGTATCTACTGATTTCACATTGCATAAAATTATCGTGATTTCAATCTGATCGTGCTAATGGACGTGCACATATCTGTCAGCATGGTGTCCCGATGCAAGAAATCACATGGGAGACTATGCACCGGATACCATGCTGACATATATGCGCATGTCCATTAGCATGATGACATCATTAACTTGCCTACACAATTTAAATTTAATTGGTGCTCAGGCAGTTCAGTTTAGTGCTCCTAGTAGCAGTACTCTGTATTCTGACCAGTACGGTTCCTACTCTGTTAAGATACGTTTTGTTGTAAGTAACATTCCCTCTTTATTTCCTATATTATTCATGGTTTAGTTTTACTATTCGATTAGTTCACTCTCCTTTCTCCTTTGCTTTATTGTGTAGCTACTTTGACAGTCTTCTTTCCACACATATAATCAACTCCTGAAGGCTGACGACTACTTACAGTTTTCTACCCCAGGGAAACTGTTATGCTCAGGCTATTCCTCTTACCTCAGGACTGTAGCCTTCTCTGTTTTTCTCTCTCTCTCTGTATCATTTGTTGGTCCTGGAGGCATCCCAGCCAGCCAGGTTTTCAGGATATCCACAATGAATATTCATAAGAGAGATTTGCATACACTGTCTCTTTGGTATGCAAATCACTCTCATGAATATTCATTGTGGATATCACGAAAACCTGACTGGCTGGAATGCCTCCAGGACCAGGTTTGGGAACCACTGCCCTAGAGGATTCTTGACTTGGGTCTCTCTCATACTCCCTTGGAGACTTCTTGCCTCTAGCTCAGAGTATTTAACTATCTCCCTTGCCTGAGCCCTGCCCCTCTGACTCAGCAGATGTAACTCACCCACCCTAAGGTAGCTCACACACAGTCTCAGTGAGGGAGTGATCCTTTGGGAACCTGGCTATGCACCATCCATTTCCCTCATAGCATGTAACTTACAGAATACTGTAAGTTATGCACCCCCTGTCACACTAGACACACTGATTTACACCAGATCTATGGCAGATGGGTGAGCACCTACAGTTTAGGCACATTGATAGCTGGTTATGCTAGTATTCTATAATAATAGAACCTAGGCCCCTAGGTTCCTTTATAAAAGCGGCTTCTACCATGGACCCTCCAGGCATTTAATTGGAAGCACCCAGTTATAGAATTGCTCCCATACTGACTACCACTAATCTATGTGTAAAGAAACCACCCCAGTCAGTATAAGCCATCCGGTTGAACAACTATTATAAATTATAGAATCGCCATCTAGTTCTTCTGTATAGGAGTGAATTCTAGATTCTGAGTAGGATTGGACAGAATCTCAAAACCTGCACCTCCAGTTATGAAACATACTCCATATTCCTCAACAATAGAGCTAGGATATTTCCCTTTATAACTTGTCTTACAAAAAAAAAAAATTTCAAAGTGCGGTGTCACCTTGAGAACAGTAACACTCCCCCCTTTCATTGCTAGACACAATGTAAAACAACATAAAATCCAGCAGAAAGAATTCCACAGTAAACAAAGATACCAGCCTTAACTTCCCAAACTCAACTGCTAGGGATGTGCATTGGAAAATTTTGGGACAAACAAGTTTTCTCTTTAACAGTGGGTTTTCCATCCACTCCCAATGAAACCTGCTTAAAACTTAGTGGCAGGCATTTATAACAAAGGAAGGAACACTGCAAGCCATTAAGAGTGGCATAAAGACCTAGCTATACCAAAAGAGGGGCAAAGGGCACTAACAGTGCTATGAAGTTTCTAAGCTGTCACAAGAAGGGCAAATTAGCACAGAGAGTAGAATGAACACTAGAAGGGGCAAAGGAGTACTAAATTGGCAAGGCACCTGAAGAGGCATAAAATAGCACTGACATTGCAGGAACATGCCAAGGCACTGTGAGAGGTGTGAAGCTGCAAAAACACTGGCCAGATGACCACAATTATCTACCGCAGTAGTAACACAAGCTGGAAAACACTCGAAGAGAATCAAAACAGCCTTGTGATGGGCTGGAAGGCCCTAAAACACTAGACACGAAGCACCTCAAAGAAAAGCTAGGCATTTATCCTTATGCACTTTTAAAGGATTAAGAAAAACAAAATTCTGTGAGTGAGGCAAAGCAGCACCAACAGTGGTAAGAACAACCAGAGCAGTACGAAAAGGTTAAAGTGGTTATAACAGTGGAATTAAGACTCAAAGTACCAAGAAAGCTGTAAAATAGTCAAAAGAGGAAGACTGCATCAACTTACTAAGACACTGACTATAGAGCAGCATGAACCATGCAAGCTAGCAAAAGAGGGGCAAAGAGCACTAGAATGAGCACCACAAGACACCGATAGAGGGGCAAACACAGTGCCAACAGAGGACAAAGCAGCATCAACAGTAATTGGAGATCCCCTGGCATTGAGGGGAAAACCAATGCAAAGAAATGAAACACCCCAATGTTTCAAACATGACTAACTGTAGAAGGAAATTACTGGGAAAAGCAAGATAGACTGAAAGGTCCTAAAACATCTACAGAAAACCTACAGAGCAGCAAGACAGGCTGGAAGACCTCAAAACACTTAAGCAGGGGGCAGAGGGATAAGCAGGATTGGATTTTTGTAGGGAAACTGAGCCCATTTGAGGTGCATTAAGGATCATCTGATTCACTGTCTAGAGAGGTGTGTCCTAGAGAAATCGATGGCAAGAGTCTACTTTATTTTGCACTTCCAGAAAGATAAGAAAAAAGGATTCAGTGCCTTTACTTTGAAAGTAAGATCAAATACAGTCTAAAGGTTCATTTGTACTGTTCATCCATTACAAAAGCTACTATCGAAAAGACTTCCTGGGAAAATAGGATTGGAAGATCTAAAATCTAAACAGATGATAGCATGAAGATCCCAGCCCATAAGCACTAGTACAAGGAGAAAATGTTATATAAATATTGATATGATGATCCTAAATTGATGGCAGAGGAGTAAATTGGCTCCAACTTCTGCTAGAAGACAATGAGGATGAAATATTTGGGCACTGGTGTTCAGTAGGAGGGGATTATTCCCCAAAGATTTCAACTGTGGGATTCAGTGGGTAGGTCACTATTACAAGTGGCATCATCAGCCAAGGTCTCCTGCTGTTAAATTGGTTACACAAAATTTGTTCACCTAGGAAGAAATTTTATGTATTGGAGGCTAGAAGGTACAGCAATCATTTCTTCTCTGTATTGTGGAAGGAAGAAGAACCCAAGGCAATGCAGAAGGTGTAAAGTGAAAAATCGATGGCATAGTTGGGTCATGTGTAAGTAATGTTAGAAAGAGTCAGCAATGTAAGAGAATGGTGAAGGTGGCAGCAGAAATTTTATTCCTAACATTTTCCGGTAACATTGACATGAGAGAGTCAGGCATCATAAAGCAAGCTGTTCAAGTAAAAGCAAAGCATACAAGTTTGATTCTTTAGCTACAACCATTGTCGTTAATGCTCTGTCCATGACACCATTTCAATCCATTTTTTACTTCTTCTGCAACAGCAAGAGGATTATTAGTCAAAGTGGATTGAATACCTTCAGCTTGCATATGTCAATGAAGCATTCTGTCTGCATCCTTGGGTAAAGGAAGCACATTTTCTAAAGTTGTATCCCATTGCCCATCTTGACACTGTTATACTTACATAGGCATGGCAGGTTCTTATGGTAATCCTTTTATTTTCATTAACCTTTTAAGTAGGGACAATGGAAGGGTATTAGTCACCCTAAGTGAACTTTCAGCTTTGTGGACCCTTCAATTTCCTCCTAGGTCTCTAGATTTCCATCTGAGAATTTGATAAATAGAACAAGTACAATCACCCTAATAGCACTCTCCCATAATGAACAGCTGATTATCGGGTAGTCACATTTAGAATGGCACAAAGACGCCAAAGTACCAAAAGTAGTGCAGAGTGGCATGACTAACCCAAGACACTGGTACTAAAGAAGGAAAACAGTTTTCTTTTCGTTCTTGTATAGTTTTATTTTTTTTTTCAATAAGGCAGCTGATCACACTAGACAGCAGCAGCAGCAGCAGCAGCAGCAGCAAGAATGGCATTAGCAACAACATAGGAGGGCAATGATCAAGAGAGCAGGCTGGGCAGCTCCACATCAGGCACTGATACAGTAGCAGCAACTAGAGTGGCACTAGCAACAACGCAAGATGGCACTGAGTGAAAAGTGCAGACCCAGTAGCAACAGAACAGACAGTAACACAACAGGATAAAAGAGTAAGAAAAGAGGAGGTCTTTCTTTCTTTGTCTGTTTTTGGTATGTGAGTCTAACAGAGCGCATTGAAAAATGAGACCAGACAGCTACAATTAGAGCGCCAACTGGGAAAATCACAGCAAGAGAATGGGGCAAAGAGTGTAGGCAATGCTTGCATTATTTAGAGGAGCTCAGACTCGGTCATGTCCCAATTATACTGACATTGAAGGAAACCAAGCCAGGGAGAAGTTTGTTTTTATGAATACCAAATTTTCTACCAGGTTTAGTGCTAGCTGTGAATGATGACTCAGGATATCTCCTGCCATTGAGGAATATCTGTTCATTGGGCATGCTGGTGAGTGGGCAGGAAAGAAGATTCTGGACAACTTTGGCCAGGCCTGGCCAGAGTGGGGCTTGTACACCCAGGGCCAATATTTAGACCACGGGGAGGTAGCTGGGCTGCCTCCCGCAGTCGGTGTAGAGCCTGGATATTCAATGCCATGCCATTTCTGGTGACTGGAATTAACTATCTGGGTATTTTTTGGCCAGTTTAAATTTAACCGACCAAGCCGATATTCAGTGCTGGCTGGTTGAGTTTAAACCAGCCAATTATATTTCGGTGGCTTAATTTGGCCACCAAACTTATCCAGCGATGTGCTGAATATCAGCAGATAGCTGGTTATATCGCGTGATATAACTGGCTGTTAAGCGCTAACCGGCAATATTCAGCGGGAGGTAACTATCTCTTGCTGAATATTGTCAGATAGCTGGTTAAGTGCCATTTAACTGACCAGCAGCCATTCCTGGCCAGTTAAATGGTTTTAAAAATCAGGCAGCCAGTGTGCCAAAGGGGATAATTCTATAAATAAGGCGCTAATATTTATGTGTCAAATATATGTGTAAATTATTTAAATACTGGTGTATACAGGAGAGTCACGTGGTATGATGCAGGAGTGAAGTCGCGTTGGAACGGAGCTCCTGCGATTCCCCCATCATCTAACGCTATTATCAGCCTCAAAGGGGAAAAACGAACTTTTGTATCGCCAGCCTAACAACTTGGAGACCGGGTGGGAATCTGCCCGCTAGCCTCGAGCAAGAAGAATGGCGGCGAAAATGCTTAGAAAAGAGAAAGAGAAAGGCAAGACTGCAGAATCCAAGATGGCGCCCGGACAGCAATCTCCGAATTAGAGTGTTTGCTCGGTATGGACGGCAGAAATCACCGCGGAGGTGACAGCTGCGGTAGAGGCGGCCCTCGATAAAAAATTGCAAGCGTTGTTTGATCGCGCAGAATCCGCCCACGAACGGCTTGACGGGTTCCACCTCGACCTGGACCACATGCAACAGCGGATCAGTGACCTGGAAGACCGAGCAGTGGCATCTGAACAACCTGTGGAGGCCCTACAGAAGAAAATCGTGGAGCTAGAAAATAAACTAGACGACCTAGAGAACAGGTCTCATCGTAATAATTTACGACTAATTGGGCTCCCGGAACAGATCAAGGACTCGGAGTTGGGGAGTTTTCTCGAAACCTGGCTTCAGAGCACATTAAAACTGAATAACCTACCGGGCCCGCTGCGCATCGAGAGAGCACATCGGCTGGGGCCAAGGCACCAAGGCGCGGCGAGACCGCGGGCGGTGATAATGAAGATTCTTCACTATGGCCACAAACAGGCGATATTGCAGGCTGTGAGGGCCGGAGGAGAGCTTTGTCATGAAGGCCAACGGATCCTTTGCTTCCAGGACTATTCAGCACGTGTGGCCGCGGCACAAAAGGGGTTTGCGCCCGTTTGCGCGGCCTTACATGAGAAGAGAATCAGGTTTGCACTGATTTATCCTGCCAAACTGAAGGTTCAGTACGAGGGAGGAGAGAAACTCTTTGAAGAGGTGTCTGCAGCTAAAGACTTCCTTAAGAGCATTGCACAGGAATCTGCAACCGGATGTCGAAAAGATGGCATTTAACAGAAGAAAGTCTTTGTCTGGATAAGTGAGTTGATAGAGATTTTGAGACTTGCGCTGAATGGAGAAACGTGGGACTGGAAGACTGCTAAGTATGATTAGTGACTAAATCTCCATATCTAAACCTTTGTTCCAAGGGAGTAATTGGACGGGGGATACAAGGTAAAGACCCGGTCTCAATAAATGGAGACAGGCATAAGTTCCACATGATTGAGTATTCCCTATGGAGCAGATGGATAACTGAAATAGAGGGGGAAAGGACACTAATACGTGATGAGTTCCCTGTTGGAACTCAAGGGATTAAAGATTGGAGGGGGCAGGAGGAAATTCTTGGGGGGGAGGGGAGAAGGTCTGCTCGAACATGGCTTGTAAAGGGGGTAAGAGAAGACAACTAGGAAGTGCCGAGAGTAAACAAAGAAGCAGAGGGAGGTGTAGGCTTTGACGCCTCTCTCCTTACTATATGTTTAACAACGTATGTGAGCCAACTTGGACAGGATATGGTTAAGCTCATATCTTGGAATGTGGGGGGTATTTCCTCTCCAATCAAAAGAAGTAAGATTTTACAGACTTTAAATAGACAAAAGGCACATATAGCAATGCTACAGGAGACACACTTAACAGCAATAGAACATAAGAAGTTATGTAAATGGTGGGTGGGAGACTATGTGGAAAGCCCATCACCAAATAGAAAGGCGGGAGTTATCTTATTCCGCAAAGGGCTTCATATCACTAAAAAACAGGTAATTGCGGATCCGCTTGGAAGATATGTTTTCTTAGAAGCCCTTGTGAATAATCACCCTTTCTTACTAATTAATGTATATGCACCGAACCAATATGTCAAGAGGTTCTATCAGACCCTGGTGAGACATGTGCACTCCTTTCACCAGATGCCTATAATTATGGGGGGGGGGGGGGGGGGGGGCCCTTTAATTCAGTCTATGACCCATTATTGGATAGTACTGGAGCCTCCAGAGTAGGGCCTGTGAATTTGACAAAGGGAGTCCCACGGCTGTGCTCTATGTTAGATCTAGTAGACGCATGGCACCTGTACCACCCGGGAGAGAGGGATTATACTCACTTATCTAGGGCGCATGACACACTATCCCGAATTGACTATATCCTGGTTTCGGCAAATAGGACTCCTTGGTTACAACAGGCAGAGATAGGGCCGACACAGGTATCAGACCACGCTTTTGTGTGGATTACAATTGGGTGTGGAGGGGATGGAACCTAGAGGGCTAGGTGGCGATTTCCCAAAGAACTGTATTACGACCCACAATTTGCCTCCTATATACAATCTCAATGGAAAGAATACTCAGAGTTTAATGAGAATAGCTATCATGTAGACCCGATACTATTTTGGGAAGCGGCCAAGGCCGTGCTGAGAGGAGCCATAATTTCATATCATTCCTATAAGAAAAGATCCAGAGAGGCAGAGATAGTCAGGATGGGGAAGGTAGTGGGGCAGGCGCGCCAGAGATTTGGAACTAACCCAACGCCCTTAAATAAATTAAAGCTATTGGAGGCTCAGTCATCTTTGAACCAGTTAATACATGCCAAAGCCAAAAAAATCAAATTTTTATTATCGCTATCAGTTATACAAATATGCAAATAAGCAAGGGAAATTGTTGACACGACTGGTGAAGCAAGCGGGTGGCTCAAGGTATGTGTCACAAATCAGGGATACACAGGGGGGTATTCAGCATACTCTGGAGGGTGTGAATGAAGTATTCCGGCAGTTTTATGAGACTTTATATTCCCCTCCAGAGAATCATGGGCTTCAGAGTTTTATTTAGCAGGACAGTCACTTCCCCAGATCACAGCGACGCAACAAAGCAGCCTCAATAGATTAATATCAGAAGACGAGGTGAGCTGGGGTATACGTGCCAGCCCATTGCACAAATCACCAGGAGTGGATGGGCTCTCCTCTGAGTTTTATAAGCTTCTTAGCTCGGATATTGTACCTTGCCTGACAGAGGTTTTCAATAGATGTATAGAGATGGGGGGACTGCCAGAGTCTTTAAGGAAAGCACAAATCATAGTCTTGCTAAAACCAGGCCACGACCCACTTTTAGCCAGTTCATATAGACCTATTTCTTTGCTTTCTTTTGAAACAAAATTACTGGCAAAGATTCTGGCAAACAGACTGGCACGGATCCTGCCGGAGATAGTGGAGGAGTCTCAGGTGGGCTTCGTACAAGAAAGATCAGTAGCCTGCAATACGAGACAGATTTTGGGAGCATTGGAAAGCCTACATGAATCATCAACCCCAGCCTTAATAATTAGTTTTGATGCCGAAAAGGCATTTGACCGGGTTAATTGGGACTTTATGTTTGCTTCCCTGAGGGCATTTGGGATGGAAGGGTTTTTCCTACATGCCATAGAAACTCTGTACCAAGGACCTACTGCGGAGGTATGGGTAAATGGGCAGGCCTCGGAAACATTCAGAATTGCCAGGGGTACCCGACAGGGATGTCCCCTCTCGCCCCTTCTCTTTGTGTTGGTGCTTGACCCTCTTATTAGAGACATCCAGAGTATGGAGGAGGTGAGAGGGGTACAGATACAGCAAATTTCCTTTAAGATCTCGGCTTTTGCTGATGACCTCTTAACTATAATACAGGACCCCCAGGTGTCCTTGCCGTCCCTACTGGACATTTTTGCTGAATTTGGGGATTATTCTGGATTTCGTCTTAATCTAGACAAATCTGAGGTTATGACACTTCACATGAGAGAGGAACAATGGGAAAGTTTATGTTGTCCACTTAAAAGAGTGGGGGGGTACGTTTACATACCTAGGGATCCAGCTTTGCTAAAGACCCCAAGCAGCTATATAGTGCTAATGTAGAATACTTGCTAGAAGACACCAGAACATTGGGAAGATGGGCAGGACTACCAATATTATTGGTGGGCCGCATCTCCTTGTTTAATATGGTGCTTTTCCCTAAATGGCTATACTTTTTACAAACAATACCACTGTACCTCAAACACCAGGAAGTGAGATCTTTGCAAAAACTGCTCTCCAAATTTTTGTGGGCTGGGAAAAGACCTCAGATACGGTTTTCACAATTGGTGGGGCCTTGGAGAAGTGGGGGGATGGGAGTGCCGGACATTAAACGCTATAACATAGCATGTTTATTGCGCCATTTAGGGGACTGGTACCTGCAGAGGGAGGATTATACCCCGTTAGAGATAGAAAAAGCGAGGTGTAGCCCCTTAAACCTGATGTATGTCTTACATGGGGCACTGAAGGACCTGCCTACAAGGTTGCGGACTAGTGTTTTAGTGTGGCCCTTAAAAGCCATATGGAAGGACCTGGCTAGGCTGTGGTCCTTCGATCCTAGATGTAGCAAATTACTACCCCTCCAAGGGAACGAGGCGTTTCGCCCGGGAGATGAAAATCCTATACTGAGATCCTGGGGAGAGGGGGGAAATATACTTTTACACTATTGGTTGGAGCCCAGTGGTAGCCTTAAAACAATGGCCGAGTTACAGCTAGATGCAGCAGACTGGGGGGTATGTTTTGTGTATGAACAGCTTAGACACTATATAGCCTCACTCCCCCGAGCAGCACTTGGTGTTGATCTGACCACTAAGATGGGGGAACTATTCGAGATGGTATCAGAGGATCCTATTTCGATATCCATACTACATAAAAGGCTGCTACTGGCTCGACCACAGGGAGATCTCACACGAGTGGCAGCAAAGTGGACAGCAGACATACAAAGAAAGACTTGTTGAAGGGTTGGAGGGGAGTCTTGAAATGGACGCAAAACGCAAGCCTTCGAGAATGCCAGGTCAGAGTGATATATAGGGCATACACCTCTCAGTCTCGGATGTGTCAAATGGGGTATATAGAATCGGCCCAATGTAGACGCTGTGGAGCGCCAGATAATAACTTCTACCATGCTTTCTGGAAGTGCTCAGCTATAACAGCTTTTTGGACTAGGATAGTTAAGTTTTTAGAAAGGATAGGAGGGAAGACGGTTAAACAGTTGCCTATGTGTATTCTGTTGGGCTGTCACTCTCCAATGGAGGGGGGTACGAGATATCAGAATGTAATGGCCCATAAGGCTTTTTTGGTGGGCATGAAGTGCATACTTGTTAATTGGACACAAGAATTGAATCCCTCTTTTTGGCAATGGAGGAATCGCTTACATGACTTACTTATGATGGAGCTCCAGGACTCTCTGCTTAACCTTAAGACACAAAGCAACTTTTACCTTACCTGGGAAGGATATATTAACACATTGTCTCACAGGGCGAGGAGTCATATTATTAATAAACTTGGAGCATTGTCTAAGCTTCCCTCGGCGACTAATGGAAACTGAATGGGAATAGGGACTTTTCTTACTACCTTTTAGAAATTGGGAAAGAACAGTAGAGCAGACCTAGGAGGGGGGAGGGAGGGTTTAGGAGGGGGGTAGAAGCTCATTTGGAGGTACATTAGCCTTTTTTCCAGTCTGTTAAAGACATCTTCCGGGGAGGGGTAGGAGGGCCATCAGAACACAGGCCCCCTGGCTCTCTTACGGAGGGGAGTAAGACCCCACATTTTTGCTTGTTTTTAGTTCAATGCTTTTGATTGTGCAATGTAAAGCTGACACCTGAAAGTGGTTATACTTCGGGGGTTAATGCATTTGAATATATGTTGTCAATTGGTAGAAGGAAAGAGATGGGGGAAAGGAGTTGTTGATAAATTGTAGTTAATAGACCCTGTTGAATAAAATGTTAACTATTAGTAACATAAAAAGGGGGGGGGGGGGGGAATAAAGTTAAAAGATTAATGAAGATGAGTAATATCGCACAACTATTGTACTTAGTGTATGTTGGTTGATTGTACTGATACTTACATTATGTAAACACCATTTTTGTGCTTCATTAATAAAAACTGTTGAAACCTAAATACTGGTGTATACATGTGCATTTTTCACCAAACACATATAAACACCAAAATTCTGGCTACACACTATTCTATAAAAATGCACCTACCTGCTGTAATATGTAGTTGGAAGATGGGCATACACATGGGCAGCATTTTGGCAGAGTGCCTAGTTACAATGTGTAAATTATTGAATACCATAATTTATGCAGCTCTAAGGCTGATGTCAAGTGCTCATGCTTAAATTACAGGTGCATAGTTTACTTGCTATGCTAGTATTCTATAAAGGAAAGTAGGCACCTGTTATAGATCTGCCCTCAACAAATCTGTGCTGAAGACCTCAATGGGCATCCCAACGTTCCCCTTTTGCTCCATTTTCTCCACTTGAATCATCAGTTTCTCCTGTCAGCTTGTAGCTCTGAGGGGCAATACTGCCTTTCACCCCTCGGTCACACAGGGTGGCAAGGATATGAACATCTTCCTTGGTGATGGGTTTCAACCTATTTTCCACTTGCATACATATGCAATCCAGAAACAATGCCTCTGTTTTCAGTTCCTCTCACTCCTGAAATGCCTTTAACCTTGCCTTCAGGTTATTCACTATTGGGATGACAAGACCAGGGTAGGCCCTATGATCTGCTGGTCTGAGTTATATACATCTAAGCAGTGGTGTGCTGGTAAATGTTTAACAGGCTCTCTCCCCGGTCCCCCTCTGCGCCCCACCCCCCAAATTGCAGAGCTGGCTATAGCCGGGGAGAGAGCCTGGGGGGGGGGGGGGGGCGGCAATGCATTCCTCCAGGAAAAAAAAATTAAATGATCCCAGGTTCC
This sequence comes from Microcaecilia unicolor, assembly GCF_901765095.1. Lineage (NCBI taxonomy): Eukaryota > Metazoa > Chordata > Amphibia > Gymnophiona > Siphonopidae > Microcaecilia > Microcaecilia unicolor. Next base: position 260,130,801 of record NC_044033.1, on the reverse strand, counting down.
AATCTAATTCATGTTTAATGTGCGATAAAATGCCATAAATAAGTAAATAAATGTAAACTTTTAATGTTGAGCACCTGATTCTCAAAGTGAACATATTCCAAACACTATAATGAAAATAAAATGATTATTTCTACCTTCGTTGTCTGGTGACTGTTTTTCTGATCATGCTGGCCCAGTATCCGATTCTGCTGCTATCTGTCCTCTTAACTCCGTTTCCAGGGCTTCCTTTCCATTTATTTCTTTCCTTTCCTCCTTTTTCATTTCTGGTCCTCAGCTTCTGCCTATTTTCTTCATCTATGTGCAGTTTTTCTCCTCTCTTCCTTTCCCCTCATCCCATCTCCTTCCTCACTCTTCCTTTCCCTCCATCCATGTCCAGCATTTCTTCTCTCTCCTCCTCTCCCCTGCCCTCCATCCACCCATGTCAGCGACCTTCTCTCCCCTGCCCTCCATCCACACATGTCCAGCGACCCCTCCCTCCCCCTGCCCTACATGCACCCATACCCAGTGACCCTCCTTTCCCCTGCCCTCCATCCACCTATGTCCAGCAGTGACCCTCCTCTCCCCTGCCCTGCATGCACCCATACCCAGCGACCCTTCTCTCCCCTAATTCATGTTTAATGTGCGATAAAATGCCATAAATAAGTAAATAAATGTAAACTTTTAATGTTGAGCACCTGATTCTCAAAGTGAACATATTCCAAACACTATAATGAAAATAAAATGATTATTTCTACCTTCGTTGTCTGGTGACTGTTTTTCTGATCATGCTGGCCCAGTATCCGATTCTGCTGCTATCTGTCCTCTTAACTCCGTTTCCAGGGCTTCCTTTCCATTTATTTCTTTCCTTTCCTCCTTTTTCATTTCTGGTCCTCAGCTTCTGCCTATTTTCTTCATCTATGTGCAGTTTTTCTCCTCTCTTCCTTTCCCCTCATCCCATCTCCTTCCTCACTCTTCCTTCCCCTCCATCCATGTCCAGCATTTCTTCTCTCTCCTCCTCTCCCCTGCCCTCCATCCACCCATGTCAGCGACCTTCTCTCCCCTGCCCTCCATCCACACATGTCCAGCGACCCCTCCCTCCCCCTGCCCTACATGCACCCATACCCAGTGACCCTCCTTTCCCCTGCCCTCCATCCACCTATGTCCAGCAGTGACCCTCCTCTCCCCTGCCCTGCATGCACCCATACCCAGCGACCCTTCTCTCCCCTCCATCCACCCATGCCCAGCGACTCCCTTCTCTCCCCTGCCGCCCCCTCCCGAGTTGTTCAGCAAATTCTCCTCCCTCCGGATCCGGTCCCTCACCGACTCCTTGTCCTTCTAATTCTTCGGGGCAGGCAGTCATGCCTGCCCGCTGCTGGTTCGCACTTCAAAATGGCCACCTCTCGCGAGGCCACCTCTGGAAGTCTCGGTGGCCATTTGTAAAGCACGAATCGGCAGTGGGGGAGAGTCAGCTGGCAGGCAAGACTGCCTGCCCCGAAGAATTAGAAGGACAAGGAGTCGGTGAGGGACTGGATCCGGAGGGAGGAAGGAGAGCCAGAGCCGGCTCGCGATTTTTAACAACCGGCTCGCAAGTCGGTAGAAAGTTTAACAATCGGCTCTTGCAAGCCGGTGCGAGCTGGCTCCAGCACACCACTGCATCTAAACCTGTACCTTGAGCCATAGAAGGTTAAGTGACTTGCTCAAAGTCACAAGGAGTTGCAGTGGGAATCAAACCCAGTTCCCCTGGTTCTCAGACCACTGCACTAGCCATCAGGCTACTTCACCACTTCATGGGCCCCAGTAGGCTACCATCTATCACTTGGGCGTGCTGCACAGCCCACCTGTACCCTCTTTTTATCAGCTGTAACACTTTCAATATCTGATGCCTTTGCTGGGAATCACACACATAAGAATTCATTTGAACAGGTATCTGCCAAAACCTGCTCCAGTAATGTCTCAGGAGTGAACACCATGTGTCTCCTTCTCTGCTCCGTTGGCTTTCTCCATGGACATGTAGGATGAGTCAGTCATGTGTAGGTGACATCATCCAATGGTGCAGTGGATATTAAGTTGTTCTCCTAGATCTCAAAGAGATCTTTTGAAAAGTTCTCTCTGAACATGCATGCACAGCCCTCCACCCTAGAAAGAAGCCACTTCCTGTCTCAGTCTGTTTAATCAACTGGAACCAATGGATGAATTTCCCTCCTGGTCTCTCATTCACCAGCTTCATCTCAAGACCACTGTAAACCTCAAATCAGGTATAAATGTGCCCAAACTGAAAGAAATGCATCAGTTCTGTGTAGGATTGCCAACTGTCCAGTTTTGAGCCAGTCTAGCTAGTTTTTCAAAGGTCAGGCCAGCTTGGTAGACCCCTAAAACCAGCAATACAAAAAAATGAGGTTTTAAAAAAAATCTGACATCACAGTTCCTCTCTTTCCCCTTCCCGGGTCCAGCCAGTGTTTCACTCCATCCCCTTCCCTACTTCCATGCTCCTGAGTCCAGTGTCTCTCCCTCTCCAGCCCCCAGATCCTCCAAACTTCCCTTGATTGTCGGCAGCAGCAGTGATTAAGGCAAACTGTTTGGATGGAATCAGAGCCTTCCTTCTGCTGCATCCCACCTCTTGTGAAGTAACTTCCTGCTTTCACACAGGTGGGAAGCAGCAGAAGAAAGGCCCTGATGCTGGCCAGAGCAGTCTACCTTAATTGCTGTCGCTGTCAGTGATTGAGGCAACTTTGGAGGATCTGGAGGGAGTGGGGGGGGGGGGGGGTGAGGGAGAGATGCTGAACTTGAGGGAGCAGGGAAGGAAGAGAAAGAGGTGAGATGGGGGGGTGCTAGGGGGAGATGGAGATGTGCTATACCTGGGAGGGGGAATAGAGGGAGATGGAGATATGCTGGACCTGTTGGGAATGAGGAGAAAGAGACCAGACTGGGGGATGGGAAGAGGAGGGAAGAAATGCCGGACCCTGGAAGGGGGACAAGAAGGAAGACTGGGTTGGGGGTGGAACAGAGGAGGAGAGATGCTAGAATCACAGACTCCATCCTGTTTATATCAAGAACATAATATTTGCCATACTGGGTCAGACCGATGATCCACCTGACCCAGTATCCTTTTTCCAACAGTGGCCAATCCAGGTCACAAGTACCTGGCATAAACCCAAATAGTAGCAGCATTCCATGTTGCTAATCCCAGGGCAAGCAGTGGCTTCCCCCCATGTCTACATCAATAACAGACTATGGACTTTCCCTCCAGGAACTTGTCCAAACCTTTTTAAAACAAGATATGCTAACTGCTGTTACTACAGCCTCTGGCAACGAGTTCAAGAACTTAACTATTCTTTGAGTGAAAAAATATTTCCTCCTATTTGCTTGTTTTAGAAGTACAGTGCAATCCACTTAAGTGCAAGGGTGTGGGACCAAAGAAATGCATGCAGTTAACCAGAGCATGCACTTAACCGTTGTGACCCAAAGAAGCTTGACATCTGATAAACATATGTACAGTACTGTTTATTATACGTACAGTATACAGTCTCCGTAACTGACATTAGGCTTACTTGAAGTAATCAGTTATAGTCCTCTGTAAATCTTGGGTCTGTGAGTTTCATAGACTACGCCTGCCAGATGGTACAAACTGTCATAGCACTGACATCCAGTGGCCTCCAGATAGGCCCGCACGGTGTTGAGACTCTCCAGTGCTCTTGCAAAAGTGACAGGAGGAGGTTGTTGAATTTCATCAGCATATGCCTCGCTGCTCATTTCATCATCTGTTCCATCGTCAGCCGTTGCTGCTGGCATGTAGGCACATATCTCGACATCAGTGCTATCTTCAGCTTTTCGTAGATCATAATCAACAGCTACGTAGTGATGGAACTCCTTTTCAGTAACACCAGATGGGGTGTCAATAAACTCTTCATCTGACGCGTTTGCAACAGCTGCATCTGTTTCGTCCCTCTCCACATCCTTAACAAAGCTTGCCCGCTTGTAGCAGTTCACAATGGTTGCCTGTGTAACATGATTCCAGGTTACTTTCTGCATATGTAGGGAATCCAACAGTGATAGATTATGAGCCAGTTCAACAGCACATTTATCCTTGCCAGTCTGGTCATCCATAACGCTCATCAGACGACATAGCACAAGAGCCCGATAATGTTGTTTGAAATTGGCTATTATGCCCTGATCCATAGGTTGGATCAGAGAGGTAGTGTTTGGTGGCAGGAAGACCACCTTGACTTCAGACAGCCTGACATCATCCCTGTGTGCAGCACAATTATCACAAAGCAGCAAAATCTGATGCTTTTGTGCCCACATTCTAGTGTCTAACTTCTTTAGCCACTGCTTCCAAATTTCCCCAGTCATCCATGAATTTGCATTAGCCTCGTATGACACAGGTAGTCGCTTAACTTTCTTGAAGCAATGGGGCTGTTTGCTCTTTCCAATGACGTGGGGTTCCAACTTCACTCCCATCCATATTGCAGCAAAGGAGGGTCGTCAGTCGGTCCTTCGACGTTTTACCTCCAGTAGTTTTGGCATGTTTGAATGCAAGTGTTCCATCAGGAATCGCTCACCAGTAGAGACCGTTTTTGTCAGCATTGAAAATGTCAAGAGGTGCAAACTCTTTCAAGATGGTAGGAAGAACTAAAACAACCCAATTTTCAGCACCAAAGTCATCAGCATCTTGTTTCTCACCATGCTGTTTCTTGAATTTTATGTTCCTCTCCTTCCATCTTTCCAACCATCCAACAGTGGCTTTGAATTCAGTTAGTCCAAGACTTTCAGCTAGCTGGTTAGCTTTCTCCATAAGCAGTGGACCACTGACAGGAAACTGTCTGTTCCTGACTCGAGAAAACCACTGAAGAGCATCTTCTATCTCCACAGCTTTTCCCGCCCGTTTTCGTTTCCGTTGTGGATTTGTATTGTTTTGCCAGTCTTCCAGAAGCTGATCTTTCTACTTCAAGACAAGTGAAATTTGACTGGGATTGACACCATATTCTTTAACAATAGATGCTTGACTTTGTTTTCTAATTTTTTAAGAACTTCTATTCGTTCAGCCAGTGTTAAAGTCTTACAGTTCCACCGTGACGATGACGACCCCAGTGTATGCTCTAACAACATTCTTTTGCTTATTCTGCCTGTGGCAGTTAAAGAGGCAGTAAATTTGAAATCTCGTTGGTTGTCACGTGCCAATCGGCTTCCATATTCCATGCACGCGCTTATGCGGAATCTTTCCTGCAGAGGAGCGGTCTTGAACCATGCAAATAAGCGAATCTTGCACTTATCAGTGGTGTGCTAAACCGAAGTTTGTCCCCATAGAAATTGATGGTGCCAAAAACGTGACTGAAGTACGGCATGCAGTAAAACAGAGCATGCGCTTATCCGACATGCACTTAAATGGAGTGTACTGTATTTCCATATAATTTCATTCAGTGTCCCCTGGTCTATGTAGTTTTTGAAAGAGTGAAAAGTCAATTCAATTTTACCCATTCTATACCACTCAGAATTTTGTAGACCTCAATCATATCCCCTTCTCAGCCATCTCTTTTCTTTGAACATTTTCTAATTCCGCTATATCTTTTTTGAGACATGGCAACCAGAATTAAACACAATTGACTTGAACTCAAGATGAGATTGGACCATGGAGCGACACAGAGGCATTATAGTATTCTTGGTCTTATTTACCATTCCTTTCCTAATAATTCCTAGCATCCTGTTTGCTTTTTTGGCCACCACCACACACTGGGCAGAACATTACAGCGTAGGGTGAGGACCCCCAAGGTGATCCATAGCATCAGGTAACTATGATTTGGATTATTCTTCCCAATGTGCATCACTTTGCATTTGTCCACATTAAAATTCATCTGCCAATTGGATGCCCAGTCTTCCAGTTTCCTAAGGTCTTCCTGCAATTTTTCATAGTCTGATTGTGTTTTGACAACTTTGAGTAGTTTTGTGCCAACTGATAATTTAATCACCTCACTTGACTTTCCAATTTCCAGTCCCAGTACAGATCCCCGTGACATGCCACTACTCACTCTCCTCCACTGAGAAAAATGGCCATTTAAACCTACCCTCTGTTTTCTGTCCAATATCCAATTCCTAATCCACAACAGAACATTGCCTCCTATCCTATGACTCTTTAATTTTCTCACAAGTCTCTCATGAGGAACTTTGTCAAAAGCTTTCTGAAAATCTAGTTACACTATCAAGCTTATAATCGAAAGTGATCGCCGGCCATCTTCCGACACAAATCGGGAGATGGCAGGTGATTTCTTAAAAGCGGCGAAATCGGTATAATCAAAAGCAGCATTTTTGACAGCATCGCCGCTTTCCCCGTCGCTTCGCCGGCGAAAGTTCAAGGGGGCATGTCGGTAGATTAGCAAAGGCGGGACATAGGCGGGCATGGGCGTGGCTACCAGATGGCCGGCTTTCGGCGATAATGGGAAAAAAAAAAGCCGTTAAGCAGTATGTCGCCGGCTTTACTTGGTCCTTTTATTTTCACGACCAAACCTCAAAAAGGTGCCCCAACTGACCAGATGACCACTGGAGGGAATGGGGTATGACCTCCCCATACTCTCCCAGTGGTCACCAATCCCCTTCCAAACTAATAAAATAAAACTAAAAACCTTTTTTGCCAGCCTGTATGCCAGCCTCAAATGCCGTACCCACCTCCATGACAGCAGAATGTGTTGTATCCTCCGACAGCCTTTCCCTGGTTGCGATGTGGCTCTCAGGTGAGTGTGACACCTTTTCTGTTAGGTGCCCTGCAGAGTCACATTAGCAATGCATTGTGGTGGGTGTAGGGTACTGGGCTCTACTCCCATGGTGCTTTTCCCCCCTGCTAACTGGGTCAGAGTGTGCCCTGTTTTGTTCCTGTTCCATGCGGTACTGGCCATTTTTGTAAGCCAGTTTTAGTTCCCTTTCCTGTGTTACCCACGTTAGAGAACGTAGTTCTTACCTTGAATGGTGCTGAAAGAGGGCATTGTACACCACTGTGCCAGCTCTGACCTACTGCTAATCTTAGTACCAGGGGACTCTTTGCCAGTGGGGCACAACCTCTGATCTGCAGTTAACTGTGAGTAAACGTGGTTATTTCAAGAAAGGACTTTTTCAGAGATATTAGTCTTCAGGTGTGAACTGGTGTGCCAAAGTTATACAGCAGCAATAAGTCCTAGAGGCTGTATGCAGGTCCCTGGAGCAATTTTAGTGGGTGCAATACATTTGTGGGTAGTAGGTTTTGGGGGGGGGGGGGGGTTGGGGGGGGGGGCTCAGCTCCCAAAGTAAGGGAGCTATGCACGTGGGAGCTTTTTTGAAGTCCACTGCAGTGACCCCTAGGGTGGCTGGTTGGTGTCCTGGCATGTCAGGGGGGGCCAGTGCACTAAAAATGCTGGCTCCTCCCACGGCCAAATGCCTTGAATTTGGCCGGGGTTTGAGATGGCCGACAACTTTCCATTATCGCTGAAAAACAAACCCGGCCATCTCAAACCCAGCGAACTCCATGGCATTTGACCGGGCTAAACCGTATTATCGAAAAAAAAGATGGCCGGCCATCTTTTGATAATACGGTTCCGGCCAGCTGTAGCGCCGCCGCCAACATAGATCGCCGGCGATCTATTTGGCCGGCGACGTTCAATTATGCCCCTCTATATCAACTGCCTCACCTTTATCCACATGTTTATTCATGCTTTCAAAGAAACAAAGCAAACTGGTGAGGCAAGACTTCCACTGGCTGAACCCATGCTGACTCTGTCCCATAAAACCATGTTGTGTTCCGAAATTTTCTTCTTTATATTAGTTTTCACTATTTTGCCCGGCACTTGCTTACTGGTCTGTAATTTTGCGGATCACCCCTGGAACCCTTCTTAAAAATTGGCATTACATTGGTCACCCTCCAATCTTCAGGTACTTTGGACAATTTTAACGACAGGTTACAGATCACTAATAGCAGATCTGCAATTTTATGAGTTCTTTCAGTAACCTGGGATGTATACTATCTGGTCCAGGTGATTTATCCCTCTTTAACTTGTTGATTTGGCTCAGCATGTCTTCCAGGTTCACCGAGATCTTTCAGTTCCTCCGCATCATCACCCCTGAAAACATCTTCTTTCATAAAGTCCGAAGCAAAGAATTCATTCAGTTTCTCCACCATTGCCTTGTCCTTCCAGAGTGCCCTTTTGCTCCTTGATGATCTAATGGTAACATGGATTCCCTCACAGGCATTCTGCTTCTGATGTACCTGAAAAAGGTGTTACTATAAATTTTTGTCTCCTTGGCAAGTTTTTCTTTAAAATCTTTTAGCCTTCTTTATCAAAGCTTTGCATCTATCTTGACAGTGCTTATGTTGCTTCTTATTTTCTTCATTTTGGGTCTTTTTTTTCTATTCTTTGAATGATGTTCTTTTGGCTCTAAAAGCCTCTTTCACTTTACCTTTTAACCATGCTGGCTGTTTGCTCTTCTTTCTAGCTTTGTTAATACATGGAATACATCTGTTCTGGGCTTCCACAATGGTATTTTTAAACAACATCCATGCCTGATTTAAAGTCCTAACCTTTTGGGCTGAAACTTCTAGGTTTTGTTATTGTTAACCAGTTTCTCATTTTATCTTAATTGCCCTTTCAAAAATTAAATGCTGCTACAGTAGATTTCCTTGGTGACTTCACTCCAGATATCAGTTCAAATTTTATCATGTTATGATCACTGTTTCCCAATGGACCCATCTTTTTGAAAGTGTGGTCTCTAGAACTGTACACAACATCCTATCGGCCCTGTTTACTAAGCAGTGCTAAGGGCACATTAGCATTTTTCACGAATGCTATTAATAGGACGAGGTAAATGCTAAGTTGCCCATAGGAACGTATAGGCAACTCTAGTGTTTAGTGCGCGCTAATTTTAGCTCATGCTAAAAATGCTAGTGCGGCTTAGTAAACAGGGCCCTAAATGAGGTCTCACCAGATTCTTACACAGGGGTATCACCACCTACTGGCCAATCCTCTCAGTATATAGCCAAGCATTCTTCTAGCTTTCATGTTGCCTTTTCTACCTGTTTGGCCACCTTAAGATCATCACATATGTTCATACGCAAGTTCCGCTGATGTCCAAAAGTTCTTTACTCCCTAAAATGTACCATTCTCTGAGGTGTTTGCAGCCCAAATGCATGAACCTGTTTTTTTTTAGCATTAGATGTTTCCTGCCAAATTCCACGATGCTATGCAGTAAGTGCCAGTCCTGAGTTTCTAATCAAACATATAAACGGCGAGTGACCGTACTCACTCGCAAATGCGCAGTAGAGACCTTCTCTGCCCCGCCCCCACGTCAATACGTGATGACGGGGGGTGGAACACAGAGGGTCTGTACTGTGCATTGCTGAGGGAGGGACACCGCCGTCTAACGCTCCCCCCACCCGAGTCGCCGCCGCCACCCACCTTCTACCCGGTCGGGCCCTCGCTCCACTATTGAAACAGCAAGGGTCCGGGAACGCAGCACTGAGCTCTGCTGAGCTGCCGACATCGCCCTTCCTTCTTCTTCTCTGCCTCTGTCCCGCCCTCGACGACGTTACGTCACACGAGGGCGGGACAGGCAGAGAAGAAGAATGAAGGCCGACGTCGGCAGCTCAGCAGAGCTCAGTGCTGCGTTCCCGGACCCTCGCTGTTTCAATAGCGGAGCGAGGGCCCGGCCGGGTGGAAGGTGGGTGGTGACGGCTCGGTGGGGGGGGCGCGAACTCCGAGGGGGAGGGGCAGCGGCGAACTCGGCGGTGGGGGCGGGCCTTTCAACCCCCCCTTCCTATAATAGCCCGTTTTTATGGGCTCAAAGTCTAGTACTTATATAAAAGGATCTATGAAGATTACAGGTGTTGGTAATGGGCTAAGGTATTTTTGATTATTGATGAAAGTTCTCTATGATTAAAAAAAAAAGAGTTGCATCACTTGAAGCTATGAGTATAATATAAGTGGCAGAATTTACAAATGTAAGTAGTGATCATGCAAACAATATGTATTGCCAAGTCTTAAAATGTATATGTCAGATTTTCAAAAGCTGGAGGTTCAAGGGGAGCCAACTAAGAAGCAAAGATAAAAAATGCAATTTTTTTGGATTTTTTTTTTTAATGACAGAGAGGTTAGAAAATTGCACCCTCATCATTCCTCCAAACCTCAGGTCCAAACAAGTTTACATTAATGCAGGTGTAAATTCAGACTTCTATGTTTTTTTAAAATAAATGTATTCCCTTTGCAATATAGGAAATATATGCATTCCTCTCATGCTCAGCCGAACTACATCTAGAACACCGTCTTTGAAAACTGGGCAAGCTTCAGTCATACATGTGTAATAACAGATTTTCTAAATCAGCACACTGGGCCATGTGGAAATGACACACAAGCCTTCTTAAATAATCTCCTAAAGCTCTTAGTTACCTTTACTGATCTCCCTGGTTCTGTGGACTCCCATGCTTGTTTCATGGCTTTAATATCATCTATTCTTTCTGTATCTTTCTTCAGTTCCAGTGCATCTGCTTCGCTCTGTTCAGTGACCACACGCAATATCCAGTGTGGTTTGGTTGTGTCAATATGCTGGAAAGCCTATAAAGGAGCATTTTAGGAAGCATAGAACAATGAGTATCCAACCCCCAAATCCCTTTTACTACTTTATCTGCATGTAAAACTGCAGGCCAATGTATTAAGTTGTGATTTTTAAAAAAAGTTTTTGAAAGTGAGGCTTCTTGCTCAAAAACATTTAACAATTCCTTGAAATGTGCAAAAAAGGCAACGTTTTGGAGTATTCAAGCAAAGTTCCACTTATGAAAAAAATTGCAGACTTCCTCTTTTCTTGGTGGTAAATAGTTTGCAGTGCACTTTGATCACTATGCACGAAAATTCAAGTTCATAAATAATGAGCCACTGAGATGTAAACCCATGCAAAACAGCTCATTATTTATACCTCCATAGCTGTCCCCATTACTACATTTCACATCAAACTTTACTACCCAGATCATTTGTATGGGTAGCAAAATCTTGAGTGAAACGGCAAACACTGACAGGAAACCCAGCAGATTAGTCCATTAGCCCAAAGGTTAGATGTTAAAAAGTGAATAAAAGAACCTGCTATATTTCCCCTCTAAAATTACTGTTTATACATGCAATTAGTGGCATCAAGCACATGTATATGACTATTGAGTTACACGTGCAATCTCCAAACTTTGTCCCAGGGAATGCATACTTTCCAGACAGTTAAACATATAAGTATATACTTTTACATGTGTGTATGACAGTAAAATTTGCATAGCTTGTAGAAAGCCTTTCTAAAATTGCCCTCCACAGTGCTAAGGCTAAGAAGATGAATTTATTTTAAAAAGAAAAGTATAACAAGTGGTAAACTACTTGGTTTTCTGAGAAACCACTGCCAACTAATATAATCACTGTACTCCAGAAAGTGAATACAAATATGTAACACATGAAAAAAGACAATTTTACTAAGAAAAAGCACTTAACACAGTGAGTAGAAATATGTGAGGATCCATCAGTAACAAAAGGTAAGGAAGAAACAGAATTTGCGAAGAGAAAAAGCTCTTCAAGGAATTATATCAGCAGGGGAGGACCTTTTGCGATACCAGCACTGGCGTCCCTGAATAAGAAATTTTTGAAACAGGAACTCCTGTAGGACGTTGGAAACTTTCAGTGTATTAGCGACTAAGCTGAAAACACAGATAATCTGCTCCTGTTAGCTTCATATCCTCCAATGCTTCGAATTCACTACTGTTATCATTTTTGTGTATTCGGTTTGGGTTATTTTTCCATGGGGCAAAAATTGTACCCTTGGATAAGAGGGTCCTAAATTATTGTGATATTTATTGAAAAGACACACGTATTTTTGTGTAATTGGGTTTATTTCACGTCACTTTAATGTAGTGTTTTTTCACACATATTTAGAGCCTTATTTACAGAGCTTTGTGGTGAGCTGCATTAATGGCAAGTCTCACCGATTCCAAATGTTCGACTGTGGATACAGCCTATACTGAACTCTCTTTGGCTCTTCACAAAAGAGTATTTTATTATATCCTATATAATAAAAAGCACCTCCAATGTTCTGAAGCTGACTCCTTGGCAGTGAAAGTTTGAAGGTTTCATGCTGCCTCTAACGCTGTATCCATCTCCTGAATTGACGTCACGAACTTCCAGGTCCGTCACAAACAGTACTGACCAACCACAGGATAGCAGCACGAGGCACAAACTCAACGTCTATAGTCTTTCCTTCGAGGTCGTTCCCTCAGAGTCCTGCCCTCGCAGAAAGAGGAAATGACGTCAGCAGACGGGACTCAGGTCGAAGGGAAGGCTACAGATAGACAGGGCTTTCAAAGACATGGCCTCTTTGATGGAGGTAAACAGGGGAACGAGGAGAATCGATAGGTGGCTGGAGGGAGGGGGGGCAGGGGACAGAGGAGACACACTCGCACCCAACGGTCTCACTCTCTCTCTGCCACACACACACACACTCGTACATTCACTCTCACACACACAGTCACTCTCACACATATACACTCCGAGAAAAACCTTGCTAGTGCCCGTTTCATTTGTGTCAGAATTGGGCCTGTTTTACTAGTTATATTATGTTACATACTCATATGTGTGCTTTTCAGTAAATATTGGTCTTTATTTAAAAGGGATTGACTTTTTTTCTGGGTTTGATCTCCTTGAGGGATTCTAGTTAGTATTAGTAAATGTATAAATACAGCAGGAAATTCAAAGTATCACTCCAGGAACCATTTGTTGATCAAAACTAGACACATGAATGGTTAAGGAGAGGTTGAATTGAAACCTAAGGATGATAGATTGACAATTGCAGCCCGGAGTGGTGGATTACGGACAAGATGGTTTACAGAAAGCATAGAAAAAATTGTTGCAACAGACATCTATAGATTCTATAAGAAATTGCTGGAATGGTCTCTCAATCTTGTAACTGGCTGTGAAGTTCTGATGGCAGAAAATCTCTATATAGAAAGGCATAACAAAGTGGTCCATCTCATCCATTAGAAACTTTGTAAATACTACAACATTGCTGTACTGGAAAAGCACTGGGATCATGACCTTAAGAGAATAATGGAGAATGAAGAGGGTATGATCCCATAGGACATCCCCAATCCCCATTCTGGCCAACAAAAAGGTGAGTGCCAGGAAACCGGACATAGTGGTGAAAGAGAAAAACATCAGAATGGCCTTGATTATGGAGGTGTCAGTCCCAAACAACTATTCTGTGAATTGTGTAGAGAGAGAAAAGATTTTCATGTACCACAAAATGCAGTCTGAGATCACGAAAATGTGGCAGAAAGATACAGAAAAATTTCCCATTGTTTTAAGTGCCATAGGCCTGATTAAAAGGAAATTCCAGGTAAAGGGTCACGGATTTGATATACTGCCTTTCTGTAGTACAACCAAAACGGTTTATATTTATTACTAGTAAAAAAAGGCCCGTTTCTGTTAGAAATGAAACAGGCACTAGCAAGGTTTTCGAAGTGTATGTTTCAGAAAGAGTGTGTGTGTGAGAGATGGAGCGTGTGTGTCAGAGAGAGAATGTGAGAGAGAGACAGAGTGTATGTGTTTGTGTGAGAGAGAGAGTGTGTGAGAGACAGTGTTTGTTTTTCTGTGTGACACTGTGTGAGAGAGGGACAAAGACAGTGAGTGTGTCAGTGAGAGTGTATGTGAGAGACAGACAGAGAGTGAGTGACTGAGTGTGTGGTGTGAGGAACCCCCTCACCCCCTCCCTCTCCCTCTCCCCTGCCCCCTTGCAGCCAGCCATGTGCAGCGACCCTCCTCTCCCCCTGTCCCCCCTGCAGCCACCCATGTCCATCAATCCTCCTCTCCCCCTGCTGCGTCCTTCCTGTCTCCCCTGCTCCCCCTGCAGCCACCCATGTGGTCTCAGGACCCCCTCCTCACCATCCCTCCTCTCCCCCTGCAGGCACGCATGTGCAGCGTCCCTCCTCTCTCCCCTATCCCCCCTGCAGCCAGCCATGTCCAGCGACCCTTCTGTCCCCCTGCCCCCCTGCAGCTACCCATGTCCAGCAACCCTCCTCTCCTGTACAGCCACCCATGCCTGAGGACGCTCCTCTCCTTTATCCCTGGCCCACCCATGTTCATCGACCCACCTGTCCCCCCTCATGACCAGCAACCCTTCTGTCCCCCTGCCCGCCCTGCAGTGTCTGTCCTGTATCCCCTGTCCCCCCTGCAGGCACCCATGTGGTGTGTGGAGCCCCATCCCCATCTCCCTCTTCCCTGCCCCCCTGCCCCCCCTGCAGTCACCCAAGTCCAGTGACCCTCCCCTCTCCCTGCTCCCTTCCAGCCACCCATGTCCAGCGAGACCCCCCTTCCCCCCCCGGCACAGCACCCAAAGAAATCCCCTTGTCCCCCCCCCCTTTGCACATCACCCGACCCCCCCACCCCGGCGCATCACCAAGCCCCTCCCCCCACCCTCATCGACCCCCTCGCCACCCGCAACCATTAATACAAACTCTGTCTGGCGGCTGCTGCTTCTCCTATTCAGCAGCAGCAGCAGCCGGTACATAAAGAACACACCAGAAAAAAGAACGTTCTCTTAAAAAGCACCTCCGTAGACAACCATGTCATGTTGGCAGACATCTCTGCATGCGCTCCTCCTCTCCCCCCTGACGTCTCGGTGTTTCTCCGGGGCCTTCCTGCAGGGGCACTGACGTTGAGGGGAGAGGAGGAGAGGCTGCAGAGACGTCAGACAATGTGAGATGGTTCTCAACAGAGGTGCGTTTTAGGAGGATTTTTTTTGTTGTTTTCTTTATGTACGGGCTGCTGCTGCTGAATAGGAGAAGCAGCAGCCGCCGGACAGAGTTTGTATTAGCAGTCGCGGGTGGCGAGGCGGTCGATCGGGGGTAGGGGCTTGGTGAAGCGGTGGGGGGAGGGGTTGGGTGATGCGGCGAGGAGGGAAGGGGGGTAGGGGCTTTGTGTTGCGCCCTAGCATGGGTTGTTGTGGCGATGCGGCGGGGGGGGGGGGGCACTTGGAGGTGCACCGTTGAGGCTGTGTGTGTGTGGGGGGGGGGGGGGTGGTGGTTTGCAGGTGGCTTTTGTGTGCGTGTGGTTGGGGAGTTTGGCAGCAGTCTGTAGCGATTCCTAGGCAGGGGGAGGAGTAGGGAAACACGCTGTGCGTGTTTCCCTACTCCTCCCCCTGCCTGGGTCATTGTTTGTTGGAGAGGGTTGCCGGTTGATAGGGGTGCATTTATGGATCCCTGTAGTCTCTGTGTTCCGCCCTCGACGTCATGACGTTTTGACGCGAGGGCGGGGCAGAGAGACATGGTGAGTTGGATGGCTTCACCACCATGAACTAACGAATTCTTTAGGTATTTTGCAGATGGCTTCAGCAGGTTGTCTTCAGAACGTTGAGGTAGCATTTTATGTACAGATGGGGTGTGGCTGAGGGCGGGTCTATGAGTGAGGGTGACTGGTCCTGATAGCCTAGCCTACGAAGACTACAGGATTTTAGTGCTTCTCTGCCTTGGAGTGAGCTTCAGAATGTTCGAGGTGGGATTTATTTATATAGATAAGCAGGTACTTTCTCTGTCTCTAGTGGGCTCATAATCTAAGTTTTCTACCTGGGGCAATGGAGGGTTAAGTGACTTTCCCAGGGTCACAAGGAGCTGCAGTGGGAATCAAATCCAGTTCCCCAGGTTCTCAGCCCACTAAATAACCAGAGACAACAGGCAGTGCCTCAAGTAAAAAATGCACAGATAGTGGCCTGTGGCACTTAAAACAATGGGAAATATTTATATGTCCTTCTGCCACATTTTCTTAAGAATCGAGGGAACCGGTCTGCCCAACAAAATGCATTTCTGAAGCAATTGTTTCTTTAATCCAGTGAGCCACTGTAGCCTTCAAGGCTGCCTCACCTTTTCTAGCAGCTCCAAAGAGAACAAATAATCTGACTTTCTGAACTCACTGGTTCTTTACAAGTAACATTGGTGTAAACTTCAGACATCCAACTTATGATGATGACCGCTACGATCACCTAAGGAAACTGACTGATTGAGGTGGAACGAATTAACAGCTTTATGAAGAAAGGAAGGAACTGACCTGTGAAACACTTTCTCCTTTGAAAAGCCTAAATGGGATATAAACAGGACTGACCCTGCAACTCTGATAGCCTTCTTGTTGAACAGATCATTAACAGAAAAATTGTCTCCAAGGTAAGACCCTTCATCCTGTAAAGGTTCATTGTGTCGAGGCAGACAACACCAAATTAACATCCCAAGGAGACACCACCTGATGTCTAGGAGGTTTGAGCAACTTCATTCCCTTGAAGAACTCCAAGATATCCAGGTGTGTCCTTAAGGTCCACCCCTGTACCAAACCTCTACAACAGGCTACTACTGCTAACTGTACCCTAAGGAATGACAGGGCATTACATCTATCAAAACCATCCTGAAGGAACACTAGCCTTCAAATATCCTCCACATATGTCAAGGATGCATATGCAACAAGGTTGCTATGACTCTTGAGGAGTAACCCCATTTGAGGAACTTAGTCCTTTCAACAGCTAGGCTGTAAGAGAAAATGGAGCTTCATCTTGCATTTGATTGCAGTTATCAAGTAGGCAATGTGATTTAGCCCTATTTGTGAAGATTGCACTTGATGTGATCAGTTGTAAGTCAGTTGTAAGTGGGTGAAAGGCCGACCAGATTCTGTCTGCTTGGGAGCACAGTGGTGAAGGATCATATAGATTAAGAAAATGATCTATTGATGTTAGGCAGTTATTTAGTTCTTGTCTGAGTTTAGTTATTTTCTGCTCGAAATATGATGCTAATTGATCAGCTGTTGGAGTGGGTTCATTTGTAGTAGTTACAGGTTGAGTATTCAATAGCTTATTTACTAGTGTGTAAAGTTTTCATGGATTGACTTTTTTCCACCCATAAGTTTTGAATAGTATGTGGTTTTGCTTTGATAAATCATACTCTTGTATGATTTTAGGATTTTTTTCTAATTAGTCCATTGTTCATTGGATTTGTTTTTCATCCAAATTCTTTGCTTTCTACATTTATGTTTCATTTCTAGGAGGTCTTCGTTAAACTATGGAGATAACTTCTTTTTTGGTCGAGATTTGTTGACCAGAGGAAGATGATGCCCAACTAACAGCCTCATTAGATCTCCATCCAGTCTGGAGCTACCAGCACCACTCATTTCTGATGATTCTCTATTCTCTGCATGACCCTGCCTACCAAGGGCCATGGAGGAAACACAAAGAAAACCTAGCACAGGCCATGGTTGAACCAAGGCATCTATTTCCTTGGAATGCCATTTTCTCCTGTAACTGAAAAATCTGGGAGCTTTGTGTTTTAAAAGGTGGCAATGAGATCCATGATCTAGTATTCCCAATGCTGAATAATGGAATCAAAGATCTCCTCTGACTTACTGTATTCTCCTGGATTCAGGGACTTTCTGCTTAGATAGTCCACTTGAATATTTTCTACCCCCACTATGTGAGATGCTGATAGAGCTAACAGGTAAGTTTACACACAATGCATTATCAGATCAATCTCCTGGGTTATCAGCTGACTTTTTGTTCTTCTTTGATGAATCACATAAGTCACCGATATTGTAATGTCTGAAAATACTAAAAACATAAGAGCAGCCATACTGGGTCAGACCAATGGTCCATCTAGCCCAGTATCCTCTGACCAAAAGTGGCCAATCCAAGTCACAAGTACCTGGCAGAAACCCAATTAGTAGCAACATTCCATGCTACCAATCCCGGGGCAAACAGTGGCTTCCCCCCATGTCCATCTCAATAACAGACTATGGACTTTTCCTCCAGGAACTTGTCCAATCCTTTTTTAAACCAGATACGCTAACCACTGTTACTAAATCCTCTGGCAACAAGGTTCCAGAGTTTAACTATTCTTTGAATGAAAAAATATTTCTTCCTATTTGTTTTTAAAAGTTTTTCCATATAATTTCATTGTGGCCCCAGGTCGTTGTACTTTTTGAAAGAATGAAAAAAATCGATTCACTTTTACCAGTTCTATACCACTTAGGATTCTGCAGACCTCAATCTTTCCCCCCTCAGTCATCTCTTTTCCAAGCAGAAGAGCCCTAACCTCTTTAGGTTTTCCTCATATAAGAGGAGTTCAATCTCCTTTATCATTTTGGTCGCTCTCCTTTGAACTTTTTCTAATTCTGCCATATCTTTGAGACACGGTGACCAGAATTGAACACAGTACTCAAGGTGAGGTCACACCATGAAGCATTACAGGGGCATTATAATATTCTTGGTCTTATTTACCATCCCTTTCCTAACAGTTCTTAGCATCCTGTTTGCTTTTTTACCCGCTGCCGCACACTTGGCAGAAGATTTCAACGTATTGTCTACAATAATACCTAGATCTTTTTCTTGAGTACTGACTCTAAGGTGGATCCTTGCATCAGGTAACTATGATTCTGATTATTCTGCCCAATGTGCATCACTTTGCATTTGTCCACATTAAATTTCATCTGCCATTTGGATGCTTAGTCTTCCAGTTTCCTAAGGCCTTCCTGCAATTCTTCACAATGTGCATGTGTTTGACAACTTTGAATTGTTTTGTGTCATCTGCAAATTTATTCACCTCACTTGACTTTCCGATTTCCAGATCATTTATAGATATGCTAAATAGCACCAGTCCAAGTACAGATCCTTGTGGCATTCCACTATTCACCCTACTTCAAGAGAAAAATAACCATTTAACCCTACCCTCTGTTTTCTGTCCAATAATCAATTCCTAATCCACAACAGAACATTGCCTCCTATCCCATGATTCTTTAATTTTCTCAGGAATCTCTCATGAAGAACTTTGTCAAATGCTTTCTGAAAATCTAGATACACTACATCAACTGGCTCACCTTTGACCACATGTTTATTTATACCTTTAAAAAAAAGCAGCAAATTGGTGAGGCAAGACTTCCCTTGGCTGAACCCATGTGTACTCTGTTCCACTAAATCATGTTTGTCTATGTGTTCCTAATTTTATTCTTTATAATAGTTTCTACTATTTTGCCTGGCACTGAAGTCAGACTTACCAGTCAGTATTTTCCTGGATCACCCCTGGAGCATTACATTAGCCACCTTCCAGTCTTCAGGTACTATGGACTATTTTATCAACAGGTTACAGATCACTTACAGCAGATCAGCAATTTCATATGCGAGTTCTTTCAGTACCATGGGGTGTATACCATCCACTCCAAGTGATTTATCACTCTCTAACTTGCCAATTTGGCTCAGTACATCTTCCAGGTTCACCGAGATTTCTTTCAGTTCCTCCGCATAGTCACCCTTAAAAACCATTTCCAGTACAGGTAGATCTCTTATATCTTCTTCCATAAAGACAGAAGCAAACAATTAATTTAATCTCTCCGCTATAGCCTTGTCCTCCCTGAGTGCTCCTTTTGCTCCTTCATGATCTAACAGTCCCATGGATTCCCTCACAGGCTTTCTTAAAAAAGGTGTTACTATGAGTTTTGTCTCTGTGGCAAGTTTTTCTTCATATTCTCTTTTAGCTGCCTTTATTATTTTTTTTGTTACATTTGTACCCCACGCTTTCCCACTCATGGCAGGCTCAATGCGGCTTACAAGCTTGACAGTGCTTATGTTGCTTTTTATTTTCTTCATTCGGATCCTTTTTCTATTCCTTGAAGGATGTTCTTTTGGCTCTAATAGCCTATTTCATTTCACCTTTTAACCATGCTGGCTGTTTGCTCTTCTTTCCACCTTTGTTAATACATGACATCACTGCGGAGACTCAGGCCAAGGTATCAGCCTGTTTATCCGACATTGCGGCATGGATGTCCAACCGCCACCTGAAGCTGAACATGTCCAAGACCGAGCTCCTTGTCTTTCCTCCTAAACCCACTTCTCCTCTTCCTCCACTCTCTATCTCTGTTGATAACACCCTCATCCTCCCCGTCCCATCTGCCCGCAACCTCGGAGTCATCTTCGACTCCTCCCTCTCCTTCTCTGCGCATATCCAACAGACTGCCAAGACCTGTCGCTTCTTCCTCCTCAACATCAGCAAAATTCGCCCTTTCCTCTCTGAGCATACCACCAGAACTCTCGTCCATGCTCTCATTACCTCTCGCCTTGATTACTGCAACTTACTCCCACTCGGCCATCTATCCCCCCTTCAATCCGTTCAGAACGCTGCTGCACGTCTTATATTCCGCCAAAACCGATATACTCATATCACCCCTCTCCTTAAATCACTTCATTGGCTTCCGATCAGATATCGCATACAATTCAAGCTCCTCCTCCTTACCTACAAATGCACTCAGTCTGCGGCTCCTCACTACCTCTCCACCCTCATCTCCCCCTATGTTCCCGCCCGCAACCTCCGCTCACAGGACAAAGCCCTTCTCTCAGTACCCTTCTCCACCACTGCCAACTCCAGGCTCCGCTCATTCTGCCTTGCCTCACCCTATGCCTGGAATAATCTTCCTTTACCCATACGCCATGCCCCCTCCCTACCCATCTTCAAATCTCTGCTTAAAACTCACCTCTTCAATGCTGCCTTCGGCGCCTAACCGCTCGAGAAATATAAAATACCCCAATCTATCCACCCTATCAGATTAACTGTTCACTCGTCCTCTAGATTGTTCTCTTGTCTTTTAGATTGTAAGCTCTTTGAGCAGGGACTGTCCTTCTATGTTTGAATTGTACAGCGCTGCGTAACCCTAGTAGCGCTTTAGAAATGGTTGTTGTTGTTGTTGTTGTACATGGAATACATCTGGACTGGGCTTCCACGATGGTATTTTTAAACAACGTCCATGCTTGATTTAAAGTCCTAACACTTCAGCCTATCCTTTTAGTTTCTTTTTAACCATTTTCCTCATTTTCCCATAGTCACTCTTTCAAAAATTAAATGCTGCTACAGTACATTTCCTTAGTGACTTCACTCCAGTTCAAATTTGATCATGCTATGATCACTGTTTCCCAGCGGATCCAACACCATTACTTCTCATACCATGCCCTGCCTTGCCAGAAGGAGGGACTGGAACTTCAGCAGCATTAACTGAATGGCTCTCTTTTAGGTGATTGATCGACCACAAACTTTCCAATGTTGACCAGTGTTTCTGAACAAACTTGCCCTGGCAATGAGACCCCCCCCATCCACTGAGGCTGGAATCTGTTGTGACCACCAGCCATTGAGGGGATTCTAATTCCATACCTCTCTTCAAGTTGCTGGAGAACAGCCTCCAAGCATGGCTACTCTTCACTGTGAGCAGAAATAGCAGAATCTGTCTTGAGACTGTGGAGATCAGTGGGAATGTAGAGCCTTTTGAGGAGGCCTCATATGCACCTATGCTGGTCACTAATATTCAGAACAAATATTTGGAATTAGCCCCATGCCATCAGTCTGGGACTGCTGTTTAAGGCCATGATTTAATGATGAATGTTCTTAACTTGATTGCCCAGTAGGAAAAGTTTCCCCTTCTTTGTGCTGCTCTCTTTAATGGGCTATGCTCAAAGTTGAACCATGATTCCTTATTTGTGCAAGGCTGCTGTGACAACTATCATCACCTTGGAAAAAGTCCTCGGCACCAGTGCTAGACTGAACGGCAGACCCTGAAACTAAAAATGCTGTCCTACGACTGAAAATCTTAGAAAACATTGATGCTCTTTCCTGATGAGAATGTGTAAGTAGGTCTCCATGATATTTAGGGAAATTCTCCCTGCCACTCCATTATAATCATGGACCTCAGGGTTTCCATGTAAGAACAAGAATAGGGTGAAACAAGCCCTCTTTCTTGGGAACAATGAAATATATAGAATACCTTCCTGTTTCTCTCTGTTCTAAGGGAATCAACACCACTGCCTGCAGACAATAATCCGACCAAAGCAGTTCTTATCCCTACTGTCTTGACTTGATAAATAGCTCAGTCAGATGACGGGCAAACTCCAGGGCATAGCCTTCATGAATAATTTCAAGAACCCACTGATTTGAGGTTAACTGGATCCATCGCTGGTAAAAAAAAAAGTTGGATTCTGCCCCCTATGGGAATTACTAGAGCATGTGTCCCCAAGGTCTCATTGCTGCCCATGAGCAATTCCTGACACTCCTCGCCCATAATCCAGACCACATCTGTGGTCTCCAAGAAAAGAATGGCCTCTGTTCAGAAACCTAGATCTCTGAGTAGCACTCAGTCTACCCGCCCGATACCCATCAATCCACTAAACCATCTCCCTGGAGGACCCTCCTTATGTGGATGAATGTCCAAGAGGTCATCCTTCCAGAGGAACAGGTGAGGGGTGGGAGAATGGAGGGAAGAAAACACCCCAAGGCACTAAACGTTGCTTAAACCTCAAAACAAAAGTACCATCAAGGCTGTACCTTCTTCTTCTCAATTAAACAACCTTGACTGATCAGACATCACAAAATAGGTCATTTACCACCTGCTGGAGACTGGCTGTTTCTAGGCAGCACAGAATGCTATATATAGTGATGTCATTAGTTCTCAGTCTCCACCAGCTAATGGGAGAGCATATACCTAGAGTCTGGGCTGGTCTGGAAGGATAAATAAGGAATGGGCAATTCATAGTAACATAGTAGATGACGGCAGAAAAAGACCTGCACGGTCCATCCAGTCTGCCCAAGATAAACTCATGTGTATACCTTACCTTGATTTGTACCTGTCTTTCTCAGGGCACAGACCGTATAAGTCTGCCCAGCAGTTTTTCCTGCCTCCCAACCACCTGTCCCGCCTTCCATCACCGGCTCTGGCACAGACCGTATAAGTCTGCCCTCCCCTATCCTCGCCTCCCAACCACCAACCCCTCTTCCCCTCACCTGCTCTGCCATCCAATTGTAGCTAAGCTTCTGAGGATCCATTCCTTCTGCACAGGATTCCTTTATGCACATCCCACGCATGTTTGAATTCCGTTACCGTTTTCATCGCCACCACCTCCCGCGGGAGGGCATTCCAAGCATCCACCACCCTCTCCGTGAAAAAATACTTCCTGACATCTTTCCTGAGTCTGCCCCCCTTCAATCTCATTTCATGTCCTCTCGTTCTACCGCCTTCCCATCTCCGGAAAAGATTCGTTTGCGGATTAATACCTTTCAAATATTTGAACGTCTGTATCATATCACCCCTGTTCCTCCTTTCCTCCAGGGCATACATGTTCAGGTCAGCAAGTCTCTCTTCATACGTTTTGGAACGCAAATCCCATACCATCCTCGTAGCTTTTCTTTGCACCGCTTCCATTTTTTTGACATCCTTCGCAAGGTACGGCCTCCAAAACTGAAAACAGTACTCCAGGTGGGGCCTCACCAACGTCTTATACAGGGGCATTAAAACCTCCCTTCTTCTGCTGGTCACACCTCTCCCTATACAGCCTAGCAATCTTCTAGCTACGGCCACCGCCTTGTCACACTGTTTCGTCGCCTTCAGGTCCTCGGATACTATCACCCCAAGATCCCTCTCCCCGCCTAACACATACGTCTCCTATAAACTGGGTGCTAATATTTATGTGTCTATTGCCTGAATACATTTTTAGAATACTAGCATTATGGATGTATATGCCAGCATGCTGCCTATCTGAAATTATGCAAATAATTTATTTTATTTAGATTGATATACAACTTTGCTGGAAGGATCCCAGCAATGTACAGCAAAAATATAAATATCAGAGAATAAAAAGAAAGGAACTCCAAAATTGATAGGAAAGAAATAGGCATTCATTCAAAACACATAATTACAATAAAGAGACATAAAAACACACACACAAAAACCCACCAGGACAAGGTAAGAGGGAGCCTTAATAACCTGGAATTTGGCCTTCAAAGACTAACCAGAAAAAATGAGCATTTAAGCAAGCTTTAAATTTACTCCTACTTGCCTGAGCCCTAAGGCTGAAGGGAAGTTAGTTCCACAAATAAGCTAGAAGGAAAAAAGGGATTTCTGTGTAGAAACCCAACCGGCCTTAGAAGGATGAGGCATAAACATTAAAAAATTGTCTAGAGAGTGAAGAAGTCTGTTAGGGACATAGGGGGGAAGCTAGAGATGCAAGGTAACCAGGCACTAAATCATAATACACTTTATGTGAAAGCAACAATATTTTAAAACAAACACAAAATCTAATTGGAAGCCAATGAAAGCCATGAAAAGAGGGGAAATATGATCCCGGTGATGGGCGTTACCCAAAATTTGAAGAGTTTGCAAATGTTTTAAAGAAATGCCTGAAAGGCCAGCATAGACCATGATGCTATAATCAAATCTTCACATAAATAAAGTATGAATCAAGGAGTGAAAATCCTTCTTGTCTAATAGACTTTTTAATTGCTGAAGGGTTAGAAGGAAAAGTTTGCCTTTTTTTGTGGAAGACATGAAGATAGCCAATAGAGTGGATACCCTGGGAGGAGTAGAAACCATGAGAAGGAATCTCCAAACGTTAGAAGAATGGTCGAGGGTCTGGCAGTTGAAGTAACGCCATGGAAAAGTAGGAGTCATCTATATATATTAAAAAATGAACCATCTTTGTGATATACAACAGTTGCCAAAGAACAAGTATTGTGAGGATAGCTATGAATTTATCTGAGGATTGAGCATTACTCTATATGATTACAGATGTCTGTGAGTGACTGTTAGATGCCTGGGATTGGCCACATATCTTTATCATTGGAAGATTGAGAATTTATCATCACTCTATTGAGAGGATTGAGAGGACTTTCCACGGATTTTTTCAACATATGATAATAATGATCATGATATGGACAACCCGGACATTTTAAAGATATTTTATAGATAAGTATTGTTAGGTGTATTTTCTAATTATGGCTTTCTAATAAAGAATGCATGTAAAGCACTTCTGTTTTGTGTCTGGAGTGAAACACTGAAGTTGAATAATTTATGAAGATATTATTATGCTTTTGTTGATTTAAAGTTATTCATTGTACTTGGTATAGAATAGTAGTTTGAGAGCACAGAATTATATTGATTAAATTCCCCTGTATTAGTGACTAGTTAAAATTTAATGCCAAGAAGTGCAGAATGATGCACTTGGGGTGCAGAAATATAAAAGAGATGTACCAGATAGGAGGGGAGAGATTGGTAAGCTCTGCTCAGGAGAGGGACCTTGGGGTGATGGAGTCTGAAGATCTCAAGGTGACAAAACAGTGCGACAAGGCGGTGGCTGTGGCCAGAAGCATGCTAGGCTGCATAGAGAGGGGTATAACCAGCAGAAGAAAGGGGGTGTTGTTGCCGCTGTACAAGTCATTGGTGAGGCCCCACTTGGAATATTGTGTTCAGTTTTGGAGGCCTTATCTCGCTAAGGATGTAAAAAGACTTGAAGCAGTTCAGAGAAAAGCGACTAAAATGGTAGGGGGTTTACGTAGCAAGATGTACGTGGAGAGACTTTCTGACCTAAACATGTATACCCTGGAGGAAAGGAGAAACAGGGGTGATATGATCCAGACGTTCAAATATTTGAAAGGTATTACTCCACAAACAAACCTTTTCTAGAGATGGGAAGGTGGTAGAACCAGAGGGCATGAATTGAGGTTGAAAAGGGGCTGACTCAGGAATAATAAAAGGAAATATTTTTTCACTGAGAGGGTGGTAGATACCTGGAATGCCCTCCCACAGGAGGTGGTAGAGATGAAAACGGTAACAGAATTCAAAATTGCATGGGACAAACAGAAAGGAATCCTGTTTAGAAGAATCGGATTCAAAGAAGCTTAACGGAGATTAAGTAGGAAACCAGGTGAGGGCAGACTTCTACAGTCTGTGCCCTGATCAAGGCTGAATACATTTGGATGGGCTGGAGTGGAGCTATTCAGGGGCTTTGATAACAACTTCAGAAATTTTAGAACAAGGCCAGTATGGGGCAGACTTCTACAGTCTACTCTATACCCTAAAAATGGCAAGGATAAATCAAGTACAAAAAATGAGGAAGATCAAATCCAACCAACCAAGTTAAACCTTAAACTCACTATAGTGAACTTGGGTTCAGAATAATTTCTCTTTATATATATATATATATATATATATATATATATATATATATATATATATATATATATATATATATATATATATATATGCACTTTAAAAAAATGCTAAAGTGTTTTAAATTGTTTTAAAGGTGCTCAGACCATACCGTTTACACCCATTATATCCCCAAGAGGAATATGTGGTGGTGTCACAATGGAACCATCATTGCACATGTGATGTTCCACCTCCTATTATTTGTGTATGTACATACAGCTGCGCCCAAGTAGATCTTACTCACCGATGTATGCGTATATCTATAATACATATGTATAAGTCATGAACTACTCACATTAAATATTGTTAGACTTGAGCTCAAACCTCCGCCCATAAATTATGGTACATTCCATATTACCTTCTGATACATGGATAATAAAACATACAGTTCAACGTTTGTTTAAACCTAAAGGAGCGATATGTTAATTTATGACACCCTGATCTCTCTTCCCCCACATATCTTACACAAACCAACCCACAATGCGATATACACACATATTCACATAATTATTTCACTTCCCTTGGGGTATATTGTGCTCGTGCTTGTGCTTCATTAAAATCACATATCATTCATCCATTCCAATCTTGCCATCAAAATAACTGCTCCCTTTAACTCTGGCCGAGTTTCAAAAGTCTTCATCAGAAAGGGAAAACTACTAATCTTTTAAACCAATTTGCAGGCATCATAAATCCCCCGGGTGGGATCGCCTCTGGAATCCTTCCTCACTCCGCGGAGAGCCCAGATTCCAGAGGCGATCCCACCCGGGGGATTTATGATGCCTGCAAATTGGTTTAAAAGATTAGTAGTTTTCCCTTTCTGATGAAGACTTTTGAAACTCGGCCAGAGTTAAAGGGAGCAGTTATTTTGATGGCAAGATTGGAATGGATGAATGATATGTGATTTTAATGAAGCACAAGCACGAGCACAATATACCCCTAGGGAAGTGAAATAATTATGTGAATATGTGTGTATATCGCATTGTGGGTTGGTTTGTGTAAGATATGTGGGGGAAGAGAGATCAGGGTGTCATAAATTAACATATCGCTCCTTTAGGTTTAAACAAACGTTGAACTATGTTTTATTATCCATGTATCAGAAGGTAATATGGAATGTACCATAATTTATGGGCGGAGGTTTGAGCGCAAGTCTAACAATATTTAATGTGAGTAGTTCATGACTTATACATATTGTAAAGAGTATGTAGGACAGGCCCCAAAGGAACCCTGGGATAGGCCAGAATACCCCCGTTATAGGCAGGCATTCCCCAGGAAAAAACTAGAAATAAAGAACTACAACTCCCAGCATGCCCCAAGGGAGACCGGGGATAAAAGAAACTATGTGCATTCCCAGGAGTCTCCAGAGGAGGGCCGCAGGGGAAGGAATAAGGCTGATTCTCCAACCTGGTGGAAGAGGTGGTGGAACAGGTGGGTGGAGAAAGAAGAGCCACCAAAGAGCTTTAATGAAAGAAAGGGTGAGCAGCTGGGAGGAGGGCGAGGAGAATATGGATTGGGCTCCTGAGGAGAGAGAGGCAGAGAGTGAGCCTTGCCCTATGGAGTTGACTGAACCGGAGAACACCCTGGAAGAGCCGATGGACTTTTCGGCTCTGGCTCAGCGAAAGCCAAGGAAGTAGCGGGGCCAAGCCGGGTCAAGCGGGAGGAGGTCAGGTAGGAGTATGACTGACCAAGAGGGTGGGACCCTAGGCTTTGAGCCCGCGCAAAGCCATTACTGTGTGTTTTGAAAGCCTGGCTAAACTGAGCTGTGTTTTGAAAGTTTGGCCTAAAATTGAACTGTGTTTTTGAAAGCCTGGCTAAATTGAGCTGTGTTTTGAAAGCCGGGCTAGAACTGAACTGTGTTTTTGAAAGCCTGGCTAAATTGAGCTGTGTTTTTGAAAGCTTGGCTAGACCTGAACTGTATTTTGAAAGCTTGGCTAGACCTGAACTGTGTTTTGAAAGCCTGGCTAAATTGAGCTGTGTTTTGGAAAGCTTGGCTAGAACTGAATTGTATTTTGAAAGCTTGGCTAGACCTGAACTGTGTTTTGAAAGCCTGGCTAAACTGAGCTGTATTTTGAAAGCTTGGCTAGAACTGCACTGTGTTTTTTTGAAAGCCTGGCTCAATTGAGCTGTGTTTTGTAAAGCTTGGCTAGAACTGAACTGTATTTTGAAAGCCTGGCTAAACTGAGCAGTGGAGTAAGGCTGGGCTAAAAGTGAACTGTGTTTTGGAAAACCCCGCTACACTGAACAGGGTATTTTTTTTTTTTTATTATTTGCTGCTACTCTTCCCCAGGAGGGAGGGAGAGGAAGCAGCTGTGGAAGCATGGACTGGGAAACTAACCGGATTGAGGAAGGTGAATGATATCTGTGTTTTGTTTTGTGTTTTGGGGCCACAACTGAGGGAGGGAGGGAAGCCCCTCCTAGGCAATAAAAAGCCTCATTGTTCTGAGGAAAAAAGGAGCAGTACTGGAAAGTGTTCTTCAGGTTGTGGAGAGCTGCAATCGCTGAGGGAAGAGGATCCACTTTACAATTGGTGGCAGTGGTGGGATAGCGTCGCGGACCTGTCGCTCGAGGAGGCCAAGACCAGCAGGACAGAAAAGCCCGACGGAGGGGCCAACGCTGAGAAAGGCGCAGACCCGTCTGGGGTTCCGGTAAGCGGGGCCTATATTGGGGGAAATAAAGGGATCCTAGTAAAAGGGGAAACATAAGTAGTGAAACCGCACTTGGAGGTGTCCTCTGTGTTTTTTTCCCCCACCAGGAGTCGCTGTTCCGGAGCAAAGATGGACCCCAAGGAGATCTTCGCTTGGATGACGATGCAGTTCCAGAAACAGCAAGAACTGACGGGGAAGATGGTGGAAGACTCCTTGACGGCGGCACGAGAGCAGCAACAACCGGTGCTGAATATGCTCCAGGACTTTTTTCAGCGAGGGATCGAGGCTCCCAGCGGCCGTGGAGCCGGAGCAACTGGACAGGGGCCAGGAGGAAGCGGTGCGGTAGGACCTTTATCCCTGAACTCACTTACTTGGGGAAAGTTGTCTGAGCAGGATAATGTGGATGATTTCCTGACCGCCTTCGAGAGGGTGGCAGTGGCCGCAGGGTGGCCACAAGAGCAGTGGGCCATGCGGTTAGTGCCTTCATTATCTGGGGAGGCTCTAGGAGCCTTTAGAGACTTGGCTCCTGGGGACGCTGCCAACTATGGGAGGTTGAGAGAGGCCATTAAAGACCGGTATGGACTGAGTACCCAGGCTTATAGGCGTAAGTTTCGGTCCACTAAATGGGAAAAGGGGGAAACCCCTAAAGCGCTGGCCACTAGACTGATGGACTTGGTAAAAAAAATGGTTGGAACCTGATCGCCACACCACGGGAGAGATTCTTCAAGAATTAGTAGTGGAGCAGTTCCTGCAGGGCCTTCCCAGGGAGATTAGGGCAGGATTGGTCCAAAGGGGCTGTAAGACGGTGGAGGCCGTGACAGCCGGGTTGGAGTGTTATTTGGAAGCCCAACATTGGGGAGAACCCGACCTGTGGGAGGCTGGGGTTCCAAAAGTTCCCCCTTTAAGACAGATCCCCAGGGGGGGAAACCCGATTACGGCTGGGGTGGTAAAAAGCCCGTAGTGCCCTCAGGCCCTGAAAGAA
Source organism: Microcaecilia unicolor (assembly GCF_901765095.1). Taxonomy (NCBI): domain Eukaryota; kingdom Metazoa; phylum Chordata; class Amphibia; order Gymnophiona; family Siphonopidae; genus Microcaecilia; species Microcaecilia unicolor. The sequence continues at coordinate 260,101,192 of NC_044033.1, read as the reverse complement.
AGGCCCCCTTGTATGAAGGAAAAATCTGTTATAAGTGTGGGAAGACTGGGCACTTCCGGAGGGATTGCCCAGGTCGAGAGGGATGGACCTCGCAGGTTGCCCAAGGGTTTAGGCCTCGGTATACTGCTAAGGTGGAGGTTGAGGGTTTACCGATTGTAGCCATGTTAGACTCCGGGGCAGACCAGTCCATGATCTCCAGGAGGTTATGGGAACAAATAAGAAAGAGGAGGACAGGAGGTAAGGATACCTATGAGGGAGCAGTGGCTATTCAATGCATACATGGGGCCAGTACTCGTTATACCCTCCATAGGGTTCACGTGAAGGGGCCTACAGGGGAGATAGAGATAGCCATGGCCGTTCTGCCCAGACTGCCACAGGAGATGATTTTGGGAAAGGACTGGCCCCCCTTTACCGAGTGTATTAGTGAAAAAAGAGTGTTGGTCACTACCCGCTCGCAGGCTCGGCGAGACCCTGAGGCTGAGGAAGAGGGAATAGGAGGTATTTTTCCTTTTCAAGGGGAGGTTTTAGGGGAGCCGGGAAAAGAGAGAAAGGGGAAAGCTTTGAAAAAAAAGGAGCAGAGGGGCAGACGGGAGGCCTTGGAGCAGGCAAGAAAAGAAAGTTATCTGCCAGTGGCCCCGAAAGAATTGAGCAAGCAGTTTCCCCAGTTTCACAGGGAGCAGGCCTCGGACCCTACTTTAGAATATGCCTGGGAACGGGCCCGACAGGGGGAGGGCCAGGAAGCCCCGGGGTTCATGATAGAGGGGGACATTCTATATCGCAGGGTACCCAATTGGGAGAACTCTGAAGCGGGGAGACAGCTAGTAGTCCCCCAAGCTTTCCGTCCCCTAGTAGTAAGGCTCGCGCATGATCACCCTTTGGGGGGGCATAAGGGCTCCCAAGCTACCCTGACTCAGATATTGGGCCGGTTTTATTGGCCAGGAGTTTATGGGGAGGTGGAGAGGTATTGCAAGTCCTGCCCCAACTGTCAGAAGGTGACAGACCGGCTACCGCCTAAGGCACCGTTAAAACCCCTTGCTAGAGTGGAACAACCGGGGAGGAGAATAGCCATGGATATTATTGGCCCAGTAACAAAATCTCAGAGAGGCTTCCTCTACGTTTTAGTGGTTATGGATATGGCCACTAGGTACCCCTGGGCCATTCCTTTGAGAAGCATATCAGCGAAGGTCATTGCCAGGGAACTGATAAAAATCTTTTGTGAGGTGGGATTCCCCCAAGAAGTTTTGACCGACAGGGGGTCCAACTTTATGTCAAGTACCTTAAGGCAAGTGTGGGAGGCTTTTGGGATACAACATATCCGTACAGCGGCCTACCATCCTCAAACTAATGGAATGGTGGAACGATTTAATAGAACTTTAAAGGGTATGTTAAAGAAAGCGTTAGGCGAGGATAGGACAGGTTAGGACCAGCTGTTGCCCTTCGTGCTATATGCCTACAGGGAGAAGGTGCAAGACTCCTTAGGTGTCTCGCCTTATGAACTAATGTTTGGCCGGAGGCCATAGATATATTGCAGGAGCACTGGGTACCCCCGGACACCTCCGATCAGTCAGTGGTCGAATACCTACAGGATCTGAAGACCAGATTAGATAAGTTACAGGAATATTCCCAGGATAGGCTTGAACAGAGCCAAAATCGGCAAAAGGAATATTATGATAAGGGTACTCGGGAGAGGGAGTTTGTAATAGGAGATAGGGTCCTTATCCTAATCTCGGAGGATCCTCATAAGTTTGCCTCTAGGTGGAAGGGTCCCTGGGTGGTGAGGAGGAGACTTGGGCCTCTTACATATGAGGTGGCGAACGAAAAGGGGCGGGTCCAAACCTTCCACGTTAACCTGATGAAACCCTGGGTAGCAAGGGTAGGCTTTCAGACCCGGGGAGATGAAAAGGAGGGAGAGGAGTTGGGACCGCAAATAAGAGATATTTTCAAGCCCGGTGAACCAGGGGTTAATCCCCGGTTGACACAAGTACAAAAGAAAGAGATAGGAAGGCTCTTGAAAGGGTTTGATGATGTGTTGACGGCCTGCCCTGGAAATACTCACCTAGTGGAGCATGACATCATAACGGAAAGGGGTAAAGTAGTTCGGCAAAAGCCATATAGGCTGTCCCCCATGAAAAGGAGGGAGGTGATAAAACAGGTCCAGGAAATGTTAGACTTCGGGGTGATCGAAGAGTCAAATAGCCCCTGGTCAAGCCCAGTGGTGTTAGTACCAAAACCCGAAGGGGAGTGGAGATTCTGCATAGATTTCCGCCAGCTTAATAATATTTCTCAAGCAGATGCATATCCTATGCCCTATATTGAGGAGCTGGTGGACAGGCTAGGATCTGCACAATATCTCACCACCCTGGACTTGACAAAAGGGTACTGGCAGATTCCCCTTACGTCAGGGGCACAAGCTAAGACCGCCTTTAGTACGCCCATAGGCCTGTACCAGTTCAAAAGATTGCCCTTTGGCCTGAATTCAGCAGCTGCAAGCTGCCAGAGGTTGCTGGACAGGGTTCTCCGACCACATCAGGCATATGCCGCCGCATATATGGATGATGTGGTAATACATAGTGGAGACTGGAACACCCATTTAAACCAGGTAGAGGCAGTGCTGCAGGCTTTTAGGGATGCAGGTCTCACCCTGAACCCAAAAAAATGTTATTTTGCGCAGTACCTGGTGAAGTATTTAGGGTATAATGTGGGAAGGGGAGAGGTCCGGCCCTTATTGAATAAGGTTAAAAGCATCCAAGAGTGTAGATAGAATGTATTTGGATACAGGCAGCAGATGATGTTTTGTATATTCCTGAGAATCTAGCATGTGATGTTTTTGTTCTTTCCTGAGAAAGTAGCAGAATAGCAGGTGATGTTTGTACATTCCTGAGCAGGTTCACGAGCTGTTCATGTAGAGTTGTTCTTGTAAGCAATGCATGATCATGGTTGTGTAAGCAAAATGTAACCAATAGTAATGATAATACATGTAATATCCATGAATATTCATAGAGTATATAAGAAGGGGATTGACTCCCAAATAAAGAGTTTTTTGCCCAGACACACGAGAGGAGAGTTATTTTGCAACATCTGGTGATCCCCGACGTGATCGGTGAAAACGTGACGTACTTACTACGACTGGAACAGTCAGCGCGCCATTCCTTCTACGGAACACTGTAAGTATGGGGGGAAATTTAACATCATCACATAAACAACATGCACAGGAGCTATATACTATAACGCAAAGATATGGTTCCTCCCGAAATCCAATAACTCTTAAAGATATAGAGCGTTTAATTGAGGAAATAGTTTGTCAATGTCCCTGGTATCCAGAGAAGGGATCATTCGATCCTCAAACATGGGAAAAGATAGGGCAGCAGTTTCGTTTAGAGCCTAGAGTTTCGACTCCTATATTATTGACTTGGAGAGAGATATATTCTACTATAGTAATTCTCTCTTCTGGATTGACAGGCATTACTAACGAAAATATATCCAACAAATTGCCAGGCAAGACCTGGTCTCTTTTACCTCCCGCGACTCTTGGACCTACACCTTCTCCTCCTTCTTGTCGGCTGGCCACCGATATGGGAAGGGAAGAGCAAAACAAAACTCCTGACTTTACTACTACTACCCCTAATAAACCAATTGAAAATATCCAAAACAACAACGCTAATGATAGCGTTATTATTACCAAAACACCAAAGAGCGTAGAACGACCTAGTTTAATTCAATTAGGTATACAGCAAGCACGAAAAAATGGTGAATTCATTTGGAACGATGATCTATGGGATAATTCGGAACCTAATCCTAATTTATACCCAGTTACTAGAACTACAACAATAGAGGCAGGGAACGAAACACATCATGCAGAATGGACTGCTCTACCTTATCAAGTTTTGAGAGAATTACGTAGAGCTATCGTAGAATCAGGTTTAAAAAGTTCATTTGTTCAAGGCATGATAGAAGGGATTAGTAACGGTTACTTAATGACTCCAAAAGATTGGAAAGACCTTTTCCGTATGCTGTTAACTCCTGCGCAATATGTAGTGTGGGATAATGAATATAAGCAAGCAGCACAACTTATCACTGGGACTAATTTGGTGCCTGATCAAATTTATGGATCGGGACCATTTTCAACCCTTGATATGCAAATTCAACAAAACGATACCTGTTTTCAAGCCATAGGCACTTGTATCTTGCGAGCATTTAAAAGAACACCAGAAGGGAATAAACCAACAAAATCTTTTGCATCAATTAAACAGGGTGCAACCGAATCTTACCTTCAATTTGTTAATCGATTGCAGGAAGCTGTAACTAGGCAAATTGATAATCTTGATGCGCAAACAGAGTTATTGATTAAATTAGCCCAAGAAAATGCAAATTCAGATTGCAAAAAGGCATTGCAGACTGTAGCTCATCGCCCAGGAATTACTTTAGCAGATTTATTGAGCGCATGTGCAGATGTGGGGACTCATGGTTATTCTATGAATTTGTTAGCAGGAGCTATACAAAAAGGTAATAAGCCACAGGGGACGTGTTTTAATTGTAAGAAACCAGGACATTTTCGAGCTCAGTGTAGAGCCCCAGGAGGGGGGTGCCAACTTTGCAAAAGGACCTTCTCGACCTTCTCGAAAATGTCCTCGATGTCAAAAAGGATATCATTGGGCCAATCAATGTCGCTCTAATCCAATTAATTCCACACCGCCACCCCCAAAAAACTTTGCTCCGGGTTAACTCCTAACCTCGGTCCAAAGGGAGTGCAAGGGTCTTTTGCTCATAGTACTACTGCTACACAAGGTAGTGCAGGAATTGACCTTATTGCAGCGGAATGTAAAACTGCCATCTTACCTCATGAAGTTTTGGTATATAATACTACCTTTAAAGGACCCATTCCAGCGGCTACTGTAGGTTTAGTATTACCTCGCTCCTCTGCATCGAAGGCAGGTATTCATGTTATCCCTGGAGTTATTGATGCTGATTACACAGGCATTGTTAAAATTCAAGTATGGTCCTCATCACCTTTAACAATTTCTCCCGGGGACTCGTGGGCACAATTAATTATTTTACCATATTTTACAGCACCTATTCCTTCTACTGTCTCTCGTACAGGGGGCTTTGGATCTACGCGACAGGTAAGTGCAGTTTTAAAACCGGTTTCTAATGCACGACCCACTGCTCAATTTTTATTGCAACAAAAGCCCTTTGTTGGTATATTAGATACCGGGGCGGATGTTTCTGTCATAGCTTATAAACAATGGCCTGTGGAATGGCCCATTGAAGATACTTCACATGTGACAGGAATAGGGGGAACTCAGTCAGCCTCCCAAAGTTCTCAATGGTTATCTATTACATATCCTAACGATACCAAGGTTCTAGGACATATTAAGCCCTGTATTTTACAAGTACCCTTTAATTTATGGGGTCGTGACCTTTTGGAACAATTAGATGCATCATTGATCCTACCTGATTAACAGTTCATAAATATGTCTTTTTCTCTTCCTTTGGAATGGAAAACTGACAAACCTGTTTGGGTAGAGCAGTGGCCGATTACCAGAGAAAAACTGTTGATTTTACATCAATTGGTGGAAGAACAATTACAATTAAATCACATTGAGCCTACCAATTCTCCATATAATACTCCGGTATTTGTGATCAAGAAAAAATCCGGAAAATGGAGATTTTTACATGACCTACGAGCTATTAATGCGATTTTAGAACCAATGGGCCCGTTACAATGTGGTATTCCAAATCCTAATTTGATTCCTTATGATTATCAATTAGCTATTATAGATCTGAAGGATTGTTTTTTTTCAATTCCTCTCCAGGAAAAAGATTATAAATACTTTGCTTTTACTGTACCTGTTTACAATAATGCACACCCTACTACTAGGTATTGTTGGAAAGTTTTGCCCCAGGGAATGTTAAATTCACCCACTATTTGTCAATACTATGTTCATCAAGCCTTGCAACCATTTCGTGCCTATTTCCCTCAACTTTTGGTATATCATTATATGGATGCCTCTTTTTATGCTTTACTGTTAACCCTCCAAGGTTACTTGGAGAATCGCCTTTCTTCTCTCTTTATAGGTCATATCCGCAGTCATCAACCTTTTCCTGGTGGTCTGTCTGAAGGGAATGCTCGAGCGGATCGCCATCTTCATTTTTTCTCCACAGCACACTGCAGTCATGAACTTCATCATCAAAATGCACCTAGCCTAGCTCGCCAGTTTCAAATTTCTTTAGAAGAAGCTAGAGCTATTATCAAAAATTGTCCACAATGTTCCTTTTCAGCTCCTACTACCTTTTTTCCTGGAGTTAATCCTCGTGGTCTGGAAGTTAATAGCCTCTGGCAAATGGACGTTACTCACTTTCCCCCTTTTGGTCAATGGTCTAAGCTTCATGTGGTTGTTGATACTCATTCTGGATTTTTGTGGGTCACTGCACAAAAAGGGGAAACTACATCTCATGTCCGCTCTCATCTTCTCCAAACTTTTGCGGTCATGGGTGTTCCTAAAACTCTCAAGACAGACAATGCCCCTGCTTATACTTCCACCTCCTTACAGGAGTTCCTGACCCTCTGGCATATTGAGCACCTTTTTGGTATCCCCTATAACTCCACTGGTCAAGCTATTGTTGAACGTGCTAATCGCACACTGAAAACTGCTTTAAGTAATCTGACTACAAAAAAAGACGGTATTCTCCGTCATAGAGTAAGCATTGATGAATGCTTAGCACAAATCCTTTACACACTGAATCATCTCAATCTCATCAATAATCCTGCTACAAAAACTTTTTCTTCCAGATTTGAACAACATTTTCGTACTCCTGCCCCACCTTTATCTCGTCCTTTGGTCATATACCGACAACTACCTTCTGATCAGTGGAGTTCCCCTGTGCCTCTCCTTACCTGGGGTCGTGGTTACGCTGCTGTTCAAACAGATTCTGGCCCGGTGTGGATTCCAGCAAAGTGGGTGAAACCTCATGTCGTGGCATCAAGGTCTTCACAACCCAATTCCCAATTTCACACTCACCCTTCAAGGACCGCAGATGCAAACACGCAAACGGTCAGTGACTCGTCAACCTAATGCTCCTGTTACTTGGGGACAAATTAAAGCCTTGAGTCAACAAGCTACAGAGACTTTAGAAAAAGCTCATATTGAAAAGACTGATGATAACTTCGTAGTGGCTATTATTGCAGCGCTTAATGCTAATTCCATTACATTGCTTCTACTGTGTTGTTGTTTGTACATACCTTGTGGACAGTCACAATTACTTCCCACAAAAAATATTTGGGAAGCGTTTGCAATTTCACTGAACCAAACTGATTTCTGTCTTTCTCATCAAAAGGCAGTTGGAGAAGTTTTGGCAACTTGCCTGATTCCAGTATGTCATGATCCTAAAGATATGCAAAATGATACTTGGTTTTATTCACAGCTTCCTGTTAATTCATCCTATCGAAATGCTTCTTATGAATACCATAATTGGGGAACACAAACCCTGTTGCCGCCTACTTTGGCAATGCATGTGAGAACCAATCAAATAGCTAGTATCAATATGACATGTGCTCGTATGGTTAATTGTACCCGATCAAATTGTGTTAATTTTGGACCAACTTTGTTAAATTGTAGCTCCTACGAAAATGTTTCATATATTTATAAATTTACTCATTTACCCCCTGGCTGGTTTTGGTCATGTGGAATGTATACCTTTAATTATATTCCAGCTAATATATCTGATGGTACTACATGCTGTCTAAGTCGACTCACTATGGTACTTCCCAGTAAACATATTTTATTTTCTAACTCCTCACATATGCGATCCAAGCGTATGACCCTTGCTGCCAATTGCAATGATAATGTTAAATTTCTGAGTCAAACTGAATATCTGGCACTTGCATTTTCATTAATAGGTGTCCCTGCATTGGCAGCGGCAAATGCAAAAAATATTCGTGAATTAGCCTGTTGGGCAATTAAATCAATCAATGCAACCTCCACTGCTATTAGTTTACTTAATGCTGAGCAACAGCAATTACGTCATGGAGTTTTACAAAATCGAGCAGCCATTGATTATCTTTTATTACTTAACCATCATGGTTGCGAAGAGTTTCAGGACATGTGCTGTTTTAATTTATCTGACAATTCAAAGGCCATTGACAAACAATTAGCTTTCCTACGGAATTTAACTACTCATATTACTATTCATAATAACCTACTCTCTGATGTATGGGATCAATTGTGGCAATGGATCCCTTGGACCTGGCTCCGCCCTATTATCCAGTATTTAGTCATTGGTATTTTTGTTTTCACTATTTTTTGCTGTTGTATACAATGCATTCCTAACCTTTTTTCTTTATGTTTTCCTCGTCCATTCGCTCCAACACGTCACTCTGCTCAATATGTTTATAAGCTATTACAAACATCTCCACCTCCATCTCCAGCTGGCACACCACGGAGATTTCATTAAAAAAAAAAAAAAAAAAAAAAAAAAAGGTGGAGATGTAGATAGAATGTATTTGGATACAGGCAGCAGATGATGTTTTGTATATTCCTGAGAATCTAGCATGTGATGTTTTTGTTCTTTCCTGAGAAAGTAGCAGAATAGCAGGTGATGTTTGTACATTCCTGAGCAGGTTCACGAGCTGTTCATGTAGAGTTGTTCTTGTAAGCAATGCATGATCATGGTTGTGTAAGCAAAATGTAACCAATAGTAATGATAATACATGTAATATCCATGAATATTCATAGAGTATATAAGAAGGGGATTGACTCCCAAATAAAGAGTTTTTTGCCCAGACACACGAGAGGAGAGTTATTTTGCAACACAAGAGTTTCCCAAACCAAACACCAAGAAACAATTGCGTAGATTCCTGGGGATGGTAGGGTATTACCGCAGGTTCATCCCTCATTTTTCCGTAATGGCCACTCCCTTGAATGACATGCTGAGGGGGAAGAATCCGGACCACTTGAGGTGGGGAGGGGAGGAGTTGAGGGCATTTGAACAGATGCAGAGGGCCCTGTGCCAGGAACCTGTGCTGAAAGCAGTTGATTTTGAAAAGCCCTTTGTCCTTCAAACAGATGCTTCGGGGAGGGGGTTAGGCGCAGTGCTGTCCCAAGAGCATGAAGGGGAGGAACACCCGGTGCTTTATTTAAGCCGGAAGCTCCTGCCTCATGAGGAACATTACTCCACCATAGAAAAGGAGTGTTTAGCCATACGATGGGCAGTGCAGGAGTGTAGTGTCTATTTAGAAGGGAGAAAATTTAAGTTGGTAACGGACCATGCTCCCCTAAAATGGTTGAATGTAATGAAGAATAATAATGGGAGACTAATGCGATGGTACTTAGCATTGCAGCCTTTCCAATATGCTGTGGAGCATCGTCCCGGGCGATGTTTAGGAAATGTTGATGCTCTGTCCCGGGTGGAGGAGGAGGAGGAAAAAGAATGCGGGGGTGGAAATTTAAGGGGGGGGGGTATGTAAAGAGTATGTAGGACAGGCCCCAAAGGAACCCTGGGATAGGCCAGAATACCCCCGTTATAGGCAGGCATTCCCCAGGAAAAAACTAGAAATAAAGAACTACAACTCCCAGCATGCCCCAAGGGAGACCGGGGATAAAAGAAACTATGTGCATTCCCAGGAGTCTCCAGAGGAGGGCCGCAGGGGAAGGAATAAGGCTGATTCTCCAACCTGGTGGAAGAGGTGGTGGAACAGGTGGGTGGAGAAAGAAGAGCCACCAAAGAGCTTTAATGAAAGAAAGGGTGAGCAGCTGGGAGGAGGGCGGGGCGAGGAGAATATGGATTGGGCTCCTGAGGAGAGAGAGGCAGAGAGTGAGCCTTGCCCTATGGAGTTGACTGAACCGGAGAACACCCTGGAAGAGCCGATGGACTTTTCGGCTCTGGCTCAGCGAAAGCCAAGGAAGTAGCGGGGCCAAGCCGGGTCAAGCGGGAGGAGGTCAGGTAGGAGTATGACTGACCAAGAGGGTGGGACCCTAGGCTTTGAGCCCGCGCAAAGCCATTACTGTGTGTTTTGAAAGCCTGGCTAAATTGAGCTGTGTTTTGGAAAGCTTGGCTAGAACTGAACTGTATTTTGAAAGCTTGGCTAGACCTGAACTGTGTTTTGAAAAGCCTGGCTAAATTGAGCTGTGTTTTGGAAAGCTTGGCTAGAACTGCACTGTGTTTTTTTGAAAGCCTGGCTCAATTGAGCTGTGTTTTGGAAAGCTTGGCTAGAACTGCACTGTGTTTTTTTGAAAGCCTGGCTCAATTGAGCTGTGTTTTGGAAAGCTTGGCTAGAACTGAACTGTATTTTGAAAGCCTGGCTAAACTGAGCAGTGGAGTAAGGCTGGGCTAAAAGTGAACTGTGTTTTGGAAAACCCCGCTACACTGAACAGGGTATTTTTTTTTTTTTAATTATTTGCTGCTACTCTTCCCCAGGAGGGAGGGAGAGGAAGCAGCTGTGGAAGCCTGGACTGGGAAACTAACCGGATTGAGGAAGGTGAATGATATCTGTGTTTTGTTTTGTGTTTTGGGGCCACAACTGAGGGAGGGAGGGAAGCCCCTCCTAGGCAATAAAAAGCCTCATTGTTCTGAGGAAAAAAGGAGCAGTACTGGAAGGTGTTCTTCAGGTTGTGGAGAGCTGCAATCGCTGAGGGAAGAGGATCCACTTTACAATATGTATTATAGATATACGCATACATCGGTGAGTAAGATCTACTTGGGCGCAGCTGTATGTACATACACAAATATTAGGAGGTGGAACATCACATGTGCAATGATGGTTCCATTGTGACACCACTACATATTCCTCTTGGGGATATAATGGGTGTAAACGGTATGGTCTGAGCACATTTAAAACAATTTAAAACACTTTAGCATTTTTTTAAAGTGTATATGTATATATATATATATATATATATATATATATATATAAAAGAGAAATTATTCTGAACCCAAGTTCACTATAAGGATAAATCAAGATCAGGTATACATACTGTATGATGCATCACTTCATACCATATGCAATGAGTTTATCTTATTGAGCAAACTGGATGGACCATACAGGTATTTATCTGCCATCATCTACTATGTTACAACGTTAATGTACAAATTTGGAAAGGTATAAAAGCGTTTCCTAACAGTAGCAGCAATCTGTTCACAGAAGGCAAGTTGATAGTCAATTATAAATCACCACATATTTAAATGAATCCACAACAGGGAAGGGGGAGCCCCAGAGAAATACCCACTTAACTTAGTGCAGGGTAGGAGCATGGGTGGGACATGAGTGGAGCTTTCATATATGCACATAACTTACAGGATACTGTTATATGCATCCCTGCCACATTTAGATTTTAACCTGTCATTAAAATCGTCCATAGTACCTCAAGATTGGAGGGTGGCCAATGTAACATTGATTTTAAAAAAAGGTTCCAGGGGAATTTACAGACTGGTAAGCCTGACTTTAGTGGCAGGCAAAACACTGGAAACTATGATAAAGAATAAAAGTACGAAATACAGACAAACATGGTTTAATGGAACAGAGGCAGCATGGATTCAGCCAAGGGAAGTATTGCCTCATCAACTGACTTCATTTCTTTGAAGGCATAAAGGTGAGCTGGTTGATGTAGTATATCTAGATTTTCAGAAAGCTTTTGACAAAGTTCCTCATGAGACACTTCAGAGAAAATTAAAAAGTCATGTGATAGGAGGCAATGTCCTCCTGTGGATTAGGAATTGGTTATTGGACAGAAAACAGAGGGTAGGGTTAAATGGCCATTTTTCTCAATGGAGGAGGGTGAATAAGGGAGTGATGCAGGGATCTATAGTGGGACCAGTACTGTTTAACATATTTATAAATGATCTGGAATTGAAACAACAAGTGAGGTGATTAAATTTGCAGATGACACAAAACTATTCAATGTTGTTAAAACACATGCGGAATGTGAAAAATTGCAGGAAGACCTTAGGAAATGGGAAGACTGGGCATCCAAATGGCAGATGCAATTTAATGTGGGCAAATAGAAAGTGATGCACATTGGGAGTCAGCACCCAAGAAAAAGCTCTAGGTGTCCTTCTAGACAATACATTGACATTTTCTGCCAAGTGTGTGGCGGCAGCCAAGAAAACAAACAGAATTCTAGGAATTATTAGGAAAGTGATGGTAAATAAAACTAAGAATACTATAATGCCTGTGTCACTCCATGATGGGATCTCACCTTGAGTACTGCGTTCAATTCTGGTCACCATATCTCAAAAATAGATATAATGGAATTAGAAAACTTTTAAAGAACAGTGACCAATAGGGGATGGATACAATGGAATTAGAAAAGGTTTAAAGAAGAGTGACCAATAGGGGATGGAACTCCTCTCATATGAGGAAAAGCTAAAGAGGTTAAGACTCTTCAGTTTGGAAAAGAGACAGCTGAGAGGAGATATGATTGAGGTCTACAAAATCCTGAGTGGTGTAGAATGGGTAAACATGAATCGATTTTTTACTTTTTCAAAAAGTGCAAAGACAAGGGGACACTCAATGAAGTTTCATGGAAATACAAAGAGTAGGAAATATTTTTTCACTCAACGAAGAGTTGGAACTCATTGCTAGAGGAAGGGGTAACAGCGATAGCATATCTGGGTTTAAAAAAGATTTGGACAAGTTCCTGGAGGAAAAGTCCATAGTCTTCTATGTAGTCTGCTATTGAGATAGACATGGGGAAGCCATTGCTGTCCCTGGTATTGGTAGCATGGAATGTTGCTACTATTTGGGTTTCTGCCAGGTACTTGTGACCTGGATTGGCCACTGTTAGGATACTGGGCTGGATGGACCATTGGTGTGACTCAGTATGGCTGTTCTTATGATCTTACATCAGCTCTATGGTGGTATAAGTGCAGGCACCTAAATGTTAGCATTACACAGTATCAGCACCTAGTATTTTATAATGGAACCTAGGTGCCCAGGTTTCATTATAGAATATGCTCCTACCATACCCCCTTGAGGTGTCTAAATGGAGGCACTCTGTAACCGAATTGCCTTCATAAAGCCTTCATATGCTGACACTGAAACTGGTGAAGGGTGTCAACTTATTTCTTGCCCTGACATAATCAACAATGAGCTAAGAAACAACTAATCAAGAAACCAATGTGTGATGGACCTGTTAGTGTTAATGAACTTCACAACTGAACTTTGACACAACTTCAGTATTAATCAAAGGTTTCTATGATTATGTGGTCCAGCTGAATCAATTCAGAAGACAGCACTAGCTAAGGCCTGACAGGTCACTGTATTTCCTCAATGATATTAGTAAGGTGAGACCTGAAAGCAGATTGGCTCAGAGTGGGAGGTTAAGAAAGCTTCCAAGAATGACTGTGTCCAAGTTTGAGGAATTATTCACACCTCTGAGATTTTCCACCATGTGTCAATTTATTTATGTATTTATTTTAAAAATAAGTTGCTTTCAGATCTACACTCTTGAGAGACTCCTGAGAAAATTAAAGAGTCATGGGATAGGAGGCAATGTTCTGGTGTGGATTAGAAATTGGTTATTAGACAGAAAACAGAGGGTAGGTTTAAATGGTCATTTTTCTCAATGGAGGAGGGTGAACAGTGGAGTGCCGCAGGGATCTGTACTGGGACCGCTGCTATTTCACATATTTATAAATGATATGGAAATCAGAATGATGAGTGAGGTGATTAAATATGCAAATGACTGGGCATCTAAATGGCAGATGACAAATGTAAGGTGATGCACATTAGAAAGAATAATCCGAATCATAGTTACCTGATGCTAGGGTCCAGCAAACAAGAAAAAGATCTACATAGTAACATAGTAGATGACGGCAGAAAAAGACCTGCACGGTCCATCCAGTCTGCCCAAGAAGATAAATTCATATGTGCTACTTTTTTTATTTGTACTGTCCTCTTTAGTGCATAGACCGTATAAGTCTGGCCAGCCCTAGGTGTCATTGTAGATAATACACTGAAATCTTCTGCTCAGTGTGCAAACAGGATGCTAGGAATTATCTACACAACAGGATTTAGCTACCTGGGTTCCATAAGAAGCATCACAAATCTTCAATTCAGAAATGATATGAAAACCTACCTCTTCAAAAAATTCTACAGCTAATCACAAAGATATCATCACCTTCCTTTCAAATCTACTTCTTCAAAACTATATGAATAAACACCAAAACTGTACAACTGAACACAAAAGCTACCACTACCTTTTCCACGTCAAATCTGTCTCTTCAAAGACTATGAATAACCACACAGGATGCTGGGCCCGATGGACCCTTGGTCTTTTCCCAGTGTGGCATTACTTATGTACACACAGACTATAGATGCCCTCTCCACGTTGCACAACACTATTGTAACTCCACCAAAATGTAAACTGTAAGTCACTTTGAACTGAAATTTCTTTTTGGATAATAGTGGGATACAAGACTGAATAACTAACTAACTAACTAACTAACTAACTAAATAAATAAATGTGGTCGCCTCATCTGGTATGAGATAATAGATGAGCTGCAGTGTTTGAAGTCTTTTTAATTCTGGTTTAGGCATATCTGCATAAATAACATTACAATAATCAAGTCATGACCCTATAAATGCATGGTACTGAGTATGTAATGAATTGAAATCCAGAAAACCTCTAACAGATCTAATTTTACAAAGATCATGAAAAACATAAAAACATAGAATAGCCATATCTGGATCAGACCGATGGTCTATCTAGCCCAGTATCCTGCTTCCAACAGTGGCCAATCCAGGTCACAAGTACTTTACAGAATCCCAATAGTAGCAAGATTCCATGCTACCAATCCAAGTGGCTTCCCCCATATCCATCTCAATAACAGACTATGGACTTTTCCTCCAAGAACTTGTCCAATCCTTTTTTAAACCAGATATGCTAACCACTGTTACTAAATCCTCTGGCAACAAGGAAGTTATCCTTGGTTCGCATCCAGGTTTACCTGCGCTCAGCTTCTGAACAGCTTGAAAGACGCATGCACTTCTTGCTCTCCACCTGGCTTCACTAGCCCCTGACTCTTGCAAGACTCCAGCTGGTCTTTTCCTAGTAGCTTGCAGGCACCCATCTCAATATCCTGGGTTCCTGCTTCACTCAGGGTGACTGCTCAGACCTGCCTTCCTTCCCCCTGGAACTCCTTCCAGTTATGTCCAACATGCCCTGGCCACTCCTCTTGCTCACGGACAGTGACCGACTGCATTTCCCTGGACTATAACTATGCAAATGAGAGTCATCAAAATGCAAATTCAATTTATTAGACTATACTTCAGTCTTGTGGAAACCCCTTCTTTCTAGCCGTTATTCATTTATCACAAGTTCTCTCACTAAGCCCATCTACTGTGGGGAACCTGAGTCTCAGTGTCTAACAGCCTCCACCCCTGGATAGGACACTTCACTCTCCACAACTTTTATCGTCCTATCCTCCACCCCACGGCTGTCACTTCACATCATAACAGGCCTCAGCTGGTGCTCCCTCTGCTGGCCCATTCAGGCCATTACTCTGATGACCATTTTCCTATTACTGGTAGGAGCGCCCTCTAGTGGCCTCCTCAGGGTAGGGCAGGCCTGTGTTTATCACTTATCCCCACCCTTATGATATTGCTGCTCCCTCAAATATCTTCTTTGAGCAGCAGCAATTCCTGCCTCCCCTAACTTCTCTTGGGGGCAGGCTCCATCTGTCCCCTATCTCTTTTAGGAGGGATTCTCAGGAAGGCTTTATATTCTGTGGCCCGCCCTAACACAAAGGCCCTGATTTTCTCTAGGGGCCCTTCATCCGTAACCCCTAGGCCCTCAAGGATCCTCCTTCCTTTCTTTTTCTGCTTACTTAGGCCTCTGCGTCTAATTTCTTTGCCCACTTTCCTAACCCATGGGCACAACCCCTTCTTCCCTCTAGGTTTCGGGCATACTTTCCTCAGGCCTAGTGCCCTTAGCACCTCAGGGAAACTTCTAATCAAACCCTTCTCCTTGCTACAACCCTGGGCTGCACTTCTTCGCCTACTAGGCCCCAATGCGTATTTGTGGGTTGTGTGTAGGGTCTTAAGTCTCCTTTTCCCTGATACTCTTAGGCATCTCCTATCCCTCCCTTTTGGTATAGGATAACCCCCTTTTGTACAGGACTTCTCCCAGCCTCCAGGTGATCTGGTCTCCCCCTGGCACTCTTCCTGAGCCGGTGTCCCCTGCCTAGGAGCTCTTTCCTCCCTCGACTCTATAAAGTGCGGTATCTGGGCCCTAGGATCAACCCTTTCTTCTGGGGCCAGAGCCTTTCCCTCCTCTGGCCAGCCTCTTCCCTTTACTGCTGGCCCTTCCCGGGTTTCTCACCCACTTTAAACTTTACACCACCTCTCCCTGTGGTTTTAACAGAGTCCTTCTGACTCTCCCTATCCTGATCCTTACTCCCGGGCAGGAGTTTACTGACCCCTCCTGGTTGCTCCTTCCCCTTGGGCTTTTCCTGGAGGTCTACAATGCAGGAGTGGGCTTCCTGAAGCTCTCTTAACCTCCCTTGCCCATCCTGGAAGAGAACATCAACTGCTAGGGTCAGCACTCTGCACTTCTCTTCCATGGCCTCCCTACCTCTTTCTGCCCTTTCTGTGGTCTCTTTGGCTTGCTGTCTCTCTACAGCCCACTCAGCTTGGGTCTGCTGCAAGGCCTCAGTTAACTCTACCACAACTCTATCATACCCCTGTTATACTTCCCTCAGCTGGCTTTCCTGCTGGCCCATTACTTCTCCCAGCCAAGCCTTTACCTGGGTTAAAAACCCCCTCAGCTCTCCTATAGTTGTTTGCTGAAGTGTACCTATCTCCTTAATAATATCCCTCAGGGCCTCCTGCTCTTTATGCCACTCCTGGCGAGCATTCTGGAACTCAGTTTTAATTAGGGATACCCTCTGCTCCTGGTCTTGTTGCAATTTGTCTGTGAGGTCCCTTACCTCCTGTTCATGGGTGGATTGCAGCATTGCCAATTAGGTCTCCTTTAAGTCTTGGGCCTCTTTCTTTCAAGGTAGTTGTAAGACAGGCTACTTCTGCTTCCCTTTCCTCCATTAGCTTAACTTCTGTGCGCAGCTCAGCCCTAACCGTGGCTAGCAGTGCCTCATAGCCTTCCTTCTGCCTAAGGGACTCTGCCAATTTGGCCTCTAAGGCATGCCTTGAAGCAGCCATCTCTTCCTTACAAGCTGACTTGAATAGGACCCATTTCTGTTCATTCTCCCTCAGACTATTCTCCATCACTTTCTGGGACGCCTCCTGCTGCTGCTGTATATTGCCCACTAAAGTTAACATTAGTCCTTTGTTTAGTTCCAGGACCTCCCTCAGACATTGCTCCGGGTGTTTATAGGCTTCCCCCGGTTTACATAGGGCCTGTAATTCCCCTTCTATCTGCCAGACCCTCTCTGTAAGGGATTTTAACAGCGGGTTCTCATGCTTTTCCCGGGCCTCCCAGTATTTCTCCCTTGGGGCAACTCTCCCTGGTCCCCCACCCCCTGGAAATACTGCCCGGTCCTCACCGTAGCCTGGGCAGCCTACTTTATCTTCAGCTGTCTCACCCCCCTGCTCACAGTGTATATTGACTTCCCCTCCACAATCAGGACTACTCTTTATCCTGTCACCTGGGAAGTTCTCACCTGGGTCTACACCCCCTTTCCCCTTCCTAGAGGGTTTACCCTTCTTAGCAGGACTTCCACTATCCTGCAACTGGGGTTTTCCTTCCTTGTCCAGGCACCCATCCTCCCTCTTGGCACTTTCCAGATGGGTGGCCTCCCCTCCCCCTGGGACATGGGGTGCTTTCTCTGCAGCGAGTTCCTCCTGCCCCTCTTCCCTGCAGACCCCTTTTTCCCCTTGGGTTCCCGGCCTACCCATGCAGTTTGCCCCCGAGGAATGGGTCACCTCCCGACTCCCATGGCCTTTGGCTTCCTCTGGCCTGCCATGTCACTTAACCCCAACCAACCGACTGTAGGATTTCCTATCTCCTCCCAGTCTCCCAGTTCATCCTCTGAACTGCATACTGCCAGATACCACTTCCCAACATGGCCCATTTCCCCACATTGGTCACACTCTGGCTCAATCTCTGCTCTTCTCCTCAGGGTCCTGTCCTCCCACGACACCCCTTCAGGCTTACACAATGTCCCAACAGTCTCTAAACATAGTAACACAGTCCCCCTCCAAGTCCCAGAACCTGGATCATGGTGTCCAACTCTGCCATGTCCATGCCTTCTGCTGGCGAATTGGGCTCCGGCTCCTTGGGCCTCCGGACTTCTCTCTCCGGTCTGAACCGTCTCCGCCTTCCTCCGACGTCCTCCTCGACCGTCTGATGGGATGCAGCCTGTAATACAAGAGAAGAATCCAAGTGCGGACTGTCTGTTTCCCTGGTCATACACTTTCTCTACTCCTTAAACTCGTACCAGAATTTCCACAAGAACAAGCCTTTCTATCATTTACATGAACTGCTCTTCTCAGCTTACTGGATCCTCTCCTGCCTCCCCCCTAGGTACCCTTTACCTGGGTAGGCGGGTAATGCGCCTTTGTCAGCGTTGGCCCCCTCCATGGGCTTCAGGAACCTCCCGGACACCACCTCCACACTCTGGCCACTCGTCTGGTCTCTGGAACTTCCCCGACTCGCCTCCAAAACTCGACCACTCCCACTATCCCCACACAGGAGACCTCATGGAACTCCGCCGACTCGCCTCCGGAGCTCGACTGCTCCCCCTATCTCCACACAGGAGACCTCGTGGAACTCCGCTGACTCACCTCTGGAACTTGACTGCTCCCACTATCCCCACACAGGAGACCTCCTCTGGAGACTGATGCCTTTTCCCCTCGGCTTCACTTTGAGTTCTTTGGTCCCCCCAGAACCAGCCTGTAGTCCGTTGGCCTTTCAGCACCCTTCCCTGGGGATACAATTACTGCCTGGGTCCAAACAACCCTCTGCTCTTCCCTTGGCTTCAGCTTTCAGACAGGGGAACTCAACTGCCAATGGTAGCAGGGATCCTTTGATATCCTTGTCTTCCGATGGATGTTCAACAATGGGGTGCCATTTGTAAAGTTATCCTTGGTTCCCATCCAGGTTTACCTGCGCTCAGCTTCTGAACAGCTTGAAAGACGCATGCACTTCTTGCTCTCCACCTGCCCTCACTAGCCTCTGGCTCTTGAGCAAGACTCCAGCTGGTCTTTTCCTAGTGGCTTGCAGGCACCCATCTCAATATCCTGGGTTCCTGCTTCACTCAGGGTGACTGCTCAGACCTGCCTTCCTTCCCCTTGGAACTCCTTCCAGTTATGTCCAACATGCCCCGGTCACTCCTCTTGCTCATGGACAGTGACCCACTGCATTTCCCTGGGACTATAACTCTGCTTCTCCAGCCTTCAGAAATATGCAAATGAGACAGTCATCAAAATGCAATATCAGTTTATTAGACTATATGTCAGTCTTGTGGAAACCCCTTCTTTCCAGCCGTTATTCACTTATCACAAGTTCTCTCACTGAGCCCATCTACTGTGGGGAACCTGGGTCTCAGTGTCTCACAGCCTCCACCCCTGGATAGGACACTCTTCACTCTCTACAGCTTTATTTTCCTATCCTCCACCCCACGGCTGTTAGGTACTTTCACTTCACACCATACATAATGTCATAAATCCTGTCCACAGCCAGGTAAGTACCTCTTAGGTTTTTTGAGGGAACCTTCTCTCAACTCTTCCAGGAGCTCTCCTTCAGCAGGTTACTTCCTTCACTTTCTCCCTCTTGTAATCCTCAGGTTCCAGGCGTTGCATTTCTCCCCTAGCTCCTCAGGAGGTACGGTTTATATAGGGCTGCTACTAGCCCACCACACCCTTCTGGGCCCCTCTTCCTAGTTCTGGAAGAGTCCAGCACCCTCTGGGTGTCTTTCTCTTAACAGGCCTCAGCTGGTGCTCCCTCTGCTGGCCCATTCAGGCCATTACCCTGATGATCATTTTCCTATTACTGATATAAAAGCGCCCTCTAGCGGCCTCCTCAGGGTAGGGCAGGCCTGTGTTTATCACAATATATGAGACATCCAAGCATTACTTTGACAGTCTGACAGAGTGGGAGGGTGGGGGTTGGTAGGAGGTATGTATGGGGACATCAAAGCATTTAGGATGGGTGTGGGTAGGTGAGAGGAGGGTGATAAACAGAGAAATACAATGTTATGGTTTATAATGGGCTAGAAAACCCAGATCCTTGTTAAGTCCTGTCTGTTGGGTGTCAAAATATTCAATCATTCTGACTTCAAAGGTCTTACGTTCCTTTATTGTTTTAAAGTTACCTTTCAGGATTCTAACTATGAAATCACTGGTGCAGTGTCCTGGTCTTGTAAAATGCTGGCCCACCAGGGTGGGAACCTGACTGGCACCGGCTATCTTCATGTGATGTCTGTGCAGATTGAATCTTGTCTTAAGCATCTGGCCTGTTTCTCCAATATAGCATCCTTCGTTACATTTTTTACACTGAATGATATATATCACATTGGAAGATAAGCATGTGAAAGATTCCTTTATGTTGAATATTTTTCCTTTGTGAATGACTGTGGGGTCCTGTGAAATGTTTTGGCATAGCTTGCAGCTGGATATATTACAGGGAAATGTGCCCTTCTTTTCTTTTCAGTCTGTGTTTTCTTTTCCATGTTTTATTTTGTTTGATGTCAATTGAAAGAGTAAAAAATTGATTCACTTCTACCCATTCTACACCACTCAGGATTTTGTACACCTCAATCATATCCCCCCTCAGCCAGTGGTGTGCTGGAGCCGGCTCGCTCCGGCTCGCAAGAGCCGCTTGTTAAAGTTTGACAGCTCTTGCGAGCCGGTTGTTGTTTGGGGCGAGCCGGATCCATTGCAGGAGGTAAGCATGGCAGGAGGGCGCCATGCTTACCTCCCCTCCCGCTCCCAAACATGCCCAGCGATTGCCCTTCGCCCCCACCGTCCCCTCCATCTTTTTTTAAATACCTCCTCGCCGTTGAAGCGCCGCATTAAAGCCCTGCTGCTGCTGCCCAAGCTTTTTCTCAGTTTGCTGTAGTTCTTCGCGTGAACTTCGTGCCCTTAGTCCCGCCTTCTGACGTATGATACTACAGCAAACTGAGAAAAAGCTTGGGCAGCAGCAGCAGGACTTTAACGCGGCGCTTCAACAGCGAGGAGGTATTTAAAAAAGATGGATGGGAGCGGGAGGGGACGGTGGGGGCGAAGAGCAATCGCTGGGCATGTTTGGGAGCGTGAGGGGAGGGCAGGGCAGGGAGGAGAATCGCTGGATATGAGATCGGAGCGGGATGGGAGGGCAGGGGAGGGAGGAAAATCATTGGACATGGATGGGAGCGGGAGGGGAAAGCAGGGGAGGGAGGAAAATCATTGGACATAGATGGGAGCGGGAGGGGAGGGCAGGGGAGGGAGGAAAATCGCTGGACATGAGATGGGAGCGGGAGGGGAGGGCAGGGGAGGGAGGAAAATCGCTGGACATGAGATGGGAGGGGAGGGCAGGGGAGGGAGGAAAATCGCTGGACATGAGATGGGAGCGGGAGGGGAGGGAGGAAAATCATTGGACATGGATGGGAGCGGGAGGGGAGGGCAGGGGAGGGAGGAAAATCATTGGACATAGATGGGAGTGGGAGGGCAGTGCAGGAGAGGGAGGAGAATTGCTGGACATGGATGGGAGCAGGAGGGAAGGGCAGGGGAGGGAGGAGAATCGCTGGACATGGATGGGAGCGGGAGGGGAGGGCAGGGGAGGGAGGGGAATCGCTGGGCATGGATGGGTAGAGGGGGGCAGGGGAGAGAAAACAATTGCTGGGCATGGATGGATAGAGGGAGGCAGAGGAGAGAAGACAATTGCTGGGCATGGATGTGTAGGGGGGCAGGGGACAGAAGAGAATTGCTGGGTATGGATGGATAGAGGAGGACAGGGGAGAGAGGAGAGTTTCAGGACATTGATGGAGGGGAGGGAAGGGAGAGAGAAGAAATGCTGGACATGGAGGGAAGATAGAGGAAGGAGATTAGATGAGGGAAAAGGAAGTGAGGAGAGAAACTGCACATGGATGGAGAAAATAGGCAGAAGCTGGATCCACTGTACAGTCAAGTCTGCAGAGGACCAGAAATGATGAAGAAAGGAGGAAAGAAAAGAAATAAATGGAAAGGAAGCCCTGGAAACGGAGTCAAGGGAACAGATAGAGAGCAGCAGAATCAGATACTGGGCCAGCATGATCAGAGAAACAAAGTCACCAGACAACAAAGGTAGAAAAAAATAATTTTATTTTCATTATAGTGTTTGGAATAAGTCCACTTTGAGAATCAGGTGCTGAACATTAAAAGTTTATATTTATTTACTTATTTATGGCATTTTATCCCATATTAAACATGAATTAGATTGGAACCTGGGATCATTTAATTTTTTTTTCCTGGAGAGAGTAATGCATTGCCCCCCCCCCCCCCCCCCCCCGGCTATAGCTAGCTCTGCAATTTTTTTGGGGGGGGCGCAGAGGTGGATGGGGGGGGCGCCGAGGTGGACCGGGGAGAGAGCCTGTTGTTAAAATTTTACAAGCACACCACTGCCCTCAGCCATCTCTTTTCCAAGCTGAGGAGTTCTAACCTGTTTAGCCTTTCCTTATATGAGAGGAGTTCCATCTCCTTTATCATTTTGGTCACCTTTCTTTGAAACTTTTCTAATTCTGCTATATCTTTTTTGAGATATGGTGACCAGACTTGCAAGCAATACTCAGACTGTATTACTGAAGAAATCTGTTAAGAGAAACTTAGTTTTGAGTCAAGGATAACTCCCAGATACTTGACCTGACTCACAGGCTGGACTGGTGCACTGAACAGAATGTGTGAAAGTGAAGGGTCAGGGGCGTGACCTGTGATCCAACATGCTGTGTGGTCTTTTGTGGATTTAGAATTAGGTGATGCTCCTGTAACCATTTGCCACATTATTTAAACAGTTTTGCAAGGGGACCAAATTAAGACTGCTATTGGTGGTATAATGAATAATAAAAAATGTTGTCCATGTAAAAGTAGGTACTCATGCCTGAGGATTGTATTAAGGTAGCCAGAGGGCTCAGGAAAATATTGAAGAAGAATTGGAGAGAGTATGGAGCCTTGAAGGGCTCCACACAATAGAGGATAAGAATCTGATTAATTATTGTACATTGAGGCCTTGAATGTATATGGCTTTGAAGAAAAGAGGTAAACCATTTAAGAACTACTACTACTACTATTTAACATTTCTAGAGCGCTACAAAGTGTACGCAGCGCTGTACAAACACAGAAGAAAGACAGTCCCTGCTCAAAGAGCTTACAATCTAATAGACAAAAAGTAAAGCATTTAAATTTAAAATATTTAAGCAGTCAAGCACAAGAGAACAGTCACAGAAGGACAGAAGATGTTGAAGGGTGGTCAGTGTGATTAGGTGTAACTCTGGTTGGAGTAGTGGGAGAAGGTGATAGAAGAATAGAAATGGGTGAGGTAAAGTAATGAGTGGGTTGATAGGGAGGTTATATAAGACATGTCACTCTAGGGGTGGGTGGGTAGAGGGGTAGGGTGGGTGGAAGCAGGAGAAGGTATTCTCTGCAGCCTATCCGTGAGATGGAAAATGCTCTCCGAAGCTGCTGCTATAAGTTGTTAGTTTTCTCTCCCTGAAAGAGATCCAAGCCACACCCACGAAGTTCAAACTGTCAGCGGGGAGGGTGAGGGGAGGAAATGGCAGTGCTTGATGAAAAAGAGAGCTCAGTTTGATAGGAGATACACTACAGGATGTCATTCCGAGGCCAGGCCAAGTCTAAAGCAGGAGAAGGTATTCTCTGCAGCCTATCTGTGAGATGGAAAATGCTCTAAATCTAAATCTTTAAAACTAAAATCTTTAAAACTAAATCTTTAAAACCAATAGCAGCAAGGCAGTTAAGAAGCAGACCATGATCAAGGACATCAAAGGCGGCAGACAGGTCTAATGAAATTGCCAGGGCAATAAAGCCTTTATCAAGTTTCCTGTAGATCTCACTAAGGAGAGAGGTCAGCACTGTCTCTGTACTGAAACCGTGACTGAACCTGGACTGATGGGGATGGAGTACCAAAACAACTTCTGAATGCTAAGTTGAAAAAATATGATTTTCTCTAGTACTTTGGTCAGAAAAGGCAAATTTTAACTAGGCCAATAATTTGAGGGAATAAGAGGGTCAGCTGTCGATGTCTTAAGGATAGGCTTGACTATGGATGTTTTCAGACAGTCAAAACCAGTTCCATCTATTAATTAGCTCCAGATATTCATTGCTACTGCCCGCATATGGCCTGGTATTGAATATCCAGAGCTAATTATGCCTGCGGCAGTCAAATTTTAAAAAAACACTGAACGCCATGGACTGAATATTGACCAGTTGGTCCTTTCTTTGAGGGAACTTACTGAAGGGTATGGCTGATAAACTTGGCCACTGCCATGGAGTTCAGGATGAATGACTGTATTTATTTAATATTGTTTTGTATGGTATATTTTATGTGTACTGCATATTTAATTCTATTTTATATTATGTATTGTCTTGAACAATCTTGATTGATAAGGCAATCCAGAAAGCTTGATTAAATAAACATCAAATCTTTGTGACTCTGGATGGTTTTGACTATGGCCCCGATATTCAAACAGTGGGAGATAGCTGGGCTGTCTCCTGCAATCGGCACTAAACCTGGACATTCAATGACAGTCCGTTTCCATAGTAACATAGTAGGTGACGGCAGAAAAAGACCTGCACGGTCCATCCAGTCTGCCCAACAATATAACTCATATGTGCTACTTTTTGTGTATACCTTACCTTGATTTGTATCTGTCTTTTTCAGGGCACAGACTGTAGAAGTCAACCCCTGCACTAGCCCCACCTCCCACCACCGGTTCTGCCATCCAATCTCCGCTAAGCTCCTGAGGATCCATTCCTTCCGAACAGGATTCCTTTATGTTTATCCCACACATGTTTGAATTCCGTTACCGTTTTCATCTCCACCACCTCCCGCGGGAGGGAAGCCACCACTCTCTCCGTGAAAAAAAACTTCCTGACATTTTTCTTGAGTCTGTCCCCCTTCAATCTCATTTCATGTCCTCTAGTTCTACCGCCTTCCCATCTCCGGAAAAGGTTCGTTTGCGGATTAATACCTTAATTTCCGGTGACTGGCATTGAATATCCAGTTTAACTTTGGCCGGTCCAATTTTAACTGGCAATGCTGATATTCAGCTCTGGCTGCTTAAAGTGAGACTGGCCAAAGTTATTCCACCTATTGTGGAGGCCAAATATGGCCGCTCTCACTTTAAAAATCGGCGGCTAGCCGGTTATATCGCGCAATATAACTGGCTATCTTTAAGCCACTAAGCGGTAATATTCAGTGCCAGATAGCTGGCTATTTGGCACTGAATATTGCCGGATAACTACTTAAGTGCTATTTTAACGGCCATTTTCATTTGAATATTGGGCGGTATAATTTTGCATGACTTCTCTGGAAGAAATGCAAAGTGAAAGAGAAAATAACTCTCTTGTACAGTTTACTGGAAATGCCAGCTATCAAATTTTCGATTGGCTGAAAAATATAAATATCAAATCATCATTACATAGTTATAAATATTGTAACATTCACTCCATATGACAGGAAGTTACCCTTACCTGAGATCCAGGTCTAGTAGCTGATTGTTTATCTTTTTCTCTATTCAATTTTCCTCTTCGAGAAGTCTTAGGGGTACCTGCAGATTTTTGACCTTCACCAAATGTACTATCCTGAGTGAGTTTGTCACCGAAAACTATGCATAATTAAGGTTGCATGGAATACAACCAATGAAAAGTTCAAAGGTCACCCCAACACATGCACATTGTGAAGGAAATAGTGTTGAACATAATGGGAATAAAAAAAACAACAGCAAGTTAGTAGTTACAATACATGCAGTACCATAGATATGTAGTGCAGTTATAGTACTGTATAAATGTAAACACTGATTCCCTCCCCCTCAACACTTACTTCTTTAACCCTCTTTTGACCTTGCTGTATTACAATTATGTTACCTCTGTAGTGCTGTATAGGAAAATAAATAAGCTAGGCACACTAGGCTCAGTTTACAGGAAAGCATTCTTTATACTAAGAAGATGATCAGTTAATTGTTTTAGACCAACACTGCTGCTATAAATTGATTCTTTAGTTATGAGTGATAAATGGAAACTTTCCTCCCTGCATCCTCATACAAACAACCCTCCCCCACCAAAAAAATAAACATAAGAAATAGATTAGAAGTAGACAAATCAGAAGGCAATAGTAATCATATGGAACATAAGGTCATTCCTCCAAAACCTCAAAATAGTGAATGACACAGGGACAAAGTTTGTCCCCAGCCCCATGAGCTTTGTCCTTGTCCCTGCCCTGTGCCTGTGAGCTCCATCCTTGTCCCCCCAAGCTCTGTCCCCATTCCCGCCCCGCCCCTGTCCCCATTCCCGCAAGCTCTGACCTCATCTGTACATGTCTTGAACCAGAAGCATAGCCAGGTTGAAGGTGCAGGGGGAGCGGAGAGCAGACCATCGACAGCACCGGCGCGTGTTTTAAATGCGACGGATCACGCAAAAAATAGGTGCTGGCAGAAGTCCATTCGACGGAGCGGCTGCTCCCTTGGCGCCCCCCCCCCCCTAGTTACGCCTCTGCCTCGAACAGTTATGTAGTACAACACCAGAGATATAGAAAGAGATGCATTTACTCTTGTACTGTGCAAAATATAAAGATGGAACATGCTAAGGATAGTGTTAAAGGATTGTGACTAGGGCAACTGCCCATGGCCCCTGACCAGAGAGAGCCTCAAGCCTGCTGGAAGCTGAAGAAAGTGCAGCCTGGTGGCTTTGGGATACCCTCTTAGTTTTCTGCCGTGGGCCCCAGCCATGTCTAACACCAGCTCTGGCAGGATATACATTTCAAATCTGACATACTTTAATCACAAAATAGAAAATAAAATTATTTTTTCTACCTTTTGTATCTAGTCATTTTATTTTTTAAGTCTTGTTGGTCTCAGGTTCTGGTTTCTGCTTCCCTCGGTCTTAACTCACTCACCAGGTTCTCCTGTCCATTTGACATCTCTTCTCTCTCCATGCCCGCCATCTACCTCTGTGTCCCTATTGCCCCCCATGCTCAACATCTCCCTTTTCTAGTCCCTGTCCAGTATCTCCCCTGTGTTCATATCCCCACATCCATCATCACCTCTCTATATCCCTATCCTCTCCCTGTGTCGAACATAACTCATCTATGTCCCTGTGCCACACATCTTCTTTCTGAGTTCCTATTCTCCCCCATGGTTAACATCTCCCCTATTGCCCTACTGTGTCCATATACCATCCCCACTCAGCATCTCCCCTTTGTGTCCCTGTCCCTATGCCCCCCATGCATATCATTTCTCCTCTGTTTGTGTTACCTCCCTATGTCCAGCTTCTCCCTCTTCCACATTCCTCTCCAACCCCACCCAGTTTTTCTCCCTTACTCCTCCCATCCCTTCCAGCATCTGGCTCACCTGTCTTCCCTCCTTTCCTTTCTCCTTCCTGCTGTGGTATCTGACTCCCTCTTCCTTCATCCCCTTGGTCTTGCATCTCAATCCCTTCTCTTTCCTTCCCTCCTCCCTACCTGTGGGTCCAGCATCTTTCTCATTACCCTCCAGTCCCTCCCTCCTCCCATGGGTCCAGCACCTTTCTCATTTCCCTCTCGCCCCCCTCCTCCCATGCGTCCAACACCTTTCTCATTTATCTACAGCCCCCCTTCCTCCCTCCCATGGGTCCAGACCGCACTGTCTCCTTTCCCATCCTCCTCCCTGCGGGTCTGTAATTTCTTTCCACCCATTGCTTGTAATTTTCCTGCAGTGGCAGCGAGTCACACAAGTTGGCTCTGTGGCCTTCCTTCTGCCGTGTCCTGTGCTCTCTACTGCAACTTCCTGTAGAGATACTAGGAGGGGCATAATCGAATGCGAACGCCTATCTCCATGGGCGTCTATGTCCGTAAACGGGTACGTGAAGAGGCGGGACAGACCGTATTATCGAAAAAAATGGGCGTTTTTCAGCTGGGCATTTGTTTTTTTTAGCGATAATGGAAACTAAAAACGCCCAGCTCAAAAACGTCCTAATTCAAGCCATTTGGTCATGGGAGGGGCCAGGATTCGTAGTACACTGGCCCCCCCTGACATGCCAGGACACCAACTGGGCACCCTAGAGGTCAGTGCGGTGGACTTCAGAAAAAGCTCCCACATGCATAGCTCCCTTACCACGGGTGCTGAGCACCCAACCCCCCTCCCCCAAAACCCACTACCCACAAATGTACAACACTACCATAGTTCTTAGGGGTGAAAGGGGGCACCTACATGTGGGTACAGTGGGTTTTGAAGACCTCCCATTTACCAGCACAAGTGTTACAGGTAGGGGGGGGATGGGCCTGGGTCCACCTGGCTGAAGTGCACTGCGGTACCCACTAAAAGTGCTCCAGGGACCTGCATACACGCAGGCCTCTAGGACTTGTTGCTGCTATATAACATTGGCACACCAGTTGACACCTGAAGACTAATCTCTCCAAAAACGTCCTCTATTGGAATAAGCATGCTTACTCACAGTTAACTGCAGATCAGAGGTTGTGCCCCACTGGCAACGAGTCTCGCTGGTACTGAGATGAGCAGTAGGTCAGAGCTGGCAGAATGGTGTACAATGCCCTCTTTCAGCCACATTCAAGGTAAGAACTAAGTTCTGTAACGTGGCTAACACGTGAAAGGGATCTAAACGTGTCTTACAAAAATGGCCACTACCTCATGGACTACCGGAAACAAAACAGGGCACACTCTGACCCAGTAAGCAGAGGGAAAAGCACCATGGGAGTAGAGCCTACCAACTACCAACATCGTGAGCATGCAACACAAGCTAGTGGAATCACGGAGCCCAATACCCTACACCCACCACAATGCATTGCTGATGTGACTCTGCAGTGCCCTTAACAGAAAAGGTGTCACAGTCACCCGAGAGCCACATCAGAACCAGGGAAAGGCTGTCAGAGGATAGAACACATTCTGCTGTCATGGAGGTGGGTACAGCATTTGAGGCTGGCATAAAGGCTGGAAAAAAAGTTTTTAAAGTGTTTTCTTTTTGGTGGGAGGGGTTAGCGACCACTGGGGGAGTCTGTAGATTGTAAGCTCTTTGAGCAGGGACTGTCTTTCTTCTATGTTTGTGCAGCGCTGCGTACGCCTTGTAGCGCTATAGAAATGCTAAATAGTAGTAGTAGTAGTAGTAGTCTGGGGAGGTCATCCCCGATTCCCTCCAGTGGTCATCTGGGCAGTTGGGGCACTTTTTTGGGACCTGTTCGTGGAAAAAAAAAGGGTCCAAAAAAAGTGACTCAAAATTGCGGTCAAAACGCCTTTTTTTTTCGTTTATCAGCTAAAGACGCCCATCTCTCCTCGGCCGATAACCACACCCCAGTTCCGCCTTCACCACGCCTCCGACACGCCCCCATCAACTTTACCCGTTTCCGCGACGGATTGCAGTTGGAAACGCCAAAAATCGGCTTTCGATTATACCGATTTGGGCGCCCACAGGAGAAAGACTCCCATCTCCCAATTTGGGTCGCAATATAGGCGTTTTTCTCTTTCGATTATAAGCAGGTAGGTAACACACTCTGACTGTTTTGTTTTTGTTTATACTAGGCAATACACACTGATTGTTTTTTTTTTTTCCCCCAACTCTCTGTGACTTTATCCATAAGGACTGTTGGTAAGACTGGAGTATTTATTTTCCTTCTTTTTTATAGTATTTGTCTCCCTCTGTATTACATTATTCATCCAATGATTTTACATGGTAGTGGTTCTCCTTTTTGCATCACCCTTTTTTTGAATTACTTATTCCTCATTTGTCTAAATATTTTGCTTGTTTTGCGAAGTTGACACTGTATTCATTTAATTTTTATAAATTTTTGCATATAGTTTCAAAATAAGATTTGTATATATGTAATGTCTGTTTTTATAAACAATGATGTATGATTTTTTAATATATATATTTTAAATTTATATGTTTTTAATTTAGACCCTTGAGGCAGGCGTTTGTACGCCGAAACACGGCCGGTGTCGGGTCATTTTCAGAATAAAAAGGACTGCATTTATCTGAATCCTGAAGGCCCAGTGTTGCTTTCTTTTGTTTCTGTTCATGCTTGTATGCTGTTTTACACTCTCTTTTGTTACTCTCTATACACTGTATGTAAGACATCTTTGCTGTCTAAACTTCAGATGGTGTAAAATACATTTGCCCATCTGATATGTAAAGTATCAAAGTTTGAAAGAGCATCACTGTTGCTGCTAAGGCTTCACTGGTTACCTGTAGAGGCTCAATCATTGTTTAAGCTCTGCACCCTTACTTTTCAAACAATACAAGAAATTACTCCCAGCTATATGCAGGGGCTTATTAATTTGCTCAATAGGAATGTTGAGTTTTGTTCTAGGAATTTTTAAATCATATTTCTTCCAATTGTAAGAATATTGTTTTTAAAACTTTTCACTCAGCTACTTTCTCTTGACTTCTCACTGGTGGAATATTTTACTGGCAGCAGTTAGGTCTTTATATAGTTTATTTAGAAGTGCTTTAAAATCTTTTCTATTTCAAAAATTCCTGATTTTCAAGCAATACAGAGATTGTATTGTTCCTGAATGTGTTGCATATATATACTGCTATATCTCCAGCTATGTAATCACATTTCTTGTCTTTCAATTTTCTGATCAATTTGTAAGCCACACTGAACCTCATGGCTAATGCAGGAAAAAGATGGCCAGTGTAATGTAATGTTCTGTATAAGATATGCATGTATTTACAGAATAGAGCTT
Organism: Microcaecilia unicolor; assembly: GCF_901765095.1. Classification (NCBI taxonomy): domain Eukaryota; kingdom Metazoa; phylum Chordata; class Amphibia; order Gymnophiona; family Siphonopidae; genus Microcaecilia; species Microcaecilia unicolor. The sequence continues at coordinate 260,070,379 of NC_044033.1, read as the reverse complement.
AGACAGATATTCGGCATTTACACATGTATGCACACATGTATGTGCTTATAGCTAAGTTACTTACCTCTAGCAGGTGTTCTCCGAGGACAGGAGGCATATATTCTTACATGTGGGTGACGTCATACACGGAGCCTAGTGCGGCACTGCCATGTGCACGTTCACTTTAAATCTTTGAGGGAGTGCCCCACAACACATGAACAGGTGTCTTCCCACCAGACGCACGAAGTGCAGAACCAGCAGTACAATACTAAAGCTAAGAAGTCAACTCCAAGGGGAGGCAGTAAGGATGCCTTCTATCCTAGGAGAACACCTGCTACTGGTAAGTAACTTAGCTTTCTCCAAGGACAAGCAGGCATAATACTCACGTGGCACTCACTAGCTAACAAGCTCACAACTTGAATGAATTTTTCAGCAACTAAGAGGGGTCCTTTTACTAAGCTGCAGGAAAAAGAGCCCTGAAGTAGCAGCGGGGGCCATTTTTCTCATGCGCCAGGGCCCTTTTTAACGCAGTCGGTAAAAAGCCTCTAATAAAATAGCCATGCAGTAAGTTAACTCTTACCACATGGCCATGCGGCAGAGAGCACTTACCACCATCCATTGAGGTGGCAGCGTGTGACAATGCTTGATTACTGCCGGCTTAGCGCTGCGCTATAAATTCTTTTTCTCTGGAAAGCTGGAAATGGTGCATGCTCGATCCGGAACTACCACTGGCAGCCATGTTGGGCCAGCGGTGGTTCCAGGATAGCATGACTGAAACGGCCATGGTCAGCTCAGCATGAGCATAGGTGCAGGAGATACAGTAAGCCAGCCAAGTAGAGATAGTACATTTGGTGATGGGAATCCCTAATCAGTTAGGGTCGAAGGATATAAAAACTGGGAGGACTTCTTTATGAGGTTTTGTATATTCTAGATAGTATGCTAGAGCACGCTTGCAGTCTAAGGTATGCAGTGTTGCTTCTCCAGGATGAGAGTGTGGCTTAGGGAAGACGACAGGAACTACAATGGACTGATTTAGGTGGAACTCCGATACCACTTTAGGGAGGAATTTGGGGTGGGTTCGGAGCACAACCCTGTCATGGTAGAACCTGGTGTAAGGTGGGTCTGCCACAAGGGCTTGAAGTTCGCTGACTCTTCTGGCAGAAGTAAGAGCAGAAGTAAGAGTTGTCTCTGGTGCCTATTTTAATCCTATTCCAGAAAGAAAACTAGACACCTAATTGTGACCCTCTTTGGGAAAAAATGACGGACACAATTTTCTTCATAGGATACTAGTGCAAATGGTAGAAAACGTGTGTACAATAAGGCACAATCCCTTACACTTGTCCATAGATATCAGTTTATAAGCATGTAAATGATAGCCTAGGAGATGTGTTGGGGGGGAGGGTGTAGCATGCCACCATGACAGTGGCTTCTTTATTTATTTATTTTTTGGAGTGGGCTGGCATCACAATACATACAGAGCTAGATTCAGCAAACAGCGATCAGAAATCAGCACCGAAACAAATTGGTGCTCAATATTATTCTCTAATGGGCACTCAAAGATGAGCACCCATTACAGAATAGCATTCTGTGTTGATCTTGGCACCCAAATTTGAGAATGCTTAAACCATATGTAATTCCCTGTGCTCAATTTGGGTGCACATCCCCTGTATACTATAACGCTGTGCACAAATTTTAGGCATTCCCTGACCCATCCCCCGTCCATGCACCCCCCCCCCCCATGTTGATGCCCTAATTTTGGCTGTGTGCTATGGCATTTGAGTGCACATTGTTATAATGCATAGCAAGATGTGTGCACAAATTCAAGTTGTTGTCAGTGCCATTTACTGCTCAATTATTGGCATCAATTGGCTTGTTTGCTGATTTATTGGGCACACATCTTAGATCAGCACCCAATGTTGGGAGCCATATATAGAATCTGGGGGACAGTGCCTGATAATGTAAGTGCTCCCACGCTATGTCACTGCAAATAACACGGGGGCCATTTTACTAAGTCGCGGTAGGGTCTACACACGTGAAGTGTGCGCTCAAACGACGACTACTGCCAGGCCAGCGTGCCCTCCTGGTAGTAATTTCAGATTTGGCACGCACCCATAACGTGTGGATTAATTATTTATTTCCTCTTATGCGCGCCAGTTCCAGCGGTAATCGGCACTTGGCGTGCGCCGACCCGTCACCGCGCATGTAGCGCGCTGGTTTCATTTTTACTGCAGGCCCTTTACTCGTCCCATTTTTTTAAAAAAAGCCCTTTTTCTAGGTGCGGTAAAAACTGGCCTGGCGTGTGCCCAATACATGTGCCTACACTATAGCAGGACACTTTTTACCGCGGCTTAGTAAAAGGGCCCCTTGTTGTCTGAGTGGTAACTGTCTGCCCCATACATTTACTGCACAAGTTTTGCTCTTACCACACCTTAAATTCTGCACTTAAGGTTCAGTAATTGAAAACTTTACCACACTTTATTAAAAGAAATAAATAAATAAATAGCAAAAACAAAAAACAAAACCATATATCTTTATAAAAAAAATCATCTTCTTGTGCTCTTCAGTTAGGTAAATTCTTTAAAAATTGCCCTTTTGATGGCTTTGGGAATTAATAAGACTGGCATCTTATTTTTGCTAGTTTTATTCCATGACCCAAATCATTTTAATGCCTAAAAAGATCAATGCTCTTGGTGAATATCATTCTCCTAAATATAAAGCACACAAAAATACGCAAAAAAATGTACCAGCAAAATATTTTTATTTTAGTGAACTGTCAAACTGAAATTTAAGCTGTCCAGTCATTGTTTTTATTTATAATAGGGTGATGTTGTTCATTTTTTTTCAAGGGGGAGGGGGGTATCCAAATCAAAAATATACAATTCAACTACACTTGAAGTGGAAAACCTAAGAGTTCAGCAAAGTAAAATACAGGTAAAACAAAATAAAAATAAATGCAATTTCTACTGCTTCATATGAAATTGAGGGATCCAAGAGCACAGGAATAAAAGGGTATGAGACTCCTGAGAAACAGTAATTTATAGGCAATTACATGGAAAAAGGAAGCAGCAAATCCAATGCACAGACATCATGCCAATCACAGCTAGACTCCGGGATACTTGAACCAACAATACTTTTAACTTGAGACTTAGAATCAAGAAATAGTGTAAGATGCAAAACATAGGAATCAATATTGTAAGTAAATACACAATGAAAAGGAAAATGTAACAGGAAGTTTATAGGGTATTAGCTTCCTCTTTAAGCAACAAAAAGGCCTTATGTCTTCTTTGTGTACACTTACAAACCAGGAAACTCACATATCTTTTTCCTTAAAAATAAATCAGTCTTTATGTCTGAAATATAATTTTAGAATCCAACTCTAGGTCGCAGTCTCAGGCTTTCCTCCACAATAACTTCTAAACCATCCTCTAAACCAGATAAGGTCTCCTCTTCTCCTTCCACTTTTTTCTGGTAATGTTAAATAAAAATCTCTCAAAATAGGTGGCATATTTTCCATGGGAATTCCAAATATCCCCATTTCAACATAGCCTCAGGCTTCTTTGAACAAAGCATAGTTAAAACTGAGAAATCAGAGATTAGATTTCATTACAGCTCCATTCTGCATTTACCTATAAGGTTCAACATGGATCACAATAAGATAATCCAGCTCAAGTTGAATACTGGGAACATACATTGTCAGAAGTATGTATAACCGCTTACAGTGAAAAATTAAATCAATTAAATACTGCTTAAATAGAAAAGTTTTTAAGTGTTTCTTAAATATTTCACTGTTTGTTTCCAGACTAATTTCTGTTGGCAAAACATGCCAAATCTTTGCAGATTGATAAAGGACCATTAGACAATGGACACGTTTGTATTTAATACCATCAAAAGATGGGCAATTTAGCTTTATAGTTCAACATTTTTATTGGTGACAAAATGTAAAACACATGTCCAACATTGTACGTTTACATATTCAGCTAAACATGTACATCTTCAAAACTGAATGATACATCTGTCATCCAACTTTTCATATTTTCTCCCCGCCCCACCCCTCTATTCCATATCTTCAATATTTTATTGGGAATAATACATGCCCAGATATCTGCTGGTATAAGGAACTCTGCTCCAATCCTAACATGCACTCCTTGCAAACAAATGGAGCTAGGCTGTCATCACACTTTTTATCTTATACCTCTTCCCCTCCATTGTTATGCAATAATAAGTTTTTATATTCAACAATTTTTAGTGAGAATGAGATTACCAAAGAAAATTATTGCAGAGATACATTTAACATTGATAACATATTTCCATTACTTCAGCTTGTGTAACACTTATCATCCAAAACCCATCCTCAGTTTAAACCCCTTTGTCCCCAAAGTCCCCCCCTCCCTAACCCTGGCAATTTAGCTTTAATTAACCATTTGAAAGCAGACTTTTCCTGGAGGAAGAAAATGACAGAAGCAATCTGAATGGCAAAAGTGCAAAAGCATCAATAATATTGAATATCAGCATACATAACTTAAACAGCATAAGTTGCTCTTTCCCATTTGCCTGACAGATCAATCTAGCTGCAATATTCTGCAGTCTCCTACATAATATCCTTCAGCAACCAACATAAATTACAATAATCCAATTTGCTAATTATAAGGGCATGAACTGTTATACTAAACTGAGTAAAAGAGAAGTATTTTCGTATTCTGCTTGGTCAATTGAGCAACATGATATTAAAATTCAACATAGGATCAAAGGAGACACCAAGCACCTTCAATGTTGTTTCATTTTTCATGCACACATTCTTTAAAGGGAGTGCATTATCTATAAGAGGTGGTGCCAAAGACCCTAACCAGGTCATTTTTTATTCTATCAACATTCTTTAGCTTAAAACAATAATTTTGAGACCACAATTCAACAGTATTCATATAAGCCTGGACAGACCATGTTGAAATTAAAGTTTTACATTTTACGGGTATAAGCAGAGTAATATCATCTATGAATATTTAGTAGTTTTCCTCCAGATTGAACAAATAAGGATGAAAGTTAGAACCACCATTGCACAACTCTGTCATGACCAAGCTGGAGATACAGCTGGAAGGAAACTAATGCTTGCCACTCATTTATCCTTCGCACAAAGATAATGTTCAGTACTTTCTATTAGAGGTATTTTAAAAGAATTAGGTTCAAAGGGACTTTTTATGAGTTGTGAAAAACATATTTAAAATTCCAATAATCTATAGAAGCGGCTTTTTAAAATTATGCATTTTTAGGTACAGTCAAAGGCAGTGGCGACAGTGGAGGAGTGGCCTAGTGGTTAGGGTGGTGGACTTTGGTCCTGAGGAACTGAGTTTGAGTCCCACTTCAGGCACAGGCAGCTCCTTGTGACTCTGGGCAAGTCACTTAACCCTCCATTGCCCCATGTAAGCCGCATTGAGCCTGCCATGAGTGGGAAAGCACGGGGTACAAATGTAACAAAAAAAAAGAAACAGAAATAAAGTTATAATAAGAAATAGCTGTAGGAGCTATTAAAGGAGGCTCCAAGTTTAGAAGAACTTTGATAAATCTAGATAGTAAAGGATGGGAAGATTCCTGAGGAATTGCTGATAGAAGAAGTTGCCTCTGCTTGTTGTTGACCAGGAGAGGCTCCTGGTCATTTAAATGCTTTTGCAGTCAGGGGATATTCAATGGCACTTAATTGGATAGTGCTGCTGAATATCCCCTCTAACCGCCCATGCCGAAACCGGTAGTTTGTTGTCAGTCCGGAGGCGGAGTTAGGGTGGAGCAGCACCATTAACCAGCCATCCCCATGGCTAGGTTAGGGGCAGGCTGAACAGTATGAGCTGTTGATCTAAGTTGCGTAAACTAATACAAAACAAACAAACAAACTAAACAACAGCCAAATTCAATCCCAAAAGGTCATAAAAAGGCATACAATACTTGAAAGCATGAGAATTACCCTCAGAAACCAAGGTATTGACCAAGGTCTGACCAACAAGACCCGTTAAGGGCTCAGGCCAGTTTTAGACGCGCACTGGTTTCAGTTAACCAGTTAAGAAAGGCTCTTATCCAGTTAGCTCACGTTGACCGGGCCCTGAGGGAATATTCAACTGCACTTATCCATAAAGAGGCACTGAATATCCTCTCTAACCGCTAAAGTTGAAACCAGCTACTGTGTGGGAGGTCTGGGAGTTGAGCCAGAACTTAACCAAACGGGTGCCATTATTCTGCCCTTTATCAGTTAATTAAAAGAAGGCACATAGGACCACATAAAAAGCAGTCCTATCTTTATCCTGTTTAACTTATCTGGTTTCATGCCATCGGTCTGCATATACCCAGACATATAATGCCAGTACCCGGATATGACCCAGCACTGAATTTTGCCATTGGCGGAAACAGCAGGCTTAAACTAAAAGGGCAGTTGAAGCGGTGCTGACTGAATTATACTTATGTTCTGCACTGATGACTATACAGATAGCAACACTGTGGTTAGAATTTAAGTTATTAAGATAGTACAGCCACTGAAAATCTAGCCTTTCATGGGCAGAAATGTTGTGAGTGATAGGAAAGTACAGTAGTAGAGTTATCCTACGACCTCCCTAGCCAGGATGAAGAAACAGACTATAGGGGTTCCCAAACCTGGCCCTGGATACACCCCAGCCAGTCAGGTTTTCAGGATATCCATAATGAATATTCATGAGAGAGATCTGCATGCAGTAGATGCAATGCATGCAAATCTCTCTCGTGAATATTCATTGTGGATATCCTGAAAACCTGTTTGGCTGTGGTGCCTCCAGGTAAACTGTATGGGGTAATTTTATAAGAGCCACCTAGTTTTAGAATGTAGGTAAATGCTGGTATTTTAATCATTTACATGCATAAATGTGCACTTACATGTCTAAATGCAGAGTGGAGGAGTAGCCTAGTGGTTAGTGCAGTGGACTTTGATCCTGGGGAACTGGGTCCAATTCCCATTACAGCTCCTTGTCACTGAGCCCCTTGTGACTCCATTGCCCCCGGTACAAATAAGTACCTGTATATACTATGTAACCACTTTGAATGTAGTTGCAAAAGACACTATATCAAGTTCCTTTTTTAAAAAATACTAGCACATCAAATTTTACCAGCTTCCCTTTCTTAAAAAATACTAGCACATTAAATTTCACCTGCCATTTGGATGCCCAGTCTTCCAATTTCCTGCAATTTTTCACAGTCTGCATGGTTTTTAACAACTTTGAATAGTTTTCTGTCATCTGCAAATTTTGTCATCTCACTCATCGTTTCCATTTCTACATAATTTATAAATATGTTAAATGGCACTATTCCCAGTACAGATCCCTGGGGGAAAGTGAATGGAATTTGATATATCACCTTTCTGTGGTTACATTTAAAGTGGTTTACATATAATATATAGTTTATAGTTTAATTTGGCCTGGGATTGGCCTATCTGTCGTGGCTAGATAGGCTAGTGCCGGGCAGACTTCTACAGTCTGCGTCCTAATCACGGCTGGACAGATTTGGATGGGCCAGAGTGAGACTTCAGAAGTTGGAGAACAAGGCCAGTGCTGGGCAGACTTCTATGGTCTGTGCCCTGAAAACGGCAAGGACAAAATGAATCAAGTATACATATATAGTATCATATCATACCTTATGCCAGTGGTTCCCAAACCTGGTCCTGGAGGCACCCCAGCCAGTCAGGTTTTCAGGATATCCACAATGAAGATTTATGAGAGAGATTTGTATGCATTGCCTCTATTGCATGCAAATCTCTCATGAATATTCATTGTGGGTATCCTGAAAACCTGACTGGATGGGGTGCCTCCAGGACCAGGTTTGAGAACCACTGCCTTATGCTATGAGTTTATCTTGTTGGGCAGACTGGATGGACCATACGGGTCTTTATCTGCCGTCATCTACTATGTTACTATGAGGATTATTTTCGAAAGAGAAGGCCGCCCATCTTTCGACACAAATTGGGAGATGGGCGTCCTTCTCTCAGGGTCGCCCAAATCGGCATAATCGAAAGCTGATTTTGGGCGTCCCCAACTGCTTCCCATCACGGGGACGACCAAACTTCCCGGGGGCGTTTTGGAGGCATAGCGAAGGCGGTACTGGAGCGTGCCTAACAGATGGGCGTCCTCGAGCGATGATGGAAAAAAGAAGGGCGTCCGTGATGAGCACTTGGGTGACTTTACTTGGTCCCCCTGACTCCCTCAGTGGTCACTAACCCCCTCCCACCCTGAAAAAAACAACTTTATAAACTTTTTTTGCCAGCCTGAAATGTGTGTCAGCGGAGGCATAGCGAAGGCGTGGACGTCCTTCTTTCAAACATTTTGGACGTCCTGAACTGCCCCCCCCCCCACAGAGATGGCCAAATTTCAAGAGAGTGGAGTGGAGGAGTGGCCTAGTGGTTAGAGCGCTGGTCCTGCAATCCAAAGGTGGCTGGTTCAAATCCCACTGCTGCTACTTGTGATCCAAAACCCAAATAAATAAAGGGGGTGTCAGAAGCATAGCAAAGGCATGGACATCCTTCTCACAGAAACACCCACATTTTTGACATCCTCAACTGCCACCTCCAGGATGGAGGCATAGCGAAGGATGTCCTTCACCCATACTCTAAAAAAAAAAAAAAAAGACATCCCTGACAAGCACTTGGACATTTTCACCTGGACTTCTGTTTTTCTAAGGTTGTAGACAGCAATTTATTTAAGGTTGTAGACGGCTATTATACAAGCAGATTGTCTGCATGTATGAAGCCGTCTTTGGCATGCGCAGAGCAGTCACGCATAATGCTTGGCTGATCTGCACTGGCTTCCCCTCCTTACGAAGGAAATGAGCTAACAGCGAGCATCTCATTTGCATGCGATTTCCTTCATGCATGCCCATTCCTTTCCGAATCGCTAAGGGATCGGTAAGGGAAGGGCTTTTTCCATTCAGTTAGTGCATCTGGCTGAAGGTAAGGGTGTACCTGGGAGCAATTTGTGAAGTCCACTGCAGTGCCCCCTAGGATGCCCGGTTGGTGTCCTGGCATGTCAGGGGGACCAGTGCACTACGAATGCTGGCTCCTCCCACGACCAAATGGCTTGGATTTGGTCATTTCTGAGATGGGCATCCTCGCTGAAAATCAGAAATGACCAAGTCCTGGGGACAATCATCTCTAAGGTTGACCTAAATTTGCTGATTTGGGCGTCCCCGACCGTATTATCGAAACAAAAAATGGACGCCCATCTTGTTTCAATAATACGGGTTTTCCCGCCCCTTCACGGAGCCGTCCTGCAAGGACATCCCCAGGAAAATTGGGCGTCCCTTTCAATTATGCCCCTCCACATATATGACAATTTGGCTCAATACATCTTCCAGGTTCACTGAGATAGCTTTCTGTTCCTCCATATTGTCACCCTAGAAAACCATTTCTGGTACAGCTAGATCTCTTACATCTTCTTCAGTAAAGACTGAAGCAAAGAATTCATTCAGTCTCTCTGCTATGACCTTGTCTTCCCTAAGTGCCCCTTTTACTTCTTGATGATCCAACCTTCCTATGGATTTCCTCACAGGCTTTCTGTTTCTACCTAAGAAAACTATTATTATGAGTTTTCACCTCTATAAAAAGTTTCTCTGCATATTCTCATTTAGACTTCTTTACCAATGCATCTAACTTGTCAGTGTTTATGTTGCTTCTTGTTTTATAAATCTGGATCCTTTCCCCATTTTTTGAAAGATGTTCTTTTGGCTTTAATAGCCTCTTTCACTTTTCCCTTTAACCATGTTAGCTGTCAGCTGTTCTTTCCACCTTTATTAATATGTGGAATACATTTTTAAATAATGTCCATGCCTGAAGTCCTAGCCTTAGCAGCTGATCCTTTCAGCTTTTATTTAACCATTTTCCTCATTTTATCATAGTTGCCTTCTGAAAATTAAATGCTACTACAGATTTCCTTAGTGACTTCACGCCAGTTATTAAGTCAAATTTGATCATGTTATGTTCACTGTTTCCCAACGGACCCAACATCTTTACTTCTCGTACTTAGTCCTGCTTTCCACTAATTACTAGATCTAAAATAGCTCCCCCTTTTGGCAGTTCCTGGACCAGTTGCTCCAAGAAGCAGCTGAAAGGGCTGAACTTAGGACCGAAAGTGGTGAACTGGATAAAAAACTAGCTGACTGACAGGTGGCAGAGGGTGGTGGTAAATGGAATCCGCTCGGAGGTAAGGATGGTGAGCAGTGGGGTTTCTCAGGGGTCGGTGCTGTGGCCCATTTTGTTTAATATATTTGTGAGAGATATTGCTGAAGGGTTGGAAGAAAAGGTTTGCCTTTTTGCGGATGACACGAAGATAGTCAATAGAGTGGATACCCTGGAGGGAGTAGAAACGATGAGAAGGGATCTTCAAAAGTTAGAAGAATGGTCGAGGGTCTCGCAGTTAAAATTTAATGCCAAGAAGTGCAGAGTGATGCATTTGGGGTGTAGAAACCCAAAAGAGAGATACCGAATAGAAGGGCAGAGGTTAGTAAGCGGGACTCAGGAGAGAGACCTTGGGGTGCTGGTGTCGGAAACAATCTGACAAGGCGACGGCCGTGGCCAGAAGGATGCTAGGCTGCATAGAGAGGGGTATAACGAGCAGAAGAAAGGAGGTGTTGATGCCCCTCTACAAGTCATTGGTGAGGCCCCACTTGGAGTATTGTGTTTAGTTTTGGAGGTCCTATCTTGCTAAAGATGTAAAAAGACTGGAAGCGGTGCAAAGAAAAGCTACAAAAAAGGTATGGGATTTGCGTTGCAAGCTGTACGAGGAGAGACTTGCTGACCTGAACATGTATACTTTGAAGAAAAGAAGAAACGGGGTGACATGATACAGACGTTCAAATATTTGAAAGGTCTTAATCCGCAAACAAACCTTTTCTGGAGATGGGAAGGTGGTAGAACTAGAGGACATGAATTGAGATTGAAGGGGGGCAGACTCACAAGTAATGTCAGGAAGTATTTTTTCACGGAGAGAGTGGTAGATACGTGGAATGCCCTCCCGCGGGAGGTGGTGTAAATGAAAATGGTAATGGAATTCAAACGTGCGTGGGATAAACATAAAATAATCCTGTTTGGAAGGAATGGATCTATGGAATCTTAGCGGAGATTGGGTGGCGACGCCAGTATTTGGAGAGTAAAACCGGTGCAGGATGGACTTCTACGATCTGTGTCCTGATCATGACTGAATAGATATGGATGGGCTGGAGTGTAAATTTTAAGGGGCTTCAACTTTAGCCTCAGAACGTTTAGTACAAGAACAGTGCTGGGCAGACTTTTACAGTCTGTGCCCTGAGAAAGGCAGGGACAAATCAAACTCGGGTATACATATAAAGTATTACATACCATGTAAAATGAGTTTATCTTGTTGGGCAGACTGGATGGACAATTCAGGTCTTTATCTGCCATCATTTACTATGTTACTATCCTGCTTATTTTCGAACGAGAAGGCCGGCCATCTTCCGACACAAATCGAGAGATGGCTGGCCTTCTCCTAAAGCCGGCCAAATCGGTATAATCGAAAGACGATTTTGGCCGGCTTCAATTGCTTTCTGTCGCGGAGCCGGCAAAAGTTCAAGGGGGCGTTTCGGCGGGATACGGAAGGTGGGATGGGGGCGTGGTTACGACATGGCCGGCTCTGGCCGATAATGGAAAAAAGGCCGGCTCTGACAAGCACTTGGCCGGCTTCACTTGGTCCATTTATTTTTAGGACCAAGACTGAAAAAAGTGCCCCAACCACTGGAGGGAATCGGGGATCACCTCCCCTTACTCCTCCAGTGGTCACCAACCCCCTCCCACTCAAGAAAGAAAATTGTCCCAGCTTCTATGCCAGCCTCAAATGTCATACCCAGCTCCATGACAACAGTATGCAGATCCCTGGAGCAGTTTTAGTGGGTGCTGCAGTGGACTTCAGGCAGGCGGACCCAGGCCCATCCCCCCACCTGTTACACCTGTGGTGATGTGAGCCCTCCAAAACCCACCCGAAACCCACTGTACCCACATCTAGGTGCCCCCCTTCACCCATAAGGGCTATGGTAGTGGTGTACAGTTGTGAGGAGTGGGTTTTGGGGGGCTCAGTACACAAGGTAAGGGAGCTATGTACCTGGGAGCAAGTTATGAAGTCCGCTGCAGTGCCCCTAGGGTGCCCAGTTGGTGTCCTGGCATGTGAGGGGGACCAGTGCACTACAAATGCTGGCTCCTCCCATGACTAAATGCCTTGGATTTGGCCACCCCTGACCGTATTGTCGAAACGAAAGATGGCCGGCCATCTTGTTTCGATAATACCGTCGGGTATGCTGCTTTCCGGGGCCAGCCTTAGAGATGGCCGCTCATACAGATGGCCGGCCCCATTCAATTATGCCCCTCCACGTTATTATGTCCAGGAATTTTACCTCCATAGCACTCCCTGGGGTATTGGGGTAATTGAGATCAGAATATCAAAATTATCAGCCTACAAATAAGCAATAACAATCTTTGTTTGGAAATCTACTATCCCAACAAGAAAACTCTATGACATGCATCAATCCAACAAAAAAATTAAAAATGTGGAGGAAAAAAAGACCTCAGAACAAAATGCTGTCGGTCCAATAATGTCCTGACTACACCACGTACATCAGCGGTCAGAAAAAAACTCTATAAACAGGTTGATCAAACAATAGCAAAATGGATCATCCATACAAAGAGTACTGCTACATCAAGGGAATTTTTCAAAATCCAAAACCCTGTCAGGAACTGTATAGTTTATCTCTTATAACACTCCTCTTATAGTTCCTTAGATAACAGTACTTAAATCACATATCATAGCTGAGCCTCACAATAGCTGACCAAATCCCAAGGCAGCAAATGAATTCTTCACAAAATCCCTTTAAATAAGCTCTATTTTGCCTATCACTGCCTCGGGAGAATTCAAACTGCAGACTCCTGATTGACACCATGGAGCCGATATTCAGACCACAGGAGGTAGCTGCGCAGCCTCCCATGGTTGGCACTGAGCCTAGATATTCAATACCAGGCCGTTTCCGCTAATCAGCATTGGATATCCAGGTGTTTTTTGGCTGGTTTAAATTTAACAAGCCAAGCCTATATTCAGTGTTGGCCAGTCAAATTTAAACCGTTATACTGTGTGATATAACTGGCTATCCGCTAAGCACTAACTAGCAATATTCAGCTGTATAACCAGCTATCTTCCGCTGAATATTGTTGGATAGCCAGTTATGTGCCATTTAACTGGCCAGGAGCCTTTCATGGCCAGTTAAATGGTTTTAAATATCAGGTGGTGTGACTTTCAAACAGGGCTCTGGGAAAGGAAAAATGCCAATGGGTTTAAAAAAATGACATCATTAAGTTGCACCACCCCTCAGAACTGCACCAGCCAATTAAAAAACACTTCCTCATTTGACAAACCAACAGAAAAACACAGTCAGAAAAAAGTCTTACATTCAGTGGATGAATTCAAACCTAGGGGGTTCAGTGAAATTCAACCTATAAATCCAACGCTTGCTCTCATTGAACCAGCTGATGTCTAATGTCCCCTCTGTGTGTAGAAACAGGGACCTGCTCTAGTACAATACAAGTAAACATGTCAAAAGTATGATATAAAGCCTTACAGTGTGCTGCCAAAGCTTCCATTAATTTTTGTGCCTGAATACAAAATCTGCATTCTATCAAATGTGTCTTTAATGCTCTGGAAGTCTGACCCACATAAATCATTTTACAGGGATATTGGGCAGGACATAAATCACATTTTTAGATTGACATTGGTTTCTGATTTCAAGGAAAAAAATCTGTCCTGTAAAAGGATCCTTAAATTCACATCCTTCATACATCACTTCACAAACTGCACAAAGACCACATTTTTTATGTACCCCCCCACCAGAGTAGCTGTAGTCCCAGTATGATCAGTCCACACAGCGAATGCTACATACCTGTAGAAGGTATTCTCCGAGGACAGCAGGCTGATTGTTCTCACTGATGGGTGACGTCCACGGCAGCCCCTCCAATCGGAAACTTCACTAGCAAAGTCCTTTGCTAGCCCTCGCGCGCCCGCGCGCACCGCGCATGCGCGGCCGTCTTCCCGCCCGAAACCGGCTCGAGCCGGCCAGTCCAGTATGTAGCAAGACAATACACTTCAAGGGAAGACACAACTCCAAAGGGGAGGCGGGCGGGTTTGTGAGAACAATCAGCCTGCTGTCCTCGGAGAATACCTTCTACAGGTATGTAGCATTCGCTTTCTCCGAGGACAAGCAGGCTGCTTGTTCTCACTGATGGGGTATCCCTAGCCCCCAGGCTCACTCAAAACAAGAACCATGGTCAATTGGACCTCGCAACGGCGAGGACATAACTGAGATTGACCTAAAAAATTTACCAACTAACTGAGAGTGCAGCCTGGAACAGAACAAACAGGGCCCTCGGGGGGTGGAGTTGGATCCTAAAGCCCAAACAGGTTCTGAAGAACTGACTGCCCGAACCGACTGTCGCGTCGGGTATCCTGCTGCAGGCAGTAATGAGATGTGAATGTGTGGACAGATGACCACGTCGCAGCTTTGCAAATTTCTTCAATGGAGGCTGACTTCAAGTGGGCTACCGACGCAGCCATGGCTCTGACATTATGAGCCGTGACATGACCCTCAAGAGCCAGCCCCGCCTGGGCGTAAGTGAAGGAAATGCAATCTGCTAGCCAATTGGATATGGTGCGTTTCCCTACAGCCACTCCCCTCCTATTGGGGTCAAAAGAAACAAACAATTGGGCGGACTGTCTGGTGGGCTGTGTCCGCTCCAGGTAGAAGGCCAATGCTCTCTTGCAGTCCAATGTGTGCAGCTGACGTTCAGCAGGGCAGGAATGAGGACGGGGAAAGAATGTTGGCAAGACAATTGACTGGTTCAGATGGAACTCCGACACGACCTTTGGCAGAAACTTAGGGTGAGTGCGGAGGACTACTCTGTTGTGATGAAATTTGGTGTAAGGGGCCTGGGCTACCAGGGCCTGAAGCTCGCTGACTCTACGAGCCGAAGTAACTGCCACCAAGAAAATGACCTTCCAGGTCAAGTACTTCGGATGGCAGGAATTCAGTGGCTCAAAAGGAGGTTTCATCAGCTGGGTGAGAACGACATTGAGATCCCATGACACTGTAGGAGGCTTGACAGGGGGCTTTGACAAAAGCAAACCTCTCATGAAGCGAACAACTAAAGGCTGTCCTGAGATCGGCTTACCTTCCACTTGGTAATGGTATGCACTGATTGCACTAAGGTGAACCCTTACGGAGTTGGTCTTGAGACCAGACTCAGACAAGTGCAGAAGGTATTCAAGCAGGGTCTGTGTAGGACAAGAGCGAGGATCTAGGGCCTTGCTGTCACACCAGACGGCAAACCTCCTCCAATGAAAGAAGTAACTTCTCTTAGTGGAGTCTTTCCTGGAAGCAAGCAAGATGCGGGAGACACCCTCTGGCAGACCCAAAGAGGCAAAGTCTACGCCCTCAACATCCAGGCCGTGAGAGCCAGGGACTGGAGGTTGGGATGCAGAAGAGCCCCGTCGTCCTGCGTGATGAGGGTCGGAAAACACTCCAATCTCCACGGTTCTTCGGAGGATAACTCCAGAAGAAGAGGGAACCAGATCTGACGCGGCCAAAAGGGAGCAATCAGAATCATGGTGCCTCGGTCTTGCTTAAGTTTCAACAAAGTCTTCCCCACCAGAGGTATGGGAGGATAAGCATACAGCAGACCTTCCCCCCAATCCAGGAGGAAGGCATCCGACGCCAGTCTGCCGTGGGCCTGAAGCCTGGAACAGAACTGAGGGACCTTGTGGTTCACTTGAGATGCGAAGAGATCCACCAGGGGGGTGCCCCACGCCTGGAAGATCTGTCGCACCACACGGGAATTGAGCGACCACTCGTGAGGTTGCATAATCCTGCTCAACCTGTCGGCCAGACTGTTGTTTACGCCTGCCAGATATGTGGCTTGGAGCACCATGCCCTGACGGCGAGCCCAGAGCCACATGCTGACGGCTTCCTGACACAGGGGGCGAGATCCGGTGCCCCCCTGCTTGTTGACATAGTACATGGCAACCTGATTGTCTGTCTGAATTTGGATAATTTGGTGGGACAGCCGATCTCTGAAAGCCTTCAGAGCGTTCCAGATCGCTCGCAACTCCAGAAGATTGATCTGTAGATCGCGTTCTTGGAGGGACCAACTTCCTTGGGTGTGAAGCCCATCGACATGAGCTCCCCATCCCAGGAGAGACGCATCCGTGGTCAGCACTTTTTGTGGCTGAGGAATTTGGAAGGGACGTCCCAGAGTCAAATTGGAGCAAATCGTCCACCAAAACAGGGATTCGAGAAAACTCGTGGACAGGTGGATCACGTCCTCTAGACCCCCAGCGGCCTGATACCACTGGGAGGCTAGGGTCCATTGAGCAGATCTCATGTGAAGGCGGGCCATGGGAGTCACATGAACTGTGGAGGCCATGTGGCCCAGCAATCTCAACATCTGCCGAGCTGTGATCTGCTGGGACGCTCGCACCCGCGAGACGAGGGACAACAAGTTGTTGGCTCTCGTCTCTGGGAGATAGGCGCGAGCCGTCCGAGAATCCAGCAGGGCTCCGATGAATTCGAGTTTCTGCACTGGGAGAAGATGGGACTTTGGGTAATTTATCACAAACCCCAGTAGCTCCAGGAGGCGAATAGTCATCTGCATGGACTGCAGGGCTCCTGCCTCGGATGTGTTCTTCACCAGCCAATCGTCGAGATATGGGAACACGTGCACCCCCAGCCTGCGAAGCGCCGCTGCTACCACAGCTAGGCACTTTGTGAACACCCTGGGCGCGGAGGCGAGCCCAAAGGGTAGCACACAGTACTGGAAGTGGCGTGTGCCCAGCTGAAATCGCAGATACTGTCTGTGAGCTGGCAGTATCGGGATGTGTGTGTAGGCATCCTTCAAGTCCAGAGAGCATAGCCAATCGTTTTGCTGAATCATGGGGAGAAGGGTGCCCAGGGAAAGCATCCTGAACTTTTCTTTTACGAGATATTTGTTCAGGTCCCTTAGGTCTAGGATGGGACGCATCCCCCCTGTTTTCTTTTCCACAAGGAAGTACCTGGAATAGAATCCCAGCCCTTCTTGCCCGGATGGCACGGGCTCGACCGCATTGGCGCTGAGAAGGGCGGAGAGTTCCTCTGCAAGTACCTGCTTGTGCTGGAAGCTGTAGGACTGAGCTCCCGGAGGACAATTTGGAGGTTTTGAGGCCAAATTGAGGGTGTATCCTTGCCGGACTATTTGGAGAACCCACTGATCGGAGGTTATGAGAGGCCACCGTTGGTGAAAAGCTTTCAACCTCCCTCCGACAGGCAGGTCGCCCGGCACTGACACTTGGATGTCGGCTATGCTCTGCTGGAGCCAGTCAAAAGCTCGCCCCTTGCTTTTGCTGGGGAGCCGCGGGGCCTTGCTGAGTCGCACGCTGCTGACGAGAGCGAGCGCGCTGGGGCTTAGCCTGGGCCGCAGGCTGTCGGGAAGGAGGATTGTACCTACGCTTGCCAGAAGTATAGGGAACAGTCTTCCTTCCCCCGAAAAATCGTCTACCTGTAGAGGTAGAAGCTGAAGGCTGCCGGCGGGCGAACTTGTCGAATGCGGTGTCCCGCTGGTGGAGAGACTCTACCACCTGTTCGACTTTTTCGCCAAAAATGTTATCCGCACGGCAAGGCGAGTCCGCAATCCGCTGCTGGATTCTATTCTCCAGGTCGGCGGCACGCAGCCATGAGAGCCTGCGCATCACCACACCTTGAGCAGCGGCCCTGGACGCAACATCAAAAGTGTCATAAACTCCTCTGGCCAGGAATTTTCTGCACGCCTTCAGCTGCCTGACCACCTCCTGAAAAGGCTTGGCTTGCTCAGGGGGAAGAGCATCAACCAAGCCCGCCAACTGCCGCACATTGTTCCGCATGTGTATGCTCGTGTAGAGCTGGTAGGACTGGATCTTGGACACGAGCATAGAGGAATGGTAGGCCTTCCTCCCAAAGGAGTCTAAGGTTCTAGCGTCCTTGCCCGGGGGCGCCGAAGCATGTTCCCTAGAACTCTTAGCCTTCTTTAGGGCCAAATCCACAACTCCAGAGTCATGAGGCAACTGAGTGCGCATCAGCTCTGGGTCCCCATGGATCCGGTACTGGGACTCGATCTTCTTGGGAATGTGGGGATTAGTTAATGGCTTGGTCCAGTTCGCAAGCAATGTCTTCTTCAGGACATGGTGCAAGGGAACAGTGGACGCTTCCTTAGGTGGAGAAGGATAGTCCAGGAGCTCAAACATTTCAGCCCTGGGCTCGTCCTCCACAACCACCGGGAAGGGGATGGCCGTAGACATCTCCCGGACAAAGGAAGCGAAAGACAGACTCTCGGGAGGAGAAAGCTGTCTCTCAGGAGAGGGAGTGGGATCAGACGGAAGACCCTCAGACTCCTCGTCAGAGAAATATCTGGGATCTTCCTCTTCCTCCCACGAGGCCTCACCCTCGGTGTCAGACACGAGTTCCCGGACCTGTGTCTGCAACCTCGCCCTGCTCGACTCCGTGGAACCCCGTCCACGATGGGGGCGTCGAGAGGTAGACTCCCTTGCCCGCATCGGCGAAGCTCCCTCCGCCGACGTGGTCGGGGAGCCTTCCTGGGAGGTGGCCGCGGTCGGCACCGCACGCGGTACCGACGTCGGGGACCTCAACCTGGGCGATGGGCCAGCCGGCGCCACGCTCGACGGTACCGGAGGCGCAAGCACCGCCGGTACCGGAGGGGTAGGGCGCAACAGCTCTCCCAGAATCTCTGGGAGAACGGCCCGGAGGCTCTCGTTTAGAGTGGCTGCAGAGAAAGGCTGAGAGATCGATGCAGGCGTCGACGTCAGTACCTGTTCCGGGCGTGGAGGCTGTTCCGGGCTGTCCAGAGCGGAGCGCATCGACACCTCTTGAACAGAGGGTGAGCGGTCCTCTCGGTGCCGATGCCTGCTGGGTGCCGAATCCCTCGGCGACCCAGAGCTCTCGGTGCCGACACGGGGAGGAGACCGGTGTCGATGCTTCTTCGATTTCTTCCGAAGCATGTCACCGGAGCTCCCCGGCACCGACGAGGAGGACGTCGAATCCATCCGTCGCTTTCTCGGGGCCGAGACTGAAGAAGGTCGATCTCGGGGGGGCTGTACCGCAGGAGCCCTCAGGGTAGGCGGAGACCCACCCGAGGGCTCACCGCCACCAGCAGGGGAATGGACAGCCCTCACCTGCACTCCACCCGATGCACCACCGTCCGACGACATCAGCAGACGAGGTCCTGGTACCACCGACGTCGATGCAGCTATCCGATGTCTCGGCGCCGATGCAGAGGCCCGATGCCTCGATGCACTCGATGCAGGGGCGGCCGAGGAAGATGGTCTGGACGCTGACGACGTCGATGCACTCGAAGATCCCGGTGCCGATGCCGACGAAGAGCCCGAGAACAATACGTTCCACTGGGCTAGTCTCGCTACCTGAGTCCGCCTTTGAAGCAGGGAACACAGACTGCAGTTCTGAGGGCGGTGCTCGGCCCCCAGACACTGAAGACACGACGAGTGTCGATCAGTGAGCGAGATAACCCGGGCGCACTGGGTGCACTTCTTGAAGCCGCTGGAAGGCTTCGATGTCATGGGCGGAAAAATCACGCCGGCAAAATCAAAAGCCGAAATGGCGAAATTTGAAGCACCAAAATTTAGAGGGAGAAAAATCTCGACCGAGGCCAAAAAGAGGCCTACCCCGACGACGAAAGAAAACTTACCGGGGCAAAAAGCTGGAAGTACGGGGAGGATTTACACGAAACCCGGCGGGGGGTTTCCGGAGCACTTCCCGACAAAGAGAAAACTTTCCCGAAGGAAAAAAACACGCTCAAAATAAATTGGACGCGCGAGGTCGACTTTCCGGGGCTCGACACGGCGAAAACACGACCGTACCGAGTGCGGACAAAAGAAGACTGGCCGGCTCGAGCCGGTTTCGGGCGGGAAGACGGCCGCGCATGCGCGGTGCGCGCGGGCGCGCGAGGGCTAGCAAAGGACTTTGCTAGTGAAGTTTCCGATTGGAGGGGCTGCCGTGGACGTCACCCATCAGTGAGAACAAGCAGCCTGCTTGTCCTCGGAGAAATCCGATTTACAAAAGATTTATCGTAAAAATTGCAATTATGTGCAAAAGCAAAAATACTTTGTGTGTCTTGAGAACAGACAAGAGTCCTTAATACATTCCAATGATGTTTGATAATCCTGGTGATATGTTCTGACTTGGCAGTGTACTTCATTACAAAAGTCAATATGTTTTGTTCTTCCTCCCGCTGTCTGTATTCCAGAACAGCATCTCTGTGATTTAAAAAAACAGTCCTCTTTTGTGCCTAATTCACTGATTTTACAGAGTAACCCCTATCATGAAATTTCTTAATCAGTTGAACAGAAGTATACATGTAATCCTCATTAGTGCTAAAAATCCATCTATAACACAAAAATTGAGCAAAGGGCGAACTGGACTTCACAAGAACAGGATGCATGCTACTAAAGTTCAATAATGAATTTCTGTCTGCAGGATTTGAAAAATCTGTAGTATAGAATGTTTCAGGAGTAAAATGTACTTGTATATCTACAAAGGTAATCTGAGAGATGTGAAAATCAAAGTCAAATTAAATGGTAGGATTGCATATCCTATATAATAATTCTCACCTCCAACATTCTATGCGTCTGCCTGCCTGTGTCCATAACTTTCTTCACAGATGGGCTATGAAGCCCCGAGGGTTGGCGGCGGGAAGGGGGGCTTGAGAGGGTCGCGGCAGGGGGGTCCAGGGGTCAGGAACTCCGGGGGGGGGGGGGGGGGTCGGGAAATTGGAGGAAGGGGGGGTCTGCAAATTGGAGGGAGGGAGGCAGGGAGGTGGGGTCTGGAACTCGGAGAGTGGGAGGGGTCTGGAACTCGGAGGGGGGTCTGGAATTCAGAGGGGGGAGGAGTGGAGGGAGGGGGGTCTGGAATTAGGAGGGAGGGAGGGAAGGGGGTCTGTAACTTGGAGGAGGGGACGAGAGGGGAGGAGGGGGGAATGCACCACCTGTACAAAAACTAAAAAAAAACCCCAAAAACGGGGGGAAGACCCTGGAACTCAGAGGGAGGGAGGGGGAACGACGACCCTGGAACACGGAGGAAGGGGGGACACTGGAACTGGGTGGTAGGGAGGGGCCCCAGGCACACACACTCTCTGTCACACACACACACTCGCAGATTCACTCTCTCTCTCTCACACAGTCACTCTCACACACACTCTCTCAAACTTACACACTCCAAGGAAAACCTTGCTAGCGCCCGTTTCAATTGTGTCAGAAATGGGCCTTTTTAACTAGTATTAAGATAATAAATTGTAAAAGTTCTTCTTCCGAGTCTTTCCATACCATAAAAATATTGTCTATAAATCTCCACCAATATAACACATGCTGAAAAAAATGGACAGGAAAAACCCATTGTTCTTCAAAGGCTCCCATAAATCAATTAGCTACTGATGGTGCAAAAGCAGCACCCATAGCCACACCAGAAATCTAGCCTCAAATAAAAGGTAATTCCATTCTGTAGCCAAAGATGGCAATTTAGAAAAGTTGATTCAAATAGCTGTTAAGACTGCCAGAAAATGAAGATACATACCTGCAGTGGCGTAGCCAGACAGCCAATTTTGGGTGGGCCTGAGCACAAAGTGGGTGGGCACAAAATTTTCTCTCTCCCCCCTCTCCCCAAAATTGGCTGTCTGGCTACCCACTGCCCCGAACTCCCCCCCCCCCCCCCCCACAAGCCACCGCTGCAGGTTTCTCCAGCACTACTTACCGGCACCCAATGGGCCTTCTTTCCCCTCCCTCCGTCGGGCAGCGCGCGCCAGCCTAACTATACAACAAAGCTGCACGGCACCGGGTCTGTCAGCATGCTGCCGCTAGCTCCTACCTTGTCATCTTTCGGCAGAGGTGTTAGTTCTGCTGCTAAATCTGCAGCGGATCCACGCGGTGCCAGGGCTGTCTTTCTGTACGCTGCTGCGACTGCTTCCTCTGCGCTAGCCCCGCCTCTTCAGAAAGAGTATTGGAGGTTAGGCAGGGCTAGCACAGAGGAAGCAGTCGCAGCAACGTACAGAGAGACAGCCCTGGCACCGCGTGGATCCGCTGCAGATTTAGCAGCAGAACTAACACCTCTGCCGAAAGATGACAAGGTAGGAGCTAGTGGCAGCATGCTGACGGACCCGGTACTGTGCAGCTTTGTTGTACAGTTAGGCTGGCGCGCGCTGCCCGACGGAGGGAGGGGAAAGAAGGCCCATTGGGTGCTCTGTTGCTGGGTGGGCCTGAGCCCAAATTGGGTGGGCCCAGGCCCACCCATGGCTACGCCCCTGCATACCTGTAGCAGGTATTCTCCGAGTGCAGCAGGCTGATTGTTCTCACGACTGGGTGACGTCCACGGCAGCCCCAGGAACGGAAATCTTCCCTAGCAACAAAAACCTTGCTAGAGCCTTTGAGTGTGCTGGCGCGCGCACCACGCATGAACGGCCATCTTCCCGCCCGTTGCGCGGGAGCCCCAATCAATTCGATAACAAAGCAATAAGAAGAAGAAGGACAACTCCAAAGGGGAGGTGGGTGGGTATGTGAGAACAATCAGCCTGCCTCGGAGAATACCTGCTACAGGTATGTATCTTCAATTTCTCCGAGGACAAGCAGGCTGCTTGTTCTCACGACTGGGGTATCCCTAGCCCCCAGGCTCACTCAAAACAACAAAGAAAGGTCAATTGGACCTCGCAACGGCGAGGACATAACAAGGATTGACCTACGAAGAAACATCTAACTGAGAGTGCAGCCTGGAACAGAACAAAAAAGGGCCTAGGGGGGTGGAGTTGGATTCTAAACCCCGAACAGATTCTGCACCACCGACTGCCCAAACCAACTGTCGCATCAGGAATCCTGCTGAGATGTGAATGTGTGGATAGAAGACCACGTCGCAGCCTTGCAAATCTCTTCTATAGTGGCTGACTTCAAGTAAGTCACAGACGCTGCCATTGCTCTAACACTTTGAGCCGTGACATGACCCTCAAGATTCAGCCCAGCCTGGGCATAAGTGAAGGAAATGCAATCTGCTAGCCAATTGGAAATGGTGCATTTTCCGACAGCAACTCCCCTTCTGTTGGGATCAAAAGAAACAAACAATTGGGTGGACTGTCTGAAGGGGCTTGTCCGCTCCACATAAAAGGCCAATGCTCTCTTGCAGTCCAAGGTGTGCAACTGACGTTCAGCAGGGTGGGTATGAGGACGGGGAAAAATTGTTGGCAAGACAATTGACTGGTTCAGATGGAACTCCGACACCACCTTCGGCAAAAACTTAGGGTGCGTGCGGAGAACTACTCTGGTATGATGAAACTTGAGATAAGGAGCATGTACTACCAAGGCTTGAAGCTCACTGACTCTACGAGCTGAAGTAACAGCCACCAAGAAAATGACCTTCCAGGTCAAGTACTTCAGATGGCAGGTATTCAGCGGCTCAAAAGGAGGCTTCATCAGCTGGGTGAGAACGACGTTGAGATCCCATGACACTGGTGGAGGTTTGACAGGGGGCTTTGACAAAAGCAAACCTCTCATGAAGCGAAAAGGCTGTCCAGAGATAGGCTTACCTTCTACAAACTGATGATAAGCACTAATTGCGCTAAGATGAACCCTTACTGAGTTGGTTTTAAGACCAGACTCTGATAAGTGTAGAAGGTATTCAAGCAGGGTCTGTGTAGGACAAGAGCGAGGATCTAAGGCCTTGCTATCACACCAGACAGCAAACCTCCTCCATTTGCAAGAGTAACACTGCTTCGTGGAATCTTTCCTGGAAGCAAGCAAGACTCGGGAGACACCCTCAGAGAGACCCAAGGAAGCGAATTCTACGCTCTGAACATCCAGGCCGTGAGAGCCAGAGACTGGAGGTTGGGATGCAGAAGTGCCCCCCTTGTTCTGAGTGATGAGGGTTGGAAAACAGTCCAATCTCCAGGATTATTTGGAGGACAACGCCAGAAGAAGAGGGAACCAAATCTGACGCAGCCAGAAGGGAGCAATCAGAATCATAGTTCCGCGGCCTTGCTTGAGTTTCAGCAAAGTATTCCCCACCAGAGGTGTGGGAGAATATGCATACAGAAGGCCCTTCCCCCAATGGAGAAAAGCATCCAACGCTAGTCTGTTGTAGGCCTGAAATCTGGAACAGAACTGAGGGACCTTGTGATTGATCTGAGTGGCAAAAAGATGTACCGAAGGGGTGCCCCACTCTCGGGAGATCTTGCGTACCACGCCCGAGCAACCACTTGTGAGTTTGCATAATCCTGCTCAACCTGTCGGCCAGACTGTTGTTTACGCCTGCCAGATGCGTGGCTTGGAGAAGCATGCCATGACGGCGAGCACAAAGCCACATCTGGATGGCTTCCCGACACAGGGGGCGAGATACGGTGGCCCCCTGCTTGTTGATGTAATACATCATAACCTGATTGTCTGTCTGAATTTGGATGATATGATTGGACAGCTGATCTCTGAAAGCCTTTAGCGCGTTCCAGACCGCTCGCAACTCCAGAAGATTGATCTGAAGACCTGTTTCCTGGAGGGACCAAAGTCCTTGAGTGTGAAGCCCGTCGACATGGGCTCCCCACTCTAGGAGGGATGCATCCGTTGTCAGCACATTTTGAGGCGGAGGAATTTGAAAAGGACGTCCCAAGGTCAAATTGGATCGAACTGTCCACCGTTGAAGGGAATTGTGAAAATCGGTGGAGAGCTGGATTGCATCCTCTAGATTCCCTGCAGCTTGATACCACTGGGAAGCTAGGATCTATTGAGCTGATCTCATGTGAAGGCAGGCCATGGGTGTCACATGAACTGTGGAGGCCATGTGGCCTAGAAGTTTGAACATCTGCCGACTGTGAACTGCTGTGACACTCTGGTCAGAGAAACTAGAGACAGAAGATTGTCTGCTCTCGTCTCGGGAAAATAGGCATGAGCCGTCCATGAGTCCAGCAGAGCTCCTATGAATTCTAGTTTTTGAAATGGAAGAAGATGGGACTTAGGGTAATTTAAAACAAACCCGAGCAGCTCCAGCAGTTGCATAGTCATCTGCATGGACTGTAGAGCCCCTGCCTCTGAGGTGTTCTTCACCAGTCAATTGTCGGAATAAGGGAACACATGAACTCCCAGTCTGCGTAGCCGGAGTTGGGAGGCAGGGCTGGGGAGGTTAGGATAGTGCTGGGCAGACTTATACGGACTGTGCCTGTGCCAGAGCCGGTGGTTGGGAGGTGGGGCTGGTGGTTGGGAGGCGGGGATAGTGCGGGGCAGACTTATACGGTCTGTGCCCTGAAGAGCATAGGTACAAATCAAAGTAGGGTATACACAAAAAGCAGTACCTTGTGCAGAGTTATCTTGTTGGGCAGACTGGAGAATTCCTTTATTAAATGAAAGCGGAAAATCAAATTTCAATACATTACACTGTTCAGTTATAAAGCCAGCCCCTCTATACTTTTATACAAAAATGCAAATTTTACACAAAAAACCGTCCCCCCCAACCCCCCCCAAACATTCAACTCAACTTCAAGCGTACATGCTTCCACCAAACCCCAAAGGTCTTTACCCCCACCTCCACCCGTTCCCATCGGGCCACTTCCTGGACAGCTCGGACAACGTCCCAGGAGACCTGCTCAGCAGACCTGCACTCCTGGCCCAGGGACACCCCGCAGCGAGCCATCCATAGGCAGTATCTGATGATAACTGAGATTAGAAAGGCGGTACCTGGCTCTAGCCGCCCCGTCTCCCCCTGCCTCCCATACACCCAGCCCGCATAGGTGTAGGACGTGAAGCTGGGGATGGCCAGCAAGGCAGCCACTCTCCGGCAAACCGCTACGGAGAATGGACACTCCTTCAGGAAGTGGTCCATGGTCTCCAGCCGGCCAGCACACTCCCCCCTCGGGCAGTCTCGGTCCTGCTGGTTCCTACACCGAAGGTTTGCCCTAACATACAACCTGCCATGTAGGGACAGCCAAGCAATGTCCCTGTACTTGTGTGGGATGCGTTTGGATGAAATAAAACGCAGGCCCTGCCTCAGCACGGGCTCCGGAGCATCCCTAAGAGCCAGGGGAGAGGAGAAGCGTTGGGAGCGAACCCGCTCCACCCATATCTCCCTCTGCCCTGCCCTAACTTCCTCCCATGTAATGTCCCACAGCCGAACCAGCTTTACCAAAGATTTATAGTAGCCTACCCCCTCCGGGAACCCTTTCCGC
Organism: Microcaecilia unicolor; assembly: GCF_901765095.1. Classification (NCBI taxonomy): domain Eukaryota; kingdom Metazoa; phylum Chordata; class Amphibia; order Gymnophiona; family Siphonopidae; genus Microcaecilia; species Microcaecilia unicolor. Next base: position 260,044,137 of record NC_044033.1, on the reverse strand, counting down.
AACCGTCCCACCCTACCTCCCCCCAACCAAGGACCCCAAAATCCCTCCCACCACTGGACAACACTGTGTACCCATCCTGGGGCATTCAGACCCCCCGCCCGCCCCAGGTTAAACTGGATGAAGAGGGAGGAGAATAGCAAGACTGGGTTTACCATTCCCACCCCCCCTTCCTCCCGCGACCGGTAAGTGAAATTACGTCGAACTGGGTTCATCCTGTTCCCCCACAGGAGTTGAAAGAACACGCTGTAAATTGCCGTGAAACAGCGTTCCGGCAGGAGACAGATGTAGCTCAGGAACAGGAACATGGGGACCACCTGGCTCTTCAGCAACCGGACCCGGTCCTCCATGGGCATCCGCCACCCCTTCCAGCGGTCCACCTTCTCCCTCGCCTCCGCTATCCTTTGTTCCCAATTTTCCCGCCCGTAATCCCCTCCCCCAAAATACACTCCCAAAACCCTCATTTTCTCTATCCCATCCGGGAACCCTCCACCTAAATTAAACCGCCGTCCCTCTGGCCCCACCCACAAGCTGGTGCTCTTGCCCAGGTTTACCCGAGACCCCGAAGCCTGGGAGTATGCTGCAAGGGTCTCCTGCAGCCTCCTCCCCTCCCTGCGATCCGCCACCCAGACGGTGATATCGTCCGCATAGGCGATGACTCGCAACACATTCCCTTTGCCTACCTCCACTCCTCTGAGCCCGTCCTCCCCCCCCCTTCCAGCCTCCTCACCAGGGGATCAATGGCGAAAGCGTACAGCAGGGGGCTCAACGGGCACCCCTGCCGCACCCCCGCCGAGATCCCCACCTCCGCCCCCCTCCATCCATTCACCAGGGGAAAGAATCGCGCCCCCGCATACAATAACTGAAGTTGCGCGATCCATTCCCCCGGGAATCCATAGTGGTCTAGGACCTTCCATAAAAAACCCCACTGCACTCGGTCGAAAGCCTTGTCCTGGTCCAAGGCCACGACCAGCCTGCCCTCTCCCACCCGACTACGTTCCAGGCCCTCCCTCACCCAGGCCACTGCCTCTAGCACCCCCCTTCCCGGGACCCCACACCCCTGCGGGGCTGCCAGCACTTCCCCGGAGATCTTCCTCATGCGGGCAAGGAGCATGTGAGCGAAGATCTTCCGGTCGGTGTTCAGAAGTGCAATCGGCCGCCAATTTGCCACATCCTGGGGGTCCTTGCCTTTGCTAAGGAGGACCAAAGCTGATGCCCCCATCGACTCAGGCAAGGATCCCCCTGTTCGTGCCGCCTCCCAGATTGCCAACAAGACTGGCGCCAACTGATCCCTAAACCGCTGGTAGAACTCTGCCGGGAGTCCGTCTGGCCCCGGCGCCGTCCTGCGCCGCAAGGCCCCAATGGCCTCCTGTACCTCCCGCAGCGTCCACGGCCGCAGCAAGGCCCGAAGATGAGGCCCCCCCTTACCCACCCCTGGGGTTTCCTCAATGTACCTCGCCATGGCCTCCTCCCCCAACCGTTGGTCCAAAAAGACCCGCCCAAAGTGGGTCCCCACCACCTGCAAGATACCTTCCCTAGACTGCTGGAGCGTCCCCCCCTCATCCCTTAACCCCTCTACCACCCTCCTCTCCCTTCTTTCCTTACAGCAGTCATAAGGGTTCGGGCTGAGCAGCTTCCCGAAGTCCCGCTCATAGACGAGGGAAGAGTACCGATTGTATTGTACCCGTTCCACCTCCTGCTGCAAGGCCTCAATGTCCTCCCTCTTCCCTCCCCTGGAAATCAAATTGTCCCTTCGCTTCCTCAGAGCAGTTCCTAGCCGGGTGACCTCCCTCCCCTGCCTCCTCGCCTGACGGAGAAAGAACCCCCTGGTGCGGTGTTTCAAAACTTCCCACCAGTCCCCTAGGGAAGGGAAGACACCCTGAATGGATACCTGGTCTGCCAGAAACTCCAGATACTCCTGGTACAACACCCCCTCCCTCAACCATTTCTGATTTAAACGCCACAATCCTTTCCCCAATCCGTGAATCCCCCCTCCCCCCAGCTCGACCAGCACCATCTTGTGGTCTGAGAAATCAACCTCTACCACCCTTGGTGCCTTCCCACACGCCCCTCCCCGAACTAAAAACCGGTCGATTCTACTTCTACAAGTGCCCCGGGCAAAAGTGAAACCCTGCGTCCCACCACCAAACTCTATGTGCGCGTCCACCAATCCCGCTCCCTTCATGATCCCTGCTAGCCGTACCCCATCGTAACCTACTTGCGCCGCCCTCCCCCCCCTATCCTCCTTCCTCAGGACTGTGTTAAAATCCCCCCCCCAAACTAGCTGCTGTGAGGTGTAAAGGTACGGCCGAATTTTCCCAAACAGTGCTGCCCTTCCCCGTTTGCTTTGCGGCCCGTAGATGTTAATCACCCGCAAAGCCACCCCCCGCAATCTCACATCTAACACCAGACACCTCCCAATTCCCAGCTCCACCACCCTCTGGATCTCTACTTTAAATGTTTTGAAGAGGATGCCTATCCCCCCATACCGTTCCCCTGCCAGACCCCAAATAGAGGGCCCCCATCTCCAGGCCTGCTTTGCCCGCCGAACCTCCTCCAGCGTTCGCAGCCTGGTCTCCTGCAGAAGAAAACAGTCCACCGCCACGGCAGAGAGGCCATCGAACGCCAAGCATCTCGCCCTCTGGGAGGCGACACTAGCCACATTAAGTGTGGCGAATGTTAACAGCAGTCCAGCCATCATTGTGCCGTTCCATACCCCCCGCCCTCCTGGCTACCTTCCCTCTGCTCCATACTACCTCCAGGGATCCCTTCCCCTTCACCCTCCCCTTCCTCGTCCGCCCAGTCCCGGACCCCTAGCTCAAAAAGCCCCCCCCCCCCTTTCCTTACTTTCTTCCTCCCCTTCTTCCTCTTTTCTTCGCCCACCTCCCTCCCTCCTTGGGAGTCGTCCACTGACCCTCCCCCCCCTGCCTCCTCTCCCGCCCCTTCTGCCCCTTCTTCGACCCCCTCCATCAATCCTGCCTCCAGCCCATCCTCCCTCTCCTCTCTTGCCTTCATCCCTGCCTCCTGTCCTACCCTCCTTTTCTCCCCCACCCTCCCTTCAGCCCCCCCCAATCTGCCCCCCACCTCCCCGACCTCCTCCACTACCATTTCCTCCTCTTCGTCCCTCAAAACCTTCTCCCTCTTCTTCTTCTTCCTTTTACCCGCTGTTCCCTTTCCAGCGTCTGCCATGCTTTCCAACCCATCTTGCCGGCTCATCCCATCCTCTCCTTCCTCTCCTGCCAGTTCGTCACCCCCTCCCTCATCTTCCAATCCCCTAAATCTGTTCTCTACTTCTATCCCCATTCCTGCCTCCCCTCCCCCTTCCTCCCGTACCCCCGTCACCTTCCGTTGTTTTTTTGACACCCGCGTCCAACCCTCATCTGCCCCGTCCTGCCGCTTCCGCCCTTCCCCCAACCCTTCCCCACCTCCCACTCCCTGTCCCTCCGCAGCTCCTTTCCCCCCCACCCCGGGAACCTGATCTCGCCCTACATTCACTCCCCCCCTCTCCCTCTGAACTGGACCGCCCCCTCCCATGTCCTCCTCTCCCCCGTTATGGGAGGCCCAAGGGCAAGCTCTGAATGCATGCCCCAGACCCCCACACAAATTACACCGGATAGATGCACAAGACTCCGTAGGATGCTCCTTAGACCCGCACTTCCCACACTGCCGTACTGGGCACGACATACTAAAATGTCTGAATGACCCGCACTTGTGACATTGCCGCGGCTGCCCCTTGTAAAAGCAGAGGATCCGATCCCTGCCAATGAACGCCGCGGAGGGAATGTGCTGGGTCACGTGTCCTGCCTGCTTCAGCCTAACCTGCGCACACCATCCTCCCGCCCACACCCTACTGGGGTCAGGGAGTTTGGACAAGGGGGTACGCAATTCTGCGTACCGCTGTAGCCAGAAGGCCAGGTCCGCCCCTGAAATGGATTCATTTCGGACCAGCAGGGTTACCTGCACCAGGTCAGGTCTGCTGATCGGTACGGCCCTAAAGTTTCTCCAATCCCCTTTCCCCCTTACCCCCTCGTATTTCTCCCAGAAGACCTCCATGCCTCGCTGGGTCAGAAAACTAACATCATACTCTGGGATATTCACCGGGTGGATACAGGCATAGAGGTCCTCTGGGAGAAATCCTAAACCCAAGACCAACTTCAGGGCCTCATCCCTACTTGGCATCCCCCCCTCCCCCACCCACCTTAACTGAATCACATTCCTCCTTTTGGGAACCTGGCCCCCCCACCCTCCCCCCCATCCTTCCCCAATGCTTCCTGCCCCCCCATTCCCCCTGCGCCCGCCCCTCCCACCTACTACCGCCGCAAAGGATGGAGCACCCCCCACCGTCCCCCTCCTCCATCTCCTGCACTGAGACCCCCCTGCTCCTGCTGCGCCGTACCCCCCCTCTCTCTCTTGCCTCCCCTCTCAGCCTCCCTCCCTTCTCTCCCTTCTGTCAGCAGACTTTGCACATCCCCTGCCTTCACAGTGTCCTTCTGTACCATTTCCCCTGCAGCAAAAAACCTGCCATTGTCCCCTTCAACACGTTCGCTAGAGACAGTGAGAGCAGGTTCCCCTAAATACTTGTTCCCCTCCCAATGCCCCTGACCCCCTCCCCCGCCCACCGAGCCAACCCTCCCCTCCCGGCCCGAACACTCCCCCCTGGCTCGCACCCCTGCAGCCTGGCCAACTGCAAAGTCAAAGGTACCAGTCAAGTTTCCTTCTGGCGCACACTGCAAGGCAAACACCTCCCGCTCCTCCCCCCCTCCTTCCCCCCCGGAACCTGCTCTCTGTGCTGGGTCCCTCCTTGCAACGTGCTGCTCCAGCTTTCCCTGTGCGGGCCCGCTGTTTTCCTGGGAACTGGTCTCCCCTCTGGCGTCTTGCTTCGTTGGGACTTCCTGCTCTGCCGTTTTGCAAAGTAAGAGTGGCTTCCCGCACTCCAGCACCACTCGCTCTCCCAAACATGGGGAATCCTCCTGCGCTGTAGCATTCTCCTCTGCGGCCATCCCTGCTCCTCCAGCCCGATTGGCTGGCGCCTCCTGCTCCAATGTGCTGGGCGGGCATGGCATCCCGCCACCCGGCAGCGCAGTTCCTTGCCATTCTGAACCTTTATGTGGGGAACACTGTGTGGCCTCCTGTGCTTTCTCTATGGAAAACCACTCCTTGTCTTCACCTGCCTTTCTTCCTGCATTCTCCTTTAAGAGGCAGCTCCCTGCTGGAACATCTCCACTTTCAGTCCTTAGCCCTGCTGCAGGCTGATTGGCTGGAACATCCTGCTCCTCAGAGCTTTGTGGGTGAGGCCTCCCAGGCATTTTTTCCTTGCCGTCTGCTCCTACTACAGGCAATGGGAACAGGACAACCTCCTCTTCTCCAGGTAAGTTCTCTGTTTCAACTTCCACCACCACTTCTGTGGAAAAAGGTTTCTCTCCTGAAATTCCAGCCTCTGTTTCAACAATGTGAAAAGTCTTAGTGTTAAAGTTTTTTTCCTGTTCTGCTTTCCCACACTCAGGTGCTCTCAATGAGGCTTCCACAGCCCCACCTTCAGTCCTGCTTACTCCAGAAGCTGCCTGCAGAGGCCCTGACTGACTAGCAAGGTATTGCATGAATTTTAATGTATTTTGGGTGCTAGTTCCTGGCAGCTCCCCTGATGCTTCAATGTTCTGGGGTCCAAAGCCTGGGCTGATTCCTTCCTGCTCTGTTTGTTGCTTCCACTGTACCGAGGCTGACGGGGCCTGTCCCCCCGAGGCCATCCTGTCTCTGTTGATATAGAGTTCTCTCAGAGGATTTCCAGGGCCTTTCCTCAGGGCCCTCAGCAGCTGTTCTTTTCTCTGGAGAAGCCTAAGCAGCCTGGTTTCCTCTTTCATATAGGTCTTGCGATGCTCTGCTGGGGCCAGCCTGCTCAGGGCTTTTGCCATTTTGACTCGCTTCCCCAGGTCCACCACCTCCTTCTCCGTACTTTTAATTCTCTTCACCACTTTAATTATGCCACTGGCCGGGTCCTCTGGATCCTGGCAGTAGTCCACAAGCTCTTCCTCCTCTAGATCGTCACTATCCTCACTGCTTTCCTCCTCCACCTCCGGCAGGGCCTCTTGACAGATCTCCATTACCACTCTTTCCTTCTCAGACCAGCTCTTCTCTAGGGTCTCTGCCAGCTCTCTCCCCTCCTCACCTGCTGGACGTCGTGCGGCCGCGAGGGGGGTACCAGTCCGGCTTCCTCCCTTGGAGTCTGGCCCTCTTCTATCCACAGGGCTCCTTTCCCTCCTCCCTGCGGCACTGCAAGGGAGGAGACCGCTTTTCCTGACCCTCTGGTCCCTGAGCCCAAGAGGCCCCATGGCCTGGGCCTGTCCTGGGGAACGCTCCCCAGAGGCCCTCCACATCCTTGGGGAGGGAGTTAGGCCTCACTCTCCTCCCACTGGAAGTCTGCAGAGCTCTCTGAAACACCTCCTTCCACCTCAGCAGACTGGATGGACCGTGCAGGTCTTTTTCTGCCGTCATCTACTATGTTACTATGTTACTATGTAATGCTGTGACTACTGCTGGGAGCTGACGTGAGGCCAAAAGGCAACACGCAGTACTGAAAATGATGTGTCCCAGCTAAAATCGAACATACTTCCTGTGGGCTGGAAGTATTGGTATGTGAGTGTATGCATCCTTTAAGTCCAGAGAGCATAGCCAATCATTTTCCTGAATCATGGGAAGAAGAGTGCCTAAGGAAACCATCCTGAATTTCTCTCGGAACAGGAATTTGTTCAGGGCCCTTAGGTCTAGGATGGGATGCATCCCCCATTTTTTTTTCTGCACAAGGAAGTACTTGGAATAGAATCCCCGTCCTTCCTCTCCCTGGTGGAACGGGTTCGACCACATGGGCCTTTAGAAGGGCGGACAGTTCCTCTGCAAGCACCTGCCTGTGCTGAGAACTAAAATAATGAGCTCTCGGTGGGCAATTTGGAGGTTTGGAAAGCAAATTGAGGGTGTATGAGCCGGAAAATTTGAAGAACCCACCGGTTGGAGGTTATTAGAGGCCACCTTTGGTGAAAAATCTTTAACCAACCCCAATCAGCAAGTTAGTGACCTAGTGGTTAGGGTGGTGGACTTTAGTTCTGGGGAACTGAGGAACTGAGTTCGATTCCCACTTCAGGCACAGGCAGCTCCTTGTGACTCTGGGCAAGTCACTTAACCCTCCATTGCCCCAGGTACAAATAAGTACATGTATACAATATGTAAGCCGCATTGAGCCTGCCATGAGTGGGAAAGCGCGGGGTACAAATGTAACAAAAAAAAAAAACGTTGTCCGGCACGGAGACTTTGATAGCAGCTATGCTCTGCTGGAGCCAGTCAATAGCTCATTCCTTGCTTTTGCTGGGGAGCAGCCGGGGTCTTGGGCACACGCTGTTGACGAGAACGAGAGTGCTGGGGCTGAGCCTGAGCAGGTGGGTGAGCTGCAGGGGTGTACCTATGCCTAGAATAGGAATAGGTGGCACTCCACGACTTAAAACCTCCTGGATGTGCAGGCAGCTGCAGAAGATGTCCGGCGGGAGAGAGAAGACATAGCCTCAGTGTGCTTCTTGATCTGGTCAGCGACCTCTACGACCTTCTCTCCAAAAAGATTATCCCCCCCCCCCGCCCAGCATGGGGCATCCACCATCCTCTGCTGGACCGAATGGTCCAGGTCAGAAACACATAGCCAAGAGAGTCTGCACATTGCTATACCCCGAGCAGAGCTTCTGGATGTGACACGCCTTCTGCTGCTTGACCAACTGACGAAACAGCTTGTCCTGCTCTGGAGGGAGCGTATTGACTACGTCTGAAAGCTGCCGCACCGAGTTTTGCAAATAAACGCTCATGAAGAGCTGGTAAGATTGAATACGGGCGAACAGCATAGCGGCCTGATACATTTTTCTCCCAAAAGAATCCAGGGTTCTAGCTTCTCTGCCTCGGGGAGCCGAGGCATAGTCCCTAGTACTCCTGGCATTTTTGAGAGTGGCATCCAGCACTATGGAGTCGTGGGGTAACTGAGACCTCACCAGCCTAGGTTCCCTGTGGATCCGATACTGGGTATCAATCTTCTTAGGGACCACAGGCACAGACAGAGGGGACGCTCAGCTCCTGATGAGGACTTCCTTGAGTACCTTGTGCAGAGAAGCTGTCACTGCCTCCTTAGGTGGAAAGGTGTAGTCCAGGACCTCGAGCATCTTAGTCCTCGGCTCATCCTCCACTTCTACGGGGAATGGAATGGCCTCATCCATTTCCCGTACAAAAGAGGTGAAGGAGAGGCTCTCTGGTGGAGGCAGTCTCCTCTCAGGTGGAGGGGAAGACTCAGAAGGGATCCCGTAGGACTCAACAGAGGAAAAGTACCTGGGATCCTCCTCTGATTCCCATGAGCGTTCCTCTTTGGTATCGGACAGCATGTCCCTTAGGGATGTCCGGGCCGTCTTGACGTCGAGGACCCATGCCCTCGAGAACGGTGTACACGAGTCAGCTCTTGCTTCGACTCCGGTGAAGTTTCCTCCACCAACGTCGAAGGAGTACCAGCCTGGGTGGCAATTGATACCGGGGCCATAAGCAGTGCTGGGGTCGGAGACCGTACCTTGGGCTGAGGGCCAGGCAGGGCCTCAGCAGAAGGCATAGCAGGCACCGGCACCCCCGATGCCAATGCACATTGCTGCATCAATCCCTCCAAAAGCTCTGGGAGCAAGGCCCGGATATGCTCGTCGAGAGCTGCCATTGGTAAAGGCTGAGGGGCCGGTTGGAGCTCAGGTTGCCAAATTGCCTGGGGTGCAGAAGCAGGATCCTGGCTGCTGGGAGAAGTACGCATCAGCACCTCTCGAATGGAGGGGGAGCAAAACTTCCGGCGTCGACGCTTTTCGGGTGCTGAGTCCCTTGGGGTCCTGGAGCTCCCGGCACCGTGCATCAAAGGAGATCGGTGATGGTGCTTCTTGGTCTTCACCCGATGCACCTCACCCAAGTTCCTCGGTGCCGACGAGGATGACGTTGAATCTTTCCAGCGCCTCGGGGTCAGGTCCGATGATGGACGGTCCCAGGGGGCCTGCACAGCAGGAGGCCTCGAGGCAGGTGGAGACCCACTCGATGCCTCACTGCTCCCAGTGTCTCGGGGTCTTGCAGCAGCCATCCCTACCTTGACTCCTGATGCCGGTGGCTTCCTCGATGCCGACACTGCCGACCTCAATGTCGATGCCGACGTTGAAGAACCGGACTGAGCTCCAAAAAGTTTTTCACGTTGAGCTTCTCGGAAAATTTGAGTCCTTTTCTTCATACGAGACAAAGGACACAATTTGCCGAGCTATGGTCGGGTCCGAGGCAATAAATACACCAAGAATGTGTATCAGTACCCGAGATGGTCCGGTTGCACCGGGTACAACGTTTGAAGTCACTGGGAGTATTTGATGACATGGAAGGGAAAATGGCTTTGGCAAAATCAAAAGTCGTGATTGGGCCTGAAAAAATGAAAAAAGGCACAAAAAAGAAGAGACCCATTCATGCCGGCCTAAAAGCGGCCTGCGCCGAAAAAGAAAAGAAACTAAAACGTAGGCCAAAACCAAAGACTATAAGGGAATTAAAAACAATAACAATAATGAAACAAACGGAAATAAGAGAGCAGGAACAAAAAATACCACCGAAAGGCACAACAGAAGCTCTTTCCCAGGCGTGTAAGGAGCGACAAAAAATACCGCCGCTTCTCACATGGAGAAAAAAGAACTGAGAGGTACAGTCATGCTGCAGGCGGGAAGGCACTTCGCACATGTACATTGGAGTGCTGCTCGTGCTCCAGAAAGCTTTTGTAAAATTTTTGCTTGGTATTAGGCCGACCCGGAATTGTATACCCACTTGTGAGAATGTAAGTCTGCTTTTACTCGGAGAACAGATATTAGTTGGTGGGAGGGGGAGGGAAGGGGATATCTGATTGGGATGTGCATGGGGGAAAATATCTGGTTTGGTTTGTTATTAGCTTCTAAATCATTTGTGTCAATCATTTGATTTGGCTCCATTCTTAACTGGTTAGGTTAGGGGCAGGCCGGGGCGGTGTGCCTACTTAGCTGGTTTGCGGTGATTTTCAGCAAAAAGGCTGTTCTAACTTTATGTGCTATAGGGCACCAATCTGAATATCATACGGTGTCCAGTTAACCTCTGGGTGACCACTTATACTACTACTACTACTACTTAGCATTTCTATAGCGCTGCCAGGGTTACGCAGCGCTGTACAAGTTTAAACACGGGGAGGGACAGTCCCTGCTCAAGAGAGCTTACAATCTAAGGTTATTCAATCCCAGGAGCTGCATGTGCCCCGTCATTGAGTATCCAGTGTCAGTTTAGCCCATGTCTGTGAGCAGATCAGATGTTACTTACCACTGTGGGTTAAATATCTGGTGGAGTGTATTTTATAAAGACACACAGATGCTTATACCTTGCAGAAATCATAGGTAAAAATAACTCACATACATTTTCACCAGCATGAAAGCAGGTATAACTGTACATAGGTACAACAGGGACAATTACACAGATTTTATTTAAAAAACGCATGTAAATCATGACTCCGCCCATGCTCTGCCCAAATTCCATCTCATAAAACTGTTAGAGGCAGAGAAATACTGGCAAGTTACAGGCTGCATCACTCCTTTTACTGGTGATGTCACTGGAAAGCTCAGGTCTCTACCTTCATCTGCTGGTAGTATGGTGCATCCCATCAGCCTAGACTGGTCTAGCAGGATAAAAAGGAAGAGGTTGATATTTAAAAGGACTGATCTAGATAGCAGTGTCTACTGCCTGGATAGTCCCGCTGAAACAGATATTCAGCAGAACTATCTGCCTAGGGCAGCAGAATTTGTGACAGTGGTACGGCTGACATAAGAGAACAGCAGCACAGTGGTGGGCCTTTAAGTACCCATGCACACTCAAGGCCGGCTGCATCTTGCTCCTTCTGACTGGAAGTTTGTATCATAAAGTGCAGGATACATAAAGGACTAGAGCACACATCAGTACTTTAAAGCCCTTCTCACGTATAGGGTGGTGGCTGGCAGTGGCAACAGGGAAAAGGGATAGGGGGAGATACTGGATATGGTGGGGGTGGAAGGAAAGGGAGATGCTAGTCATGGTAGAAGGGGGGGATGGAAGGACAGATGTTGGATACCTAAGGGTAGAGGGTCTAGGGGAATGATATTTGGAAGTGGGGGATCTAGGGAAGGGAAGATATTACACACCTTGGGGGCTAGGAAAGGAGACATACTGGCCACCTTAGAGGTTAGGGAAAGGGGGATGCTGGACAACAGGAGGAAGGCAGGGAAGAGGATATGCTGGACTACAAGGAGAGTAAGAAAGGGGAGATGTTGGACTATGGGAAGTAAGGAAGGGAAAGAGGGGCTATGAAAGTGATTGTGGACCATTGGGGTGGTAGGGAAGGGGAGATGTTAGATTATGGGGGTATAGGGAAGGGGAGAACCTGGACTATGGGAGGGGGCATGATTGAAAGTTCACCTAAGATGTTAGATATTTTTGCGATGGCCAAGGAGCAGGGAATGAGAAGAAGTAAAATGAGAAGAGCGAAGAAAATACATGCCACATGGGGATCTGAAGCCAAAGAGTTGACAGGAAGCACAAAGCACAAACAACAGGGTTATGTGCTGTGGAAGTTATACTACAGAAGAAGTTGAAGACTATGCAAAACACATAAGACGTGCAGCTAGCAGAGAAATCCTGGGTTTCAGCCGGATGGCCTGCCTCAGGGGTCCAATCTATACTTTTGAAGAGAAGGTAAATCAAGGACCTTTGTAAAAAGTGTTGGAGGTACCAACATAAGTTATTTAATCAGAGACCCGGGAGCAGAGCAGAGAATCCAGCATCTAAACTACGCTACTGCACGTGTTGGGTCCTTTTATGCCTTTTATGTTTCAATAAAAGGTTGTTTTGACTGCTAGCTGAAAGCTTTGTATGTTTTGCATGACCTCCACTGATCTTGCTCTTCAGACTTTGTGTGGAGCTTTGTCTTCGTGTTTTTTGTACTTTTGGCATCTTTGGAAGCACACATTAGATGCCATCTTTTACCCAATTCAATTGTCTGTGCAGCTAAACAATTGTCACTGAGGATCTGATGCTCAAAGCAAACCAGACTTGCAATGGTTCATTTAGGCTATTGCACAGAGGTCTTTGGCCACTGCTTTACCGTGCATGGAAGCAGTGGCTGAAAGTCCTATACTAATGAGCTCACTAGTATTAAAACGAGTTTATTAGCAATTCCAAGCAATGCTCAGAGAAATGGCACATGGAAACCCCTACCCTAGTGACTAAAATCTACTGACAACTCTGGAGCTGTTGGTAGGTTTTAGTCATTAGGGCAGTGTGACTTTTACAGCCGTGCTTCCACCTCCCAAACACAAAAATGCCTCCCAACAGAGGGCATGAAGAAGCATGGCTGCACAGCACACCTCCTTGCATCATTTTCTGCTGCCCAAACACGCACATGGAGACCGCTGATCTCTAAACTAAGCCAGCCAAAATCCCAGTGCCCGGTGAGATAGCAAGATCATCCCGAGCAATGTAGTCCCAGCACGGCATAGAGATCAAAACGGTTCCTTCTTCTCCTTCCCGTCCTCCTTACTGTTCACTGGTCAGTGCCAGGAACATTCTGACCCCTTTAGTGGCCAATGCTCAACACTAACAGTGTGCATATAATTTGCATGCTGTTAGTGTTGAGCACCTGTCGATAAACTGAAATCGGTGTTCCAAATGATGTTTTCTGGAACTGTTCTCTACAGTGCTGCAGTTCTGTGCATCTCTCCCTCAATCCCCCTCCCTTGGAAGAATCATCATTTGATTGACATGGTCTGCTCAGTCTCATGGTGGAGCAAGACACCAGAAATACAGTAAACCCCATTCAGGGGTCTGAGCAAGCTAACCTCCGAGTCTTTTGCAACAGACATATCACTCTCCATGAATACTTTTACTTCCCTGTCATTGGAAAAACAATGAAGCTCATGGAATACTTCACTTTCCCAGAGTTACACTGCTCTGTGATTGAATTCTCGCCTTCAACGTAAGAAGGAGAGATGATACAAAAGCCATCTTAGACTGTTTAAATGCCAGGTTCAACACAGGGAATGAAAGTGCGCAAATCCAAAAATCTGACCCATTTATTAACATGAGTTTGGCTAACTCCTACAAAAAAGCCATTAATACTACCAAACAAACAAACCTAGTTTTCTGATCAGATAGAGTAGTTCCCTAGTCAAAGAAGGTTAATGATATGGTTCATTTTCTTACAGTACCCCTGAAAAAAAATAAGGAGTACTCAGGACTCATTTGTCAGGCTTTAGTTCACCATTTTGAGGACAAGATTAATGCATTACAAACATCCTTACATTTGCAACAAGGAACATTATCAATGACTCCTTGGGATAATCTGCCCTCTTCCTCTGTTCCTAGTGCATTTACAGCTTTTAATTTCTCGATAGTAGTAGATGTTTCAAAAACCTTAAGAACCATTCATCTTGCCACTGTACACCGCTGGGGCTGATTCTGTTCAATATATTTGTAAGTGACAATGTTGAAGGGTTAGAAGGAAAAGATTGCCTTTTTGCGTTTGATACCAAGATTTGTAACAGAGTAGACACCCTAGAGGGAGTGAAAAACATGAAAAAGGATCTACAGAAGCTAGAAGAATGGTCTAAGGTTTGGCAATTAAAATTCAATGCAAAGAAATGCAAAGTGATGCACTTAGGGAGTAGGAATCCACAGGAGACGAAACAGTGTGACAAGGTGGTGGCCCTAGCCAGAAGGATGCTAGGCTGTATAGAGAGGTGTGACCAGCAGAAGAAAGGAGGTGTTGATGCCCCTGTACAAGTCGTTGGTGAGGCCCCACTTGGAGTATTATGTTCAGTTTTGGAGGCCGTATCTTGATAAGGTTGTAAAAAGAATTGAGGAGGTGCAAAGAAAAGCTACAAAAATGTAATGGGATTTGTGTTACAAGACATATAAGGAGAGACTTGCTGACCTGAACATGTATACCCTGGAAGAAAGGAGAAACAGGGGTGATATGATACAGATGTTTAAATATTTGAAAGGTATTAATCCACAAACAAATCTTTTCTGGAGATGGGAAGACGGTAGAACTAGAGGACATGAAATGAGGTTGAAGGGGGGCAGACAAGAAAAATGTCAGGAAGTATTTTTTCACAGAGAGAGTGGTGGATACTTGGAATGCCCTCCCGCGGGAGGTGGTGGAGATGAAAACGGTAACGGAATTCAAAAATGCGTGGGATAAACATAAAGGAATCCTGTTCAGAAGCAATGGATCCTCAGAAGCTTAGCAGAGATTGGGTGGCAGCACTGGTGGTTGGGAGGCGGGGAAAGAATTGGGAAGACTTCTACGGTCTATGCCCCGAAAATGGCAAGGATAAATCAAGGTCAGGTATACATATAAAGTAGCACATATGAGTTTATCTTGTGGGGCAGACTGGATGGACCGTACAGGTCTTTATCTGCCGTCATCTACTATGTTACTATCGCAAATCGCAAGATGGGCATTCTTCTCACAGGGTCATCCAAATCGGCATAATCGAAAGCCGATTTTGGGCATCCTCAACTGCTTTCCGTCGTGGGGACGACCAAAGTTCACGGGGGCGTGTCGGAGGTGTAGTGAAGGCGGGACTGGGGCATGCCTAACACATGGGCGTCCTCGACCGATAATGGAAAAAAGAAGGGCATCCCTGATGAACACTTGGACGACTTTACCTGGTCCTTTTTTCTTATGACCAAGCCACAAAAATGTGCCCTAAATGACCAGAAGACCACTGCAGGGAATAGGGGATGACCTCCCCTTACTCCCCCAGTGGTCACTAACCCCCTCCCACCCTCAAAAAAAAATTTAAAAATATTTTTTCCAGCCTCTATGCCAGCCTCAAATATCATACCCAGCTCCATGACAGCAGTATGCATGTCCCTGGAGCAGTTTTAGTGGGTACTGCAGTGCACTTCAGGCAGGCAGACCCAGTCCCATTCCCCCCCTACCTGTTACACTTGTGATGGTAAATGTGAGCCCTTCAAAATCCACCACAAAACCACTGTACCCACATGTAGGTGCCCCCCTTCACCCATAAGGGCAATGGTAGTGGTGTACAATTGTAGGGAGTGGGTTTTGGGAGGCTCAGCACACAAGGTAAGGGAGCTATGCACCTGGGAGCAATTTCTGAAGTCCACTGCAGTGCCCCCTAGGGTGCCCGGATGGTGTCTTTTTTTGTTGTTACATTTGTACCCCGCGCTTTCCCACTCATGGCAGGCTCAATGCGGCTTACATATACAGGTACTTAATTGTACTTGGGGCAATGGAGGGTTAAGTGACTTGCCCAGAGTTACAAGGAGCTGCCTGTGCCTGAAGTGGGAATCGAACTCAGTTCCCCAGTTCCCCAGGACCAGAGTCCACCACCCTAACCACTAGGCCACTCCTCCACTTGGCATGTCAGGGGGACCAGTGCACTACAAATGCTGGCTCCTCCCACGACCAAAGGGCTTGGATTTGGTCGTTTCTGAGATGGGCGTCCTCGGTTTCCATTATCGCCGAAAATTGGGGACGACCATCTCTAAGGTCGACCTAAATTTCGTGATTTGGGCATCCCCGAGCGTATTATCGAAATGAAAGATAGACACCCATCTTGTTTCGATAATACGAGTTTCCCCGTCCCTTCGCTGGGACGTCCTGCGAGGACATCCTCAGGAAAACTTGGGCACCCTTTCGATTATGCCCCTCCACGTTACCTTCTAAACTTCTAAAAAGCTCTGATTAAGTTTTGAACTCTTTCTCCATCACATTATTACCCAAAGTCTATAGCAGGGCCTGGTACCAGCAACATGGAAGACTACTATTATCTATTCCCATATTAGAGGCGTTTCACTTAGTATCTTTCAAGTGTTTTTCTATCCCCCCCCCTGTTAGACCTCTTTCTGACTCCGTCACACGGGGGACTAAAGGTACTTAGTTCATATATCAGGTTCTGTATAGTTTTTCTAACCTCCATTGTCACCCAATCATAAGAGGGTGGCATTAGGAGCCATAATTGAAAACTAATTCCCATAACTACTGCTTACTGTTTTTCTGGGTCTAGGTATATTCTGGGCCATTTATGTTCCTACATAAATCTTATTAAACATCTGTCTAAGTTTCTGCAAAGACTGAGTGTCACTTGTATATGATCTACCTTGTAGGCTAGATGTAAGGTAAGGAGAAGATGGAATCAATAAAAATAAAGACAGAGATAGGTTTAGATAGATAAGTACATTTTATTTCTTACCCAAACACAAGTCTTCAAGTTGATACAAATACAGACATCAGATTCTGGTTTCAGCCGCACAGGGCTTCGCCGTCTGACAGAAGCTTCGGAGAAGACTCTCAAACTGAGCCAAAATCTCCCCTCTTTTATACTCTATCTTCTCCATAGAAGTGAATGGTGAGATACCTTGCTCCTAATCTTTCTCACTTTCTGAGATCATACTTTCCCATGCGATCTGCTATCTGATGTACCCAACTCCTTCCGTTCTCAGCTACTGCTAATTATCAACATGTTTTGGGAAGCGTTGAGATAACAGTTTCACACCCTATCACAAACTTATCAATAGTATTTAAAATTTGTGAAAGCTTTGATTACTTGGACTGGACCAATGTCCTCCATTACAATGAGTTAGAACTGTGTAGACAGTATAGTATGGAAATGACATTAATAAGTACCTGTATATAATATGTAAGCCGCATTGAGCCTGCCATGAGTGGGAAAGTGCAGGGTACAAATGTAACAAAAAAAATATTTAATGGGAGTTACCACATATTAAGACTAAACTCGATCAGGATAAAACAATACTTCTACTATCATTAGATTTATGCGCTGCATTTTATTTAGTGGATCACTCACTCCTCTTGCAGAAACTATAAGAAACAGGAATCAGGGACTTAACTCTGAATTAGTTCTCTTCCTACCTATCACAATGAACTTATACTGTGCTCTGGAATAATCAGCATTCTACTTTATACTCTTTTACTTGTGGAGTACCACAAGGCTCCTTATTATCCCCAATCTTGTTAACATCTTTCTATCCCTATTTTTGGGGCTTGACTTATTCAACCAGTGGAACTCATAGCATGTGATTATGCACATGACATCAGATCCTGCTAAATGCTGATGATATTAAGAACCTCAATTCTAAATTAAACCTTGTAGCAGATTAGCTCTCCACACACTAACTGAAAATTAACCCAGAAAAAAACCAAAGGAATATTATTTTCACAAGGGCCGACAATCTTTAACATCTACAACATTCATGGTAGGCTCAACAGTGACCTTCTATCCCACACTGAAAATATTAGGGATCTTTGTAGACTCTGATTTATCATGCAAATCTCACATATCATACTTGTACTGCAACTGTGTTTTTCAAAATGAAGACTTTCCCTTCGATATTCAGCCAGCAACGGTCAGTGTTTTTTTAAAAGCTGAGTGCTGCAGGCTAGATTAGCCCTGGATATTTAGTGCTGGGCCAGGCTCCAGCACTGAATATCCAAGGCTAATTTGGGTAGCCCTGGTCACTGGAGCTTAGGCAGATCCCAGTCAATGTTCAGCTGGCACCCAAATAAATATTTTTTCTTTTTAAAACCCTCCTGATTCCCCTCTCTGCCTCTCAAATAGACCCCCTTCCTCCTTCCCCTCAGGCCACGGTGCTTCAAGCTGCTCCCTTCCCCCTCCCCAAACAAGCTCCCCTCCAATGTACAGGTAGGCCCCCCTGCGCCCACCTGTCCCCCTGGTAGTCCAGTGGGGGGTCATTGGGGGCAGGAGCGCAACCCCTTCACTCCTGTCCCTTGCAGCTCCACTTCAAAATGGCTGCCATGACCTCTTGCAGGGGGCCTACTTAGACGTCTGGGGGTGGAGGGACTTGTTTAGGGGCTCATAACACAACTATATTAGAATATTCCTTGGATAAAGATACATATATCTAATCTATCTATATAAAACGCATGTTTGTGTATGTTTTTCAAGCAGTATACCTTTATCTTCATTCTTCTCAATTTCTTTCAGTTCTTGAACAAATAACAATTGGGATTCAGTGAGTGACCAGCTATTATGCAACTCCATCACTTGTATAATATATTTTTGAGTCTGTAAAGGTAAAAGTAGTATAGTAGTGACAGCAATATCAATAAATTAAAAAAAACCCACCTACACTTTATCAAAGTTTTGTATGTTGGATCCAGCTGATATCTATGGCAAGTACAAAAGAGTCATTTACAGTAGGATAATATAGAAAAATTAATTGGCAAATTTGTTGTCTTTATAATGCAGTTTTCTTGCAAAATTAAAAGCATGCATACTTACTGAGACTAGTTTACAACATGGAGAGAAATTTTAGAAAGCAGGCTATGCACAAATTATCACCATGTGCATATATAATGTACTATGGGGCTCATTTTTGAAAGAGAAAAACGCTTTAAAATTGGCATAAACCAGCAGATGGATGTTTTTCTCACCAAAATGTCCAAATCGGTATTTTTGAAACCCGTTTTTCTATGCTGCTCATCTGCAGTGCACTCAAATCTCGAGGGGGCATGTTCAGGACAGAATCTGGACATTTTTCAGCCATAATTAAACAACATGAAAATGTCCAGTCTAAAACTAAGACTCAAAAGCCACCTACTTCAAAAAAGTGCTTTAACAAACAGTTGTTTCACCAGTATTTCACCAATATTCCACCAATATAATATATAATTTTTGTGTGTAGAGTACCCTCAGATATAAACCACTGTAACTGCAGTCAATAATGCTGCTAAAACGTGGCATAGCACCTCTTTCATTAGGTAACTCTCACTCTGTTTTTTGGGAGAGAGCAATCTCTGCTCACATTTTTTTATGCTTCCCAATCACCACAGTGCTATAAAATCATTTATTACTTTTAAAATATATACTAGGTGAAAAAACTGTGCACTTATCTCGTGAGTTCTTGCCTCCCTGGCAGAACTATATTGCCTTGTTGACACATTAAGCAATTGCCTTCCCCTGGAACCGCCCGACTCCGCGGGGTTTCAAAACACTTTCCTCAGGGACAAAGGGTTAAGGCTGCATAAATCACTTCTTCCTCTTTCATTCTGTCTCGCACACTCCACAGATCAAGGCCTTGATCTGTGGAGTGTGCGAGACAGAATGAAAGAGGAAGAAGTGATTTATGCAGCCTTAACCCTTTGTCCCTGAGGAAAGTGTTTTGAAACCCCGCGGAGTCGGGCGGTTCCAGGGGAAGGCAATTGCTTAATGTGTCAACAAGGCAATATAGTTCTGCCAGGGAGGCAAGAACTCACGAGATAAGTGCACAGTTTTTTCACCTAGTATATATTTTAAAAGTAATAAATGATTTTATAGCACTGTGGTGATTGGGAAGCATAAAAAAATGTGAGCAGAGATTGCTCTCTCCCAAAAAACAGAGTGAGAGTTACCTAATGAAAGAGGTGCTATGCCACGTTTTAGCAGCATTATTGACTGCAGTTACAGTGGTTTATATCTGAGGGTACTCTACACACAAAAATTATATATTATATTGGTGGAATATTGGTGAAATACTGGTGAAACAACTGTTTGTTAAAGCACTTTTTTGAAGTAGGTGGCTTTTGAGTCCTGGTTTGTGTATACAAGCAGTTGAATGTTACCAGAGACATTGATATTGTGAATTCGTTTTCAGTCTAAAACTAAGGCAGGAGGAGAGTGGGAACAGAATCAGGCTCTTCAAGGAACAGATCAAGGGCATCCAATGTAGAAGTAATATTTATTGAAAGCAGACTCAACAAAGTACCATGTTTAGTTCCTTCTTCAGGAGTCTACATAAATACAAGAGAAAATAAAAACATCTTAGGTAAAATATAAACAAAGGTATACATGTAAATGAAAAATATATAAATGTAATAAAATTGCAATAACATGATAACATTAGCTACAAGGTAAAACAACAAAGGAAGACTTGGACATACAAAAAAATTCAAGAAATATAATCTAAAAGCAGCCTAAGAAAAGAGTAACAAATACTGCAGAATATGATATATGGTTAAGAGATTACTATTGAGCAATGTTGATAAAGCAGGACTTGAAGAGAATATGAATAATGTTCCTAAACAATTAAATAAAATATATGCATAAAAGTTTTTAAAACATTATCCAGCTTATAATTGAAAAAGAAAAACGCCTATATTGCGACCCAAATCAGGAGATAGACGTTTATCTCACACAAACGAATAAAGCGGTATAATCGAAAGCCGAATTTGGACGTTTTCAACTGCACTCCGTCGCGGATGCGGACAAAGTTGATGGGGGCATGTCAAAGGCGTGGTGAAGGCGGAACTGGGGCGTGGTTATCGGCCGATCAGAGATGGGCGCCTTTCGCAGATAATGGAAGAAAAATATGCGTTTTTAGCGAGAATTTAGGGCACTTTTCCTGGACCCTGTTTTTCCACGAATAAGGCCCCAAAAAGTGCCCTAAATGACCAGATGACCACTGGAGGGAATCGGGGATGACCTCCCCTGACTCCCCCAGTGGTCACAAACCCCCTCCCATCACAAAATATGCCGTTTCACAACTTTTTATTTTCACCCTCAAATGTCATACCCACCTCCCTGGCAGCAGTATGCAGGTCACTGGAGCAGTTATTAGGGGGTGCAGTGGACTTCAGGCAGGTGGACCCAGGCCCACCCCCCCCCCCCACCTGTTACACTTGTGCTGGTAAATGGGAGCCCTCCAAACCGCCCCCCAAACCCACTGTACCCACATGTAGGTGCCCCCCTTCACCCCTTAGGGCTATAGTAATGGTGTAGACTTGTGGGCGGTAGGTTTTGAGGGGGATTTGGGGGGCTCAACACCCAAGGGAAGGGTGCTATGCACCTGGGAGCTCTTTTACCTTTTTTTTTTGTTTTTGTAAAAGTGCCCCCTAGGGTGCCCGGTTGGTGTCCTGGCATGTGAGGGGGACCAGTGCACTACGACTCCTGGCCCCTCCCACGAACAAATGCCTTGGATTTATTCGTTTTTGAGCTGGGCGCTTTCATTTTCCATTATCACTGAAAAACAAAAATGCCCAGCTCACAAATTGTCGAATAAAACATGGACGTCTATTTTTTTCGAAAATATGGTTCGGTCCGCCCCTTCACGGACCCGTTCTCGGAGATAAATGCCCATGGAGATAGACGTTTTTGTTCAATTATGCCCCTCCATATGTATGCACACACACACACACATTTTTCCAGACCACAACTTTTTCTAAAAGATCAACTTCTGACGACCTTACCCATAAGGATTTTCTGTACATGTTTACCAAGGTTAGTGTCAACATACATATAACTTTTTAAAAATGTTTATGCATATATTTTATTTAATTGTTTAGGAGCATTATTCATATTCTCTTCAAGTCCTGCTTTAACAATAGTAATAATCATATGTCACATTCTGCAGTATTCGTTGCTCTTTTCTTACACTGTTTTTAGATTATATTTCTTGAATTTTTGTATGTCCAAGTCTTCCTTTAATTGTTGTTTAACCCTGTAGCTGATCATTTTGTTGCGGTTTTATTATCTAATATAATAATTTGCTTTTGCAACGTTCCAAAGTCTCTGGCTGCATTTGTAACCATCTCCTGACGTCACTCTCCCACAGTAGAACCCTGCGTGCCTGACGTCAGGAGATGCTACAATTCCAAGTCAGGAGGCGGGAAGCGCGTGACCAAACAAAACAAGACAGGGCTGAGACATGGGACCGCGGGAACATGGAATGCGTTAGCCGCTACAGCACTCGAGCTTCAGCCCACGATCATGACTGACAGTTGAACCGCTTCAGGCTGCCTTTGCTTTGGCTTCAATTTCAGCTGTTCCTCTGGTCCCACCCTCATTTCCTGTTTCCGGAAGGGCGGGACCACAGGAACAGCTGAAACAGAAACAAAACTAAAGGCACTCTGAAGCGGCATCCGTCCGTGCTCCCCTTCACTCTTGGCAGCGCAGCAGCAGCAGGTAAAAACTTTTAACAACAGGCAGCAATAACGAAGGGGAGAGCCTGCAGCACATGTCCTGCTTGCAGTCTGAGGCCACAGAGACCAACAGTGGGTGCATGGGACGAGAGAGGGGGGGTGGAGGGGTCCAGGGATGAGAGGGGGGGTCCTGAGACCAGAGAGGTGGGGAGGGGGGGTCCTGAGACCAGAGAGGTGGGGTAGAGGGGGTCCTGAGACCAGAGAGGTGGGGGTGGAAGGGGGTCCAGAGACCATAAAGGGGGGGAAGAGGTCCTGAGAGAGGGGGGAAGGGGGTCCTGAGAGAGGGGGGGGGGGAGGGAGCACACACCCTCTGTCTCTCACATACACTCTTTGTGACACACTCTCTCTCTCTGTCACACACACACACAGTCTATCTCTTGCCTCTCTCTGTCTCACACACACTCTCACACAAACATACACTCTGTGTCTCACACACTCTCTCTCTGTCACACAAACACACACACACTCTGTCTCACTAATTCTCTCTCACACACACACACTCCATCTCTCACACACACTTTCTCTCTTACACACACACAATCTCTCTCACATACACACTCTCTCTCAAACATACACACTCCGAGGAAAACCTTGCTAGCGCCCGTTTAATTTGTGTCAGAAACGGGCCTTCTTTACTAGTATTTATATATTTTTCATTTACATATATACCTTTTGCTTATATTTTACTTAAGATGTTTTTATTTTCTCCTGTATTTATGTAGACTCCTGAAAAAAGTACTTCCATTGCTGAAATATAGCACTGTGTTGAGTCTGCTTTCAATAATAAATATTACTTCTACACTGGACGTCCTTGGTCTGTTCCTTGAAGAGCCTGATTCTGTTCCCACTCTCCTCCTGCCTATGTGACTTTACATGGGACATTGTAGCGAATGCTACATACCTGTAGAAGGTATTCTCCGAGGACAGCAGGCTGATTGTTCTCACTGATGGGTGACGTCCACGGCAGCCCCTCCAATTGGAACACTTTCTAGCAAAGTCCTTTGCTAGTCCTCGCGCGCCGATGCGCACCGCGCATGCGCGGCCGTCTTCCCGCCCGAACCGGCTCGTGCCGGCCAGTCTCATATGTAGCAAGACAAAGAGAAGGGAAGACACAACTCCAAAGGGGAGGCGGGCGGGTTTGTGAGAACAATCAGCCTGCTGTCCTCGGAGAATACCTTCTACAGGTATGTAGCATTCGCTTTCTCCGAGGACAAGCAGGCTGCTTGTTCTCACTGATGGGGTATCCCTAGCCCCCAGGCTCACTCAAAACAACAACCATGGTCAATTGGGCCTCGCAACGGCGAGGACATAACTGAGATTGACCTAAAAAATTTACCAACTAACTGAGAGTGCAGCCTGGAACAGAACAAACATGGGCCTAGGGGGGTGGAGTTGGATTCTAAACCACAAACAGATTCTGAAGCACTGACTGCCCGAACCGACTGTCGCGTCGGGTATCCTGCTGCAGGCAGTAATGAGATGTGAATGTGTGGACTGATGACCACGTCGCAGCTTTGCAAATCTCTTCAATAGTAGCTGACTTCAAGTGGGCTACCGACGTTGCCATGGCTCTAACATTATGAGCCGTGACATGACCCTCAAGAGCCAGCCCAGCCTGGGCGTAAGTGAAGGAAATGCAATCTGCTAGCCTATTGGATATGGTGCGTTTTCCTACAGCCACTCCCCTCCTGTTGGGATCAAAAGAAACAAACAATTGGGCGGACTGTCTGTTGGGCTGTGTCCGCTCCAGATAGAAGGCCAATGCTCTCTTGCAGTCCAATGTGTGCAGCTGACGTTCAGCAGGGCAGGAATGAGGACGGGGAAAGAATGTTGGCAAGACAATTGACTGGTTCAGATGGAACTCCGACACAACCTTTGGCAGGAACTTAGGGTGAGTGCGGAGGACTACTCTGTTATGATGAAATTTAGTGTAAGGGGCCTGGGCTACCAGGGCCTGAAGCTCACTGACTCTACGAGCTGAAGTAACTGCCACCAAGAAAATGACCTTCCAGGTCAAATACTTCAGTTGGCAGGAATTCAGTGGCTCAAAAGGAGGTTTCATCAGCTGGGTGAGAACGACATTGAGATCCCATGACACTGTAGGAGGCTTGACAGGGGGCTTTGACAAAAGCAAACCTCTCATGAAGCGAACAACTAAAGGCTGTCCTGAGATCGGCTTACCTTCCACACGGTAATGGTATGCACTGATTGCACTAAGGTGAACCCTTACAGAGTTGGTCTTGAGACCGGACTCAAACAAGTGCAGAAGGTATTCAAGCAGGGTCTGTGTAGGACAAGAGCGAGGATCTAGGGCCTTGCTGTCACACCAGACGGCAAACCTCCTCCATAGAAAGAAATAACTCCTCTTAGTGGAATCTTTCCTGGAAGCAAGCAAGATGCGAGAGACACCCTCTGACAGACCCAAAGAGGCAAAGTCTACGCTCTCAACATCCAGGCCGTGAGAGCCAGGGACCGGAGGCTGGGATGCAGAAGCGCCCCTTCGTCCTGTGTGATGAGGGTCGGAAAACACTCCAATCTCCACGGTTCTTCGGAGGACAACTCCAGAAGAAGAGGGAACCAGATCTGACGCGGCCAAAAAGGAGCAATCAGAATCATGGTGCCTCGGTCTTGCTTGAGTTTCAACAAAGTTTTCCCCACCAGAGGTATGGGAGGATAAGCATACAGCAGACCCTCCCCCCAGTCCAGGAGGAAGGCATCCAATGCCAGTCTGCCGTGGGCCTGAAGCCTGGAACAGAACTGAGGGACTTTGTGGTTGGCTCGAGATGCGAAGAGATCTACCAAGGGGGTGCCCCACACCTGGAAGATCTGCCGCACCACACGGGAATTGAGCGACCACTCTTGAGGTTGCATAATCCTGCTCAACCTGTCGGCCAGACTGTTGTTTACGCCTGCCAGATATGTGGCTTGGAGCACCATGCCATGACGGCGAGCCCAGAGCCACATGCTGACGGCTTCCTGACACAGGGGGCGAGATCCGGTGCCCCCCTGCTTGTTGACGTAATACATGGCAACCTGGTTGTCTGTCAGAATTTGCATAATTTGGTGGGACAGCCGATCTCTGAAAGCCTTCAGGGCGTTCCAGATCGCTCGTAGCTCCAGAAGATTGATCTGCAGATCGCGTTCCTGGAGGGACCAGCTTCCTTGGGTGTGAAGCCCATCGACATGAGCTCCCCATCCCCGGAGAGACGCATCCGTGGTCAGCACTTTTTGTGGCTGAGGAATTTGGAAAGGACGTCCCAGAGTCAAATTGGACCAAATCGTCCACCAATACAGGGAATTGAGAAAACTCGTGGACAGGTGGATCACGTCTTCTAGATCCCCAGCAGCCTGAAACCACTGGGAAGCTAGGGTCCATTGAGCAGATCTCATGTGAAGGCGGGCCATGGGAGTCACATGAACTGTGGAGGCCATGTGGCCCAGCAATCTCAACATCTGCCGAGCTGTGATCTGCTGGGACGCTCGCACCCGCGAGACGAGGTACAACAAGTTGTTGGCTCTCGTCTCCGGGAGATAGGTGCGAGCCGTCCGAGAATCCAGCAGAGCTCCTATGAATTCGAGTTTCTGCACTGGGAGAAGATGGGACTTTGGGTAATTTATCACAAACCCCAGTAGCTCCAGGAGGCGAATAGTCATCTGCATGGACTGCAGGGCTCCTGCCTCGGATGCGTTCTTCACCAGCCAATCGTCGAGATATGGGAACACGTGTACCCCCAGTCTGCGAAGTGCCGCTGCTACTACAGCCAAGCACTTTGTGAACACTCTGGGCGCAGTGGTGAGCCCAAAGGGTAGCACACAGTACTGGAAGTGACGTGTGCCCAGCTGAAATCGCAGATACTGTCTGTGAGCTGGCAGTATCGGGATGTGCGTGTAGGCGTCCTTCAAGTCCAGAGAGCATAGCCAATCGTTTTCCTGAATCATGGGGAGAAGGGTGCCCAGGGAAAGCATCCTGAACTTTTCTTTGACCAGATATTTGTTCAGGGCCCTTAGGTCTAGGATGGGACGCATCCCCCCTGTTTTCTTTTCCATAAGGAAGTACCTGGAATAGAATCCCAGCCCTTCTTGCCCGGATGGCACGGGCTCAACCGCATTGGCGCTGAGAAGGGCGGAGAGTTCCTCTGCAAGTACCTGCTTGTGCTGGAAGCTGTAAGACTGAGCTCCCGGTGGACAATTTGGATGTTTTGAGGCCAAATTGAGGGTGTATCCTTGCCAGACTATTTGGAGAACCCACTGATCGGAGGTTATGAGAGGCCACCTTTGGTGAAAAGCTTTCAACCTCCCTCCGACTGGCAGGTCGCCCGGCACTGACACTTGGATGTCGGCTATGCTCTGCTGGAGCCAGTCAAAAGCTCGTCCCTTGCTTTTGCTGGGGAGCCGAGGGGCCTTGCTGAGGCGCACGCTGTTGACGAGAGCGAGCGCGCTGGGGCTTAGCCTGGGCCGCAGGCTGTCGAGAAGGAGGATTGTACCTACGCTTGCCAGAAGAGTAGGGAACAGTCTTCCTTCCCCCGAAAAATCTTCTACCTGTAGAGGTAGAGGCTGAAGGCTGCCGGCGGGAGAACTTGTCGAATGCGGTGTCCCGCTGGTGGAGCTGCTCTACCACCTGCTCGACTTTCTCTCCAAAAATATTATCCGCACGGCAAGGCGAGTCCGCAATCCGCTGCTGGATTCTATTCTCCAGGTCGGAGGCACGCAGCCATGAGAGTCTGCGCATCACCACACCTTGAGCAGCGGCCCTGGACGCAACATCAAAGGTGTCATACACCCCTCTGGCCAGGAATTTTCTGCACGCCTTCAGCTGCCTGACCACCTCCTGAAAAGGCCTGGCTTGCTCAGGGGGGAGCTTGTCCACCAAGCCCGCCAACTGCCGCACATTGTTCCGCATGTGTATGCTCGTGTAGAGCTGGTAGGACTGAATCTTGGCCACGAGCATAGAAGAATGGTAGGCCTTCCTCCCAAAGGAGCCCAAGGTTCTAGAGTCCCTGCCCGGGGGCGCCGAAGCATGTTCTCTAGAACTCTTGGCCTTCTTTAGGGCCAAATCCACAACTCCAGATTCGTGAGGCAACTGAGTGCGCATCAGCTCTGGGTCCCCATGGATCCGGTACTGGGACTCGATCTTCTTGGGAATGTGGGGATTAGTTAATGGCTTGGTCCAGTTCGCCAGCAATGTCTTTTTGAGGACATGATGCATGGGTACTGTGGACGCTTCCTTAGGTGGAGAAGGATAGTCCAGGAGCTCAAACATTTCAGCCCTGGGCTCGTCCTCCACAACCACCGGGAAGGGGATGGCCGTAGACATCTCCCGGACAAAGGAAGCGAAAGACAGGCTCTCAGGAGGGGAAAGCTGTCTTTCAGGAGAGGGAGTGGGATCGGAAGGAAGACCCTCAGACTCCTCGTCAGAGAAATATCTGATGTCTTCTTCCTCTTCCCACGAGGCCTCACCATCGGTGTCAGACACAAGTTCACGGACCTGTGTCTGCAACCGTGCCCGGCTCGACTCCGTGGAACCACGGCCACGGTGGGAGCGTCGAGAGGTAGACTCCCTCGCCTGCACCGGCGAAGCTCCCTCCGCCGACGTAGTCGGGGAGCCTTCCTGGGAGGCTACCGCAGTCGGTACCGCAAGCGGCACCGATGTCGGAGACCTCACCCCGGACAATGGGCCATCCGGCGCCTCGCTCGACGGTACCAGTGGCGCAAGCACCCCCGGTACCGGAGGGGTAGGGCGCAACAGCTCTCCCAGGATCTCTGGGAGAACGGCCTGGAGACTCTCGTTCAGAGCGGCTGTAGAAAAAGGCATGGAAGCCGATGCAGGCGTCGATGTCAGAGTCTGTTCCGGGTGTGGAGGCTGTTCCGGGCTGTCCAAAGGGGAGCACATCGACACCTCTTGAACAGAGGGTGAGCGGTCCTCTCGGTGCCGATGCCTACTGGGTGCCGACTCCCTCGGCGACCCAGAGCTCTCGGTGCCGACATGGGAAGGGGACCGGTGACGATGCTTCTTCGACTTCTTGGAACGAAGCATGTCACCGGAGCTTCCCGGCAACGACGAGGAGGACGTAAAATCCAGCCGTCGCTTCCTCGGGGCCGAGACCGAAGGAGGTCGGTCTCGGGGGGGCTGTACCGCAGGAGCCCTCGGAATGGGGGGAGACCCACCCGAAGGCTCACCGCCACCAGCAGGGGAATGGACAGCCCTCACCTGCACCACCGTCCGACGACAACAGCAGCCAAGGAGGTCTCGATACCGACGCCGACGCAGCCTTCCGATGTCGCCCCGATGCAGAGGGCCGATGCCTCGATGCACTCGATGCAATCGGGGGCGAAGATGAAGGTCCAGGCGCCGACGACGTCGAAGCAGTCGATACTCCCGGTGCCGATGCCGACGAAGAGCCCGAGAACAAAATGTTCCACGGGGCTAACCTCGCTACCTGAGTCCACTTTTGTAAAAGGGAACACAGACTACAGGCCTGAGGGCGGTGCCCAGCCCCCAGACACTGAAGACACGACGCGTGCCTGTCAGTGAGCGAGATTACCCGGGCGCACTGGGTGCACTTCTTGAAGCAGCTGGAAGACTTCGATGTCATGGGCGGAAAAATCGCACCGGCGAGATCAAAACTCGAAATGGCAAAAATGGCACCGCAAAAATAGGGGGAAGAAAAACTTCGACCGAGGCCTAAATAGGGCCTACCCCGACGACGAAAGAAAACTTACCGGGGCAAAGACTGGAAGTACGGGAAGGGAGAAAACCATAAAGGTCTCCTTCCGACACCTTTTTTTTTTTTTTTGAACGAAGTCGATAAAACGACGCGCGAGGTCAACTTTGGGGCGCGAACGGCGAAACACGACCGTACCGAGCGCGGACAAAAGAAGACTGGCCAGCACGAGCCGGTTCGGGCGGGAAGACGGCCGCGCATGCGCGGTGCGCATCGGCGCGCGAGGACTAGCAAAGGACTTTGCTAGAAAGTGTTCCGATTGGAGGGGCTGCCGTGGACGTCACCCATCAGTGAGAACAAGCAGCCTGCTTGTCCTCGGAGAATGTTCTTTCCACTTCTGTGGTTTTGTTGCAGTATAAAACTATGACATTTTGAGCTAGACCTGTTTTTAGCAATGACTAAGCCACAAAAAAGTGCCCTAAATGACCAGATGACCACTGGAGGAATAAAGGAATGACCCTCCCCCCCACTCCCAAAGATGTAAAAGAAACAGTGCAGACCAGCCTCTATGATAGCTTCAGATGTTATGGCCAGTCTTATTAGAGCAGCAAGCAAGACCCTGGAGTAGCCTAGTGGTGAGTGCAGTGCACTGGGGAGAAGGAGACCCTGGCCAATAATTCACTCTAACTGTTACACTTGTGGTGGAAAGTGTGAGCCCTCTAAAATCCACCAAAAACCTACTGTACCCACATATAGGTGACACCTGCAGTCATAATGGCTATTGTAGTGGTGTAAAGATGGGTACAGTAGGTTTCTGGAGGGTTTTGGAGAGCTCACTATAGAATACAAAGGAGCAACGGTGAGATATGTACCTTGCAGCTGTTAGGTAAAGTTCACTGCAGTGCCCACTAGGGTGCCCTATAGCTCTCCCGGGATGTCTGTGTCTACATCCCAATGGCTTGATTTTGTGCGTTTTCACTTGGATGTTTTTTTTTTGTTTAATGGACCAAAAAGATAAATGCACAGTGCACAAAACCATCTAGCAAGTGGTAATTTTTGAAGAAAAAAAAAGATACTTTGCTGTTTTGAAATTTGCTAAATTCACTATTCGAATTCTGGACGTTTTGAGCAAAACATCCAAAGTCAGACTTAAACGTCATATCGAAAATGCCCCTCCATGTATACATGTGTAGAGTAGGCTAGTGACACTTAAGCCTGTCCTGGGGGTCCCCCAACCAGATGAGATAGCAACCTGTCTACAATTAATATGCATAAGATACAAAACCTGGCTGGCTGAAGGTCCCCCAGGGCAAATTTGGAAACCAATGGAGTAGGAGCTCCAGAAGCATAGTTTGGTAGAGTTTGGGGTTTACACATGGAAAATACAAAATACACGTGCACAGCCTGGTAGACATACAAGTGAATATTTATGCCTGCTCATATACAAGTATGCCCGCTGCTGCTACTTGTACATATATGTTTCCCCTTTCTAAAACTGCTGCTCTTTTTTTTTAAACAGCTGAATCCACTTATGCAATTGGTTCTAAAATCACCTCCAAATATTTTAACAGCATGGACAAAGAGCAGGATTTCATAGTAACGATGCATATGTGAATTCACCTGAAATTACCCTGAGAAAAGAACTCACTCACATTTACACCTGACTTCAGCTTCGAAGTTTGTGTTGCCTGCTGATTTCGACTCTACAAAAAACTGTGGTATTGTCTATTTACCTAATTAATGCTCATTCTATCAAAACTAAGACAATGTTATTATACAATCTGAGTGTGGAATATTATTCAGATATACCTTGCATTACTGAATTGTGGGGAACGGAATAGTGTACTTACTTTTTTTAGCAATATTGTCCATCAAGGTATATCTGGGAGGTTCAGATTAGGTTTAGGAATGGGGGGAGGGGGTTACTTGATTATAAACAATTCTTGGCCTTTCATTGTAGAATGATATTTGATGTGTCCTCTTCTGGGATTCACATTAAGGTCAATGAAGGTGGTACCTTTATGTCTGCATATTGTCCTCTGCAGTTATTGTCTGGAAACTATTCTTTAGAGCACAATCTTTGCTCTCTGCAGATGTTATTTTGGAAGACACTATTGTATTAGGTAACTTTAATGTTCCTATTAATGAGCATTTGTCTTCTTCATCTTGTGCTGATTTTCTTTCTCCCATGACAGCTTAAACGAGCCGTTATGAGACCAGTTCTCAACAAAGGATGTTCTGATGTGAAAGACCCCTTTGGTTATATGCATAATGTATATCCTCACTGTCCTTCCTGACTAAGGTCTTGGAAAAGATGGTTTTACAACAACTGGTTGACTTTCTGGACCTGTATGCCGTTCTAGATCCCCATCAGCATGGTTTCAGAAAGTCACATAGGGCCAGATTCAGTAACTGGCATCCAAAATTAGGTGCCGTTATGATCCGTGCTAAGATAGTATTCTATAAAAAGTGTGCTGCGCAGAGCGTCTTGTATGGTATACTAGCTTTCTAGCAGTTACGCCTGCCAAAAGGTGGTGTAAATACTTGTGCCCAATTGATGGCAGTTAGGTGTGCAAATTCAGGTATTTTATATAACATTGTGCCTAATTTCTGGGAATGCCCTTGGTCTGTCCATGGCCACTGCCCCTTTTGAGTTGCACACTATGAAATTTAGAGTGCACATAGTACAGAATGATGTGTGTTTTTTTCCAGGCAAAAATTAAAGCCAAATCTCTGTGGGTACAGTTTCCCTCGAAAACACATGCATACTTTCCTTTTCAGAACTGATGCAAAATCCACAGGTAAATGTACCTGCAGACTTGGCAACTACCTACTGACATTTCAAAATTGCCTTATAAAGTATTGCACTTGTTACTCTCTTACCTGTAGTGGAGTTATTACTTGCTCAGTAATATCATTTGCTAAATCCTGAATGTCCTGTCCATTTTCCACACTAGAAGATGGCTTGCTATCGTTGCTTACATTAGGGCTTTCATTTTCTTTCTTTGTTGAAGCCACCCCTAGACCTTCATTTCTGCTGGCTGTTAAAGAGATAAAAATAACAAACTTGAGTTCTTAGAATATTAAAAAAAAATTGACATGAGGGAAAAATGTATAAGTACTGACATTCATAATAAACTAATGCAATCAGGATAAATTATAAAGGATTATTTGCATGCAAAGGCCTTTTTATATGTCTAAAAGGGATTTTATAAAATAACCCAGGAGTTACAAGTGTAAAAGTAAATGTGATGAAAAGAAGGCATGTACTTTTATATGAGATGCGTGTAGGTATGTTTTAGGGCAGAGTTTGGATGGAGTGCAAGAAGAGTCATGATTTATACATATATTTTACAAAATATGTATGTATTTATATACTGTGGGGCTCTGTGAGCTGAGGCTACCTGTAAGTTAACTCACAAGTAGCATTATTCTAGACTCAGTAGCATTGGGCTGCAAAGCTATGGCCTGGTTTTCCTTGTCTGCATCTTAAAAGGGGCTACCATAAAAACTTGCACCGGAGCTGGTACAAATGTTTCTGTCCTTCAGCCAACATTTTTATCAGCTCTGGTGTAAGTTTTTATGGGTTTTGCCATCTGATATTTTAGGCCCCTGATGCAGCCCAGAAGGGCGAAATTTAACTAAGTCAGGCACAGTTCTCACCCCTTCCACTTCTGTTGTTCAATAAAATTGCTTCTTTGGATTGTATTTTGTACTATTTAGTCTTTTTCTGGTCTGCTCACTTTTTCCTGCCAAAGAGCAATCCAAAGCCATGAGAAGGACTGGTCTTTGTATGCTTTGTTTGATTCACATGGATAACCTTAAATTACTACCAGCTTTGACTTTAAGATTGAAATCATCCTATAGGATATTATTTGGAATTACAGTTCTCGGCCAATGGAATTCTTAGAGTCCCTTTTACTATGCTGTGGCAAAAAGTGGCCTTAGTGCGCCATTGTATGGGTTTTTCCCATGCGCTAAGGCCATTTTTGCTGCAGCCATATGGCTGATTTTCTATTTTTGTATTTACGGTCCCACACTAATGTTGCCCTTAATGCATGGCCATTAATAAAACTTAGCTTTTCTACAAATATTTCAATTAGGTTATATTTTGTATTTCCATTAGATCTTTTCCAATGTTTAATTTTATAAAATTTGATCATTTTGAATTTGTAAACTGTTCTGAGCTACTAGTTGCAACAATATATAAAAACCGTATGTCATGCTTAAAACTGCTGTGGGTTGAATCTTACTTCCCCAGTATCAAATAACAATTGCGATTAATTAGGTTCAAGAAAATAATGGACTACATTATTCAAATTAATACCATATTTACAAGGAAAAACACAAACAAAAACTAGCACTCAATGTGACTAATATTATCCTGGGTCAAATGGGAAACATAAGGAAATACTGTATTTGGAAACGCTCTCCCTAGAAATTTGTTCCAAGTGCTCTCAAACAAAGGCACAAAAGAGCCTCTTTATCTTTTAAGAAAATAAACTGCACCAACAGAGTAGCCCTGTAAAAAATTTCCTCTTGTGTACTCTCAAGTATAGAAGAAAGATTTAAATTATCAGAGAAAGCAACACCCAAGTTCAGCTGAGGGCCTAGCCCTCAGTAAGAAATTTTCAGGAAACTTCTTTCATGAATTTATGAAACATCTCATGAGGAGAACTCAAATGTGAGAAAGGAAAATTCAATATTTTTAAATTCAAATTTATAGCAAAGTTATCTAAGTTTTCCATCTTTTATGATAACATCATTGGGCTCGATATTCAGACCACGGGAGGTAACTGGGTTGCCTCCCACAGTCGACACTGAGCCTGAATACTCAATGCGTCGCTGTGGCCCGTTGGCTGGCTGTGTTTTGGCCCGATTTTCTCGGTTGTGCCATCGTTAAGAACCAGGGCGCTTTGCTTGACCTCGGTCGTTTGTTTGATTCCCTTCTCGCTGCTGGCGTCTAGCAGAGATCTGGCGCGATTGCATCGGGGGCGTGGTGGCGGCTGCAGATGGGAACGGACCGGTACCGAATCACCTAGAAGGGGCCAGCGCGTTATAGAGGGCTCGTTTGGCCCACCGACAACGGGCATCTCTCTGTTCCTCCAAGCTGCTGGCTGCTTCGGCACTGTGGTTCTTCCCCCGTCATTGGCCTGCCGCTTGGTCGGTTGTTAGCCATTGGAGGTTGTGGCGGCGCCGTTGGGCCATCTTGGAGGGTACTACCCTGCCGATCCCAGCTGTGAAGGCGGCCTGATTTGAATGCTCTCAGTTTCCGCTTTTCTCTCAGCTGTTTATCGTTGAAGAGGTCGGAGAGTGTGTGGGTCGCTGCGTCAGTTGCCATGGGAACAGGAGTGGCGGTTAATGGACTCCATTTCCATCAAGCAGGGCCATCTTGGTGTGTCCAGTTGATTTACCTCTCTTCCAGCCAGAAGAGGCTCAGCCTAATCCTCGGATTCAACTTATGACCTGCAGTTCTTCCTACCAGCATATCTACGGACCATTTTAGACTCATTTACCCTTTCCCTATTAACTACTTTCCCTGTTTCCACTATTCTATCTAATTTGATTGTAACCATATCATCTCTGATCTGGCAATAGCCATTCAGTGCATTGTAAGCCACTTTGAGCCTGCAAAATTGTGGGAAAAACGTGGGGTATAAATGTGCAAAATAAATAAATAAAAAATGCCAGACTGTTTCCCATGACCAGCACTGAATATCCACGTGTATTCTGGCCGGTTGAAATTTAGCTGGCGAAGATGATATTCAGCGGTGGCCGGTTAAGTTTAAACCAAATTTGGCTGCCAAACTTAGCTGGCAATGCACTGAATATTGGCAGATAGCCAGTTATATCACGCGATATAACCAACTATCTGTTAAGCGCTAACCAGCGATATTCAATGGGAGATAGCCAGTTAACTCCTGCTGAATATCACCGGAAAGCCGTTCCTGGCTGGTTAAATGGTTTTAAATATCGGCCAAAATCTTTCTTGCACCTTTTGCACCCGAATAACCTTCATTTGGCTAACAGAAGTTTCCAGCTCCTCCACTTTAATTCACTGAACATTCACCTGGGTTTTAAAAGTCTTAACATAAGCACAATTCACTAGAGAAGTAGACATGCACCCACAAATTCTATATACGGTGCTGAAAATTGAGTGCGAAAATTGAGTGCGTAAATTTGGGCACATGCCCAATTTGCATGTGCAATTTAATTGAGTAACACGCTAATTAGCACCAATAATTGAGTACCAACAATCAATTATTGACATTAATTGGTAACAATTTGGATTTATTCCTGCATCTTGCTAAGTGCTATTCTATAAACATGCATGCATAAATCTTTTAGCCTGCAACTGAATAGGGGGAATAGCCATGGGAGGAGAATGGGCAGGTCAGGAGCGTTCACTAAAGAAGCGCACAGTATTATACAATTTGAGGGATCTGTGCCTAATTTACGTGTGAAGATTTACACCAGGTGTCATTTGGTGTAAATCCTCATGCCCAAAGTTGGCCGCTCATTTTGTTCGGCACCCAAATTTGGGCGCCATTTACTAAATCTAGTCTAAAATCTAGGCAAAGTACTAGGCAAGGCAGGACACAAGTCAAACAAGGCAGACAAGGCAAGAGCCAGATCCAGACGAGGTAAGGTAAAGCAAGGTAAGCAGGGCTAGAACTGGACTCAGATAAGGCAAGGCAAGGAAGGAACTGAATCTGGATGAGACTGAACAGGACTGGACAAGACTGGAACAGAGGACAAGACAGACATGGCCAGGGCTAGAGACAAGGCAAGACAAGGCTGGAGCTTGACAAGGCAAGGCTAAAGCTTGGCAAGGCTGGAAATCAGAGACAAGGCAGGAACTGAAGTCAAGGCAAGGCTGGAACTGGAGTCAAGGCAAGGCTTGAACACACACAAGGAGATCTGAAAGGCAAATCAAGGCAGGAGACCTCATTGTGAAGGCCATGAAGAGAGGCAAGAACCTCTCTGAAATACTCCCAGGGCTGGAAGCCGACCTCTCCTGCAACTCGGAACTCCAGGGCACTGCTCATACAAGAGAAGATCTTCAGAACTTGCGTACATCCTAGAAGACTGGCACCAAGAAGTGCAATGAAAGCCAATGACTCCACAGGATGACAAGGAACTCTGTGAACCCCTGCCCCAGGGTCCCAAGGTCAGTGTGTGGTCCGGGCTTGAGTCATGACTGAGGGCCATAGCAGTATTTTCTGCCCTCTCAAGGGCTTTATCAGGAGCTTATAATAAAACTAAGACGTTTTGAGCTAGACCTGTTTTTATAACGAATAAGGCACAAAAAGGTGTACTAAATGACTAGCTGATCACTGGAGGCAACCAGGGATGACCTCCCCTTACTCCCCCAGTGGTCAATGACCCCTCAGATGTTATACTTAGGTCCATTAGAGCAGTATGCAGGTTCCTTGAGTAGTCTAGTGGTGGGTGCAGTGCACTTCAGACAGGTGGACT
The DNA here is from genome assembly GCF_901765095.1 of Microcaecilia unicolor. Taxonomy (NCBI): domain Eukaryota; kingdom Metazoa; phylum Chordata; class Amphibia; order Gymnophiona; family Siphonopidae; genus Microcaecilia; species Microcaecilia unicolor. The sequence continues at coordinate 260,007,966 of NC_044033.1, read as the reverse complement.
CAGGCCCATACCTTCTCCTACCTGTTACACTTGTGGTAGAAACTGAGAGCCCTCCAAAACCCACCAGAAACCCACTGTACTCACATATACCCAGTGTACCTGAATGTAACTCACCTTGAGCTACTACTGAAAAAGGTGTGAGCAAAATACAAGTAAATAAATAAATAATATAGGTGCCCCTTCACCCATAAAGGCTATTGTAGTGGTATACAGTTGAAGGTAGTGGGTTTTGGGGGCTCAGCAGACAAGATAAAGGAACAATGGTGAGATGAGTACCTGGGAGCATTTATTTGAAGTGCCCTGCAGTGCCCCCTAGGGTGCCTCATTGCTCTCCTGGGATGTCTGAGGGACCAGTCTAGTAAAAATGCTGGCCCTTCATACCTCCCAATGGCTTGATTTTCTACATTTTTCATTTTGATGTTTTTTTATGCCCCCCCTCCCCCCCCAAAAAAACATACAAAGCACAAAACCTTGTTCGAAATTTTATTTTTGAAAAAAAAAAAGATGTTTTCCTTTTTTCGAAAAATGACCTTTCCTATTTCCTTTTTGAGGCTGCTTTTTATTCTTAAACTCTTATTCACCTATTCTGTACCCATGTTTGAATTAATCATTTCCATAATAACCTAGTCCCTTATTTGTCCTCTTTCCCTGACTTGATATGTCAAGCAGGTATTGTCTCATGTGTTTTGTGTTCAGCATTGCATATGTCTGTCTAGTAGCACTACAGAAATGGTACGTAGTAGTAGTAGTAGTAGTAATAGTAATAGTAATAACCATCCCTCTCATAGAATATACAGAGCCATGACTTAGTTTCTGGACCTCACTGACGAGCAGTGCCTCACAAGGTTCCATTTTGATAAGGCTGCATTCCTTTTCATCCATACCTGACCAGTCTAGACAAATGGGTTATGTCTGTCTACCAGTGGATGGAGACAGAGAAGTAAAGTAGTTCTTTGTGAGTCACTCCTTAAAGGTATCATGCAGCATGGAATGTTCAGTATTTCTCTACCTCCGAGCAGATGGTAGTTTGGAGACAGAGAAATACTGAACAGCTCTGTCTTGGTGCTTTCTCAGCCAGCTCCTGTTCCAGTGGTTACTGGATATCAGTTAAGCAAGGGCGTTTTCAAATGGTGTAATTTAGCTCCTTTTGACTTATCAGGAAGATTGGACAGGAGCTCAGGTGACACCAGGTGGTGCTGGATACCTCCCCCCCCCCCCCCCCCCCCCCAATACAAGGACTGAAATCTGCTATCTAATCCTACACCAGAGATCCAATTTCTTCTTTGGTGATCTTGGGGGATTTCACACTGCTGTCATGCTACAGTTTATTGGGGGTACACTTAGTGCTCTAGGTCTCTCCCCCTTCCCCCTACAATTTTGCTGCATCTGCTCCCCTAAAGGCAAGTAATAGAACTAGCCATGTAATATTACTAACATTCACAGTGAAGGGGCTTCAGCAGTAAGTTCATTTCTTTGGGTCTGAGTTTTCTGCAGTTGCAGCTTCCCCTGTCGCAGTATGGCAATACTTATGTACTTATGGACTCAATTCAGTTTAGGCGGGATGACCTGGAAACACAGTGGCAAGGAGGTATTTCTTTATGCACTTCATCTCCTCACCCCATGTCTTCTTTTCCGGGCAGTCCTTTCTGACACACCAAGAGGGGCATTTTCGATATGATGTCTAAGTCATACGTTGGACATTTTGCACAAAACATTTAAAATATGAAAAGGTAAGAAGGTCATTTTCGAAAAAAGGAAAACGTCTTTTTTTTCTCAAAAATACCATTTCAAGCAAGGTTTTGTGCTTTGTATGTTTTTTTTTTGACCATTTAAAAAACCCTCTGTCCAAGTGAAACACATAGAAAATCAAGCCATTGAGAGGTAGGAGGGGCCAGCATTTTTACTAGACTGGCCACGCAGACATCCCAGGAGAGCATTGTGGCACCTAGGGGGCACTGCACTGGACTTCAAAAACTTGCTCCCAGGTATACATCTCAGAGGCATAGCCAGACTCGGTATTTTGGATGGGCATACAGGTAAACTGGATAGGCCCTTCCATACGCACGTGCTGCCCCACCCCACCCCACCCCACCCCACACAACAAATATGTTCCCAGAGTTATTTTTTAAGAACACAAATTTTTTTCATCTACCCCATATCTCTTCCCTCTCCTCTGCGGTGTTCAGATATCTGCACTCCTGTCTCTGAACCTTGTCCCTCTTCGGTGTACCGTACAGGCATTCTCAGCGCCTACAGCAATTCATTCTCGCTGCTTGCGCTGGCCCCCCAGGCTTCCATCTGCTGTGTCCCGCCCTCACTGTCATCATTTCCTGTTTCTTGTCTGGCGGAATGCAGCAGATGGAAGCCTTTAGGGCCAGCGCAAGCAGCAAGAATGAATCGCTGCAGGCGCCGAGGAAGCTTGTACCTACACCGGGGAGGGACGGGGATCAGAGACAGGAGTGCAGATGACGGGATACCGCAGAGGAGAGGGGGGAAGAGAGCAGTTTGGCGCTGCTGCTGCTGGGTGGGCCTGAGCCAAAAATGGATGGGCCTGTGCCAACCCAGGCTCACTCGTAGCTATGCCACTGATACATCTCACCGTTACTCCCTTATCTTGTCTGCTGAGCCCCCCAAAACCCATTACCCCCAACTGTACACCACTACAATAGCCCTTATGGGTGAAGGGGGCACCCTAAATGTGGGTACAGTAGGTTTCTGGTGAGTTCTGGTAGGGGGAGGTATGGGCCTAGGTTCACCTGTCTGCACTGCACTCACTACTAGACTACTCCAGGGACCTGCATGATGCTCTAATGGACCTGAGTATAACATCTGAGGCTATCATAGAGGCTGGTGAGTACTATTTTTATTCATATTTTGGGGGGGATGGGATAGGATCAGTGACCACTGGGGGGAGTAAGGGGAGGCCATCCCTGATTCCCTCTAGTGATCATCTGGTCATTTAGGGCACCTTTTTGTGCCTTATTCGTTATAAGGTCTAGCTCAAAACGTCTTAGTTTTAGTCCTGGGCGGTTTTGTTTTGTTCCATTATGGCTGAAAAACATCCAAATGTTAGGAACACCCAGATCCCATTCTTAACACGTCCCCTTGTGATTTGAACACACTTCTGATGGGCTTCATAAAAAAATGACAAAAAATTGGTTTTGAAAATACTAACTTGGATGTTTTTGTGAGAAAAATGTCCACATGCAGATTTATGCCACTTTTTGGATGTTTTTCTTTTTTGAAAATGAGTCCCATAGTGTTATAGAAATCTAATCCAGTGCGAGATTGCAGGATTGATGTAGGTACCTACTTGTCTTTATAAAATAGGCTTCTCATAGGCATCTTAAATGAAACCTTAACTAGGTGCTCCCTTAATAAATTATCCTCATAGAGTCATTCCCCTGGCCTGCCTGGTCTAGGCGCAGATCAATATACTTAGCTGTGTTGGTAAATGTTTACCTAAAACACTCAGTCTTTTCTCTCTCTCTCCTGCTTCTCTACATCTTCTCTCTCCTTTTCTACCCTCCCACAAACCTTTTCTGCTCCCTTTGCCTTCTCTTTCATCCATTCTCTCTGCTTCTCTTGCCCTTTTATCTTATCACCTTCTTCTGCTCTTCTCTTGAAGCAGGATGGGATTTTCCAAGTGGGCCCCTTTTATCATGCACTTTTTGCATTTAGCTCATCCTAAATTGTGAAAATTCCAGGAAATGTGAGGCACTGCAATATCAGCAGTGGCTACAAGGTGAAAAGGATGAACAAACGTCAGTACTAGATTTATATATCTTCATTTAGTTGCATATTTTGTCCATAATACATATTTACATTTCAGTTCTTGAATACAAATTTCAAAGCAGACTTTGGTACTTACACTGAGCACTTAAAGGTCTTTCCTTAAGCTGAAAACAAAACCGATATGCAGGGATGACAGCCTGTCCTTTGCCAGTAGTGCTTACTATTTCTTCCTCATTCTCTAGAATTTGGACCTTGATAAACACGTCTGGCTTAGATGTTTGTACTTGCAATGTGACAGTTAGATCCAAGTCAACCTTCACTCCATACCTATTAACACAAAGTCAAAGAAAATAAACATTTTGCAGGCAATTGCATAACAGGGCACCCTCATTTATGTGCCACTGGTGGACATAAGTGTACAGAATACTGTCACTTATACGCTCAAGTGGCAGCAAAAACACCTAAGTGCTATTCTGTAAGGGAATACATAAATGGCACAGCACATAAATGCAAAGGGGGGGGGGGGGGGGGTTCACATGGACGAAGCATGGGGAGCCGCCACATACGCATTCAATTTACAGAATACAGTAAAGCGAATGCTACATACCTGTAGAAGGTATTCTCCGAGGACAGCAGGCTGATTGTTCTCACTGATGGGTGACGTCCACGGCAGCCCCTCCAATCGGAAACTTCACTAGCAAAGGCCTCTGCTAGTCCTCGCGCGCCCATGCGCACCGCGCATGCGCGGCCGTCTTCCCGCCCGAAACCGGCTCGTGTTCGTCAGTCCCATATGTAGCAAGACAAACAAGGGAAGACACAACTCCAAAGGGGAGGCGGGCGGGTTTGTGAGAACAATCAGCCTGCTGTCCTCGGAGAATACCTTCTACAGGTATGTAGCATTCGCTTTCTCTGAGGACAAGCAGGCTGCTTGTTCTCACTGATGGGGTATCCCTAGCCCCCAGGCTCACACAAAACAACAAACATGGTCAATTGGGCCTCGCAACGGCGAGGACATAACTGAGATTGACCTAACAACTTATCCAACTAACTGAGAGTGTAGCCTGGAACAGAATAAACATGGGCCTAGGGGGGTGGAGTTGGATTCTAAACCACAAACAGATTCTGAAGTACTGACTGCCCGAACCGACTGTCGCGTCGGGTATCCTGCTGCAGGCAGTAATGAGATGTGAATGTGTGGACAGATGACCACGTCGCAGCTTTGCAAATCTCTTCAATAGTGGCTGACTTCAAGTGGGCTACTGACGCTGCCATGGCTCTAACATTATGAGCCGTGACATAACCCTCAAGAGCCAGCCCAGCCTGGGCGTAAGTGAAGGAAATGCAATCTGCTAGCCAATTGGATATGGTGCGTTTCCCCACAGCTACTCCCCTCCTGTTGGAATCAAAAGAAACAAACAATTGGGCGGACTGTCTGTTGGGCTGTGTCCGCTCCAGATAGAAGGCCAATGCTCTCTTGCAGTCCAATGTGTGCAGCTGACATTCAGCAGGGCAGGAATGAGGACTGGGAAAGAATGTTGGCAAGACAATTGACTGGTTCAGATGGAACTCCGACACAACCTTTGGCAAGAACTTAGGGTGAGTGCGGAGGACTACTCTGTTATGATGAAATTTGGTGTAAGGGGCCTGGGCTACCAGGGCCTGAAGCTCACTGACTCTACGAGCTGAAGTAACTGCCACCAAGAAAATGACCTTCCAGGTCAAGTACTTCAGATGGCAGGAGTTCAGTGGCTCAAAAGGAGGTTTCATCAGCTGGGTGAGAACGACATTGAGATCCCATGACACTGTAGGAGGTTTGACGGGGGGCTTTGACAAAAGCAAACCTCTCATGAAGCGAACAACTAAAGGCTGTCCTGAGATCGGCTTACCTTCCACACGGTAATGGTATGCACTGATTGCACTAAGGTGAACCCTTACAGAGTTGGTTTTGAGACCAGACTCAGACAAGTGCAGAAGGTATTCAAACAGGGTCTGTGTAGGACAAGAGCGAGGATCTAGGACCTTGCTGTCACACCAGACGGCAAACCTCCTCCACAGAAAGAAGTAACTCCTCTTAGTGGAATCTTTCCTGGAAGCAAGCAAGATGCGGGAGACACCCTCTGACAGACCCAAAGAGGCAAAGTCTACGCTCTCAACATCCAGGCCGTGAGAGCCAGAGACTGGAGGTTGGGATGCAGAAGCGCCCCTTCGTCCTGTGTGATGAGGGTCGGAAAATACTCCAATCTCCACGGTTCTTTGGAGGATAACTCCAGAAGAAGAGGGAACCAGATCTGACGCGGCCAACAGGGAGCAATCAGAATCATGGTGCCTCGGTCTTGCTTGAGTTTCAACAAAGTCTTCCCGACCAGAGGTATGGGAGGATAAGCATACAGGAGACCCTCCCCCCAGTCCAGGAGGAAGGCATCTGGTGCCAGTCTGCCGTTGGCCTGAAGCCTGGAACAGAACTGAGGGACCTTGTGGTTGGCTCGAGATGCAAAGAGATCTACCAAGGGGGTGCCCCACACCTGGAAGATCTGTCGCACTACTCGGGAGTTGAGCGACCACTCGTGAGGTTGCATAATCCTGCTCAGTCTGTCGGCCAGACTGTTGTTTACGCCTGCCAGGTATGTGGCTTGGAGCACCATGCCCTGACGGCGAGCCCAAAGCCACATGCTGACGGCTTCCTGACACAGGGGGCGAGATCCGGTGCCCCCCTGCTTGTTGATGTAATACATGGCAACCTGGTTGTCTGTCTGAATTTGGATAATTTGGTGGGACAACCAATCTCTGAAAGCCTTCAGAGCGTTCCAGACCGCTCGTAACTCCAGGAGATTGATCTGCAGATCACGTTCCTGGAGGGACCAGCTTCCTTGGGTGTGAAGTCCATCGACATGAGCTCCCCACCCCAGGAGAGACGCATCCGTAGTCAGCACTTTTTGTGCCTGAGGAATTTGGAAAGGACGTCCCAGGGTCAAATTGGACCAAATCGTCCACCAATACAGGGATTTGAGAAAACTCGTGGACAGGTGGATCACGTCTTCTAGATCCCCAGCAGCCTGAAACCACTGGGAAGCTAGGGTCCATTGAGCAGATTGCATGTGAAGGCGGGCCATGGGAGTCACATGAACTGTGGAGGCCATGTGGCCCAGCAATTTCAACATCTGCCGAGCTGTGATCTGCTGGGACGCCCGCACCCGCGAGACGAGGGACAACAAGTTGTTGGCTCTCGCCTCTGGGAGATAGGCACGAGCCGTCCGAGAATCCAGCAGAGCTCCTATGAATTTGAGTCTCTGCACTGGGAGAAGATGGGACTTTGGATAATTTATCACAAACCCCAGTAGCTCCAGGAGGCGAATAGTCATCTGCATGGACTGTAGAGCTCCTGCCTCGGATGTGTTCTTCACCAGCCAATCGTCGAGATAGGGGAACACGTGCACTCCCAGCCTGTGAAGCGCCGCTGCTACTACAGCCAAGCACTTTGTGAACACTCTGGGCGCAGAGGTGAGCCCAAAGGGTAGCACACAGTACTGGAAGTGACGTGTGCCCAGCTGAAATCGCAGATACTGTCTGTGAGCTGGCAGTATCGGGATGTGCGTGTAGGCGTCCTTCAAGTCCAGAGAGCATAGCCAGTCGTTTTCCTGAATCATGGGAAGAAGGGTGCCCAGGGAAAGCATCCTGAACTTTTCTTTGACCAGATATTTGTTCAGGGCCCTTAGGTCTAGGATGGGACGCATCCCCCCTGTTTTCTTTTCCACAAGGAAGTACCTGGAATAGAATCCCAGCCCTTCTTGCCCGGATGGCACGGGCTCGACCGCATTGGCGCTGAGAAGGGCGGAGAGTTCCTCTGCAAGTACCTGCTTGTGCTGGAAGCTGTAGGATTGAGCTCCCGGTGGGCAATTTGGAGGTTTGGAAACCAAATTGAGGGTGTATCCTTGCCGGACTATTTGGAGAACCCACTGGTCGGAGGTTATGAGAGGCCACCTTTGGTGAAAAACTTTCAACCTCCCCCCGACCGGCAGATCGCCCGGCACTGACATATTGATGTCGGCTATGCTCTGCTGGAGCCAGTCAAAAGCTCGTCCCTTGCTTTTGCTGGGGAGCCAAGGGGCCTTGCTGAGGCGCACGCTGCTGACGAGAGCGAGCGCACTGGGGCTTAGCCTGGGCCGCAGGCTGTCGAGAAGGAGGATTGTACCTACGCTTACCAGAAGAGTAGGGAACAGTCTTCCTTCCCCCATAAAAACGTCTACCTGTGGAGGTAGAAGCTGAAGGCTGCCGGCGGGAGAACTTGTCGAAAGCGGTATCCCGCTGGTGGAGCTGCTCTACCACCTGTTCGACCTTCTCTCCAAAAATATTGTCCGCACGGCAAGGCAAGTCCGCAATCTGCTGCTGGATCCTATTCTCCAGGTCGGAGGCACGCAGCCATGAGAGTCTGCGCATCACCACACCTTGAGCAGCGGCCCTGGACGCAACATCAAAGGTGTCATACACCCATAGGCGGTCGGTGGCCCAACTGTTTGGGGAGGCTAAAGGGGGCGGGGTTAGGGGAGCCAGGGGCGGAGCTTATAGCCACAATTAACACAGGAAAAAAATAAGTAAAAATAAAATAGTCACAATACCTTTTATTAAATTTAGATATTAGATATGTATCATATGTCAAATAATAAAGTGGTTGCTCAAAGCATATACTAACCACAATCGCTCAACTGCAAAACACTATGCACACATTTGTGCAAAAACACACTCAGAACCTTACTGTACCATAACACTAGGCAGACCCTAATACACCAATATACCACCCATATAGAAAATGCAGACCGTCAACAATATGAAACAAGGGATCATAATATGACAATTCTCATGTAGAGCCACAAAACACCCTTTTAGGGTGGATAGTGTTCACAATGAGCTCCTTTTATTAACAACTATATGTAGATCCTTCAAGAGGTAGTGTGTCATGATTTAGGCTCCCTTTCCGATGTTTTGGTGCCACCTCAGTAATGCCAATACACAATCTCTCCACTGCAAAACACTATACACAAACTTGTGCAAAAACACACTCATAACCTTAGCAAACCATAACAGCACTAATTCCAAGGACAGGATGAGCTACAACCTTATGCATGGAAAAGCAGCACTGTAATTACACCGGGCTCTAAAACACCAGTACACAACCTATTGAAACAAAAAAAAAAAGGGCTGTAAATACTACACACTAGTAGAATACTGCACCTTGATTACACATGAAAAACACATGACAACAGATATGAAGGCAAAACTGGAAAGTTACCTCAAGAAGTCAGACTCAGCATGCAGCAATACTAGAAAAATTGAAACTTACAAGCAAAATATCACAGATGCACATTTCCAAAAGCTGACATATTCCAGTTAATAAATTCTGAATAAAATACTTTTTTCTACCTTTGTTGTCTGATCATTTAGTTTTTCTATTCTTTGGTCCCAGTGTCTTCTTTCCACTTGATATTTTTTCTCTCAACATGTCCACCATCCTCCTGTGTCCTTATGCGTCCTGACTACTATCTGTAGCCCTGTCCCTATCCTTTCTCCAGTTTCAGCATCTGCCCTCAAAGTGTTCCAATCCAGCCCTTAAATTCAGCAATTTCCCCTCCATCCAAATCCAGCATGTCTCCCCTCCATCCATGTGCATGAACTTCCTGTCTTTCCTCCCCTCCATCCATGTCCAGCATTTCTCCTCTCTCCCTTCCACTCCATCCGTGTGCATCTCCTTCCTTTGTCTTTCCTTCCCTCCATCCTTGTCCAACATTTCTCCTCTCTTCCCTCCCCTCCATCCATCCATGTCTTTCTCTTCTACCCTTCCATCCAGAGTAATCCCTCTTTCTCTCTCCATCCTTCTACCCATTACCCTCTCCCAATCCTTCCGTCTATTGTCTCCCTCTCCTTCCATCCATTGTCTCCCTCTATCTCCCCTTCCTTCTAAACAGTTCTCTCTCTCGACCCTTTTCCATTCAGCATGTCCTCTCTATCCCCATCCTTCCAGTGTCTTTCCTCTTTCCCTCCCTACCCTTACGTCCAGTGTCTTCCCTCTTTCTGCCCCCTCCTTCCAGCATTTTCCTTCTTTCTCCCTCCTTTCATTCAGCATTTCTCCGTCTGACAGCTAGGGTCTCCCCCAGTTTCTCCCCAGCAGCTTCTCTCTCTCTCCCCCCCCCCCCCATCTTTCCACTAATCTCTCTCTCTCTCCTCTTCCATCCAGCATCTTCTCTCTGGCTCTCCCATGCTCTCTTCCATGTCCCCTCTTTCTCTCCCCATCTCTTTCTGGCTCTCCCCTGCTCTCTTCCATGTCCCCTCTTTCGCTCCCCATCTCTCTCTGGCTCTCCCCTGCTCTCTTCCTTGTCCCCTCTTTCTCTCCCCATCTCTCTCTGACTCTCTCCTGCTCTTTTGCATGTCCCTGGCTCTCCCCTGCACTTTTCCACTTTCTCTCTCTCTCCTCCAGCGTCCTCTTGCATCCCACCTTTCTCTTCCCTCCCCTTCTTGCTCCCATCACTCTCACTCCTTTCTCCACCCTTTTCCTATTCCCTGCCATTGCTTTCCTTCCTCCCTCTTCCCCTTAGATGTGGCACCTCTCATCCTCTCCACCCCCTTTCCCTTTGGTCTGGCAGCTGGCTGGCATGATGCATCGCTCCCCCCCCCCCCCAGACTAGTTCGGTATCGCTCTCCCCCTCCGCTCCTGTCATGTCTTTGAACGTTGAGGATTCCTTCCGGTAGCAGCAGAATCGGCAATGATGTAAGCGCTGCTTTCAGCCTGCCCCAGAAGCCTTCTCTGTATAGCGTCCCTCCTACGCGGGAAACTGTACAGAGAGTGCTTCCGGGGCAGGCTGAAAGCAGCGCTTACATCATTGCCGATTCTGCTGCTACCGGAAGGAATCCTCGACGTTGAAAGACGACGTGACAGGACAGGAGCGGAGGGGGAGAGCGATACTGCAGTAGTCGGAGGGGGAGGAGGTGGCGGTAATGATCGCGTGGTCCACGGGAGGGAGGGAGGGAAAGAGATGTTCAAGGCAGCGGGAGCTGCACCCGGGGCGGTCCGGTCTGCCCCGCCCTTGCTCCACTTCTGGCTGGGGAGGCTTAGCCTCCCCAAGCCTCTTATACCGGGCGCCTATGCATACACCCCTCTGGCCAGGAATTTTCTGCACGCCTTCAGCTGCCTGACCACCTCCTGAAATGGCTTGGCTTGCTCAGGAGGGAGCTTGTCCACCAAGCCCGCCAACTGCCGCACATTATTCCGCATGTGTATGCTCGTGTAGAGCTGGTAAGACTGGATTTTGGCCACGAGCATAGAAGAATGGTAGGCCTTCCTCCCAAAGGAGTCTAAGGTTCTAGAGTCCTTGCCCGGGGGCGCCGAAGCATGCTCCCTAGAACTCTTAGCCTTCTTTAGGGCCAAATCCACAACTCCAGAGTCGTGAGGCAACTGAGTGCGCATCAGCTCTGAGTCCCCATGGATCCGGTACTGGGACTCGATCTTCTTGGGAATGTGGGGATTACTTAGAGGCTTGGTCTTTTTGAGGACATAATGCATGGGTACTGTGGACGCTTCCTTAGGTGGAGAAGGATAGTCCAGGAGCTCAAACATTTCAGCCCTGGGCTCGTCCTCCACAACCACCGGGAAGGGGATGGCCGTAGACATCTCCCGTACAAAGGCCGCAAAAGACAGACTCTCGGGAGGAGAAAGCTGCCTTTCAGGGGAGGGAGTGGGATCAGAAGGAAGGCCATCAGACTCCTCATCAGAGAAATATCTGATGTCCTCCTCCTCCTCCCACGAGGCCTCACCATCGGTATCAGACACAAGTTCATGAACCTGTGTCTGAAGCCGTGCCCGGCTCGACTCCGTGGAAACACGGTGGGAGCGTAGAGAGGTAGACTCCCTCGCCCGCACCGGCGAAGCTCCCTCTGCCGACGTCGTCGGGGAGCCTTCCTGGGAGGCGACCGCAGTCGGTACCGCAAGCGGCACCGATGTCGGAGACCTCACCCCGGGCAAGGGGCCAGCCGGCGCCTCACTCGACGGTACCGGTGGCGCAAGCACCCCCGGTACCGGAGGGGAAGGGCGCAACAGCTCTCCCAGGATCTCTGGGAGAACGGCCCGGAGACTCTCGTGCAGGGCGGCTGTGGAGAAAGACATGGAAGCCGATGCAGGAGTCGATGTCAGAGTCTGTTCCGGGCGTGGAGGCTGTTCCGGGCTGTCCAAAGTGGAGCGCATCGACACCTCCTGAACAGAGGGTGAGCGGTCCTCCCGGTGCCGATGCCTACTGGGTGCCGACTCCCTCGGCGACCCAGAGCTCTCGGTACCGATACGGGAAGGAGACCGGTGTCGATGCTTCTTTGATTTTTTCAAACGAAGCATGTCACCGGAGCTTCCCGGTACCGACGAGGAGGACGTAGAATTCAGCCGTCGCTTCCTCGGGGCCGAGGCCGAAGAAGGTCGGTCTCGGGGGGGCTGTACCGCAGGAGCCCTCAGGGTAGGGGGAGACCCACCCGAAGGCTCACCGCCACCAGCAGGGGAATTGACAGCCCTCACCTGCACTCCAGTCGAAGCACCACCGTCCGACGACATCAGCACTAGTGGAGGTCCTGGTACCACCGACGCAGCCTTCCGATGTCTCGGCCCCGACAATGCAGAGGGTCGATGCCAAGATGCAATCGATACAGTCACGGCCGAGGGCGGAGGTCTTGACGCTGTCGACGTCGACGCACTCGATACGCCCGGTGCCGATGCCGACGAAGAGCCCGAGAACAAAACGTTCCACTGGGCCAATCTCGCTACCTGAGTTCTTTTCTGTAAAAGGGCGCAAAGACTACAGGCCTGCGGGCGGTGCCCAGCCCCCAGACACTGAAGACACGACGCGTGCCTATCAGTGAGCGAGATTACTCGGGCGCACTGGGTGCACTTCTTGAAGCCGCTGGGAGACTTCGATGACATGGGCGGAAAAATCACGCCGGCGAAATCAAAACTCGTAATTGCGGTAAGGCACCAAAAAGAGGGGGAGAAAAAACTCGACCCGAGGCCTCAAAAGGGCTTACCCCGAAAACGAAAGAAAACTTAACGGGGCCAAAAACTAGAAATACGGGAAGGAGAAAAAGACCGAAAAAGACCCTTCTCCGAAATCCCCCCCTTTTTTTTTTTTTTTTAAAGCGAAAAGTCAAAAGACGCGCGAGGGTCAACTTAAGGGGCGCGAACGGCGCAAACACGACCGTACCGAGCGCGGACAAAAGAAGACTGACGAACACGAGCCGGTTCGGGCGGGCAGACGGCCGCGCATGCGCGGTGCACATGGGCGCGCGAGGACTAGCAAAGGCCTTTGCTAGTGAAGTTTCCGATTGGAGGGGCTGCCGTGGACGTCACCCATCAGTGAGAACAAGCAGCCTGCTTGTCCTCGGAGAAATTAAAATTACACATGCTCTTGCTATATTTGGAGGCACCTAAATGTGAGGCACGCTGATACTGGGTTATTCTGGTGGTCTATAATTGAATCTCGGTGTCAGATGCCATTATGGAACATGCTCGCACCACATAGCATCAAGTTGCTCACTCATAGAATTACCCCCCATCTGCACAGTGTTCAGCATTACTCCTCAAAGGTATGTTTGCTATGTTGTCACACTTGAATGTCATACTTTTTAATGGATTAGCTTAATACAGAATGCAAGGTTCTACAAATCAGATTCAATCAGATTCAATCAGATTCAATCAGATTCAAAATTGACTACTCTCCAGAAAAAGTCAATTTTTTGGACACCACAGTCTCAATCAGTGATGGCTGTATACAAACATCTGTATACAAGAAACCCACAGACAGATGTAGCTATCTCCACAACTCCAGCTTCCATCCTTCACATACAAAAAGATCCATCATTTACAGCCAAGCCACAAGATACCACCGTATCTGCTCTGACCCAGGGGACAGAGACAGACACCTTAAAACCCTGACTGAATCCTTCAAACAGAAGGGCTACAACCCCAAAATAATCTCCAAGAATATTGCCTCCTCCCTCAAAACACCCAGGGAGAATCTGCTACAGTACAAAAAGAAAAAATCCACAGACAGAATCCCGCTTGTAGTGACATACAATCCAGAGCTGGAAAAACTGAGGAAAATCATAAGAGATCTACAACCTATACTCCAGGAGGATGAATTACTGAAAGAGATATTCCCATCCCCACCAGTACTGGCCTTCCGACAGCCACCCAATTTAAAACACAAGCTAATCAGAAGTAAACTTCCTTCACAGACTGAAAAGGAACAGAAGGGCACACTTCCCTGTAATTTATCCAGTTGCAAACTATGCCAAAATATTTCACAGGACCCCAAAGTCATCCACAAAGGAAAGACATTCAACATAAAGGGATCTTTCACTTGCTCATCTTCCAATGTGGTATATATCATTCAGTGTAAAAAAATGTAATGAAGGATGCTATATTGGAGAAACAGGCCAGATGCTTAAGACAAGATTCAATTTACATAGACATCATATAAACAATGCTGGTGCCAGCAGGGTTCCCACGCCTGTTGGGCAACATTTTACAAGACCAGGACACTGCACCAGTGACTTCACAGTGAGAATCCTCAAAGGTAACTTTAAAACCATACAAGAACGTAAGACCTTTGAAGTCAGAATGATTGAATATTTTAACACCCAACAGAAAGGACTTAACAAGGACCTGGGGTTCCTAGCCCATTATAAACCATAAAGCTGTATGTCTCTGTTGATCACCCTCCCCTCACCTGTCCACACCCACCCTGTTAGAATACCAAAGATATACTTTGATGTCCCCATGCATACTTCCTACCCACCCCCATCCTCCCACCCTGTCAGACTGTCATAGCAATGCTTGAATGTTTTTCACTTATATACACTGTCAGCTAGCACATTTGCTTATTTCCGATCTGACGAAGAAGGGCAACCTTCGAAAGCTAATCAAGAAATGTATTAAGTTATGTCCAATAAAAAAGGTATCATCTTATTTTCTTTTCCATGTTTTATTTTGTTTGATTTCTATTGATAACCTTAAGAGTGGACTAACACGGCTACCACACTCCTCTACAAATAAAAAGAAACAGAGAGGAGTAAAACCAATTCCAAATAGCTCTGGAACTCTTTGCTGGAGAATGCAGTAACAGTTGTTAGAGTATCTGGGTTTTAAAAAGTTTTCAACAAGTTCCTGCAGGAAATGTCTATAGTCTACTATTGAGACAGACATGGGGAAGCAACTGCTTGCCTTGGGATTGGTAGCATGGAATTTTGCTACTATTTGGGTTTCTGCCAGGTACTTGTACCCTGGATAGGCCACTGTTGGAAACAGGATACTGGGCTACATGGACCACTGGTCTGACCCAGTATGGCTATTCTTTTGTTCTTTTGCAAATAAAATTTACTATAATAAAACTCACCCTCAACGTTCTGAGGACAACGAAGGGGTTGGCAGGGAGGCGGGGGGGGGGGGGGGGGGGTGGAAATTCTTCTTACTGTTAATTTTCCCCGATACCTTTGTCTTCTCTCTAATCTCTTCATACCATATATATTATCCTTTTGTTTATTATATGGTGTTTACGACTGATGCCCTATTTATCTGTTATCCTTGTTGTTAGTTTTACTCCTCACTGTTGCTGACTAAATACATTTCAAGCACCATTTTGCATAGGAAGTTGGGGCATCTTGGTCAGGACATTCACAGTTTCCCCACATGTGTTTTCCAGCATGTACAATGGGAGCAGCAATTTCAAAAACCTACATATGCAAGTAATTCTATGTATAAGAGCCATATCATAGATACTTATAACTGCAGCCAATTAAGCTAAAGGGTGGGGGGTGGGGTGACTAAGAACAATTACTGCCTCAATCACTCATTTCAAGCCCTGGTTGAAACAAGCACTTTGCAAAACTTTATGCATGTCTCGCAGGAGATGCAAAACTGATGGAACTATACACTATCCCCATTTCTGACCTGACCAAACCATGTTCATAGTAACATAGTAGATGATGGCAGAAAAAGACCTGCATGGTCCATCTAGTCTGCCCAAGATAAACTCATATGTGTATACCTTACCTTGAATTTGTACCTGTCTTTTTCAGGGCACAGACCGTATAAGTCTGCCCAGCAGTATTTCCCACCTCCCAACCACCAGTCCCGCCTCCCATCACCGGCTCTGGCACAGAACGTATAAGTCTGCCCTCCCCTATCCTAGCCTCCCAACCACCAACCCCTCTTCCCCCCACCTGCTCCACCACCCAATTTCAGCTAAGCTTCTGAGGATCCATTCCTTCTGCACAGGATTCCTTTATGCATATCCCACGCATGTTTGAATTCCGTTACCGTTTTCATCTCCACCACCTCCCGCGGGAGGGCATTCCAAGTGTCCACCACCCTCTCTGTGAAAAAATACTTCCTGACATCTTTCCTGAGGCTGCCCCCCTTCAATCTCATTTCATGTCCTCTCGTTCTACCGCCTTCCCATCTCCGGAAAAGATTTGTTTGCGGATTAATACCTTTCAAATATTTGAACGTCTGTATCATATCACCCCTGTTCCTCCTTCCTCCAGGGTATACATGTTCAGGTCAGCAAGTCTCTCTTCATATGTCTTGGAACGCAAATCCCAAACCATCCTCGTAGCTTTTCTTTGCACTGCTTCCATTTTTTTAACATCCTTCGCAAGGTACGGCCTCCAAAACTGAACACAATACTCCAGGTGGGGCCTCACCAACGTCTTATACAGGGGCATTAAAACCTCCTTTCTTCTGCTGGTCACTCCTCTCTCTATACAGCCTAGCAATCTTCTAGCTACGGCCACCGCCTTGTCGCACTGTTTCGTCGCCTTCAGGTCCTCAGATACTATCACCCCAAGATCCCTCTCCACGTCCGTGCCTATCAGACTCTCCCCGCCTAACACATACGTCTCCCTTGGATTTCTACTCCTTAAGTGCTTCACTTTGCATTTCTTCGCATTGAATTTAAATTGCCAAACGTTAGACCATTCTTCTAGCTTCTTCAGATCTTTTTTCATGTTTTCCACTCCCTCCGGGGTGTCCACTCTGTTGCAAATCTTGGTGTCATCTGCAAAAAGGCAAATTTTACCTTGTAACCCTTCGGCAATGTCACTCACAAATATATTGAACAGAATCAGCCCCAGCACCGATCCCTGAGGCACTCAAAACATGCTCTCTTTAAATCTGTGCTTTCCAGGTCATCTCCACACGTAAATAGCAGATTTATGAAATCACCATTTATATATGTATGTAAGCTACCAATATAAATGTCGTTCATGGTTTCTAAAATGACCCTCTTGTCTAGCTTTAAGAACCTAATACTTCCTTCCTCGAGTCCAAAAAAAAAAAAAAACATCAGAGGGAAAGATGAAAAAGCCTGAACACACAACGGAATCATAGTAATAGTAGATGACGGCAGAAAAAGACCTGCACGGTCCATCCAATCTGCCCAACAAGATAAACTCATATGTGCTACTTTTTGTGTATACCTTACCTTGATTTGTACCTGGTCCTTTTCACGGCACAGACCGTATAAGTCTGCCCAGCACTATCCCCCCCTCCCAACCACCAGCCCCGCCTCCCACCACCGGTTCTGGCACAGACCGTATAAGTCTGCCCAGCACTATCCCCGCCTCCCACCACTGGCTCAGACAGTATAAGTCTGCCCAGCACCATCCCCGCCTCCCGCCACCAGCTCTGCCACCCAATCTCGGCTAAACTCCTTATTTCTATAAAGAAACGGAATCATGATTACATTACAGTAGTTAAGTGATGGGAAAAGGGTGAAGATAGAGGACTGATGTGATAGAATGTTGGAGGCTATCTATGAAAAGTCATAACTTTACTTGGATCCAGAAGTGATTATGAGGCAGCATGGGCAGAGAAATTATATTTGTTAATTCTATTTTAACTCTTCAGTCCTGCAAGTGATGGAAGAATGCCATCTGGTTTAGATTATTTAGAAGTCTAGCTTTTGCTAGACTAAAGGTTAGAAAGGTCAGAGAGAAATGAAACTTGCTTTGTCCCTTTTTGAGTTAAATGTTAGGTCATAGGTATTATTTACCACATCTGGAGGCCATTCAATCTCGAGGGGATCAGCAAGCAAGACATACTGTAGTTTTAAAAGGATTAGATTGAATGTTGTTTAGAAGGAGATAGAGTAGATATAGATACCATTATAAGTATTTAGATTTTGTCTTATAAGGAATTCTGATTTCTGCTTATTTTAGAATATGTTTTATTCTGTGTAATTAATAAGTTCTATTTCTATGTAGAATATTCTTTTAAATCCAGTGTCCTGACTTTTCAAGTGGAGCTTTGTCTGCAGTTTTAAGAGGTCAGCATCTGGTTTGAATTATCTACAGTCCTAGCTAGTTTTGTATATGAAGCTAGGTGAAAGAGGTCAGGGAAAGTCTTGATTAATTATAGCTAAATGTAGGACTGGCCCCTTAGCCCCTCAATGAACCTAAGTTATGAAGTTATATGAGAATTTAATTATAATAAAATGCCAAGAAATAGGTGCCACAATGTCTAGTGTGAGAGGCCCCAGGTCATAGGTCAGTTTAGGAAATATCAAACCTATGTAACTGATATTTTGAATATATGTGTAGAGATGATTGGTTCAGACAGGGTAATCAATCTATTCTTTACCATCTGGAAAGTAAGGGGGGCTAGAGGGGTTTAAAACTGTATATAACTGGGAGCAGAAGCAGCTTACGTTAGAAGGAGAGAGCTAAGAAGAAGAGAAGGAGTTGAGACGAGAGAGAGAAGACACAGAGAGCTGAGAAAGAGAAGAAGAGACTTAGAGCTGATGTCCTACTTTGTTTGCTGGCAAATAAAGAAGATTTCTCCCTCATTCTGGTGTGTGCTGTTTGACTCCTGAAGTACCACAGATTCTGCTAACAATAGTGGTAATTCCTGCAACAATTCTTGGTGGCAGCGGTGGGATCCTGAACCCTGCATCAATTTCTGGCACCCAACTGACTGAGGAACATTCGCCGGGTATGTATTCTGTATTGTAATCCTAGCTAGGAAACTGTAAACCAGCCCCTCAAAAATTGAGGGAAGGGGAGTCTGATCAACTCTCAGCGAAGGCCTTAGTACCTCTAGTCTAGTGGAGATTAGTAGGGAAACCGCCAGAGCTTATCTGTATCTGAGAAATCTGAAATTGTTGGGTGGGATTTTTTGTACAGTATGTGTGTGATGCATGAATGAATGTTAAATGAGTGTGGACTTCTTATAGCTGCGGTTCCAGTTAACGCGAGTTCAACTGGCCAGCGACGGAAGGAAGCGATTGTTGTTTGTTTACCTTTTGTCTCGGGAGTGTGGACCCCTTACCACACTTCCAAAAATTCCCTCCCTTTTTGTGTGTTGTAACTGTAAGCATTATGGGGGGGGACATCATCTAGACAAATTGCTACTCCCCTAGATTGTATGCTTAAGAACTTTAAGAAAGGATTTTTAATTAATGATTATGGACAGACTTTAAGCTTAAGTACTCTAAGAACCTTGTGTGAAGTTGAGTGGCCATCTATGGGAGTGGGGTGGCCCCCTAGTGGCAGCTTAGATATTGAAGTAATCCGGAAGGTCTACAGCATAATTGTAGGAGAACCAGAATATTCTGAACAACTCCCCTATATAGATTCCTGGGACAGCCTTGTGACTGACCCTCCCTCTTGGTTGAAAACTTATATGGGATCCCCAGTAAAGTTCATGTTGGGCCGCGTTCAAAGAAAGATTATTAGAAAATCTAAACTGGAAGAGGGAAAGAGCCCCAGGAAGCCTACCACCCAATCGGTGGCTTCCACCCCTACCCTGTCCGAGAAACCCATACTCTCTGATGACCCCTCAGATCTTGAGCCACCACCTTATGGCCCATTGTTGGGGTTCCGTGCCACCCCCAGAGATCTACGGCGTCCAGCCCAAGCCTCTCCAGCACAGGCTTCTCCGGATAGTTCCTCCCCTTCTGTGCGAACCCCGCCACATCCTAGGTTGGACTTTTCACCCAGCCTCTACCCTCCTCTGCCACATCCTTCCCTGCTAACCTCCCAAGACCCGCTTTGGGCTCCACCCCCTGACTCCTCAACTCCCGACAGCCCAGCCTCTCCCTCTAGTACCCCTACCAACTCATCAGGGGCTCAGCATCCCTTTCAATGGACTGAATCACCTGTGATCACCTCTCAGTCTATGAGTACCCCTCCTCATCCCTCAGGAGTTCAACACGCCTCCCCTGAATGGGTTAGACCTGTTGCAATCACCTTTGAGCATGATAGGGGGGTAAGCTCCTAGCTCTACCTCAGGTTCCATTCCCACCTCCTCGAGAGCTCTGCCCCTGCGCCAGGTAACCACCACTCGACCGGATCCTAATAATCCGGGTCAGGTTATGCAGGCACAGGCCTACCAGTATGTACCCTTCACAACCACCGATCTCCTGAATTGGAAGACGCATTACCCCTCTTATACTGAAAAGCCTCAGGCAGTGGTGGACCTAGTGGCTAGCATTATGGCCACCCATAACCCAACCTGGACTGATTGTCAACAACTTCTCCTGACCCTCTTCACAACTGAGGAGAGGCGGAAGATTTTACAAAATGCTGAGGCCATCACGCAAGCGCATGTCCCTGAGGGGACACAGGACCCAGAGGAATGGGTTAGAACTCGGTTCCCTCGCGCAGCTCCAGCTTGGGATCCAAATAATGGGCAGCACTATGAACTGTTGTCTGGCTATTGCCGGGACTTGCTGGAAGGTATGAAGAAAGGCATAAAGAGGCCCATTAATCTGGCAAAGGTCTCTGAAATTCTCCAAGGGGCAACTGAATCCCCTGGGGCCTTTTTAGAGCGACTAATTGAAGCCTACAGAACATACACCCCATTTGACCCTGAGGCACTAGAAAACCAAAGAATGGTGAATAGTGCATTGGTGGCCCAGAGTATGTCAGATATCCGGAAGAAGCTGCAGCGTCAGGAGGGATTCGCAGGGATGAATACCACCCAGCTAATTGAGATCGCAACAAAGGTTTTCGTTAATAGGGATCAGGAGATGCGCCGAGAGGCTGACCGGAAGATGCAGAAGAAGGCCGACCTCTTGGCGGCAGCCATTACTAACTCCACCCTTAACCGAGGGTCGACCTCTAGCCAATGGGAAGCCAAAGTGGGACCCCGGGCCGCCAGCCAGGCCTCAAGATTCCTTCAATCAATCCCGGCCACGAGGGGAGAATCCCAGACCACGATTGGAGAGGGATCAGTGCGCCTACTGCAAGGAAAGAGGGCACTGGAAAGATGAATGCCCCCAGAGGCGCCAGGGACTGAGAAGGGGACCAGGAGATCGAGGAAGTCGAGGCCGAGTTCGAGAGGGAAGGTATGAGCCTTCTGAATCTGACATCATTGGGATAGCCGAGATGGCAGAATGGGATGAATAGGACAGACCGGGTTCCTACAAACTGGGCTCCCAGGAACCCATGGTCAAGCTAACCATAGGGAGCCGCTCAATTCCATTCATGATTGATACAGGAGCTGAACATTCTGTTGTGACGGAGCGATTAGCGCCTGTGTCTGGAAAAACTGTCCGAGTGGTGGGAGCCACGGGGGTGCAGAACCGGAGGCCCTTCCTGACGACCCGTAGATGCCAATTAGGCTCACACACAGTCACTCATGAATTCCTGTATATGCCAGACTGTCCAATCCCTTTGTTAGGCTGGGACCTGCTGTCCAAGCTTAGGGCCCAAATTTCCTTTGACTCAGATGGCCAGACTTCAGTCTCCTTTCGGCCCCCGATATCCAGCCCTAAGGGCATATTGAGTTTCTGCTGCCCCCTTGAAGAAGAATGGCGGCTGCATCAGTCGCATGGCCAAGTTGACCTATCCCTGGCCGACAGCTTCCAGGTCAATGGGGTATGGGCAGAAGATAATCCCCCAGGGTTGGCCCAAAATATTCCTCCTGTCCATGTAGACTTACTTCCAAGTGCCCGGCCAATCCATCTTCGTCAATACCCAATTCCCCGAAAGGCTCTGGAAGGGATTCAAGCACATTTGAATCGTCTGTTATCCCATGGAATTATTCGACCTTGCCAGTCTCCATGGAGTACGCCACTGTTGCCAGTCCAGAAGCCAGGGACTGAGGACTACCGGCCAGTCCAAGACTTACGAGTGGTCAACAAATCCACTATTTCATTACACCCTGTAGTGCCTAATCCATATGTCCTGCTGGGATTGATACCTTCTGGAGCTACCCATTTCACAACACTGGACCTAAAAGATGCCTTCTTTTGTATTCGGGTGGCCCCCGCCAGTCAATTGCTTTTCGCCTTTCAATGGGAAAACCCGGTAACAGGACGGAAGCTTCAGTATACATGGACCCGCCTGCCACAGGGGTTCAAGAACTCCCCCACCATTTTTGGGACTGCCCTAGGACAAGACCTTAAGACTTTTAAATCTGAGCCTTCCAGGCGAGTTTTACTCCAGTATGTAGATGACCTCCTGATTGCAGCAGTGACCCAGGAAGAGTGTTTCGAGGCTACCAGAGAATTGCTGGAGTTACTCTTGGATGCAGGCTATAAGGTCTCACGCTCGAAGGCCCAACTCTGTCAGTCAGAAGTGAAGTATCTGGGCTTCTGCATTTCCCAGGGAAGTCGGAGACTGGATGTTAGTAGGAAGCAAGCGGTTGCTGCAATTCCCCAACCCAAGTCCAGAAGAGAAGTTAGGGAATTTCTGGGAGCAGCCGGATTCTGCAGAATTTGGATTCCAAATTTTGCACTGATGGCGAAACCCCTTTACCAGGCCACAAAGGGGGGGGGGGGGTGAAAAGGAACCATTTGAATGGGGACCTATTGCTCAACAATCCTTCATCGCCATAAAGAAAGCCCTACTTCAAGCCCCTGCGTTAGGTCTTCCTGATGTGGAGAAACCTTTCTCACTGTATGTCCACGAGCGACAGGGGGTTGCTCTGGGTGTGCTGACCCAGATGATGGGATCCTGGCAGAGGCCTGTTGCATACCTGTCTAAACAGCTGGATGGAGTGGCTAAAGGATGGCCAGCCTGCATGAGGGCTATTGCAGCAACAGCCTTACTGGTCCAGGAAGCTGACAAGTTGACCTTGGGGCAAGAACTGGTTGTCAAAGTCCCCCACGCAGTTCTCACCCTCATGGAGTACAAGGGCAACCACTGGTTTACAAATAGCCGCATGGTTAAGTACCAAGCCAGCTTATGTGAGAATCCACGGATACACCTGGAAACAGTGGCTACATTCAATCCCGCCACTCTTTTGCCAGCATCTGAGGGACCACCGGATCATGACTGTATCCAAACCATGGATGAAGTGTACTCCAGTCGACCAGATCTTAAAGATGTTCCTTGGAGGGACCCAGATGTAATTTATTTCACAGATGGAAGCAGTTACGTGGAGAACTCCAAGCGATTGGCAGGCTATGCTGTGGTGACAGAGGACAAGGTGATAGAAGCAAGGGCCCTGCCCCAAGGAACTTCAGCCCAGAAAGCAGAACTTGTGGCCCTCATACGAGCTCTGGAGCTAGCAGCAGGACTGGTGACCAACATTTATACTGATTCCAAGTATGCCTTCACAACTCTACACGCTCATGGAGCTTTGTATAAGGAAAAGGGACTCATAAATGCCGCAGGCCAACCTGTTAAGTATGGACCTGAAATACTGCAGTTGCTAGAGGCTGTTTGGGCCCCTAAGAAGGTAGCTGTCATTCACTGCCGGGGACACCAAAGGATAGATACTCCAGTGGCCCGAGGGAACCGTCATGCTGATCGGGTGGCCAAGGAAGCTGCTCGAGGACCCCCAGTAGGTACTGTGACCCCCCTGTTCCAAATTCGACTGCAAGAATGGACGCCTATGTACACCCAAATGGAAGAGAAATGGGCTCAAGAGGAAGGTGCAGTAAGGAGACCTGATGGCTGGTTACATCTCCCTGATACCAGAGTTCTGGTGCCACGCCACCTAGCTTGGCCAGTAGTGTCTCAAGCTCATGACCTATCACACTTAGGGAAAACAGCACTAGCCCGCCTACTCAGTCGAGTAGTGGTGCTGGAAGGATTGGATAGTCTGGTTGCCACTGCCTCTGCCCGATGTACTCTCTGTGCCCAGAATAATGCTCGTCAGGGACCCCGTATTCCACCAGGAGTTCAGTCTAGAGGACTAACACCCTTTGAGTCCCTAGTCATAGACTTCACAGAAATGCCCAGGAGCGGTAGGCTCCGATACCTCTTGGTCATGGTCTGTACTTTTTCTGGGTGGGTGGAAGCATATCCTACAATCACTGAGAAAGCCACAGAAGTAGCTCGAGCCCTCCTTAGGGATGTCATCCCCAGGTATGGACTGCCCCTTGCCATAGGTTCAGATAATGGTCCTGCCTTTGTTGAAGCCACACTTCAGGCCCTGTCCCGCGCATTGCGCATTACCTGGAAATTGCATTGTGCTTACCGTCCCCAGAGTTCAGGGCAGGTTGAGCGGGCAAACAGAACCTTGAAAAATAGCCTAGCAAAGATTTGTCAGGAAACCCAACTGAAATGGCCACAGGCACTGCCACTAGCCCTCTTCCGCCTCCGATGCACCCCAACTAAAGGAACAGCCCTCTCTCCATTTGAAATTGTGTATGGGAAGCCCCCAGCCATTTTGCAGGGAATTAAGGGAGACATAGGGACTTTAGGGTCTGCCCAGGTGCAGGAGCAGGTAGCCCTCTTGGGCCGGATAATTTCTGAGCTTCAGTCTTATGTGAGAGAAATAAACCCTGTCCCCTTCCAGGCTCAGGTACATTCCTTCCTGCCAGGGGATAGAGTTTGGGTGAAAGACTGGAGGCTCCAGCCTTTGGGGCCCCGGTGGAAAGGACCTTTTACTGTTTTGCTTTCTACCCCTACAGCTGTGAAGGTCGCAGGGATAACTCCATGGGTCCATTGGTCTCGAATCAAGTCTGCTGACCAGACTGAGCCCAGCACGGATCAGACGGAGCCTAAGCAGTGGAGAGCAGAAAGTGATCCAGCGGAGCCATTGAAGCTGCGCTTGACCCGAACCAGAGAATCTACTAGCTGAAAAGAAGGGTCAACTGCATACTGCAGGAGCTGCTGAACTTCGGCTTCATACTGAGACTCTTTCTTGCCTGATTCTGGCTTTCCTGGAATTTGAGAGCTTGATCCTTGTCAGTTGAGGTTCTATCCCAACTGGTATAAGAACTCAAAGACTGAGAACATTATATTAGAGTAATCTGTGACTAGCACAGACTGTTGAAATATTATTGCTTGATTAGTTTGCTATATTTGTTTTAGATTAGGAAGAAAGAAAATGTTAGTAGTTTGGGTGCTTTTGTTGTTTTCTACTCCTTGCCTCCTTGTTCCTAATACCCCAACTCGCTCCAACCTTTGGCTACACTCTGTCCAGGAACTAATTAGCCAGGCAAAGATTACTTCCCCTTGTATTGTGTGTTCCCGATTTTCTCCTTATACCACAGATGTCCCAGCTGTTCCTGTCCCTGTGCCGCTTACAGCTCTTATACCTCCCTACTTTTCGAGTTCGGGCCCTTGGAGCCAGGATTATACTTGGTGGTCCTTTTATAATGCTACCTCCCCCTCTGAATCTTCTCTAAGGCCAGTCTTTACGTCTCCCTATCCAGCTTCTGGAGTGTTTTGTTTAACAAGAAACATCTCAACTGTTCTTCCCATTTCCTGTAACTATACCAATGTTCTCCCAGAGAAGGGGGAATCTGTGTGGGTAGTCTCTCCAGGTACTCCTATGTGCCCTACTACCGTACCTGCAGATTATGACCCAGGTGATTATCTGGCTCCTAACCGTACCACTGAGAGGACTATAGTGTCCCGGCTTATTTTCTACTTTCATAAGTCCCCGGGGTATGAAGAGTTTATAACAAATGAGCAGCCTGTCACAATTGGGGATTGGCACCTATGGTGTGCAAAGTCTCCATTTCGTCTTCGTTCCCCCTGGGATAGGGGCTCGCATTATGGGCATCCTAAGTACCTTGTCCAGCCTGAGCCAACATTTATTGGGAATTTCTCTCACCCTCTCCTTGGCCATTACTGGCTCTGTGATAATGTCCTCCACATGATTCTTCCCCCCACGTATGATTTTTGTGTATTGGTAACCTTGAATTATTTTCCTAAAGTTATTCCTCTTCTCAGGCCACCATCCCCGTACCGCTCTAAGCGAGAGGCCTTGTCCTTACCCTCCTCCGTTGCCACAGAGGATGAGGCGATTGAATTAGCCCTCCAGTATATCAACTCTACTTATCCTCTGACTAAAAAGAGACTTGTGGCCCTTTCTGCCACGGCCTGGATTCCAATTGGGGGCCCGGTAGCGGGTATCACTGAACTAGGTATGGCTACCCGACGACTTCAGTCCCTACTCCATGTTTTAGTCCATGAGCTGAACGTGGTAGTCAATGCATTGCAGGATCAAATTAATGAATTAAGTATAGTTTCTCGGTATAACCGTATGGGCCTTGACTACCTCTTTGCAGCCCAGGGTGGCCTCTGCACAGTGCTCAATTCTTCAGAGTGCTGTACCATTGTCATAAATAGGACGCATGTAGTTAGGCATGCCATGGATAAAGTCCTACAGTTGGCTAGCCTTAATGTGGAGGATTACTGAGGAGGATTAGACCTTACCTCCTGGTGGTGGTCATTGACCTCATGGATACGTCCCTTGTTCATTTCCCTAATAGTCTTAGTTTTAGCAGGATTGTTGTTTTGTTTCCTGGCCTCATGTGCTTCGGCAGTATGCCGTCGGACCTTAACGAGTAGGGTAATGGTGATTCACAAGCCTATTCCTAGAAGTTATGCCCCAGGAGGAGGTATGGAGTTGGGATCACTATAGTCCCCAGAGTTTGAGTTGTGAGACTTATCTCTGCATAAGCTGATTTTAGTCTCAAAGGGGGGAATGAGGCAGCGTGGGCAGAGAAATTATATTTGTTAATTCTATTTTAACTCTTCAGTCCTGCAAGTGATGGAAGAATGCCATCTGGTTTAGATTATTTAGAAGTCTAGCTTTTGCTAGACTAAAGGTTAGAAAGGTCAGAGAGAAATGAAACTTGCTTTGTCCCTTTTTGAGTTAAATGTTAGGTCATAGGTATTATTTACCACATCTGGAGGCCATTCAATCTCGAGGGGATCAGCAAGCAAGACATACTGTAGTTTTAAAAGGATTAGATTGAATGTTGTTTAGAAGGAGATAGAGTAGATATAGATACCATTATAAGTATTTAGATTTTGCTTATTTTAGAATATGTTTTATTCTGTGTAATTAATAAGTTCTATTTCTATGTAGAATATTCTTTTAAATCCAGTGTCCTGACTTTTCAAGTGGAGCTTTGTCTGCAGTTTTAAGAGGTCAGCATCTGGTTTGAATTATCTACAGTCCTAGCTAGTTTTGTGTATGAAGCTAGGTGAAAGAGGTCAGGGAAAGTCTTGATTAATTATAGCTAAATGTAGGACTGGCCCCTTAGCCCCTCAATGAACCTAAGATATGAAGTTATATGAGAATTTAATTATAATAAAATGCCAAGAGATAGGTGCCACAATGTCTAGTGTGAGAGGCCCCAGGTCATAGGTCAGTTTAGGAAATATCAAACCTATGTAACTGATATTTTGAATATATGTGTAGAGATGATTGGTTCAGACAGGGTAATCAATCTATTCTTTACCATCTGGAAAGTAAGGGGGGCTAGAGGGGTTTAAAACTGTATATAACTGGGAGCAGAAGCAGCTTACGTTAGAAGGAGAGAGCTAAGAAGAAGAGAAGGAGCTGAGACGAGAGAGAGAAGACACAGAGAGCTGAGAAAGAGAAGAAGAGACTTAGAGCTGATGTCCTACTTTGTTTGCTGGCAAATAAAGAAGATTTCTCCCTCATTCTGGTGTGTGCTGTTTGACTCCTGAAGTACCACAGATTCTGCTAACAATAGTGGTAATTCCTGCAACAATTATATTGTTCTACGTGCCTCGTAATTACATGTAGTTTTTTCTATAAAGTTGTAGCTCCTTACAAGTCATTTTGCAGTGTTCCAATAAGGGATCTTGTACAGATTTCCACTGTCTTGCTATCATCAATTTAGCAGTAAGAATTAGTAATGGGAAGAACAATAGATTGAAGAGATTAAAGTAAAATATACTTTTATTAACATCTCCTTACATGGCCACATTTCACCAGTGGCAGGCTGCTTTAGGGGTAGTAACTGTTAATTGAATAAACATCAAATTAAAAAGAAAACTATCTACTATAATAAAACTCACCCTCAACGTTCTGAAGACAACGTTCTGAAGCCACTCAGTCACTCACTGAAGGGTTCATGGATTCATGGTGGTGAAACCACAACACTGACCATGTCTCTCTGCCCCGCCCTCGCATGACGGACCAATCAGAAAAAACACCCTCAACATTCTGAAACACAAAGGACCATCACAACACCGTTCCCAGGCAACACTAGGCAACGTAAGACGGACCAATCAGAGGAAACTACGTGACAATAAGGGAGGAGCATTCCCCAGCAGAATGGCTCATTATCTGTGCAGCATGGAGAGCACAGAACCACCGCTGGAACAAGAGAAGAATATTCCTGCTGTGGGTATGTGCAAAAATAGACCGGGGGAGGGGGGGGGGAGAAATTTTTAAATGCCTAATGCCAGTACTGAAGAGTGCCAGAGGGCCTATAGCACAGACTATATTTGGGATCGCTTGACATGGAGTCAGAGGAGCCGGAAAACAACGTGCCCGTCACCATCTGGGACGTGGGCGAACAGGACAAGCTGCGGCCCAGCTGGAAGGATTACCCGCGACCCAGCCAGCAGCAAACAGCGACCAAGGAAGGGGGAGGAGTACTCCTTCCCTGCCTAGGAATCGCTGGAGACTGGCTGCTAAACTAACGAAACAACCGCACACCGACGCACCACCTCCATCATTCGAAAGGCATCCACTCTTTCTTCAACAGAA
Organism: Microcaecilia unicolor; assembly: GCF_901765095.1. Classification (NCBI taxonomy): domain Eukaryota; kingdom Metazoa; phylum Chordata; class Amphibia; order Gymnophiona; family Siphonopidae; genus Microcaecilia; species Microcaecilia unicolor. The sequence continues at coordinate 259,979,270 of NC_044033.1, read as the reverse complement.
ATGCAAACTATTAATACAAAACAAACAAAGAATACATGGTTTCTCAGGCAGCTGCAGGTAACTCCCCACCCCCTTCTTCTTCCCCTTTTGCTGAAGCGGCCAAGGACGTGCCCAACCATCCCCAGCCTCAGGCAAGCTGTCTCCCACCTCGGGGATTCCCCGAGCACCCTGAAAAAGACAGCGCTGATTCCTGCAGCGCATCTTCTCCCTTCCGCCAACTTAAAACAACCATCCCCGTCCTCAGGCAAGCCGTCACCCACCTCCAGGATGCCCAGAACCCCAGCCCAATGGAAAAAGATGGTGCTGCTTCCAACAGCACATTTCTCTTCCAGCATACCCCTACAGCAGCCCTGAAACAGCCAAAAAATACCGACAAAGAACGTGCTCCTCTACCTTCCGCCCATCTAAAACAACACTGCTGCATCAGCACAACACAAAAAAAAAACATGGAAAAAAAAACACTCAACAAAGGCTGACCCCCCTACAACCACATTTACATTTCACCAACAGAAAGACCCCCTCCACAAACCTCCTTGACAGACAAAACCACACACACACAATACAACAGAAACACACCCTCAAAGCCACACACCAATCCAACCCACTTTGCCAGCACAGCACATCCCCCAACCCCCAAGCAAAAAACAAAACAAAACAAAAAAAGACACACATCAACAACCTGCACACACACCGCACCCTCACACACTCACACACACACACACAAAATAACTCTGTGACACACACACACAAAAAAAAACCACATGCTAGCGCCCGTTTCATTGGTTTCGGAAATGGGCCTTTTTTACTAGTAATAAATAATGAAATACGAACAAAACACTATAAATAATGAACTTAGTTAAAATCATAAATAAAACATGCATGCTAATGACATGACATAAGAGCAACCAAATAATAAAATAATTACAACTAGGAAAACTAAGGACCCTGTTTACTAAGCAGCGTTATAGGTGCGCTAATGTTTTTAACATGCATTAACCATGTATGTGCATTAACCATGTATGTGCCTACAATATCCCTATAGGTACCTACATGGTTAGCGCGCTATCTTACTGATGTATAACATAGATAAAATTCTCACACAACTTGTCATGGTCTGTCTCAGTTGAATATCGGACACAGACCCAGAAAGTGAGCACTTATGCTGATCCCAGGGCAGAGACCCAGGCCCGAAGGCGAGGAATTGGTCCCAGAACAGGCAGTCGGATAGGACCAAGGCTCCACCTGTGGTGACCGCTGTTCCACCAACGTTTGGGCGGCCGGCAGGACTTCAAGGGAAAAAGGGCCGACAGACTACCCAGGAAGGACCGGGTGCAGGCAGGTCTAGGCAGGTGGCGGTCCAAAAGGCAGTGTCAAGTTCAGGCTCAGGTCAAGACAGGTGGTAATCCAATAAGCAGAGTCAGGTTCAGGCACAGGTCAAGGCAGGCAGTGATCCAAAAGGCAGCGTCAGGTTCAGGCACAGGTCAAGGCAGGCGGTGGTCCAAAAGGCAGAGTCAGGTTCAAACACAGGTCAAGTCAGGTGAAGTCAGCAAGAAGAAATGCACCAGCTCAATCCAACAAGGTAATAGCCGAGGCAAAGAGGCAGTGAAAGGTTCCTGGTTTTAAGCTGAAGGCGTCTGACGTCACTGTAGGTGTGCCCGCAAGTATGCACCCAGACTGTAGGCGTGCCGGAATGGCAAACCCAGACTGTAGGCGTGTTTGGCTGTAGGCGCGCACAGACTGTAGATGCGCCAGAATGTAGGCGCCTTTGAGGAAAAGGGATCTACGCACGTAGCGTCTGGATCAACAACGTTGTGGGAGCGTACGTCTGGCTCCGCATGTAACACTCCAGGTTTGTGACACAAGTGGAATAAATCAGAAGTAGTTCATTACAATTCAGTGTGGAATGAATCAGAGGCAATTTGTGACTACAATTCAGTGCAAACCCTCATTCTTTCCCTGCCCTCCAACTCAACTCTTCCAACCTTTTACTCTCCCACCACCCATAGACAATCTCTACCCTCCTTCCATCCTCTGTAACCCAAGGCTGCACCCCCATCCCCACTGCCAGCAACCTCTCCCTTCCTCTTTCCCAGTCTTGGAAGTCCAGTATTCCAAAGAAGTCAAGTCCCATACACAGTTTGCACTCAGCTTTAGCCAAATTCACCTGCTAGAGTCCACATAAAGGGTGTTTCTCCTTCCTTCAATTCAGTATCTGTTCTACTCTAGTTTTAGTTCACTATTTCAGAATCGTTCCAATCCAGCCTCCCACCAGAACAATAACCACACATAGAAACACAGTTAAACAGAACCATTTTGAATCTCTGCATTAGGATAAATGATAAACAAGAACAAGCTGCAGCAAATTTTGAAAATCCACCTCTCTTCTCAATGCAGCCTTGTCTAATGTATAACTTCACAGTCTCTCAGTTATTTTCATGGGCAAACACACACCATATGATTTTATTTTATTTGTAATAAGCTCACTATTGTTTGGGGGGGGGGGGGGAGAATGGGAGGAAAGGAGCTACCACTGGCTGAGCCTGCTTGCTTTCTCCTCATTACTTGACTCCCCCACAAAGCACTAATTCAATAATGGCATCTGGGGCACCAAGATGCCTTTATAGAATACCAGTGTAAGTTGGCATTGGTATGCCTACATTTTGCGCACCCACTTATGCCATGTCAATGGCAGCTGTAAATGGATGCACTTAAATGTGGCAAGCTATGCACATAACTTATCATATGCTATAAGTTACATATGTAAGTTGGAGATGCACCCATACCTCTCCCATGCTCCACCCATGTGCACACCTCTTGCAGTTATGCAATAAGCAAGTTATGCACCCACATTATAGAATAGCACTGAAAGTGTGGTTGCTATTTACATATGTAAGTGTACACTAACTCATATAAATGACGGTATTCTATAAATGTAGGTGCACAAATAGTGCCTAAATTTAGTCAACTGCTTATAGAATGAGGGGGTATGTTCTTGACCCTCCTGGTATTCTCCAAAGCTTTAGCATTGTGATAAGCAGTAAACTATCCTTCATAACAAACACTGGCTACCTGGAAAGACCCAGCATCGTTTTATTCAGTGAATGAACATTCTGATCAATATCTTGAAACTTAGCTACTATTTCTTCAGTATAATTACATAAGTGCATTACAGTTCACCAAAGAAAACCCTCAGTTCACATAACCACTTGCCAGATGTCCAATAAGGAAATATCATAAGTGGACTTAGAATTTAAAGAAACAACTATAGACTCTGGCATAGCGACTATTTTGGGCATCATAGTCCCTGACAATACTTGGAAAACAGCTGCAGCAGCGGGAGATTCTAATAACCCGCCAGGAGATCAGTTTGTGGCCAGTCCAGAAGCCAAAGCCACCACGGAGGTCAATGGAGGAGTCCTATCACTGGAATTGAGGGATATACTCTCACCAAAGGAAGGACACTATACACCACTGCCACCAACATCCAGTATAGTCACATGCCTGTCCACAGGGCCTAGTGGCCTTACGCTCAATCTTCCTTTTCTCCACTGCTTTCCACGCCAAAAGGTTACAATATAAAATCACAAAGTCCAGCAGTTCCCAGGTCAGGAAAGCAGCAAGAGCTCTCAGTTGCTCCCCAGTTGCTCTGAAAGAGCTCTACGAGGTGTTTCTCTTTAGAGATGCCCCTTTGGGCATGTGTCTGCTGCTACATGCCACAGTGCAAGTTTATTTTAAAGGAACCAGGTACCACTTGATGACGTCACAAACTTTGATGTTGCAAATACTAGCAGATGTGTGTGGGAATGATCCTGGTAGACATCTTTGTTGTTGAGAGTTGTAGAAGAGAGGAATTGGGATCCCAGAGGGCACTTTTATTGTAGAAATGAGGAATCATGAGGCCCAGAGAATATTTCTTTGGGAGGTGGGGAGGAGGGATCCAGTGGCTCAAAGGGCATACTTTACATGTGTTTGGGGATAGGTATTGGATGTCTAGAAGGCAGGGCTTAATTTGTAGATGAAAAGGAAGTAGGTGGGGAGGGGGTAGATGGGCAGGTCAAGGCAGGGGTAGCAGAAGAAAGGAGGCTGGATTAGGGAGCACAGTGACCATTCTCTGCTCTGTTCCAGGCTCACTCCCACCCCCCACCCCCTCTTCCCTGCAGGCTGCCTGAAAGGGAGAGGATGGAGCAGAGCATCCCTGCAGCTCTGGGGTCTGAAAAGAAATGGCAGAACTGTGTTCCAGACTGTTCCCCCAGAAATTAAGCCCTACTAGAAAGTATTTATTTTTGTAATGGAAGGAATGGACTATAGAGCACTAATAATAGTGCAGACCACTTTTTAGTGCAGCTTAGTAAAAGGACCCCTTAGATTTGAAAATGCAGTCTATGCCTGCACTTGTCTTTCTTGCTTCATCTCAGGATAGCTTAAAACTTTTTCTATGTAGAGGATCCACATACAGAAGGATGGATACTAAGTGCTGTAATATATAAACGCTCCTGACGAAGCTGGAGTGAAACAGCCGTGCTGTAGAGCGTAGCAGTATTCTTTCAGATAAATATCTAAGAACGTTTGAACATTGGAGGACTTTTGAAAAAAAGAAAAGAAAAAATATAAAAAATTAAATAAATGAAAACTGGAGGTTTTTAAAGAACTAATGAAGAAGTAGGCGGGTCATTAGTCCAAGCTACAAAATAGATGTGAACCGTGCCACTGAAGTTCTTTTTCCTCCTTGAATTTTTTCATAGCAAATTAATGGTTACTTGTTAAGTTTCTTATAGATCATCTTAAGATAGATAACATTTTGCATAGACACTTAGAGTGGAGGAATGACCTAATGGTTAGTGCAGCAGGCTTGGATCCTTGTGACCTTGGGCAAGTCACTTAACCCTCCAGTGCCCCAGGTACACAAACTTAGATTGTGAACCCTCTAGGGACAGAGAAAGTACCTGCATATAATGTGTACAACTCTGCATATATCTAGTAGCACTACAGAAATAATTAGTAGTAGTAACATTGAGAGTGGCCAATTTTCAGACAGCTGATTTCTGTTTTTCTACTTTTAGAAATTCTTTTGATAATTTGACTCATTACCCCCAAAATAATATGCCAGACTAGCCCTCCCCCCCACCCTTTTACAAAGCTGTGCTAGCAGCTGCTGCATGGTATTGTCGACACAGCCCATTCAAAGTGAATGGGCTGTGTCGGCATTACTGCACTGCTTTATAAAAATGGGGGGGGGGGGGGGGGGGGGGGGTTGTAAATGCTTGAGAGTAATCCTTGCTAATAAGGAAATACTTAAACAATTTGCAGCCTGAAATTTCAGCTACACATTGTTCTGTTTTTTTTTCTACAATTCCCTATCCCACACTTTCGTGTCCTTCTACGCCTTCTTTTTGAACGCAGAGGGGATTAATCTGTGCGTTCAAAGCTTCGTTTTTGTCTTTCATTATTCTATTCTTTTCTTTCTTATCCCCTTTTTTTAATTCTTCTATCCTGTCCATCTTTTGATTTGTGAGATGTGTGGACGTGCGTGATTGGTGTATGATTGGCGCATTATAACGGTACCAGGCGACTGCGATTCCGTTTTTTGCTGCGTGTTTCCTTCACGTTCAAGTCGTTGGATCGGTCTTGATGCTGGCATTCTTGCCTAACGATCTTTTGATATTGTGCGTTTTAATCTTTCTTCCCACTCTATACTCTGCCTTAATCCCTCCTTTTTGAATCCCAGTTTTCCTGTTATTATTATGTATTTTGTTCTCGGTTCTGTCTCCCTCCAAATGTCCTTTCTTCTTCTGACAGCCTTTCCCCATCCTTTTCTTTGTCCTCCTGTACCCTAATTTCTCCTGTTTCTACCTGTGTCCTTTTCTTACGCCCGTCCCTGTGTTTTGGGGGCGTCCATTGTTTTCTTTCTGTTCTGTTTTCCCCATGTCTATCTGTCTATCTGTTTATAGTTCTTGTTCTTGCATTCCGTAAGGTCCAGAATTTCCCCTATTACATCCTTCTGTTTTCCCTCTCTACATCTTTACTCTTTTCTGTGGTTAACCCACTGCCATTTTATACTTTTCTTTTGCTGTCACTGAACTCTGTCCGTCCTCTTGTATATTCTGTGCCCAACTCTAGCCTATTTGTACCCTCCGCCCTGGTTGCCCGTTTCTTTCTTTATCCCTGTTCTCTATTCCATCTCTATCTGTTACATCTTCCCTTTTGTCTCATTATCATGTGTTCCTGCCTCTGTCTGACCTTTTATTCACCGCAGTTCGCTGTGTGTGTTTTCAGAAAACTGACAGGAGCCCCCACCTTTTTTCCCTGCCTATACACTCCTGTATATAGATCTCATACGGAGGGAGTGTCCCGTCTCTGCCCTCCAAGCAATCTGGGTTCATTTCCCCTGTGCTGTACTTTATCCGCCCAGAGAGGTACTTAACCTCTACCTTTCATGTTTTCTGGTTCTGTTTATGGACAATATCGACCACTCCTCAGCCCCCTTATGAAAGCAGTCCGACTGTGTGTTTGTGAACAACTTATAGTTTAAATCTTACAATCTTACTTGTTTTTTTTGCTGTAAACTATATTTCCTGTTTCCTATTAATAACTGCGTAGTTACTCTTGCTTCTCTTTTTCACTACTGTTCAGCTCTGTGGTCCCCCTCATGGACAGATGTTTAGGGCATATTCCTTCTTCCTTGAAAGGGTATGATACATACCTGTAGCAGTTGTTCTCCGAGGACAGCAGGCTGATTGTTCTCACGACTGGGTGACGTCCGCGGCAGCCCCCACCAACCGGAAAAAAGCTTCGCGGGACGGTCGGCACGCAGGGCACGCCCACCGCGCATGCGCGGCCGTCTTCCCGCCCGTGCGCGACCGCTCCCGCCAGTTGAATAACTAGCAAAAGATGAAACACACAACTCCAAAGGGGAGGAGGGAGGGTAGGTGAGAACAATCAGCCTGCTGTCCTCGGAGAACAACTGCTACAGGTATGTATCATACCCTTTCTCCGAGGACAAGCAGGCTGCTTGTTCTCACGACTGGGGTATCCCTAGCTCTCAGGCTCACTCAAAACAAGAACCCAGGTCAATTGAAGCTCGCAACGGCGAGGGTACAACAGAAATTGACCTACGAAGAACAACTAACTGAGAGTGCAGCCTGACCAGAATAAATTCGGGTCCTGGAGGGTGGAGTTGGATTTACACCCCAAACAGATTCTGCAGCACCGACTGCCCGAACCGACTGTCGCGTCGGGTATCCTGCTGGAGGCAGTAATGAGATGTGAATGTGTGGACAGATGACCACGTCGCAGCCTTGCAGATCTCTTCAATAGTGGCTGACTTCAAGTGGGCCACCGACGCTGCCATGGCTCTGACACTATGAGCCGTGACATGACCCTCAAGAGTCAGCCCAGCCTGGGCGTAAGTGAAGGAAATGCAATCTGCTAGCCAATTGGAGATGGTGCGTTTCCCGACAGCGACCCCTAGCCTGTTAGGGTCGAAAGAAATAAACAATTGGGCGGACTGTCTGTTGGGCTGTGTCCGCTCCAGATAGAAGGCCAATGCTCTCTTGCAGTCCAATGTGTGCAACTGACGTTCAGCAGGGCGGGTATGCGGCCTGGGGAAGAATGTTGGCAAGACAATTGACTGGTTAAGATGGAACTCCGACACCACCTTCGGCAGGAACTTTGGGTGGGTGCGGAGCACTACCCTGTTGTGATGAAATTTAGTATATGGAGCATGAGCTACTAGGGCTTGAAGCTCACTGACCATACGAGCTGAAGTAACTGCCACCAAGAAAATGACCTTCCAGGTCAAGTACTTCAGATGGCAGGTATTCAGTGGCTCAAAAGGAGGTTTCATCAGCTGGGTGAGGACGACGTTGAGATCCCATGACACAGTAGGAGGCTTGATAGGGGGCTTTGACAAAAGCAAGCCTCTCATGAATCGAACGACTAAAGGCTCTCCAGAGATGGCTTTACCTTCCACACGATAATGGTAAGCACTAATCGCACTAAGGTGATTCCTTACTGAGTTGGTCTTGAGGCCAGACTCTGATAAGTGCAGAAGGTATTCAAGCAGGTTCTGTGCAGGGCAAGAACGAGGTTCTAGGGCCTTGCTCTCACACCAAACGACAAACCTCCTCCACTTGAAAAAGTAACTCTTTTTAGTGGAATCCTTCCTAGAGGCAAGCAAGACCCGGGAGACACCCTCCGACAGACCCAACGCAGCGAAGTCTACGCCCTCAACATCCAGGCCGTGAGAGCCAGGGATTGAAGGTTGGGGTGCAGCAACGCTCCGTCGTTCTGCGAAATGAGAGTCGGAAAACACTCCAATCTCCACGGTTCTTCGGAGGACAACTCCAGAAGAAGAGGGAACCAGATCTGACGGGGCCAAAAGGGCGCTATCAGAATCATGGTGCCGCGGTCTTGCTTGAGCTTCAGTAAGGTCTTCCCCACCAAAGGTATGGGAGGATAAGCATACAGGAGGCCGGTCCCCCAATGAAGGAGAAAGGCATCTGACGCTAGCCTGCCGTGTGCCTGAAGTCTGGAACAGAACAGAGGCAGCTTGTGGTTGGTCTGAGAGGCGAAAAGATCCACCGAGGGGGTGCCCCACGCTCGGAAGATCTTGCGTACCACTCTGGAATGGAGCGACCACTCGTGCGGTTGCATGACTCTGCTCAGTCTGTCGGCCAGACTGTTGTTTACGCCTGCCAGGTACGTGGCTTGGAGAAGCATGCCGAACCGACACGCCCAACGCCACATACCGACGGCTTCCTGACACAGGGGGCGAGATCCGGTGCCCCCCTGCTTGTTGACGTAATACATTGCAACCTTATTGTCTGTCCGAATTTGGATAATTTGGCAGGACAGCCGATCTCTGAAAGCCTTCAGTGCGTTCCAGATCGCTCGGAGCTCCAGGAGGTTGATCTGCAGATCCTTTTCCTGGAGGGACCACAGACCCTGGGTGTGAAGCCCATCGACATGGGCTCCCCACCCCAGGCGAGATGCATCCGTCGTCAGCACTTTCGTGGGCTGCGGAATTTGGAATGGACGTCCCAGGGTCAAATTGGTCCGTATGGTCCACCAGAGCAGTGAAGTGCGGCAACTGGTGGAGAGGCGGATGACATCCTCTAGATTCCCGGTGGCTTGGAACCACTGGGAAGCTAGGGTCCATTGAGCAGATCTCATATGAAGACGAGCCATGGGAGTCACATGAACTGTGGAGGCCATATGACCCAGAAGTCTCAACATCTGCCGAGCTGTGATCTGCTGAGACGCTCTGGTCTGCGAAGCCAGGGCCAAGAGATTGGTGGCCCTCGCTTCGGGAAGGTAGGCCTGAGCCATCTGGGAATTCAGCAGCGCTCCTATGAATTCCAGAGACTGAGTTGGCTGGAGATGGGACTTTGGGTAATTTATCACAAACCCCAGCAGCTCCAGAAGTTGAATAGTGCACTGCATGGACCGGAGGGCTCCTGCCTCCGAGGTGTTCTTGACCAGCCAATCGTCGAGATACGGGAACACGTGCACTCCCAGCTTGCGTAGGTAGGCCGCTACCACCACGAGGCACTTTGTAAACACTCGTGGGGCAGAGGCGAGCCCAAAGGGCAGCACACAATACTGAAAGTGCCGTGCGCCCAGGCGGAATCTGAGATACTGTCTGTGAGCTGGCAGTATCGGGATGTGAGTGTATACGTCCTTTAAATCCAGGGAACATACAGTGGGGGAAATAAGTATTTGATCCCTTGCTGATTTTGTAAGTTTGCCCACTGACAAAGACATGAGCAGCCCATAATTGAAGGGTAGGTTATTGGTAACAGTGAGAGATAGCACATCACAAATTAAATCCGGAAAATCACATTGTGGAAAGTATATGAATTTATTTGCATTCTGCAGAGGGAAATAAGTATTTGATCCCTCTGGCAAACAAGACCTAATACTTGGTGGCAAAACCCTTGTTGGCAAGCACAGCGGTCAGACGTCTTCTGTAGTTGATGATGAGGTTTGCACACATGTCAGGAGGAATTTTGGTCCACTCCTCTTTGCAGATCATCTCTAAATCATTAAGAGTTCTGGGCTGTCGCTTGGCAACTCGCAGCTTCAGCTCCCTCCATAAGTTTTCAATGGGATTAAGGTCTGGTGACTGGCTAGGCCACTCCATGACCCTAATGTGCTTCTTCCTGAGCCACTCCTTTGTTGCCTTGGCTGTATGTTTTGGGTCATTGTCGTGCTGGAAGACCCAGCCACGACCCATTTTTAAGGCCCTGGCGGAGGGAAGGAGGTTGTCACTCAGAATTGTACGGTACATGGCCCCATCCATTCTCCCATTGATGCGGTGAAGTAGTCCTGTGCCCTTAGCAGAGAAACACCCCCAAAACATAACATTTCCACCTCCATGCTTGACAGTGGGGACGGTGTTCTTTGGGTCATAGGCAGCATTTCTCTTCCTCCAAACATGGCGAGTTGAGTTCATGCCAAAGAGCTCAATTTTTGTCTCATCTGACCACAGCACCTTCTCCCAATCACTCTCGGCATCATCCAGGTGTTCACTGGCAAACTTCAGACGGGCCGTCACATGTGCCTTCCGGAGCAGGGGGACCTTGCGGGCACTGCAGGATTGCAATCCGTTATGTCGTAATGTGTTACCAATGGTTTTCGTGGTGACAGTGGTCCCAGCTGCCTTGAGATCATTGACAAGTTCCCCCCTTGTAGTTGTAGGCTGATTTCTAACCTTCCTCATGATCAAGGATACCCCACGAGGTGAGATTTTGTGTGGAGCCCCAGATCTTTGTCGATTGACAGTCATTTTGTACTTCTTCCATTTTCTTACTATGGCACCAACAGTTGTCTCCTTCTCGCCCAGCGTCTTACTGATGGTTTTGTAGCCCATTCCAGCCTTGTGCAGGTGTATGATCTTGTCCCTGACATCCTTAGACAGCTCCTTGCTCTTGGCCATTTTGTAGAGGTTAGAGTCTGACTGATTCACTGAGTCTGTGGACAGGTGTCTTTCATACAGGTGACCATTGCCGACAGCTGTCTGTCATGCAGGTAACGAGTTGATTTGGAGCATCTACCTGGTCTGTAGGGGCCAGATCTCTTACTGGTTGGTGGGGGATCAAATACTTATTTCCCTCTGCAGAATGCAAATAAATTCATATACTTTCCACAATGTGATTTTCCGGATTTAATTTGTGATGTGCTATCTCTCACTGTTACCAATAACCTACCCTTCAATTATGGGCTGCTCATGTCTTTGTCAGTGGGCAAACTTACAAAATCAGCAAGGGATCAAATACTTATTTCCCCCACTGTAGCCAATCGTTTTTCTGAATCATTGGCAGAAGGGTGCCCAAGGAAAGCATCCTGAACTTTTCTTTGACCAGGAATTTGTTCAGGCCTCTCAGGTCTAGGATGGGACGCATCCCCCCTGTTTTCTTTTCCACAAGGAAGTACCTGGAATAGAATCCCTGCCCTTCCTGCCCGGGTGGTACGGGCTCGACCGCATTGGCGCTGAGAAGGGCGGAGAGTTCCTCTGCAAGTACCTGCTTGTGATGGGAGCTGAAAGACTGAGCTCCCGGAGGACAATTTGGAGGCAGGGAGGCCAAATTCAGGGCGTATCCGTACCGCACTATTTGGAGAACCCACTGGTCGGAGGTTATGAGAGGCCACCTTTGGTGAAAAAATTTTAACCTCCCTCCGACCGGCAGGTCGTCCGGTACGGACACTTGTAGGGCGGCTATGTTCCCATGGATCCAGTCAAAAGCCCGTCCCCGGCTTTTGCTGTGGAGGCGCAGGGGGCTGCTTAGGCGCACGCTGTTGACGGGAACGAGCGCGCTGGGGCTGTCCCTGTGCCTGACGAGGCCTTCGGGCCGGCTGGTTGTACCTACGCTTCGCAAAAGAATAGGGTGCAGCCTGCCGAGCCCGGGAAAAAGGCCCGCCCGCGGGGGCGGGTGCTGAAGGCGCCCGGTGGGAGAGCTTGTCGAGAGCGGTTTCCCGCTGATGCAGTTGGTCAACCATCTGCTCGACCTTCTCGCCAAAAATATTATCCCCCCGGCAAGGGACGTCAGCCAGTCTCTGCTGGGTGCGGTTGTCCAGGTCAGAGGCACGCAGCCATGAGAGCCTGCGCATCACTATACCTTGGGCCGCAGCACGAGATGCCACGTCACAGGTGTCAAAAATCCCCCTGGACAGGAACTTTCTGCACGCCTTCAGCTGCCTGACCACCTCCTGATAAGGCCTGGACTGCTCCGGCGGGAGCTTATCGACCAGGTCCGCCAGCTGTTGCACATTGGTCCGCATGTGGATGCTCATATAGAGCAGGTAAGATTGGATGCGGGTCACGAGCATGGAGGATTGGTAGGCCTTCCTCCCAAATGAGTCCAGAGTGCGAGACTCCCGCCCCGGGGGCGCCGAGGCGGTATCCCTCGAACTCCGTGCCCTCTTGAGAGCAGAATCCACGACCGCTGAGTCATGGGGCAACTGGGGCCGCATGAGCTCTGGGTCAGAGTGGATCCTGTACTGGGACTCTGCTTTCTTGGGAATGGTGGGGTTAGTTAGTGGTCGCACCCAGTTCCGAAGCAGCGTCTCCTTCAGGACATTGTGCAGCGGTACCGTGGAGGACTCTCTAGGTGGTGATGGATAGTCGAGGACCTCGAGCATCTCGGCCCTCGGCTCTTCCACAGAGACCACGGGAAAGGGAATGCTTATAGACATATCCCGCACAAAGGAGGCAAAGGAGAGACTCTCAGGAGGTGAGAGCTTCCTCTCCGGTGACGGCGTGGGGTCCGAGGGAAGGCCCGTAGACTCCTCTGAGGAGAAATATCTCGGGTCTTCCTCTTCCCCCCACGAGTCCTCATCCTCGGTATCGGACATTAGCTCATGTAGCTGAGTCCGGTACCGGGCCCGGCTCGACGTCGAGGCACCGAGGCCTCGGTGTCGTCGAGCGGTGGACTCCCGCGCCGGCGGGGACGGAGCTCCCTCCATCGACGTCGACGGGGACTCCACCTGCGTGGCGGTCGAGACCGGCACCGCAAGCGGCGGCGGTGTCGACAGCCCCGGCGCCGGGCTAGAGCTCGCCGGCGCCACAGTCATCGGCGCCGGGGGCGCAAGCACCCCCGACGCCGGCACAGCCTGGCGCATCAGCCCTTCCAGGATCCCCGGAAGGATGGCTCTGAGGCACTCGTCCAGGCCCGCTGCCGGGAAAGGCGGTGGGGCCGGTAAGGGTGTCGGTGCCAGAAGCTGCTGGGGGCCAGGAGACGGCACCGAGGTGCCGGAACCCCGACGCGTCGGTACCTCCACCACCGACGGAGATCTCTCCTCTCTGCGATGACGCTTCGGCGTCGACTCCCCTTCAGGGTGCACCGAGGGCTCCCGGTGACGGCGCTTCTTGTCCTTTTTCCGGTGCACGTCACCGGCGCCGGAGGGCATGGAGGAGGAGGAGGTCGATCCCCCTCGGTCTCGAGGTACCGGGTCCGACAGGGTTCGGTCCCGTGGCTCACGAGCTGAGGGAGTGACCGGGGCCGACAGCCCACGCGGCCTCTCAACCCCACTCTCACCGGCGGACCGGCGGGCCGACGGGACCTGTTCTCCTGGGGTCGCTGCCATCGGTGCCGATGTCTCGGGCATCGATACCGGTACCGAAGATCCGGCCTTCGATACCGATGCCGTCGAGGTCGACGTCGAGGGGCCGGCGCAAGTTCCAAAAAGACGGTCCCGCAGAACTTGCCTCGCAACCTGAGTCCGTTTCCGGAGACCGAGACACAGCGCGCACGACTTGAGATTGTGCTCCGGCCCGAGGCACTGGAGGCACCAAGCGTGGGTGTCGGTCTGCGAGATCGGCCGGCCGCAGCGACCACACTTTTTAAATCCACTCGGGACCTTCGAGGACATCGACGGAAAAATCGCGTCGGCGAAGTCAAAGTCGGCAATGGTGGCTAAAATCACACCACGAAAAAACTAGCCGACCGAGCGGCCACTAGGCCGCAACGAGGCGTCCCCGCTGGAAGCGAGGGAAAAGGGGAGCGCGTGCTCCACACGCGCAGTCTTTTCTTTTTTTTTTTTTTTTTTTAAAAGAAAAATAATAAAAGGAAAATAATTAAATTAACGAAGTGCGATCCGCGTATACGCGATCGCAAGAATCCGGCGGCTGAAGTAGAGAGAGCGGCAAAGCACGACTCTCTCCAGGCGCGGAAAAAAAGGAACTGGCGGGAGCGGTCGCGCACGGGCGGGAAGACGGCCGCGCATGCGCGGTGGGCGTGCCCTGCGTGCCGACCGTCCCGCGAAGCTTTTTTCCGGTTGGTGGGGGCTGCCGCGGACGTCACCCAGTCGTGAGAACAAGCAGCCTGCTTGTCCTCGGAGAATGTGTCCTTACTCTGTTTGGCTTTTTTTATATATATATATTAAGGGAATATATAATTTGTTTCCACCATCACCTCTGTATACTTACTGTGGTTTTACCTCTTGTTTCTTTCTTTATCAGTACGCTTTAGATGAGGGAAGTGCCTGTTTCCTCTTTGAGGCTGTTTTAATGTTCTCAGCCGTTTATGACTGAGATTTTTCGCTCTGTCCTTGTTCAACGCCTGTATTAAAACCACCTGTCGTTATTCATAGTCCCATTTCTCTGTATTTTTGCCTTCTCCATTTACAACTGCATAGTTACTCTCTGGCCGTTGTCCTTGTTTTCCTTTTCTGCCATAGTCGGACTTCAACAAATCTCTTTGTTTATCTCAGAATATGTCTTTTAGATATTCATTTTGGTTATCTTCTCTATTAACCTTTATTAATATCTGTTCCTGACACGGTATCCTGTACCCCCCCCCCCCCCATAGCACGTCCGATAAGGTTCCTCTACTCTGTCAGTGGTTAAACTTTATTGTTTCTGCCAGCAAAAGGTTTTTTCTATTAGCCCTTTTTACTCCGTACTTTGGATACATCTCCCTGCCCTCCTCTCTGATGCTCTACCGACTCTTGCACCTTTTTATTCTTTTCCCTCCCTTCAAAATTGTCCCTCCTTGCTGCTACTCTTGTATATTCAGTTTAAGGGGTAATTAATGGAATGTATCAAAAGTAGTAGCATTTATATGTATGACCCTCTATAGATTATTGTCATTATATTTAGAATTGATACTTTGCTATGTAATGTTGGGAACAGTAATTGTGTGTGTCCGTTTTTGGATTAGGACAAGTATATGCTGCATTTGTTTAGCTGTGAGGGGATAATTGATGTGACAAGCCGTTATTTAGTTTCATGATAACATGGCTTAGAAGCAATTTCAGTATCCTTAGCCTTGTTACTATGTTATTTTTGACTCCGGAATTTAGCTTACGGCATTGTTTCTGAACGGCATGATTAATATCCACTTATTTCCTGTAGAACTGCCTGGCCGTAATTTTTCAGGATGCAAGTTAGATTGTAAACTACTGATCTGCTCTACTGTGAAAAGCTGGGGTTTTTATGTTCGTTAAGGCTGCGAGACTGTGTTCGCGTTCTATAAATAAGAGGTGTGCGGCAATGTTTTCAGTTCAATCATATATTCAGTTTTCTGCAAGTTTAACCTTGTTTTATGACACATTCTCTCAGCCTGCATAATGATACTCCTATGTAATGGTACATATTCTTTTAAATCACTTATCTTTTGATAATTCTGTTGCCGGTTCTCTAGGTTCTTTGTATGTGTCCTCTCCCACGAATAGCAGTGTTTTGAATGCTTTCGGTTTCATTTTTGCGGTTGCAGCGCTGGGAAATGGGCTTTATTTCTGCAATGTAATATTGCAAGTTTCATAATAATGATTTACAGTCTGTTTTTCCATGTTTTTGTTCATTTACTTTATATTCCAATTTTGTTGTACAGCTTTTTCTTCCTCTGATATGGGGAACATACTAAGTCGTTTGTTCATTGGTTTGCTCTGCTTGTCCATCAACATTAATTTTTTCTCCCTCTCTAAGTCCCACCTACTTCTCTATTTTGCGTGTGTCACTTTTCTTTCAGACTTTAATGCATGTTTATGCAGCACAACAGTGTGAATGATTTTATTTTGTATTGTATTGTCCTGGTTTTGCAAGCTTCCTTACTGTCGGTTGTTTTATTTTTATGCTTTTGAGTTTCCTTCTTATGAATTATTTAATAGAAAATCTATTGTCTAGTGGCTCTTTTATGGTACCATTCCCCAAGAGCTTACATGTGTTCAGCGTTACAAATCTTTCTTTCAAACTTTTTTTTTTAAATTATATCTATTTTATTTTTACCATCTTTGCAGTTTGTTTCAGGGGCTCTTCCCTGGGATATGCTATATTATTATTTTATTTTTTATTTTTATTTTCTTATATACCAGTGTCACGCTATAACCATTGGCTTTGATATCGATGCCTGGGGCTTACACCCATCGAAGGTGACCCTTCAATGGATGACGGTATCTCAATTAGTAGGAGCAGACTTCCATTCCATTGTCGGAGTGGCCTGCGGATTCGGCATTATTGCCCGCGTAGGAGTTGCTTGTACACATGACCGCTGAGGACAATAAAGAGACGTCTAAGACTTTGGTTGCGATTGTGTACAGGTTGGCTGGGGCATTCAATATTCTTGGATGGTTAGTTTTAAACGAGAGGTTTCCTAACTTTTCAACGTTCTAGCATGGTTAGTCGTACACGAGAGGTTCCCTAACCACAAATTTTTGAGTGGGTTGTTGTACACGAGAGGTTCTCAAACTACTGCAGGTCCCTGGGGGGGGTTAGTCGCACACGAGAGGTTCCCTAACCTGCGGAAACCTTTGGACCGCTGCTCTTCAACTCAGGAGACCTTATTCGCTGGTTTTTTGAGTTCTTTTTGGGAGTGTTTGCAATGTCCCTTTTTAGGGGCTCTATCATGAGCCGGAGCTCATGGCTAAGTACTTGAAACAGTTCTTGGCAGGCAGGGAAACCGGGTTTCTTTATGCCTTTAGAAGCACACTCTGGAGAGTAGTTTTCGTTAATTGGGGGTAGAGTAGTTTTTATATATATATCATAGCTGACACCACTCACTCTTGTACAATTTTCTTAAACTCTCCTTTCACCTCTGTGACTTTCAATTGTCTGTTCATTTAACCTGCGGCAAAAGCATTGGGCTTTCCGCCAATTAGTAATTTATGTTTTAGGTTCCGCCACTGGACCGCTCTTGAAGACGCGTGAGTATCAAGGTGTATTGTGTACGCATGATGCATGTTTTTTTTGTTTAGATAATTTTCCTTTGCATGTTCTTACCACATGTATTTTATAGGTGTTCCTATTATTGATCCCTGAGCTAGAATCCAACTGGAAATTTAACTGGCATCGCCTGAGGGCCTTGCCCTTTAAATACCACTCTACATTGCACACGTTTTCCTATGTGGATTGCTTTTCCCTTATTTCTGATTCCATTATGTCCTCTTCCTCATCCCCTACTCCCCTGGAAAGAGTTCTTATCTTTTTCCCCGATGATAGAAAAGAACTTACCCGTTTATGTCAGACCTGGCATACCGCTTGGTCCGCCAAAGATCAAGCACTGGAATGGCCATCAAAGGGCTCATTTGATCAGGGCAAGCTCCAAGCCTTGGTCTGCTACAATGAGTCCCACAAAACAGGAAAATCTAGGGATAAACATTTAGCTGCCATTAATAAGTTCATACTTATTGCACGAAACCAGCACGATAGGAGTCTAGGTAAGTCCGATACCGATCAAGCCCCTTACCAAGATCCAGTGACACCTACCGCCCCACCACCTTATGATGCAGCTACTGCCGCAAGCTCTACCAAGCTGCTACCATGTGCAGTGGGATATACCCCAATACCCCCAGGATATTGTGATAAACCTATCACAGATCCTCTGCTACAGAATTCCCAGGGATCTCAGACGGAGACCTCCTCATCCCAGGGATCACAGACAGTGACACCTTCGCTGCCTGCGGGATCTCTAGCTCCTGCGATTTTTGACCCACCTACCACCGTGCACATCGCTGGTGTTGTCGATATATCTCCTCTTTCATCTCAAAAGAACCCCCTTCCTATGTCCCAGGGGTCGGCACCAACTCAGCCGCCCATAACCCCTTCAACAATACCAGTGGCCCAGACTATCGCTCAGTCGCCCACTGTCACAACTGCTCCAACGATGCAAGCAACTACCCAGACCCAGACAGTTACCCCACAGCCACCACATGTCTATCGTACTATTGGTGGTTATGAGATTGAGATACCCCCCCCCCCCATTATTGAACAATATCCTTGTGTCCCGAACCCGCCAGTTCCGATTATCACCCACTGCCCATCTAACAGCGGAATAGATGCAGCCGCTCAAATAACTACTTACCCGAACCTGGAAAAAGGTCAGGTATCACATATGACCACCCAAACGACTACCCACCCATATATGGGGCACGCAAATCAAACCTCACCTCTGCCACCGCGTTTGGACTCCTTTGCCCAAACTGGTCCCTTACCCCCTGCATCATTACCTTGCCCTACCCTGTCCGAGTTACGACAGATGGGTTTTGTTCCATACAGTCCTGCCACCCAGGCACGCGCAATTTGTCAGGAATTGTACGATCAGGGCTACGTTAAATTGCCCCCTGAACCGGATATTCCATCCATGCCCATTCTTACGCCTGAATGCTCCACTCCCCCTAAATGGGACAAGTTGGGTGCACGACCAAAAGTTAGATCTCCCCAATCTGTGGAGGAATTGGAAGCCCTTCTGCAGCGTCCTCTGTTTCTTCCAACCAAACCTAGCATGAAGGAAACCCGAACCGAGCCTCCTCCGATGCTCGACTTCTCCTCCCTAGTGGCAAGTGACGCTATCCCTTCCTTCGCTGACGATTCACCTCGGCTTACTTTACCCACGGCTCTCCCCCTTACCACCCCGGTCCCTTCGGGAGCACAACCTCTGCCACAATATGGCCGTGCATTGGCCAGTATGGGAGACGGCCTCGCGTTCGTTTCAGAAGGACTTCGTTCTTTACGCAAGTCCCTTTCAACACAACTGCGTCCTGATATCCCGGACACTGCTGCATCTGCTGCACCAAGATCCGAATTACCCCAACAACATGATGTTATTTCTCATCACACCAGACAGCGCCACCCTCAAAGTTATCTTACTACTGAGGGTTCTAATCGGTGCCTTCCAGTCATTGACAGTCCTCCTAACCCTACAGTTTTTACTGCCCTAGATACCAGTGCAGAGCATACCCTATCTAGCCCACCTAGCACGCCCGCCCAGTATGTAGCATTACATGAGAATTCATGGCATTATGTTCAGCCATGGATTGATAATCTTGCAGGATGGTCTGAGGCTCTCCAGCCCCAGTCCGCCCTTTTCCCACGTGAAGGCTCCTTGCGGTCTGACAAGCTCTCGTTAGTGCGAGACCTTATTTATGACCACCCTGACCCCCATTGGGATCAGAAGACAACCCTTTACCTAATCCAAGGTCTTCAGGTTTGGAAAAAGTATGAAAATCAATTCCCCCCACCTGCCGCAATAGGGACCCTTCCATCCTCAAATGCTAAACTCTTACCCCTACTGAACAAGATGTCAGGTGGTGTCCCTCATACGGAGTACACCCCACTTTCGGCTGTTGAACTAAATAGCCTTATACTGCAGCTCCCAGATATTGCAATGGGAGGCAACCGATGGTTAAAAAAATTACAGGACATTACATTAGGTACTGCTCTGTCAGTTGGTGACATGAAAGCGTTATTGGGCAGAACCCCACATGCTAGTGTCACCGATATATTCACTCAATCAGGCTATGCCAAATTTGTAACTGATACCCAGTATGATGGTAACCCTTTGACAGAGATCCAAACCAAAGTATTCCAGGAAATCCGGACCATGTATCCGGCCCTTAAAGATTTTTCAGTTATCACTTCCCAAAGATGGGAAATGGACTCAGAGCCTATTGAGGCTTACTTGCTCAGACTCCAAGATCTTTTCAAAGAAGAGACGGAGGAAAAATTTGACTCTGATAATGCTCTTCCAGTGTTCTACCATTTACTTAAGGGAACCTTACCTGCAGAGATTAAAAATAAATTGGAAAACACAGTTGGTCTCCAATTGGAAAAATGGCCAAAAATTCGTGAACACATTCTACATCATTGTAGAAGACTCATTAAAAGCAAGCAAGATGAAGCTCAACATCGTAAGACAGTACGCACTAACTTAGAAGTGCTACAAACTGAAGATCTCAAAGAAAAGAGAGCCTCTAAGAGCTCTGACACAGATCCCAATACCCTCGAGACCTCTCCCCCTGTTATTGTTATGTATGCTGACCAACGCTATGACAATAACACCCGAAATCAGGGCCCACGGCCCTACCGCCCAGACCGTAGAACTGATTACCTAGAAGAACGAGGTCGCCGCGCCCAACCTCAGCGAGGTCCCCCACGGGGGCCCCCTGATGCAAGTAGACGACCCAGAGACTACCGTTCCCGGCCTAGTCCTGATCGCTTTCCTGATGTTCAGTGCTATCGTTGTCATCAATACGGTCATTACGCACGTGAATGTTCACTACCACCACAAAATACACAAAAAAATCAACTTCGCCAACGCCCTCCAGACCGGCAGTCTTTCCCTTTGTGGAATCCAGATCAACGCCGCCCACAGTGACTAGGCGTGGTCCACACTACAGCAGGACTGGATGATCCTATGATCACCTTGTTAATCTGTGATGTTCCCATCCCTTTTTTAATTGACACAGGCGCTTCTCGCTCTGTGCTTGCCCACGTTCCGCATAAACTGCAGAAATTTCTCAAAGTTTCTCCAGACAACATTACCACCACAGGATTTGATGGTGTCCCCACGGACACACCACTGCTTGAACCCCTGTCCATTAAATATGCCGATCTTCAACTTTCGGCCCCCTTCTTGTATGCTCCACTATGTCCTGTCAATTTACTTGGAAGAGATCTGTTGACATTGTTTCACTTTGAAATTCATTTTGATCCTTCCCCTAATGAAAGCACTTCACTCCTGATGGCTGTCACCTCTATGGTTGAGAAACAAATAGAGATTGCTCTGAATGACCTACCAGGTTTTCTTTGGGCCACACCTGAAAAACCCTATGGTGAAGTAACAGGCCCTCCCCATCGTATCCAGCTCTTACCTGGCTGTAAAGGCCCCAAAATCACCCAATATCCACTGAAGCCTGAAGTTATTGCTGGAGCTCAGGAACAAATTGATTCCTTGTTACAGCAGGGTATTATTGAAAAGTGTAATTCACCATACAACACTCCATTGTTCCCTGTCCCAAAGAAGGATCCTGGAACCTTCCGTTTAGTGCAGGACTTACGAGCACTAAATGACCTCACTTACGCTACATTCCCAAATGTGGAAAACCCGACTACACTCCTCAATAGCATCTCCTTGCAGACATACCATTCCACTATTGATTTATCCAACGCCTTCTTTTCCATCACTCTCGACCCTGTAAGCCGCCCGCTAACGGCTTTCCAATTCAATAACACAACATATCAGTGGACTCGTCTTCCCCAGGGGTTTACTGACAGTCCTACCATCTTTTCCCAAACTTTAGCAGGACACATACAGGAATTTAAACGTGACAGGTATGTTCTCCCACCACATACTTCTATTGTTCAGTATGTGGATGACATGCTTATCACATGCCCTGACTTTGACACTTGTGTTCAAGTCACCTGTGACTTTCTGGGCTTTCTTGCTACGAAAGGCTACAAAGTTAACAGGAAGAAATTAAAAGTTGCTCAGACACATGTTACCTTCCTTGGCCATCACATTGGCCCCCGTCAGAAGGGCCTAGGTCCCGATACCCTACAACACGTCTCGTCTTTGCGTGTGCCCACAACAGTTTCTGATCTCAGAGGTGTCCTTGGCATGCTAAATTTCTGTCGCCTTTGGATACCCAATTATTCAGCCCGGACTCAGCCATTTTACATGAAACTACAAGGTAAACAGAAAGTAAAACATGAATCATTACACTTTACAGCTCAGGAAACAGCTGATCTTATGGCCCTTGTGAAGGATGTTATGCTTTCCTCACCATTGGCAACCATTGATGTTTCTCAGGATGTGCACCTTTGGGTTGTGCATACTGAGGATACTTGGTCTTGCCTAATTACCCAAGAACATGATGATCTTGCATGCGGTTACCTTTCAGGAACTTTTTCACCCGTTGAAAGAGCTTTTGCTACTTGTGAGAAAGGTCTTGTTGCCGCCAGTACTGCTGTTACCAAACTATACAGCTACATTCCTCACCTTCCGGTGATTCTCCACACGTCCCATGATGTTAAATATCTATTGGACAAACAGATTAGTCACATGACTGTCTGCCGTTTGCAAAAGTATCAAGTACTTTTGTTTAGTGTAGTGCACTCCATTCACCCATTAACTTTAACTGACCTTCAACGTCTGGATCCACTACTCACCGTCACAGAGACAGCACAGAATGCCATCTTTCCCCATGAGTGCACTACCCAATTATCTGTACCCGAATCTCTCCATGTACATTCTGAAATCTTGCAGAGTGGCGAGGTTTGGTTTACAGATGGTTCTCAGCAAAACGGGGTAGCTGGTTTTGCCGCCCTACGCTACACACCCGAAGAATATATACTTGACCCTGTACAATTTAGACTGCCAGAGGCATTCACAGCCCAAACTGCAGAACTTGCTGCTGTTTTATACGTTCTGCTGTTTAAAGCACTACACTCAGATTTGAGCATTGTCACCGACTCGGACTATGTTTTTGCTTCTCTGCATTCCCATGTCCGCAAATGGAACCAGAGAGGGATGATCTCCTCTACTGGCCAACCTTTAAGTCACTTACCTTTGTGGTCTGCACTTTTTGATGCACTGGAGAAGCGCCATCAAAAAGGTCTCCGCACTAGTATCTCCTGGATTAAGGCACATCAGGAGACGGTTTTTTCTTTTGCCATCAACGGCAACCATGCTGCTGATGAACTAGCCCGTGAGGTCACTTCCCTTTCCAGTCTTCCTTCCGGAACCGCTGCCGATGTGACACTTCCGGTCATTGTGTCCGAAGCACCACTCCTTGACACGCCTCCTTCAACTCCATCCGATTCCACACATTCTGATTCCTCCTCTCCAAGTACCCCTCCCCTTTTTCATGCTCCTCCCATCATTACCCCTCCCTTATCTCCAGTACCGGAGTTTCCTCTGAACGAGCCTACTCCTCTTGTCACCTCTGAATCCCTAACTTCCGACTTCTCTTCTACCCTCACTTCCTCACTTACACAAGCAGAAATCACCTTATGGAAGCAAGCAGGCTGTTTTCTTAATCCTAATGGTATTTGGACCCATCCCAATGGTCAACTATGTGTTTCACAGCATGTTTTGTCTCTCCTCCTGCATGCCCTCCATTACCCTTTGCATTTGAATGCTAATACACTGTATGATCAACTGTCTTCCAAATTATGGGCTCCCCAAATGATGCCCATGTGTCACACTGTAGTTCACAATTGTTACAAATGTTTCTTGTATACACCTAAACGGGGACCTGTTATTCCTTCAGGTCATTTGCCTGTTGTCCAGGGACCTGGCCAACATTGGTATATTGATTTCACAGATATGCAGACACCTGTTTGTGGTAGACGATATCTGCTTGTCTGCGTGGACGCTTTCTCTAAGTGGGTGGAAGCTTTCCCTTGCTCTAGAGAAACCGCACAAACTATGGCACAGTCACTGTGCAATGAAATAATCCCTCGATTTGGTATTCCTGGTAAAATAACCACGGATAATGGTACACACTTTGTGAATGAACTTTTGCAGAACCTCCTTCCAGCACTTGGCATTACTCACAGAACTGTCTGTGTCTACAAACCCACCAGTAATGGTTTGGTTGAAAGATACAATGGATTGCTCAAAACCAAAATGCGTCAGCTTATGGCAAATGGGATAAAGAATTGGCTTGATGCCCTCCCTTTGGCACTGTTATCTCTTCGTGCCACTCCATCCTCTTCCCTTAAACTGACGCCTTTCCAATTATGTACAGGTCGCCCAATGCGACTTCTACCTGGCAATCCAGACGCTCAAGTTCCCGATCAATACTCAGTATATTGGGATATCTTACAGACTATTGTAAGTTCTCTGTCCTCAATTTCACAGGCTATTTCGGACAGAAGAGGGGATAGTGATGCCAATAGATCCCTCCCTTACAAAGTGGGTGATCTGGTGCACCGGCGTTATTATACGCACAAGACCTGGCGAGATCCCATCTACATTGGGCCCTTCAAGATAGAGGCTTTGTCAGCTACAGCTGCCAAGCTGGAGGACCACACATCCTGGGTCCATCTGAAAGATATACGAGCCTATCCGAATACCGAATCAGGCCTCCTTGATGTTTCCAGTTCAGCAGCCACTGGAGATACCTGCCCCACCGCGGACCCCATCTCCACCGCCACTGAGCCCAAGACCACCGACACCGCACCCAGCATCACTGTGTAATCACTTGGATCAACTAGACCAGAGACTTAATCAACTAGTTACACAAGACCAACCATCTCCCGAATCGCACCTACTAGATCTCACTGATATCACCATCCAAACGATTGCTGAGTCACCTGAGTCACCACCTGAACAACCACCAGTACTTGAACCTGCCTTTGAGTGGCCATCCTCACCACCACCTTCCTGTGTCCCTGAATTTCCACTTCCCTACGTTGATCTTCGTATCCGTCTCATCCGAATCCGCAACTTTGCAGGAGATTTGGATCTGGGTGAACCAGAGTCTGAGCACTTTTTAACTTTGCAGAATTTGTACAGCAACATCAGTGAGCTGCTTGACATTTTACACTTGTATTTCCCGAATCAGGCCAGATAAATGCCACGCCAAGTCCAGCCACAGTCCACTCCAAAAGAAACCATCCCCTTACAGACAATTCCTTTACAGAAAGTTCCAATCCCCTTACCACCTTCTTCAGCCACTCCAGTTGGTATACTCCTCCGCAGGGAATCAACCCTTCGCAGGGAACCAACCTCAGAGAACCTTACTGCCCTTGCTGACATCAAGGAACCAGATCCACAAAACACTGACCTTTATCCTATTGACAAGTGTGACTCTGAGCAGTTATCTGAAACCAATACCCATTGGTCCAACGACTTCGACGAAACTTATCTGGAAGACGACACCATTCCAGACGGCACGGACGCAAACAGCACCGTTGCAAGTGTTGTTTCAGCAGGAGTTACGGTGTTACATCAGTACACCCTCTTCTTCTGCTTTCCATCTGCTCGATTGTTTGCTGTTGGACTTGTGTGTTTTATCTTACTTTGTATAGGTTTGGTGTTGTTTCTCACTACCCTGTTTACCTATACTGCTGACAGAAACCTCGTTGATCTTTGGATCACACTCAGTGCCTTTCCCACTGGCAACGTTACTTTGCCCGTTGGAAACGCCACGGTACTTGCAACTACTTCTGTACTTGCAACTACCCCTGCAGTACTTGCAACTACTTCTGTATTTGCAACTACTCCGGTTCCACCACCTACTACAGCAGCCTACACAGAGCCCCAACAGTATACCACATTCACGCGCTTGTTTGGACACAGATCCCTCCAAACGATCAAAAAGATCAGTCCCCTTGCCACCAGTTATCCCACCTCCTGGGCAGACACATCTGCCACAACAGACTTTTCAACTGGCAATCCTACAGTGCCTATTGAAAACGCTGCGACTACTCCTGTCCTTACTGATTCTCCTGTTTTGCATTCTACAAGTGTTTCCGATACTAACAGTAGCTCGGACAATATTGTCCCCACTATTACAAATACTTTTCAGGATAATATTACCTTGTCTGAATTGCGAACCACCCCTCCTCCTTATCCTTTGGTGCCTAATACTGACGTTCCTCCTCCCACGAATACTACCATAACCACTCCAAATATCAGAGTCCCAGCTACACGCCCTCCCAGATAGCCCAACACCCCCATTAATTGTTATAATATATGTCCCATAGCAGACTAAACAACCAGCCTTCACCGCCACAAACTGTTCCTTCCCTTGAATCTCCACTACCGTCGCCTAATTTAGGTGATCAAGTAATCCCAGAGTATCTTCTAGATCCTCGAGAATTAAGATTTCCCCATTGGGACCCAGCTCCAGAAGACGATCCCAATTGGGATCCCCTCACTCGATATCAGACACTGTGTGAACCCTTACTTGAGAGTTGGACACTCGGTCCCAGTCGAACAGTTACTCATACTCTGGCATTATTTGGAGGAAGCTTGGGTTTACAGGTTGAACAGACTGATGAGCTCCTAATAAGACCAGAAACTGGTGACGTGGTGGATTTTTGGTTATTCACATACGCCATACTTGGCACTGACTGGATACCTTTTTTGTTTCTCAGAGAGGTTGGATTGGGACCTTTGGAAATATATAGTCTTTTCGAAGTACCCGATCCCACTGAGAAAGGGGCTATCAGAGTTTACCCCCCTTACCCAAGTCATACCTAAATGATATATCAAGTCTTGGTATATTTGGGGATATTGATTATTGTCATTGCAGCTCTTGCTAAAACCCTAGGGGTGATTCTGTTACTCACTTTTATTCTTAGCCGCCAATTGCCTTTTGTACAGTCCAGATCTAACATCTAATCATGAAAACTACCAACATGAAGTGTCTAGCCCTCCTGTTGTGTGTGCTCACCATGCCCATGGTACAAGGAGCACAGAAACTAGAAAGTTTTCTGCAACAATTCATAACTACTTACGAAATAACATTACCCACTACTAAGGACACAACCACAATAACCCTTGATGTGTGTGCTTACACAATGTGCGGAGAACATCCTGTGCAGCAATATTTGTCAGCTTTTGAAATATACCTATGTCCCTTCTCCAATTGCGGAAGTTGGGCGCAAGTATGGTGGTACACAGGTTCATGGGTTCCCTACTCAGGTAGCGAAATTCCAGATCTCAAAAAGAGCATTTCCATTATGAAATTGCGAGTGACTGGCCTTTGTTCAATGACCAAATGTAATCAAGTGGCTATCACTTTCAGAGGAGTAACGGATGTTACATACAGAACTTATTCCTTAGGAATTGATGCCACAGGTAGAGACCCCATTGGAAAATTTAAGATTGTTCCACCCCCAGCCCAACCAGAAAAGAATCCTTTGATGCCAACAAAGATCCCAGAAGTAAAGATTCCTTACCAGATCGTGTCAATTAATAATTCCAAAGATTTAATGGCACTAGAAACAGGATTTGGAGAGACAAACTTGTGGCTCGAATGGGCGCATTATACTACAAAGAGTTTGAATGTCTCTAATTGTTATTTTTGTTCCCATGCAAGAGCAGAACCAACAGTAGTTCCCTTTCCTTTAGATCTTCACAATGATCCAGATGGTTTTTGGTGTATGTTAGAGTTATTGCAGGTAAAAGAAGAAACCAATAAGTCTTGTCAACATCTTGACGAACACCACCCCTACTTACCCCCTCGGATGAGGGTTCCACCTGCATTCAGGATTCCAGATCCTGCTACCAGATATCATACATGTCTGGAACGATATGGGGTGAAAAATACACGGTTTCTAGGAAATTTGACCAATTGTAACACAACCCTAGAAAAAGGGACTCTGCGAAATCTGAACCTCACAGAGTTTTCACAGGCTAGAGCAGACATATGGTGGTACTGTGGAACCCATACTATCCACCATACACTTCACAAAAGTTGGACAGGAAGATGTGCCCTGGTCAAATTGGTAATTCCAATCATTATAGCATCCTTGCTCCCTCCTCATAGCAGCTCTTCCTCACGAGTGAAGAGAGATGCTATGCCTGGATCCTTTGATGATCGAGTCTATATAGATGCAATTGGAGTTCCAAGAGGGGTTCCTGATGAGTTCAAAGCCAGAAACCAGATTGCAGCAGGGTTCGAATCAGTTTTCTTTTGGTGGGCGACTATAAATAAAAATTTGGACTGGATCAACTATATATATTACAACCAGCAGAGATTTGTGAATTACACTAGAGACGCGGTTCAAGGAATTGCAACACAATTAGATGCCACCAGCAGAATGACGTTAGAAAATAGATTAGTGCTTGACCAGATTCTGGCAGCGGATGGCGGAGTGTGCCGCAAGATAGGTACACAGTGTTGCACTTTTATCCCCAACAATACTGCTCCAGATGGATCGATCACCAGAGCTTTACAAGGCTTAACCTCACTGTCACAAGAATTGGCAGAGAACTCCGGTGTTGACACATCTTGGACTGGTTGGATGGATAAAGTTTTTGGTAAATGGAAGACATTTATCATTTCTGCAGCCACCACCATAATCATAGTGGTAGCAATTTTTATACTAGTAGGATGTTGCATAATCCCTTGTGCTAGAGGCTTAGTAGAACGCTTGATTGAAACTGCAATAACAAAAAAGACAACGGCAGGACAATATGTCCTGTATGAAAATCTCCTTCCCAACACCACTGGAGATAACACATTGGACTATCTCCCTTTGAGACGGACCAATCGCTATGCGAATGCTAGAGACACTATAGAAATGTCTGCAACCGTATAATCATGTAAAAGCACACAGGGATGCAATATAATAGTGTTAAGACTGATGAAAGAATGTAATCAATAATCGGTATGACTATATAATCCATGCAAATGTATACTCAAGATATAATCAGTATATAACCAAAAAAGAATTATTGATTGTTATTAATATATATATCTCCATATATGTAAGAGTAAGATTGAACCTGCATATTAATAGGTTTAGAAATATTATTGTTGTAGTTATAGTATGTTACCGAAGTAGTGCCTATGTTATCACTTTGATTCAAACAAATCAGACTATACCAGCTTTCAATTAGACTCATTCGATTCTATAATTTAATAGGATACCTTCTGGAATGGATGGTACCATGGTACGTTAACCCTGGTGTCACCCTATGGGATAGGGTGAAGAGGGGAATGTTAATATGTGTTGTAGCTTGAGGCCTATCCACTGGAATGGTGGCGGGCCAAGTTACTGGGCTTTGGCCAGCTGAGCAGCCCTGACTAGGCCTGAAAGCCCACCAATGGCCTTATAGATGGGAACCTGCAAAAGCAGGCCTGCATGATGGGTCTTAACAAAATCTGGTAGAACTGTTAAATTGAACATAACACCTAAGATGTCGAAATAATGGACAAAAATGGATGAAGTTTGGTTTTTAAAATGAAGTCTGTGAGATTGGCACTCAGATCATAAGATGATATGAAAGATGATATGAAACTGAAATGCTAGTATTGAGATATTTTTGTATCAAGAGGGAGAAAAACAAGTGTTGACAAAAGCGGAAATGTCACAAACAGGTGCAGATATTTTTGTAATAAGAAAAAACATGTTGTTGACAATAACGGAAATCTTGCAATAGCTAAAACGGAAAGAAGAGGGTACAGATGGACATCTGCCGGAAAGGAAAGTATGAATCAGAGGTTGGGCAATATTAAGAAAAAAAAACCAGGGGTCTTGCCATTGACTTGCATGTAGTCCTGCGCCTATAAAAGAGAAGAGATTTTGGCAGATCGTTGGAACTTTCCCCAACACATCCTCAGAGCCAGAACTCTGTGCAGTTGAACCTAGAATCTGTCTGATGAATGTACCAAATTGAAGATTTGATTTTGGTAAGAATAAACACTTTATTTCTGGCAACTATCTCTGTCTTTATTTCTAATTCATTCTTTACCTATCATTTGTTCTGCAAGGTAATCCACACACAAGTAATACTCAGTCTGTGAACTAATTTGGGTTGACTTTTAATAGAAAATATGTGGGAACATAAATGGCCAAAGATCCACCTACATCCTAATAGACAGAAAGCTGTGGTCATGGGAATTGGATGTGAACTGAGCCTTCTGATACCTCCCCAGGTGTCTCAGGAATTCAGGGAGGCGGTCTACAAGATCAAAGAAGAACAGACTCTCTGTACACCTCCGTGTCGAATGATCAGACGGGGGTCTACAGAGGGTCAATAAAAACAATACTAATCTGCATTAAGCAATATTTATGCCTGAAGATCCATAAAATGTTCTTAAGTATTGATATTTACCTGAACATAATGTGCTTTTTATTAGGAATAAAATAATCTCTAATTTCCTTAATGCCAAAGGCACTGTTTATAAAGTCACGCGAGTGTGATGGGAGTGGATGACAGGAACCAATAAGACGCATTCTCCACTTTCCAGCCATTATTGGATAATCACCAGTAGTTGCTTCAGCTACAAATGTGTATCCATTCTGAAAGATACAAAAGTTCATTTTATGTGAATATGAATAGCAGTAACAAATAAAGGGCACCTTTTACAAAGTGGCACTACAGATTAGCGGCCTGCTGAATGGGAGGAAGCCTACTCAATTTCCTTAAGCTTCTTCACATTCAGTGCACGTTAGTCAGTAGCACCACTTTGTAAAAGGAGCCCAAACATTTTATTTACAATATTCAATCTAAACATATAACATGCTGATATTTAAAAGGCACTTAGGATGTCTTTTACTATGCCACGCTAGCAATTCCCTTGCGGCAAATGAGAGGAAGCCCATAGGAACTGAATGGGCTTCCTCTCATTTACCGCGCAGGAATCACTAGTGCGGTTTTGTAAAAGAGGCCATTCCAGTGCTAAGGAAAAGTTTGTGAATCCCAAGTATAATATTGAAAACTGCAAGTCCTTACCACAATAAACTTTTTAAAATGGGAAACATGTTTTCTTATGCAATAAAAAGGGTATAAATTGAAAAATTCCATATTTCTTGAGACATAAAATGTGCAAAACAGAAACAATAAAAATAATTTAGAATCGGTGTGTTGAAATAGTAAGTGAATACAACTACCATCCAATATTCAAAACTATTGATCCAGTTAGCAGGTGCTGCTACCTGGATAAGTATCACTGACCAGGGTCATGTCCAGATTCAAATAATGCCACTGAAAATCAAAGCAGTCTGCCCCAGCACTATCTGGTGTCAGCTTAGCAGCAATATTCAGTCTACATAAAGATTGTCCTAACTTTGCCCAGGTAGCTACCCAGATATTAGGCTGAATAATGCTGATATCTGGATAGTGGTGGTAGACAGTACTGAATCCAAATATTCAGCACTGGAAACTATCTGGATACTGGTACTGAACATCTAGATTTAATTCAGCCATGGTGGCTAACATTTAAAAAAAAATGCTGACTGGACCAGCTATATAAACAAAAAGGTGGGAATATGAGCCAGGCTATCCAATAACTGGACCTAAAGTCAAGTTTAAAACAAACAATATTTATTAATTTTCAAACAAATAATAAAATAATTCCACATTAAAATTGACTCGACACAACGTTGTGTTTCGACCAGATGGCCTACATCAGGAGTCTTGTGGCTGATGACAGCAATAATAATAAGAGTAAGATCATCAAGTCCCGTGATGATGTGTGCTCATATATAAAAGGTGTGCAAACAAGAATTCAAAAATGGTCCTCTTGGTAACTGCTCACAGTGCTTATACTCCTCATTGTCTTTGAGCCAGTGCAGAGACCTTTTTGTTTATATTTCACTTTTCGTGGGATCTATTGAGTTCTCCACGTACGTGGATTCTCTTTAGACTGGACCAGCTAAACACAGGCAGGTTAGTTTCCTTAGCATAGTTAATCGATAAATACATTCCAAGACAAATTTGTTCAAAGAATTGTACTTTGATTCCAAATTTAAAGGTTTGTAAAACAGGAGAGGAGCTTGAGCAGTGGTGTACTTTGTTAAAAATTACAATATACAGAGCAGCCCAGCACTCACATGAAGTTTTTCAATGTTTTATTAATCACAAGTTCTCATAATAAACAGACTGACCGACAAGGTCCTGTTTCAAAACTGCATCAGGGGCGGTCGTCAAGCCTCCAACTTAATTCACTGCCATCGTTTGTTCAAATTAAGTTGGAGGCTTGACGACCGCCCCCCGATGCAGTTTCGAAACAGGGCCTTTTTGGTTGGTCTTTTATGAGAACTTGTGATTAATAAAGACGTTGAAAAACTTCATGTGAGCACTGGGCTGTTCTGTATATTGTTGTTGGATTGAGCCCCTGCTGAAAGAACACATCTACTAGTTACAATTTGGATTTGTTAACAACTATAGCATATACAGCTTTAGAACATTGGGTACCTGATCACTTAGGGGGTATTTTTGGTTGGTTTCATCATGGAATCAGCAATTCAGACACTAAGGGTGGTAGTTATCATGGTGTGTTATGGATATAACCTCTGTTTATTCATTTATTGGGATATATTTACCGCCTTTATGAAGAGATTCAACCAAGGCGGTGCAGTATTTGTCTCTTAAACCATAAATGGCAGTAATTCAAGTTATATTATTGTAACACATGGTATTTTAAGTTGCCGCAGGTTACATATTAATGACATGCAAAACATACAAATGCATGCAGAACACCCCATTAACATGTAAATTCTGTAACATGGCTTGCAACGAACATTGAAAGCCACATTATAGCTGGAAAAACTAAGTCCAGCAAAAGACTAGGGTTATTTCATCATCTGGGGACAACCAGGCCGCAAAGCCGCTCCTGGGCTTCATCATAAAAGATATGGGAAAAGTCAAATTGCACTGGCCCCCACCAGTGGCGTTCCTAGGGTGGCTGACACGCGGGGCGGATCGCTGTTGCGCCCCCCCAGGTGCAGCGCCCCCCCCATGCAGCGCGACCCCCCCCTCGGCGAAACAACAGACACCCCCCCCCCCCGGGTGCATCTTTACCTGCTGGGGGGTGCCGCGCGTCTGTCGGCAACGCTCGTTCCCTGCTCCCTCTGCCCCGGAACGGGTTACTTCCTGTTCCGGGGCAGAGGGAGCAGGGAACGAGTGTTGCAGACATTCCCCAGCGGCGAAACGACGGACACGACCTCCCCCCCGGCACCACCCCGGGTGCATCTTTACCTGCTGGGGGGGGGGGGGGGGCGCGCACCTGTCGGCTTCGCTCGTTCACTGCTCCCTCTGCCCCGGAACAGGAAGTAACCCGTTCTGGGGCAGAGGGAGCAGGGAACAAGCGTTGCCGACAGATGCGCGGCACCCCCCCAGCGGCGTGCACCCGGGCGGAACGCCCCCACTGCCCCCCTTGGTATGCCACTGGCCCCCACAGCACCCTTCCAACCACAAAGCCACTTCCTGAAGGCCCCCCATATTTAAGCCTCCCTTCTAACATTCCTCAATTCAAGTTCCCACAACCTGAAAAGCCTCCCCACGTCACACCATAGAACTCGTATGTATGTGCATGCCTATGCTCCATAGATATGTGATAACTATAGTATTCTATGTGTGTGTGTTCTCCACCTATGTGTATGACGAACTGTAAACGATGGGGCCCTTCGGAGTGGAGGAGTAGCCTAGTGGTTAGTGCAGTGGACTTTGATCCTGGGGAACTGAGTTCAATTCCCACTGCAGCTCCTTGTGACCCTGGGCAAATCACTTAACCCTCCATTGCCCTTGGTACAAAATAAGTACCTGAATATATGTAAACCACTTTGAATGTAGTTGCAAAAAACCTCAGAAAGGCAGTATATCAAGTTCCCTTTCCCTTTTACAAAGCCAGAGGAAGGCTAACACGCGGGTAGCATGCCCCAAATCGGCAGTAATTCAGAGTATGGCATGTGCCGAATCCTGCGGTAGAAAATATTTTCTACCGTGAGGGTGTTCCCGGCAGTAATCGGCAACGCAACCACGTTGGCGCGTGCTGAATGGTTACAGAAAGGGTAGCGTGAGTCCTTACCGCTAAGTCAATGGCTGGCAGTAAGGACTAAGGCTGTAAATAGGCACATGCTAATTTTAATTTTTGAAAAAGCCCATTTCCCAGCCCATTAAAAAATGGCCTTTTCCCCAGCCATGGTAAAAAGTGGCCCAGAGCGTGCCCAAAAGATGTGCCCACACTACCGCGGGCTACGTTTTACTGCAGCTTTGTAAAAGGACATCTACACTTACAGTTAAAAATTGTTAAAATTCAATGCGAAGAAATACAAAGTGATGCACTTAGGGAGTAGAAACCCAAGAGAGACTTATGTGTTAGGCGGTGAGAGTCTGATAGGTACTGAGGGGGAGAGGGATCTTGGGGTGATAGTATCCGAGGATCTGAAGGCGACGAAACAGTGTGACAAGGCGGTGGCCGTAGCGAGAAGATTGCTAGGCTGTATAGAGAGAGGTGTGATCAGCAGAAGAAAGGAAGTGTTGATGCCCCTGTACAAGTCGTTGGTCAGGCCCCACCTGGAGTATTGTGTTCAGTTTTGGAGGCCGTACCTTGCGAAGGATGTTAAAAAAATGGAAGCGGTGCAAAGAAAAGCTACGAGAATGGTACAGGATTTGCGTTCCAAGACGTATGAGGAGAGACTTGCTGACCTGAACATGTATACCCTGGAGGAAAGGAGGAACAGGGGTGATATGATACAGACGTTCAAATATTTGAAAGGTATTAATCCGCAAACAAATCTTTTCCGGAGATGGGAAGGCGGTAGAACGAGAGGACATGAAATGAGGTTGAAGGGGGGCAGCCTCAGGAAAGATGTCAGGAATTCAAACATGCGTGGGATATGCATAAAGGAATCCTGTGCAGAAGGAATGGATCCTCAGAAGCTTAGCCGAAATTAGGTGGCGGAGCAGGTGGGGGGAAGAGGGGTTGGTGGTTGGGAGGCAAGGATAGTGGAGAGCAGACTTATACGGTCTGTGCCAAAGCCGGTGATGGGAGGTGGGACTGGTGGTTGGGAGGCGGGAAGTACTGCTGCGCAGACTTGTACGGTCTGTGCCCTGAATAAGGCAGGTACAAATCAAGGTAAGGTTTACACATATGTTGTCTTGTTGGGCAGACTGGATGGACCGTGCAGGTCTTTTTCTGCCGTCATCTACTATGTTACAGAATAGCGCTTAGGAGAACTATTTGATTTGCATGAGCACGTGTGCACATTCGTGCATATACTGTATGTTACTATTCTAATCATTATCTGCCAGGTTCTATATATTGCAGTTAGCATTCCGTGTCTAAATATAATTGATCATATTTGTAAAAGGTGACTATAAAGTGAAAGGTAAAATTATGTATAATCATACCTGATAATTTTCTTTCCATTAATCATAGCTGATCAATCCATAGACTGGTGGGTTGTGTCCATCTACCAGCAGGTGGAGATAGAGAGCAAACTTTTGCCTCCCTATATGTGGTCATGTGCTGCCGGAAACTCCTCAGTATGTCGATATCAAAGCTCCATCCGCAGGACTCAGCACTTAGAGAATTACACCCACGAAGGGACACTCTGCCCAGCTCACCACCGCCGAAACGGGGGAGGGGAATCCGTCCAGCTCATCCCCGCGGAGCGGGGGAGGGACACCACACCCGCCGATGCGGGGGGATCTGGCTTATCCTGCAACCGCAACCGCGGGAGGAGCTGACTGACCCTAACACCGCCGAAGCGGGAGGGGTACAAAACTGCCCTACAGCCGCACGAAGCGGGAGGGAGTGCCGGCAGAATTTTAAGTCTCAATCCAGCCCCGTAAAACGGAGGGGAGAGGAATGCAGCAGCTCACTGTAACACAAACTCGTCTTAACTCTTGAAGAATCCAAGTGAAAAAACTTGAACACGAAGTCTTTCTGAAGTAACTGAAGACTAAACTTGAACCTGAAATGCAACCAGAATAAAAACAATACAGATATCTGGGAGGGGCTATGGATTGATCAGCTATGATTAATGGAAAGAAAATTATCAGGTATGATTATACATAATTTTACCTTCCATATCATCAAGCTGATCAATCCATAGACTGGTGGGATGTACCGAAGCAGTACTCACCCAGGGCGGGACATAGAAATCCCTGACCGCAACACTGAAGCTCCAAACCGGGCCTCCGCCCGAGCAGCCACAGTCAAGCGGTAATGCTTGGAGAATGTATGGGCCGAAGCCCAAGTTGCCGCCTTGCATATCTCTTCCAAGGAGACGGAACCGGCCTCTGCCATCGAGGCCGCCTGAGCTCCTGTAGAGTGAGCCTTCAGCTGGATAGGCGGCACCTTCCCCGCGGCCACATAAGCCGCTGCAATGGCTTCCTTGACCCATCTTGCCACTGTAGGCTTAGCAGCCTGCAGACCCCTACGAGGACCTGTATACAGGACAAACAGATGATCCGATTTCCGGAAATCATTGGTCACTTCCAAGTATCTGATGATGACTCGTCTCACATCCAGATATTTAAGAGCAGAGTACTCCTCTGGGTAGTCCTCCCTACGAAAGGAAGGGAGACATAGCTGCTGATTCACATGGAAGCGAGAAACAATCTTGGGCAGGAAGGAAGGCACTGTGCGAATAGTCACTCCTGCCTCAGTGAACTGTAGAAAAGGCTCTCGACACGAGAGCGCCTGGAGCTCGGAAACTCTTCTGGCTGAAGTGATAGCCACCAAAAAGACTGCTTTCAACGTCAGGTCTTTCAGAGATGCCCTTGACAAGGGTTCAAACGGCGGCTTCTGCAATGCTCTTAGCACCAGGTTGAGATTCCACGCAGGCACCACTGAGTGCAGAGGAGGGCGCAGGTGATTAACCCCCTTGAGAAAGCGCACCACATCTGGCTGCGAAGCCAGGGAAGCACCCTTCAGGCGGCCCCTGAAGCAAGCCAGAGCCGCTACCTGGACCTTAAGGGAACTGAGCGACAGGCCTTTGTCCAGACCTTCTTGCAGGAACGTCAACACTGAAGAAATTGGAGCAGTGAAAGGAGAAAGAGAGCCTGCTTCACACCACGCTGCAAAGATACGCCAAACCCTGGCGTAAGCAGTAGAAGTAGAGCGTTTCCCTCGCTCTCAGCATAGTGGCGATGACCTTGTCTGAGAAGCCCTTCTTCCTCAGACGCTGCCGCTCAATAGCCAGGCCGTAAGACCAAAGGGGGAGGGATCCTCCATCACCACGGGACCCTGATGTAACAGGCCCTGCTCCACTGGCAACCGCAGAGGATCGTCGACTGAGAGCCTGATCAAGTCCGCATACCAGGGACGCCTGGGCCAATCCGGACCCACCAGGATTATCCTGCCGGGATGCTTTGCCACCCGGTCTAGTACCCTGCCCAACATGGGCCAGGGCGGGAACACATAGAGAAGCTCTTGTGTCGGCCATTGTTGGAGAAGAGCATCTACTCCCAGGGATCGAGGGTCCCGTCCTCTGCTGAAGAAGCGCGGCACTTGGCAATTGGCCGATGACGCCATCAGATCTAGGCTCGGCTGGCCCCAGCGCTTCGTGATGTCCAAGAACGCCTGAGCAGATAGCTGCCACTCTCCGGGCTCCAAGGTATGGCGACTGAGAAAGTCCGCCTTGACATTCATGACTCCGGCAATGTGGGCCGCTGACAGCTGTTCCAGGTTCGCTTCCGCCCACTGGCATAGACTCATAGCTTCCTTGGCTAGAGGGGCGCTCTTGGTACCTCCCTGGCGGTTGACATAGGCCACAGCCGTGGCATTGTCCGACAGGACCCGTACAGGCTTGAACACCAGTACCGGGATGAACTCCAAAAGCGCCAACCGAATGGCTCTGAGTTCCAGGAGGTTGATAGACCACTTTGCCTCTGCAGGAGACCAGAGCCCCTGCGCTGTCCTTCCCAAGCAGTGGGCTCCCCAGCCCGATAACGAGGCGTCCGTCGTGACGACAATCCACTCTGGGGACACCAGAGGCATTCCCGCAGACAACTTGTCTGTCTGCATCCACCAGCTCAGCGCCTTGCGCACTGCTGGATCCAAGGGAAGACGCACAGCATAATCCTCCGACATCGGAGTCCAGCGCTGCAGCAGAGAGTGTTGTAGTGGTCTCATATGAGCCCTGGCCCAGGGCACTACTTCCATCGTGGCCGTCATAGAGCCCAACAGCTGCACATAGTCCCAAGCCCGAAGAGGAGAGGCTACTAGGAACTGGTCCACCTGAGCCTGAAGCTTGACAATCCGATTGTCTGGCAGGAACACTCTGCCCACTTGGGTGTCGAATCGAACTCCCAGATACTCCAGGGACTGAGTCGGGCGCAGCTGGCTCTTCTCCCAGTTGATGATCCATCCCAGGGAGCTCAAAAGAGCAACTACCCGGTCCACAGCTTTGCCGCACTCTGCATAAGAGGGGGCTCGGATCAACCAGTCGTCCAGATAAGGATGGACTTGTACTCCTTCCTTTCGCAGGAAGGCCGCTATGACCACCATTACCTTGGAAAAGGTCCGCGGAGCAGTAGCCAACCCGAACGGGAGGGCTCTGAACTGGAAGTGTCGGCCCAGGACTGCAAAACGCAGAAAGCGTTGATGAGGAGGCCAGATGGGAATATGCAGGTACGCTTCCTTGATGTCCAAGGATGCCAGGTACTCCCCTGCCTTCACTGCCGCTATAACAGAGCGGAGAGTCTCCATGCGAAAGTGCCGCACTTTCAAGGCCCGATTGACCCCTTTGAGGTCGAGGATAGGCCGGACCGAACCTCCTTTCTTTGGTACCACAAAGTAAATGGAGTAACGCCCCTTGCCAAGCTGACTTTCTGGCACCGGAACGACCGCACCCAGGCGGATCAGATTGTCCAAAGTCTGCTGCACTGCCACAGCTTTGACCGGAGACTTGCAGGGAGAGAGTACAAACCCGTCTCTTAAGGGTCGGCAGAACTCCAGCTTGTAGCCGTCTCTGATGACTTCCAGCACCCAAGCGTCTGAAGTTATTGTGGTCCACTCGCCCAGAAACGAGGACAGCCGTCCTCCAATCTGCACTGGGGCGTGGACCAATACCCCGTCATTGGGTACGAGACCCTGGGGGAGGACCGGAGGGAGCACCTCCGGGACGGCGGTCTCTGCGAAAGGAATGCTGCTTGGGGGAGAAATTCCTCTTAAAGGAAGTGGGGGCAGAAGCACCCGACCTGCCCGGGCGGTACCGACGGGCTTCCTGAAACCGTCCTCTGGAGGTACCGGGACGAGCACTGGCCCGAGCCCTGACCTCCGGCAACTTCTTGCCCTTAGACGTGCCGAGATCAGTCACGATTTTGTCCAGCTCGACCCCAAAGAGCAGCTTGCCTTTAAAAGGCAATCTAGCCAGGCGGGATTTTGAGGCGTGGTCAGCAGACAAATGTTTCAGCCAAAGCCACCGCCGCGCAGAGACAGTCTGAGCCATGCCTTTAGCTGAGGCTCTCAAGACATCATACAGCAAGTCTGCCAAATAGGCTAAGCCCGATTCCAGGGCTGGCCAATCATTCCTCAAGAAATGATCCGAGGGGGAAGCCCGCTGCACCATAGTCAGGCACGCCCTGGCCACATAGGAGCCGCAAACTGAGGCCTGCAAACTTAAAGCAGCCGCCTCAAAGGACGACCTTAAAGCCGCCTCCAATCTCCTGTCTTGGGCGTCCTTTAGGGCCGTGCCACCTTCCACCGGCAATGCCGTTTTCTTAGTCACCGCAGTGATTAAAGAATCCACGGTAGGCCACAGATAGGCCTCACGTTCACTCACAGCCAAAGGATAGAGGCGGGACATAGCCCTAGCCACTTTAAGGCTCGCTTCTGGGACATCCCATTGAGCCGAAATTAAGGTGTGCATGGCATCATGCACGTGGAAGGTTCTAGGCGGGCGCTTAGTCCCCAGCATAATGGCAGAGCCAACAGGGGCTGAGGGAGAGACGTCCTCCGGAGAGGATATCTTCAAAGTGTCCATGGCCTGTAACA
Source organism: Microcaecilia unicolor (assembly GCF_901765095.1). NCBI lineage: Eukaryota > Metazoa > Chordata > Amphibia > Gymnophiona > Siphonopidae > Microcaecilia > Microcaecilia unicolor. Next base: position 259,939,643 of record NC_044033.1, on the reverse strand, counting down.
ACAGGTTGGGCAAATCCTCCGGGCGAAAAAGCCGCGCTGCAGAGGGGTCATCCGCTCCATCCGAGCGGGGATCCGTCTCCACCAAGGAATCCGCAAAGGACCGTTGGGAGACCTCAGACACGCTGCCCTCATCTACATCGGAGGAGACAAATTCCTCCAAGGCCTGGGAATCAACCCGAGGGCGTTTACCTCTGGGAACCTCAACCTCTTTACCAGAGGAGGGAGCGGGGGCAGCGTTGTGCATGAGGAAGGCCCGATGCAGCAGCAAAACAAACTCGGGGGAGAAACCCCCCAGACTGTGCACCTCCGCAGCCTGGGCAACAGCCCTAGGCGCGCTCTCAACCGGCGCTCGCAATAGCGGGGGAGAGACATGCTGCGCATCCAAAATGGCGTCCGGCGCGAAACTCCGCGAAGGAGCCGCGCGGGAAGAACGGCTCTTAACTTTAGCCGCTTCTGTGCCGTCGCCCAAATTAAGGGCGTTCATGGCATTAATGTCTCCAACCTCAAGGGCGGCCCAAGAAGAAGCCGTCCGAGCCGCGTGGCCGGCCAAGATGGCGGAGGCGAGGAGCGGGGGATGGGCGTTTATGGCGGGAAAAACCGCCACGCCGGAGGAAGGACCGGGACATGCATCGGTCGCGAAACTGTCACCCACCAAGGGCGAATCCGGCTTGAAGACCCCCGCATCCCCTCTAGAAGCGCTCGAGCGACCCGGGGAGCGACCCTTTGCGCCCTCGCCCTCCGACGCCATGAGCCACGAGGAGAAGAATCGGGGAACCCCCGCCCGCTATAAAAAGGTAAAATTACCTGCTGTCCGCTCCGAGTTGTAACGACCTGGTGTCTCAGTGAGTAGCTGCAATAGACGCTTAAATAAACGTCGAAATAAACGCCTTTAAGGCCGTTCAAAATTTTTTTTTTTTTTTTTTTTTAACGGAGCCAGCGGGAGGGGGGAGAAAAGGAGGGACCTGGCACCACCAGGTTTGCACTTGCTCAAAAGAGCCCTCAACCCCAGGCACTCAACAAAACCTAAAAATTAGGCTTGGAGGCCTAGCCAGAGCTGCTGCTGTGTGTGACCACCACCTGCTGAGATAGAGAACATACTGAGGAGTTTCCGGCAGCACATGACCACATATAGGGAGGCAAAAGTTTGCTCTCTATCTCCACCTGCTGGTAGATGGACACAACCCACCAGTCTATGGATTGATCAGCTTGATGATATGGAAATGACCAATTTAACTGTTATTTTAAAGACTACTGAAGAGCGGCTGAGGCATCAAAATTTGATCTTAAATTTAGAGAAACTGTGAATCATGAGGATTTCTGGAAAAGATAAGTCATTACTGTTCTATCCCATGTTAGGTGGTAGTCTACTTCAGCTATTTGATAAGGTTATTAACTTGAAAGTGAAATTTAATTGGATGAGTTGTGCAATCATATGTTAGTCAGCACCCCGTGGTCCAGCAACTGAAGTAATTCTTTGCTTTAGCTATTCTATTTTATTCTAACATTTGTAGTCTGCCCATTCCTAATTGGCTCAAGGTGGATAACAATATTGAGAACAACAAATATTGTCGTAATTACAATACAGTATTAACTACAATATGATGATATAAAATAAAAAGATGAGGTGCCTTTTTTTAACAGAATAATTCCTTACCTACTCCAAAGATGCCAAGTTCACTTTATTTGATTAACAATAAAAAGTGATCTACTATGTCGAAAGCTGCCAATATGTCAAACATCAGTTGATGTCCCCCACTCAGATTTTTGGCTTTGGACACCATGAGAAGGAGAAAAGTATCCGTGCTGTGTGTCTAAATCCAAACTGAATTGGGTGTAAACAATTAAAAGTATCAAGATAAACTGATAATTGAGAGGACACCAAAGTCTCCAAATGTTTTGTGAACCAAGGTATTCTAGAAATAGGTTTAAAATTGGATGAGAAAGTCAAATCTGTTTCTTCAGACTTTGGAATAAGGGTCAGGACAATATTACCCAAAGAGACCCTCTTCGAAAATCTTGTAAACACAAAGGTGCTCATTTTTATAACATAAGAACATAAGTGTTGCCATACTGGGACAGCCCAAAGGTCAATCAAGCCTGGTATCCTGTTTCCAACAGTGGCCAATACAGGTCACAAGTACCTGGCAAGATCCCAAAGCAGTACAATACATTTTATGCTGCTTATCCTAGAAATAAGCAATGAATTTGCCCAAGTCCATCCCAAAAATGACTGACGGACTTTTCGTTTAGGAAATTATCCAAATCTTTTTTAAACAGTGCTGAGCTAACTGTTTTTACCACATTCTCTGGCAATGAATTCCAGAGTTTAATTACATGTCGAGTGAAGAAATATTTTCTCTGGTTTGTTTTAAATTTACTACTTAATAGCTTCATTGTGTCCTCCTAGGCCCAGATGCATCAACCAAACGTAAAAAAAGCAAAATCGTTAAAGCCATTACCGAATTCAAAAAAACGACCAATGCTCCAAAAAAACAAGTTGCACAAGTTCGGTGCGGTATTGTAAAGAACGATGCACTAATCCCCGTCGGTAATTGGCTCGTAAAGCATGCGCAGAGCAGCCAAGCGTTATGCTGGCTGCTCTGCGCATGCCAGAAACGTAAAAGAAAAAAAAGAAAACACAAACACGTGGCTCCCCACTTTCCCCTGCATGTCTCCACAAACATTAAAGGATCGGGAGGGGGCAAAGGCGCTCATCAGCAGCGTCCTGTATGGACGGCCTTGCCTTGCTCCCCCCCCCCCCCCCGAAGTCCCCGCTGCTCCGTTTGTGAAATAAAAGCTGTTAAAAATGAAACCTTTGCAGTTGCTGGGCTCCCCCTCCCTTCCTGTCTCTCTCTTCTTCAGTCGGTAATGCTCCGCCTCCTGCCCTCCTCCACCTCCGTGCCCCCCCCCCCCCGAGTTCATCCCCGCCGCTCCCCCCCTCCACCGGACCCCCCCTCCACCATAATGGCCAGTGCAGCGCCTCTCACCTATGTTTGAAGGCGCTGCACAGGATAGATCAGCTGTTCTTGATCTCTTCTGTCTCCTCCGATGTCTCCTTCTTCTTCCTGTGCCCGCCCTCCTCTGACGTCAGGACGCTGCTGATGAGTGCCTTTGCCCCCTCCCGATCCTTTTTTAATTTAGTTTCGTTTTTTATTTTAGGCACAGGGAAGCAGGGAGCCACTTTTCTTTTTAAACATGCCAGCAATTTGGTTTTTCATCGTGCAGGGGGCAGCGGGGAGATGACAGCTCAGGCTTTAACGACAGGTCTGAGCTGACGTTAAATTTCTGGCGGTAAGTGAATCGTTGCTATCGTCGGTATGGTTAGTGCATTCCGAATTGTCTACTTTTCAATGGTAGTTTCTCATTTGCATTCCAGTTTCGTTAGCTGCTAGCTTCCTCGGAAAATGGCCTTTGATGCATGCTACGTTTGAAAATTTCTTCATTAAGGGTCATTAAAAGGGTCATTCAGGTTTAGTGCATCTGGGCCCTAGTGCTAGCATTTTTGGAAAGAGTAAACGAGTGATTCATGTCTACTCATTCCACTCAGTATTTTATAGACGTTTATCCAATGGCATACCTAGGGTAGTTGACACCCGGGGCCAGTCATTTTTTAACACCCCCCCTCCAAAATCTAGTACTAGGCATGCCGAGAATACAAAACACTCAGGACCTATAGAGCAATTCTAGCATACCATAAGCAGTAATTTCTACAAGTCACACAAGGAAAAGGAAAGCATCTTAAACACTACAGTGAGCACTAGAACATCAATTCACGTACTGTAAAACGAAACCAGGCAGAATAACACAGATTGTCCATCTTGCACAGTCAATGCCAACCGAAAGCCATGTCTTTTTCACAAACACAGATACACCCTAATCCACTATAGAATAAGCAATAATAAACTTTCTATTTAGACAAAAATTAAACTGAACCCCCAAGATGCCAGACTCTGCATAAAATGCAACACCACAGAAACAGAAAATGTCCCCTAGTACTGTGCAAAACATAAAGACAGCAGATGTAAATTTGAAAAAACTAACAAGTACCAATCACCACTTTACAAATTAACAAATAGAAATAAAACAAATATAGAAAATAAAATAATACCATTTTATTGGACTAATACAGTTAGCTTTCAGAGGCCAAAACATCCTTCCTCAGGTCAATACAGTATAGTGCTGTTACAATATCCTATCCGGACCTGAGGAAGGGGGTTTTGTTCTCCGAAAGTTAGCCAAAATGTATTATTTATTTATTTTTATTTATTTGCATTTGTATCCCACATTTTCCCACCTATTTGCGGGCTCATTGTGGCTTACAATACATTGTGAATGATGGAAGTGCAATTGGTTGCAGTACAATTCTGAGTTACATTGTGAAGAGTTATAGAAAACAAATTAAATACAGGGTATCATTTGGGATGGAACAGCGGAGTATATGGGAGTACAGTTGGTTGCAGTGCGCTTATAAGTTACATTAAGAAGAATTGTAAAAGACAGAGTAAGTTCGGGGTATCATTCGGGAATAGAACAGCGGAATATAACAGTGGCGAGTTGAAAATTAGTCCAATAAAAAGATTACCTTGTTTACATGTTCTATTATAAACATTAACACAGCTACAATGCTACTTTATCCTAAAGCAAAAAAAAAATAAAAATATATATTTTATTTATAGTTTGATGTCTCTGGTTTCTGCTTTTCTCATCTTCTTTTCACTGTCTTCCTTCCATCCAGCATCTGTCTTTCTTCTCTCTCTGCCATCCAGTGTCTGCCCTCTCTGCTGTCCCCTCCATCCAATGTCTGCCCTCTCTCCCTGCCTCTTCCATCTACATCTGCCCTCTATCTCTGCCCCTTCCATCCACCATCTGCCCGTCTGCCCTTTCTATCGCTTCCATCCACTGTCTGCCCTTTCTCTCTGTCTGCTCAATCCACCATTTGCCCTCCCTCTCCCATCCATCTAGGGTCTGCCCTCCCTCTCACTCCCTCTTCCATCCAGGATCTGTCCCCTCTCTGCCCCTTTTTTTCAGCCCCCAGTTCCAGCCCCACTATCCCACCAGTCCCCAGTTTCAGCCCCAGTCCTTTTCTCCCACCAGTCCCGAGCTTTAGCCCCCAGCCACTTCTCCCTGTCCCCTTTTTAGCCCCCAGTTTCAACCCCAGCCCTTTTCTGTCACCAGTCCTGAGCTTCAGCCCCAGCCACTTCTCCCTGTCTCCTTTTCAGCCCCCAGTCCCCACAATTTCAGCCCCTGCCGCCTTTCAGCCCCCAGTCCCAGTACTAGCCCCCTTATCCCACCTACCCTCCTTCAGCCCCCAGTTTCAGCCCCCTTCATCCACATGCCTTGCCCCCCTTTTCAGCCCGACCCATTCTCCCACCTGACCCAGGCATGCCCCATTTTCCGTCATGACCCCTTCTCAAAACCCGTTCCAGCCCCTTTCTCCCATTTGAGAGCCCCCTCCTCCCATCTGAGAACCCCCACCCCACCCCATCTCCCATCTGAGAACCCCTCCCCTCCCCAGTCCCCTTCTCCCATCTGAGAATCCCCTCCCCACCCCAGTCCTTCTCCCATCTGAGAACCCCCAGAACACCCCTCTCCTCTCCCATCTGAGAACCTCCTCCCCACCCCAGTCCCCTTCTCCCATCTGGAAACCACCTCCCCACTCCAATCACCTTCTCCCATCTGAAAACCCCCTCCCCATCTAAGAACCCTCACAACACCCCTCTCCCATCTGAGAACCCCCTCCCTACCCCAGTCCCCTTCTCCCATATAAACCCCCCCTCCCCTCCCCATGTGAGAACCCCCACAACACCCCTCTCCCATCTGAGAACCCCCTCCCCACTCAGTCCCCTTCTCCCATAAGAAAACCCCCTCCCCTCCCCATGTGAGAACCCCCACAATACCCCTCTCCCATCTGAGAACCCCCTCCCCACTCAGTCCCCTTCTCCCATATGAAACCCCCCTCCCCATGTGAGAACCCCCACAATACCCCTCTCCCATCTGAGGACCCCCCCTCCCCACCCCGACCTGACTCTCCTGCTCCCACCCTACCTTAAAAATTTTTTTTTTGAAGCGTTGTTGCAGGCAGCGCCTCGCGTCTGCCCTGCTGGTAAAAGAAGTAAATCTCTTCGCTTCAAAGTTCGTCGTTGTCGGGCCTCACTATGCCCCGCCCTCCTCTGAGGTAACTTCCTATTTCCGCGAAGGCGGGGCATAGTGAGGCCCGATGACGACGAACTTCGAAGCGAAGAGATTTACTTCTGTTACCAGCAGGGCAGACGCGAGGCGCTGCCTGCAACGACGCTTCAAAAATTTTTTTAAAGGTAGGGTGGGAGCAGTGGGAGTGAAGCGGATCACCCCCCCCCCACCCACTGAAACCCGGGGCGGACCGCCCCCACTGCCCTCCCCCCCTTGGTACGCCACTGCCTTTATCATATCTCCCCTCAGCCATTTCTCCTCCCAGCAGAAGAGCCCTAGCCAGTTTAGCCTTTCCTTGTCATCAGCAAATGTAATTACCTCACTAGTTAATCCCATCTCTACGTTAGTTATCAATATGCTAAAAAGCAGTGGTCCCAGCACAGACCCTTGGGGAACTCCACTATCTTCCCTTCTCCATTCAGAATACTGACCATTTAACCCTACTCTCTGTTTTCTTTCTTTTAACCAGTTTTTAATCTAGTTTAGGAAATTAGTTCCTACCCTATGACTTTCTAATTTCTTCAGGAGTCTTTCAAGAGGTACTTTGTTAAATGCCATTTGAAAATCCAAGTACACAATATCAATTGGCTCACCTTTATCCACAAGTTTGTTCACCCCTTCAAAGAAGTGTAGTAGATTGGTGAGGCAAGATTTCCCTTGACTATATCACTGTTGGCTTTGTTTCATTAATCCATGCTTATGTATAATCTTTGTAATTTTGTTCTTAATAATAGTCTCTACCATTTTGCTTGGCACCAATGTCAGACTCACCGGTCTATAATTTGCTGGATCACTTCTGGAATCCTTTTTAAAAATTGGCATTACATTGGCCATCCTCCAATCTTCCGGTACTATGCTTGATTTTAAAGATAAATTATATATTACTAACAATAGTTCAGCAAGTTAGTTTTTTAATTCTATTAGTACTATGGGATGTGTACTATCCGCTCCAGGTGATTTGGTAGTCTTCAATTTGTCAAATTGCCCCATTACATTTTCCAGGTATACAGAGATTTGTTTCAGTTTCTGTGACTCCTGAGCATTAAATAACATTTCTGGCACTGGTATCTCTCCCACATCTTCCTTGGTAAGGACAGAAGCAAAGATTTCATTTAATCTCGCCTTGTCTTCCCTGAGTGCCCATTTTATCCCCCTGTCATCTAGCGGTCCAACTGATTCTTTTACCAGCTTCTTGCTTCTAATATACTTAAAAAATTTGCATTATATGTTTTTGCCTCCAACGCAATCTTCTTTCCAAAGTCTCCCTTTGCCTTCCTTATGGTACATATCTGGTCTGGGCTTCCGGATATATATATTTTTTAATAGCATCCACACCTAATGTACATTTTTTAACTTTGCAGCTGCTCCTCTAAGGTTTCTTTCTTTTTTTTTTTAGCATTCTCCTCATTTTATCATAGTCTCCTTTTTGAAGAATATGCACATCTCAAACAGCCAAAATGAATATCTATGTGCTTGAAACATCCAAATCGTGATTTTGCAAAGGCAGTATTGGGACATTCAACACTGCAGTACAACCAAATAGCAAGGGGGAATGTTTTGGGTGAGACCAGGGAGAGCTTGAAATCTGGATGGTCCAACAGCAATTACTGAAGGGTAAGAAACATCCATGTCTAAAAAGAAGGATGTCCTTATTTAGACCTGTTTCAGGAACAGGTTACAAAGTGCTCTGACTGAGCAGCTATCCACTGGAAGGATTAAGGTATGACACCTCCTTAATCCCCCAGTGGTTATTGTCCCTCTCCCTCTCCCTTGAAAGTAAGACTGGAAGTAGATATCAGGCTCTATGCGAGATTCAGGTATTATGGTATTATTAACAGAACAGGAAGTAGATCTGAGAAGTAGCCTAGTGGTCAGTGCAGTGGACTGTAAACCAAAGGACCCAGGCTCAAATCCCACTCCAGCTTTTTTTTTAATTGTAGCCTTCCAGAAACCGAAAAATACCTACTGTACCTAAATATATAAGATACTTGCTAGTCTGAAGGCTATTGAAGTGGTTTACATTCAGGTACTGTAGGTATTCTTCCATTCCTGGAGGGCTCACAATTTCAAAAAAAGAACAAAGAGTTAAACCTGGGTCCCTTGGTTTACAGTCAACTGTACTAACCACTAGGCTAACCCTCTACTCTGCATGGATGTCTGTGTTGCCATTTTCTAAGAATACTGCTATACAGAAATCCATATTCCTTGTTCTACCATATTCAAAATTTGGACGTTTCTGTTTCTCTAATGGATGTTCATGCTGAATATTTCTAGCATATGGAACTCCATCTCATGTATTTTCAAACAGGCTGTATATCATTTGAAAATACATGTGAGATGGACATCCTTTTGGGATGTTTTGACTTTTGAAAATGCCCCTCCACGTACTATCCAATCAATAATCTCTTGAGGTAATTCATTCAGTAAGAATAATGGGCAAATTTTCAAGAACAATATACATTTTGCCCAAAACAGAAGAAGCTATACATGTTCTGTCAGCTGATATATCTCATAGTGAGTCCTCTTTCATAAACTTAAGAGATTTGAAGGGGATATAGGGTCATTTTTAACAGAGACTGTCTTGTCTTCTTAACTTTGTCTATAAAATAATAAACCAAATAATTGGCTCAGACAGAATCGGATAGCAACACAAACAGCAATAACTGCTTAAATAATACCTAGTAGCCAGTACCACAAGACTACTGCTAGAGGATATGGCAGCCATTTTGAACCAGGAGATGGCAAGGGCAGGAGCGAATGTGGATTACTCCTGCCCAAGCTACCCATTGGATCACCAGGGGCACAGGGTAGCCTTGGGGGAGCCTATTGGGGGGTCCTGATAGAGGCTATTCAAGAATAGGCTGGGGTTTGGGAAGGAGGCTCAGATAATGTGTGTGTGTGTGTGTGTATGTTTGGGAATTTGGGGGGGGGGGGGATATCTTGTGGGGATTGTGCAGGAGGATGTTTAGGAGACAGATCATGTAACTTTTAGGCTGATATTCAGCCTGCTACCTTTTTAGCTAACCAGGCATCAGGCTGAATATCACACCTGGCCTCCTATAATCTGGATGTGCCCAGAGCCTGCTCAGAGACCACATATTCAGTGCCGGTACCCGCATAGGTGTCAGCACTGAATATTGGGGCATCATTCAGCTTTCCTTTCAGAACGTGCTGTATGTTCAGTATCATATTAATGAGAACGAGGAATTTTAATATTGTAGGGATGGAATAATAATCTCACTGACTCCTCACTGGTATAATTTGGGTCTAAACTGTCCTCCTTGGTAATAAGCCACATAATCTCACAAACCCCACGTTTACTTTACCCACTAATACCAGACTTTTTTGTGTTTTTTTTCTTTCCCTTCTCAATCCTCATTCTCTCTTTCTCCCTTTTCCCTTTTGTTAACCTTCCTTTGCCCCTTTCCTTCCCATTTCTTTCTCTCTCCCTCTCCCCTTCCTCCCCTTTCTTCTCTCCCTCCCTCTTCTTTTCTATCCCTTCCCCCACTTCCTCCTTCTTTTCTTTTCCCCATTTTTAAACTTTATTCTTGTTTCCCCCCCTGCTTTTAATGAATAGTTAATGTGTAGATCTATTGGGTAAATGGTTTTGTATTATGTTTTTATTTATGATATTTGTTCTTTAAGTCTTTTTCAAGAACCAAGTGTTTGATATTGATGACTATGTTTGAATTATATCTGAGTGTTTGCTTTTTATAAGCTTTTATTAAAGGGCATTCTGCCTTAATGTGTGGTTAGCATGCCAAAAACAGGCCACTGCAACACATGTTGTTAGCATGTGCACTACCTCACGTAAGGTATTTTATTTTACTATTTTTTGAGGGTGTGTCATGGGTAGAGAATGGATGAGGAAGCATTAACCAGCTACTGCATTCACATTAACTTTTGGATTAGGTAAAAAAAAATGTTAATCCTTCACCCACGCCAATCTGACTTCCGCCCATGACACAGTATTATTGCTGCTCTTCTCAATGATCTCTATATTACTATAGATAAGGGTCATATCACTTTGATTGTCTCCCTTGACATTTCCATAGGTTTTGATCTGGTAGATCACTCTCTTCTACTAGCTCACCTTTTTGACATAGGAATCATTGCCACAATTGGTTCTCTTCTTTTCTATTTAGCCATTCATTTGTTGAACATTCTAATTCTTTAATTTTCTCTGCCTATCCTCTTTCATGTGGAGTTCCCCAGGGATCAGTTCAGTCCCTTTTACTTTCCAATATTTTCATTAGTCCACTAGCAACCCTATTTCAACCATTTAACATCAAATTATTCATATACGCAGATGATATACTGATAATTTTTATGGTCTCTCCACTTAATATTGATTTTCAACCACTTCAAGGGTGTCTTACTGCACTGGCTGGTTAGCTAGTGAAGAACAAATTGAAATTAAATCCTGAAAAAATGACAGCTTGTTGAGTTTCTGGTTCACTATCTCAGCCAGATATATCTCTGATCCTCTTTGATCTTCCAATTCCTCCAGTCTCTTCCTTTCGTTACTTAGATGTGAGGTTTGACGCTCAATTGTCCGTCACTAAACACATTTCTGAGGTTACCAGTCCATTCTACTCTTGATTTCCAGTAATTACATACTGCTGTACATGCTTTCATTACTTCCAGGTTGGACTATGTAAAATAATCTATGCTGGTCTTCCCTCTGTACAAATTAAACAACTTCAAACCTTACAGAACTGTGTGGTGCACTTCATTTGTAAGGCCAAAAGGTACAGTCAGTTGTCACCATTACTTTCTCACCTACATTAGCTTCCTGTCAAATATCATATTGTTTTTAAGATTCTCATACTTCTTCATAACATTTATCACTCAGGTGACCCTGCTTATTTGTCAGCATTAGTTATCCCCTGTACACCACAACGCAATCTCTGGTTTTTGGATGCTAATCAACTTACACTTCCTAACTTTAAGCTGATTCTGAGTCTACACGTCTGTCTGTATTATCTTATCTAAGCTCTGGAATAATTTTCCAGGTAATATACGAAGTGAAGAATCATTCTCTAAATTTAAAACCCTCCTAAAACATATTATTATCAGCAGGCATTTAGTCAAGGTTTACAACAGCTCTGAGTCGAAACCTGGTATACGATTGTTGTATTAGGTCTCTTGAATGATTGATTGTATTCTGTCCTATACCTGATGGCATTCCTTTTTTTGCTCTGTAATTTTGTTTTTAATTTTAATATACACTGCTTAGGTCCTGTTGTATTAGAATTTGTGGTATCTCAAGTGGAGGAGTGGCCTAGTGGTTAGGGTGGTGGACTTTGGATCCTGGGGAACTGAGGAACTGAGTTTGATTCCCACTTCAGGCACAGGCAGCTCCTTGTGACTCTGGGCAAGTCACTTAACCCTCCATTGCCCCATGTAAGCCACATTGAGCCTGCCATGAGTGGGAAAGCACGGGGTACAAATGTAACAATAAAATAAATAAATACATTAGTGTGTGTTAACTGGTTAATGCGGAGTTAACACGGGATCACTCAGCCCCTCCTTGTAGTGTGTGTTTTACATGGACAGCAGAATGAAAGTCCTCACAAATACGTGACATCACTAGTGGAGCCAGGACACGTTTAAAAAAACAAAACAAAACCTCCATGATCATCCTGTATCTGACGCATATAAATACTCTGGTGAAGTCTGATTGCTGGCCTATCAAGCTGCCCAGGCCTCAGAGAGGGTATTCCTTGACTGTTGGTATCTAGACTTTGATTTTAATTAATGTCTTGGAGATACTACCTCTTCTGATGCACTCAATATGAACATCATAACAGCAGACATCAACTCCATGGACCTTTGAGGTCCTGACATTAATGACTAAATTCCAAGCAAAGCATCAGCCTCAAAGACTGGCATAACTTCTACCTGCTGTGATATCCATGGTACCAATGCCAGAATATTGATTTGAGCCTGGTAGGCAAGATGTCATCTTATTTAAGTCCTTCTCTAAGACTGCTGATGCCAAGACCAGGGTGGGTGGGGGATCAGTAAGAGAGGCCAAATTTTCCTGGGTCACCTGAGGTGTATAGTGGCCTGATCCTCAATCATTGAAATTTACCTTGCGCTCTTTGGCATCAAGAAAGTTGAGCATTTTTCTGTCCAGGGGTGCTTTATCTTGCTGTTCCAGGCATTGTATTCCAATAAGGTTAATTACTGAGTATTTGCCATTGTCAGATTCTTGACATCAGAAGCCTTTGTTACTGGTGTTGAATAGATGGAGTCCTTAATTTTTTAAGGTTAGTATTGGTCAATATCCAATCCTGAAAGGGTTCTATCAAACACTCAGCATTGAGAGAGACCAATCTTTTCTACACTGAGGAATCCTTTGCATCCAGAGCAGCTCAACAGTCTTTTGTATCCAACGACCAATGAACATGAATCAAACTTTAGCAAACTGAAGAGCCTTTCCTTCTGCTTTTCATAGCCAAAAAGACCTCTTTCTGTCATTTGAAGGTATAAATGACAGAAGTTTTGTGATCTGGATCCAAGTTCTTCAAGCACCAGTTGTGAGCATCCACTCTGGAGATGGACTTACTGCACAGCCTTTACTTCTTAATGCAACTGAAGGCTTGCTTCTGTTCCACGTCGCTGCATAACAGCAGATGCAAAATCAAATTACTCGAACTTGTGGAAAAAAGCCACCAAGGACATAAGGAAAAAAAAAATGTAAACAGACACCCAGCAGTCAAGAAAAACCCACATTAAGACACATAACTACTAGACATGTCCAGAGTCAGACTTCTGAACAACAGTATTTATCTAAGTCAGACTCAGAATTATCTTAGGGTTATTTTCTACATTTGGCCTCCATCTGTGACATAACCCATTTGTGAAGATATTCCAGAGTATTTACTCTCGGAGGAAACAAAATTATGCATAACTGTAATTGGTGATCTTCCTTGACAGCAGAATGGAAGTCCACAAGCATCACTAAAAGAACTGAGGTAGTACCTTGCAATAATACAGCGTGGGAACTCATGCATGAGGACGCTAAATGTTTTACTTTCTAGAAAGATTAGAGGAAGAGCTTTTCCCCTAGTGCTTATCTGTTTTGTTCCTGATCAGGTTACATTTCTTCATTGATGGCAGGATATAAGATATTTTGCTGTGATAGCTGTTGTTTCTTTTGTTTCCCCCATGATTATAAAGTTTTTCTTGCTCATTCTTGTGGGAAGTCTTTGATTTTCTCTCTCAGCTTTTGGGAATCTGTATTTTGTATAGCACAGGAGGAAAATGTATTCCTGTTTCTTTCTTTCTTTTTGTTTTCCTGACTTCTTGAGATTTTAGTTCAGTTTTTGTCTGTATCTTACTATTTATAGTCTGTGGTCACTTAGGCTCCTGTTTACAAAGCTGCGTTAGCAGCTGGCTGTGCAGTACTGCAGCCCGTTCATTTTGAATGGGCTGTGTTGGCAATGCTGCGCGGCTTTGTAAATAGGGGGGTTATTTTGTCTGTATCTTACTATTTCTAGTCTGTGATCACTTATTTATGTAATTCGTGAGGTTCTGTCTCTGCTTTGCATATATGGCCAAGGTTGGGTATTCTGCTAATGTGTACTCTTTATGTACTGATCTGTAGTAGTTCAGCTTGTTCTGTTTTCTAATCTGTGCCTCCCAATCGGAGGTGTATTAGCGTTCTAAGGCATGTTGTAGTGTTGAAGAAATAGAAGGTTTGAAGTCATAGCATCTACTTTTATGTAGACATTCCCAGGGGTGGAAAAGAGGCAGAATAGGAATAGAATCAGCATTTATACATGTAACTATTTGTCATTCCTGAAAGCCTTCCTTTTCAATAAGTCCTTATATTAAGATGTTTAATACAACTGTTAAATTAGAAATGCTAATTCTCTACATTGTCTAGAAATCTTGTTTTTTTTTCTTCATGACTTTTGTGTATCTCTTAAAATTTCAGTGTATCAAATGATTATTGATTGTTAGCCACATTGAACTGGATATATAAATTTGGATAATGTGGGATATAAGTATCAATCAATCAATCAATCAATCAATCAATCAATAAATAAATAATATTTAGCCCTTAGTGGTAAGCAACTTGTAAGGTGCTCCCAGCCACCAGTGAACTAACCTGGGAAATTCAATGCCAGGGCATGTGTGACTCCCAGCGTTAAAAATTCAGGTATGTGCACTGACCTGAAAGTTAGCCAGGCACTGGCCAATATTCAGTCCTAACTTTGGGGTCCTTTAACCAAGCTGTGGGGAAAAGGGCCCTGCACTAGTGGCGGGGGCTGTTTTTCCCATGTGCTAGGGCCGTTTTTTCCGCAGCTGGTAAAAGCAAAAAAAAAAAAAAATGGCCACGCAGTGAGATAACTCTTACTGTGTGGCCATGCGGCAGGGATCCCTTACCGAAACACACTGAGGTGGCAATAAGGTGGCAATAAGGTGGCTAACCTGGCACCATGCAAGCCATTTCCGGGGGTTTCTTTTTCCCCTGGATGTGGCATGTGCTCGAGGAAGGACTACTGCCAGCGGCTGCGTTGGGCCAGCGGTAGTCCCAGAAGAGCGAGCAGTAAGGCTCTGTAAAAGGGCCCCTAAATGCACTTGCTTAGCTGGTTAGCAGACTGAATATCACCACTAACCGGTTAAGTGCTAGCTCCATCAAAGCTCTGTGCCTGGACCGCTCTTAATCTAACTGGTTAGATTTTCCCCCCCAAACCCACCTCCCCGCTCCCCCCGTTTTCTATTTCTGTTGATGGCTCTCTCATTCTCCCTGTCTCCTCAGCTCGAAACCTTGGGGTCATCTTTGACTCTTCTCTCTCCTTCTCTGCTCATATCCAGCAGACCGCCAAGACCTGTCGTTTCTTTCTTTACAACATCCGTAAAATCCGCCCCTTTCTTTCCGAGCACTCTACCAAAACCCTCATCCACACCCTTGTCACCTCTCGTTTAGACTACTGCAATCTGCTTCTTGCTGGCCTCCCACTTAGTCACCTCTCCCCTCTCCAGTCGGTTCAAAACTCTGCTGCCCGTCTCATCTTCCGCCAGGGTCGCTTTACTCATACTACCCCTCTCCTCAAGACCCTTCACTGGCTCCCTATCCGTTTTCGCATCCTGTTCAAACTTCTTCTACTAACCTATAAATGTATTCACTCTGCTGCTCCCCAGTATCTCTCCACACTCGTCCTTCCCTACACCCCTTCCCGTGCACTCCGCTCCATGGATAAATCCTTCTTATCTGTTCCCTTCTCCACTACTGCCAACTCCAGACTTCGCGCCTTCTGTCTCGCTGCACCCTACGCCTGGAATAAACTTCCTGAGCCCCTACGTCTTGCCCCATCCTTGGCCACCTTTAAATCTAGACTGAAAGCCCACCTCTTTAACATTGCTTTTGACTAGTAACCACTCGCCTCCACCTACCCTCCTCTCTTCCTTCCCGTTCACATTAATTTAATTGATTTGATTTGCTTACTTTATTTATTTTTTGTCTATTAGATTGTAAGCTCTTTGAGCAGGGACTGTCTTTCTTCTATGTTTGTGCAGCGCTGCGTATGCCTTGTAGCGCTATAGAAATGCTAAATAGTAGTAGTAGTAGTAGTAGTAGGAATGGCTGGTTAGCAGAAATATTCAGTGGCACTACCCCATAGGCATCCTATTATAAAATTATCCTTCACAACACTTCTGCCTTCTGGTCTTTGAAATTCTCTTCAAATTTTGGGTGCTTATTTTTAGGAAGTTACCATTAGACCTCTGCACCGGGAATCATTAGTACAATTTAGTAAAATGGGCCTTAAGGCTCTTCTGCAATCCAAGGTATAAAATGAATGCTTTCAAAACTTTGGCTCTTGCTGTCATAAATTCTCACACTCAGTATTTATATTGGGCTCATACTTACCACATTTTTGGTAAGAATGTGAGGTGGCAGTTTGTGAAAGACTCTAGGTATTTCCTCCATTGTGTCATTATTAATGATGTGAAGAATACAGACTGGGATAGAAGAATACGCCTTTGGTACCACAAGCATGTCTTCTTCCAGATGAAATACTTCCCTGAAATAAACATTGAAGAAAAAAAATGAATGATGAATGTGAGCATTATATTATTTTGAGCTATCGTATTTGGTTTCTTGGTGGTTTCAATAGGGTCTAGTTTTGGAGACAGGGTGCTAATGAACTACTAAGCTGAGAGGAAGGCAATCATGTGGCTCCATTCACTGCCCTCAATAAAACAGTAAGTTAAAAATATTGAAACAGAAAAAGAGAGTGTGAGAAGGGAGATTTCTGCTTACCTGTGTGCTCTCTTTGCTCCAGTCTATTGCCTAAGTCTGACTTCATGCTGTGCCCACATCCTCCGCGAAGGTCCCATAGAAATCTGTGCTCCTGTCTATTGCTTGAACATGATTTTATGCTCCTGTCATTGTAAATTTCACTTTTGGGGACTTCATGCTTGCCTCAGTTTTTCTGGCAAAATGCTATCTGGGGTTGGGATTTTTCAGTTGGGAAGTTGTGCTAACTGAGGGAATGGAATAAGAGCTATCTATATGAGGCAGTTGTCTGCAGGCCTAGTAGGAGAGAGGAAGAGGAAAAGGAGGGACAAGGAAGAAATATGTGAGGCAGTAATGCATCATGGAAAGGAGAAGCATGGAAGAGGGACAGAATGCAAGCATGATTCCAGAGGAAGGATAACCAGCAAGTGGAGGCTGATAGGTGGTAGTGTTAACCAGATACTAACAGCTAGAGATACTAACATGCATTACTGTATTACCACATGCTAAAGCAATCAACATGCCTTATTAGTAATTAGGTTCCACTGCATAAAATGTGACCTGAGGGAAAACAATGCATGCTGATGTTGTTAGCATACACAAATGTATGTTAGTAACTCCAGCTGCAAATAAGGAGAAACTGGAGCTAACATAAGCTGTGATTAATTTACCTCAATATGGTGGATAAAATGCTTGGGCACAGGAGGCAACAAGGGGCAGCCAGCCGTATCAGCAGTCACCTCACCTTCTACCAGCAGTAGGAGACACCTTAATAAAGCGTCATCTTCTGCTGCCACGGGATCAGTCCCACAACTCTTATTGCAAGACTGGTCCCACGGCAGCAGGAGATAACGTTTTATTAGGGTGTCTCCTGCTGCTGCTGGAAGGAGAAGCTGCTCATTGGGAGAACCCGGCTTCCTAGTGGGAGGGCGGGAGATGATCTGCAAAAGCAGGGGTCTCCCGCTGAATATGGGAGACTTGGCAGGCCTCAATAAGTTGATCCAAACTGATTCAAGAACAGGATTTTAAAATTACTTCACATCAGAGACAGGACTACTTCCTATTCATTCTTTTTTGTTGTCCAGTAGTGTGTACTACATGCAGATCCAACTTAAATCATGAAAGGGGAATGAGAGGCTGCTTATAATATGTAGAGAAAGGCAGAGATGGCCTTCTCTCAACAAACAAGTGAAATAAAAGAATGAATGAATGAATAAATAAATAAATAAATAAATACAAAATAACACTGAAGTCTAGCACCCTAACGCAAACTGAACAGAAATATGTGAAAATAAAAAAAGAAGAAAAAGGAAAATTTTAACCTAAAACTGTAGGAACTCGTTGTACCTGGGTACTTCTCTCTCAGAACATATTTGTACATCAGTCACAAAGGGTGCTGTATGACATTTTCTGGAGATCCAGGAAAATGGCTGACAGTTGTGCTTTTGTTCTTTAAATGGAACACCAAGTTAAGTGGATGTCCATGTCCTTTCTGTGTGTCACTGAAGGGAAGCCTCATGCGATTTATAAAGCTTATGATGAGAAGCCAAATCTTAAGGGATGTATTTGAGTTTCATGAAGACTATGGCACTCATTTTCAAAAGAGAAAAATATCTGAAAAGCGGCACAAGGAGGCAGATGAACTCTTCTCATGGGAAAATGTCCAAGTCAAGATTTTCAAAACTCAGATTTGAGACGTTTTTCTCCGCAACTATAGAGAAAGGGACCCAGGAGTTAATTGTGAGCCATTCAAACCCCACAAAATACCAACTGTACCTATAGATAGGAGACACCTGCAGACCTGAGGGCTCCTGTAGTGATGTACTGTTAGGTACAGTAGGTTTTTAGGTGTTCCTGGAGGGTTTACAATACAAAATAAGGGTGTTAAGGTGGGATTTTACCTGGGTCCATTTATGTTTAGACCACTGCACTTACCACTAGGACTGCCTTTCTGCTCTGCTGGGATGTCTGTGTGGCCAGTTTACTAGGAATGGTGTGTTTTTCTCTAGGACTTTTTAAAAAATCTTACCTAAATAAATATGTACTGAGCATAAATATATCTGGAAAATAACGATTTTCGAAACAAAAAAAATAGACTTAAGATGCAAATTTTTGACATTTTCAGCAACACGTCTATAATTGGACTTGAATGTCATACTGAAAAACCCCATCATGTAACCTGCTGTCCTCAGAGAACCTCTGTCACAGGTAAGCAACCTCTCTTTCTCTAAGAACATGTTGAATCCCTAGCTATAGTTTACCTAAATACAGAAAAAAGGTTTTGTTGTTGGATTTTTTGTTTTTGTGAAAGCAGCCTATAATTTCAAGAAAAAAAGACCTTAGAAAGAAGGTCTTAGGACAGTTGGATTAAAAACCTCAAAGAGATATCTCAGGACAGGCCATCTGAAACTAAACATGACCAAGACTGAGCTTCTTATCTTTTCCCCTAAACCAACCTCACTTCTTCCCCCATTCTCTACCTCTGTGGATAACACTCTCATCCTCCCTGTCTCATCAGGTAGTAACCTTGGGGCCATCTTCGAATCTTCTCTCTCCTTTTCTGCACATATTCAACAGACTGCTAAAACCTGTTGTTTCTTTCTCTATAATATCACCAAAATTCGTTGTTTCCTTTCTGAGCACAATACCAGAACCCTTATCCACACACTTATCGCCTCTCACTTAGACTATTGCAACTTGCTTCTCACAGGTCTTCCACTTAGCCATCTCACTCCTCTTCAATCTGTTCAAAATTCTGCTGCACAAAACTTATATTCTGCCAGTGTCGCTATGCTCATATTAGCCCTCTCCTCAAGTCACTTCACTGGCTTCCTATCCGTTTCCACATACAGTTCAAACTCCTCTTATTCACTTACAATTGCATTCACTCTGCAGCTCCTCAGTACCTTTCCACTCTTATCTCTCCCTACACTCCTCCCCGGGAACTCCGTAGTAGTGGCATTGTCAGTGGATCACTTTGGGGCTGGTCTCCATGGACGTAACTTGCATGAGGGTGGGACACAGGGAGGGAAGGCCCAAAGGGAGGCGATCTGCAGACTGCCGCTGCTGCGCTTCTTTCACACAGAGCAAGGTCGAGGTGAGACACTATGATTTGAATTCAGGGGGGCCCGGCCCGGTGGTGGATGGGGGGGGGGGGCAGGTGGAGAGGAGGCAGTGACGACGATGACCTTGGGGGGGGGGGGGGGGGCAGGGGCGGGGCCTCAGGGGCGGCCTTGCCATGGGCCCGGCCCAGTCTCTCGGCGGCCCTGCTCTTCAATTTACCCAAGCATCTAAATAGCTTTTTCTATTGACTTTTCTACCTGTTTGGCCACCATAAGATCATCATATGTGACCACACACAAGCCCCACTCCTATTTTGTGCATAAAATTATTTCACCCCCTAAACTGAACTGCTCTCTCAGGTTTTTGTAGCCCAAATACAGAGTTGTATAGTAATGATGTAAAAGCAACGTGTCACAATACTTAAGTAAACATTTCAGTACTTTTACTCGTTACTGAGTAAATGATAAGACTGAGCACTTTTACTTGTAACGGAGTATTATCTGCACCAATTTTAAGTACTTTTACCTCATTATAATTTAGTTTCATTACAAGTAACATGGTGGCTGAATAACTCAATTTTCTTCCCCCCCTCCTCCTCTTCACATGGCTCCGAGGCAGGGGCGTAGTTATGGGTCCACCCATTCTCAGCTCAGGCCCACCCTGTCTGTCTCTGATCACCACCAATCAGGGGCCTGTCTTAGTCACCGGTTACTGCACACAGCCACAGTGAGTTGCACTGGCATTAGCGCTGAGGAAGGTCCTGTGAGCCGCCCGTGATCCCTCAGTGCATTGTAGCTGAAGTTGTTGCTTGCTGCTGCTCCACTAAGGAACCAAACGCACTACAAGACATAGCAAGCCAGTCCCAGGAGAAACCAGTGAAAAAACATGCAATTGGGGAGTTCTGTTCAGTTGAACTAAGGCAGGCAGGCAACATTGCCAGGGCTGGGTATCCAAATGCTGGTGCTGCTGGGTGATACTGCTGCTGCTACTGCTGTGCTGAGATATCTGGGCAGTGGACTGTCATCAGCCCCATCCTGCTGAGTCAAGTCTACAGTTCTCCACCAGCCCTGCAAGGACTCAGAGCCAGCTTGGGCCCCTTCTCTAAAACTTCACACCAATCAGGGCCTCATCGGGGCAGTAGACTTCTTCTGTAGGAAGCTCAGCTCAATAGGAAACAAGGCTCAAAGAATAATCACCCCTACCTCTACTGAAAAACCAGTTCTCCAACTGGTTCAGGTGCTAAGGTCAGTCCAGAGGCTACAAGGTTAGAATGTCACCATCTGCTGGAGACAGAGAAATATTGAAGAGCTTAGGCAGAGCTCAAAGTGCTTGTTCTCTGTCTCCATCTGCTGGTCGACAGACATAACCCATAGGTTCTGGACTGGTCTGGTATGGATGACAAAGAATAGTAGATTGTCCGAAAAAATTTTTGAAAGAGAGACTCCCATATTTCGACCCAAATCGGGAGATGGGCGTCTGTCTCCTGTGAGCACCCAAATCGGTATAATCGAAAGCCGATTTTGGGCGTCTTCAACTGCAATCTGTCACGGAAACAGCCAAAGTTGACGGGGGTGTGTCAGAGGCATGGTGAAGGCGGAACTGGGGCGTGTTTATCGGCCGAGGAGAGATGGCCGTCCTCGGCCGATAATCGAAAAAAGAAAGGCGTTTTTAGCGTGAATTTGGGTCACTTTTTCTGGACCCTTTTTTTCACGAACAAGTCCCAAAAAGTGCCCTAAATGACCAGATGACCACCGGAGGGAATCGGGGATGACCACCCCTGACTCCCACAGTGATCACTAACCCCCTCCCACCAAAAAAAAACAACTTAAAAAACTTTTTTTTTCCAGCCTGTATGCCAGCCTCAAATGTCATACCCAGCTCCATCACAGCAATATGCAGGTACCTGGAGCAGTTGTTAGTGGGTGCAGTGGACTTCAGCCAGGTGGACCCAGGCCCATCCCCCCCCCCTACCTGTTACACTTGTGGTGGAAAATGGGAGCCCTCTAAACTGCCCCCAAAACCCACTGTACCCACATCCAGGTGCCCCCCTTCAGCCATAAGTGCTATGGTAATGGTGTAGAGTTGTGGGCAGTGGGTTTTGGGGGGATTTGGGGGGCTCAGCACCCAAGGGAAGGGAGCTATGGACTTCAGAGGTAGTTAACTTTTTTTGTTTGTTACAAGTGCCCCCTAGGGTGCCCGGTTGGTGTCCTGGCATGTGAGGGGGACCAGTGCACTACGAATCCTGGCCCCTCCCACGACCCAATGCCTTGGATTTGTTTGTTTTTGAGCTGGGCGCCTTCGGTTTCCATTATCGCTGAAAAACGAAACCGCCCAGCTCAAATCCGCACAAATCCGATGCATTTGGCTGGCACAAACCGTATTATCGGAAAAAAGATGGACGCCCATTTTTTTCCAAAATACGGTTTGGCCCGCCCTTTCACGTACCCGTTCTCGGAGATAGACGCCCATGGAGATGGGCATTCGCGTTCGATTATGCCCCTCTATGTAATACATGTGGAGGGGCATAATTGAAAGGGGCGCCCAAGTTTTCCTGAGGACGTGCTCCCAGGTGCATAGCTCCCTTTCCTTCAGTGCTGAGCTCCTAAACCCACTACCCACAACTGTACACCACTACCATAGCCCTAAGGGGTGACGGGGCCCCTACATGTGGGTACAGTGGGTTTCTGGTGGGTTTTGAAGGGCTCACATTTACCACCACAAGTGTAACAGGTAGGGGGGGTGGGCCTGGGTCCGCCTGCCTGAAGTGCACTGCACCCACTAAAACTGCTCCAGGGACCTGCATACTGCTGTCATGGAGCTGGGTATGATATTTGAGGCTGGCATAGAGGCTGGCAAAAAATATTTTTATAATTGTTTTGAGGGTGGGAGGGGGTTAGTTACTACTGGGGGAGTAAGGGGAGGTCATCCCTGATTCCCTCCAGTGGTCATCTGGTCAGTTCGGGCACCTTTTTGAGGCTTGGTCGTAAGAAAAAATGGACCAAGTAAAGTCAGCCAAGTGCTCATCAGGGACGCCCTTCTTTTTTTATTATTGGCCGAGGACGACCATCTCCTAATCACGCTCCAGTCCCGCCTTCGCTACCCTGCCGACACGCCCCCGTGAACTTTGGTCGTCCCCGCGACGGAAAGCAGTTGAGGACGCCCAAAATCGGCTTTCGATTATGCCGATTTGGGCGACCCTGGGGGAAGGACGCCCATCTCCCGATTTGTGTCGAAAGATGGGCGCCCTTCTCTTTTGAAAATAAGCTTGATAGCAGTGTATTTTCCCTTAATCTTCTTCATTAATATTTTCACCATTTTTTCTATTTCTTTATTGGGTCTTTTAAAAATTATTATTTAGTTTTTTAACTGTGGTCTAATACAGATTCTTCAAAGTAATATTGATTAATGTAATTATTATAGTTATCCTGTTTCTTTTGCTGTATGAAATGTTCTTTTCTATGTCAAATTTATTTTTGATGGCCAGATGCTGCTACCTGGAGGTTAACCAGGCTCAGGCCAATATTCACACCAGTACCTGGTTATCTCCATGGCTAAAGATAAAACAGCCTTTTAGATGTCTTAACTTTAGCCACTCACTTAACCACCACCCAGTTAAGTTATGGCTCCTCCCAGGCTCCAACAAAACTCTACCCACAGACCGCCCCGCACTAACTGGACAGTGCAGGTACAGTTAGTGGTGATATTCAGTAGCCTTGTGATTTAACTGGTCATGAGAATCTCCTGCCTGGTTAAGTCGCTTTAAATATTGAGCAGTTAGTAAATAATGTTAGCTGAAAATACTAGTTACAACGGTTTATAAAATATTACCTGAAAACCACAAACCAAGTATTTGCTGGTTGCTCAGTATATGCCACTGTATAATCATCAAATGAAATTCTGGTGGTTTCATCTTCAAAGCTGGGATATATTTTACATATCTTTGAATTGTATTTAAACATATGCCTGGGAAACAAAAAAATCAAAAGGATATGTATATTAAAATCAGACATCGTACTTCACTATGATAAAGATATATACTCAATATTAACAGTTGTTGAAACCAAAAGTGCAAATGAGTCTCTTTTTTGCATTATTTAATATAAATATAATCAAAATGCTTGATTTAGGGCAGATCTTCCAACCCTGTCCTGGTGACCCCTTTGACAAACCAGTTTTCAGGATAACCATAATGTTTATGTTTATTTGTATCATGCCTTTAGCCAAGGCAGGTAACAATACAACATCCATAATAGCAAAAAAACAAAACGAAAACAACCCCCCCCCCCCCCCACCAACAGCAGTACAAACTACTAATCAATACAATAACATCAGTCCTACACTAATACAGCAACAAAGGACACCAGAAAGCATTATTAAATGAAAATGCATGGGATAACTGGTTAATACTAGCCTTCAACGTAAGCATATTTATCTCATGAATTCTTTGTGGACATTCTGAAAACCTGATTGCTAATGACAGTGTTCTTCATTGCAAGGTCCATAAACAAATGGCAGCCTCTATTAACTCATCCCCCCAGACCCTTCCCTAATCCCCCTGGATACTCTTCTGACCTCCAGACTCCCCAACACCTCGAAAGGCAGGAGTGATGCCCGATTGCTCTTGCCTCCATCACTGCCATCTCCCCTGCCGGTTCGCGCTTCAAAATGGCCACCGAGACTTCAGCCGAAGTCTCGCGAGGCCGCCTCTGGAAGTCTCGGTGGCCATTTTTAAAGCGCAAACCGGCAGGGGAGAGTCAGCACTGGTATCGGACAGGCAAGACTGCCTGTCCTGAAGAATTAGAAGAGTCAGGTCGGTGACGTGAGGGACCGGATCGGGCGGGCGATCGATCGGGTGGGCGGGAGGGAGGAGAGCCGGCTCGCACTAGGGAACAACCGGCTCGCAAGTCGGTACAAAATGTAACAACTGGCTCTTGTGAGCCAGTTCCAGCACACCACTGGATGTCCACTAAACATAACCTATTTCTCACTTCTGCTCTAGATGCATTTACATCATTAGGGCTCTTGAGGCCCCAAGAACAAGGTTCCATGCCATCTGGAAGACCTCGGCTGACCTGCCGCAGCAAACCCAGCTGCAGATAGCAGTTGCAAAAGGTATGTAGCACCATCTCACTTGAGATAACAAAGACAAGTGCACCTTATAGACCTTTTTTTTTTTAGTGAAGAATAACCCTTCCAAGACCAGAGTGCACTTGGTCAGCACTGCACCAAGGGCTGTGTGAATGCTGTGGTTGCATAGGGTGCAAATATGGAGGGGTACAAAAATTGCTCACAGCCCACCATCTCCTTCATTTGTAGTGGTGTGAGCAGACCATGGAGGTGCCAGTAGGCGAGTCACACAGGGTACAGTTATAGCTTGGTGCAGTCTTGCACACCCAGGCCTCAGTAAATTGATCAGTCTGTAAGGTGTCTTCTACCACTGCCATTGCATGACATCAGATTAACCAGGCTACTTTTTGTTAAGTGTAATATATGTCTGTTAGTGCTGCAAGATTAGGCCAGTAAAGGGCTATCACATAAGATGCATACCCATACCATGCAAATAGAGCATGATCCATTCAAAGATGTACACACAGTACATAGTAAATAGTTTCGAATAATGGACAAACTGTTTTTAGCCACTGGTATGTTCTGAGTTTGCAGATCAGGTGAAATAGGCAATTGTTCATGCCATGGGGATACATCCGCATACTCAATGAGAGGCGTCCCAACCTCCAACTAATGCATTATCTCTCCTAGGGCAGCAGAGAGAACATGCCTTTGACAGACATAACCTTTCATAAGCTATTGGAGTAGGACTATGGAGACATCCATACTGTACATATATTCAGGTCAAGACATCAGGCACACCAAATATTTTTGTTGCACCAGAAATGGTGCGCACAGGGCACTGTGCCTCAGGGAGAAGCAATACTTATTTATGCTTCTTGGGCTTCCCCCAATGCACAGCATTGCGGTCCTATGGTGCCAATGAGGACAACATCAAACTTGTATGTGTTCTCAGTGTCGTGTCTGAGGTTGACTGGTCCCGGGGCATACTCGTAGTGTCTGATGTCGAGAGAAGTGGAGACCTCCTCAATGCTGTGCATTCCCTGTGCATGCTGATGTCTTGGCAGCCATCGAGGTTAATGCATCCAGTGTCGATGCCAATGTATCGGACTTCAAGGAGCCAAACAGCTTCTCCTGTTGAACTTGCTGTGCCCTCTGTGTCCATAGCTGCATTTGCAAACAAGAATTAAGCTCATGGCCAGGTCCAAGGCACCTGATGCACCAGTTGTGTGGATCCATCAAGGAAATCACCCAAATACATTGGGCGCACATTTTGAAGCTACTGGAGGTTTTCTCGGACATCGAGAAAAAAATCACGGCCAAATTAAACTCCTAAATTTTGATCCGGAAAAAGGGGCAGTGTTCAAATTGAGGTTGGGGCTCTGCCTAAAAGGGCCTAGCAATACACAAGAAATAAAGGAAACTTTATGGGGTAAAAAAACTAAAAGAAATTCAAGGGAAACTGAAGAAAGAGGAGAAAAGAAAAGAAATCATCTGAATAGACTGAAACAACTCGCAAGGGAAGGCACTAATAGTAGGCACGAAATTCAGTATGAGGAGAACATGATGACACATCATCCCTGCAGAAAAACAGACTGAGGGACACGTGCTCGTGCATCGGGCAGGAAGGCACCAGCACATGTGCAGTAGGACGCTGCTAGAAAGTTCTTGATCTTGCCAGGTAGCATTCGCACTGGCCTCTGCCGGATGACATCACCCAGCTATGAGAATACAAAGGCCTGCTTGTCCTTGGAGAACAATATATTATTATGAAAGGTGAGATAAGTTTGAGTCAGCAACTTTGAAGGAGGCACTCTGCACACAGTTGATAGGGATAGAATTGCTGGATGCCGAGAAATCAACTAACAGATGGAATATGGCTTTGCTTGAAGCATTGGATAAGGTTGCTCTATCTAGAGTACTTTTAGAGAATTATAATTTGAAATGCCAACAATATAATACTGCTATATTACATGCTAAGAAATAGATTTTGAATAAGTAGATTGAATCAGTTCCATCTCAGTCTAAGGAGTTATTTGCTATTGTAAATAAATTTAGTACTTTGGAAACTAAGTGAGTAGTTGGAGAACAGATCTCTATTATGATCTTGTGGTAGGATTTGATAGGAAAATACAAGTAATAAATAAAAAGAGTTTGAAAATCTATCCCCACCGATGAAGGTAGAATGTATGTTATTAGAGAGTGATCATTGGACTCTGTTTTATGAAGTCAATATCTCTCAGATTAAAGATATTTGTAGTAGGATCAAGAATTCTTATTGTTTATCAGATCGATATCAACTATTAATAGTAAAAGCTTTAAAAGAGGTGTTTTTGGTACCAATTTTGCATATAGTTAATAGTTCAGTCCAAGAAGGTTGTGAACCAAAGTGTTTAAAGAAAGCTGCAATGGAACCTCTATTGAAGAATTCCAATTTAGATCCTTGGTGGATAGGTAATTATCAACCTATTTCATCTTTACCCTTTTGAGTAAAATAATTGACAAGGATGTGCTTGATCAGTTGACTGACTTCCTTGAGAAAAATCAGATTTTGGACACTTATCAGTTTGGATTTCGTTCCAAACATGATACTGAGTCATTGCTGATTTCAATGTTGGGTGTGGTTAAAGCAGGCTTGATAAAGGGAATGTTATTTTTTTTTTAGTTTCCTTTTATATATCAGCAGGTTTTGATTCTGTAGACCATCAGATTCTCTTAACAGAACACCTGCATGTCAGCCATGGATGCACTGAATGCTTTGGTGGCTCATGCCTTGCTGGAGGTGGATGAGAGTTTGGAGGGGATGCCCCAGAGAAGATATTCCTATCATAGTCTTCAGGGTGTTATTATGGGTTCAGAGGTTCACTGGTCACCACAAGACTCAGGACAAGTGGGATGACGGAGTATACATGGTTAACCCAGTGAATGAACCTGGGCATAATAGCCTCAAAGTTGGCTCTGAGGATGGTGGTCCTGTCAAAGTAGTGCACAGAGACCATGGCTTCTCCTGTTGTCAAGTCCTGATCTGAGTCCCCTTCTTTAATTAGGGTGAGTCCAAGACCCTCACTATTCCACCCACCTTTGAGCTCTGTGTAGTCCTGGGGACAGCAATATCCCCACCCTTCTCCTCAGATCTAATAGGGTCCTGTTCCCCTCTTCTCAGGTCCTGTGGGCAAGCCAAAGTACTCAGTCCATCTGTCTATGCAAATTACATGCTATTTTAGTTCAGTTCAGTTGTTAGGTATTCTTCTCATTCTTAGCACTCAGAGAATTGTTACTAGACTCCAGAAGAGTTAGTTCCCCCTTGCCACCTCCCACATAGCCTTCACTGGTAAGCTACAACTAGGGTTACCATATGGCTCCACAAAAAGGAGGACGGATTGAGCCAGCCGGGTTTTACTTCCATTGCTTTCAAGCAATGGAAGTAAAACCTGGCTGGCTCAATTGCTTTCCATTGAAAGCAATGGAAGTAAAACCTGGCTGGCTCAATCCGTCCTCCTTTTTCTGGAGCCAAATGGTAACCCTAGCTACAACCAACCGCCCCAAGCAGGGACCCAATACCAACACCCTAACTGTGTGACTGGGTTATGGGACTATACCCAAATTGTTCCTTTATATGGTTTAGTTGTGATGCCTTTTTGCAGTTGGGGATTCTCTCTGCCTTGTGACAGGGCATATATACCTGTTATAGGCCCACAATGCTGTTTCTGTGACCTGCTTTGTATGCTCCTGTCCAGGTAACTATAGCTACATTAGGAGATAATCTCCTTTGGTCATTTCACCTTCAAACTGTTCCCTTAATCACCAGAAAGACACTGGCTGAGCTCATAGCTATAGGGCATCTGAAGTGGAGCCCTTCCCGAGCCAAGAGCCTAGATATTATTATTTATTTCTGCATTTTTACTCCACATTTCACAACTAGTGTTGGCTCATCTGGGAGTGAAGCCTTTCCTGAGTTGAGTAATCAGGCCAGACATTACCCTGTCAGATTCTGAGGGCAGGCCAGACATTCAGTTGGTGAGGAGATGGCCCAGGAATCTGTCTGCATGTGCATGCACCAGGAACATTCCCTGCACATGTCTCTCAGACAGTTGTTTTGGCCATCTGCTTATCAACTAAGGGGCCGACCTGCCCCCCCCCCCCCCCCCAGGACCTGGCAGGGCAATGTCTGGCCTCATGACTCAGCTCAGGAAAGGCTTCACTCTCAGATGCCCTACAGCCATGATTTGGGAGAGGGAAGTGGAAAGGGAGACTGCTACCATATGTGTTTCCCCTTCCTCCCTTGGGGAACGGTGTCAGCTTCCATAGACCTTACACCTGTGCTGTGGTGGGAAACCTTAGTTCAACTGTTATCGTAAGGCTGTGACAGGCCCTAAGCCAACACCTAATTTTGGCCTACAAGAGGGACAGTGTGATGGCTTGGAGTATGGCCTGAGATCTTGAGGGGGCCAGGTTTGAGTTTCACAGGGCCTTCTTCTGTCTCCAAAGTCCATTGGAATGATTTAGTCCAATTTCCAATACTTACTTGTGAGTTGGCAGCTTTACTCTTGGGCAACTTGTGAGGTGAAGTGTAGATAGAATGTATTTGGATACAGGCAGCAGATGATGTTTTGTATATTCCTGAGAATCTAGCATGTGATGTTTTTGTTCTTTCCTGAGAAAGTAGCAGAATAGCAGGTGATGTTTGTACATTCCTGAGCAGGTTCACGAGCTGTTCATGTAGAGTTGTTCTTGTAAGCAATGCATGATCATGGTTGTGTAAGCAAAATGTAACCAATAGTAATGATAATACATGTAATATCCATGAATATTCATAGAGTATATAAGAAGGGGATTGACTCCCAAATAAAGAGTTTTTTGCCCAGACACACGAGAGGAGAGTTATTTTGCAACATCTGGTGATCCCCGACGTGATCGGTGAAAACGTGACGTACTTACTACGACTGGAACAGTCAGCGCGCCATTCCTTCTACGGAACACTGTAAGTATGGGGGGAAATTTAACATCATCACATAAACAACATGCACAGGAGCTATATACTATAACGCAAAGATATGGTTCCTCCCGAAATCCAATAACTCTTAAAGATATAGAGCGTTTAATTGAGGAAATAGTTTGTCAATGTCCCTGGTATCCAGAGAAGGGATCATTCGATCCTCAAACATGGGAAAAGATAGGGCAGCAGTTTCGTTTAGAGCCTAGAGTTTCGACTCCTATATTATTGACTTGGAGAGAGATATATTCTACTATAGTAATTCTCTCTTCTGGATTGACAGGCATTACTAACGAAAATATATCCAACAAATTGCCAGGCAAGACCTGGTCTCTTTTACCTCCCGCGACTCTTGGACCTACACCTTCTCCTCCTTCTTGTCGGCTGGCCACCGATATGGGAAGGGAAGAGCAAAACAAAACTCCTGACTTTACTACTACTACCCCTAATAAACCAATTGAAAATATCCAAAACAACAACGCTAATGATAGCGTTATTATTACCAAAACACCAAAGAGCGTAGAACGACCTAGTTTAATTCAATTAGGTATACAGCAAGCACGAAAAAATGGTGAATTCATTTGGAACGATGATCTATGGGATAATTCGGAACCTAATCCTAATTTATACCCAGTTACTAGAACTACAACAATAGAGGCAGGGAACGAAACACATCATGCAGAATGGACTGCTCTACCTTATCAAGTTTTGAGAGAATTACGTAGAGCTATCGTAGAATCAGGTTTAAAAAGTTCATTTGTTCAAGGCATGATAGAAGGGATTAGTAACGGTTACTTAATGACTCCAAAAGATTGGAAAGACCTTTTCCGTATGCTGTTAACTCCTGCGCAATATGTAGTGTGGGATAATGAATATAAGCAAGCAGCACAACTTATCACTGGGACTAATTTGGTGCCTGATCAAATTTATGGATCGGGACCATTTTCAACCCTTGATATGCAAATTCAACAAAACGATACCTGTTTTCAAGCCATAGGCACTTGTATCTTGCGAGCATTTAAAAGAACACCAGAAGGGAATAAACCAACAAAATCTTTTGCATCAATTAAACAGGGTGCAACCGAATCTTACCTTCAATTTGTTAATCGATTGCAGGAAGCTGTAACTAGGCAAATTGATAATCTTGATGCGCAAACAGAGTTATTGATTAAATTAGCCCAAGAAAATGCAAATTCAGATTGCAAAAAGGCATTGCAGACTGTAGCTCATCGCCCAGGAATTACTTTAGCAGATTTATTGAGCGCATGTGCAGATGTGGGGACTCATGGTTATTCTATGAATTTGTTAGCAGGAGCTATACAAAAAGGTAATAAGCCACAGGGGACGTGTTTTAATTGTAAGAAACCAGGACATTTTCGAGCTCAGTGTAGAGCCCCAGGAGGGGGTGCCAACTTTGCAAAAGGACCTTCTCGACCTTCTCGAAAATGTCCTCGATGTCAAAAGGATATCATTGGGCCAATCAATGTCGCTCTAATCCAATTAATTCCACACCGCCACCCCCAAAAAACTTTGCTCCGGGTTAACTCCTAACCTCGGTCCAAAGGGAGTGCAAGGGTCTTTTGCTCATAGTACTACTGCTACACAAGGTAGTGCAGGAATTGACCTTATTGCAGCGGAATGTAAAACTGCCATCTTACCTCATGAAGTTTTGGTATATAATACTACCTTTAAAGGACCCATTCCAGCGGCTACTGTAGGTTTAGTATTACCTCGCTCCTCTGCATCGAAGGCAGGTATTCATGTTATCCCTGGAGTTATTGATGCTGATTACACAGGCATTGTTAAAATTCAAGTATGGTCCTCATCACCTTTAACAATTTCTCCCGGGGACTCGTGGGCACAATTAATTATTTTACCATATTTTACAGCACCTATTCCTTCTACTGTCTCTCGTACAGGGGGCTTTGGATCTACGCGACAGGTAAGTGCAGTTTTAAAACCGGTTTCTAATGCACGACCCACTGCTCAATTTTTATTGCAACAAAAGCCCTTTGTTGGTATATTAGATACCGGGGCGGATGTTTCTGTCATAGCTTATAAACAATGGCCTGGGGAATGGCCCATTGAAGATACTTCACATGTGACAGGAATAGGGGGAACTCAGTCAGCCTCCCAAAGTTCTCAATGGTTATCTATTACATATCCTAACGATACCAAGGTTCTAGGACATATTAAGCCCTGTATTTTACAAGTACCCTTTAATTTATGGGGTCGTGACCTTTTGGAACAATTAGATGCATCATTGATCCTACCTGATTAACAGTTCATAAATATGTCTTTTTCTCTTCCTTTGGAATGGAAAACTGACAAACCTGTTTGGGTAGAGCAGTGGCCGATTACCAGAGAAAAACTGTTGATTTTACATCAATTGGTGGAAGAACAATTACAATTAAATCACATTGAGCCTACCAATTCTCCATATAATACTCCGGTATTTGTGATCAAGAAAAAATCCGGAAAATGGAGATTTTTACATGACCTACGAGCTATTAATGCGATTTTAGAACCAATGGGCCCGTTACAATGTGGTATTCCAAATCCTAATTTGATTCCTTATGATTATCAATTAGCTATTATAGATCTGAAGGATTGTTTTTTTTCAATTCCTCTCCAGGAAAAAGATTATAAATACTTTGCTTTTACTGTACCTGTTTACAATAATGCACACCCTACTACTAGGTATTGTTGGAAAGTTTTGCCCCAGGGAATGTTAAATTCACCCACTATTTGTCAATACTATGTTCATCAAGCCTTGCAACCATTTCGTGCCTATTTCCCTCAACTTTTGGTATATCATTATATGGATGATATACTAATTGCAGGGATAACTCTTCCCCCTTCTTGGAAATCTACTTTAATTTCTATCTTGGCCTCCTCAGGATTA
The DNA here is from genome assembly GCF_901765095.1 of Microcaecilia unicolor. NCBI lineage: Eukaryota > Metazoa > Chordata > Amphibia > Gymnophiona > Siphonopidae > Microcaecilia > Microcaecilia unicolor. Next base: position 259,907,171 of record NC_044033.1, on the reverse strand, counting down.
ACAATTGCCTCAGAGAAGGTTCAAGAAAAGGAACCCTATTTATATCTAGGTTTCCGTATGACTAAAGCTGCAGCCCAACCTGTCGCTCCTCATCTCAATTTACAGTCTCCCACGACATTACATCAATTACAAGAGATTTTAGGAAATCTCAATTGGTTACGTCCCTACTTGAAACTTCCTACAGAATTTTTACAACCCCTGTTTCTCGCATTAAAAGGTCATAAAACACCTGCTGAATTAATTACACTCACTGCATCGCAACAAACAATTCTGTCACAATTGGATCAAATCTTACAAACAAAATGGACAGATAGACGAGATGCATTTGCCCTTTTTTGTTTTTGCGTTCTCAAAGACCCCACCCACCGACAACCGTTTGGTGTCTTATATCAAGATACAACTCCTCCGAAATTGATAGAATGGGTCTATTTACAGAATACTCTCCATTCTACTATTACACAATGGCCCCAGCAACTAGCCTTGCTGATTACTAAAGCTCGAGAGCGAGCAACATTCATGACTGGTTTCGACATTCTTAAACTCATCATTCCTCATTCTTTGTGGCAGTGGGAAAAAATGATTCAGTTCTCCGACGACTTGCAATTTATTTTAGCCACTTATGTTGGTATTATAGATTGCCACTATCCTAAAGACCCTCGCATACAGGGCACATCCATTTTGCCAATCACTCTTCATGATCCCATTTCTTTACGTCCACTCCCTACTGCTCTCACCGTCTTTACAGATGGTAGTCCCACTCGTGGGGTGGTTACTTGGTACAATCTGAACAAATGGCACGTCAAGTTTACCTCTCCACAAACCTCTGCTCAACGTTCAGAGCTTGCTGCCATCATCCTGGCTCTTTCTTTATTTTCAGATCAACCACTGAATCTTATTGTTGACAGTCAATATTGTGCTAATCTTGTCCGTCGCATGCCCGACAGTTATGTATCATTCAAAATGGATGCCTCTTTTTATGCTTTACTGTTAACCCTCCAAGGTTACTTGGAGAATCGCCTTTCTTCTCTCTTTATAGGTCATATCCGCAGTCATCAACCTTTTCCTGGTGGTCTGTCTGAAGGGAATGCTCGAGCGGATCGCCATCTTCATTTTTTCTCCACAGCACACTGCAGTCATGAACTTCATCATCAAAATGCACCTAGCCTAGCTCGCCAGTTTCAAATTTCTTTAGAAGAAGCTAGAGCTATTATCAAAAATTGTCCACAATGTTCCTTTTCAGCTCCTACTACCTTTTTTCCTGGAGTTAATCCTCGTGGTCTGGAAGTTAATAGCCTCTGGCAAATGGACGTTACTCACTTTCCCCCTTTTGGTCAATGGTCTAAGCTTCATGTGGTTGTTGATACTCATTCTGGATTTTTGTGGATCACTGCACAAAAAGGGGAAACTACATCTCATGTCCGCTCTCATCTTCTCCAAGCTTTTGCGGTCATGGGTGTTCCTAAAACTCTGAAGACAGACAATGCCCCTGCTTATACTTCCACCTCCTTACAGGAGTTCCTGACCCTCTGGCATATTGAGCACCTTTTTGGTATCCCCTATAACTCCACTGGTCAAGCTATTGTTGAACGTGCTAATCGCACACTGAAAACTGCTTTAAGTAATCTGACTACAAAAAAAGACGGTATTCTCCGTCATAGAGTAAGCATTGATGAATGCTTAGCACAAATCCTTTACACACTGAATCATCTCAATCTCATCAATAATCCTGCTACAAAAAACTTTTTCTTCCAGATTTGAACAACATTTTCATACTCCTGCCCCACCTTTATCTCGTCCTTTGGTCATATACCGACAACTACCTTCTGATCAGTGGAGTTCCCCTGTGCCTCTCCTTACCTGGGGTCGTGGTTACGCTGCTGTTCAAACAGATTCTGGCCCGGTGTGGATTCCAGCAAAGTGGGTGAAACCTCATGTCGTGGCATCAAGGTCTTCACAACCCAATTCCCAATTTCACACTCACCCTTCAAGGACCGCAGATGCAAACACGCAAACGGTCAGTGACTCGTCAACCTAATGCTCCTGTTACTTGGGGACAAATTAAAGCCTTGAGTCAACAAGCTACAGAGACTTTAGAAAAAGCTCATATTGAAAAGACTGATGATAACTTCGTAGTGGCTATTATTGCAGCGCTTAATGCTAATTCCATTACATTGCTTCTACTGTGTTGTTGTTTGTACATACCTTGTGGACAGTCACAATTACTTCCCACAAAAATATTTGGGAAGCGTTTGCAATTTCACTGAACCAAACTGATTTCTGTCTTTCTCATCAAAAGGCAGTTGGAGAAGTTTTGGCAACTTGCCTGATTCCAGTATGTCATGATCCTAAAGATATGCAAAATGATACTTGGTTTTATTCACAGCTTCCTGTTAATTCATCCTATCGAAATGCTTCTTATGAATACCATAATTGGGGAACACAAACCCTGTTGCCGCCTACTTTGGCAATGCATGTGAGAACCAATCAAATAGCTAGTATCAATATGACATGTGCTCGTATGGTTAATTGTACCCGATCAAATTGTGTTAATTTTGGACCAACTTTGTTAAATTGTAGCTCCTACGAAAATGTTTCATATATTTATAAATTTACTCATTTACCCCCTGGCTGGTTTTGGTCATGTGGAATGTATACCTTTAATTATATTCCAGCTAATATATCTGATGGTACTACATGCTGTCTAAGTCGACTCACTATGGTACTTCCCAGTAAACATATTTTATTTTCTAACTCCTCACATATGCGATCCAAGCGTATGACCCTTGCTGCCAATTGCAATGATAATGTTAAATTTCTGAGTCAAACTGAATATCTGGCACTTGCATTTTCATTAATAGGTGTCCCTGCATTGGCAGCGGCAAATGCAAAAAATATTCGTGAATTAGCCTGTTGGGCAATTAAATCAATCAATGCAACCTCCACTGCTATTAGTTTACTTAATGCTGAGCAACAGCAATTACGTCATGGAGTTTTACAAAATCGAGCAGCCATTGATTATCTTTTATTACTTAACCATCATGGTTGCGAAGAGTTTCAGGACATGTGCTGTTTTAATTTATCTGACAATTCAAAGGCCATTGACAAACAATTAGCTTTCCTACGGAATTTAACTACTCATATTACTATTCATAATAACCTACTCTCTGATGTATGGGATCAATTGTGGCAATGGATCCCTTGGACCTGGCTCCGCCCTATTATCCAGTATTTAGTCATTGGTATTTTTGTTTTCACTATTTTTTGCTGTTGTATACAATGCATTCCTAACCTTTTTTCTTTATGTTTTCCTCGTCCATTCGCTCCAACACGTCACTCTGCTCAATATGTTTATAAGCTATTACAAACATCTCCACCTCCATCTCCAGCTGGCACACCACGGAGATTTCATTAAAAAAAAAAAAAGGTGGAGATGTAGATAGAATGTATTTGGATACAGGCAGCAGATGATGTTTTGTATATTCCTGAGAATCTAGCATGTGATGTTTTTGTTCTTTCCTGAGAAAGTAGCAGAATAGCAGGTGATGTTTGTACATTCCTGAGCAGGTTCACGAGCTGTTCATGTAGAGTTGTTCTTGTAAGCAATGCATGATCATGGTTGTGTAAGCAAAATGTAACCAATAGTAATGATAATACATGTAATATCCATGAATATTCATAGAGTATATAAGAAGGGGATTGACTCCCAAATAAAGAGTTTTTTGCCCAGACACACGAGAGGAGAGTTATTTTGCAACAGTGAAGTCCTAAGGGTAATTCTTGCTTGATAAGAACATCAGATAATGCTGCTCATCCTTTGTAATTGGTCCATGATACTTCTGGATAAGTTGAGTTGTCTGACTTTTGGATTGTGGCATTTATTGATGGGTTTGGGTAAAATATGGATCATTTTACCCGAGCCCTTTATTGGTAGCGGCACATGGTTGATATTCACTTCAATTGTATTTGCACATTCAGAACAAGACCCTTGTGTGTGATGAGTTAACAGTTTCTGATTTTTATATTATGTATGTCTAATTCACGGTTTCTGAATCATGGCAATTATTTTTTGTCTATTAGATTGTAAGCTCTTTGAGCAGGGACTGTCTTTTGTCTATGTTTGTGCAGCGCTGCGTATGCCTTGTAGCGCTATAGAAATGCTAAATAGTAGTAGTAGTAGTAGTGTTGCAGGGCACATTAGATCCCTCTCAATTACCACAGCCCTCTGGTCGAGCACTTGACATTCATTGGGAGATACTCTGATTGCGGACACTGAGGACACTGGACACTTATCTCCCCATCTGTCACCCCACCCCCCTCTCCTGATTATGCAGTCTCCCTTTCCCAGGGCTTGGCTAGTAGTGTTTTCACCACAGCACCTGTCAGCATTTCAAATTGGTAGATCAATTAGGTTGGTCATGTAGCCCGGTGAGAGGCCGAAAATTATTCTGTAGGCTAGGGAACAGATCTTGAAGGATATGTGTGCCTTGAATGGTAGCTGCTGCTGTATTTTGTGCTGTGTATAAAATTCTTGGGCCCATCAGCACTCGTGGCAGCCTTCAGCTGCTGTGCATCCAGTGTAATTGTCGTGGGGGGAGGGTTTGTTCCAGCACCTCTTCTTCCCCCTCCAGTGGAGCATGTCCCTCCTCAGCCTCCAGATTTGTCAGGGTGTGGGCCTGCTGTGGGATGAGTGGCACCTCCCAGGGCCCAGGGTTCATTTCCATTTCCTCCTACCCTCTGTCAGAGGCATCCTGGTCCTGGATGACCTGATCTGAGGTGGGCTGGTCCTGGGTGGCCTGATCTTGGGAGGATTGGTCCAGGGCAGCCTGATCTGGGGCAGGCAGGTCCTGGGCGTCTTGATCTAGGGCAGACTGGTCCTAGGCAGACTGGAGGGTGCTCTGTGTGTGTAAAAGGTTTGCAATTGAGATCAACACATCCTACATGGCTTGCATAGTGGTGTAGCTGGCTATCGGGTAGGGTTAGGGACAAATGGGGGCAGGTGTTGTTACCCAGGGGACATGTCTGAGGTCTGTCACCAAAAAGGTGACTCCAGAGGCAATAATATTAAGGTTGTTTGTCTCCCGAGAGGGTTGTCTGGTTATGGGCAAGCAGGATGTGTTCTGGCCCTTCTGGAGGGCCGTAGATGAGCAGGCACTGGCTTGGAGGTAGTATGGCACTGTGCTGTGGTACAGATGGGCCATTGTTACCATTTTTGTCATGGATGTGGGTATGTGCATGTCCCCATGCTTATGTGTCCTACAGCTGGCTGGGAGATGGCAGGGGACCCTGTTGGAGCCACCCATCTTTCTGCCCACCTATGCTGAGACCCTAAGGAGTAAAGCAGTTTACAGATGTGAAGGTGGGAAACCTACGTTTGGGGGCATCTATCTGTGTGGTACTCATACTAGCTGTTTAAGGGCCTTCATTGATGGCAGTGGCTGCATTTCACCCTATGACTCATGCCCATACTTTGGGGGTGCCCGGGTGAGGGAGGGGAAGTGTACACATAGGTGGGAGTTTTCATAAGGGGGTGTTGGTGACCCAATAGAATGTGGAGATTTCAGGGGACCCCAGCTTGGGCCTTGAGGGATGTCTCACAGGACAGCATACCGACCTAGCATTGGTATATCCAATGGGTGTGGGTTAGGGCAGTGTTTTCCAAATCAGCCTGTGACAGATAGCTATAGCCAGATTTTGAGGGACAGGTGGTACTGAGGAGGTGGATATGCATTACATAGGCAAAGGAGCTGCATGAGCTGAGGTGACCATGGGGACAGAGGATGGCATGGTGGCCTTTCTGTGGAGCATGTGCACTGTTGCTGGGAGGTGGGGATGCACAGTGGGGTAAAGCAGTTATGCCTTTGGGTGGCTCAATGTACTTTAGTGAGCTGCTGCCAATGTTCCTATTAAAATATAGATGTGGGGTACAATCATGGGGGGGGGGGGGGGAGAGGGGGTCCTGATATGTGCAGCCCCTCATTTTAGTATTGAATAGTTAGTGGACAGGGCTTCATAATTACTTGTCATTGGATATTCTGTACATTCTGATTTCATCAATGTTTTGCTATTCTTTCTTATGAAAAATCAATAACATGTATTGCAACAACAAAGGGACCAGTGTATGTGACCTTGCCTATGCATGGTGCTTGCACATGAGTGGTGCTGTGATCTTGGAGGGGGGGGCAATGCTTCACACTCACCTTGCCAGGGTGGCTCTGATGGATCTCCATGCCCTCATGGAGATGTTGGGGGGCAGGTAGTAGTGATGGTTAAAAATTTCTCTCCTGTGCCTGAGACACAGGAGGACCAGAAACTCCCTGCACAGCGACATAACTGTGTACATTGATGAACTTTCTTCCATGTGCAGAGGTATATAGGGAGGAAACATCCTGCCGTTGTTGTAGATTTTTTCTCGACACGGGGACTAGTACCGCCGTTGCATATTCGTTTATCTCCGAATGTCTATGATGTTTGCAGTGCGTCCTCTTTCTAAACTTTTTTTTCCTGTATTTTCAAATATCGGAAAACATTTAGTTCTTTATTCCATTATGGATTTGAGTTTTTAGATGTTTTCCAATAAACTTTTTCACCATTTATATCAACATTTACAGAATAAATTTTGGCCTCTCACCTGGCTATATGACCAATCTAATAGATCTACCAATCCGAAATGCAACTAACCAGCTTATTTTCGAAGGAGATCGCCGGCCATCTTCCGACACAAATCGGGAGATGGCCGACGATCTCCTGAACCCGGCCAAATCAGTATAATGGAAAGACGATTTTGGCCGGCGCCAACTGCTTGCCATCGCGAAGCGGGCCAAACTTCAAGGCAGGGTACAGAAGGTGGGATAGGGCGTGGTTACGAGATGGCCGGCTTTGCCCGATAATGGAAAAAAGATGGCCGGCTCTGACGAGCATTTTGCCGGCTTCACTTGATCCATTTATTTTTAGGACCAAGTCTCAAAAAAGTGCCCCAATTGACCAGATGACCACCGGAGGGCATCGGGGATGACCTCCCCTTACTCCCCCAGTGGTCACCAACCCCCTCCCACCCTAAAAAAATAAAAACAACATTTTTTTTGCCAGCCTCAAATGTCATACCCAGCTCCTTGACAGCAGTATGCAGGTCCCTGGAGCAGTATTTAGTGGGTGCAGTGCACTTCAGGCAGGTGGACCCAGGCCCATCCCCCCTACATGTTACACTTGTGGTGGTAAATGTTGAGCCCTCCCAAACCCCCCAAAACCCACTGTACCCACATGTAGGTGCCCTCCTTCATCCCTAAGGGCTAAGGTAGTGGTGTAGAGTTGTGGGGAGTGGGTTTTGGGGGGGATTTGGTGGGCTCAGCACCCAAGGGAAGGGAGCAATGCACCTGGGAGCAATTTTTGAAGTCCACTGCAGTGCCCCCTAGGGTGCCCGGTTGGTGTCCTGGCATGTGAGGGGGACCAGTGCACTACAAATGCTGGCTCCTCCCACGACCAAACGGCTTGCATTTTGCCGGATTTGAGATGGCCGGGCCTGGTTTCCATTATGGCCGAAAACCGAAGCTGGCCATCTCTAAACCCAGCGATCTCAACATTTGACCTAAATGTTGAGATTTAGCCGGCCCCAACCGTATTATCGAAAGAAATGATGGCCCGTCATCTTTTTTGATAATAAGGTTGGCTCCGCCCCTTTGCAGAGCCGGCCCCGAAGATGGCCGGCGCCGTTCAATTATACCCCTCCACGTCAGCGAGGTCTTACCGTACACTCCCCTAGATGTAAAGGCCTTAAATACAAACGTGATCTATTGCCTGAAGTGCTCTTGTAACAAAACTTATGTGGGCCAGACCTCTAGGGCACTCTCGGTTCGTCTCACAGAACATAAGAGCTCTATACAAACAGGGAAGATCGGATTGCCCTTAGTGTCACATTGTAATCTGTATCAGCATGCATTTGAGGACCTAAGATGTGTGGTTCTACAAGTGGTGTTTTGCTCCCAACGGGGAGGAGATCACTGTCGAGCTCTTTTGCAGCAAGAGCAGAAATGGATATTTAAATTGTGCTCTCTGGAACCTGATGGTTTGAACTCTCGCTTAGAGTGGTGCCACTTTTTCTGAGTCATTGATTGGCTGATAGTTTGACAGCATCTGACGTCACATCAGCTATATTACAGAGGTCCAGTGTGTTGTGTCGAGTGGAGCACTGTGAAGTCGAGCTGTGACTGTCCTAAGTATTGTGAATGCTTGCATTTTGAAATTCTATGCTTGCAGGTTGAAGATGTAAGCGAAGGGACACATTGACTGTAACTATATGTTTTTCTGATTAGTCAGCAGTAATAGCCCTGGCACCAAGACCCTGAAGCAGCAGCACAAAACGCTGGCCACTGTCAGCTCGGGGCAAGAGGGTGAAGACAGTGTGGCTGAGCACTTGATCCGGCAATGCAGCCTATTGATCAGTACCGACTTTAAAGATAAGTGCCAGTACTTATACTGAGTGCAATATAATATATAAAAATAAAAAAGTAGAAAATCTTAGAAAAGCACATACATTATTTAGACAGCAGGAAGTCGATCTTATTCTGAAGGTTTTTTTGGCCGATGATGAAGGGAAGATCATAGAAATCTGTTTAGCTCCGGTAGATCTAATGTATCTAGGAGCTCTTTGAGGCCTTTTTCCTTCCTGCATGGTACTGCATGAATTTTTGAGAGTTAGAACAGCACTTCCGTTTATTCAAACCATTTTTGGCTAGTGGAAATTTTTTGAGAGTTTTCTAACGAATTAGCATTTCCACACCCCACTTATTTTGAGTTTTAGTGGATTCTTAAATACAAATCAACATATGCTTCCGTATATCAAAAATGCACCTCCACATGTCTTATGGATGTATGTATTAATATGTGTGTGCAATTGTAAACCACTAAGAATTGAAGATCATGCTGTCTTTAAGTTTTTAGAAATAAATAAATACCATTATGCTGCAATGAGAGCATTTCACTGTCACCATGGAAAGGCAAACCCCTTGTAGCTAGAAACTGAGCAATAGGAACTACACATTTCAAGACATGTCACTAATATCTTTACTTTTCTCCTAGTTGATGAACTAAATTAGAATCTATTAATGCATTGACATCTCTAGGTGAACACATGATAAGCTCAGCATTGTGATGATCTGCTGAATTTTCATTAAGGGGCAAATAACACAATCCACAACTTAACGCTCTAACGCAGCTTGATAACTTCCTCCTAAAACTTCTCTCTGTAATACAAAGTGAAAATGATATCTATCCCTTATTTTTTGAGCACCACCGGTTCCCTATCTGCTACAGTGTAAAGTTTAAAATTCTTGTTCTTGCCCATCAAGCATTCTACACTGGATTAACTCTCTACCTAAATTCTCTGGTCAGATCTTTATTGCTCTCCCTGGCCTCTAACTCTATCTCCAAGGTTTTCAGATCCAAAAGACGTTTGATATGGCTCTCCTGCTGTCTGGCAAGCTTCTCCTGGGGGTTTACTTTAGGACTGTACCTGGAGAAGCCTATCCAGTCCCCTATCAATTCCTCTATTTGTAAAATTAATGGAGAGCATGGTGAACAAACTCAGTGAGTATCTGGAAAAGTTCTCCATTTTACATGAATCACAGTTGGGATTCCGTACCCTTCATAGCACTGAAACTGTGCTCGTAACAATTCTGTCAAACTTCAAGCAAGAAATAGCTTTAGGGAAAAGCATTCTTCTTCTACAATTCAACATGTCAAGTGCTTTTGACATGGTGGACCACACCATCCTACTAAGACTCCTTGATTACTTTGGAGCCGGCGGAAATGTACTAGCATGGCTGAAAGATTTTTTAACCTCCAGAACCTACCAAGTAAAATCCAACTCAAGTTTATCCCCTCCGTGGCAAGCTGGCTGTGGTGTGCCTCAAGGCTCACCTCTTTCCCCTACTCTCTTCAACGTAATGCTGATTCCCCTGGCCACAGCCCTTGGTCTTCACCCGTTTATCTATGCAGATGACATCACTATCTACATCCCTTTTAGGACAAATTTCACCAAAATAACTAATGAAATCAGCCTTGGAATAAACACCACGCTCACTTGGGCTAACTCATTTAAATTAAAACTTAATACAGAGAAAACTCATTGCCTTATCCTTTCCTCTTCCTTTAACAGATTTGAACCTGCTACCTTAAATGCACCTGGCCTTACCCTGCCAATCTCTGAGAGTCTACGAATACTAGGAGTTATTGTTGACCGAAATTTAACACTGATGGATCATACCAACTCAAACACCAAGAAAATATTCTTCTCTCTCTGGAAACTAAAACGATTAAAGCCTTATTTCCCAGAGAAGTATTTTGTAATTTAGTTCAATCACTAGTCTTAAGCCGAATCGATTACTGTAATGGCATATACGAAGGGTGCAGAGACCTACTTCTCAAAAAACTACAAACTGCCCAGAACACAGCGGCTTGACTAATCTTCGGTGCATCAAAGTTCACAAGTTCCAGACCACTTCGTGAGAAATTACACTGGCTTCCTGTACAGGAGCAAATAACTTTTAAAATTTGCACTCTAGTCCATAAAGCGAAAGCTACATACCTGTAGAAGGTATTCTCCGAGGACAGCAGGCTGATTGTTCTCACTGATGGGTGACGACCGTGGCAGCCCCTCCAATCGGAGATATTCTCTAGCAAAGATGTTTGCTAGCCCTCACGCACGCACACCGCGCATGCACGACCGTCTTCCCGCCCGAACTCGCTCGTGTTCGTCAGTCCAGTAAATAGCAAAGACAAAGACAAGGGAAGACACAACTCCAAAGGGGAGGTGGGCGGGTTTGTGAGAACAATCAGCCTGCTGTCCTCGGAGAATACCTTCTACAGGTATGTAGCTTTTGCTTTCTCCGAGGACAAGCAGGCTGCTTGTTCTCACTGATGGGGTATCCCTAGCCCCCAGGCTCACTCAAAACAACAAACATGGTCAATTGGGCCTCGCAACGGCGAAGACATAACCTAAACTTATTCAAATAACTGAGAGTGCAGCCTAGAACAGAATAAAAATGGGCCTAGGGGGGTGGAGTTGGATTCTAAACCCCAAACAGATTCTGCAGCACCGACTGCCCGAACCGACTGTCGCATCGGGTATCCTGCTGTAGGCAGTAATGCGATGTGAATGTGTGGACAGATGACCACGTCGCAGCCTTGCAAATCTCTTCGATAGTGGCTGACTTCAAGTGGGCCACTGACGCTGCCATGGCTCTAACACTATGAGCCGTGACATGACCCTCAAGAGTCAGCCCAGACTGGGCATAAGCGAAGGAGATGTAATCTGCTAGCCAATTAGAAATGGTGCGTTACCCGACAGCCACTCCCCTCCTGTTGGGATCAAAAGAAACAAACAATTGGGCGGACTGTCTGTGAGGCTGTGTCTGCTCCAGATTGAAGGCCAATGCTCTCTTGCAGTCCAAAGTGTGCAGTTGACGTTCAGCAGGGCGGGTATGTGGATGGGGGAAGAATGTTGGCAAGACAATTGACTGGTTCAGATGGAACTCTGACACCACCTTTGGCAAGAACTTAGGGTGAGTGCGGAGGACTACTCTACCATGAGTGGGAAAGCGCGGGGTACAAATGTAATAAAATAAATAACTAAATTATGATGAAATTTGGTATAAGGAGCATTAGCTATTAGGGCTTGAAGCTCACTGATTCTACGAGCTGAAGTGACTGCCACCAAGATGGCAGGAATCCAGTGGCTCGAAAGGGGGTTTCATCAGCTGGGTGAGAACGACATTGAGATCCCATGACACTGTAGGAGGTTTGACGGGGGGCTTTGACAAAAGCAAACCTCTCATGAATCGAACAACTAAAGGCTGCCCCGAGATCGGTTTACCTTCCACACGGTAATGGTATGCACTAATCACACTAAGATGAACTCTTACAGAGTTGGTCTTAAGACCAGACTCGGACAAGTGCAGAAGGTATTCAAGCAGGGTCTGTGTAGGACAAGAGCGAAGATCTAGGGCCTTGCTGTCACACCAGACGGCAAACCTCTGCCATAGAAAGTAACTCTTCTTAGCGGAATCTTTCCTGGAAGCAAGCAAGACTCTGGAGACACCCTCTGAGAGACCCAAGGAGGCAAAATCTACGCTCTCGACATCCAGGCCGTGAGAGCCAGGGACTGGAGGTTGGGATGCAGAAGCGCCCCCTCGTTCTGAGTAATGAGGGTCGGAAAACACTCCAATCTCCACGGTTCTTCGGAAGACAATTCCAGAAGAAGAGGGAACCATATCTGAGGCGGCCAAAAGGGAGCGATCAGGATCATGGTGCCTCGATCCTGCTTCAGTTTCAGCAAAGTCTTCCCCACCAAAGGTATGGGAGGATAGGAATACAGGAGGCCCTCTCCCCAATGCAGGAGGAAGGCATCCGATGCTAGTCTGCCGTGGGTCTGAAGTCTGGAACAGAATTGAGGGACCTTGTGATTGACTTGAGCGGCGAAGTGATCCACCAAGGGGGTTCCCCACACTTGAAAGATCTCGCGTACCACTCGGGAATTGAGTGACCACTCGTGAGGTTGCATGATCCTGCTCAATCTGTCGACCAGACTGTTGTTTATGCCTGCCAGATACGTGGCTTAAAGAAACATGCCGTTCCGGCGAGCCCAAAGCCACATTCTGACGGCCTCCTGACACAGGGCAACCTGATTTCCGTCTGAATTTGAATAATTTGATGGGACAGCCGATCTCTGAAGGCCTTTAGAGCGTTCCAGACTGCTCGTAAGTCCAGGAGGTTGATCTGTAGACCTTGTTCCTGGAGGGACCAACTCCCTTGGGTGTGAAGCCCATCGACATGAGCTCCCCACCCCAGGAGAGACGCATCTGTCGTCAGCACCTTTTGTGGCTGAGGAATTTGGAAAGGACGTCCCAGAGTCAAATGGGTACCACTGAGACGCTAGGGTCCATTGAGCTGATCTCATGTGGAGGCGGGCCATGGGAGTCACATGCACTGTGGAGGCCATGTGGCCGAGCAATCTCAACATCTGCCGAGCTGTGATCTGCTGGGATGCTCGTACCCAGGAAATAAGGGACAGAAGATTGTCAGCCCTCGCTTCCGGAAGGTAGGCACGAGCTGTCTGAGAATCCAGCAGAGCCTCTATGAATTCGAGTTTCTCCTCTCATGCCATCCTCGATCCGCTTCAATCCGGCTTTCGCCCCCTACACTCGACAGAAACGGCACTATATAAAGTCTGCAATGACCTGTTCCTCGCCAAATCCAAAGGTCACTACTCCATCCTCATCCTCCTCGACCTATCCGCTGCTTTTGACACTGTCAATCACAACCTACTTCTTGACACACTGTCCTCCTTTGGGTTCCAGGGCTCTGTCCTCTCCTGGTTCTCCTCTTATCTCTCCCATCGTACCTTCAGAGTACACTCTCATGGTTCGTCCTCCTCCCCTATCCCGCTCTCTGTTGGAGTTCCTCAGGGATCTGTCCTTGGGCCCCTCCTTTTTTCAATCTACACCTCTTCCTTAGGCTCCCTAATCTCATCTCATGGTTTCCACTATCATCCTTATGCTGATGACACCCAGCTGTATCTCTCCACACCAGACATCACTGTGGAAACCCAGGCCAAAGTATCGGCCTGCTTATCCGACATTGCTGCCTGGATGTCTAACCGCCATCTGAAACTGAACATGGCCAAGACTGAACTTATTGTTTTCCCACCCAAACCCACTTCTCCTCTCCCTTCACTCTCTATCTCAGTTGATAACACCCTCATCATCCCCGTCTCATCTGCCCGCAACCTCGGTGTCATCTTCGACTCCTCCCTCTCCTTCTCTGTGCATATCCAGCAGATAGCCAAGACCTGTCGCTTCTTCCTCTACAACATTAGCAAAATTCGCCCCTTCCTCTCTGAGCACACCACCCAAACTCTCATCCATTCTCTCATTACCTCTCGCCTTGACTACTGCAACCTACTCCTCACCGGCCTCCCACTTAGCCATCTATCCCCCCTTCAGTCCATCCAGAACTCTGCCGCACGTCTTATCTTCCGCCTTGACCAATATACTCATATCACCCCTCTCCTCAAGTCACTTCACTGGATTCCGATCAGATACCGCATACAGTTCAAGCTTCTCCTACTAACCTACAAATGCACTCGTTCTGCAGCCCCTCCTTACCTCTCTACCCTCATCTCCCCTTACGTCCCTACCCGTAACCTCCGCTCTCAAGACAAATCCCTCCTTTCAGTACCCTTCTCCACCACCGCCAACTCTAGGCTCCGCCCTTTCTGCCTCGCCTGACCCCATGCCTGGAACAAACTCCCTGAGCCCATACGCCAGGCCCCCTCCCTACCCATCTTCAAATCATTGCTCAAAGCCCACCTCTTCAATGTCGCTTTCGGCACCTAATCACAACACCTCTACTCAGGAAATCTAGACTACCCCAACTTGATATTTCGTCCTTTAGATTGTAAGCTCTTCTGAGCAGGGACCGTCCTTAGTTATTAATTTGTACAGCGCTGCGTAACCCTAGTAGCGCTCTAGAAATGTTAAGTAGTAGTAGTAGTAGGAAGAAGGTGGGACTGGATAATTTATCACGAACACTAGTAGCTCCAGGAGTCGAATAGTCATCTGCATGGACTGTAGAGCTCCTTCCTCGGAGGTGTTCTTCACCAGCCAATCGTCGAGGTAAGGGAACACGTGCACTCCCAGTCTGCGTAGAGACGCCGCTACTACAGCCAGGCACTTTGTGAACACCATGGGCAGAGGCGAGACCAAAGGGTAGCACACAATACTCAAAGTGCCGCGTTCCCAGACGGAATCGAAGATACTGTCTGTGGGCTGGCAGTATCGGGATATGAGTGTAAGCATCCTTTAAGTCCAGAGAGCATAGCCAATCGTTTTCCTGAATCATGGGAAGAAGGGTGCCCAGGAAAGCATCCTGAACTGTTCTCGGACCAGATATTTGTTCAGGGCCCTTAGGTCTAGGATGAGACATATCCCCCCTGTTTTCTTTTCCACAAGGAAGTACCTGGAATAGAATCCTAGCCCTTCTTGCCCGGGTGGCACGGGCTCAACCGCATTGGCGCTGAGAAGGGCGGAGAGTTCCTCTGCAAGTACCTGCTTGTGCTGGAAGCTGAAGGATTGAGCTTCCGATGGGCAATTTGGAGCCTTGGAAACCAAATTGAGGGAGTATCCTAGCCGGACTATTTGAAGAACCCACTGGTCGGAGGTTATGAGAGGCCACCTTTGGTGAAAAAATTTTAACCTCCCCCTGACCGGCAGATCGTCCGGCACAGACACTTTGATTTCGGCTATGCTCTGCTGGAGCCAGTCAAAAGCCCGTCCCTTGCTTTTGCTGGGGAGCCGCAGGGGCCTGCTGAGTCGTACGCTGTTGATGAGAACGAGTGCGCTGGGGCTTGGCCTGGGCAGCAGGCTGGCGAGAGGGAGGATTGTACCTAAGCCTATTAGAAGAATAGGTAACAGTCCTTCTTCTGCCATAAAAACGTCTACCAGTTGAGGTAGATGCTGAAGGCGCCCGGCGGGAGAATTTGTCGAAAGCTGTGTCCCGCTGGTGGAGCTGCTCTACCACCTGTTCGACTTTTTCACCAAAAATATTATCCCCCCGGCAAGGAGAATTCGCAATCCGCTGCTGAATCCTATTTTCCAGGTTGGAGGCATGCAGCCATGAGAGTCAGCGCATCACCACACCTTGAGCAGCGGCCCTGGACGCGACATCAAAAGTATCGTAAACACCCCTGGCCATGAATTTACGACACGCCTTCAGCTGCCTAACTGAAAAGGCTTGGCTTGCTCAGAATGGAGCTTATCCACCAAGTCCGCCAACTGCTGCACATTGTTACGCATATGAATGCTCGCGTAGAGCTGGTAAGACTGAATTTTGGCTATGAGCATTGAGGAATGGTAGGCTTTCCTCCCAAAAGAATCCAAGGTTTTACAGTCTCTGCCCGGGGGCGCCAATGCATACTCTCTAGAACTCTTGACCAGATCCACAACCCCAGAGTCATGAGGCAACTGAGTCCGCATCAACTCAGGGTCCCCATGGATCCGATATTGAGACTCGATCTTCTTGGGAATGTGGGGATTAGTTAGCAGCTTCGCCCAGTTCTCCAGCAGTGTCTTCTTGAAGACATGATGCATGGGTACTGTGGACAATTCCTTAGGTGGCGAAGGGTAGTCCAAAAGCTCAAACATTTCAGCCCTTGGCTCATCCTCCGTAACCACAGGGAAGGGAATTGCCGTAGACATTTCCCGGACAAAGGCCGCAAAAGACAGACTCTCGGGAGGAGAAAGCTGTCTTTCAGGGGAGGGAGTGGGATCAGAAGGAAGACCGTCAGACTCCTCATCTGAGAAATATCTGACGTCTTCCTCTGCCTCCCACGAGGCCTCACCATTGGTGTCGGACACTAGTTCATGAACTTCTGTCTGAAGTCGTGCCTGCTTCGACTCCATAGACACATGGCCACGGTGGGAACGTCGAGAAGTAGACTCCCGCATCGGTGGCGATGAAGCTCCCTCCATCGACGTCGTCGGAGAGTCTGCTTGGGAGGCAGCCGACGCGGGTACCGCTAGCGGTACCGGCACCGGAGACCTCACGACGGGCAAGGGGCCAGCCGTTGCCTCACTCGACGGCACCGGTGGCGCAAGCACCCCCGGTACCGGAGGAGAAGGGTGCAACAGCTCCTCCAGGATCCCTGGAAGGATGGCCCTGAGGCTCTCGCTTAGAGCGGCTGTCGAGGAAGGCTGGGAGTCCGGTACAGGTGACGAACTCAGAATCTGCTCGGGGCGCGGAGGCGGTACCGGGCTGTCCAGGGTAGAGCGCATCGACACCTCCTGAATGGAGGGTGAGCGGTCCTCCTGTCGTCGATGCCTAGTGGGTGCTGACTCCTTCAGCGACCCAGAGCTCTTGGTACCACGACGGGAAGGTGACCGGTGCCGATGCTTCTTTGCCTTCACACGAAGCATGTCAGCGGAACCTTCCAGTACCGACGAGGAGGACGTCGAATCCAAGCGCCTCTTCCTCGGGGCCGGGTCCAAAGAAGGTCGATCCCGGGGGCGCTGTACCACAGTAGCCCTCGAGGCAGGGGGAGACCTACTCGAGGGCTCACCGCCACCAGCAGGGGAATGGACAGCCCTCACCTGCACTCCAGACGAAGAGGCACCCTCCGACGACATCAGTACCAACGATGATCTCGGTACCGTAGACGCTGGAGCACCGGTCGATGACCTCGGTACCGCTGATATCGATGCACCGGCTGATGACCTCAATACTGAGACCGTCGAAACACCAGGCGAGGCCCCGAACAGAACGTTCCACTGGGCCAATCTCGCTGCCTGAGTTCTCTTTTTCAACAAACAACAGAGAGTACAGGCCTGAGGACGGTGCCCAGCCCCCAGACATTGAAGGCACGAAGCATGCCTATCAGTGAGCGAGATAGCCCGGTTGCACTGGGTGCACTTCTTGAAGCCGCTGGGAGGCTTCAATGACATGGGCGGAAAAATCACGCTGGCGAAATCAAAATTTGCGATGATGGCAAAGGCACCAAAAATAAAAAGGGAGAAAACCTGTACGGGCGGCCAACAGGGCCACTACCGAAAACGAAAGGAAACTTGTACGGGAAAAACAACTCAAAAATAAAAGAAAGTTGTTTTTTTTAAGAACACGCGAAGTAGAAAATAAAGAAGACTTCCGAAATGGAAGGACGCAAGAAAAGCACGAGGGTCTCCTCAGGGCACAGAACGACGGTAAACACAGCCGTCCCGAGCGCGGAAAAAAGAAGACTGACGAACACGAGCGAGTTCGGGCGGGAAGACAGTCACGCATGCGCGGGGTGCGTGCGCGCGGGCTAGCAAACGTCACCCATCAGTGAGAACAAGCAGCCTGCTTGTCCTCGGAGAAAATCCTCTACGGAGAAGCTTCAGCATATATGGATGCCCTTGTCAACTTGCCACCAAGGAATTCACTTATATCTTCTCGTTCATACTTAAACCTCCACCACCTTGCGTGTTCTGGTCTCAAGTATAAAACCAAATACGATTCCACCTTTTCCTACATCAGCACTCATTTGTGAAATGCATTGCCTAAATCTGTAAAAACGGTTCGAGATCATCTGACTTTCAGGAAGTCTCTCAAGACCTACTTATTTGGGCAAGCTTACCCTAAAGATCCAGTCCTGCATCCGTGATTCCTGGACTACAAATCCTATAAAGACCTTGTGAACTCAATTACTTTATCTTACCCCTGTAACTTTACGCCATCCATATCCCTTTCACTTTATTGTACTTTACTGTTTGTTTCCTAAATGTTGTAAGCCACATTGAGCCTGCCAGTGGTGGGAAAATGTGGGGTATAAATGATATAAAATAAATAATAAATAATATTCTTTCCTGTCTTCTATTTGTTGCTTTTGCTGGTCTAACATTTGACAACCAGATGTATACTATACATACATAGCCCTAATTAGGATAGAATACTAGATTTAATAAAGGAGTTTATAAGCAGTCAATAAACAGCACATGGATTAGAATAGGTATGATAACTTCAGCATATTCATTAGCATCTCATGTTATTCAATTGCATGCGCCTAGAAATTAAGGGAGATATTTTCAATTACCTGTGTGCTTTATAACTATGAACTGTGCAGTAATTTTCAAAATCAATGTATGTACATGTTATTTAGCAGAATATATGGTCACATTTCTAAGCCATTGTAAAAACTGTGCTATTTTACTAGGAGAAAAATTCCTGTGGGATTCACTAAACCATGGTAGCTCAGAACTGTAGTTTAATAAATTCTGCATGAATTTTGTTTGTTTTGTTGTGGCCAGAAAAGTCATGTTATTC
Organism: Microcaecilia unicolor; assembly: GCF_901765095.1. Lineage (NCBI taxonomy): Eukaryota > Metazoa > Chordata > Amphibia > Gymnophiona > Siphonopidae > Microcaecilia > Microcaecilia unicolor. The sequence continues at coordinate 259,888,328 of NC_044033.1, read as the reverse complement.
TAGCTATGGCAAAGCATGACGGTGGACCCCATCCCTGGCCACCTTGTGCCAAGGGCTTATAAGCCCTGTTGATCAGTAGATTAAAGTGGCCTATCTACTGCTCTCCCTGCTCATCTCTCCATGTAAATTCTAATTAATGCCAATTAGTGTTGAAAATTACTTGTTAAGTGCTGTTATCAATGCTGATCGGCTTGTTAAAGTAATTAAATTGCACATGCAAATCCAGAATATGACTGCGCATGCAATTTTGATTGCGCTATATAGAATCTTGCGGAAAATGTTTAAAAAATTCAATGCCAAACATGGTCATTGTTGGAAAATTGCCCTATTTTGGATGTCTTTGTGCTCAGTGCATCTACTTTAAGGACTATTTTTATACAAAAAATGTCCAAGAAACAAATGCATCGGGATGTCTGAGGGCCAGCAGTCTTACAAGACTGGTCACACAGACATCCTGGCAGAACAGTAGGGCAGCCTAGGGAGTGCTGCAGTGAACATCACAAAAAAGGTCCCAGGTACACATCATAAACCCCTTATATTGTATGGTGTGCCCACCAGGAATAGCAAAATATGTACTGTACCTAACTGTACACCAGTACAATAGCCCTTATGCCTGCAGGTGTCACCTAAATGTGGGTTCAGTATGTATTTTATGGTTTTTGCCACGCTCACACTTTCCACCACAAGTGCACCAGTTACAGTGGGATATGGGCCTGGCTCCTCTTTTCTATAGTCCACTAGACCGACCACTAGGCTACTCCAGGGACCTGCTTGCTGCTCTAAGAGGAATAGCCATTATATCTGCAGCAGTCAAAGAGCCTGGAATATATTGTAACTTTTACCTCTTAGGGAGATGGGAGGGGGTCAGTGACCACTGGGGGATCCTTCCAGTAGTCATCTGGTCTGTTTGGGCACATTTTTGGCACCTAGTTGTTACTGGTTTAGCCAAAAACATCCTATATTTTGCCCAGGACATTTTTACAATGTTTTATTATCATAGTAAAACATCCAAATTGTAAGCCCACTCTAGTCCCGCCCAAAACTCACCTCCAACATGCCCCGTTGAGATTTAGGCAAACTGTACAGAAAGACATCTTTAAAATGAGTTTCAAAAATAGTGATGTGGACTTTTTTTGCAAAAAACAAATATCCATCTGCCGCTTTGTGCCGTATTTTGGACATGTTTCTGTTTCAAAAATGAGCCCCTTAGCTACTATTAAATAATTTATGAATTCAAAATTAGCTTATAGAACAAAAGGTAAAATTATGTATAATCATACCTGATAATTTTCTTTCCATTAATCATAGCTGATCAATCCATAGACTGGTGGGTTGTGTCCATCTACCAGCAGGTGGAGATAGAGAGCAAACTTTTGCCTCCCTATATGTGGTCATGTGCTGCCGGAAACTCCTCAGTATGTCGATATCAAAGCTCCATCCGCAGGACTCAGCACTTAGAGAATTACACCCACGAAGGGACACTCTGCCCAGCTCACCACCGCCGAACGGGGGAGGGGAATTAACCCAGCTCATCCCCACACAAGTGGGGGAGGGGAATCCGTCCAGCTCATCCCCGCGGAGCGGGGGAGGGACACCACACCCGCCGATGCGGGGGGATCTGGCTTATCCTGCAACCGCGGGAGGAGCTGACTGACCCTAACACCGCCGAAGCGGGAGGGGTACAAAGCTGCCCTACAGCCGCACGAAGCGGGAGGGAGTGCCGGCAGAATTTATGTCTCAAACCAGCCCCGTAAAACGGAGGGGAGAGGAATGCAGCAGCTCACTGTAACACAAACTCGTCTCAACTCTTGAAGAATCCAAGTGAAAGAAGAACTTGAACACGAAGTCCTCCTGAAGTAACTGAAGGCTAAACTTGAACCTAAAATTCAACCAGAATATAAACAGTACAGATATCTGGGAGGGGCTATGGATTGATCAGCTATGATTAATGGAAAGAAAATTATCAGGTATGATTATACATAATTTTACCTTCCATATCATCAAGCTGATCAATCCATAGACTGGTGGGATGTACCGAAGCAGTACTCACCCAGGGCGGGACATAGAAATCCCTGACCTCAACACTGAAGCTCCAAACCGGGCCTCCGCCCGTGCAGCCACAGTCAAACGGTAATGCTTGGAGAATGTATGAGCCGAAGCCCCCGTTGCCGCCTTGCATATCTCTTCCAAGGAGACGGATCCGGCCTCTGCCATCGAGGCCGCCTGAGCTCTCGTGGAGTGAGCCTTCAGCTGGATAGGCGGCACCTTCCCCGCGGCCACATAAGCCGCTGCAATGGCTTCCTTGACCCATCTTGCCACTGTAGGCTTAGCAGCCTGCAGACCCTTACGAGGACCTGCAAACAGGACAAACAGATGATCCGATTTCCGGAAATCATTGGTCACTTCCAAGTATCTGATGATGACTCGTCTCACATCCAGATATTCAAGAGCGGAGTACTCCTCTGGGTAGTCCTCCCTACGAAAGGAAGGGAGACAGAGCTGCTGATTCACATGGAAGTGAGAAACAATCTTGGGCAGGAAGGAAGGCACTGTGCGAATAGTCACTCCTGCCTCAGTGAACTGCAGAAAAGGCTCTCGACATGAGAGCGCCTGGAGCTCGGAAACTCTTCTGGCTGAAGTGATAGCCACCAAAAAGACTGCTTTCAACGTCAGGTCTTTCAGAGATGCCCTCGACAAGGGTTCAAAAGGCGGCTTCTGCAATGCTCTTAGCACCAGGTTGAGATTCCACGCAGGCACCACTGAGTGCAGAGGAGGGCGCAGGTGATTAACTCCCTTGAGAAAGCGCACCACATCTGGCTGCGAAGCCAGGGAAGCACCCTTCAGGCGGCCCCTGAAGCAAGCCAGAGCCGCTACCTGGACTTTAAGGGAACTGAGCGACAGGCCTTTCTCCAGACCTTCTTGCAGGAACGCCAACACTGAAGAAATTGGAGCAGTGAAGGGAGAAAGTGAGCCTGCTTCACACCACGCTGCAAAGATACGCCAAACCCTGGCGTAAGCAGTAGAAGTAGAGCGCTTCCTCGCTCTCAGCATAGTGGCGATGACCTTGTCTGAGAAGCCCTTCTTCCTCAGACGCTGCCGCTCAATAGCCAGGCCGTAAGACCAAAGGGGGAGGGATCCTCCATCACCACGGGACCCTGATGTAACAGGCCCTGCTCCACTGACAGCCGCAGAGGATCGTCGACTGAGAGCCTGATCAAGTCCGCATACCAGGGACGTCTGGGCCAATCCGGACCCACCAGGATTACCCTGCCGGGATGCTTTGCCACCCGGTCTAGCACCCTGCCCAACATGGGCCAGGGCGGGAACACATAGAGGAGCTCTTGTGTCGGCCACTGTTGGAGAAGAGCATCTACTCCAGGGATCGAGGGTCCCGTCCTCTGCTGAAAAAGCGCGGCACTTGGCAATTGGCCGATGACGCCATCAGATCTAGGCTCGGCTGGCCCCAGCGCTTCGTGATGTCCAAGAACGCCTGAGCAGATAGTTGCCACTCTCCGGGCTCCAAGGTATGGCGACTGAGAAAGTCCGCCTTGACATTCATGACTCCGGCAATGTGGGCCGCTGAAAGCTGCTCCAGGTTCGCTTCCGCCCACTGGCAAAGACTCATAGCCTCCTTGGCTAGAGGGGCGCTCTTGGTACCTCCCTGGCGGTTGATATAGGCCACAGCCGTGGCATTGTCTGACAGGACCCGTACAGGCTACAACACCAGTACCGGGATGAACTCCAATAACACCAACCGAATGGCTCTGAGTTCCAGGAGGTTGATAGACCACTTGCCTCTGCAGGAGACTAGAGCCCCTGCGCTGTCCTTCCCAAGCAGTGGGCTCCCCAGCCCATCAAAGAGGCGTCTGTCGTGACAATCCACTCCGGGGTCACCAGAGGCAATCCTGCAGACAACTTGTCTGTCTGCGTCCACCAGCTCAGCGCCTTGCGCACTGCTGGGTCCACGGGAAGGCGCACAGCATAATCCTCCGACATCGGAGTCCAGCGCAGCAGCAGAGATAGCTGTAGTGGTCTCATATGAGCCCTGGCCCAGGGCACTACTTCCATCGTGGCCATCATAGAGCCCAACAGCTGCACGTAGTCCCAAGCCCGAATAGGAGAGGCTACTAGGAACTAGTCCACCTGAGCCTGAAGCTTGACAATCCGATTGTCTGGCAGGAACACTCTGCCCACTTGGGTGTCGAATCGAACTCCCAGATACTCCAGGGACTGAGTCGGGCGCAGCTGGCTCTTCTTCCAGTTGATGATCCATCCCAGGGAGCTCACAAGAGCAACTACCCGGTCCATAGCTTTGCCGCACTCTGCATAAGAGGGGGCTCGGATCAACCAGTCGTCCAGATAAGGATGGACTTGTACTCCTTCCTTTAGCAGGAAGGCCGCTATGACCCCCATTACTTTGGAAAAGGTCCGCGGAGCAGTAGCCAACCCGAAAGGGAGGGCTCTGAACTGGAAGTGTCGTCTCAGGACTGTAAAACGCAGAAAGCGTTGGAGAGGAGGCCAGATGGGAATATGCAGGTACGCTTCCTTGATGTCCAAGGAAGCCAAGAACTCTCCTGCCTTCACTGCCGCTATAACAGAGCGGAGAGTCTCCATGCGAAAGTGCCTCACTTTCCAGGCCCGATTGACCCCTTTGAGGTCGAGGATAGGCCGGACAGAACCTCCTTTCTTTGGAACCACAAAGTAAATGGAGTAACGTCCCTTGCCAATCTGATTTTTTTGGCACCGGAACGACCGCACCCAGGCGGATCAGGTTGTCCAAGGTCTGCTGCACTGCCACAGCTTGACCGGAGACTTGCAGGGAGAGAGTACAAACCCGTCTCTTAAGGGTTGGCAGAACTCTAGCTTGTAGCCGTCTCTGATGACTTCCAGCACCCACGCGTCTGAAGTTATAGTGGTCCACTCGCCCAGAAACGAGGACAGCCGTCCTCCAATCTGCACTGGGGCGTGGACCAAGGCCCCGTCATTGGGTACGAGACCCTGGGGGAGGACCGGAGGGAGCACCTCCGGGACGGCGGTCTCTGCGAAAAGAATGCTGCTTGGGGGAGAAATTCCTCTTGAAGGAAGAGGGGGCAGAGGAACCCGACTTGCCCGGGCGGTACCGACGGGCTTCCAGCAACCGTCCTCTGGAGGTACCGGGACGAGTACTAGCCCGAGCCCTGACCTCTGGTAATTTCTTGCCCTTAGACGTGCCGAGATCGGTCACGATTTTGTCCCGCTCGACCCCAAAGAGCAGCTTGCCTTTAAAAGGCAATCTAGCCAGGCGGGATTTAGAGGCGTGGTCAGCAGACCAATGTTTCAGCCAAAGCCACCGCCGCGCAGAGACTGTCTGAGCCATGCCTTTATCTGAGGCTCTCAAGACATCATACAGCAAGTCTGCCAAATAGGCTAAGCCCGATTCCAGGGCCGGCCAATCAGCCCTCAAGGAAAGATCCGAGGGGGAAGCCCGCTGCACCATAGTCAGGCACGCCCTGGCCACATAGGAGCCGCAAACTGAGGCCTGCAAACTTAAAGCAGCTGCCTCAAAGGACGACCTTAAGGCCGCCTCCAATCTTCTGTCTTGGGCGTCCTTTAGGGCCGTGCCACCTTCCACCGGCAACGCCGTTTTCTTAGTCACCGCAGTGATTAAAGAATCCACGGTAGGCCACAGATAGGCCTCACGTTCACTCACAGCCAAAGGATAGAGGCGGGACATAGCCCTAGCCACTTTAAGGCTCGTTTCCGGGACATCCCATTGAGCCGCAATTAAGGTGTGCATGGCATCATGCACGTGGAAGGATCTACTACTACTACTACTACTACTTAACATTTCTAGAGCGCTACTAGGGTTACGCAGCGCTGTACAATTTAACAAAGAGAGACAGTCCCTGCTCAAAGAGCTTACAATCTAATAGACAAGTGAACGGTCGGTCCGATCGGGGCAGTCAAATTGGGGCAGTCTGGATTCACTGAACGGTAAGGGTTAGGTGCCGAACGCAGCATTGAAGAGGTGGGCTTTAAGCAAAGACTTGAAGATGGGCAGGGAGGGGGCTTGGCGTAAGGGTTCAGGAAGGTTGTTCCAAGCATAGGGTGAGGCGAGGCAGAATGAGCGGAGCCTGGAGTTGGCGGTGGTGGAGAAGGGTACTGAGAGGAGGGATTTATCCTGTGAACGGAGGTTACGGGCGGGAACGTAAGGGGAGATGAGGGTAGAGAGGTAGTGAGGGGCAGCAGACTGAGTGCATTTGTAGGTAAGAAGGAGAAGCTTGAATTGAATGCGGTATCTGATCGGAAGCCAGTGAAGTGACCTGAGGAGAGGGGTGATATGAGTATATCGGTTCTAGGCGGGCGCTTCGTCCCCAGCATAATGGCAGAGCCAACAGGGGCTGAGGGAGAGACGTCCTCCGGAGAGGAAATCTTCAAAGTGTCCATGGCCTGTAACAACAGGTTGGGCAAATCCTCTGGGCTAAAAAGCCGCGCTGCAGAGGGGTCATCCGCTCCATCCGAGCGGGGATCTATCTCCTCCAAGGAATCCGCAAAGGACCGTTGGGAGACCTCAGACACGCTGCCCTCATCTACATCGGAGGAGACAAAGTCCTCCAAGGCCTGGAAATCAACCCGAGGGCGTTTACCTCTGGGAACCTCAACCTCTTATCAGAAGAGTGAGCAGGGGCAGCGTTTTGCATGAGGAAAGCCTGATGCAGCAGCAAAACAAACTCGGGGGAGAAACCCCCCAGACTGTGCACTTCCGCAGCCTGGGCAACAGCCCTAGACGCACTCTCAACCGGCGCTCGCAATAGCGGGGGAGAGACATGCTGCGCATCCAAAATGGCGTCCGGCGTGAAACTCCGCGAAGGAGCCGCGCGGGAAGAACGGCGCTTAACTTTAGCCGCTTGTGCCGTCGCCCAAATTAAGGGCGTTCATGGCATTAATGTCTCCAACCTCAAGGGCGGCCCACGAAGAAGCCGTCCGAGCCGCGTGGCCGGCCAAGATGGCGGAGGCGAGGAGCGGGGGATGGGCGTTTATGGCGGGAAAAAACCGCCACGCCGGAGGAACGACCGGGACATTCATCGGTCACTAAACTGTCACCCATCAAGGGCGAATCAGGTTGTAAAACCCCCGCATCCCCTCTAGAAGCGCTCCAGCGATCCGGGGAGCGACCCTTTGCGCCCTCGCCCTCCGACGCCATATGCCACGAGGAGAAGAATCGGGGAACCCCCTGCCCGCTATAAAAAGGTAAAATTACCTGCTTGCCGCTCCGAGCTGTAACGAACTGGTGTCCCAGTGAGTAGCTGCAATGAATGTTTAAAGAAACGTCGAATTAAACGCCTTTAAAGACGTTTAAAATTTTTTTTTTTTTTTTTTTTTTTTTTTTAAACGGAGCCAGCGGGAGGGGGGAGAAAAGGAGGGACCTGGCACCACCAGGTTTGCACTTGCTCAAAAGAGCCCTCAACCCCAGGCCTCAACAAAACCTAAGGATTAGGCTTGGAGGCCTAGCCAGAGCTGCTGCTGTGTGTGACCACCACCTGCTGAGATAGAGAACATACAGGAGGAGTTTCCGGCAGCACATGACCACATATAGGGAGGCAAAAGTTTGCTCTCTATCTCCACCTGCTGGTAGATGGACACAACCCACCAGTCTATGGATTGATCAGCTTGATGATATGGAACACTATTTTGTCAGAGTCATCTTGTCTCTTTACATATCTACAAAAGAATTTACCTCATGAGAGTAACACTACTGTATTCATAATTTGCCTCAGTTCTCAACCATAACTTCTTTAGAAGTTGTTTCACCATAGCATTCTCTTCTGTGCCTATAAAGAATGACAATAAAGGAAAAATATCATACATTTGTCTCCAATTGTGTTATTCAAAATAACCAAGTTAAAAAGTACATTCCATATGTATCACATGGAAGTGTGTTTTGTCTCGCTTGTCTGGGCTCCCCACTGAAATGGCAACCAAGAAGAAGATTTCAATGTAGGGGCCAATGGCATCATCCCATAGTGGCTGTCAAAGAAAAAGAAGGGAATCAGGCAGCCAGCTGGGCCATACTGTAGTGTCAGCTGTAAAAGAAAAGAGGAAGCTAGCAAAAGTGGAAAGGATCCATCCCATGGTGGCAGCTGCTTTATGTATTTATTTATTTTTAAAATTTATACCCTGCTTACACCTAAGCGGTTTACAAATAAAAGCACACATAAAATGCAACTCATAACCACTCACAAAACTTCTAGATACACTGCCTAAATAATCATATTTTCAAACATCAACAGTCTTGCAGGAACAAATGAATTTTTAGTGCCTTTTTAAATTGTTGCAAGGTTGAACACAATAGCAAATGTCTGGGAAGATTAGTCCACATAGGCCCTGCTGTAGAAAAGGCAGTGGTCATAGTTTCCACAAAGGGTATACCAACTAATGATGGAACTGATAGACATCCCACATTCTGATCTTAGGGTCCAACATGGGGGTCAGCACCCAAGAAAAAGATCTAGGTGTTGTTATAGACCATACGCTGAAATATGTCTTGTTAAGATGGTGATTCTACCCAGATGGCTTTACATGTTTCAAACCCTGCCTATGCGCTTTTTACAGAAAGATTACCAGAGATTTTATCGCTTGATTCAGCGCTTCTCCTGGGCAAAAAAGAAACCTAAATTGCGCTATCACTATTTGATGGGGAACTGGGCTCAAGGCGGGCTAGGCTTACCGAATCTGAAGTTGTATAACTTTGCCTGTTTGTTGAGGCATGTTCGAGATTGGCTTCTTTCACAAGATTGTTTTACCCCACTAGAGCTAGAAACGGCTTTTTTTGCTCCCTATAATAAGATTTCCTTACTACATATGAAGCGCTCGATACTTCCTAAGAGGGTGAGAAGCAGTGTGCTTTTAATTCCACTTCAGGAGGCATGGAATAAATTAGTGAAAGGCATGGGTGGGGACCCACAGGTAACTGGTTTGCTCTCATTGCGCAGTAATCCCACATTTCCTCACGGAGTGGATAATCCAGTATTTGCCCATTGGGAGAGAGAGGGAATAGAGATGGTGGAACAGGTCATTGATGAGAACGGCGATCTTTGCCCTTTGGACCAATTGAGAGAACAAGAAGTCCTTCAATGGGGAGATACGTTTGCTTACTGTCAGATAAAACATTATGTCAGGTCACTGTGCAAGGCATCCTTGAGACTCCATATGGGGGCTACTGTTAGGGATTTTTTTGATAAAATATCACTCAATACAACTACTGTTTCAGGGATCCACAAGACATTATGGAGTCTTGAAGGCCCTAAGAATTTGGAAACGCTTTAACAGAGATGGGAGGACGACATCGGTCACCCAGTGCAGCCTCAGGATATCGTAGCTGCCATCCAGAGTACGCTGCGCTTAACCAGTAGTGCCAATTTCAGAGAATGTGCTTTTTGAGTTTTGCTACGAGCTTACTGTTCACAGGCTAGGTTGTTCCGAGCAGGGGGAGTAACATCGCCTTTGTGTTTAAAGTGCAAAACAGCCACCTTTTATCATGCTTTTTGGGAATGCATGTGGGTAAGGTATTTTTGGAATAAAGTGGTTCGATATATGGAATCGATTCTACAATGTAAGCTCGGAGGGGGGCCACGTCGATTACTATTAGACTTTCTGGGATGCAGTAAGAGTTCTGTTGCCCCTAGTATTTTATTGCCTCGGAAATGGTGTCTCTTGGCCAAGAAATGTAGTTTACAGTCATGGACTTCGGAAGATCCACCCACATTCTGGCACTGGCGCAGCTTGATCCACTCTTTGGCAACATGGGAGGCGAGGGATGTGAAGGGATTGTTTAAGCGTAAATCTACATTTCTAAACTTTGGGATCCATATTTGGTTTCATTGACCCCCAGGAGCAGAAGCCTATTTTCAAATCCTTGCTCAAAGCCCACCTCTTCAATGTCGCCTTCGGCATCTAACCATTATACCTCTATTCAGGAAATCTAGACTGCCCCAATTTGATTGCACATTTTGTCCATTAGATTGTAAGCTCCTTTGAGCATGGCCTGTCCTTCTTTGTTAAACTGTACAGCGCAGCATAACCCTAGTAGTGCTTTAGAAATGTTTAGTAGTAGTAGTAGTAGTAGTAGTAGTAGTAGTAGTAGGTTTTAAGTGGCCTGTGTTAGCTCATTCTCCAGCTTAGATTTGATATTGCAATGGGACTGTTAGTGATCATGACAGATTATTCTCCAGATTTGGACTTTGCTAAAGGCATATGCAAGATAGAGTTCCCTTACTGAATAAATGACACTTTTTTTTGTTAAACGTTCACACTATTGTTGAACATGGTATACCTAGTTAAGATAGTAACCAGAGTCCCATACTGCCTGCTCCAGCAACACCCAGCTTTTGCACAGGTAGGCAGCCCACTCCAACAAGGCATTAAGGTGGGAAGCCTGGTAATATACATAAAAATTAGGACCCTCATTCTGCCAAGTCTCGGATCTAGATACATTCATTTTCTATAAACTGTGGGGTGTTTTCTCTTCCAAATATAAGAAAACAACCTTCGTTGTAACTTTAGGAGAAAAGGTTTGTGAATAGGCAGGGGAATGCATGCAAAGAGATACAAAAATTTAGGCCATCAAAAACTTAGGCTAGCATCTTAATAGCATTAACCCTAACCACCCAGAAAATCTGCAAACCCTCACAGTGATCTAACTCAGCAAATATGGTTCAAAGCAATGGGAGATAGTTTACTACAAATAGCTGATTCAATGTAGCAGGGACATTGATCCCTAGACTTTTAATGTGTGAATGTGCCCAACAAAACTGAAAGGTGCTCACAAACTCCATCATCTGTGCATTCAGGAATGTAAGGTTTAGAATCTCCAATATTGTAACTAATTTTAAACCTTGAGAATCTGCCATAATAAGTAACGAGGGCCAGAATTGCCTCCAATGATTGCTTAGGATTAGTAACCGTGATGAGAAGATCATCAGCATATAACAGAATCTTATGCTCCTGCCCCCCTGCCATTTTCCCATGAATCTCTTCCCGCTCTCACACACTCTGGGCCAGTGGCTCCATAACCACTGCAAAGATCAAAGGGGGGGGGGGGGGATCCCTGCCTGGTCCCTGTGTGTATAGAAAAAGGTTCAGTGTACCCACCATTTATATTAAGGCGAACCAGTGGACATACAAACATGGACACAGAGAAAACCATGCAGATAAAGACCGTATGGCCTATCCAGTCTACCCATCCATGCCATCTACTCTCCCTGTCACTTCCTTAGAAACCTTATGTACTTGTTCCAACCTCTCTTGAATTCAGATTTTTTTTCTCCACCACTTCCAAGATGTCACTACCCTTTCCATGAAGAAGTATTTCTTCAGGTTACTTCTGAGTCTATCCTATTTCACCTTCATCCTATGTCTCTTTGTTCCAGAGCTTCCTTTCAACTGAAGAGACTCGCCTTCTGTGCATTTATGCCGTATATGTATTGAAATGTCTTTATCATATTTCCCCTCTCCCACCTTTCTTCCAAAGAATACATATTGACATTGTCTGTCCCCATATGAAAACCACTGGCCATTTTAGTAGCCGCCCTCTGGACCGACTCCAACCTGTTTATGCCTTTTTGAAGATGTAGTCTCTAGAATTGTACACAATATTCTAAATGAGATCTTACCAGAGTCTTATACAGGGGCATCATCACCTCCTCATATAGTAGAGAATGCCAGCCCAATAAATTACCTGAAGGCCCAAATTTAGAGAAAGTAGACTTCATAAAGGGCCAGAGGACCCTATCAAAGGCCTTCTCTGCATCTACTATCAAAAGAACTGCTGTAGAGGGCCTCTGATGATCAACCATATAAAGTCAAGGAAGCCTGGGGACATTATCATTTGGCTGACGGCCCGCAATAAAGCTGGACTTATCATCATGTATTAAGTCCTGCAGATAGGCCTGTAGGCATGCTGCCAGGATTCCTGCAAAGATCTTATAGTCAGCTCCCAGTAGGGAGATTGGGTGGTATGAGGAATATTTATCAGGCTCCTTCCCAGGCTTCAGAAGAACTGAAACCCTGGTCTGCCTTAAAGTTAACAGCAACTCCCCTAATTCCAAAAGTGCATTAAATCTACGAGTTATTGGGCTGGCTATCTGGGAGGCAAAAGTTTTGTAAAATTGGTTGGTGAACCCGTCTATACCAGGGGCTTTCTGGGCTGGGAGATCTTTAATGGCCCCCAAGATGAAGCTAGAATATGGTAGATTTAAAACAAATAGGAGAAAGTTTTTCTTTACTCAGCGTGTAGTTGGACTCTGGAACTCATTGCCAGAGAATGTGGTGGCAGCAGCTGGAATTACGGAGTGTAAGGGGGGTTTGGACAGATTCCTGAAGGAAAAGTTCATTGACCATTATTACATTTTGGGGGGGGGGGGGGGGGGTTGGCAGGTTCTTGAAGCCTGGATTGGCTGCTGTCAGAGACAGGATGCTGGGCTTGATGGACCCTTGGTCTTTTTCCAGTATGGCAGTGCTTATGTGCTTAAGACTTCATCGATTTCTATGGGCCTAGACATTTGCTCTGCTTCCCTTTGCTTCAACACAGGGAGTGCCTAAGGTTGCACAAAAGCCTCAATACCAGATTGAAGCAGGTCATATTCAGGGGTATACAGCTGCTTATAGAATTCAACAAAACATCTCCTGATACTTTCATCTTGCATTATTGTGTGTCCTTGCTCATCTGTAATTCGCAAATATAAAATTATAAGCCTGTGGCTTCCTAAGTTTATGAGCAAGGAGGCATTCTGCTTTATCTCCCCACTCAAAATATTCTTGTTGCGTTTTCTGCGTAGCCCAAGCTATATCCTCCAGCTAAAGCTCATGAAGAACTCATCTCCACTCAAGCAGAGACTGGAAGACACCGGGCAAGCATGAGTGGAGCTTGTGAGTCTTCTCAAACTGCTGAATATCTCACCACAGCTGTAACTTATGTTCTTGGTGGCCTTTATGTCTGTATGAACTTTTCGAGATACACTGACCAACCTCTCATATAAGCCTTAAAACCTTTCCACAAGGTCACTAAGCTGACTTACCCATTGTTGTTCACAGTGAAATACTCAACAATAGCATAACAATACCATACTCTAGCTGCACATGGATTTGATGATCCATCAACAGCTGATCACTGAACCTCCAGAACTGAAAGCTAACAAAATGAAAAGGGGAAGCCAAAATGACCATGTCTTGGCTTCAATGGTCACTGTTTGCATCAGGATGCAGTGTGATCTTTCAATCAGCCACATATCAATTCTAGTATAAGATCCATGTAGGCCAGAAAGGTAGGTGTACAGTCTCCAAACATCTTCTAACCCATGTCTATGCATAAAATTTACTAACTGGGCCCTGTCCCTTTTAGCATACTGGACTGCCGAGTTGGAATTATCCACAGAGAGGTCATAAGTAAGGTTAAAGTCTCCCTTCCATAAAAAGGAGACCCTCCTTAGAGACCACCAGCTTCTGTTCTAAATGCTCACAGAAGAGTCATTGCTCCTTATTTGGCACATAAATGTTCATATAACTGCCCTCCAGTTCAATCTTCAATAGTATATACCTCCCTTCAAGGTCTTTGTATACCTTCTTAGGGGAGCATCTGACATCTTGAAGTATCACAATTCCCACCCCAATGGTCTTATTCTTATACTTATTTGATGCCAGAAAAATGTAGGGATATGATTTATGCACTAGGAGTTTTAATGCTTCACCAGAAAATGAGTTTTTTGGATGAAGCCTATATTCAAATGTATGCTGGAGAACTCCCTGAAATAAATCTGCCTCTTTTGAGGTGAATTCAGCCCCTTAACATTTTAAGCCCAGCCATCACAGATGTAGTGGAATAGCGTATACAGCAAATCTTGGACTACTATATGAAACAAAAGACAGCAGAATACACCAGATTTCAACCCTTGTCCAAACAATTTGACTAGCAGGCTTATTTTTCAAAGAGAAGGACGCCCATCTTTCGACATAAATTGGAAGATGGGTGTCCTTCTCCCAGGGTCGCCCAAATCGGCATAACCGAAAGCCGATTTTGGGCGTCCTCAACTGCTTTCCATCGCAGGGATGACCAAAGTTCCCGGGGGCGTGTCGGAGGCGTAGCAAAGGCAGGACTTGGGCGTGCCTAACACATGGGCTTCCTCGACTTGTAATGGAAAAAAGGGCGTCCCTGACGAACACTTGTACAACTTTACCTGGTCCTTTTTTTCTTACGACCAAGCCACAAAAAGGTGCTTGAACTGACCGGACACCGGAGGGAATCGGGGATGACCTCCTCTTACTCCCCCAGTGGTCACTAATACCCTCCCACCCTCAAAAGAATTGTACGAATATTTTTTGCCAGCCTCAAATATCACACCCAGCTCCATGACAGCAGTATGCAGGTCCCTGGAGTAGTTTTAGTGGGTGCAATGCACTTCAGGCAGGCAGACCCAGGCCCACCCCCCTACCTGTTACACTTGTGGTGGTAAATGTGAGCCCTTCAAAACCTACCAGAAACCCACTATACCCACATGTAGGTGCCCCCCTTCATCCCTTAGGGCTATGGTAGAGGTGTACAGTTGTGGGTAGTGGGTTTTGGGGGCCCAGCACCCAAGGTAAGGGAGCTATGCACCTGGAAGAAATTTATGAAATCCACTGCTATGCCCCCTAGGGTGCCCAGTTGGTGTCCTGGCATGTCAGGGGGAACAGTGCACTACAAATGCTGGCTCCTCCCATGACCGAATGGCTTGGATTTGGTCGTTTCTGAGATGGGCGTCCTCGGTTTCCATTATGGCCAAAAATCGGAAATGACCATCTCTAAGGACGACCATCTCTTATTATTTAACTTTGTTTATTAATTTTCATTATATACAAAGATATCATCTTTGATAAGATACACCAATATTACCACCTTCTTACAAAAAGTAATCAAATATAGTAACACTATTCCATAATTATATTAGTTTATAGTCCACTAAACAATGTGAGAATTCAAGATGGTTTGAAAACCAATGGAAGTTGGAATTTAAACATAACATAGAATTTAAAAAAGAAAATAAGCAGGAGGTTACCCTCTTAATTATACAACCTTTTCTTTATATATGGACTCAGCCTTTATCACCTTGCGCATTAAGGAAAGTACGTAATTGTTCTGGGTCAAAGAAGATATATCTTTTTTCGTTTAAAGTCAACAGACACTTGCATGGAAAGCGTAACTGAAAATTTGCCTTAATAGCCAAGGATTCTTGTTTCATCTCAAGAAATTTCTTTCTTCTCTGCTGAGACCAACGAGAAATATCTGGGAATATTGAGATTTTACTACCTTTAAATTCCGGATGAGTATTTTTAAAATATAGCCTCAATAGAGCTTCTTTGTCTTGTAAAAATACAAATGAAACAATTAAAGTAGCTCTGAGCTCAATATTTTCTTTCGATTGTTCCAAAAAGTCTGTTAAATCAAGTACTTCAGGTGTTTTATCTTGATTTCCTGGAACATTCTGTTGTGATTTTGGCATAGTTTTCAGATAATATATTCTTTGCAGAGGTGGAAGGGATTGATCCGAATACTTGTACTCCTCCTTCAGAAATTTTACAAACATATCTCTAGGAGAAATGAGTTGATCTCTTGGAAAATTTAACACACGTAAGTTTAAATTTCTTGAAGAATTTTCTAGATTTTCTATCTTTCTGTGTAATATCATTCTGTCTCCAGAGATTTGTGCTTGTTGTTCTAAAATCTTAGCAGTTTCAGTCTCAAGTTTAGTCTGTTTCACTGAAATACCTTCCATCTTCTCTTTTAAATTATTTATTTGAGAGGAATTATTTAAAGATACGGAAATAAAGGCTTTACAGACCTTGTGCAAGGATTCTAAGGCTGTCCATATAGACTCCAAAGACACCTCTTGGGGCTTTACCAGCGGTTGAATCGCCATAGCACAAAGATAAGATTCTTGTATTTTTATATCTTGAGTCGAGTCTTCCGCTGCCTCCCCAGTTGCCATCTCCGGTGTTCGTTGGACTCCCGCAGCCTGCCCTGATTGTATCACGGGTGCCGCTCCTTCAGACGGAGTTCGCCACCCCTTCGAGGTTCCTGTTTCGGGCCTCGGTACAGCAACGCCGTCTGTTTGCGGAGGCGGCGGGGTCAAAGGTCCCAGCGGGCTGAGCGAAAGTTCGCTCTCCTGGACGGGACTCTTCCCAGTCTCGTCAACGGATACGCCCGAAGTTGGGGTCGACACCAAAAATGAGGACATTGGCAGTTGTCCCGGTAAGGAAGGGATCTGTTTCGGGGGAGGTGGTCCCTTCGTCTTACCCTTCCTTTTCGGCATTGTTAAGAAGGAAAAAGGAAACTTTCTAAAAGCTTTTTAGGAACAACCGCCGTCCACATCCTGCTCGGACGCCATCCTAAGGACGACCATCTCTAAGGTATACCTAAATTTCTCGATTTGGGCGCCCCCGACCATATTATCGAAACGAAAGATGGACGCCCATCTTGTTTCAATAATACTGGTTTCCCCGCCCCTTTGCCGGGACATCCTGCGAGGACGTCCTCAGGAAAACTTGGGTGCCCCTTTTGATTATGCCCCTCTACATGATGCTACACCATTGTTGAGACAGTGTAATATGTAAGTAATCTCATAGTAGCAAATGTGTATTCCTGTACAGGTGCACCTTTATACATCTCCCCTGCATCATGCCTAGAATGTTGTCTTGCATTGAGTTTAGTCACTTTTGCCATCTCGTGGTAAGTGGGGCCTTTACTGACGATGGTGAGGGAGAGTTTCCACAATTTTTGTGCCTGGCTCAAAAGACCAGCAGCTATTAGATTGTTCTGTACCGCCAGTGTAGATTTACTCTGATAGGCCTTGCTGTTAACAGAAAAGGTGAGGCCTACGGAACACTGGGTCTTTTTCTCTTGCAGCAGGGCAGCCCAATCTTGATATTTGCGCCTTCGCTAGAGTGTGCAGGCAGCAAGATCCGGCTATATTTCAATATCCATTTCATCCCATCTGACTTTGCCTTCAGCATGTCTTGTGGCCCGGAGCACCTTTTCTTTGTCGCAGTGTTTATAGAAGCAGGTAACAATATCTCAGGGCCGATTTCCCTTCTGGGGCCTAGGCACTATGAGTGCATGATCCAGTAATAACTCTCCGATTACTCTGCAGGCCTGCTTCCTGCAGGATTACTGCACAGATCTGCTGAGTGACTTCCAGGCACTGAGCCTCTACTACTGTCTCCGGGACTCCTCTTAGTCTTAGATTGAACCTTCTCAACCTATTTTCTATGTCTTCCAGCTTCAGGAGAGCTTCCTCCTGAGCTTTTTCCACTAGCACAAGACATTCCTGCACTGTCAATGTCCTTGCCTTGAGTTGCAGTTTGGGCTTCAGCGTCCTCCACTCAACAACCAATGTCTCCAGCACCATTCCGCAATTTATACATGGCTACCTGCAGTTCCAATTGTACAGAGGTCAGGTCAGACTTGGTCTCTTGAAACCAGCCTTGCATTTCTTCCCAAAGGGCCATCAGCTGTGCACCAAATGGTCAGCAGGGCTTCCTCAATTAGCCTCAGAAGACACCATCTTGGCCTTGTGTCTAGCAGCAGCCCTGACGCTGGGATTCAAAACAATTTAAATCCAATTTGGCGTTTCTTAGCCACCATCAGCTCACTGAGTTTACTGCCTCTAAGTACGAAACCTTGCGCTTCTGAGATCATCACAGTAAGGACTTAATTATCAACAATTTAGATCACATTGCCCCTGAGCTTGGTCCTTATGCAGGCATCTGTGCTAATGACATCACTTCCTTATTGTTTCCAAAATGATTAATTATAATATGTCAGTTCTGGGAAATGTGGATCTCTGTCTGATATCTTGCACTTCAATTTCTATTTATATTACTGTGACAGGTTTTCTATGTAGATCTGGAATGTGTTTGCTTTTTGAAGGGTTTGCTTACTGGAGCTCTGAAAGGGTATCTTATCTCACCCCTCCGCCCCTTGGTCCCTACCACCTTGGGAGAGATGATGTCATAGGGGATCCATCTCAGTTTTTCTAACGGGGCCCATTCAGTCCTAGCTATGTCACTGAGATCCAGTATAATCAAAATCCAGTAAGTGCCAAGAAATAGAAAGAACATCAAAACTGATATAATGAGAAGAAACCCTGATATAAAACCAGGGAGAACAGAGGAAAATGGGAGTGCCTGCAAGCAAAGAAGTTGCTGTGTACAGCACCTGGCTCTTCCCTTTGGAAAAACATAGTAACATAGTAGATGACGGCAGAAAAAGACCTACATGGTCCATCCAGTCTGCCCAACACGATAAACTCATATGTGTATACCTTACCTTGATTTGTACCTGCCTTTTTCAGGGCACAGACCGTACAAGTCTGCCCAGCAGTATTTCCCGCCTCCCAACCACCAGTCCCGCCTCCCATCACTGGCTCTGGCACAGACCGTATAAGTCTGCCCTCCACTATCCTCGCCTCCCAACCACCAACCTCTCTTCCCCCACCTGCTCCGCCACCCAATTTCGGCTAAGCTTCTGAGGATCCATTCCTACTGCACGGATTCCTTTATGCATATCCCACGCATGTTTGAATTCCGTTACCGTTTTCATCTCCACCACCTCCCACGGGAGGGCATTCCATCCACCACCCTCTCCGTGAAAAAATACTTCCTGACATCTTTTTTGAGTCTGCCCCCCTTCAATCTCATTTCATGTCCTCTCGTTCTACCGCCTTCCCATCTCCGGAAAAGATTTTTTTTGCGGATTAATACCTTTCAAGTATTTGAACGTCTGTATCATAGCACCCCTGTTCCTCCTTTCCTCCAGGGTATACATGTTCAGGTCAGCAAGTCTCTGCTCATACGTCTTGGAACACAAATCCCATACCATTCTCGTAGCTTTTCTTTGCACCACTTCCATTTTTTTAACATCCTTCGCAAGGTATGGCCTCCAAAACTGAACACAATACTCCAGGTGGGGCCTCACCAACGACTTGTACAGGGTCATCAACACTTCCTTTCTTCTGCTGATCACACCTCTCTCTATACAGCCTAGCAACCTTCTCGCTACGGCCACCGCCTTGTCACACTGTTTCATTGCCTTCAGATCCTCGGATACTATCACCCCAAGATCCCTCTCCCCCTCAGTACCTATCAGACTCTCACCGCCTAACACATAAGTCTCTCGTGGGTTTCTACTCCCTAAATGCATCACTTTGCATTTCTTCGCATTGAATTTTAATTGCCAAACCTTAGACCATTCTTCTAGCTTCCTCAGATCCCTTTTCATGCTTTCCACTCCCTCCCAGGTGTCCACTCTGTTGCAAATCTTAGTATCATCCGCAAATAGGCAAACTTTACCTTGGGGTGATAGTATCTGAGGATCTGAAGGCGACGAAACAGTGTGACAAGGCGGTGGCCGTAGCGAGAAGGTTGCTAGGCTGTATAGAGAGAGGTGTGATCAGCAGAAGAAAGGAAGTGTTGATGACCCTGTACAAGTCGTTGGTGAGGCCCCACCTGGAGTATTGTGTTCAGTTTTGGAGGCCGTACCTTGCGAAGGATGTTAAAAAAATGGAAGCGGTGCAAAGAAAAGCTACGAGAATGGTATGGGATTTGCGTTCCAAGACGTATGAGCAGAGACTTGCTAACCTGAACATGTATACCCTGGAGGAAAGGAGGAACAGGGGTGGAAGCAGAATATCAGGCAAAAATGAGACAAGAAAAAATTATACCGCTGCTTTGGGAACCAATTTAAGACCACACCCATCAAAAGTTCCAGCTTTCATTCTTTTCCACCTCTTATTCAACAAGTTAATATTGGTAAGGTTCAGAGTGACTAGCTGGTACCAAATTTGGCCTTTTAGGCCTGCTGCCAGGGAAGTGCCCAAGACCCTCTTAGGTTGTAGCCTTCCCTCCTTATATAGGAGTTGGCCAGCTCCTTTATTTTTATTTGTTAACATTGATAATCACTGAATATTTCTAAATCAAGCCAAAATGATTGCGTTATCCTCTTCAATCCACTCCCCCGACCAACTTTGACTCAGGAAAATGTGGGTGAATTTTAAAACATTACAAATATTAAGGCACGTAAAACATAACTTAAATTCAGACATATTTCCATCGTACTGAGGAGCCCAATGTAACACTACATGAAGTGTAAGTGATAATATCCAAAGAAGGGGGATTAAGCTGTATCAAAAGGATAAGAAAAGGAAGGAAAGAAAAGTATTGAAAAGCATAAAAGACAAAAGTATAAAAAACAATATACAAAACAACAAAAAAACCATTGTAAACCAGATTGCATATTAAGGCTAAAAATTAAATAAGGGGTCCTTTTACAAAGTCATGCTAAAAAGTGGACTGCGCTGTTTTAGTGTGTGATTTTCCAGTGCACTCAGGCCACCTCTTAGTGCATCTGCCAAAAAGCAAAATCTCTATTTACAGCAATAATGGCCAGGTGCTAAGTCCAAAATTAGTGCTTGACCATTTATCACATGAGCCCTTACCACCTCCTATTTACTTGGCGGTAAGGGCTAATGTGCTAACCCCGTGGTAATAGGGCAGTGTGTTGCAATATGACTGCGCTGCCATTTACCACTGGGAATGCTCCTCATGGTAGAAAACAGAAAATTATTTTCTACCATGGGAAAGTGTGCATGCCAACTTCGGAACTACCAACAGGCTCCTGTGCTACCTCGGCGGTAGGGCCGATTTGGTGCACACTACCCACGCAGTAGTTCTTCCATGTCTTTTTAAAAGGGCCTCTAAATAAGATGTGCATGATCAACAATGGATAAATATTTTGTAAAAGGTCATAAAAAGTCAGTTATGAAACTCAAACTCACTGCCTGACTATACATCCCTTTCTCCCTCTGTCCTATCAGACACTGTAGTTCTACCCTCTCTTCCATTTGTGTGTTGTTCACATTATTTTATCCTAAAACTCTGTTTCTCCCTGACATTAGATTGTAAGCCATCTTGATGGTTTGTTCTGTATGGCGGGATAGGAAATTACCAGTAAACATGAAACTTATACCTCCAAATGGTCTCTTTGATCTTTAGACTGTCACTGCTTGGTCCTCCCTAACCCTAAATTTGCATACCATGAGACTACAAGACACCTTTTTTTTCTTGGCCTCCAAACTCTGAAATGACCTCTCAACCTCATTTATTCTCCAGATTTAAGATATTAAGAAGCATGCTTTCACTCACGTCTTTGGTACATAGATCACAGGACTGTTGAGTGATCAGATACTCTGATAGCCAGTTAGCAACTGGTTTGTGTGTTCTGTTTTCTTGTTTTATTTCTTTCTTGTCTTAATTATGGAGTTCTTTGCTATAAAAGAAATTTTGGATTCCATATTTCTTAGACCTGATTGCCAGTATATGTAATATAAAAAGTTTTAATAAACCATAAATCACACAAACTAGGGTTTGATTCAAAGTAGAAGCTAGTCTTACTTCTCCAACTGAGGGGATCATAAATGAAATGTCTTGGCTTAAGCATTAATAACTTGTTGCATTAACTGATACATGTAATGATGTGTGATGCCCTTTAAAATT
Organism: Microcaecilia unicolor; assembly: GCF_901765095.1. Classification (NCBI taxonomy): domain Eukaryota; kingdom Metazoa; phylum Chordata; class Amphibia; order Gymnophiona; family Siphonopidae; genus Microcaecilia; species Microcaecilia unicolor. The sequence continues at coordinate 259,866,767 of NC_044033.1, read as the reverse complement.
CTAAATGTAAAAGTCAAAATTTTGAAATCGATTATCAGGGACACCAGGAGCCAATAAATACATAGTAGATGACGGCAGAAAACGACCTCCACAGTCCACCCAGTCTGCCCAACAAGATAAACTCACATGTGTCATTTTTTGTGTATACCTTAACTTGATTTGTACCTGTCTTTTTCAGGACACAGACCGTATAAGTCTGCCCAGCACTATCCCCACCTCCCAACCTCCAGCCCTGCCTCCCACCGCCGGCTAAGCTTCTGGGGATCCCTTCCTTCTGAGGAGGATTCTTTTATGTTTATCCCACGCATGTTTAAATTCCGTTACCGTTTTCCTCTCCACCACCTCCCGCGGGAAGGCATTCCAAGCATCCACCACTCTCTCCGTGAAAAAATACTTTCTGACATTTTTCTTGAGTCTGTCCCCCTTCAATCTCATTTCATGTCCTCTCATTCTACCGCCTTCCCCTCTCCGGAAAAGGTTTGTTTGCAGATTAATACCTTTCAAATATTTGAACGTCTGTATCATATCACTCCTGTTTCTCCTTTCCTCCAGGGTATACATGTTCAGGTCAGCAAGTCTCTGCTCATACGTCTTGGAACGCAAATCCCATACCATTCTCGTAGCTTTTCTTTGCACCCCTTCCATTTTTTTCACATCCTTCACAAGATACGGCCTCCAAAACTGAACACAATACTCCAGGTGGGGCCTCACCAATGTCTTATACAGGGGTATTAAAACCTCTTTTCTTCTGCTGGTCACACCTCTCTCTATACAGCCTAGTAATCTTCTAGCTACGGCCACCGCCTTGTCACACTGTTTCGTCGCCTTCAGGTCCTCAGATACTATCACCCCAAGATCCCTCTCCCCGTCCGTACCTATCAGACTCTCACTGCCTAACACATACATCTCCCGTGGATTTCTACTCCCTAAGTGCATCACTTTGCATTTCTTCACATTGAATTTTAATTGCCAAATGTTAGACCATTCTTCTATCTTTCGCATATCTTTTTTCATGCTTTCCACTCCCTCCTGGGTGTTCACTCTGTTGCAAATCTTGGTGTCATCCGCAAAAAGGCAAACTTTACCTTGTAAATAAAAATCAGAAGTTGTATGGCCCTGCCTATATTTGCTATTTTTTTAATTGTTTCTTCCTTTTTATCTATTCTTGTCTTCTTTACTTCTTTCCCTATCTTTGCATCTTATACTGATCTTTCCTTTTCATTTCACTTTTTTTCACATTTACCTCTCACTCTCCAAACCTCAATTTTCTTATTTTTATCCTCTTACCTTTCTACTGGATCTCCATCTTTCACATTACTCTGCTTTCCCTCCTTCCTTTGTCTTCTGTTCCCTCTCTTTTACTCACCTTATAGTTCCCATTTTCATCTTCCGCACCCATCCTGTCTCTAGCTTCCTCCTACTTTCTTCTGGTTCTCATTCCCTCAATAGCTCTCTAGGCCCTTCAGAAAATTTCTTGATCACTTCCTACATTTATCTCTCGCCATTCTCACCAGTAGTATAGCCGTGGGAATGTCTGGGTACGCCGCATCCACACACTTTTGGCTTAAGCTCACCCAGAACTGATGCACCCTTACTTTGGCTAGCAGGGACCATCAGTTTTCAAGCATGTGCAAAACCTGACCATGGGTGGGCTGATGGTAGCACAGGCCTAGTGACACTGTCGCTGACACTGGGGAGGGTGCAGGGGCGAGGTGGAAAGGAAAGTTGGTGCTCACCCAGAATTTGACGTCTGGCTATACCACTACTTCTCACTGTAGGGGTGAGAACCTCTGCCACCGATAATAAGCATAATGCAGAGATTGCCACACTATTCCTGTGGGACTCAGATGTCTGAACCTGCACTACACTATACTGTAATTCAGAAACTTTGCTATGATTTGTGCTGAGTCATGCCTGTTTCAAAGACTTCTTCAGATTTGTGCTGTAATTGGAAACATGTCCATGCATGCTTGTCTGAAAAAGACCCTATGACCATGCTATCTGTGAAAGGAATTCTGGACACCTTGACCCCAGACTGCTTGAGACCAGAGACATCTATAATGACATCAAAAGACATTCCTGCGGTTTCTCAACCCAATCACCTTCTGTGATGTTATTAAATAATTAAGTAGAGGACGAAGAAGGCCAACCTTTGAAAGCTAATCAAGAAATGTATTATGTCCAATAAAAAAGGTATCATCCTATTTTCTTTTCCATGTTTTATTTTGTTTGATTTCTATTAAATAATTAGAAATTGCTGATAACAGATTGTTATAAAATACAAGCATCAGCACTGAAGTTTTTTTCATCTTCAGATAGATCTACAACTTTCATCTGATTGAACACAACAGCACACCAGAAACAGCACTGCAATCTGATGTTACGAATGGATAAATATTTTGTAAAAGGTCACAAAAATTCAGTTATGGAATCCTGAAACTCAAACTCAAAGAATGAGACTGGCAATACTTGCAGGTTGTATGGTCAAAATCTGCAATCACCTTGGGATAACAAACATATGATGTATTTTGTTTATAGGGAGTTGTGTGTTTGTTTTAAATAATATCTAATCAGTGTTTATTACAGCAATTTTGAATTGTCATTTTACTTTTCTTCTGTGACTTTTATATTCTAATTATTTCGGCATAATTCATTTGTATGTAAAAATCTTTACAGTTTCTGTTTCATGCTTTAGTTTAGAGTATAAACATAGATAAGGTGTTGGAACTCAGAATTGCTCCTTAGAGATGTGGTTTACATAATAACATCCAGAGTGCATATTATAATTTGGTTTTGGCACATCTCTGTCCTACAACTAGGTGGTAATTATTGTGTTACCCCAACATTACACCCCTAACCATTTAGCACAGCCCAACCTATACCCCTTGCATAATTGCCAAACCTCCACTAACTCTTAGACATAAGCCCTCATCAAATTTCTGAGTCCTTCTCACTCATCTTCCAGTGTCCACTTCCCAGAGCCCCCACACTCCTATCTAATCCTAATACTTAGTCTATGAAGCCCACTCCCTCACTTAATCTCCAGGTCTTCACTTTCCTCCCCAACTTTGAGTCTTGATGCACACCCTGGGCCTTTACTCTCCCCGTCCTCAAGACCTTACCATTCCTATTCCTAGAACATAACATGTTGTTCTTTTTTCTTCTCTCTTTCCCTCATCTCTCCTGCCCTAACCCTTTCCCAGCCAGCTAGAGTATGGTACTAGCTGCCTAGTGAAACTAACTTGCTCCGTCTTGCTACTGGCACCTCTCTCTCATGTACAGTTCAAACAGAAATTACTAGCCTCAGCCATGTGATGTTCTATATATGTATGGTTCACACTGCATGATTCAAACAACTGATCAGTGAACTATGCAAGAGGGAAATACTCCAGATACAGGAACAGTAGGTTGGAAGTAGTTACCCGTGGAAGGAGAAGTTAAGGTAGTTGTGTCAAGCTATTGCCAAGCATACTCCAAAGCTAGGTGATAGACAGTGAAAAGAGAAACGCATCTAGCTTCTGACTAGAATTCCCCTTTCTCATATACCTACTCTGCCCAATAATAGCATCCCTCTCTAGCTTTATTTATTTCCCCAACAACAATTTCCTCTCTTTCACTGCTCCACAGCACCTTCTTCTCATTTCTTCATTCTATTCACAACTCTTATGTTCATGTTTAACAAATACCATATACAAGCATACATATTACATAAAGCATATAAATATATATATATATATATATATATATATATATATATATATATATATATATATATAATAATTCAAAAACATATAAGAAATCCCAACAGCAAAACTTTTTCTAAAAATAAATCAGTAGTAATAAAACCAGTGAAACAGACAAAATAAAACCAGTGAAACAGACAAAATAAAATAAAACAAGACCTAAACAGAATGCTCTACTCAGTGGCAAAACTCATCATACCACTGTTTGCTCTGGACACCTCTTTCCTTCTCACACATTTCCAGCACTGGCCTCTCTATTTTAATTTTCCTTCCAGAAAGCCGATGTTTACCCAAGCCTCCCTTTCTACTCCTACTGGTAACAGAATCATCAGGGTGCTCCCATCCTCCTTTGCCATTGTTACTGACTCCTTCAAAAACATTCCAACCATCCTCTTCTTCACTGGTGGCTTAAGTGGGAGAGCACAGTTCTTTCGTGCAGTTACCATAGCTGGAAACAGGCACTTCAGTGCTTGTACAGCTGCACCAGGGGAATGGGAGCATTAAGTAGTCATCAGTTCCTGTGCCATATGACATTTTGTTTCCTGCAGCAGTGCTCTATGCCAGCACTGGGTACGGGAAGGGATCACTGTATATCATAGAGGTCATGAAAAGGTGCAAACCATACATATGTCTAGTTTTTATTCTAATATTGCTATTTTGCTTTTCTTGAGCTGGGAGCAGATGTGGAATTGCAAGACAGCATTTTTTTCTGGTAACTACCTTTCTAAGGCTGTAGAAATTTGTGGTTTGACATTTGGCCTATACTAACTTGCGATAAGTTGCTGGTCAGCAACTAAGACAGCGACTTCTGTGACTAAGGACATCTGATGTATCCAGATAAACAATTAGAAGGAGAAGTAAGTGGGTGTGGGTAAAATTATAGCCTTAGCAAGAGGGTGGGGGCAGTAACATACCCATTATCTAATGAAAACTTATGATTATGTGCATGAGAGGCCCTGTCAATTTAAAAGACTAAATGATAGAATTTGATGGAACATGCTGGAATTGGATTCATCTTAACATGAAACAGAATATTCTGGAAAGATGCATATTCATTAGGTAAGAAGGGTAATTATAATTAAGATAATGAAGAAAGGAAGAAAAAGTATTTAAGAGGAAACAGAACTGAGGATGGAGAGCCTCAGTGTGTCCACTAGCAGGTGGACATATTGACAGCTCCCAGGGAAAACTCTGTATTTATTCATATTATACTGTACTGGGAGTTTATTTGTTACTATTTCAATAATTGCTGATGGGCTTCTTTGACAATTTGAATAAACATTTATTATGTATAATACTTATTTAGTAGCCAGAGTTTTTCTTGCCTTGAATTCTACCTGGGAGAGTAAAGATTTACTTGAGGGTCCCTCCCCAGGAGATCTCCAGAAGATTACTTCTGTCTCAGAGGCAAGACAGAAAGTGAACATCACATCAGAAGATCATGTTGGGGCTGCTGCTACTGCAGCACAGGAAGGACTCTTTTATAGCACACATGTTGATGAACATTGCTCTAGACATTCTTCTGATGTCAAATATGATTTGTGTGCTTTAACTCAGGCTGCCTGTTGTCATGGAAAAGCTTAAACATCAATCCGGACTCCTATATAAGCATCAGCTATTAATTGTTAATTTGTTAATGCTACTTCCATTTCATTTTATTAATTTTTGAATAAATGAACATGGACTAAAAAAAGAATTTAAGAGAAGAAAATTATTATTCCCTATCAACTTTACATTCAAATAATATACAGTACAGTCTCAATTATCTGATGTAAATGAGAATCAGACGTTGTCGGGTAAGTGAAAGTTGGATAATACAGAAAAATGGTAACCTCTTAAAAAATGCACAGAAAACATACTTTATGTATAAAGAAAAGGCATAGGGTATCTATATTTAAAATATTGTTTATTAACACTAACCAGCAACAGATCAAACATTCCAGGGTGTGAAGCCGGAAAACAAGAAGAGAACCTACACACTTCTTAATGGCAACGAAATGATGTCACCCAGGGGGGGGGGTGTCTGTGGATATGCCAGATTAACGAAGGTTGGATGTTCAAGATACTTGATAAAAACAATACTTTATTAAAATAGGATTTATATACCCACCTGGTATTCTAGCATTATTCATTTTACTTATTTGGGTTATTTCCGAGCTTTCTTGGATTATGTCGTCTCCACTTTCTTCTAAAGAGATCGGTGTTTTATTCTGCCATGATATAGGAATTTCAGTTCTTGAATCTAGAGAAAAGTTTATGAATCAGCATGATTTCTTTCAACAGGAAATATAAAACAATTCCAGCTACCCTACACATAGGGGCCCTTTTAGTAAGCCATGGTAGGCACTAGCGTATGCCTACCTTGCAGCAAAAAGCACTGCCGTGGGACGTGCTAAGGTATCCCACGGTAATGTGCCATCAGCAGGCACTAATCCCGTGCTGAAACATACTTTTTTATTTTTTGGCACAGGAGGCAAGACTATGGACGGCGAGTAGACGTGCCCTACAATAATCAGTAGTGCAGGCACATTGCCACAAGCTGCCCGATTACCATTGGGTTAGTGTGGGAGCCCTCAGCGCCAACAAAATAGGTGTCAGTAAAGGCTCCTGTGGAAATGGCCATGTGCTAATTGGGACACTGGTGCATGGACATTAAAGAAAAATATGTAAATATGGTCATTTTACTGCTGTGCTAAAAGTGGCCGCAGCACGCAGAAAACTCACACGCTGACAACAACACAGGCTACTTTTTAGCGCAACTTAGTAAAGGGTCCCTTAGAAAAAATAACATAAAAGTGTTCTCATTATATTGGCGTTTTTTGCAACTTCTCTGAAGCGTCGAATATTATTTACTGAGGATTCTAACACGGTACTTCATTTGGTACATTCATATTGAAACTATTAGGTTTCTAAGAAATATCCATCTTGACGCCTGAGGCAGGTGCTGTTGAGCGCTGAAACATGGCCTGTGTCGGGTCATTCGCAATGAAGACTGTACCATTGTTCCAGTTCTGGAGGCCCTTTTGTGCTTCTTTTTGTTGCAACAAAATAGTACTGAAAGGTGTGAAAACCTCAAAATACAATTTTAAGATTAGTGGCAGTGCTTTTGCTCCAGACAGTAACAAAAAGGCTCGAGACATTTTTATGGGAAACAATTATTTACTGTGATATAAAATGGCTTTAGAAAGACAGAAGTCAATATCCAGAAGTAGTTACACAGTTTGTGGCAGGACTAACAATGTAAGTCTTATGATTTTAAATCCTGGTCACTTGAATGGATAATTTTATATATATAAATTGTTATACACTGAAAATGATCTCTCTGAAAAGGGGGTAGGATTAGGGGCATTTTGGGGATGGTACAACTTAGAGGTTTAGAGGGATATTTTATAACAGGTCACTTATGTGTGAAGGCTGAAGAGGCACCTATTTTAAGCCTATTGTATAAAAACACATAGACTCCTGTATGTATTTATAGAATACTAGGGCCAAAGTGGCAGAAATCATGCCTAGATTGAAACTGTGAGCAACTTACACTCACTTGGGAACAAGTGTAAATATTCACATGTAAAATATGTGGCAACATGCACATTTTATAAAATATGTGTGCAAATCACAACTTCATCCATGCTCTATACAAAACTCTCCCCCAAATATGCTTATACCCAGATTGCATAAATGCACATATCATCTTTGTACTGAGTTTATCTTGTTGGGCAGACTGGATGGACCGTTCAGGTTTTTATCTGCCATCTGTTACTATGCTCATATGCGTAACATTTTAAAGGTACCTAAATAGGCCTTTACACAGTCAAAAAAATTCTATTATAAAATTACCTCCAATAAGATTTACATCTAAAAAGTGATATTCAACCACCAAGGGGATACTTTAATAAGGAGCCACCTACTTTTAGGTGACAAGAACATGCATGCATACAATACCAACTAGCATAAAAGTATGTATACAAGTTTTCTTGTAGGCATGTCCACGAGTGAAGTATAGGCAGAATCCATATTTATGTGCACAGATGACTGAAGATCCTTACTTTACGCACATACTTATGGATATTACATGATAGCATTTACACCAGTCCTTGCGCTGGTATGTGTGTCATCACCTACACAAGTATCTGAATTCTTTCACGCCTATGTTAGTATTTTATAAAATCAAGTGAGTGTCTACTTGATCTAATTAAATAGGTGCAAAGTAGGTATATGAAAAATGCTCCTTACTTAGGCATGCCTTTATAAAATTGTTTTCTACAACTATATAAACAGTTTTTATGTGGTTTTCCTGTGATGATTTTATGATTGCTTTTACTGTACTCTACCTAAGCGAATTATATAATTAATAAAAAAGACAAAATAATATTTATGATCTCATTGTATATGTTAACATTTACGTGAGTAAGATACCTAAGGAGTCCTTTTACTAAGGTGTGCTGAAAAATTACCTGCAGTAGTGTAGGCGCGTGCTTTGGGTGTAAGCAGAATCATTTTTCAGCGCACCTGCAAAAAATGCCTTTTTAAAATTTTTGCTAAAAATGTATTTATTTATTTATTACATTTGTATCCCACATTTCCCCACCTATTTGCAGGTTCAATGTAGCTTACATAGTACTGTAGAGGCGATCGCCAATACTGGTATGAACAAATACAGAGTGAGGTTGTGGTAAAGTAAAGGTCATGTGTGATAGACACATTGGGGAATCATAAGGAGGAAGGGTTACGCTATGTCCAATACGAGTTTGGGTTTTGTTGTGTTGCAGGGTTAAGGCATTAAGTTGGATCATTAGGGTATTGCCGCGCATCCATTTTGGGTCTGAGATCTTACTGCCAGCCATTGACTTAGGGGTAAAGTCTCATGCGGTACCCGGTCGGTAATGACCTACACGCGTCAAATGCCACTTGATGAACGTCCGAAAATAAAAATTATGTTTCAGACATGTGTATCAGACGCATGCCAAAAATGAAATTATCTTAAGAGCCACGTGGTGGCTGGCCGGTAACTCCATTTTGGTGTGCGTTGGGCAGGTGTAGAAGCTTACGTGGCTTAGTAATAGGGCCTCTATGTGCTATTCTGCAATTCTCACAAAACTTACATAGCATTTATTTCTAAGAGAGGCATACAAAGGGGTGGCTCATGAGCAGAACATAGGCAGGGCTCCCACTGATAAGTTACGCTTGTCCCTGCCATATTTAGGTGCCCACACTTATGCCAGCTCTATGGTTTGTATAAGTACAGATGCTTAAGTGTTAGGCATGTCAATAGCAGGTTATTTACAAGGACAACTTTTGAAATATAGCACAGTGCAAAGAGGACATATTTTGTTTTAGATACACTTAAGAATTTGCAAGTTGTGATACCATTGCTATATGTCCATGACAGAAAGATAAATTTCAGATTCCCAAGTACATTATGATCAAGAAAAAGAAGAATAATTATCAGTGTAATACCTGAAGAAAGTATCTCTTCTTCATAATCTTTTTTATTTGTGATTTCTCTAATGAGGGCTCTGAATGCAAATATTAAGTCAGATGTTGCATCATTCCCTATATCTTTAGTTATCAGATGCCACAAGGCAGAATTAAAAGCCTAGAAAAAAAGGTATTGTAAAGTTATGATTCAGACAATTCAAAATACGGCTGCTTGACTCACATTTTTGGCTCATAAGTTTGATAGGGCTTCACCCTTATTGACTGGTTGCACTGGTTTCCAGTTGAGGCTCAATTTTATTTTAAGCTTTGTATTTTTGTTTTTAAAATATTTTATGGCAAGGCTCCCACATACATGAAACATTCTGTTAGTCTTTTGTCACTTTGAAGGAATACTACTACTAGAAATCCTTTCTTGTTGCAGTGTCCTAGTCCTAGAGGAATGCGTTCTAAGCAGGTCTTTTCAATATCTAGCAGCACAAATATGGAATTCTCTTCCATCTAAGGGGCTAATGCACAACAGCACCTGTTAAATACGGGTGCTGTGAGAAATGTTACCATGTTGCAAATAGTGACCAATGCACAAAGGGGATCGCATGCAAATGAGATGCAAGGATTCCCCGTTGTGCATCAGTCGCTGTTTGCAACTTGAAGCTGTCAAATACATTTGACACTGCTGTCATATGCATTTGACAGCTTTTTGATTTGCATGAGCAGGGGGAGGGACAAAGCTCGAGAGGGGTCCACCAGAGTCCAGTGGACCCCCCTCTCGAGCCCCACTCATGCAACTCAAAAAACTCCCTGTTGGTCCAGAGATTCCCCCCTCCCCTACAAATCCAAAAATCCCTGGCGGTCCAGTGGACCACCTCCCAACCTAACACCCCCCGCCCAAAGACTTTTAATATGTTCCCTGGTGGGCCAATGGAACCCGACCCCCACAATTAAAAAAACCCTGGTGGTCCACCTTATATGGTGTTTAGCCCCACCCAGTGCATCCGAGGATGCACCGGGCAGGGGCTGGGTGCTGCCCTTTTGAGAGGGCTGGACCCAGAGGCAGGAGGGAAGAGGATTGCTTCTGCCGTCCTTCACACAAGGTATGTGGGGTGGGGGTCACTAGACCACCAGGAAGTGATGCTTAGAGGGGGGGGGGGGGGTTCAGGAGGCAGTCCACTGGACCACCAGGGATTTTTGGTTCAGGGGGTCAGGGTCAGGAGGGGGTTGGGGGGTGCAGTCTGGTTGTATCGAGTGTCCTGAGCGCCTACCATGGAGAGCAGTCTGCTTGCACTATACAGTGGAGGCAGGCTGCTCCCCATAACTACAGATCCAGACCTGCTATAAAATTTTGCATGTTAAGGGTAGGCGCTCATGGTCTGTGCATTGCTTGGAATGCTCATTTTAATACTAATGAACTTGTTGCAATGCATTTGCATAGGGTTCTTCGTAGCTGCTAACAGTACACATTACAGCCATGGAAAACCCTTTTGTGCATTACTCGCTAAATAACGTTTGCTTTAGACCAGTTACAATCGGTCTAAAGCAAACGCTGAAAGCTTGGTGAGCTTTGTGCATCAACCCCTAAGATTTGAACAATTCCAGATTATATTTAATTATTTATTAGGATTTATTTACCGCCTTTTTGAAAGAATTCACTCAAGGCAGTGTACAGTAAGAATAGATCAAACACGAGCAATAGGCAATTAGAGCAGTAAAAATATTCAAACAACAATACAACACATGGCATGGTATTCTACTTGCAATGACAACACAATATGTACTAGAACATTATAATTGGTAGTGAAGGGTAAGGCAAAGTTATAACATGTAGATGAGTAAGAAAGTAGGAAGAATTAGAAAGTAAGGTGATAGATTTGAAGAAAATTGCACGTGAGGTCAGAGAGATGGTTAAATATTATCTCAGCTAGGGTAGGAGTGGATAAACATGTCCTGCTGCAGTATGTGCAACCCAAGTCAATCCTTGTGTGTGTGAGTGAGACTAACAAGTTAGTTTTCAGGGAGAATGTAAAAACATATTTATTAATAATAAATAGTTTACATCTGGGTAGAATGATATTGGTGTTGTCTGAACTCTTTAATATAAGGTTGTTATGGAATATAAAAGTATATCAGTATCAGTATGATAGGCTCTTTTTTAATAAAGAAAAAATATAACTTTATATGGCTTTACAAATTGCTTCAATTATTTTTGATTTTAGACAGCAAAATGTAAAAAATGTACAAGAGTGTGAAGACGTGTCTTTCAGTGTCGTTTTCAAAATCAGTATATAAGTAAAACAGTGTTTTATGCATAAGCGTACCCTAAGGAAATCTTTTACTAAAATGCATTATGCACTAAGGAGGTAACTTTGTAAGGGAGTGCCTCGCTAAAACACATTTTAAGATGCCTATGCTAAGCCTATTTAATAAAGATAAGCAGGTATGTACTTGTCTTTATAGAATACTAGTATAAGTGTCAGGATTGGACAGTTACATCATACCAATATTTTTCAAGTACACATGTATTTAGCCTGCAACAGTAAGAATTAGCCCCAGATATTCAATGCCGAGCCATGTCAGGGCATCAGTACCAAATATCTGGAGCTAATTTATGTGCTGGTTTGAACCTGGTGCTTATCTCTTTGACCTTAAAGCCCACTTCGAAAAGCCAAAAGCTTGCGGTTTCATCTTGGTTCTTCAACTGACTCTTCTGACTTGTATAAGTTAGAAGATTTGGCACTTAAGTGTGTATTTGCTGACACTTAAATTGGCACTTACACATATAAGCATTATTTCTTACACTTGCAACCCTTAGGGGGGATGGGTTCTTTTTTTTTTCTTCTATGTACTTCTTTTTTTGTGAAATGGCTATTCACACTGTATGTGTTGGCAAACGTGTATTTCCTACATTCCTATAAATGTTTTACAAAATGTTTTGCACTTAGCAGACCTTCTGTAAAATATCATGGCTGTCCCAACTTGAACGTGCCATTTCTGATCTAAACATCCTACAGAAAATTGGTCTTGTTATATTCTAAGTACATAACATTGCATTTCTTTTCTGTACTGAATCCCACCTGCCAAACCTCTGATAATCCTTCAAGCTATTTAAAATAACTCATAATTTCTTTTCCTCTGGTGTGCGCATACTTTTGTCAAATCTAGTTGTTTTTAGAAACCAGCATACCTCCTCTCTGCAATTGCATACTCCTGGGGGAATTTTCCCCAAACCTTTGAAAATTCTGCACACAAAGTTTCTCATAAGGCTGTAACTTAATACATTTCTTGATTGGCTTTTGAAGGTTGCCCTTCTTTGTCAGATCGGAAATAAGCAAATGTTGGTAGATGACAGTATATATAAATGAAGCATCAAAGCATTTCAGTGGCAGTCTAACGGGATGGGGTGGATAGGTGAGAGACAGGGAGATATGCATGGAGAAAGGAGGGTGACAAAAAGCAGTACATTTCTATGGTTTATAATGGGCTAGAAAACCCATATCTTTGTTAAGTCCTGTCTGGTGGGTGTCAAAATATTTAATCATTCTGACTTCAAAGGTATTGGGCAGACTGGATGGACCGTTCAGGTCTTTATCTGCCGTCATTTGCTATGTTACTATGTATTGTTTTAAAGTTACCTTTCAGGATTTTTACTATGAAATCACTGGCACAGTGTTCTGGTTTTGTAAAGTGCCGCCCCACAGGCATGACATCCTGGTTGGCACTGGCATTTTTCATATGATGTCTATGTAAATTAAATCTTGTCTTTAGCATCTGGCTTGTTTCTCCAATATAGCACCCTTTCAGGCTTATTTTCGAAAGTGATCGCCGGCCATTTCCCGATATATATTGGGAGATGGCTGGCGATCTCTCAAAAGCGGCCAAATCGGTATAATCGAAAGCTGCTTTTTTGACAGCATCGCCGCTTTCCCGTCGCCTCGCCGGCGAAAGTTCAAGGGGGCGTGTCAGCGGCGTAGTGAAGGCAGGGCATGGGCGTGGCTACCAGATGGCCGGCCTTCGCAGATAATGGGAAAAAAAGCGGCGTTAACAGTATTTTGCCGGGTTTACTTGGTCCTTTTATTTTCACGACCAAGCCTCAAAAAGGTGCCCCAACTGACCAGATGACCACTGGAAGGAATTGGGGATGACCTCCCCGAACTCCCCCAGTGGTCACCAACCCCCTCCCAAATGCCGTACCCACCTCCATGACAGCAAAATATGTTCTATCCTCTGACAGCCTTTCCCTGGTTGTGATGTGGCTCTCGGGTGAGTGTGACACCTTTTCTTTTAGGTGCACTGCAGAGTCACATCAGGAATGCATTGTGGTGGGTGTAGGGTAGTGGGCTCTACTCCCATGGTGCTTTTCCCCCTGCTAACTGGGTCAGAGTGTGCCCTGTTTTGTTTCCGTTAGTCCATGAGGTAGTGGCCATTTTTGTAAGTCAGTTTTAGATCCCTTTCATGTGTTACCCATGTTAGAGAACTTAGTTATTACCTTGAATGTTGCTGAAAGAGGGCATTGCACACCATTCTGCCAGCTCTGACCTACTGCTAATCTCAGTACCAGGGAAACTCGTTGCCAGTGAGGCACAACCTCTGATCTGCAGTTAACTGTGAGTAAAGCGAATGCTACATACCTGTAGAAGGTATTCTCCGAGGACAGCAGGCTGATTGTTCTCACTGATGGGTGACGTCCACGGCAGCCCCTCCAATCGGAAACTTCACTAGCAAAGTCCTTTGCTAGCCCTCGCGCGCCCGCGCGCACCGCGCATGCGCGGCCGTCTTCCCGCCCGAAACCGGCTCGAGCCGGCCAGTCCAGTATGTAGCAAGACAATACACTTCAAGGGAAGACACAACTCCAAAGGGGAGGCGGGCGGGTTTGTGAGAACAATCAGCCTGCTGTCCTCGGAGAATACCTTCTACAGGTATGTAGCATTCGCTTTCTCCGAGGACAAGCAGGCTGCTTGTTCTCACTGATGGGGTATCCCTAGCCCCCAGGCTCACTCAAAACAACAACATTGGTCAATTGGGCCTCGCAACGGCGAGGACATAACTGAGATTGACCTAAAAAATTTACCAACTAACTGAGAGTGTAGCCTGGAACAGAACAAACAGGGCCCTCGGGGGGTGGAGTTGGATCCTAAAGCCCAAACAGGTTCTGAAGAACTGACTGCCCGAACCGACTGTCACGTCGGGTATCCTGCTGCAGGCAGTAATGAGATGTGAATGTGTGGACAGATGACCACGTCGCAGCTTTGCAAATTTCCTCCATGGTGGCTGACTTCAAGTGGGCTACTGACGCTGCCATGGCTCTAACATTATGAGCCGTGACATGACCCTCAAGAGCCAGCCCAGCCTGGGCGTAAGTGAAGGAAATGCAATCTGCTAGCCAATTGGATATGGTGCGTTTCCCTACAGCCACTCCCCTCTTGTTGGGATCAAAAGAAACAAACAATTGGGCGGACTGTCTGTGGGGCTGTGTCCGCTCCAGATAGAAGGCCAATGCTCTCTTGCAGTCCAATGTGTGCAGCTGACGTTCAGCAGGGCAGGAATGAGGACGGGGAAAGAATGTTGGCAAGACAATTGACTGGTTCAGATGGAACTCCGACACAACCTTTGGCAGAAACTTAGGGTGAGTGCGGAGGACTACTCTGTTGTGATGAAATTTGGTGTAAGGGGCCTGGGCTACCAGGGCCTGAAGCTCACTGACTCTACGAGCCGAGGTAACTGCCACCAAGAAAATGACCTTCCAGGTCAAGTACTTCGGATGGCAGGAATTCAGTGGCTCGAAAGGAGGTTTCATCAGCTGGGTGAGAACGACATTGAGATCCCATGACACTGTAGGAGGCTTGACAGGGGGCTTTGACAAAAGCAAACCTCTCATGAAGCGAACAACTAAAGGCTGTCCTGAGATCGGCTTACCTTCCACTTGGTAATGGTATGCACTGATTGCACTAAGGTGAACCCTTACGGAGTTGGTCTTCAGACCAGACTCAGACAAGTGGAGAAGGTATTCAAGCAGGGTCTGTGTAGGACAAGAGCGAGGATCTAGGGCCTTGCTGTCACACCAGACGGCAAACCTCCTCCAATGAAAGAAGTAACTTCTCTTAGTGGAGTCTTTCCTGGAAGCAAGCAAGATGCGGGAGACACCCTCTGGCAGACCCAAAGAGGCAAAGTCTACGCCCTCAACATCCAGGCCGTGAGAGCCAGGGACTGGAGGTTGGGATGCAGCAGAGCCCCTTCGTCCTGCGTGATGAGGGTCGGAAAACACTCCAATCTCCACGGTTCTTCGGAGGATAACTCCAGAAGAAGAGGGAACCAGATCTGACGCGGCCAAAAGGGAGCAATCAGAATCATGGTGCCTCGGTCTTGCTTGAGTTTCAACAAAGTCTTCCCCACCAGAGGAATGGGAGGATAAGCATACAGCAGACCTTCCCCCCAATCCAGGAGGAAGGCATCCGACGCCAGTCTGCCGTGGGCCTGAAGCCTGGAACAGAACTGAGGGACCTTGTGGTTCACTTGAGATGCGAAGAGATCCACCAGGGGGGTGCCCCACGCCTGGAAGATCTGTCGCACCACACGGGAATTGAGCGACCACTCGTGAGGTTGCATAATCCTGCTCAACCTGTCGGCCAGACTGTTGTTTACGCCTGCCAGATATGTGGCTTGGAGCACCATGCCTTGACGGCGAGCCCAGAGCCACATGCTGACGGCTTCCTGACACAGGGGGCGAGATCCGGTGCCCCCCTGCTTGTTGACATAGTACATGGCAACCTGATTGTCTGTCTGAATTTGGATAATTTGGTGGGACAGCCGATCTCTGAAAGCCTTCAGAGCGTTCCAGATCGCTCGCAACTCCAGAAGATTGATCTGTAGATCGCTTTCTTGGAGGGACCACCTTCCTTGGGTGTGAAGCCCATCGACATGAGCTCCCCATCCCAGGAGAGACGCATCCGTGGTCAGCACTTTTTGAGGCTGAGGAATTTGGAAGGGACGTCCCAGAGTCAAATTGGAGCAAATCGTCCACCAATACAGGGATTCGAGAAAACTCGTGGACAGGTGGATCACGTCCTCTAGACCCCCGGCGGCCTGATACCACTGGGAGGCTAGGGTCCATTGAGCAGATCTCATGTGAAGGCGGGCCATGGGAGTCACATGAACTGTGGAAGCCATGTGGCCCAGCAATCTCAACATCTGCCGAGCTGTGATCTGCTGGGACGCTCTCACCCGCGAGACGAGGGACAACAAGTTGTTGGCCCTCGCCTCTGGGAGATAGGCGCGAGCCGTCCGAGAATCCAGCAGGGCTCCGATGAATTCGAGTTTCTGCACTGGGAGAAGATGGGACTTTGGGTAATTTATCACAAACCCCAGTAGCTCCAGGAGGCGAATAGTCATCTGCATGGACTGCAGGGCTCCTGCCTCGGATGTGTTCTTCACCAGCCAATCGTCGAGATATGGGAACACGTGCACCCCCAGCCTGCGAAGCGCCGCTGCTACCACAGCTAGGCACTTTGTGAACACCCTGGGCGCAGAGGCGAGCCCAAAGGGTAGCACACAGTACTGGAAGTGGCGTGCGCCCAGCTGAAATCGCAGATACTGTCTGTGAGCTGGCAGTATCGGGATGTGTGTGTAGGCATCCTTCAAGTCCAGAGAGCATAGCCAATCGTTTTGCTGAATCATGGGGAGAAGGGTGCCCAGGGAAAGCATCCTGAACTTTTCTTTTACGAGATATTTGTTCAGGGCCCTTAGGTCTAGGATGGGACGCATCCCCCCTGTTTTCTTTTCCACAAGGAAGTACCTGGAATAGAACCCCAGCCCTTCTTGCCCGGATGGCACGGGCTCGACCGCATTGGCGCTGAGAAGGGCGGAGAGTTCCTCTGCAAGTACCTGCTTGTGCTGGAAGCTGTAGGACTGAGCTCCCGGTGGACAATTTGGAGGTTGAGAGGCCAAATTGAGGGTGTATCCTTGCCGGACTATTTGGAGAACCCACTGATCGGAGGTTATAAGAGGCCACCTTTGGTGAAAAGCTTTCAACCTCCCTCCGACAGGCAGGTCGCCCGGCACTGACACTTGGATGTCGGCTATGCTCTGCTGGAGCCAGTCAAAAGCTCGCCCCTTGCTTTTGCTGGGGAGCCGCGGGGCCTTGCTGATTCGCACGCTGCTGACGAGAGCGAGCGCGCTGGGGCTTAGCCTGGGCCGCAGGCTGTCGGGAAGGAGGATTGTACCTACGCTTGCCAGAAGTATAGGGAACAGTCTTCCTTCCCCCGAAAAATCGTCTACCTGTAGAGGTAGAAGCTGAAGGCTGCCGGCGGGCGAACTTGTCAAATGCGGTGTCCCGCTGGTGGAGAGACTCTACCACCTGCTCGACTTTTTCGCCAAAAATGTTATCCGCACGGCAAGGCAAGTCCGTAATCCGCTGCTGGACTCTATTCTCCAGGTCGGCGGCACGCAGCCATGAGAGCCTGCGCATCACCACACCTTGAGCAGCGGCCCTGGACGCAACATCAAAAGTGTCATAAACTCCTCTGGCCAGGAATTTTCTGCACGCCTTCAGCTGCCTGACCACCTCCTGAAAAGGCTTGGCTTGCTCAGGGGGAAGAGCATCAACCAAGCCCGCCAACTGCCGCACATTATTCCGCATGTGTATGCTCGTGTAGAGCTGGTAAGACTGGATCTTGGACACGAGCATAGAGGAATGGTAGGCCTTCCTCCCAAAGGAGTCTAAGGTTCTAGCGTCCTTGCCCGGGGGCGCCGAAGCATGTTCCCTAGAACTCTTAGCCTTCTTTAGGGCCAAATCCACAACTCCAGAGTCATGAGGCAACTGAGTGCGCATCAGCTCTGGGTCCCCATGGATCCGGTACTGGGACTCGATCTTCTTGGGAATGTGGGGATTAGTTAATGGTTTGGTCCAGTTCGCAAGCAATGTCTTCTTCAGGACATGGTGCAAGGGAACAGTGGACGCTTCCTTAGGTGGAGAAGGATAGTCCAGGAGCTCAAACATTTCAGCCCTGGGCTCGTCCTCCACAACCACCGGGAAGGGGATGGCCGTAGACATCTCCCGGACAAAGGAGGCAAAAGACAGACTCTCGGGAGGAGAAAGCTGTCTCTCAGGAGAGGGAGTGGGATCAGACGGAAGACCCCCAGACTCCTCGTCAGAGAAATATCTGGGATCTTCCTCTTCCTCCCACGAGGCCTCACCCTCGGTGTCAGACACAAGTTCACGGACCTGTGTCTGCAACCTCGCCCTGCTCGACTCCGTGGAACCCCGTCCACGATGGGGGCGTCGAGAGGTAGACTCCCTCGCCCGCATCGGCGAAGCTCCCTCCGCCGACGTAGTCGGGGAGCCTTCCTGGGAGGTGGCCGCGGTCGGTACCGCACGCGGTACCGACGTCGGGGACCTCAACCTGGGCGATGGGCCAGCCGGCGCCACGCTCGACGGTACCGGTGGCGCAAGCACCGCCGGTACCGGAGGGGTAGGGCGCAACAGCTCTCCCAGAATCTCTGGGAGAACGGCCCGGAGGCTCTCGTTTAGAGCGGCTGCAGAGAAAGGCTGAGAGGTCGATGCAGGCGTCGACGTCAGTACCTGTTCCGGGCGTGGAGGCTGTTCCGGGCTGTCCAGAGCGGAGCGCATCGACACCTCCTGAACAGAGGGTGAGCGGTCCTCTCGGTGCCGATGCCTGCTGGGTGCCGAATCCCTCGGCGACCCAGAGCTCTCGGTGCCGACACGGGGAGGAGACCGGTGTCGATGCTTCTTCGATTTCTTCCGAAGCATGTCACCGGAGCTCCCCGGCACCGACGAGGAGGACGTCGAATCCACCCGTCGCTTCCTCGGGGCCGAGACTGAAGAAGGTCGATCTCGGGGGGGCTGTACCGCAGGAGCCCTCAGGGTAGGGGGAGACCCACCCGAGGGCTCACCGCCACCAGCAGGGGAATGGACAGCCCTCACCTGCACTCCACCCGATGCACCACCGTCCGACGACATCAGCAGACGAGGTCCTGGTACCACCGACGTCGATGCAGCTATCCGATGTCTCGGCGCCGATGCAGAGGCCCGATGCCTCGATGCACTCGATGCAGGGGCGGCCGAGGAAGATGGTCTGGACGCTGACGACGTCGATGCACTCGAAGATCCCGGTGCCGATGCCGACGAAGAGCCCGAGAACAACACGTTCCACTGGGCTAGTCTCGCTACCTGAGTCCGCCTTTGAAGCAGGGAACACAGACTGCAGTTCTGAGGGCGGTGCTCGGCCCCCAGACACTGAAGACACGACGAGTGTCGATCAGTGAGCGAGATAACCCGGGCGCACTGGGTGCACTTCTTGAAGCCGCTGGAAGGCTTCGATGTCATGGGCGGAAAAATCACGCCGGCGAAATCAAAAGCCGAAATGGCGAAATTTGAAGCACCAAATTTAGAGGGAGAAAAAATCTCGACCGAGGCCGAAAAAAGGCCTACCCCGACGACGAAAGAAAACTTACCGGGGCAAAAAAGCTGGAAGTACGGGGAGGATTTACACGAAACCCGGCGGGGGGTTTCCGGAGCACTTCCCGACTAGGACAAAGCTTTCCCGAAGGAAAAAAACACGTTCAAACAAATTGGACGCGCGAGGTCGACTTTCCGGGGCTCGACACGGCGAAAACACGACCGTACCGAGTGCGGACAAAAGAAGACTGGCCGGCTCGAGCCGGTTTCGGGCGGGAAGACGGCCGCGCATGCGCGGTGCGCGCGGGCGCGCGAGGGCTAGCAAAGGACTTTGCTAGTGAAGTTTCCGATTGGAGGGGCTGCCGTGGACGTCACCCATCAGTGAGAACAAGCAGCCTGCTTGTCCTCGGAGAAACATGCTTATTCAAATAAAGGACTTTTTCAAAGAGATTAGTCTTCAGGTGTCAACTGGTGTGCCAAGGTTATACAGCAGCAAGTCCTAGAGGCCTGCGTGTATGCAGGTCCCTGGAGCACTTTTAGTGGGTACCGCAGTGCACTTAAAGCAGGCGGACCCAGGCCCCCCCCCCCCACCTGTAACACTTGTGCTGGTAAATGGGAGCCCTCCAAAACCGACTATACCCACATGTAGTTGCCCCCTTCACCCCTAAGAGCTACGGTAGTGTTGTACATTTGTGGGTAGTGGGTTTTGGGGGAGGGGGGGTTGGGGGGCTCAGTACCCGAAGTAAGGGAGCTATGCATGTGGGAGCTTTTTCTGAAGTCCACCGCACTGACCCCTAGGGTGCCCAGTTGGTGTCCTAGCATGTCAGGGGGGGCCAGTGCACTACGAATGCTGGCTCCTCCCATGACCAAATGCCTTGCATTTCGCCGGGTTCGAGATGGCCGGCAGTTTTTTCCATTATCGCTGAAAAACAAAACCGGTGATCTCAACCCCGGCGAACTCTGGCATTTGGCTGGGCTAAACTGTATTATCGGAAAAAAAGATGGCTGGCCATCTTTTTTGAAAATACGGTTCCGGCCAGCTGTTGCGCCGCCGCCAAAATAGATCGCCGGCGAAGTTCGATTATGCCCCTCCACGTCACATTTTTTACACTGAATGATGTATACCACATTGGAAGATGAGCATGTAAAGGACTCCTTTATGTTGAATATTTTTCCTTTGTGAATGACTGTGGGGCCCTGTGAAATGTTTTGGCATAGTTTGCAGCTGGATATATTGCAAGGATGTGTGCCATTCTCTTCTTTTTGAGTATGTGTTGGGAGCTTACTTCTAATTAGTTTGTGTTTTAAGTTGGGTGGCTGTGTTTTAAGTTTCTTTTCCATGTTTTATTTAGTTTTATTTCTATTGATTAGCTTTAAAAGTGCACTAACACGGCTACCACACCTCTCTACTCATAAGGCTGGAAATTCCATCCTGACTTTTCCCTTATCAGGCGCCAACCTCCTAA
Source organism: Microcaecilia unicolor (assembly GCF_901765095.1). Lineage (NCBI taxonomy): Eukaryota > Metazoa > Chordata > Amphibia > Gymnophiona > Siphonopidae > Microcaecilia > Microcaecilia unicolor. The sequence continues at coordinate 259,845,714 of NC_044033.1, read as the reverse complement.
GTTCCATCTGTCAGCTGTCTCTCCTTCTAATTCTCAATTCTGTCTGCCCCTAAAGTCTTCTCCCACATGCAATACCACCTCTTCTCATTCTTCCTCCCACCAGCACACACCCCACCTCTCATTCTTTCTCCTCCTCCTCTCCCCAGGTATCACTATATCTCTCCCCCTCCCAATCCCATGGTACTTCCTCAAGTTTGATCTCTCTTCACATCATTTATTTTATTTATTTATTTACTGCATTTGTACCCCACATTTTCCAGCCTAGTAGTAGGTTCAATGTAGCTTACAATTTGAAAGGCCATGTGCAGCGAGTATGCCAGGTTCAGATCATTCAGTGGCACACTCTCAGCTTTCTCTGCCCCTCCCCCCCCCCAAAAAAAATCCCCATGGTACACTCTCAGCTTGCTTGGCTGCTCTGCTCTCCCCCTGCCATTACACATTCACCGTATTCTACCCTCCTATCTTCCCTCTAGCATACTCAGCTTGCTCTGCCCCCTTCCTACTCTCCCTATGGCACATTCATTTTGCTGTACCCTCCCTCCCACCCTGCCCATGGCACACTCATCTTGCTCTGCCCTCTCCCACCTCCCCATGGCAAACTCATCTTGCTCAGCACCTCCCCACCTTCCTTGGCACTCTCACCTTGCTCTGTCCCCCCCCCCCCACACACACACAATGTACACTCACCTTGCTTTGCCCTCCCCCACACATTCCCCATACCACACTTAGCCAGCATCAGCTGCTTTTTTTCCCCTCCCTTGCAAAAATCATGAGGCAGGAAGACAAGGAATTGAACTGCTGCACATCAGGTAACCTTCTCTCCTCTGCTGGCTTAGACCCTCCTGTTGATGTGAACCATGAGGGCCTCCCCATGGCTCATATGAGCAGTCAGGTCTAAACTGGCAGTGGAGGAGGAAGTGACTCAATGTATAGTGGTTCACTTCTTCCTCCTCCTCCTGTCGCACTGATCTCTGCAGGAGAGTGGGAGAGAGACTGAGAGGCCATGATCCAGCATGTTCTGTGGAGATGGGGAATGTTGCTCAAATTGTGCACCACACAATTGCACAGAATTCCCCTAGGGGTAAATTGCAGTATCACCTACGGAAATATGATACAGAATTAAACCCAGGACTGATTCCTATGATGATCCACTCCTAATTCTCATTTTTTCTGAGTGAAGTCTTGAACTCTTAGAGTACAAACTATGTGTTTACCTTGAAGTATTGTTCTGTCAGCTCTGTGGATTTTTGACAGGGAGGAGGGCACAGAGTAACTTCTAGCTTCTTCAGAGCTCTTGCAAATTCCTCCTCATTGCTGAAGCTATTTATCACATTTCCAAAAGCTTTCATCATAGTTTTAGCCTGTTGTATAAACCGGAAACTCTCCTGGGAACAGAGGACATTAGGCTTACTAAGCAACTTCTAGTTTAATGCAGTACCACCAAAATATTTCATTTTTACTGAAGCAGATTTAATTTTAAAATTAGTTTCTTGAGTTTGAAAACTGGTTTGTCATCTGACACACAACACCTATCAACAGGAATATGTACATTATTATTCAGTGAAGCAGTCAAAACGTGTTGCTTGAACTCCAGAGAGCCATAACTAGCATAAAATAGTAATCTATTTTAAGATAAATTCTGTGGCATTAAAATCCTATTTACTCACCTGCAATTAAATGTAACTCCGGTAACAATATGTTCTAATATTGCATCGACAGCTCATATTAATCCAATGAAAAAATATTCCTTTGGAGAATATGTAATAAGATTTTAGTTGGAATAATGTAGTTTTAATTTTATAAAGGTTTTTCTTTTCATGTGTAAAGCCTGTTTTACATACAGAAAAGACCTTTTATAAAATTGTGCAGCCACATATGCATATAAAAATGCACCAAAAGATTTTACATACTTTAATGAGGGCTGCACAGGGGCTACAAGGCACAGTTTGGGTGGAGTGGAAGCAGAGTTGTGATGCATGCACATATGTATGCATTGAGTACACAAACACATTTACACCATCTTCAGAACAGATGTAGGTGTGTGCAATTGAAGTTGCACACTACTGGGGCTGGTTCTGAGCCATCTATTTTATAAAGGCACATAGACACCTGGTATACAAGCATCCTCATTGGGGACAATTCTATAACTGGGATTTCCAATTAGGTGCCTGGAGGGTGTGCAGTAGGAGTCTGTTATATAAAGGACCCTATGGGGCTCATTTTCAAAGCACTTAGGCTTAAAAAGTTACATTGTAACCTGTGGAACTTTGCAAGTCTAAGTGCTTTGAAAATACGCTTTTATGTGCCTAAGTTCTATGATAAAATACTAGCGTAAAAGGCTATTCATGCACCAAAAATTTAAGCATGCACATTTATGCCACAGGAATGTAAATGCACATGATAAAATACTAGCGTAAAAGGCTATTCATGCACCAAAAATTTAAGCATGCACATTTATGCCACAGGAATGTAAATGCACATGTGTAAATTTGGAATGGTTGCACATAATCATTACACTGCTACTTTTTTTTTTTTAAAGGCGAATACTGGAATTGTACACATTCCCACCTGGATGTCTCAATTCTGGTGGCCAGTGACTAGGAAGACAGCACTGCAGTAAGCAGCCTAATCCACTGGATCGAGCCTAATCCAGCCATGGATAAAAGCTTGAACCCGAAGCTCCCGATTGACGGAAGGGCTGAGAAGCCACCGGTCCTGACAGTAAGGCTCACAACCATGCGGATGACGGAGGAGATGATATCCCTACCATTGAGTTGCATTGAACCAAGTCAGGCAGCCAACTAGGAAAACAGCACTGCAGAAAGCTCTTGCTACCCTAGCTGGATCGAACCTAATCCTGCCATGGATGGTATCTTTAACCCGCACTGAACCATGTCGGGCCACCAACTAGGAAGGCAGCACTACAGAGAGCTCTTGCTACCCTAGACGGATCAAGTCTAATCCAGCCAAAGATGATATCTTGTACCCAAAGCTCCCAAACAGGGAAGAGCTGAGGCGCCACTGGTTTGGACTGCAAGGCGCATGACCAGGTGACCATCAGAGATGGACTCCCTGCCATCAATTTGTATTGAACATCGGGATGCAGGACCAGGGCAATGCCGGTACCCTAGGGATCTGGAGGGTGAGGGTCAACTTCCTTGCAGCGGATGAGCTATCCCTCTGTGCAGTGTGACCAGTGAGGATGGTTCAGCTGAAGAACCAAGCCGAGACTGGAGGGAAAAAACTCAAAGCGGCACATTCCGGACACAACAAGACAGAGGCACCATCAAATGCCTTGGAGCCCAGAGGAAGCAGAATGGCCTCTCCAATGTTAAGGAAGAGCTGCCCCCCAAGTGCAATGGTCAGATTCGGCGAACCAAATGAAGAACTGAGCTATGTAGGGGTATTTCCCTGTGATCTAGCCTGAGCTGGTCTTGGCCTATACAAGCCTATGACATCTTGGTACAATAAGATGGCCGCTGCAACCCTCTGACCTGCACATCTCTGTGTCAGCAAGATCCAGCTTCAGCTTGTGGAAAATCACTGACAGGCTTGCTGAAGCCAAGGACATTCTGTGTTCCAACCATCCCCCTTCTATCTCTGAGACGCTGGGAAGGAAGTCATACTCATGGCACCAGAAGTTACCATCTCCAAAGTCACAAAACAAAGAACTCTTCTTGCCCATGCACTGGACTGTACGAGAGGCTAATTGGTCCAGGCTATCACCCGACAGAGAGGTCTGGAAGAACGCAGGGAGAGGGAGAGAGGTTAGTTAGTCGGAGACCCTCGGAGGAGGAGTACCTGTGAAGGACCTGAGAAATCCAGCAAGGCTCGGGGTGAGCTAGAGACTGTATGATACCAACCTTGTGACCTGCATAACTGGTGCAAATACCTGTGGCTGAGATATTGGCTCTGATAACCAAAGGAGAGACGGGAACCTGCTTGTTTGCTGAGAAAGACCTGCACTACATAAGACACAGACAGCTGAGATAGCGTCTGGGGAGATTCTGCTCCGGTCTTATCTGAAGCCGTCATCAGGACAGCGTGGTAAGATCACAGTGATATATTTCCTAGTCTGGGGTTAGGCAGTGGTTTTATCTAAGTACGACTGGTTTATGTCAGCTCTTGGTCAGGGACAGCTGCTAATGTGTATTTTGCATAAAATGTGATAAGTTTTCATAAGGATCATTAGGATATCATTTGTACTGTTCTAATCATTACTGTACGTAGTCTCAGGATAATCAGAGTGTAGTTAGACAATATATTTTGTTAGTGTGCATATCAGTAAGAGATATTATATTGCATATAAGCTATTGCAGTGTGTTTCTATTTTTCTACCTGTAATAAATAATAATAATTATCATCTGTGACGTGGCTTTGGTTCTTTGGCGGGGAACAAAACACTGGCAGGGTGCCAGCTCCAAGGTTCCTTTATAATATCCCCTAGACTGAGCGGGAACCTTGTAATAAGTATTATCAGGGAATAATTATTGCCCTAATTACTTATTTTCACCCTACAGCTGTGCTCACGTTACTAATGCTGAGCAGAAAACCACACAATTTCCTCAAGAAGCCAGGGTGACACAAGACATGGGCAAATTTGTTTTTCCTCCCCTCTCTTTCTCTGTCATTCTTCCTCAGTCTAATTCACATTAAAAAGGGAGACGTGGGAGAGGAAGTGACGCCATACTTAGAGATGACAGCTTAAGCCACAAGCTCATGGACTTCCTGGGGGCAAGAGATGTACAGTACATGTTTACTTACTGTTTTTCAAAGAAGTACGGCGCTGTGGGATGCAGAACTTTGCTGTTTTTTTGGATGTCTGCTCATTGGTGTCTGACGGCAGAGAAAGTTGTGGTGATTCTGCGCTCGAGAACAGGCTCAAGTCTGGCCGGCAAGATGGCAGCGAGTGGAGACTTGCAAGCAGATCCCGCAGTGCCCGTGGAAGTAGAGCTCACATTCCTTTATAATGAAATGCGGCAATGGTTTGTCACCTTGTCCGCGGCTTGGCAGTAGTCCCGCTCACCTCCACCCTCGCCGGCGGACCGGCGGGCCGACGGGACCTGTTCTCCTGGGGTCGATGCCATCGGTGCCGATGTCTCGGGCATCGATACCGGTACCGAAGGACCGGGCGTCGATACCGATGCCGTCGAGGTCGACGTCGAGGGGCCGGCGCAAGTTCCAAAAAAACGGTCCCGCAGAACTTGCCTCGCAACCTGAGTCCGTTTCCGGAGACCGAGACACAGGGAACACGACTTGATATTGTGCTCCGGCCCGAGGCACTGGAGGCACCAAGCGTGGGTGTCGGTCTGCGAGATCGGCCGGCCGCAGCGACCACACTTTTTAAATCCACTCGGGACCTTCGAGGACATCGACGGAAAAATCGCGTCGGCGAAGTCAAAGTCGTCAATGGTGGCGAAAATCACACCTCGAAAAAGAAAACGACCGTGCGGCCACTAGGCCGCAACGCGGCGTCCCCGCTGGAAACGAGGGAAAAAGGGAGCGCGTGCTCCACACGCTCAGGTTTTTTTTTTTTTTTTTTTTTTTTGGAAAAAGAAAGAAAAGGGAAAACCGGCGGTAACAAAAAATTAAATAGAAAACACAACGATCCGCGTAAACGCGATCGACTTTCCGGCGGCTGAAAGCAGAGAGAGCGGCAAAGCACGACTCTCTCCAGACGCGGAAAAAAAGGAACTGGCGGGAGCGGTCGCGCACGGGCGGGAAGACGGCCGCGCATGCGCGGTGGCCGTGCCCTGCGTGCCGACCGTCCCGCGAAGCCTTTTCCGGTTGGTGGGGGCTGCCGCGGACGTCACCCAGTCGTGAGAACAAGCAGCCTGCTTGTCCTCGGAGAACAACTGTTACAGGTGGGGGGGGATGGGCCTGGGTCCACCTGGCTGAAGTGCACTGCGGTACCCACTAAAAGTGCTCCAGGGACCTGCATACACGCAGGCCTCTAGGACTTGTTACTGCTATATAACATTGGCACACCAGTTTACACCTGAAGACTAATCTCTCCGAAAACATCCTTTATTGGAATAAGCACGCTTACTCACAGTTAACTGCAGATCAGAGGTTGTGCCCCACCACTGGCAACGAGTCTCCCTGGTAGTGAGATTAGCAGTAGGTCAGAGCTGGCAGAATGCTGTACAATGCCCTCTTTCAGCCACATTCAAGGTAATAACTAAGTTCTCTAACATGGCTAACACATGGAAGGGATCTAAAACTGGCTTACAAAAATGGCCACTACCTCATGGACTACCGGAAACACAACAGGGAGGGAACGAGCGGACTCAGCCCCGCTGGTTCCCTGCTCTCTCTGCCCCGGAACAGGAAGTAACCTGTTCTGGGGCAGAGGGAGCAGGGAACCAGCGGGGCCGGCACCCCCCGAGCTTGTGCACCCGGGGCGGACTGCCCCTCCCACCCCCCCCTTCCTACGCCACTGGGAATGGAATAGTATAGGGGTGAAGTATTTCTGTGTATGAAAGAAAAGCGAAACTTGGGGGTGATCATATAGATCTCAATGTATATATTCTGGAAGAAAGGTGAGAGTGAGAGGATATGATAGAGATGTTTAAATATCTCTGTGGCATTAATGTACAGGAGATGACCATTTTTAAAATGAAGGAAACTCTAGAATAAGAGGGCATAGTATGAAGTTAAGAGGTTATAGGCACAGAAGCAATCTAAGGAAATAGTTTTTTCATGGAAAGGGTGGTGGATGCATAGAACAGCCTCCCAGTGGAAGTGGTGGAGAAAGGACTGTGTCTGAATTTAAGAAAGCATGAGACAGGCATGTGGGATCTCTTAGGGAAACGAGTAGATGCAGAGAATGGGAAGATTGGAAGGGCCATTTGGCCTTTATCTGCTGTCATGTTTCTATGTTTCTAGATAATTATCAGGATAAAACTAGGACAGCAATAGCAGTCTCAATATCACCATTCCCAAGATACCAGCACTAGTCACCCCTAAACCTGCATATTCAGTCATAAAAACCTCCACCTCCCTAAATATTATTTCAAATTTTTATATATTTTTATTTTTAACTTTATTTTCAAATATCCATTATATATATATTGCTGGTACGGCATCAAAGAACAATCACTTTTAACTTTGTCGGGCCACACTCTACATGATGGTAAATACAGTTTAGCCTAAAAATCTAATAGGTGACTGTTATACTGAAGTCTTTTCCTCTTTTGAAAATTGATTCTCTCTGTTTAACACTGAAGTGTGAAAGACTGGAATTTTATCATTGAAAAATAGTGAGGAATAATTGGTAGTTTGCTCATTTTTCACAAGTCTCTTAGCCAACAGAGTGTGTGAGTTATAACACTTGTCTTTAGTTTGTTCTCTTGTCTTTTAGATTGTAAGCTCTTTGAGCAGGGACTGTCCTTCTATGTTTGAATTGTACAGCGCTGCGTAACCCTAGTAGCGCTTTAGAAATGATTGTTGTTGTTGTTGGTTAATAAAGAAACATTTTAACTATTTGTAAGCTATTTTCTTGAATCTAAGCTACTTTCTTTTTAACATCTTCTTTGGACACAAAAAACGTAAGGGAATTTAAGATCAGTGCATTACAAACTATGGTCAATGATTATCAATGAAACTACATACCTTTTCAAGATGTGGCATAATAGTTTCTTCTTCACCAAACACAAACGGTACTGTGCTACACAGGTAGATATGATGTCCTATAGGGGAACGTGCTGTGAAGTGTAACACATTGCGTCTGTGTAAAAAATAAATAATTACTACCCCTTGCAGGATTGATTAACTAACATTCTTCTTACATCCTACACACAATATAATAAATCTTACACATTTTCAGAATTTGCAAGAATACAAAGGCACAGTTTTGTAATATATTGGCTTGGCAGGTAAACCAGACAATATAAAACTGAACATTATTATTCTCAAGTGCTTTGTCCATTTCATATACGATTCAAATATATAAGCAAGATACGTCATGGTATTATTAAACAGGTTATTTATTAAGGTAAATTTTGAAGTAAAATTTAGGCTTTTACAGCATCCTAATCTCCCATGGAATGACTAATCTGCAATAACTCAGTCACTCTCACAGTATATGAATAATGCTGCATGTAATCTACCTCACAAGCAGCATTATTCACACTGCCCAGGAGCATTGGGCCACAAAGCTGTGGTTTGATGCTCCTGGGCCGTTTCTTAAAGGAGCTGTCCAAATAACAAGGAAGATCCCCCTACTGTGAGGGCCCCCTATCACAAATGTCTCCATCCCAAAGCCCACCTGATTAAATTTCCACTGCTCACACCTCCACTGAAGATCCTCCATCAAATTCCCCTCCATCTCAAAGATCTCCCCATTCCTCAAAAGGCTCCACAATCCTGTAAGCCCCCCTTCCTTCCCCCACTCCTGAGCTTACCTTGCAAAATCCCAGATATTTAGTGGGGTCAGGGCAGGAGTGATCCCCATTCACTCCCACACTTTGCTAGTGATTGGTTCAAAACAGTGCAGTGACCTCTTATGATAGTTTCATGGTACTACTGCTAAGAGTCAAGCTGCCATAAAAGGGCAGACCTACAGGCGTTTGGGAAAATGGCAGGAAAAAAATTCAGCTTGTGGTATTCACCACAAGCTTCATTATTCAATTTACATTATTATTAAGTGTTTTGCATGCATTTGCAATGCTTTCTTTCTCGTTAATGTGCATCCTACAGTACTTTAACTTAACATGCGTTATGATAATACAATGCAAGTTATTGCACTTTAATGCATGTTAAGGGTCAAATAACATTCATTATTTCTGTAACATAAATTAGTAATTGACCCCTAAGTCAATTAATGAATGGAGACTACTGTTTACATCTTAATTTGTCACTAAAGATATATTGTATGGTGCCTTTTCACAGATTCAAAAATTATATATCACATAATTTAGATTTTGAACACAAGAAGTTAAGAATGTAAGATGACTCTGACCTCCCCCAGCAGAACACTATTCACTGCAGATGTTTTTAACAAGAAGCAAGCTGAGATGTGGTATGTTGGGTCAGATGGCAGCTCCAACGAGCTCTGAATTATGTTTCCAACTGCGGTCAATCCAGATAATAAGTTCCTGGTAGAACTCAAATAGTAGATCCACTCACTGATGTCCATTTCCAGGGATACCCAGTTGCCTTCCTAAGTGTACCAGTTAATCATGATTTATAGATAAGCTTATCTGTAGCGGATGTTTTCTGAGGATAACAGGGTAAAATGCTTAAAAATGTTGAGATTATCTGACAGCCAAGATGATGGGAAGTATCTAGAGCTTTTTAAGAGCTTTCCAGAGCATCACACCACACATATGAATGAGTTCCTACAACAGTATCATTGTGTGGAACCACCTTAGTTTTGTATATAGCTAAAAAGCTGGTAAAAGCCATTATTTCTGTAGTGGAAAGATGTATTGGGAGGATTTTGAAGATGCTGTTTTCAGAGAGCTCCATAGTGCAACCTCACCTTGAGTATTATGTGCAATACTAGTAACCATATCTAAAAAAGATATAGCAGAATAAGAAAAGGTTCAAAGAAGAGCAACCAAAATAATTAAAGGGATGGAACTCCTCTCATATGAGGAAAGGTTTAAGAGGTTAGGGCTCTTCAGCTTGAAAAAGAGACAGATGACGAGTGTGTGTGTGTGTGTGTGTGTGGGGGGGGGGGGGGGGGTGGATATCATAGAAGTCTACAAAAAAGGTCTTAAGTGGAGTAGAACGGGTAAATTAACAGAAGTGGAGATCTCCTTCAAAGAGGAAATTAAGTTATTAGGGTTCTGGATAGATTCAGGTTTGACAACATCTACACAAATTATGAATGTAGTTAGTAAATGTTTTCAAACTGAAGCTGTTTTGTCATGTTAAATACTTGTTGGAACTGAATTATTTTCAGATTATTGTGCAAGCAATAGTAATAACAAATTTAGGGCCCTGTTTACTAAGCTGTGCTAGCGTTTCTAGCATGTGCTAACCATATAGACACCCATAGGAAACGCTAGTGCACCTCTATGAAAGGATTCGCCCAAAGCAGTGTAGAGCGGTACAGTTTAACATAAAACTTACAATATTTTTAACAGCATAACAATAGTAAAAATATTCAAATATAAACATAAATACAATAAGGCTCCCTTTTATCAAGCTGCGTGGTAATGCTCTAGTGCAGCTTAGTAAACAAGGCTCTTAGGGCTCTGTTTACAAAAGCACACTAGCGTTTTTAGCATGCACTAACCGTGTAGATGCCCATAATAGTCCTATGGATGTCTCCACGGATAACGTGCACAGCGAATGCTACATACCTGTAGAAGGTATTCTCCGAGGACAGCAGGCTGATTGTTCTCACTGATGGGTGACGTCCACGGCAGCCCCTCCAATCGGAAAACTTCACTAGCAAAGGCCTTTGCTAGTCCTCGCGCGCCGATGCGCACCGCGCATGCGCGGCCGTCTTCCCGCCCGAACCGGCTCGTGTTCGTCAGTCCCGTATGTAGCAAAGACAAAGACAAGGGAAGACACAACTCCAAAGGGGAGGCGGGCGGGTTTGTGAGAACAATCAGCCTGCTGTCCTCGGAGAATACCTTCTACAGGTATGTAGCATTCGCTTTCACCGAGGACAAGCAGGCTGCTTGTTCTCACTGATGGGGTATCCCTAGCCCCCAGGCTCACTCAAAACAACAAACGTGGTCAATTGGGCCTCGCAACGACGAGGACATAACTGAGATTGACCTAACAATTTATCCAACTAACTGAGAGTGTAGCCTGGAGCAGAATAAACATGGGCCTAGGGGGGTGGAGTTGGATTCTAAACCCCGAACAGATTCTGAAACACTGACTGCCCGAACCGACTGTCGCGTCGGGTATCCTGCTGCAGGCAGTAATGAGATGTGAATGTGTGGACAGATGACCACGTCGCAGCTTTGCAGATCTCTTCAATAGTGGCTGACTTCAAGTGGGCCACTGACGCAGTCATGGCTCTGACATTGTGAGCTGTGACATGACCCTCAAGAGCCAGCCCAGCCTGGGCGTAAGTGAAGGAAATGCAATCTGCTAGCCAATTGGATATGGTGCGTTTCCCCACAGCCACTCCCCTCCTGTTGGGATCAAAAGAAACAAACAATTGGGCGGACTGTCTGTTGGGCTGTGTCTGCTCCAGATAGAAGGCCAATGCTCTTTTGCAGTCCAATGTGTGCAGCTGACGTTCAGCAGGGCAGGAATGAGGACGGGGAAAGAATGTTGGCAAGACAATTGACTGGTTCAGATGGAACTCCGACACAACCTTTGGCAAGAACTTAGGGTGAGTGCGGAGGACTACTCTGTTATGATGAAATTTGGTGTAAGGGGCCTGGGCTACCAGGGCCTGAAGCTCACTGACTCTACGAGCTGAAGTAACTGCCACCAAGAAAATGACCTTCCAGGTCAAGTACTTCAGATGGCAGGAGTTCAGTGGCTCAAAAGGAGGTTTCATCAGCTGGGTGAGAACGACATTGAGATCCCATGACACTGTAGGAGGTTTGACGGGGGGCTTTGACAAAAGCAAACCTCTCATGAAGCGAACAACTAAAGGCAGTCCTGAGATCGGCTTACCTTCCACACGGTAATGGTATGCACTGATTGCGCTAAGGTGAACCCTTACAGAGTTGGTCTTGAGACCAGACTCAGACAAGTGCAGAAGGTATTCAAGCAGGGTCTGTGTAGGACAAGAGCGAGGATCTAGGGCCTTGCTGTCACACCAGACGGCAAACCTCCTCCATAGAAAGAAGTAACTCCTCTTAGTGGAATCTTTCCTGGAAGCAAGCAAGATGCGGAAGACACCCTCTGACAGACCCAAAGAGGCAAAGTCTACGCTCTCAACATCCAGGCCGTGAGAGCCAGAGACTGGAGGTTGGGATGCAGAAGCGCACCTTCGTCCTGTGTGATGAGGGTCGGAAAACACTCCAATCTCCACGGTTCCTCGGAGGACAACTCCAGAAGAAGAGGGAACCAGATCTGACGCGGCCAAAAAGGAGCAATCAGAATCATGGTGCCTCGGTCTTGCTTGAGTTTCAACAAAGTCTTCCCCACCAGAGGTATGGGAGGATAAGCATACAGCAGACCCTCCCCCCAGTCCAGGAGGAAGGCATCCGATGCCAGTCTGCCGTGGGCCTGAAGCCTGGAACAGAACTGAGGGACTTTGTGGTTGGCTCGAGATGCAAAGAGATCTACCAAGGGGGTGCCCCACACATGGAAGATCTGGCGCACTACTCAGGAATTGAGCGACCACTCGTGAGGTTGCATAATCCTGCTCAGTCTGTCGGCCAGACTGTTGTTTACGCCTGCCAGATATGTGGCTTGGAGCACCATGCCGTGACGGCGAGCCCAGAGCCACATGCTGATGGCTTCCTGACACTGGGGGCGAGATCCGGTGCCCCCCTGCTTGTTGATGTTAATACATGGCAACCTGGTTGTCTGTCTGAATTTGGATAATTTGGTGGGACAGCCGATCTCTGAAAGCCTTCAGAGCGTTCCAGACCGCTCGCAACTCCAGAAGATTGATCTGCAGATCGCGTTCCTGGAGGGACCAGCTTCCCTGGGTGTGAAGCCCATCGACATGAGCTCCCCACCCCAGGAGATACGCATCCGTAGTCAGCACTTTTTGTGGCTGAGGAATTTGGAAAGGACGTCCCAGAGTCAAATTGGACCAAATCGTCCACCAATACAGGGATTTGAGAAAACTCGTGGACAGGTGGATCACGTCTTCTAGATCCCCAGCAGCCTGAAACCACTGGGAAGCTAGGGTCCATTGAGCAGATCTCATGTGAAGGCGGGCCATGGGAGTCACATGAACTGTGGAGGCCATGTGGCCCAGCAATCTCAACATCTGCCGAGCTGTGATCTGCTGGGACGCTCGCACCCGCGAGACGAGGGACAACAAGTTGTTGGCCCTCGGCTCTGGGAGATAGGCACGAGCCGTCCGAGAATCCAGCAGAGCTCCTATGAATTCGAGTCTCTGTACTGGGAGAAGATGGGACTTTGGATAATTTATCACAAACCCCAGTAGCTCCAGGAGGCGAATAGTCATCTGCATGGACTGTAGAGCTCCTGCCTCGGATGTGTTCCTCACCAGCCAATCGTCGAGATATGGGAACACGTGTACCCCCAGCCTGCGAAGTGCCGCTGCTACTACAGCCAAGCACTTTGTGAACACTCTAGGCGCAGTGGTGAGCCCAAAGGGTAGCACACAGTACTGGAAGTGACGTGTGCCCAGCTGAAATCGCAGATACTGTCTGTGAGCTGGTAGTATCGGGATGTGCGTGTAGGCGTCCTTCAAGTCCAGAGAGCATAGCCAATCGTTTTCCTGAATCATGGGGAGAAGGGTGCCCAGGGAAAGCATCCTGAACTTTTCCTTGACCAGATATTTGTTCAGGGCCCTTAGGTCTAGGATGGGACGCATCCCCCCTGTTTTCTTTTCCACAAGGAAGTACCTGGAATAGAATCCCAGCCCTTCTTGCCCAGATGGCACGGGCTCGACCGCATTGGCGCTGAGAAGGGCGGAGAGTTCCTCTGCAAGTACCTGCTTGTGCTGAAAGCTGTAAGACTGAGCTCCCGGTGGACAATTTGGAGGTTTGGAGGCCAAATTGAGGGTGTATCCTTGCCGGACTATTTGAAGAACCCACTGATCGGAGGTTATGAGAGGCCACCTTTGGTGAAAAACTTTCAACCTCCCTCCGACCGGCAGATCGCCCGGCACTGACACTTGGATGTCGGCTATGCTCTGCTGGAGCCAGTCAAAAGCTCGTCCCTTGCTTTTTCTGGGGAGCCGAGGGGCCTTGCTGAGGCGCACGCTGCTGACGAGAGCGAGCGCGCTGGGGCTTAGCCTGGGCCGCAGGCTGTCGAGAAGGAGGATTGTACCTACGCTTACCAGAAGAGTAGGGAACAGTCTTCCTTCCCCCATAAAAACGTCTACCTGTGGAGGTAGAAGCTGAAGGCTGCCGGCGGGAGAACTTGTCGAAAGCGGTATCCCGCTGGTGGAGCTGCTCTACCACCTGTTCGACCTTCTCTCCAAAAATATTGTCCGCACGGCAAGGCAAGTCCGCAATCCGCTGCTGGATCCTATTCTCCAGGTTGGAGGCACGCAGCCATGAGAGTCTGCGCATCACCACACCTTGAGCAGCGGCCCTGGACGCAACATCAAAGGTGTCATACACCCCTCTGGCCAGGAATTTTCTGCACGCCTTCAGCTGCCTGACCACCTCCTGAAATGGCTTGGCTTGCTCAGGAGGGAGCTTGTCCACCAAGCCCGCCAACTGCCGCACATTGTTCCGCATGTGTATGCTCGTGTAGAGCTGGTAAGACTGAATTTTGGCCACGAGCAGAGGAATGGTAGGCCTTCCTCCCAAAGGAGTCTAAGGTTCTAGAGTCTTTGCCCGGGGGCGCCGAAGCATGCTCTCTAGAACTCTTAGCCTTCGTTAGGGCCAAATCCACAACTCCAGTCGTGAGGCAACTGAGTGCGCATTAGCTCTGGGTCCCCATGGATCCGGTACTGGGACTCGATCTTCTTGGGAATGTGGGGATTAGTTAGAGGCTTGGTCCAGTTCGCCAGCAATGTCTTTTTGAGGACATGATGCATGGGTACTGTGGACGCTTCCTTAGGTGGAGAAGGATAGTCCAGGAGCTCAAACATTTCAGCCCTGGGCTCGTCCTCCACAACCACCGGGAAGGGGATGGCCGTAGACATCTCCCGGACAAAGGCCGCAAAAGACAGACTCTCGGGAGGAGAAAGCTGCCTTTCAGGGGAGGGAGTGGGATCAGAAGGAAGGCCATCAGACTCCTCGTCAGAGAAATATCTGATGTCCTCCTCCTCCTCCCACGAGGTCTCACCATCGGTATCAGACACAAGTTCACGAACCTGTGTCTGAAGCCGTGCCCGGCTCGACTCCGTGGAAACACGGCCACGGTGGGAGCGTCGAGAGGTAGACTCCCTTGCCCGCACCGGCGAAGCTCCCTCCGCCGACGTCGCCGGGGAGCCTTCCTGGGAGGCGACCGCAGTCGGTACCGCAAGCGGCACCGATGTCGGAGACCTCACCCCGGGCAAGGGGCCAGCCGGCGCCTCACTCGATGGTACCGGGGGCGCAAGCACCCCCGGTACCGGAGGGGAAGGGCGCAACAGCTCTCCCAGGATCTTTGGGAGAACGGCCCGGAGACTCTCGTGCAGGGCGGCTGTGGAGAAAGACATGGAAGCCGATGCAGGAGTCGAAGTCAGAGTCTGTTCCGGGCGTGGAGGCTGTTCCGGGCTGTCCAAGGTGGAGCGCATCGACACCTCCTGAACAGAGGGTGAGCGGTCCTCCCGGTGCCGATGCCTGCTGGGTGCAGACTCCCTCGGCGACCCAGAGCTCTCGGTACCGACGCGGGAAGGAGACCGGTGTCGATGCTTCTTTGACTTTTTCAAACGAAGCATGTCACCGGAGCTTCCCGGTACCGACGAGGAGGACGTAGAATCCAGCCGTCGCTTCCTCGGGGCCGGGGCCGAAGAAGGTCAGTCTCGGGGGGGGGGGGGGGGGCTGTATCGCAGGAGCCCTCAGGGTAGGGGGAGACCCACCCGAAGGCTCACCGCCACCAGCAGGGGAATGGACAGCCCTCACCTGCACTCCAGACGAAGCACCACCGTCCGACGACATCAGTTCTAGTGGAGGTCCCGGTACCACCGACGCCGACGCAGCCTTCCGATGTCTCGGCCCCGACGATGCAGAGGGTCGATGCCTCGATGCAATCGATACAGTCGCGGCCGAGGGCGGAGGTCTTGACGCTGTCGACGTCGACGCACTCGATACTCCCGGTGCCGATGCCGACGAAGAGCCCGAGAACAAAACGTTCCACTGGGCCAATCTCGCTACCTGAGTCCTTTTCTGTAAAAGGGCGCAAAGACTACAGGCCTGCGGGCGGTGCCCAGCCCCCAGACACTGAAGACACGACGCGTGCCTATCAGTGAGCGAGATTACCCGGGCGCACTGAGTGCACTTCTTGAAGCCGCTGGGAGACTTCGATGACATGGGCGGAAAAATCACGCCGGCGAAATCAAAACTCGTAATTGCAGTAAGGCACCAAAAAGAGGGGGAGAAAAAAACTCGACCCGAGGCCTCAAAGGGGCCTACCCCGAAAACGAAAGAAAACTTATCGGGGCCAAAAACTAGAAATACGGGGAAGGGAAAAAGATCGAAAGGCCCTTCTCCGAAATCCCTTTTTTTAAAAAAATTTTTAAGAACGAAAAAGTCAAAAGACGCGCGAGGGTCAACTTAAGGGGCGCGAACGGCGCAAACACGACCGTACCGAGCGCGGACAAAAGAAGACTGACGAACACGAGCCGGTTCGGGCGGGAAGACGGCCGCACATGCGCGGTGCGCATGGGCGCGCGAGGACTAGCAAAGGCCTTTGCTAGTGAAGTTTCCGATTGGAGGGGCTGCCGTGGACGTCACCCATCAGTGAGAACAAGCAGCCTGCTTGTCCTCGGAGAAATACACATACACTTATGGTTTTGACACATATATACATTTTCAACCTCATGCATTTGCTTCTAATAGATGTATGTTATTTTCTAAGACCATTTTTTGTATATTTTTTTGGTGTTTTTTTAAACAATGTTACACATTTGCTTGTCCTCTTTTTACCCTTTTGTAAATGTATATTAACTGACTGTTCAATTCTGTAACCTACTTTTATTTTAATTTTACTTGTTTTTAATGTATACTCAAGATGTTTATATTTCTTATTATCTGTATTTGTGCAGACTCCTGAATTGGCACTTCTAGTGCCCAAACATGCTACTGTGTTGAATCATCCTTTATTAAAATGTAATATCAACATTGAGCGTCTTTGGTCTGTTTTCGAACAGCCTGATTCTGTTCCCACTTTTCTCCTTTTCCTTCAATGACACTGCCACACGGGAATCGCTAGCATGGTTTGGTTAAAAAAGGCCTCAAGTACTTTCACCTTAAGGAAGTGTTGGTTTTTAGTTTCTTCTTGGTATGTGCCAAAAATATCCTTATATTTAAATGTTTATCGTGAGTTTAGATTTTTATCTTTTGAATGTATTTATTTGATATTTTAAAATTGCATTTATTTATATCATTGTCTTTTATGTTATTAGTATATGTGTTATAAATTAGAAGCTTTTATGTTTTAAGCTGTATTGATTGAGTTATTATATCTGTTTGAGAGTAATCCCCTGGCACAACCCCTGAATGGGTGAACGTGTCCATGTTGGGTTTTCTTTTATGACCAAATGTTGTACTAATAAGATTTTAATTTTTTATTGTTTTGGCCTGCCTCTGTTCTACAGTCCGAGTTTTACAGATCACAACCTCTCTTGTTCTGCTCTTCTAATTCCTATACAAGCTTTTGAAAATTTTGCAGATATGACATGAAATATTTTTCATATAATTCAGTAAAATCATGCTTACTAAAATCCAATATGTAAAGGAAAGAAAGAGATCTACTAACCCTGGGGGCAGACTTAGAATTGTAGCTTTGGTTGCAAAAGTCTGTATCTTTAGTGCCATTTCTCCAGTGACCAGACTCTTCCATGAATGGTGTTCAGCAATAAGTAAACCATGAAGTTGATCAATTCCATCTTTTTGTGTAACTAACATGAATTTAAAAAAAAGTAATGAAAACAATATTCCAGTAGAAGTAGTTTCTCTAATCTTTCATACCTGTTTTAAATTTTCTAATCATATGTTCAAAATAATATAACTTGTTACCAACATGCTAAAACACTCAGCTGCTACTACTTTTAACACTGAACAATTCGTAGCCAGGAGCTTTCCAAGCAGCTTTCTACTAAGTACTCAGTGAAACCAAAAATATGCATTGATCAGACCAAGATCAAAGTTAAGTAGGAACTGCTAAGTTTACTATTCAAGATAATTTGTAAAAACAATTGTGAGATATGTTTCTCTAACTTTAGAAATAGAAAGGAAGCATTTGTTGCTTTGTTATAAAGTTTAAATCTCAAAAAGGAAGGAGAAAGAGATCCCATTAAGGAAAATTATGCATTTAAAGACATTTTTCAAGAATCCATAAACTACACCATTGTAAGTTGTTGTTGTTTTATTTTTTATTTATTTTCTTTGCAAAAAGTTAGGTGATAGCATGTTAACATGCTGGCACTGATGCTCAGTGCACGATAAATGTGTTATCACACACTTTTAGAAAATCCTGTAACTTGGAAATCATTGTATGCTACTTTATGCAAAAACTTTATGATCTAGGGAGCACTAGTGAGCCATGTTCTAGTTAGTTGCACAGAGAATCAGCTCTCTCCATTTCCTTCTAGATAATGGACTTATTGCAGCCCAATTGACACTAATTTGCTTCTTACTTACGTCAATCAATAGAAGACTTGCAGAGCGACATGTAGTCTAAATCTGAAGCGAATCCACTATTACCTGCTGGATCTAAAAGGCTCAAACACAATCCACCAACACCAGCGAAAATGGTGCCCAGAAAATCCACTTCCTCACAATCTGAGACACTTGTTGAAGAAATCAGGGCGATGCATGACTTTCAAATGAAACATTTTGAGGCTACATGTGAGATTAAACAGGATATTGCAGCACTAAACAGCTGAGTGGCAGATTTTCAACAAAGAATTGAAATTCTGGAAAAAAAGATGGCGACCGTGACGCATGACCAAGAGCACTATCATGTACGGACAGACGCCTGACTTCTGCAACTAGAATCTCAAATTGAAGACCTCTCAAACCGAAGCAGAAGGAATAATATCCATATCCTTGGTCTGAAAGAAGGAGAAGAAGGTACTGATACTATTTGATTTCTGACAGATTGGCTTCCAGAATTATTAAAAATCTCACTGGATACTCCATTAGAATCTGAGAGAGCTCATCGCACCCCATCTAGGCCCAAGGCTGAAATGCAACAGCCAAGACCTATAGTTGTGAAGCTTCTTCGTTTTCAACATATGTTATAAATTTTAACAGCAGCACACGCTTTCCCTTCTTTGCTCCATGATGGCAGGAAGATACTAATAGTACTGGACCTCACCAAGATGACAGCGCTAAAGCAATTATTGCTCATGAAGCAGAATTCAACATAATATTTGAGGTGCGGTCACTCCACGGACCGATACTAAGGCATTATAACGTCCTCACTTTCGTTTTCCATTCCTTTCCTAATAATACCTAACATTCTATTTGCTTTCTTAGCCGCCACAGCACACTGAGCAGAAGGTTTCAACGTATCATCAACCACGACACCTAGATCCCTTTCTTGGTCCATGACTCCTAATGTGGAACCTTGCATGACGTAGCTATAATTCGGGTTCCTCTTTCCCACATGCATCACTTTGCACTTGCTCACATTAAACGTCATCTGCCATTTAGATGCCCAGTCTCCCAGTCTCGTAAGGTCCTTGTGTAATTTTTCACAATCCCCTTGCAATTTAACAACTTTGAATAACTTTGTGTTGTCAGAAAGTTTAATTACCTCACTAGTTACTCCCATCTCTAGGTAATTTATAAATATGTTAAAAAGCAGCGTCTCAGCACAGACCCCTGGGGAACCCCACTAACTACCCTTCTCCATGGAGAATACTGACCATTTAACCCTACTCTCTGTTTTCTATCTTTTAACCAGTTTTTAATCCATAATAGGACACTTCCTCCCATCCCATGACTCTCCAATTTCCTCTGGAGTCTTTCATGAGTCACTTGTCAAACGCCTTTTGAAAATCCAGATACACAATATCAACTGGCTCACCCTTATCCACATGTTTGTTCACCCCTGCAAAGAAATGTAATAGACTGCTAAGGCACAATTTCCCTTCACTAAATCCACCTCTCCCTTATTCCCTCATCCTTCACCTCTCTCTTCTTCCTTCTACCACTTCTACCTCTTCCCACCCCTCTCAGCAAATTCTTCCTTCCTCTTCCTCTTTTCCATGTCTCCCCTCCACCTACTCTCCACTTTCCTAAATAATTCCTATGCTCTCTCTTATCTTTCACATTGACTATACACTTGGAACTGCAATTCCTGATTTTCTATTGGGGTGTGGGAGTTTAATTCACCTGGAAGTGAGGTCAGATGCCACTGCTATTAGACCACAGTGCCTAGCATGAACAACTGAGTGCTTGTCATCTGATGTGCTTTATGCTGCCACTAGTGCTACTCATCTCATACCTACTGAGATCCACAACTATGACACTGAATCTACTTGGAACTGCAGTACCTCAATTTTCCATTGGAGACGTAGGAGCTTGCTGCGCCCAGAATGAGGTCAGATGCCGCTGCTATTAGACCGCAGCACCTAGTGGTGTGTTGCCTAAGACACAAGCCAAAGGCGCACTCCTTGCTCCTTTGCACAATGACGTGTGCAGTGAAATATTTCAGAGATACTATTTTTAAGATCAGATACTTTCTCATTTTAAACTGACATTATTGATTAGAGTGGATTCGATTTGTTTTAGATTATTGATTTATTTTATTTATTTATGAGATTTATTAACGACCTTTATGATTAGATTTTGATATAGATTTATCATGCAGTGGCTTTTATTTGTAATTCTTTGGTTACTAGCCTTAGAAGTCCTAACTGGTCTTCATCTTAGTACAATTCCAGTTATTATTTCTGATTTTAGGAAATATAGATTTATTTTAACAAAATATAGATTTATTTTAACAAAACAAGATAGCTGGATAATTGTTCAGAGAAAATTTTACATAATATTGAATTAATTGTAAATAGGGATAGGACTACATGTTATAAGAAAGAACTTAAATCTAGTCTATCATGTTTGAAGAATGTTAAGCTGGAACCATCGACTTTAGCTGCCTCTACTATACTTATACCTTGTTGCTGTATGAATGCAAGGTCAGTGTATAATAAGGTACTAGTTTTATATGATTTGATTAGTGAGTCTGAATTTAGCATTGTATTTATTGTAGAAACATGGTTGCAGTAAAATTCTGATCCAATATTAGTGGAATTACATCCTCCTGGTTACAAGATCTTGCATGTTCAAGTTCGATTTGGTTTACAATATCCAGCTAAAATAACAGTCACTTTAAGTAACATTACCAGACCTTTTCACACACTAGTGGATCTAGAATTTTGTTTTTTGTTACATTTGTACTCTGCGCTTTCCCACTCATGGCAGGCTCAATGCGGCAGGCAATGGAGTGTTAAGTGACTTGCCCACAGTCACAAGGAGCTGCCTGTGCCGGGAATCGAACTCAGTTCCTCAGTTCCCCAGGACCAAAGACCACTAGGCCACTCCTCCACTCACCCCTTTCTTGACCAACAAGCTACTTCTGTTTTTGTCTCAAATGTATTTATCTTGAAATTTTCTTTCATCTCTCAAAGAGGATTATGTGCTGATACGTGTTTCGCCTGATGCTGTTTCAAAGCTTCCTCTTCTTAAGGAGAGCACAGGAGGACTAGCTATATGACCACTAAAGGGGAAGCCATGAAACAGCAGTAGGCAAAACAGGTGTAAAGAAGGCAGAACAGAAAAAAAGACAGTGAAACTCAAGCTCCATCAGGTACTGCCAGTATAGAGTAGTTTATTTGCGACCAAAATCTTGAGGCCTTAAAGGAGAAAATTTCCCTTCAGCTTCTCAAAATTCAGCAGGGGATGGGGGGATGGCAAGGGACTCAAAACCACTGAGTGTCACCCCAAATCAAAATAACTTCTCTTTATATTCTTCTAAAAAGGAGTATAAACCTCCAAAGGAATGCTTTACTTACACCCAGTTGACTGAGGGGGTCTTTTCTAAGCTCGCTATTCCGGAACTACTGCTGGGCTACCGTAGTAGCCCGGCAGTAGTTCCCACCCCCAGCGCGCACCATTTCCAGCGCTACAAAAATATTTATTATTTTTGTAGCGCTGGTGTTTACCCGGCGGTAATCAGGCAGTGCTGTGCGCTGTCCAGTTACCGCCGGGTTAGCGCAGGAGCCCTTACTGCCAACTCAATGGGTGGCGGTAAGTGATCCCCCTGAAATGGCTTGTTGCATCAAAAACACTTGCTGACGCTAGCACAGGCCCCCTTTTACCGCAGCTTAGTAAAGGGGGCCCTGAGTCAGGAGCTGTCCAAGAGCTGTGCACACCAGTGGAGATAGAGAAATTCTGGGCATTGTGAGGATGCACAGTGCCCTGATAGTGTTTGTAAAGAAATACTCAGGGGATGATGTAAGCATCTGGGAGAAGGTTTTGTGGTCTAATTAGTGGAACTGCATGGTCTCACTATTAAGCAGTGGCGTACCAAGGGGGGGGGGGGCGGTGGGGGCGGTCCGCCTAGGGTGCACGCCGCTGTGGGGGTGCCGCGTGCCTGTCTGCTCCGCTCGTTCTGTGCTCCCTCTGCCCTGGAATAGGGAACGAGCAGGTAAAAATGCACCCGGGGGGGGGGGGGGGGGTCCTTTCGCCAGGGGGAGGTGTGCCCTTTCGCTGGGGGGAGGTGGCCTTTCGCTGGGGGTGGGGTCGCGCTGGGTGTCCTTTCGCCGGGGGTGGGGGGTCGCGCTGCACCCGGGGGGGGGGGGGCACATCGGTGATCCGCCCCGGGTGTCAGCCACCCTAGGAATGCCACTTCTATTAAGTTTAAAACAAACACAGCAAATCACCCTGCTAACTGCATCCCTACAATAATGCATAGCAGTGGCTGCATTATGTTGGGGATGCTTTGCAGCAGTGGGGAAAAGGAAAGTTTGTGGAAACTGATAATAAATAGAAATAATCAAAAGATAGAAAATATGATGATACCTTTTTTTTGGACTAACTTAATACATCTTTTGATTAGCTTTCGAAGGTAACCCTTCTTCTTCAGAGCAGAAACTTGTACCAATCTACAACAGACCCAGACTAGGAACAAGGTTCACATTTGAACTGTGGACCCTGATCTTAAGCACAAAGGAAAAGTACATGCACACATTTATATCTGCTATATAATGCAGATATATTTTCCAGCTTACTTTACATCCCCACATGAATAGTTTGTCTAACATCTCTGGTCAGTTCAGGCAAACTTTGGTGTGTACAGGTTGTTATATTCATATAATAAGACATTTATTTAAAAAAAACAGTGCTGCAGATAAATTTCTATTTTGGGCATAAGAATAGCTTTTAAAATTGCCCCCTAAATAATATTTGCTCTACTCTACAAAAGTAGAAGGAAATGTTACTTTAGGGCATGACAATCATACAGTTTCCCATAGCTCTTTTTAATATTAGCATGAAGTTTTCATTTTCTACAATACTTACCTCCAGAATCTCCCCAGCGTACCAGTGCAGAATAACTGACCAAAATTTCAGTAGGCTTCAAGTTATCCACAAATAAGAAATAGGATTTTCGATCATCTAAGGACTAGAAGAAAAAAGAAAATTATTTTTATTTTTAATTTAATATATTTGAAGTCTGATATTTTATTTTTGACTATAAGATTGTGCAGTAATGTCAATAGTGTAAAATATATCACATTTTAAGATCAAAATGCTAAAAGTAAGTTCTTTCATTCTGTGAATATGGTCCTTAGGGCCTTGTTTACCGACGTGCTAGCGTTTTTAGCATGCACTAAAAACATTAGCGCACATACAGCGCGGCTTACTAAACAGGACACTAAATTTAAACATTTCTGTCGATAGAGTAAAATATAGAAGTGATTCTCCTGAACAACCTTCCTCCTTTATGTTACATAATACTCATATAGTTGATCCTTGCTATTTAGCATTAACTGGAAGTAGTAAAGATAACCAAAGTACTATTAGTGTTAATCACTATATAATATATGACCATAATCAGGATTCTTTTTGTTCTAGCAGTTTCTTTGTACTCCTTTGGGCTTCCACTGAAACAAGCCTCTGCTGGCCTATCTATTACATTTAAGTACTACCTTCATCTGGGTTAGATTTAAAGGGGTCTACAACAAATTAAAATGCACGTATATTGATATATGAATAAAATATAATATTAAATAAACATCCTTAATAAACATATAGAGTGCAGGGGTGGCCTAATCGTTAGAGCAGCAGCCTGGGAACTAGAAGACCCAGGTTCAAAACCCACAGTAGCTCCTTGTGGCCTTGGGCAAGTCACTTAACCCTCCATGCCTCAGGAAAAGGCAATGGCAAACCAATCCTATTTCTTGCCAAGAAAACCACATGAATGGGGGGGGGGGGGGGGGGGGGTTCCTCATTGTGTGGGCACCAAGAGACAACTCCAACTCAAGGGCAGATCTAGAACAAATATATCCTAGCCTCAATTTCCCTAAAGCACTAATAAATAGAAATAAAACAAAATACAGAAAAGAAAATAAGATGATACCATTTTTATTGGACTAACTTAATACATTTTTGATTAGCTTTTGAAGGTAACCCTTCTTCTTCAGATCAGAAATAAGCAAATGTTGATAAATAACAGTATATATAAGTGAAACACCAAAGCATTCCAATGACTGTCTTACTGGAAGAGGGTGGGGTGGGTAAGGTGAGAAACAGGGGGAGACGGTTGGATGAGAGATAGGGCGAGATACATGGTAGATAAGAGGGTGACAAAGCAGTAGAATTTTATGGTTTATAAAGGGCTAGAAAACCCAGATATTTGTTAAGTCCTGTCTGGTGGGTGTCAAAATATTTAACCATTTTGACTTCAAAGTTCTTACGTTCCTGGATTGTCTTAAAGTTTCCTTTTAGTATTCTCACCATAAAATTATTGATATAGTGTTCTGGTTTTGTAAAGTGCTTCCCACAGAGGTGACATCCTGGTTGGCTCTGGCATTTTTCACATGATGTCTATGTAAATTAAATCTCGTCTTTAGCATCTGGCTTGCTTCTCCCTTCTTCACACTTTTTACATTGAGGGGGTCTTTTACTAAAGCTTAGCTCAAGTTATCTGCAGTAGGGCCCATAGAAATAAAATGGGTCCTGCTGCAGACAACTCGAGCTAAGCTTTAGTAAAAGACCCCCTGAATCAAATGTGGTATGTATCATTCAGGGTATGTGAAGAATTCATTTAAATTGAATATTTTTCCTTTGTGAATGAGTGTGGGATCTTGTGAAATGTGTTAGCACAGTTTGCAGCTACATATATTGCAAGGATGTGTGCCACTCTCTTCCTTTAGTGTTTCAGTCAGGAGCTTGCTTTTCACTAGTTTGTGTTTTAAGTTGGGTGCCTGTCGCAAGGCCAGCATTGGTGGAGATGGGAATAACTATTTCAGTAGTTCATCCTCCTCCTGGAGTAGTGGCTGTAGATCTTTTATGATTCTTCTCAATTTTTCTAGCTCTGGGTTGTATGTCACTACAAGGGGGATTCTCTCTGCGGCATTCTTTCCTTCTACTACAATAGGTTTTCCCTGGGTATTTTAAGGGAGGAGGCCACATTCTTGGAGATTATTTTGGGGTTGTAGCCTTTATGTTTGAAGGATTCAGTCAGGAATTTGAGGTGTTTATCTTTGTCTTCTGGGACACAGCGATGATATCTTGTGGCTTGGCTGTGTATAATGGATTTTTTTGTATGTGAAGGGTAGAAGCTGGATTTGTGGAGGTAGCTGCATGTTTCTGTAGGTTCCCTGTATATAAATGTTTGTATATTGCCTCATTTCACTAAAAAAAGAGACCCCCCACCAATAGCCCATAAGACACAACCCCCATTCAGTCACTGTCCAGTTTTTGACTCAGCTGCTGCTGCTGCTGCTTTGCTCCTAAAGGGGTGGGGTCATTCTATTCATATATTCTGAACTTTCCCCTATGAAGGTAATGTTATAAAATCATTTTCTGTATGTATATCCGCTAAAGACACTTAGGGCCCCTTTTAGTAAGCAGTGGTAAGCCCAACGCGGGCTTATCACTCGCTAAACAGGAAGTACCGCCAGGCTTCCACAGCAGCTTGGCAGTACTTCCCACCTCTAGCACGCTGTCATATCCGGCACTACAAAAATATACTTATTTTTGTAGCGCCAGAATGTACCCGGCAGCAACTGGGCAGTGCCCAGTGCTGCCTGGTTACCACTGGGTTAGTGCGGGAGCCCCTACTGCCACCTCAATGGGTGTGTAAGTCTTTCTGAGAAAATAATACGTATCAGTACGGGGCACCACTGAGGTTCATGGTAAATTCAGTATATGTGGGAGGTTGAAGAGTGCTAACATAAAATCATTTTCTTGCACATGTGGCATTTTCACATGATATGGTGTACTTTGTTGGTAGTAATGTACACAGGTGGAGTTTGGGTAGAGTATAGGTTACATACAAGTAGGTGCATAGATTACAAAATATACTAATCTACATATGCACTTAGAAATTATAAGCATGGACATTTATACCTGCCTGCAATGTAAATGTGATTTCTGCCACTTATGTTATACTTTATAAAGACATGTAGGTGCCTACTTGTCTTTATAAAATTGACTAAAAAAGGGTGTCTAAAAAAGTGTTTACATAAGGCATCCCCTTATAAATTATCCTCCATATGGATGAAAGCACTGAATATATGTATTACATCTAATATATGCATGTGTATTTAAGTGGCAATGAGGGGCATTTTTGAAAGAAATGTTTAAATCAGAATTTGGACGTTTTACAAAGACGTCCAAATTCCAAACAAGGAAGAAGGTCATTTTCGAAAAAGATGGACGTCTATCTTTTGTGTTCAAAACTACTATGGACGTCCTGTGATTTGGACATTTTGTGATTTGGACATCTTTTTTTTTAGTCCATTTTCAAAGAAAGGAAGTCCAAATGCAAGCCATTCAAAACAGAAGATGAGTGGCTTAATGGTTAGTGCTGAGGGCTTTGATCCTGGCAGCATGGGTTCAATTCCCACTACTGCTTGTTGTGCCTTTGGGCAAGTCAAATGCACATGGGGCATTTTTGGATATGACATCCAAGTGTGAATTTGGACATTTTTTTGTAAAACGTCCAAAATCAGAACAGGAAAGGTCATTTTCTACAAAAAACAAGTGTATCTTTTCCTTTTGAAAGTGCTGTTTGGAAAAATGTTTTGTGATTTGAGGGAGTAAGGGGAGGTGATCCCCGAGTCCATCCAATTGTCATCTGGTCATTTGGGGCATCTCTTGTATGGAGTAGAGGAGTAGCCTAGTGGGTAGTAAAAACAGGTCTAGCTCAAAATGTCTGTTTTAGTCTTGGACATCTTTGTTTTGTTCCATTATTGCTGAAAGACATCAATGTCTAGGAACGCAAAGTCCCGCCTTGAACACGCACCTGACATGCCCCCTTGAGATTTGGACATCCTTCTGACGGACTTCAGAGAAGGACGTCCAAAAAGAGGTTTTGATAATACTGATTTGGACGTTTCAGGATTTGGATGTCCCTGACCATATTATCTCTCGAATTCAATGTTTATTTTGGTCTTTTACGGCCTTTTTAAAATTCAGCTGTACTTGTCTAGTTATAGGTGGAATAGAAATGCTAAATAAATAAATAAGTGTCTCAATTGCATTTGCTCCCTCACTTGCCTATTAAGATGTTTCATTCACTGAAAACATCTTTCATTTGCTTTCACTTCTTACTAGCACAGTTAGTAGTCCATTTACTAAGGTGCGCTAACAGATTTAGTGCATGCTAAATGATAACTCACCCATTATATTCCTATGGGCCTCTTATCATTTAGTGCATGCTAAATCTGTTAGTATACCTTAGTAAAAGGACCCCTTAGCAAGTTTATTCTTTGAATGTGCAACTTTTCCTTTTATTTCTCTTTTGAAATAGAAGTTTTGGTTCTTCTGTCACAGATAGTACAGACATGTATGGACTGTTGATGCAGGCAGCATTGCCAAAACATGGCCTATGTTTAGTCCCCTCCATTGGATAGCATCATTTGAATAAAGACCCCTTTTTTAGGGTCTTGGGTGTGTCCATTGGTTTTTATCTCATTCTGACATATTGGTTGTCTCCACTATTTGTTGATGTTCATTCTATCATACTGCCATAACGAGTATTGTATGTATGTTATTTCAATGCTCTGTTCCAGGGGTGGGCATCCATGGTCCTCGAGGGCCACAACCCCGCCGAGTTTTCCAGGATTTCACGATGAACATGCATGAGATCTATCTGTATACAATGGAAGCATGCATATTTATTGTCGAAATTTTGAAAACCTTACTGGGTTGTGACCCTTGAGGAGCCTTGCTCTAATGTGTACCCACATTTGAGCGCCAGCTGAATATTGGCTGGGACTCACATAAGCTCCAGCGGCCAGCATTTTTGCAATTAGCCCCGGATACTCAATGCCAGTGCCCGGACACTGCCCAGCAATGAATATCTGGGGCTAATTCTTCCTGCAGCAGTCAGTGTTTAAAAAAATGCGGACCACTGTGGGCTGAATATTGACTGGTATAAAGTACATTCAATGAGGTAAACTTGAAAGCAGATAATTCAATTCTAATTATACAAATAACATGACACAATGTCATAAATATACATATTAAAACTGCACAGTAAAACAATAAATAAATAAGAAGTTAAACATATGTTTACCTGTGGAAAATATTTGATAAGAGCTCTCTTAGGGCCCCTTTTACTAAAGCTTAGCGCACGCTAAAATCCAAGAAGCCCATTTTATACTTATGGCCTTTTTAACATTTAGTGCATGCTAATTCCGTTAGTGCACATTAAACTTTAGTAAAAAGGCCCCTGAGAGACTTTCGTCCTTTAGTAGATTTGTCCCCAGGTATCTATAAATGTATTGAGTTTACTGTATAAGATATATATGACATTGATATTATTGATCCTATTGCTATGAACAAACTAATCAGGATATAGTCAACATTCTATAATTTAGAAATTATTCTTTTCAATTTTAACATTTGTTTTATATTCAGTATATTTATGAACAAAAAATTAGAAACCCAAAAATGACTATAATTACCTTAAGATCTGACTTCTGAGAAGTGTAAGGATATGTATTTGGTTTGTGGAAAACAAACAGGGTCCTAGAAAGATAAAACAAAATATTGATATTAAAAAATTCTATGCTAAACTTGATGATATTGAGCCAACAGTGGTTGGATTATTTTAAACATCAGGATAAGCAGTGGCAGTACCCAGATAGTGGATGCCATTCAATATCCAGAATCAGTGCAGACATAGTATTTTATTTAGATTTTGCTCACGCCTTTTTTAGCAGTAGCTCAAGGTGAGTTACATTCAGGTACTTTGGATATTTCTCTATCCCAGGAGGGCTCACAATCTAAATTTGTACCTGAGGCAATGGAGGGTTAAGTGACTTGGCCAAAATCACAAGGAGCAGCAGTGGGATTTGAACTAGCCACCTCTGGATTGCAAGACTGGTGCTCTAACCACTAGGCCACTCCTCCACTTCAGATTTGATAAGGAGACAATAGTTCACCTAACAACTAGCTTGGTATGAAACCTACTGTAAGGAAGGGGCCACAGCAAGCATAAACCAACTAGCCACTTCATGCTGCATTATGCAGTTTCTATAAGCTTTACTCAGGACAGACACTAAGGTGTTCTTTTACTGTGTTGTGCTAAGTACTAGCACATGCTTACTGCAGCTTAAAAAGGCTTACCACGAGACACGTTGAGGTGTCCTGTGGTAAGTTCTGAATGTGTGCGTGCAAACTATGCGCTAAAAATATACGGAGGGGACATTTCAGGGGGCAGAGAGTGGGCATTTCTGTGCTAATCAGTTAATGCATCTACAATGATGTGCACAAACTGATTAGCGCGGGATTAGCTTGTGAGTCCTTATTGCCTACAAAATAGATGGCAGTACAGGCTCATGCGCTAATTTTTGGTAATGGTTGTGCGCTAATGGCAACAATTGAAGATCATATCATTTTGGTTACTATGGATGCATTGGCTCTTTACACAAATATACCACAAGAAGCCGCCTTACAGATTATTGAAGAGACTTTGAATAACAAAACTCCTTCCTCCAGTATATTCACTGATTGTTTTTATTTGCTTAGCTGAATTGGTCATTAAACATAACTATTTTTGGTTCGAAGGTGAATATTTTGAACAAAGCCACGGGTTCACTATGGGAGCAACATTGGCACCTGCTGTAGCCATGCTATATATGGCTAAATTTGAAGATCTGATTTATGGGACAGTTCCCTTCAAAGATGTTATAATGTGGAAACGATATTTAGATGATGGGGGTTTTTTTGAGGTCCGGTATAGAAGAATGGTTATTGCAATTTTCCATTTGGATTAATCAATTGGATCAAAATTTGAAATCTGAATTGAAATATGATTATGAGATAATTGACTTTTTAGATCTGTGTATTATGAAATGTGATAACCAATTTAAGACTACCTTGTATAGAAAAAAGGGGATTGCAATAATTATTGTTTCATTGTTTTCATCTATATAAGATTAAAGCTGGTATTCCAATCAGCCAATTTTTAAGGATTCGCCGAATTTGTTCCACAGATGAGGAATTAAAATTACAAGCAAATATTCTGAGACAGAGGTTTATTCAGTGTGGCTACCCTAAAAATGTCATTAAAAAAGCTTATTTGCAAGCCAAATATGCACAGAGATCATTATTGTTACAATATCAGCGGGTGCAGTCAGATGATAGATTAACCTGTGTGTTGCCACATTTTCAAGTATATGGATTGATAACTAACAGGCTTATTTTCGAAAGTGATCACCGGGCATCTTCCGACATAAATCGGGAGATGGACAGCGATCTCTCAAAAGCGGCGAAATCGGTATAATTGAAAGCTGCTTTTTTGACACCATTGCCGCTTTCCCGTCGCCGAGCCGGCGAAAGTTAAAGGGGGCATGTGGGCGGTGTAGCGAAGGCGGGACATGGGCGGGCATGGGCGTGGCTACCAGATGGCCGGCTTTCACAGATAATGGAAAAAAAAGCAGCGTTAATCAGTATTTCACCGGGTTTACTTGGTCCTTTTATTTTCACGACCAAGCCTCAAAAAGTTGCCCCAACTCACCAGATGACCACCGGAGGAAATGGGGGATGACCTCCCCATACACCCCCAGTGGTCACCAACCCCCTCCCACACTAAAAAAATGAAAATAAAAACCTTTTTTGCCAGCTTGTATGCCAGCCTCAAATGTCATACCCAGCTCCCTGACAGCAGTATGCAAGTCCCTGGAGCAGTTTTTAATGGGTGCAGTGCACTTCAGGCAGGCAGACCCAGGTCCATCTCCCCCTACCTGTTACACTTTTGGTGCTAAGTGTTGAGCCCCCCCCCCCAAAACCCACTGTACCCACATGTAGGTGCCCCCCTTCTCCCATAAGGGCTATGGTAATGGTGTAGAGTTGTGGGGAGTGGGTTTGGGGGGGATTTGGGGGGCTCAGCACCCAAGGTAAGGGAGCTATGCACCTGGGAGCTATTTGTATATTTTTGTTTAATTTTTAGAAGTGCCCCCTAGGGTGCCTGGTTGGTGTCCTGGCATGTCAGGGGGACCAGTGCACTACAAATGCTGGCTCCTCCCATGACCAAATGCCTTCGATTTCACTGGGTTTGAGATCGCCGGCATTTTTTTCCATTATTGCTGAAAAACAAAACCGGCCATCTCAAACCCAGCGAACACTGGCATTTGGCTGGGCCAAACCGTATTATCGAAAGAAAAGATGGCCGGCCATGTTTTTCGATAATACGGTTACAGCCAGCTGTTGCACCGCCGCCAAAATATTCGTTCGATTATGCCCCTCCACGTTAATTCAGAATCATGAAATTACAAATACATTACAAATTACAAATACATTCTATCCCATAATAGCTTTACAGTGTGGACGTAGTACAGGTGAACGGATTAAAGACACTTGGTACATCTGACCTAGTTTTGTTATTGGCGGTGTCAGGTGACTATTTAAATACGCTGTCGCCATCTTTGAAGGGGAAAAGGATTCAGTGCAAGTCACAGTAGAAAGCAATATGACTATCTAATGCTATAATTATTGAATGTTTTAATCTTTAGATTTTAGATATAATGATTTGATTATTGTATTTCTATCACAGTGAACCAGCCTTGAAGCGTTTGGTACCCAAATAATCAGTTTTATTTAGGTTCAGTCAAAGTTTGTTGTTGTTTGCCTATTCCTGAGATGCGTTAGGCAGGCAGTCAGTTTACTCAGATCTGTGGGTGGTTCAATGGGTATGAGTATATTCATGTTAAGGTTCGGAAAAACCGTTCTACAATCCTAGGTGAATTGTGCTGGACGCTTCTAAAAAAGCATTTGGTACAATCAGGTTGGGACTGTAAGAATTATAAGACATTCACTCAACCCCTGAGGCAGGCTCTGGTGAGTGCCGAAATACGGCCCATGTCAGGTCCCTTTCAATAAAGGCTGCACCATCGTTCCAATTCTGGAGGCTCTTTTGTGCTTTGTCTTTGTTGCTATATTTTGTGTACTTTTGGACCCTCTCTTTCTTGCTGTCTGACTTACAAGAAACATAAATAGCATTAAAACATAAAAATACAAGACAGTTATTTCAGCTACAAACTTTAATCAGCAAGATAAAAAATAAGCTTTAACATACCTATAAAATGAATGAAAAATCAGGAAATTCCCTAGTATAGGGCCCTTTAACCCTTATATTGAGTTCAGTGCATTCTAGAATGGGACTTTCCCTCGTGCTAAGCCCAGATTTAACACAGCACTTTTTTTTAAAGGTTTTTTCAATTTTTTTTTAATTTGCAGGTCATGAGCTAAAGTTGTCATTAGCATGAAGGTACCTGCAAAGAGTTAATGAGGGAGCACTTACTGCCTCCTATTTAGGGGATGCCAAGTGCTCTCGCATTAACCTTGTCTTATCTAGTTATGGGTACTGTGTGGGTTATCGTGCACAAACAGGCAAAATACCACAAAATTCTTTAACGTGTTTTCCAATAGTCTGTTAACATGTGTTAACCACATGTTAAGGGCTTAACGCCTTTTAGTAAAAAAGGCTCCATAGATAGCTAATGAATCACAAAGTTAGGCACAACAGACAGAAAAGGCCCAACTGTGTAACTTAGCTTTTTGGACTTATCCCACTAAAGACATTACAAAACACTAGCGAAAAAAAGCACAAATACTGCATGCAGAAGTATACGGCACCAACATAAATGTTGCTGTAGGGCAGATATCTCATGAATCAATTTAAAAATAAATCTATACAACTTTAAACATAACTCGATAACAAATGGGTAACCAGTGAAGTGCACAAAGCATTGGTGTAATATGATAAGTACAAGCAACTCCTCACAACACCCTAGCAATCGAATTTTGTACTACCTACAGTGTCTTCATAGTAGTCTCATGGAGTCCCAACAAATGCATATTAGCATAGTCGAACAAGGGAATAAAAAAGCCTGCAAAATGGTTCAAAATCAGAAAGTGCCAATTCCAAAAGCATGCAACCCTCATCAGCAAAATACTATGATCTGCACATTTAAGCATCACAAATGGGCTCATTTTCGAAAGAGAAGGACGCCCATCTTTTGACATAAATCGGAAGATGGACGTCCTTCTCCCAGGGTCGTCCAAATCGGTATAATCGAAAGCCGATTTTGGACGTCCCCAACTGCTTTCCGTCACAGGGATGGCCAAAGTTCAAGGGGGCGTGTCGGAGGCGTAGCGAAGGCGGGACTTGGGCGTGCCTTACACTTGGATGTCCTTGACTGATAATCAAAAGAAACAAGGATGTCCCTGATGAACACTTGGATGACTTTACCTGGTCGTGTTTTTCTTACGACCAAGGCACAAAAAGGTGCCCAAAATGACCAGATGACCACCGGAGAGAATCGGGGATGACCTCCCCTTACTCTCCCAGTGGTCACTAACCCCCTCCCACCCTCAAAAATATCTTTCAAAATATTGATTGCCAGCCTATATGCCAGCCTCAGATGTCATACTCAGGTCCATGACAGCAGTATGCAGGTCCCTGGATCAGTTTTAGTGGGTGCAGTGCACTTCAGGCAGGCGGACCCAGCCCCCCCTTACCTGTTACATTTATGGAGGAAACAGTGAGCCCTCCAAAACCCACCACAAACCCACTGTACCCACATGTAGGTGCCCCCCTTCACCCGTAAGGGCTATGGTAGTGGTGTACAGTTGGGGGTAGTGGGTTTTGGGGGGGGGGGGGGGGTTAGGGGGCTCAGCACACAAGGTAAGGGAGCTATGTACCTGGAAGAAATTTATGAAGTCCACTGCAGTGCCCCCTAGGGTGCCCAGTTGTTGTCCTGGCATGTCAGGGGGGCGAGTGCACTACAAATGCTGGCTCCTTCCACAACCAAATGGCTAGCATTTGGTCGTTTCTGAGATAGACGTTCTTGGTTTCGATTATCGCCGAAAATCAGAAACGTCCATATCTAGGGACGATCAAATCTAAGGATTTGGACGACCCTGACGGTATTTTCGAAACGAAAGATGGACGTCCATCCTGTTTCGAAAATACGGGTTTCCCCGCCCCTGGATCGAGACATCTTGCGAGGACGTCCAAATCAAAACTTGGACGTCCCTTTTGAAAATGCCCCTCCATGACATCCACAAAACAAATTATAGAAATGTGGTGTCAGAGGAATCCAAACCCATCAAATAAAGTATATACTATATAAGAGAGACCAATAATGTCTGTACCCCACAGCCAATGCAAAAACCATAGTGTTGAGGATCCTGCAAAATATGCTAAAACAAATTTCAACATCTGAACATATACAATCTGCTCAATTTCGTTCCTCAATTAAATACTGGATGATAAAAACAAGGTTCAGAAGGATCCAAACTCTTGGGTCATGCAATAATGAAGGCATCATAACATTTTCTAAACAGCAACACATAAGTACATAAGTACTGCCACACTGGGACAGACAAAAGGTCCATCAAGCCCAGAATCCTATTTCCAACAGTGGCCAATCCAGGCCACAAATACCTGGCAAGATCCTGAAAAAGATCAATACAGAAATAAGCAGTGTATTTTCCCCAAGTCAATTTAATAATGGTCTATAGACTTCTCCATTAGGAAGCCATTCAGACCTTTTTTAAATCCCGCTAAGCTAACAGTCTTTACCACATTCACTGGCAACAAATTCCAGAGTTTAATTACACGCTGAGTGAAGAAACATTTTCTCCGATTCATATTAAATTTACTACTTTGTAGCTTCATCGCATGCCCCCTAGTCCTAGTATGTTTGGAAAGAGTAAACAAATGATTCACGTCTACCCGTTCCACTCCACTCATTATTTTATAGACCTCTATCATATCTCCCCTCAGCCGTTTTTTCTCCAAGCTGAAGAGCCCTAGATTCTTTAGCATTTCCTCATAGGGAAGTCGTCTCATCCCCTTTATTATTTTTGTCTCCCTTCTCTGTACCTTTTCTAATTCTACTATATCTTTTTTTAGATGGGGTGACCAGAATTGAACACAATATTTAAGGTGCAGTCGCACCATGGACAGAAACAAAGGCATTATAACGTCCTCACTTTTGTTTTCCATTCCTTTCCTAATAATACCTAACATTCTATTTGCTTTCTTAGCCACCGCAGCACACTGAGCAGAGGATTTCAACGTATCATCAACGGCGCCGAAATCCCTTTCCTGGACGGTGACTCCTAATGTGGAACCCTGCATTTCGCAGCTATAGTTCAGGTTCCTCTTTCCCACATGCATCACTTTGCACTTGATGACATTAAACGTCATCTGCCATTTAGACGCCCAGTTTACCAGTCTCGTAAGGTCCTCTTGCAATTTTTCAGAATCCTCTTGCAATTTAACAACTTTGAATAACTTTGTGTCGTCAACAAATTTAATTACTTCGCTAGATCATTTATAAATATGTTAAAAAGCAGCAGTCCCAGCACAGACCCTTGGGGAACCCCACTATCTACCTTTCTCCATTGAGAATACTGACCATTTAACCCTACTTTCTGTTTTATATCCTTTAACCAGGTTTTAATCCACAATAGAACACTACCTCCTATCCCATGACTCTTCAATTTCTTCTGGAGTCTTTCATGAGGTACTTTGTCAAATGCCTTTTGAAAATCCAGATACACAATATCAACCGATTCACCTTTATATTTAGATTGTAAGCTCTTTTGAGCAGGGACTGTCTCTTTGTGTCAGGTGTTCAGCGCTGCGTGCATCTGGTAGCGCTATACAAATGCTAATAATAATAATAATAATGTTTGTTCACCCCTTCAAAGAAATGTAATAAGATTGGTGAGGCATGATTTCCCTTCACTAAATCCATGTTGGCTTTGTCTCATTAATCCATGCTTTTGAATATGCTCTGTAATTTTGTTCTTTATAATAGTCTCTACCACTTTGCCCGGCACCAATGTCAGGCTCACCGGTCTATAATTTCCTGGATCACCACTGGAACCGTTTTTAAAAATCGGCATTACATTGCCACCCTCCAATCTTCCGGTACCATGCTCGATTTTAAAGATAAATTACATATTACTAACAATAGTTCCGCCAGTTCATTTTTCAATTCTATCAGTACTCTGGGATGAATACCATCTGGGCCAGGTTTGCTACTCTTCAATTTGTCAAATCGCACCATTACATCTTCTATCATTCAGTTTGTCTGACTCGTCAGCTTTGAATACCATTTTTGGCACCGGTATCTCTCCCAAATCTTCCTCGGTGAAGACCGAAGCAAAGAATTCATTTAATCTATCTGCTATCGCTTTGTCTTCCCTGATTGCCCCTTTTACCCCTCGGTCATCTAGCGGTCCAACCGATTCTTTTGCCGGCTTCTTGCTTTTAATATACCTAAAAACATTTTTACTATGTGTTTTTGCCTCCAACGCAATCTTTTTTTCAAAGTCCCTCTTTGTCTTCCTTATCAGCGCTTTGCATTTGACTTGACATTCCTTATGCTGTCTCTTATTATTTTCATGGACAAAGAACCTCCACAGCCACAACAGCAAGAGCTTCCTGACATGCAGGTGGTCTGCAATGCCTCCCAAACAATAACTAATGTGTGTGCTTGCTATCCAAGCTCATGCCACAATGCCTAGATTCTGTCAGTCAGCACTACATAAACACTTTGAGAACAATGAGATCCCCAGTGGATGGCTTCTAGGTGTGCAAACACATAACATAAAATATAATGGCCATTATAAAAGTTAATAACACAATAGAAGATAACATTTAAAATTTTGTACAAATTAAAGACCATATTTTTTTGAAAGATCAAAAACAGAAGCAATTTACCTTACTAATGGTATTTTTTATACAGGGGTTGAAATATAAACAGTTGCCATATTAGCTTAAATTGTGTGACATTGCATAATTAATTTATTAATTTAACTTATAATTTTTATAATATATGATTCTGGTATTTGCAATAAGTCAGCTTCAGGAGGATTTTTTTCTGTATGAGACTAGTATATCTTATTTAAAAATCCTTTCTTGTTGCTTGCTACTGTATCGGATCCATAGTCTTTCAGTTGGTTACCAACTGGAGAAAAAAAATCCTTATACGGTCTGCACCCTAAAATTGGCAGGGAGAGATAGGATTAAGTATACCAGTGTTTATTCATGAAGAAGCAGAACCTGTGAAGAATGCCAGATCCACCTCTGGCCACCTTGTTGGGCAGATTGGATGGACCATGCAGGTCTTTATTTGCCGACATTTACTATGTTACTATAACAGCTGCCATACTGGGTCAGACCAAAAGTCTGTCTAGACCAATGTTCTGTTTTCTACCTTTTAACCATCATCTACCCACATTCTCTACTGACTAATCTACTTTTTTCCTCCCCATAGAAACCTCTTTGAAGATGTACCAACCATCCCAGGACCAGCAATGAAGTGATGTGCTAACTCTTCCACCACCAAGGATGCATCTACTTGTCTTCGTTTTCTACCCTGCAGATAATATAGGTTATCCTTTGAATATCTGACTCAGGACCTCCATTGCCAACCCTGAGGGGGAAGCACAAGAGAACTATAATAAGGCCCACAGGCAGATCAGGGCGGTAATAGAGAGGACATCTTGGATATTGATTTGCTTGACACCTCAGGAAAAGTATGTGATATTTTCTTGGTCTACTGCATGCTCCACAACCTTGAACTCACCTGCAGGATGATCACACCAGAGGGCCTTATGCTGCAACCTGCTGACATTGATGAGGAGAGGAAGCCAGTATAGCAACTGCAACCAACAACCTACAAGACCTTGATTGTGTTTTCGCTGTAAGGAATGAGCTCGTACATAAATAATTTTTAAATATAAGTAAATATATTTAAGTGATATTGTGGTACAGCAGTGATATTTTGCAATATAAAGTGGAACAGAAAGTTAACAAAACAAAACAAATTAAAGTTTCTTTCCTTTCCATGCTCTTATTTTGACACTAGATGGTGCAACCAGCTGCTATGTCTCATTGTGCTTGAGAGCCTGTGGCATCCACTGATGGAGCACTTTCATCTCATCCCACCTCTGAGGTGTGTTTGGTGATCCCATATAAATCAGAGACTGTTGACTGCCCCTAGGGTGGACTGACTGAAAATGGAAGCCAACCAGAGAGGTCTAGATGTGGTGCTGGATGGAGTCGCTGATAGTGGGAGGTGTTCCAGAAACTTCTTTTAAGTAGGCGACCAGGATGTTAATGCTTTGTCACACTTGAATTGAGTTCCTGA
Organism: Microcaecilia unicolor; assembly: GCF_901765095.1. Taxonomy (NCBI): domain Eukaryota; kingdom Metazoa; phylum Chordata; class Amphibia; order Gymnophiona; family Siphonopidae; genus Microcaecilia; species Microcaecilia unicolor. Next base: position 259,807,130 of record NC_044033.1, on the reverse strand, counting down.
ATATCAGCCTGGAGTCCTAACCTCACCTCTTTTATTTCATGGCTCTCATGTTTCATCTCCTGGGCTACCTGTATCAATGGATCCTTTCTTTCTTTAAGCTCTGGAAGACTCATGCTGATATTCCTAACCTAAAACCACCACCTCCTCTTCCTTCTCACACTCCTATTCATGGGTATGATCACTCTCATCTGCTGTCTCTGGATCCATGGTCTTCTCCTCATCCATAGATTCTATCTTCTCTGTCTCCCAATCCATGGCCTTCCCTCTTGATGCCTGTGGTTCTTGATGTTTGCAGCTGTGCTGTGGCTTGTGCTGACTCTGGTCTCTGGACTTTCTGGGCATGTGAGGGATCTTCTTGCTCTTCCATTCCTGTTGCAGTACCTGGGTGCATCCATGCAGCAGCTGCTGCTGGATGGGAAACAGCAATAGCTAATTGAGTGAACACAAACAATGAGAAGCTCTGATGACTACTTATGGCTGCAGCTTTCTCACTCATGAGCAGGTAATATATTGTTTGTGCTACATGCAAAGGAAATGTGAAGTTACTCACCTGTAGCAGTTGTTTTCTGAGGACAGTAAGACACATATTACCACAGACAGGTGATGTCCCTGTTGAAGCCCTGGTGCATATGCTACCCATATATTTTTAAGCAGCTTTTGGTAGGCCTGCATTGTGCACAAACAAGTGCCTTCCCATCAACCCAAATCGCACGGGAACCTCAAAAGCTTAAAAAGGAATGTAACTCCAAGAGGAGGTGGGAGGGATGTGGTAATATGTATCATGCTATCCTCGGAGAACATCTGTTACAGGTGAGTAACTTCATTTCTCCGAGGACAAGCAGGACTACAATTACAACAGACAGGAATGCCTAGCTACCAGGCTAATCAAAAACAACAAACAACAGTCAACAGGGACTTGCAACACATGGCCAACAGGAACCAACAACACTAATAACCAGTGCTTTTTCTGTGCTGGTATGCGCCGGCACGGCGTACCGGCACCTTTTTTCTGGGTCCAGGGGCTCACCTGCCCGCTCCCTGCTGTTTGCACCCGGCCGTGATCCCTGCCTTGTAAAACTTTTCTTTTTTATCGAAGTCGCGAACCGGCAGCCTGAAGACTGAAGAAAGCAAACAACAGGCAGGCTCGCCTCCTTGCATTCTGTCGCTTCATTCCCCTGCGTTCTCAGCACATCCCGCCCTCCTCTGATGTCATTTCCTTTCCTCGAGGGTGGGATGCGCTGAGATGCAGGTGGGATGCAGGGAAACAAAGCGACGCGATGCAAGGAGGCGAGCCTGCCTGCTGTTTGATTCTTCAGTCTTTAGGCTGCCGGTTCGCGACTTTGGTAAAAAAGAAAAGTTTTGTAAGGCAGGGAACACAGCCAGGAGCAAACGGAAGGGAGCGGGCAGGGGAGAGTGGGCAAGTGGGGCTGGGATGTGTGTGAGCAAGTGGGGCTGGGGGTGTGTGCGTGTGTGTGGGCAAGTTGGCTGGGGGGGCTGGGCAAATGGAGCTGTGGTTTGATTGATCTCGGGGGCAGGTGGAGGCTGGGGCGAGTCACTGGACATGGAAGGGAGGGGGAGGATAGGGGGCAAAAGAGAATCGCTGGACATGGAGGGGAGGGGAGGGAGGAGAATCATTCTGGACATGGATTGGATGGGATGGCAGGGCAGGGGAGAGAGGAGAATGGAGAATTGCTGGACATGGATGGGAGGGGAAGGCAGGGAAGAGAGAATTGCTAGACTTGGATAGGAGGGGTTAGGAGAGGAGGGCAGGGGAGAGAGGAGAATTGCTGGACATGGAGGGGAGGGGAGAGAGGAGAATCATTCTGGACATGGATTGGATGGGATGGGATGGCAGGGCAGGGGAGAGAGGAGAATGGAGAATTGCTGGGCAGAGGAGAGAGGAGAATGGAAAATTGCTGGACATGGATAGAAGGGGAAGGCAGGGAAGAGAGAATTGCTGGACTTGGATAGGAGAGGAGGGGAGGGCAGGGGAGAGAGGAGACATGCTGGACATGGATGGAGGGGAGGGAAGATAGGAAGGAGATGCACATGGATGGCATGGCAGGGGAGGAAGGAGAAATGCTGGAAAAGGATGGAGAGGAGAGCAGAGCAGGAGATAGAGGAGAATTGCTGGACATGGATGGATGGAGGGGTTGGCGGGGAGAGAGGAGAAATGCTGGACATGGAAGAAGAAAGGAGGAAAGTAAAGAAATAAATGGAAAGGAAGCCCTGGAAACGGAGTTAAGAGAACAGATAGAGAGCAGCAGAATCAGACACTTGGACCACTATGGATAGAAAACAGTCACCAGATGTTACGTCTGTGCTCATCTCACCCTCTGGTGGCCAGAACCGGTGGCTGCTATGAACTGCTATAGACTGTCTTGTTGTTCCTACCCGTTCCAGACTTCAGGCGAGTCCGGTCCGGATCTTCCAAACTGCCAGACTTACTCTTGTTTGTCCCTGTTCAGCACCCGTAGCTGCCTGGTATTTGTTGCAGCTGAATCTCAACTGCTGGTGGGCTTATTAGCCATTTGGAAACTCTCTGCTTGGCCTTTGCATTGCGTCTAAGGTCCCTGGTATGTTGGTGCTCTGTGCACTTCTGCCTAGTCTAGTTTCTTGTTTTAGTTTCTTGCCTGATTCTGCTGTGTGCCCAGACCCGGCATATTTTCTGGTTTTCTCTGTGCCTGCTCTGACCCGGCTAGTTTCCTGGGTTTCTATTCTGTCTCCTTCCTGCCCAGACCCGGCTTGTCCTTTGGTTTACTCTTCTGTTTTGTGTCTAGTCCTTGTCTGTTTGTGCCTTAGTGGCTGTTCTGCAGCTTTCAGGTCTGTGTCTTGTTTGTCAGTGCTTTGTTTCCTGTTATAGTGGCTGCTTGCAGCTTTCAGTTCAGTCTCCTGTCTAGCTGTGCTGGTTCCCTGTTTCAGTGGCTGCTCGCAGCTTTCAGTCCTGTCCTTTAGCCTATCCTTTCCCTGCCTTGCTGTCCCTGTTTATTCCTTTTCCCTCTGACCCTCAGTCCCTGTGCTGCCTAACTGATATCCAGTCCCGGCCTGGTCCAGTAAGTCCTGCCGGCCACCTGAAGCCAGGAGCTCAACTTCTGGTGAAAGGCGGCCAGGTGCAGGTGAAGCCTAACTGTTTGTCAGAGATCTGCCCTAGCTCTAGTGTGGGGTGGTTTTGCCTGCCACTGCCGCTCCTCGGCAGTGGCCCAAGGGCTCACAAATCCAGTTCCAGCTTTGTAAACATGACACCAGACAACAAAGGTAGAAAAAATCATTTTATTTTCATTTTAGTGTTTGGAATTTGTCCAATTTGAGAATTTACATCTGCTGTCTTATTTTGCACTGGGTATACTGGAGCTGTAACATCTTATAGAAATGATTTATAATGAAAAAAAATCACAAGTTATTGGTTTCTCTCCTATACTAGTATATTTTCAATGATGTCTGTTTATATGCGCCATAGCTGGTATAAGGGGTGTGGCTAATGTGGGTGCGGCTATCATAGGGGTGGAGCCATATGTGGTGACCCCACCCATAATGAGTAACCGGCACCTTTTTTTCTACAAAAAAAGCACTGCTAATAACTAAAGCAGGCCTGTTGTGAAGGTGCAACCTGGAACAGAAAAAATTGGGACTACGTGGGTGGGATTGGATTCTAGACACCAAACAAAGTCTGCAAGTCTATCCGACCAAATGGTTGTTGCGTTGGCTATGCTGCTCAATGCAGTAATGAGATGGGAATGTGTGGACTGAGGACCACATTGCCGCTCTGCAAATCTCTTCAATGAAGGCTGTACTCAGTGGGCTACTGATGTAGCCATGGCTCTAACATTGTGAACCATGACATGACCCTTTACAGTCAGCTCAGCCTGGGTATAAATGAAAGAGATACACTCTGCTAGCCAATTGGATAAAGTGAGTTTTGGTAAAAAGAAACAAAGAACTGGGTGGACCTTGTATGGGCTTTAGTCTACTCCAGATTGAAGGCCAAGGCTCACTTGCAGTCCAAGGTGTGCAAGAGAGAGGATCTAGGGCCTTGCTCTCATACCAGATGGCAAACCTCTTCCATTTAAAAGTATAACACCTCTTGGTGGAATATTTCCTGGAAGCCTGCAGGATTATGGAGACACCTTCAGTCAGCTGCAGAGATGCAAATTCTATGCTCTCAACATTCAGGCCGTGAGGGCCAGAGACTGGAGGCTGGGATGCAGAAGAGACCCCATGTTCTGTGTGATGAGAGGCAGGAAGCAGTCCAGTCTTCATGGATCTTTGGAGGACAACCCCAGAAGAAGAGGGAACCAGATCTGTTTCAGCCAGTAAGGTGCAATTGGGATCATTTATTATTTATTTATTATTTAATAATATTTATTTTCCGCTCTATCTTACAAATTCTAGGCAGATAACAAAATCCATACATAAACCATTAGACACACATTAAAAATCAACCATAACAATATACAAAACAAATACTAAAATTAATATCAGCGAGAAGCTCACATCTTCTGCAACAAAAACATCATATAATACATTCCTAATCTGTGCTTAAAAATCATTCATTTAGCAGCAACCCTTGGCTATTTAAAAAACAGCATCTTAAAATGTCTCAGTTCTTCATTCTATAAGCCTCCTGGAAAAACAATGGTTTCAATGCAACCTTAAAATCTGTAAGATTTCACAAGCATTGGACATTATTAGGCAATTCATTCCACAAATGTGGTCCCTTTATATAAAAAACTGAATTTCAATATTCATCTAAGTAGACCAAGTGAAATGAAGGAACTTCCAGATTTAGAGAAAAAGAGGAATCCAAAGAATTTTATGGCTGCTAACACAAAAGATACTTATGCAGCACTTTGAATACCCAGTATCAAGATCTTAAATTGAACACAAAATTCAATGGGTATTTCAAAGAAATGAACAAAGGAGTAATATGTTCAAACTTGGATATCCAATATAAATCTCTAGCTACTGCATTTTGTACTGATTGACATGATTTAAAAAATCTCTTTGGTATTCCTTATCAATTCCTTATCAATTGCAATAATCAAAATGGGATATCGCAACATTTTGAATTACTTTTCAGAACTTATTAGATGTTAATAATTCTTTGAATCTTATTCATTTCAATTTATAAAATACAGTGGTGATTATTTTACAAATGTGGAGGGGCATAATCGAAAGGAACGCCCAAGTTTTGCTGAGGACGTCCTTCCAAAACATCCCGATGGAGGGGCGGGGAAACCCATATTATTGAACAAGATGGACGTCCATCTTTCGTTTCGATAATATGGTCAGGGACACCCAAATCTTGAAATTTAAGTCGCCCTTAGAGATGGTCGTCCCTAGACTTGGTCGTTTCTGATTTTCGGCGATAATGGAAAGCAAGGACGCCCATCTCAGAAACGACCAAATTCGTGGGAGGAGCCAGCATTTGTAGTGCACTGGTCCCCCTCACATGCCAGGACACCAACCGGGCACTGCAGTGGACTTCATAAATTGCTCCCAGGTACATAGCTCCCTTACCTTGTGTGCTGAGCCCCCCAACCCCCCCCAAAACCCACTACCCACAACTGTACACCACTACCATAGCCCTTATGGGTGAAGGGGGGTCCTAGATGTGGGTACCGTGGGTTTGTGGTGGGTTTTGGAGGGCTCACATTTACCACCACAAGTGTAACAGGTAGGGGGGGATAAGCCTGGGTCCGCCTGCCTGAAGTGCATGGCACCCACTAAAACTGCTCCAGGGACCTGCATACTGCCGTGATGAACCTGAGTATGACATTTGAGGCTGGCACAAAATATTTTGAAAGATTTTTTTTGAGGGTGGGAGGGGCTTAGTGACCACTAGGGAGTAAGGGGAGGTCATCCCCAATTCTCTCTGGTGGTCATCTGGTCAGTTCGGGCACCTTTTTGTGCCTTGGTCGTAAGAAAAACAGGACCAGGTAAAGTTGTCCAAGTGCTCATCAGGGACGCCCTTTTTTTCCCCATTATGGGTTGAGGATGTCCATGTGTTAGGCACGCCCAAGTCCCACCTTCGCTATGCCTCTGACACCCCCCCCCCCCCCCCCCGTGAACTTTGGTCGTCCTCGCGACGGAAAGCAGTTGGGGACACCCAAAATCGGCTTTCGATTATACTGATTTGGGCGACCCTGTGAGAAGGACGCCCATCTTCCGATTTGTGTGGAAAGATGGGCGTCCTTCTCTTTCGAAAATGAGCCTGATAGTCTTGCATAGTAAATGCTAGATCCAACATCACTCCTAAAAGGTCTAACTGTTTTACAAAACAGATCTGTACATCATCAATCGTATATGAGTCCAGAATTCTATCAACTGGATGACTACTCAAAAGCATTATCTGGGTTTTCTGCATATTCAACTTAAGCTTATTAGCATGTAGCCATTTGATTGATTGTACACAAAGAGGGGCATTTTCGATCGGGGACGCCCCTCTCTAAGGGCGCCCATCTCCGAGGACGGTGCCCGCGAAGGGGCGGGGGCTGACCATATATTCGTTTCGAGAATACGGTTGGGGGCGCCCAAATCTCAACATTTAGGTCAACATTAGAGATGTTCAACCTAAATGCTGAGATCGCCAGAATTAGAGATGGGCGCCCTCGGTTTTCACCGATAATGGAAACCGATGGCGCCCATCTCAAAAATGAACAAATCCAAGGCATTTGGTCATGGGAGGGTCTAGGATTCGTAGTGCACTGGTCCCCCTCACATGCCAGGGCACCAACCGGGCACCCTAGGGGGCACTACAGTGGACTTCACAAATTGGTCCCAGGTGCATAGCTCCCTTACCTTGGGTGCTGAGCCCCCCAAAACCCACTACCCACACCACTGCCATAGCCCTAAGGGGTGAAGGGGGGCACCTACATGTGGGTACAGTGGGTTTCGGGTGGGTTTTGAAGGGCTCCCATTTTCCACCACAAGTGTAACAAGTAGGGGGGGATAGGCCTGGGTCCGCCTGCCTGAAGTCCACTGCACCCACTAAAACTATCCCAGGGACCTGTATACTGCTGCGATGGACCTGAGTATGACATTTGAGGCTGGCATAGAAGCTGGCAAAAAAAGTTTTTAAAGTTGTTTTTTTGAGGGTGGGAGGGTTAGTGACCACTGGGGGAGTCAGGGGAGGTCATCCCCGATTCCCATCGGTGGTCATCTGGTCAATTTGGGCACTTTTTGGGGACTTGGACCTGAAAAAAAAGGGACCAAATAAAGCGGACCAAATTCTCGCCAGGGATGTCCTTCTTTTTTCCATTATCAGCTGAGGGCGCCCATCTCTTAAGCATGCCCCAGCACGTCCTTGTCCCGCCTTCGCTACCCTTCCAACACACCCCCGGGAACTTTGTTCGTCCCCGCGACGGATTGCAGTTGGGGGCGCCCAAAATCGGCTTTTGATTATACTGATTTGGGTGCCCGCAGGAGAAGGACGCCCATCTCCCGATTTGTGTCAAAAGATGGGCGCCCTTCTCTTTCAAAAATAAGCTGGATAGTGAGTTTCAAAAAATCAATTGCTTTAGAAAATGGCTGCTCTATCTTAAAGATATACTGGACATCGTCCGTATAAACTCTGTTATCAATATCCAATGTTCCCAATAAAACACATAACGGCCTCAGAAAAATATTAAAAAGGGTGGCCGAAAGTGATGACCCTTGAGGAACTCCAGTAGTAACATCCATAAAGGAGGAACACTCAACACCAGTAGAAACCCTAAATTGTCTTCAGGACAAACATGACCTAAACCAATCAAAAACAGTGTCACCTATCCCAATTTCTTTCAGTCACTGCAAAAGGATCATGTAATCAATTGTACCAAAAGTGGCTGAAATATCTAATGATACAAACAGAAAACTTGAGTCATTATCAAATTCAGATCACACAATATCCAACTATGAGATCAGCAATGTTTCATGGTCTCATCCTGCTTGAGTTTCAGCAAAGTCTTCTCTATCAGAGGGATAGGAAGATATGCATACAGAAGACACTTCCCCCAATCTAGGAGGAAGGCATCCAATGCTAGTCTGTCATGTGACCTGTGCCTGGAACAGCACTGTGGGGCCTTTGTTGTTGAGATGAATGGCGAAGAGATCCACCGAAGGGGTGCCCCACTCTTGGAAGATCTTGCAGGCAATGCCCATGCAGAGAGTCCACTCATACAGTTGCATTACTGTGCTTAGCCTGTCCATAAGACTGTTGTCTTTCCCCACAAGGTATGTGGCCCAGAGCACCATGCCATAGGCAGTGGCTCATTACCATATCATGACTTCTTCCTGACACAAGGGTTAGATTCCCATACCCCTCTACTTGTTGACATGGAGGGGCATTTTCGAAAGAAACATCTAAATCAGAATTTGGACGTTTTATAAAGATGTCCAAATTCCGAACAGGAAAGAAGGTCATTTTCAAAAAAGATGGACGTCTATCTTTTGCATTCGAAAATACTATGGAAGTCCTGTGATTTGGACATCTATGTTTTTCAGCCATTTAAAAAAAAACAAAAACGTCCAAGTGTAAAACGTCCAAAATCAAGCCATTGGGCAGACTGGATGGACCGTGCAGGTCTTTTTCTGCCGTCATCTACTATGTTACTATATGTTACAATTTGTAGTAGACTAGTCCCCCTGACATCCCAGGACAGCAATAGGGCATCCTTGGGGGCACTACAGTGGACTTCATAAAATGCCCCCAGGTACACATCTGACCATTGCTCCCTTACCTTGTGTGCTGAGGCCCCCCAAACCCACCCAAATCCCACTACCCCCAACTGTACACCACTACCATAGCCCTTACAGGTGAAGGGGTACCTCTATGTGGGTACAGTGGGTTTCTGGTGAGTTTTGGAGGGCTCACAGTTTCTTGCACAAGTGAACAGGAAGTAGGGGTATGGGCCTGTCTGAAGTGCACTGCACCTAATACTAAACTACTCCAGGGACCTGCATGCTACTGTAATAGACCCGAGTATGACATCTGAGGCTGGCAAGTAATGTTCTTCAACACATTTTTTTGGGGTGGGAGGGGGTTAGTGACCACTGCGGGAGTAAGGGGAGGTCATCCCTGATTCCCTCCAGTGGTCATCTGCTCATTTGGGGCACCTTTTTGTGCCTTGTTCGTAATAAAAACAGGTCTAGCTCAAAACGTCTAAGCTTTAGTCCTGGACGTTTTTGCTTTGTTCCATTATGGCTGAAAGACGTCCAAGTCTTAGGAACGCCCAAGTCCCACCTTGAACTCGCCTCCTTGAGATTTGGACATCCTTTTAACAGACTTCGGAGAAAGACGTACAAATTGATGTTTCAATGATACCGATTTGGACGTTTCTGTGAGACGGACGTCCAAATGCTGACATGTCACTTTTTGGACATCTATCTCTTTCAAAAATGAGCCTGATAGTATATGGCAATCTGATCGTCTGTTTGAATGAGAACAATTTGGTTCATCAGCCAATCTCTGAAAGCCTTTAGAGTGTTCCAGATCACCCATAGCTCTAGGAAGTTGAGCTGAAGCTCAGTTTCCTGAGTGGACCAGGTTCCCTGGGAGTGAAGCCTGTCTACGTGGGCTCCCCACTCCAGTGTGGATGCATCCTTAGGCATGGGGCGGAGGAATTTGGAATGGGAATCCAAGGGTCAAATTGGGCTGAATTATCTACCAGAGAAGTGACTGGGCCAACTCTAGGGTGACCGTGATGACATTCACAAGGTTCCCAGTGGCCTGACACCATTGAGAAGCAAGTGTTCATTGGGTTCCTGTTAAATGGAGGCATTCCAAAGGAATTACATGTACTGTGGAGGCCATATGGCCTATCAACCTCAACATCTGCCAAGCTGTGGCATGCTGGCTACTCTGAACCTGAGTGGTGATAGCAATTAAGGCATCCATCCATTCTGAAGGCAGATAGGCTCAAGCTTGAACCATGTCTAGCAGGCCTCCAATGTACTCAAATTGCTATACTGGGAGAAGATGGGGTTAATAGTTGATCAGGTAAAGATAAGGAATCACCCAAAATGACCCAAATCTCAATTTCTCCAGTATTTAATAAAAAAACTCCTCTCACCTAGATCACTTGACCCACTTAACTCCCGTACCAGCAATCTATGTCAATGATAGATCCATGGGGAGCAAGTCGGTACTAATAAGATACCTCCTAGGAGCCTCAGATCTGGGTTTCTTGTTTATGTCTGAGATGTGGCTTACGGAATTCAACAGTCCAATATTAACCCAACTATATCATCCTGGTTATGATTTAATTCACTCTCCAAGACAAGGAGAAAAAAGGGGGTGGACTTGCTCTCATTTAAAAAAACTTTTTTCATGCATCCCTATTTGGTTCAGGAATGTACCCAGAACTGGAATATATGTTATGTAAATTCAATGACAATTCCAGAGACACCAGTCACATTGCTCTACTCCTCATATACCAACTGCCAGGAGCCTGGTCCAAAGCCAAACCTATAATACTGGAGATCATTTCATCCACCATTGTCCCAATTTTCCAGCGTAATTGTCCTAGGGGATTTAAACTTACACTTAGGAGAACAATGCTGACACTAATGTTCATTACTTTAAATCATTCATGAAAATGAGTTAACTCACAATGTTAATAGAGGGCGCAACTCATGAACAATGCCACGCTTTAGACTTCCTTACATCCCATCTCACTAGCTTGGTTGGCTCCTCTGACTGGAAGCCTATATCATGGTCTGATCATTTCTAAACTGACTTTATAATTAACTTCTGCATGTCAAGCTGGTCCAAGCACCAACCGTATAAGCTGATATCGGCTAAAGGGAAAATCAATGAAACCATCTCCTGAACTGAACTAAAAGTCTCCCAGATCCCCGAAATCCCCATACAAGAATCTGTAAAATCTGTATGGCACACTATAGTTAAAGCGGTGCTGGACAGAATTTCACCAGTAACTTCCAAAAAAATGCATGGCTGCATGAAAATCCCCTTTGTATTCGGAAGAAGTAGCTCAACTGAAACTGAACTGTTGACAGGAAAGCAATGGAGAAAAAGCAAGACCACTGATGACAAATCCAACTGGAGACTCACCTTTCATCACTATAAATGGAAGTTATCTAATTCCAAACAGAAATACTACAGCAGCATAGTGGGCCAAGATATGTTCGACAACAAAAACTATTCTCCCTAGTAGAAGTCTAACCGCTACTGACACTGTCAACAATAAGCATCAAGCATGCCCTTTGGCTCAAGACCTAGCTGATTACTTTGTAAACAAAATCAACCAAATCAAATCTGACCTAGTTAAAAGTAAGCCAGCAGGCGAACTGAACTGAACTATGGAAACATCCCTGACTCAGGAACAGACTCATCCTCACACCCAACTCAAAGAACGACAGTAGATCAGTTATGGGTAACGTTTCAGCCATTATCAACAGAAAAATTAAAATCAATGCTACTGAAATGCTCATGCTCACACTGCTCCCCAGACCCCTGCCCGGAATTCTTATTCCAGACCACTCCATCTGACATGGCTCAATGGCTAACAGATTGCCTTAATGATTTACTAAAATCAGGCTCTCTCCCTCCAGATATGGGAAAAATCATACTCACACATTGTGATGAAATGCCTAGCCACCCATCTGGGGTTACCCTGCAGCCACTTAGAGGGTCTACCCCGGCACAGCTCAGGTCCACCTGTACCTGCTGCTTGTGCTCTACACTAGCACCCTCCTCCCACCGACTGGGTCACAAGCGCCTCTGGGCAAGTCTCTCGCTGTCCAATTATCCTCAGTGATTTCTAGGTTACTGGAGCCACACTCCCAGTGGTCCCACAGTTCCCAGAAAGCACTCAATAGACCCAACACACAAACCACCAGGATTCTTTATCAATCTAGACAGGCAGAACAAACAAACAATTGTGTTTATTCTCATAAAAATATTGAACAGTGGAACAAAATAGTGCAAATAGGCAAACAATAACAGGTAACTGAAATATGGATCAATTTTAACACTATCTAAACATTTGCATACTAGTTAAACAGTACCTGAGAAGATCAGGACATATATTTCACCGAGCCTCATTCTTCCTGGCTAAGACTGAAGGCAAACTCAGTACACTCTAAAAGAAATTAGCTCCTGGACCAATCAGAGCCCAGTCAACAAGATTTAAAATACTGCTGTTTGCTTCCTGCTTATGTTAAAGAAAAAGAACATTCAGTTCCCTATAACAGCTTTACAGCAAAGACACACCACCTGCTGACCAAATAGGAGAAATACACTTCAGGACATAATTAAAATAGGAAAATATTGAATACATTTTACAGGGTTAAAGCACACTGTTTCTTCACACCTCCCCTTTTAGGAGAGAGACCCTAGACTGCGGCCTCCACAGTCCGCTGACTAGGTATCGGTAGTCCAGTGTCAGGGTGGTTCTAGCTTTTCCTTCCTGGAGAGGCCATCAGCTTTGCCATGTTCATTGCCCTTCCGTTGCTTATAACAGAAGGTTTTACCAAACTCAGTACATGATAACAGTTTTAATCCTGTATGCATCAATTTCTGAATAGGAGGAGTATCTTCCGACAGACGTTTTTACCACACTCAGCACATGTGAATAGTTTTACTCCTTTGTGTATTCTCTGATGCTTTGTTAGCTATGATTTATGAATAAATTTTTTCTACATTCAGTGCATATAAATGGTTTCTTCCCTGAATGGATTCTAAGCTGCTTTGACAATAATTTCTGGCAACTGAAACTTTGCTTACGCTCCATACTTGAAACTGGTCTCTCTACTGGGTGAAATTTTATATTTCTTATGGAGCTTTCTTCCTGGTTGAAACTACTGTCATAACCAGGACATGAAGATATTCTAGTATCAGTACTTTTCTGCTATTCTGTAATGTTTGCTTTATTGATACAGTTTTTCTCATATTCTATACTTGTACATGTTCCAGTTTCTTTATTATTTTTCATGTGCTGCATTAGCTCTTTTTTCATACTGAAATCATTCTCATACTTAGAGCATGTAAAATGTGTGTCTTTTACTATTCTAGTTTTCCCTTTTGACTGAAAGTGTATTCACAGTCTGTACATTTAGATTGTCTCTCTTCAGTGTAAGATCCCTCTGATAATGTCTCTGCTATAAGGTTAGGTATGGGCTCACTATCCTGACACTCTTCTAGTAGGCTGCATATAGCTAGCACCATAGCTGTGCAATTTGCATAGGCCTTTAACATATTTACATGAAAAGTACACTGCTTTCTGTCTTGAGAGTCCATAGATATAACACAGTTTGTATCATTCAGGCGCCTTATGACCTTGTAAGGTCCCACCCAATTTTATTCTGATGAACTGGGACTAAAACAAGTACCTGATGGCCCTCATAAAACTCTCTATTTCGGGTCTTATGATCATACCAGGTCTTTTGTTTAGTCTGGGCTGCCTGTAAGTTATCTCTGACAAAGCCCAAAAGTTCTTCTAATCTGTGCCGCATATTAACTACATATTCAATTACAGGGGTGTAAGAGGTGTGAACCTTTCCCTCCCAATGTTCTTTTATTAGGTCAAGGGGCCCTCTCACCCAACGGTCATAAAGCAGCTCAAATGGGGAGAACCCTGTAGACTCCTGAGGTACTTCTCTGTAGGCAAACAGTAAGTAAGGCAAGTATTTTTCCCAGTCTCGGTCTCCTGTTTCCATGAAAGTCTTTAACATGTGCTTTAATGTACCATTAAATCTCTCCATCAACCCATTAGTTTCAGGGTGACCTAGTGTGGTACGTACAGATTTCACTCCACATTGCGCCCACAGATTCTGGATCAACTCAGACACAAACTGTGTCCCTTGGTCTGAGAGTATTTCTCTTGGATATCCTACCCGGGAAAATATTTCTAGCAGGGCAGTGGCAATTTTCTCTGATTCTGTGGAGGATAAGGCTACTATTTCAGGATATCTGGTAGCAAAGTCCACCACTGTCAATATATATCTTTTCCCAGTCCGGCTAGGTACAGCTAGAGGCCCCACTATATCCACAGCTATTCTCTCAAAGGGCTCAGTGATAATGGGTAAAGGTTTTAGGGGAGCTTGGGGGTGATCGTGGTTCTTATCTACCTCTTGGCACGCATCAGGTTCAACAATAGTCAGCTACAGCTCGATATTCCCAGACAATAGAAGTTCTGGGTCAATCTAGTGCATGTGTGTGTCACCCCCTGATCAGTGGCATTCCTGGCCTGGATGGCACCCGGGGCGGAGCGCCGATGCGCCTCCCCCCCCCCGGGGCAGCGCCCCCCCCCCCCCGCTAGATGACACCTCCCCCCCGGTGAAATGACACCCCCACGGGTGCACGCCGCTGGGGGGGGGGGTGCCATGGCGAACGCCTGCTCCTCCGAGTTTGCTAAACTTTGTTAGTTCACTGCAGCTCCCTCTGCCCCGGAACAGGAAGTAACCTGTTCCGGGGCAGAGGGAGCTGCAGCGAACGAACGAAGTTTAGCGAACTCGGAGGAGCAGGTGTGCGCGGTGGCACCCCCCCAGTGGCGTGCACCCGGGGCGGACGGCCCCCACCGCCCCCCCCCCTTGGTACGCCACTGCCCCTGATGTCCTGCTAGTGGAATGCCGTGTATAATCTGTAGAAGTTGTTCTCTGTATGCCCTGGACACTAAAAACTGCTTGCCTGCTAACCAGGGCCTATTAGGATCAACAGGATCAGTCTTTCTGTACAAAAGCTACCTTTCCATAGGATATGATCTTTACCAGTCTCATTGGTTGGCTGACCAGCCCTCTGCCTCAGGGCTTCCAGGTCAGGGTCAGAACGTTGTGCTTTCTGAAAAGCAGGTCTCTGTCCTATATCAGTATCCATATCTAAAAGAGTCTCTGCTGGTGACTGACAAATCAGGGTCATCAGTCTGATCAATAGGTGTGTCAGTTAAGTCAAGCTGTTCCATACTCACGGCCACAGTCACCTCTGGAACTAGTGCTGCTGGAAGCACTGGAGCACCGCCTCCTGTCGCTTGGTCAGCTGGTCCCACCTGAACTGGCTCAGGATCTGGAACTGGAGAGGTGATCTCTACTGCTTCTGCTTGTTGGGCCGTCTGGGCTTGACTACAGGTCACCATAGCTGAAATACTGACTCCGCTATCTAGGGTAATTTTCATTGGACCCAAGTCGATCCCACACTGCATTGGTACCGGAATGTTTTTCATCATGCCTACTTCTCTGTATCCAGGCTTGGTACCCCAATCCAAGAATACTCGAGCAATGGGTACAGTCTCTCTGGATTCATTGGCTAGCACTACCTCTGCAGTGCTCCCTAGTAGAATAGCATCTTCCAGCACTAGCTCCGGTCGTAATAAAGTCATGCTAGAACCAGTGTCCACAAGCCCAGCCACCTGGGTCTGGTTCACAGTTACTAGTGTGCTGCAGTGTTGTGGAAACCCATCTGCTTCCTTGCTTGATGAATGGCTAGTAACTTTTTATGCTGCGGCAAATGTGTGGGTCTCCTTTGTGGTACTGGAGCCACACACAAAAGCTGCCAGCTTAGGTGCAGGAACTGGAATGCTCTTTAGTGCAGGCTTGGGATTATCTGGGCAATCTGCCTTGAAATGTCCTATGCGCCCAAACTGGAAACAAGGACGTTCATGCCTAAAGTCTTTAGGTTTTTGGGGAACACTGGAGGGTTTGCTGACAGTCTCTGAGGTTGCAGGCATATTTGGCATAGGGCCCTGGCTGCCCTCAGATACTGGTTGCTGCGGATAAGGATGGCTTCTCTTTGAAACCAGGGAAGGTTAGCCATAAAATGTCAGTCAACTCAGCTGCTTTCTCTGGAGTATGCAGCTGGTGATCTTGAACATGTTCCCTCACCTCTGGATGACAATGCTGACAAAAATACTCCAGGACCATCAAGTTTTGGCAGTTCTCCAGGGATTTAACTTCAGCTCCATTGAGCCACTCCTGGTGCTGCTATCTTAACTGAATCACAAACTCGCTGTGAGTATCATTTGCCCCCTTTTGCAAAGTCCGGAACTTCAGTCTATAGGTCTCTGGGGTAACGGCATAACTGTTCTACAAAGCTTTGCGCACCTCCTCGAACTGGGAACATGTCTCGATGGACAGTCCATGGAATGCCTCAAGTGCTCTACAAGTGAGCTTTTCTCCCAGATAATGCACCCAGTCTTTCTGAGGAATCTCATTGAGGCGGCAAAATTTTTCAAAGGCAGTTGGATACTCATCTATGTTACTTCTGGTATCATCAAACTGCGAAAACAAGTTGTGGACCCTGCCTCGGGCCTTGGCGCAGGGGTTGGAGCTTTGGATATGAGCCATTTCCATCTTCAGCTTCATTTTCTGCAGCTGGAATTCACGCTCCTCTCGCCACTGTCACTCTTCCCAGTCCTCTCTGTGCTGCCACTCTTCCTAGTCCCGCTCCTCTCGATGCTGTCACTCTTCCCATTCCTCTCACTGCTGCTCCTGTTCCTCTCACCACTGCTGCTGTTCCCAGTCTTCAAGCAGCAGCTGGTTCTGCTGCTGCTCTAGCATATAGATCTGCCAAATCTCAGATGGTGTGGCATCTGTCACGGGTCCCTGCCCACAAAGGGTCTGCTTTCCCCAGGAGGACTCTGCGCAGGCCGGTCCTGCATCTACTCCTTGCTGAGGCTATCCGGTTGCTCTTGTGTTAGGACAGGCATTTTCAGTTCCTGCTGGCTGCTGCCAGTCACCATCAGCATGCTGCTAATATCATAACACTACAAAAAAAAAACTGAACAGGAAAGGGACCCTGTTAGTGCTGCACTTGTTCCCTGTGCTCTGTGTCTGTAGGTTACAGATAAAAAAAAACCTCTGTGAACCACTCAGTGGATGGTGACCCTCACTCCACGCACCAAGTCTGACAATCCCACCATGCTGCCACCAAAAAAGGACAAAGGTCTGTGATGAAATGCCTAGTCACCTGCCTGGGGTTAACCCACGGCCACTTAGAGGGTCTATCCCCAGCACAGCTCCGGTCTGCCTGCACCTACCGCTTGTGCTGTGCCCTAGCACCCTCCTCTCACCGACTGGGTCACAACCAACTCTGAGCGAGTCTCCCACTCTCCAATTATCCCCAGTGATTTCTAGGTTACTGGAGCCACACTTCCAGTGGTCCCACATTTCCCAGAAAGCACTCACAGACCCAACACACAAACCACCAGGATTCTTTATCGGTCCAGACAAACACGGCGAACAAACAATTATGTTTCTTTTAAAAAATATTGAATGGTTGATCAAAATAGTGCAATTGACAAATAATAACAGGTAACTGAAACAAGGATCAATCGTAACACTAACTAAACACTTGCATACTTCCTAGAAAATACCTGGGGAGATCAGAGCATATGTTTGTTCACAGAGCTTCAGCAAAAGAGATCTCGCTCTCCTTCTCCCAGGCTGAAACTGAAGCAACAGTCAGCCACTTCTGGGTAATTTCAAAACTCCAGGCCAATCAGAGCCCAGAACAGTCAAGTTTCAAATAAAAACTGGTTACATCACTACAGCCACGTCCTATTATCTGTGTGCCAAACAAAAGAAAGAGAAGCCAGTCCTCTGTAACAGCTTTAAGCATAATCATGCACCATCTGCTGGCCAAACTGGAGAAATACACTTCAGACATATTTAAAAGACAGGAAAATATGCAATACATTTTACAGGCTTAAAACACACTGTTTCTTCCCAGTCACATATTGGGCTTTTGCATGTCAGCAGTAGCTTGGGATATAGCCAGGGTTATCAAATGCAGGGCATGCTAGTAGCTGCATTAATGCTGGCTCTTTTATGATGCATACAGTTGCACAAAGCTATCTAGCAACATGTTTGGGTTACAGACACATTGGGTGGCATGTGTAGTTAACTTGGTGGGGCCCTGGAACCTGTGTGAAGCATACTGAAGCAGGAGGTAAGGACAAGGATCAGCAGATGGCTACTGCAGCAGAGCCTTCCTTGTTCACACAGTCTGCACATTAGAAGCTACGAGTTTCTGTAGGCTTATATGACTCCATTGCCAAGCTGGCATGGCAGAAGACACAAATGAGGTGGATCTATCAGTAGCTGCTTTCTATGCTTCACATGCGCCTTAGCAGATTATGGTAAAGTCACAACTTGCTGTGTGCACTCAATGGCGTAATATGGGTTTCCTGGCATGTATGCTATTGTGGACTGCATTCCTGGGACTCTGGTATAGCTATTTGTAGGCTTGTAATGGCTATATGTTGCTCTTCCAGCTCATAACATCTTTGTAGGAGTGCTATGATGGGTAGGTGGGTGTGAGCCATCCATCATGTGGCTGTGTTAGTTTTTCTGCTTTGGTGCCACCATTTCCATGCCTCATCCAGTTATAGATTTCTGTACTTATGCAGCATAAAGATGGGGCTGTGTATTGGCTGCATGTTGTGGGTCTGTGTCTGATATGTTACGCCTATACAGAGATATTCATCATTCTGCACTGAGTTAGTTATCTGTACTTCACGGGGGTTTGGGTGTCTGCCTAGGATCCTGGGCTGTAACAGTGGTAGGTGGCTTTGGTGGTTGGCCACCTGTGTTGCAATTACCTGTTGCACATGAGTGTACTGCAAATAGGTCTTGCAAGGGTGATGCCTGGCTGTAGAAGTTGCAGCGTGAGCTATGTGTTGCCTATATCAGTTACAGATAAGGTCTGTGACATGTACTTGGTAGCCATGATGCTACTACACCCGCAATGTACCATGATATGCAGGAAAGCGTTTCCTGATGCATCATACCAGGTGAGGCTGTTCTCTCCTGGTAACCTACTAGCATTTCTTGTGAGCTTCTGTCTCTCCACACTATGAATCATCTGCAAGAGAGATGTGACATTGAACATGTTTAGTGTGCACAGTCACTTCCCATATACACATCCCTGCCTCCATTTGATCACCTGGCCCTTTTTATGACAATCCAGGTGAAAAAAAGGAAAAAAAGTGGATCCACCACAACTTCCACAAAAGAAGCAAGCACAAAACGAAGGAGTGAAAGCAAAACAAATTATAAATGATCATGTTTTGTTTTCACCCCTTCGTTTTGTGCCTTTTTCTGATAATTCCATGACAAGGGACAGGACTGCCATCTGTTGTTTCTCGGCTGACTGCTGTATCATTTCTATATGTTGAGCCCGATATTCAAACCATGGAAGTTAGCCCAGGGCTGCAGAGGGGAGGGGTGGGGGGGCAAAGGGGGGGTGGGGGCCCGGTGCCAGCAAGCTTCTTCTTGCCTGCCTGCTTCTGGGTCTGTTCTCTCCTGCTTGCCACCCAGGATCCTAATGATTGCATTAGCAAGATATCATGTTAATGCAGTCATCCGGGTCCTGTCTCCTGGCACTGTCAGAAGCAGGACAGGACAGACCGTGGGAGCAGTTGGGCAGGAAAAGGCTTGTCGGCGCCAGGTCTGGGCCCCCCCCCTTGGAGGCAGAGGCAGAGACAGAAAGGTAAGTTGGTAGGCGGTGCAAGTGTGTGTGTGAGGGGAGGGGTGCACGGTGGTCCGCCAGTTCTTTCCTAGGCCCTGCTGTGTCTCTCTGTGGTCCTGAGTTAGCCTGGCTAACTCCCGCTGTCAACATTGAGCCTGAATATTCAATGTCGGGCTGTTTCCAGTAACCAGAATTGAATATCCAGTTTATTTTTGGCTGGTTCATACTTTACAGGCCAAGCTGATATTCAGTGCTGGCTGGTTCATTTTGAACCGGCCAAAGATAAGCCTAGTATTCACGTGGCCAAATATGGCTGCCAAACTTGCACTGAAAATTGGCAGATAGATGGTTATATCACGCAATATAACCGCCTAGCAGCTAATTTTCAGCAAGTCATAGCTGGCCATGTCTCACTGAAAACTCACAGATAGCCAATTATGGAGCATTTAACAAGCCAGGTGCCAATCCTGGCTAGTTAAATGTTTTTCAATATGGGGGGGGGGGGGGGGGGGTGCTGTGTTCTCATTCCTTCCATGGCACACATGGTGCATGCGAGTTGATTGGGAGCTATAACTGTCTTCTATATATGGTACAACTTTCCCATGTGACAAGGAAGTGGTGCTTCTGCCAAATATTACAGTTTGCATGAAGCTTACAAGACATTTTAGGAGGACTGCAGTTGCTGCCATGTTTCATGATCCCCTCCATCTCCAGTGGGTGGGTGTGTGTGGGGCGGGAGGGGGGGGGGGAAGTTGGAGGAGAGCTATGTGTGTACCAACTAGCGTATGAGCACTATTTTGGGCCAGAGCTGGCAAACCTGTGCCTTTTTCAGCATGTGTGTGTTTGTATCTCTTGAGGGTTTCACCACAATGTTGTCCCCTGTCCACCCAAGAGCCAAGATCCTAAATGGAGAGGTCTAGGAAGTTGGACCAGAGACCAAGTACTTACCTATAGTAGCAAAAACGCAGACTTGAATTGCTTGTATAATGCGGGGAGCAAGGTTTGGGAACATTGACTTTGTATACAACTGTGATATTAACAGCCATGGTGTGGAGGACAGCACAGTAAGGTTATGATATGTGAAAGTCCTGTCCGAGGGGAGGAGGCTGTTGGACTGGGACCCCAATGCTCTATAAAAAGGGGATCAGTCCCATACTGCATGTTAAATGAGAATTGTGGGAGAGGAGCGGCGGCAAACCCCACACCCGAGCTTGGAAGAGGCTGATTGTTGGTGGAATTTGTATAATGCTGAGGAAGGAGTAGAGCCTAATTTGCATATTACCTCAAAACCAGTGAACCAAGGATGTTTTCCCATCCAAGGTAGCCTGAAGGCTGAAAGAAAGATCAGCAGAGCATGACTAGCAGATGGAAAGAAGGATCCTGCTCTAAGAGGAATACCAGAAGGAAGCAGTCGGTGAAGTCACCCTGAGTTAGAGAGGGTCCAATAGATAAGACCCTGCGAAAATGTATCTGTTTCTAAGCAGCAAAGTTCTATAAGTAATCTGAATCCAGGGGCTCCAACAAAGGGCTCAGGTCCCCAAGTTGGACAAGGCCTCATCATACTATATAGAGATTCATATAGATTCTGTTTTGCTTTTATTGTAAATTTTTACACACAAATCAAAAAGCTTCATATTTCCCAATAACAAATCTGTCTGAAATTCTGAACACTGCAAATCATTCTTTCTAGGTGTTTCAGGTAGTCATAGATTTTCAAAAGCTACTCCAGCTATTGCATAAAGACAGACTCTTGCTTAAAATTATATTAGCACTGCAAATAAAATGTCACCATAGTTTTTAAGCAAGATTACAAGGCATAAAACTCTCTCACTCTGGACTGGTATTGTCTGTTTTCTGTAGTAACAGAGGTTCCTGTTAAAACAATTTGACAGTATGATATCGCAAATGCTGTTTCTATATTGCTGAATTTACCACAGGCCATGATGTTTTTCTCTTGAGGCATTTGTAAGAAATTTACTGAATTTTCCTCAGAAAACAAATCTGGCACACAATATCTGGCAATAAACTCTAGCACCTCACACCTTGCCTCCTTCCCACAAACAAACACACACATGCTCATGCATTTTTATATTTTGCTATAAAATATAATAAAAGTTAATATTGCTTTTCTCAGTTTTTGGTTGTTCTCAGAAATTTCAGCGCAAGTACATAATTATCAAGATGTACTGCATTTCCTTATAAACTGATAAAACTACAAGACAAATCATTTGAATTATTATCCTGTACAAAGTAAATAGCAAAGCTTAATAAGAATAACATATTAACATAATGCATACATGCATTTGATAATATATTTTAAGTTATTAAATCTTTTCAGTGAGCATAGTCACAATGAGTAAATATTTGTTGGCATGCACTACAAAAGCAAAAGCAATTTGGTAAATCTTAGTATTTGAAAAGAGGAACAAGTCTGTTCTTTCTTACTGAAAACATTTGCAGAAAGCTTCGAAGTCCATCCAGGTCTCTTTGATGACAGTTTTAGCATCGAAAACACTGCTTTCATCCGATTTATCCATCAACTGTAGTGACTGACTGGCTGAATCAATTATATCCCCATCAAGAAGTGTATATTCATCATAGTCACTTGCTTAAATAGAAAGAATAAATATAATTTTATTATGCATAGAATTTCTACAAACAGACTGTAATAACTGTTTCATTTTAGGAAATTCCATAGAAACAATCATAATAATATGTGAATCCCTATTTTCTAAAGGATATTTATGTAAGAATTGGAATATCCAGGTCAGGATGTTCATAGTTACACCCAGTATTTTACGAAAGGCTCTGTTGAATGCAGTGCTTTTTGTAAACTATACATAAGAACATTATCATATACATGTGTATTTGCTGACATGAATGCAAACAGAAGAAGAACCAATCTCCACACCAAAAGGAGCACGAAAAACAGGAGAGATGACTTTATTTGCTGACATGTACAGCAGGAACAGTGACTTCACAAATCTACATATTCAGAAAAAGATCACCATCGCTCAGCAGCGTCTACGTGTAAGAGCTGGCAATTTATACATGGACGTGATGATTTTCACTCTATCCACATATAAAAGCTGATAATTATAACATCCATCGGCTAGACACATAGATATAAGAGAAGCCAATTAAGGAGCGAACCCTTGAAAGGCAACTTTTAACATTTTTAAAGACAATACAAAATACTGTGGAGTAAAGAAATTACTCGTTTCAAGCCCTGATTTCAAGTCACACCTTGCAGAAACTTATGTATGCTCTGGTGAAGATGTACATGCAATGGGAAACTTTTTCAAAATATATTTGTATTCCCATTGTAAAATGGAAACACACATTTTTTGGCCCACCAAAACCATGCCTCCCTTAGAATGTGGAATCTTGGGGCATCTACATACGTAAATAGTGACATTTTGAAATCACCATTTAGACATGTTCGCAATCTACATAGGCAAATCCTATTATTTACATACCGTGTTTCCCCGAATATAAGACACTGTCTTATATTAATTTTTGCGCCCAAAAAGGCGCTAGGTCTTATTTTCAGGGGATGTCTTAGTATTTCGGGGAAACACGGTTGGCCCACCCACCTTCCCTCCGTCGCTCCTGCAACTACCGGTAACCCCCCACCCGAGATGGCGCTCCCACCCGAAGTCGCCGGACCCCACCCCCCTCTGTCGCTCCGAAACTAACCTGAACTTAAGCCTCCTTTCACTTTCCTTCCAGTTCGCAGGAGCAGCAGGGCAGGCCTCTCCTTCCTTCCGTGCCCCACCCTCGCCTGACGTTACGTTACGACAGGCGAGGGCGGGACACGGAAGGAAGGAGTGGCCTGCCCTCCTGCTGCTGCTGCTTGCTGCGAACTGGAAGGAAAGTGAAAGGAGGCTTAAGTTCAGGTTAGTTTCGGAGCGACGGAGGGGGGTGGGGTCCGGCGACTTCGGGTGGGGGCGCCATCTCGGGTGGGGGGGCGACCTCGAATGGGGGCTTAGTTTTGGAGTGACGGGGGGGGGGGGGGGCCCGGCGATCTCGGGGGGGGGGGGGGCGACCCTACTTACCTTTAAAAGAAAAACTTTGCTAGGCCTTACTTTCGGGGGAGGCCTTATATTTTCCAAGGGCACCAAAAACCTCGGTAGGTCTTATTTTATGGGGATGCCCTATTTTTGGGGAAACACGGTATATAGATGCTGTACAACGCTTCTAAAATTAACTTCTTATTTAAATATGAGAGCTTTTTAGTACAATATAAAACAAAGAATGCCTGAGTTTAGTTTTTAGAACTTCAGGTCGCTGTATTTACAGTACTTCTCGTGAACAAAGAACTTGTACTTCAAAGAAAAGTTAACATTTTCTTTTTATAAGGAAACTTTTGACTGTTCAGTAAATACAATTATTCTGTGTACTTTTTCAAATATATTTCATAAAAAGCAATACTGCTTGTGGATGGGGCTATGCTCTCTGTCTATTTGTAGGTGTGTCTGTATTTGTGTATGTACAGCCACACAAAGCAAGAAAGCAGAAAAACAGAGCTACAAGTGTGGCAGTGTGCTAAGGGCACACCGTTGAAAGAAGAAGACCTTAAAAAATACTTCTCCCACAGTCTCTTCACTCCCCTGAACACATGGGGGTCTATTTATTTGGCTGCACACGATGTTTAATGCATTAAACCCCATATTAGGCATGAGGGCAATTCTATAACAGTAGACCTATATTTAAGTGCCTTTGGCTGCCTATCCTATAAAGGAAAGTGGGTGCTTACTCTCCTTTATTGAATACTAGCATAACAGGTAAAATATGTGCCTATAATTTAGGCACAAATCTACGACGAACCAGGGTATAATCAGGAGAGAGCAAATGAGAGAACAAACAATCCAGAATCTAATCAACTACTTTGAAAATATTTTTATAATAAATGGAGAAATCTCAGAGTAAAGACTCCCCCAAACGGGACTATACAAAGTGTAAAAGCTTCTCGATCATGGAATATCTCCAATGTTTTCTTCTTTTTATTTCATGTGAGCAATAACCCTCATGTGCTCCAAAATAAACAATGTGCTGTTTAAAATATCTGGATATGTTCCCTCATTTGCTCTATCCGGTGTCTTGCACCTGAACAAACGCTACTTGTCTCATGTAAAAAATATATATATAGTTCTTGCTTTTACGTTATCAAATGTTATGATGTACTATCAGTCACTGTAATATACTATATTTTCATAGCGCTGTATAATGAGACAAAACTTATGAGTCAATGGTCCGCCTCTATTACACCTTACAGCTTGCATTGACCTCTCTTCGTGATCTCCAATATTGCAGCGCCGCTTTTCTTGTTTATAAGCTG
Source organism: Microcaecilia unicolor (assembly GCF_901765095.1). Taxonomy (NCBI): domain Eukaryota; kingdom Metazoa; phylum Chordata; class Amphibia; order Gymnophiona; family Siphonopidae; genus Microcaecilia; species Microcaecilia unicolor. The sequence continues at coordinate 259,782,390 of NC_044033.1, read as the reverse complement.
CGACGTGCCCTCTCTGTAAGCTGTCCAATATTTCATTAGGCGTTTCCACACTCTGTTGTGTATTGTCCCTTTTATTTTCTGTCCATACTTTTCTGCCGCTATCAACCTCCTCAAGTTCAACACTGCAGGAGCACCTGCCTGAGAGAGGTACGTTTTTTCAGCTGTTTTCATAAATTACCTTTGAAGTTCCTGAAGAAGTGAAAACGAAACCCTGCAGTGTTGAACTTGAAGAGGTTGATAGCGGCAGAAAAGTATGGACAGAAAATAAAAGGGACACTACACAACAGAGGGGTGCTTGCGCCTTCTGTACCGTCTGCTGCAGCGGAATCTGGCCCTTCACCTGTGGTGAGGTCCCCGACCTCGGTGCCGCCTACGGCATTGGCGTTAGCTGCCACCCAGGTCAACTCCCCTTCGATGTCAGTGCAGGAAGCTTCACCGCAGTCCAGGTGGGCGACGACTGCTCTGAGGGATGTCTTGTCCAATACTGAAGATGAGCGTTCGTGGGAGGAACAGGAAAATCCCAGATACTTTTCTTCTGATGAGTCCTATGGGATTCCTTCTGGACATTCCCCTCCACCAGAAAGGAGACTTTCTCCACCGGAGAGTCAATCCTTTACCTCCTTTGTCATGGAAATGGCTGCGGCTATTCCCTTCCCTATGGAGGTTGAGGATAAGCCCAAGGCTGAGATGCTCGAGGTCCTGGATTATCCTTCTCCGCCTAGAGAGGCTGCAACGGCTCCTTTGCATAACGTACTGAAGGAAGTCCTTATGCGAAACTAGTCGTTCCCTCTGTCTAATCCCGTGATCCCGAAAAAAGCTGAATCCCAATATCAGATCCACGGTGAACCTGGATTGATGAAGTCTCAGCTACCTCACAATTCCATGATGATGGACTCCGCCCTCAAAAGAGCCAAGAGTACTAGAGACTATGCCTCTGCACCCCCAGGCAGAGAATCTAGAACCTTGGACTCTTTTGGGAGGAAGACGAATCAGGCCGCTATGCTCGCTGCCAAGATCCAGACATACCAGCTCTTCACAAGCGTCCACTTGCGGAACTCGGTGAGGCAACTGTCCAGCTTGGTTGATGCCGAGCCTTTTCGCCAGGTGGTCAAGCAGCAGAAGGTGTGTCGAAAATTCCTGGCCAGGGGTACATACAACACTTTTGATGTAGCATCCAGGATCGCTGCTCAAGGTATAGTGATGCGCAGACTCTCATGGCTGTGTGTCTCGGACCTGTATCATTCGGTCCAGCAGCGGATAGCGGATGTTCCTTGCCGGGGGGATAACCTTTTTGGTGAGAAAGTAGAGGATGTAGTTGACCAGATCAAGAAGCATAATGATGCTATGGATTCTCTATTCAGCCGGGCGTCTTCTACTACTACCTCCTCATCTAGGAGGTTTTTTGGGGGGAAGAGGAGGGCTCCCTATTCCCATGATAGGCTTAGGTACACTCCTGCTTCTCAGCAGCCTGCCCAGGCTCAGCCCCAGCACGCTCGTTCTCATCAACAGCGTGCGACTAAGGCCCCTGGTGCTTCCCAGCAAAAGCAGAGGACGGGCTTTTGACTGGCTCCAGAGCAGCATAGCCGACATCAAAATGTCCGTACCGGACGATCTACCTGTTGGGGGGAGGTTGATGTTTTTTCACCAAAGGTGGCCTCTTATAACCTCCGACCGGTGGGTTCTTCAAATAGCCCAGTTAGGATACACCCTCAATCTGGAATCCAAACCTACAAATTATCCACTGGGAGTTCATTCTTACAGCTCCCAGCACAAGCAAGGTACTTGCAGAGGAACACTTCGCCCTTCTACAGGCCCAAACGGTTGAACCCGTTCCACCAGGGGAAGAAGGGCTGGGATTCTATTCCAGGTACTTCCTTGTGCAAAAGAAAACAGGAGGGATGCGTCCCATCCTAGACCTAAGGGCAATGAATAAATTTGAGGACTGAGCTCCCGGTGGGCAATTTGGAGGTTTTGATTCCAGATTGAGAGCGTACCCGAACTGGACTATTTGAAGAACCCACCTGTCGGAGGTTATAAGAGGTCACCTTTGGTGAAAAAACATCAACCTCCCCCCAACAGGTAGATCGTCCGGTACGGACATTTTGATGTCGGCTATGCTGCTCTGGAGCCAGTCAAAAGCCCGTTCTCTGCTTTTGCTGGGGAGCCGGAGGGGCCTTCGGTGCACACCGCTGACGAGAGCAAGCCTGCTGGGAGCGAGCTTAAACAGGCTGTCGGGAGGCAGGAGTGTACCTACGCCTATTAGAGGAATAGGGAGCACTCCTCCTCCCTCCAAAAAACCTCCTAGGAGGTAGTAGCAGAAGGCATCCGGTGGGAGAGAGAATCCATAGCATCATGATGCTTCTTGAGGGTATCAACCATATCCTCAACCTTCTCTCCAAAAAAATTATCCCCCCGGCAAGGAACATCCGCCATTCGCTGCTCGGTCTTCTGATCCAGGTCCGAGACACGCAGCCATGAGCAGCTACTTGGAGCTACCTTGAGCAGCTACTCGGGATGCGGCAATAAAAGTGTCATAGGCTCCCCTGGCCAGGAATTTGCGACATGCCTTCTGCTGCCTGACCACCTGGTGAAAAGGTTCAGCAAGCTCGGGAGGGAGAGCGTCAACTAAACTGGACAGTTGCTTTACCAAGTTCCGTAAGTGAATGCTGGTGTACAGCTGGTAGGTTTGAATCTTGGCGGTGAGCATTCCAGCCTGATACGTACGCCTCCCAAAAGAATCCAAGGTCCTAGACTCTCTGCCCGGGGGCACCGAGGCATAGTCCCTAGTACTCTTGGCTCTTCTGAGAACAGAGTCCACCACCATGGAATCGTTAGGAAGTTGGGCCTTCACAATTACAGGCTCACCATGGACTCTGTACTGGGACTCGGACTTCTTGTTGACAACTGAATTAGAGAGAGGGCAGGACCAATTCCTCAACATCACTTTCCTGAGTGTACTGTGCAGGGGGGGCCATTGCAACCTCTGCATGCAGAGAAGGATAATCCAGGACCTCGAACATCTCAGCCCTGGGCTTATCCACAGCCTCCGTGGGAAATGGAATGTCCCGAGACATTTCCTGCACAAAAGATGAAAAGGTAAGACTCTCAGGTGGAGATTGTCGAACCAATAGGCGGAGTAGGATCAGACGGAAGACCCTGAGAATCTTCCTCCAAAAAATATCTGGGATCTTCCTCCTCTCCCCATGAGTGCTCCTCTTCGGTATCGGACAGAAGCTCTCGAAAAGCAGCCTGAACCCGAGCCTGTCTCGACTTCGAGGATCGATGTCCTCGTGGGGGGTGTCGAGAAGTGGACCCTTGCCTGGACTCCGGCGAAGCTTCCTCCACCGACGTCGAGGGAAAGTTGACCCGGGTGGTAACCGGCTCTGCTCCGCACAGGAGATGGGCCAGACGCCGTCTCACCGGTAGATACCAGAGTTGCAAGCACCTCTGGTACCGAAGCAGATGGACGAATCATCCCTTCCAGAAGACCTGGAAGCATGGCCTGGAGACACTCATTGAGGGCTGCCATCGGAACAAGCTGCGAGGCCGGTACAGGAGTCGGCGCCAGAATCTGAGGGGTTTCGAGAGCCGGTACCTGGCTGCCAGACGACCTACACATCGGCACCTCGTGAATGGAGGGTGAGCAGTCCTCCCGGCGTCGATGCTTCTCGGGTGCTGAATCTCTTGGCTCCCCGGAGCTCTTGGTACCGTGTCTGGAAGGAGATCGATGGCGATGCTTCTTCGCCTTCTCTCAACGTCCGTCATCGACACTCCTCGGTACTGATGAGGAGGACGTGGAATCCTCACGCCTCCTCGGGGCCGGGTCCGACTCAGGGCGGTCCCGGGGGGCCTGCATAGCAGTAGGCCTCGAGATGGGCGGAGACCCACTCGATGCCTCGCTGCTCCCAGCTCGACGTGGTCTCTCGGCAGCCATTACCTGGACTCTCAGTGCTGCTTCCCTCGACATCGATGTTGATGCCGCCGGTACCGATGCCGATGTCGAAGGACCGGACTGATCTGAAAAAAGCCTCTCGCGCTGAGCCTCTTGAGCCACCTGGGTCCTTTTTACATTAACTTGCACAGCTTATAAGCAGCTGGAAGATGGTCGGGCCCAAGGCACTGGAGACACCAAGCGTGAGGATCGGTAGACGAGATGGTCCGCTAGAAGCTGCTGGGAGTCCTCGATGACATGGGAGGAAAAATAGCGTTCGCAAAATTAAACAGCTCGATGGTGCCAATGAAAGAGGCACAAAAGAAGGAAAAAGGAACGCGATCGAGCAGCCTGAATGCGGCCGCGACGAAAAAGGAAAGGAAACTTAAAAAGAGGAGAAAAACTAAAGAAACAAAGGGAACAACTTTGGTTGTTTTGGGTTTTTTTTTAAATTTGAAGAAAAATAGAGAAAAATAAAGAAAAAAAGGGAAAAACATGGTAAACGCGACAAAAGTCCCCTGGGCCGAAAATCACAAGGAGTCACAAAAAAACGCAACCCCTTCGCAAAGTGGAAAAAAGAGAACTGAGGGAATGGGCAGTCACTCGCGCATGCACGGTGCATTGTCCCCACACCTGTCTCGTCGCTTCTAAAAGTTTTAAAATTTTTTCTTTTAACTCCGGAGCTCCTGGGCCTTCGCAGAAGATGACCCATGCATGATGATGCCCAGCCTGCTTGTCCTCAGAGAAAAAAAGATACAGTGTGTGGAAATTGTCGTAACTTTGAAATATTTTAATATCTGTATCATATCACCCCTGCCTTTCCTTTCCTCCAGAGTGTACATCTTCAGGTCATCAAGTCTCTCCTCATATGTCTTGCAATGCAAACCCCACAACATTTTGGTCACTTTTTCTCTGAACCAATTGAAGTATTTTTATATCCTTAGCATGATGGGGCCTCCAAAAAACACAATACTTCAAATGGGACTTCACCAATGACTTGTACAGGGGCGTCAACACCTCATTTTTTACGCTGGTTATACTCCTCTCCATGTGACCAAGCATCCTTCTGTCCATGGCAACTGCCTTGTCGCATTTGTTCGTCACCTTGAGATCCACAGACACCATCACTCCCTCTCCTGAGATGTGCGTATCATTCTTTCTCCTCCTATCTCATACATCTCCTTTGGATCTGCATCTCTGCGTTTCTTCATATTCAATTTTAAATTCTTCTAATTTTTGGAGATCTTTGCTCATGGTTCCTACTCCCTCCAGGGTATATACTCTATTGGCTTTGTGTCATCCACAAAAAAGGAAACTTTTCCTTCTAACCCTTTAGCAAAGTCTCTCACAAATATATTAAACAGAATTGGCCCCAGCATCAACCCCTGAGGCACTCCATTACACACCTTTCTTTCTTCCAAGCAAATTCCATTTACCACCATCCTCTGTCTCCTGTCAGTCAACCAGTTTCCAATACAGCACACCACTTTGGGTCCTAAGTTCAGCCCTCTCAGATTATTCTAGAGTCTTCTGTGAGGAAATGTAAGACCTTTATCCAGTTCTTTGGTCACCCAGTCAAAGAAATCAATCAGATTCATTTGGCAGGATTTTCCTTTAGTAAAGCCATGTTGCCTCGGATCCTGCAACCCACTGGATTCTATAAAGTTAACTATCTTTTCCTTCAGCAAAGACTCCATTATTTTTCCTACCACCGACATGAGGCTTACTGGCCTATAGTTTCCCAATTCTTTTCCATTCCCGCTTTTGTGAAGAGGAACCACATCCACTATACTCCAATCCAGCAGAAACTCTCCCATCTCTAAAGATCTATTAAATAAATACTTAAGAGGTTCCACCAGGATTTCTCTGAGCTCCCTCAGAATCCTGGGATGTATCCCATCCGCCTCATACATTTGTCCACTTTCAGATTTTCAAGTTGTTTATAAACGTTTTCTTCTGTGAACAGTGCAATATTCAGCATTAGTATCCAGGCATAAAAAACCTGCTGCAGCTACCGTGTTTCCCCGAAAATAAGACACTGTCTTATATTAATTTTTGCCCCAAAAAATGCACTAGATCTTATTTTCAGGGGCTGTCTTATTTTTCGGGGAAACATCGGGATTGGATCGGGGTTGGCCCGCCCGCCCTCCGTCGCTCCTGGAACTAACCTTAAATGCCTCCTTTCACCTTCGCAGCAAGCAGCAGCAGGGCAGGCCACTCCTTCCTTCCGTGTCATGCCCTCGCCTGACGTAACGTCCGCAAGGGCGGGGCACGGAAGGAAGGAGAGGTCTGCCCTGCTGCTGCTTGCTGCGAAGGTGAAAGGAGGCGTTTAAGGTTAGTTCCGGGAGTGACGGAGGGTGGGTGGAGGGGGGGCCTGGTGGCCTCGGGTGGGGAGGCGGCCTTGTCCGGCTCTCGGCGGCCCTGCTTTCAAACAAAAATTTGCTAGGTCTTACTTTCGGGGGAGGCCTTATATCTACCAATTCAGGAAAACCTCTACTAGGTCTTATTTTCGGGGGATGTCTTACTTTCGGGGAAACAGGGTAGTGGTTAAAATAATGCTGACTGCTGCAGGTTGAATTTCAAATAAATCAATAAATAGCTGGTGGATAGACTGTGCAGTTTTTATCTACGGCATAAATATTCACCCAGAAACGGTCAGCGTTTTTTGGCCACTGCCAGTGTTATGTTCGGATATTCAATGCCGAGCCACGTCCAGGCACCGGCACTGAATATCTGGGTTTCTGCGGCCAGCTTTCCCTTATCTGGTGAAGTAGGATACTCAGCACTTAACCGCCTAAGCAAAACTGGACAGTGTTTTATGTAGTCTAATTTGTCCGGTTAACTTAGTCGGCTCTGTCCCTAGACCGCCCACAAAATTGCCAGCTTCATGTTTGGCAGCTAGTGCTGATATTCAGTGGCACTAATTGGTTAAGTGCCGCCAAATATCAGCAGATAGCCCTGCACAAGTGATTTAACCAGCAAGGAGCCTCTCTTGCTCAGTTAAATTGCTTTGAATATCCACCCCTATGTTTTTCTGTTTACTTTAAAATAAGAAGTGAATTAATTCACTGAATCTCTTTTCTCATCTAGGCCAGGATGTACAGTATTATATGAGACTTTCACAAATCTCTGGTGAGAATGCACAGATTCATATACTGCTCACAACAGGACAAAGAAGAACAGGAAAATCCATAGCAGGCTATCTGTTTGTCTTACAGAAGCAAGAAAATAAAACAACTACATTTAACCACAGTAACAAAAGATTAAAGCTTATCTATAGCTGCAGAAAACAAATACAGTCAAATCTCTGCGAATAAAATAAAAAAATACAGCAAAACAGTGATGGGAAAAGAGAAAAATGTAATTCTGAAATTAAAGTCATGAATCTATTAAGTTTCTAGGTTCAAAAATAGACTATTTTCTGAAAACTTTAACTGTTATCAATATCAACACAAATATACTCCTTACCTCTGCTAGGTTGTCGTATGTTTAGGAATTCAATGTCAGAATCTTCCTGTTCATAAAAAAGTACAACATATAGTATAACACCTTTGAATTCTACAAAGGAACATTTATAAACAGTTATGAACAATTTTGTTCTATTAGAAATACAGGTCGTAGAGGAAACTAGAATCTTTACAGCTTGTGATATCTTTTAAATGACCATCAAGAACAGCAAAAAAGATGACATTTGTAAAATATGAGTTTTAGAAATAGAACCTTTGTAAATAGATTTTAGAAACTCATGTGCTACAACATATATATTGGCCCTGGGAAAAGCAATTTTCAAAACTTTCATCTTGGATAAACAGTTGTATGCATATAACAAAAGCTCATCTGAGTATTTTCTTCCTGGGGGTAAACAATACTTGTACTGTAGACAGTGCTGTACTTTTGTCTGCAATGGAAAAGGGAGGTCCTGAGTAGGATTCATTAAGGGAGGGAAAGTACATGAGGGGTTTTCATTTTGCAAGCCTCATATATACTTCCATTGATATCTTGTACTCTCAGTCACAGGATTTCCAAAATAAACTTGCAGTCTGTCAGATTGCATGCCCTAAGTATAATTTACAAATTGCTCTGTTTAACAATATTACAACCTATGAAAACAGTAATATATAAGTAGAGGCCAACCATAACTGCTTTTTTTCAATTTTGGTCAAAACCGAAACAGACAACTTTGGGCTGAAACTGAAGCCAAAATTCATCATCTGGTTTCTGCTGAAGCCAAAACTGAAAACTCAAGTTTGAATGTGTGAATGTGAATCAGTGAGGGCCACAACAGATTGTCAGAGCATGCAGTTTGCATCCTTCTTCTAAACCTACAGTATCCAAGCCGGAATATAATTTAAATATAATTTACATAATGAAAGACCATTGTGGAACTGGTTAACGTAGGGTTAATTTCTTTTAAATTGAAAAATAGTAGAAAATGTTGTTAATTTATAAAAGACTAACTTGTTCTCTTAGCCTTCACGCTTTACCTCACGAAGGACCAATCAATGTCAACGTAGATTGTCTAGGCACTGCAGATATAGCCAAAACATAAGCTGACTGTTGAGGAATGTTTTCTTACCCTTTCTTAGGCACCAAAGTGATATATTTACTGTCCTGGTACTGGCCATCTGTATTCTAACCTCTATCTTGTATTTTGTTATTCCTTAATAGAATGGATACATTACATCATCTGTCATTTAAGCTATAAAATGTAACAATTTTGTAGGTTAGTTCAGGAGAACCTACAAGGATAGCAATGTCCCTCCTAGTTATTCCTCCTTGTTAAGAAGCTAATGGAACTCTAAAATAAATGACTGGTTTCACTGATCATTTGTAGATTGGCAATTCAACAGCATATAGTACAGTCTTGCTTATCCGGCAAGGCCATGGTGACATAATGATGTGTGCAGCTTCTCTCCCTCTTTTTTGGCATTACACTCAGACAAACAGTAGCAATTTTTGGAGCAGAGACGCAATGTTTTTTTTACCCTGGGACCCTGCTTTCTCTGCAAAGGGCATTTGATCTGAGACCCTACTTTCTCTGAAATGGTCAGTCAAAAAAGGAAAAAACGTTTTGCCTATAGAGCAGAAACTTGAAGCTATAAGAAGAATAGACAAGGGTGAAATCAACCCAAAAACTGCAAATAAACTTGAAGTGGAGCGAATAACTGTTATTGACTGGAAAAGACAAAGCAGTAAGCTGGAGAAATGGAGAAGATGAGAGAAGCTTTGCTCTTATGTTTCACATAGCAAAGAGAAAAGGGCATGCCAGTATCAGGGCCAATATTGCAAGAGAAAGCCCTGTTTTTCTGAAAGGAATTCAATACAGGTGACCCTGATTTTGCTGCTACTGTTAGGTGGCTTGATTGCTGGAAAAAAAAAGATATAGAATAAGGCAGCTCAATATTTCTGGTGAATTTATCACATTCAAATCAAAATTTCATTTTGTTATTAAAAAAAGGAGGAGATTCAAGGGACCAGATACACAATTGCGATGAAACTGGGTTAAATTTTAAAATGTTGTCAGCAAGAACTCTTGCATCCCAGCTCAAAGCATCAGTTCCTGGTTATAAACAGAGTAACGGAAGAGTGACTATACTAGCCTCTAGCAATGCAACTGGTATGTATAAATTACAACTCACTTTCATTGGAAGTCCAAAAATCCAAGGGCTGGCTCCTGCTGCACTTCCAGTCTCCAACAGGAACCAGAGGAATGCCTGGATGGACACAGACATTTAGTTTGTCAGGGAATTTGTTCCATCAGTAGAACAGTTTTTGAAATTGCTAAACCTGCCTTGGAAAACGATCCTTCTACTGGATAATGCACCATCTCATCCTGATGAGGATGAACTGAGAAGTGCTGACAGAGTGATTTTTCTTTCTCCTAATGTCACATCACTGTGTCAGCCAATGGACCCAGGTGTACTAGAAACTTTAAAGAAAAACTATTGCCGTAAGCTTCTAACCATGCTTGTTTGTGCACTGGATGAAAGAAAGTAAACATTAAAGTTGTTATTTATTGGATCACTCAATCATGGGATGAAATCAAAGCACAAACCCTAGCAAAATCATGGAAAAAGTTAATTTCTGAAGATGAAAACGAAAAAGGACATGACACTGAACACGAAGCAGCCGAGGAAGATGATCTCCTTCCTTTGTTACAAGAAATACTGGGCTTGGAGAATGCTTGTGAAAATAACATAAAGGAATGGATGCAGAAAGAAGAGGAAGAAGAACTAACTGACAGTGATGTGATTGCTATGGTGAATGGGAGTGAGATCAAAGATGATGCTGATGATGAAGACAACTCAAGTAAGCCTGCAAATAGACTAGATAAAATAGTAAAATTCAGTCATAGTGAAGGGGTCAAGTCTACTGAGGTCGCACTGGCTTATGGAACAAGAGGAAGTGACTGCTACTGATGTTATGTTATTGAGATGCTGGCGTGACCTCACCATAAGAAAGAGAAGTACAGCGACTCCATTATTTTTCCTACCACCGACGTGTGACTTACCGGCCTGTAGTTTCCTACTTCTTCCCTGCCTCCGCTTTTGTGAAGAGGGACCACATCCGTAGTCAATCCCATGGAATCTCTCCCCTTTCTAAAGATCTATTAAATAAATCTTTAAGAGGTCCCACCAGGACTTCTCTGAGCTCCCTCAAAATTGTAGAAAAGCTGAATTTCTATCAGTTACATCATTTTTTAGAACAGAAAAAGATTTTGGACCATTGTCAGTTTGACTTTCGTCCAAAATATTTGACAGAAACTTTGATGATTTCAGTACGCAATAGCTTAAGAGCTGGTTTTGATAGGGAAGAATTTTATCTTTTAGTTACTCTTGATATTTCATCAGCCTTTGACACAGTTCATCATGGACTACTGATTCAGAGCTTGGAATCTTTGGGGATTCAAGGAAAGGTTCTGAATTGGTTCTCTTCCTTGCTTAGTGATAAATTTTGTTGTGTTGATATAGAGAAGGATATTTCCCCATGGGTGCCTCAAGGGTCAACATTATCCCCAGTGCTTTTTATCATCTATATGCTTTCTCTTTGTAAGCTGTTGGATGGATTGGGGTTATCACATAAGTCCATACACCATTATTAAATGGACTTGGGGGAAATCCACTATTTCTGGGATAAGCAGTATAAAATGTTTTGTACTTTTTTGGGATCTTGCCAGGTATTTGTGATCTGGATTGGCCACTGTTGGAAACAGGATGCTGGGCTTGATGGACCTTTGGTCTTTCCCAGTATGGTAATACTTATGTACTTATGTATGCTGATGATATTCAATTTCTTCTTCCTATCTCTGATTAATTTGAAAAAATATTATAGATTCTGTTGTTCTGTCTGCAGATTATTAATACTTGGATGAATGCTAACAAATTGAAACGGAATATCTCAAAAACACAAGTGTTGATCTTTCTTACTCTTCTTCAGAGGATTTTCCTGTTGATTTTAACAGGTGGTGATATTGTTCAATTCAGCATGAGATTAAGTATCTAGGTATTGTAACAGACTCTACCTTGTCATTTCAGTGAAAAAGATCTTTTTCAAGTTAAGTGAAGATACAAAAATGTCTTCAGGTATATTAGTGAAAGGAGGAAGACAAATAAGTGAATTGTGAGACTGAAAGACGCTGCGAACCGCTATGTAGATAATGATGAAGAAAAGCAAATTTGCTAAATAGATACTTTTGCTCTGTATTCACAGAAGAAAATCCTGGAGAAGGACCGCGATGGACTGGCAAAAGTGCAAATGAAAATGGAGTAGATATAGCACCGTTCATGGAATAGAGTGTGTATAAACAACTTGAAAAGCTAAAGGGGACAAAGCCGTGGGACCGGACGGGATCCACCCCAGGATATTAAAGGAGCTCAGAGAGGTTCTGGCGGGTACTCTTAAAAGATTTGTTTAATAAATCATTAGAAACAGGAGAGGTTCCGTGGGATTGGAGAACGGCGGATGTGGTCCCTCTTCACAAAAGTGGTGATAGGGAAAAAGCTGGAAACTACAGGCCAGTAAGCCTCACTTCGATTATTGGAAAAGTAATGGAAGCGATGCTGAAGGAAAGGATAGTGAATTTCCTGGAAGCCAATAAGTTGCAAGATCCGAGACAACATGGTTTTACCAAAGGGAAATCGTGCCAAACAAATCTCATTGAATTCTTTGACTGGGTGACTAGAGAATTAAATCAGGGATGTGATATAGACATAATCTACCTAGATTTCAGCAAGGCTTTTGACACAGTTCCCCACAGGAGGCTCTTGAACAAACTGGACGGGCTGAAGATAGGACCCGAAGTGGTGAACTGGATTAGGAACTGGTTGACGGACAGACGCCAGAGGGTGGTGGTAAATGGATATTACTGGGCAGACTTATACGGTCTGTCCCAGAGCCGGTGGTTGGGAGGCAGGGATAGTGCTGGGCAGACTTATACGGTCTGTGCCCTGAAAATGACAGATACAAATCAAGATAAGGTATACACAAAAAGTAGCACATATGAATTTATCTTGTTGGGCAGACTGGATGGACCATGCAGGTCTTTTTCTGCCGTCATCTACTATGTTACTATGTTACTTAACTGTAGCAGGTATTCTCTGAGGACAGCAGGCTTTATATTCTCACAAGTGGGTAACGCAATCCCATGTTGCCCGGTCTGGACATGCTTATGACATGCTTAACAAAGCTTTGTCGAGAACAAGACATGCTCCAACGCACATGCTCAAGTGCCTTCCCACCCTCTGCGAGAGTGAATGATACATACCTGTAGCAGGTGTTCTCTGAGGACAGCAGGCTGATTGTTCTCACGACTGGGTGACGTCCGCGGCAGCCCCCACCAACCGGAAAAAGCTTCGCGGGAGGTCCGCACGCGGGGCACGCCCACCGCGCATGCGTGGCCGTCTTCCCGCTCATGCGTGACCGTTCCCGCCAGTTGAATGACAAGCAAGAAACAACATGAAAACGCAACTCCAAAGGGGAGGAGGGAGGGTAGGTGAGAACAATCAGCCTGCTGTCCTCGGAGAACACCTGCTACAGGTATGTATCATTCACTTTCTCTGAGGACAAGCAGGCTGCTTGTTCTCATGACTGGGGTATCCCTAGCTCTCAGGCTCACTCAAAACAAGAACCCAGGTCAACAGAAATTGACCTACGAAGAACAACTAACTGAGAGTGCAGCCTGACCAGAATAAATTCGGGTCCTGGAGGGTGGAGTTGGATTTACACCCCAAACAGATTCTGCAGCACCGACTGCCCGAACCGACTGTCGCGTCGGGTATCCTGCTGGAGGCAGTAATGTGATGTGAATGTGTGGACAGATGACCACGTCGCAGCCTTGCAAATCTCTTCAATAGTGGCTGACTTCAAGTGGGCCACTGACGCTGCCATGGCTCTGACACTATGAGCCGTGACATGACCCTCAAGAGCCAGCCCAGCCTGGGCGTAAGTGAAGGAAATGCAATCTGCTAGCCAATTGGAGATGGTGCGTTTCCCGACAGCGACCCCTAGCCTGTTAGGGTCAAAAGAAACAAACAATTGGGCGGACTGTCTGTGGGGCTGTGTCCGCTCCAAGTAGAAGGCCAATGCTCTCTTGCAGTCCAATGTGTGCAACTGACGTTCAGCAGGGCGGGTATGCGGCCTGGGGAAGAATGTTGGCAAGACAATTGACTGGTTAAGATGGAACTCCGACACCACCTTCGGCAGGAACTTTGGGTGGGTGCGGAGCACTACTCTGTTGTGGTGAAATTTGGTATATGGAGCATGAGCTACTAGGGCTTGAAGCTCACTGACCCTACGAGCTGAAGTAACTGCCACCAAGAAAATGACCTTCCAGGTCAAGTACTTCAGATGACAGGTATTCAGTGGCTCAAAAGGAGGTCTCATCAGCTGGGTGAGGACGATGTTGAGATCCCATGACACTGCAGGAGGCTTGATAGGGGGCTTTGACAAAAGCAAGCCTCTCATGAATCGAACGACTAAAGGCTCTCCAGAGATGGCTTTACCTTCCACACGATAATGGTAAGCACTAATCGCACTAAGGTGATTCCTTACTGAGTTGGTCTTGAGGCCAGACTCCGATAAGTGCAGAAGGTATTCAAGCAGGTTCTGTGCAGGGCAAGAACGAGGTTCTAGGGCCTTGCTCTCACACCAAACGACAAACCTCCTCCACTTGAAAAAGTAACTCTTTTTAGTGGAATCCTTCCTAGAGGCAAGCAAGACACGGGAGACACCCTCAGACAGACCCAACGCAGCAAAGTCTACGCCCTCAACATCCAGGCCGTGAGAGCCAGAGACTGAAGGTTGGGGTGCAGCAACGCTCCGTCGTTCTGCGAAATGAGAGTCGGAAAACACTCCAATCTCCACGGTTCTTCTGAGGACAACTCCAGAAGAAGAGGGAACCAGATCTGACGGGGCCAAAAGGGCGCTATCAGAATCATGGTGCCGTGGTCTTGCTTGAGCTTCAGTAAGGTCTTCCCCACCAAAGGTATGGGAGGATAAGCATACAGGAGGCCGGTCCCCCAATGGAGGAGAAAGGCATCCGACGCCAGTCTGCCGTGGGCCTGTAGTCTGGAACAGAACAGAGGCAGCTTGTGGTTCGACTGAGAGGCAAAAAGGTCCACCGAGGGGGTGCCCCACTCTCGGAAGATCTTGCGTACCACTCTGGAATGAAGCGACCACTCGTGCGGTTGCATGACTCTGCTCAGTCTGTCGGCCAGACTGTTGTTTACACCTGCCAGGTATGTGGCTTGGAGGAGCATGCCGAACTGGCAAGCCCACCGCCACATGCCGACGGCTTCCTGACACAAGGGGCGAGATCCGGTGCCCCCCTGCTTGTTGGTGTAATACATTGCAACCTGATTGTCTGTCCGAATTTGAATAATTTGGTAGGACAGCCGGTCTCTGAAAGCCTTCAGTGCGTTCCAGATCGCTCGGAGCTCCAGGAGGTTGATCTGCAGATCCTTTTCCTGGAGGGACCACAGACCCTGGGTGTGAAGCCCATCGACATGAGCTCCCCACCCCAGGCGAGATGCATCCGTCGTCAGCACTTTCGTGGGCTGCGGAATTTGGAATGGACGTCCCAGGGTCAAATTGGTCCGGATGGTCCACCAGAGCAGTGAAGTGCGGCAACTGGTGGAGAGGCGGATGACATCTTCTAGATTCCCGGTGGCTTGAACCCACTGGGAAGCTAGGGTCCATTGAGCAGATCTCATGTGAAGACGAGCCATGGGAGTCACATGGACTGTGGAGGCCATATGACCCAGAAGTCTCAACATCTGCCGAGCTGTGACCTGCTGAGACGCTCTGGTCTGCGAAGCCAGGGACAAGAGATTGGTGGCCCTCGCTTCGGGAAGGAAGGCCTGAGCCGTCTGGGTATTCAGCAGAGCTCCTATGAATTCCAGAGACTGGGTTGGCTGGAGATGGGACTTTGGGTAATTTATCACAAACCCCAGCAGCTCCAGGAGTTGAGTAGTGCACTGCATGGACCGGAGGGCTCCTGCCTCCGAGGTGTTCTTGACCAGCCAATCGTCGAGATATGGGAACACGTGCACTCCCAGCTTGCGTAGATACGCCGCCACCACCACGAGGCACTTTGTAAACACTCGTGGGGCAGAGGCGAGCCCAAAGGGCAGCACACAATACTGAAAGTGCCGTGCACCCAGGCGGATAATGAGATACTGTCTGTGAGCTGGCAGTATCGGGATGTGAGTGTATGCATCCTTTAAATCCAGGGAACATAGCCAATCGTTTTTCTGAATCATTGGCAGAAGGGTGCCCAAGGAAAGCATCCTGAACTTTTCTTTGACCAGGAATTTGTTCAGGCCTCTCAGGTCTAGGATGGGACGCATCCCCCCTGTTTTCTTTTCCACAAGGAAGTACCTGGAATAGAATCCCTGCCCTTCCTGCCCGGGTGGTACGGGCTCGACCGCATTGGCGCTGAGAAGGGCGGAGAGTTCCTCTGCAAGTACCTGCTTGTGATGGGAGCTGAAGGATTGAGCTCCCGGAGGACAATTTGGTGGCAGGGAGGCCAAATTCAGGGCGTATCCGCACCGCACTATTTGGAGAACCCACTGGTCGGAGGTTATGAGAGGCCACTTTAGGTGAAAAAATTTTAACCTCCCTCCGACCGGCAGATCGTCCGGTACAGACACTTTGAGGGCGGCTATGTTCCCGTGGATCCAGTCAAAAGCCCGTCCCCGGCTTTTGCTGTGGAGGCGCAGGGGGCTGCTTAGGCGCACGCTGTTGACGAGAACGAGCGCGCTGGGGCTGTCCCTGTGCCTGGCGAGGCCTTCGGGCCGGCTGGGTGTACCTACGCCTTGCAAAGGAATAGGGCGCAGCCTGCCGGGCCCGGGAAAAACGTCCTCCTGCTGAGGTGGATGCTGAAGGCGCCCGGTGGGAGAGCTTGTCGAGGGCGGTTTCCCGCTGATGCAGTTGGTCCACCAGCTGCTCGACCTTCTCACCAAAAATGTTATCCCCCCGGCAAGGGACGTCGGCCAGTCTCTGCTAGGTGCGGTTGTCCAGGTCAGAGGCACGCAGCCATGAGAGCCTGCGCATCACTATACCTTGGGCCGCAGCACGAGATGCCACGTCACAGGTGTCATAGATACCCCTGGACAGGAACTTTCTGCACGCCTTCAGCTGCCTGACCACCTCCTGATAAGGCCTGGACTGCTCCGGCGGGAGCTTGTCGACCAGGTCCGCCAGTTGCTTCACATTGTTCCGCATGTGGATGCTCGTATAGAGCTGGTATGACTGGATGCGGGTCACGAGCATGGAGGATTGGTAGGCCTTCCTCCCAAACGAGTCCAGAGTGCAAGACTCCCGCCCCGGGGGCGCCGAGGCGGTATCCCTCGAACTCCGTGCCCTCTTGAGAGCAGAATCCACGACCGCCGAGTCATGGGGCAATTGTGGCCGCATTAACTCTGGGTCCGAGTGGATCCTGTACTGGGACTCTGCTTTCTTGGGGATGGTGGGATTAGATAATGGTCGCATCCAGTTCCGAAGCAGTGTCTCCTTGAGGACATTGTGCAGCGGTACCGTGGTGGACTCTCTAGGTGGTGATGGATAGTCGAGGACCTCGAGCATCTCAGCCCTCGGCTCATCCA
Organism: Microcaecilia unicolor; assembly: GCF_901765095.1. Classification (NCBI taxonomy): domain Eukaryota; kingdom Metazoa; phylum Chordata; class Amphibia; order Gymnophiona; family Siphonopidae; genus Microcaecilia; species Microcaecilia unicolor. The sequence continues at coordinate 259,765,356 of NC_044033.1, read as the reverse complement.
CAGAGATCACGGGAAAGGGAATGCAAATAGACATATCCCGCACAAAGGAGGCAAAAGAGAGAGGAGGTGAGAGCTTCCTCTCGGGTGAAGGCGTGGGGTCCGAGGGAAGACCCGCAGACTCCTCTGAGGAGAAATATCTGGGGTCCTCCTCTTCCCCCCACGAGGCCTCTTCCTCGGTATCGGACATAAGCTCATGTAGCTGAGTCCTGAACTGGGCCCGGCTCGACGTCGAGGCGCCGGGGCCTCGATGTCGTCGAGCGGTGGACTCCCGCGCCGGCGGGGACGAAGCTCCCTCCATCGACGTCGACGGGGACTCCACCTGCGTGGCGGTCGAGACCGGCGCCGCAAGCGGCGGCGGCGTCGACAGCCTCGGCACCGGGCTAGAGCTCGCCGGCACCACAGTCATCGGCGCCGAGGGCGCAAGCACCCCCGGCGCTGGCACAGCCTGGCGCATCAGCCCTTCCAGGATCCCCGGAAGGATGGCTCGGAGGCACTCGTCCAGGCCCGCTGTCGGGAAAGACGTGGGGGCCGGTAGAGGCATCGGTGCCGGAAGCTGCTCGGGTCCAGGAGACTGCACCGACGTGCTGGGACCCTGACATGGCGGTACCTCCACCACCGAGGGGGACCTCTCCTCTCGACGCGGACGCTTCGGCGTCGACTCCTCTCCGGTACCGAGAGCCGGATGTGTCGAGGGCGACCGGTGACGGTGCTTCTTAGCCTTCTTACGGTGCCCGTCACCGGTGCCGGGTGGTATGGAGGAGGAGGAGGTCGATCCCCCTCGGTCCCGAGGAACCGGGTCAGACAGGGTTCGGTCCCGAGGGCCACGGGCTGAAGGAGTGACCGGGGCCGACTGCCCACGCGGTCTCTCACCTCTACCCTCACCGGAGGACCGGCGGGCCGACGGGACCTGTTCTCCTGGGGTCGATGCCATCGATGCCGATTTTTCGGGCATCGATACCGGTACCGAAGGACCGGGCGTCGATACCGATGCCGTCGAAGTCGACGTCGAGGGGCCGGCGCAAGTTCCAAAAAGGTGGTCCCGCAGAACTTGCCTCGCAACCTGAGTCCGTTTCCGGAGACCGAGACACAGAGAACACGACTTGATATTGTGCTCCGGCCCGAGGCACTGGAGGCACCAAGCGTGGGTGTCGGTCTGCGAGATCGGCCGGCCGCACCGACCACACTTCTTAAATCCACTCGGGACCTTCGAGGACATCGACGGAAAAATCGCGTCGGCGAAGTTAAAGTCGTTGATGGTGGCGGAAATCACACCTCGAAAAAATAAATCGATCGCGCGGCCACAAGGCCGCAACGCGACACCCTCGCTAGAAACGAGGGAAAAAAGGAGCGCGTGCTCTTTTTTTTTTTTTTGAAGAAAGAAAACTGGGGCACGCGGCAACCGAATAAAACTAAACAAAAACTAAACAAAATCGCGTAAACGCGACGGTCTTTCCGGGGCTGCGAAGGGAGAGCGGCGACGGCACGACTCTCCTCAGGCGCGGAAAAGAAAAGACTGGCGGGAACGGTCACGCACGAGCGGGAAGACGGCCGCGCATGCACGGTGGGCGTGCCCCGCGTGCGGACCGCCCGCGAAGCTTTTTCCGGTTGGTGGGGGCTGCCGCGGACGTCACCCAGTCGTGAGAACAAGCAGCCTGCTTGTCCTCGGAGAAAGCGCGATTACAACTCCAAGGGGAGGTGGGAGGGTTTATGAGAATAAAAGGCCTGCAATCCTTGGAGAATACCTGCTACAGGTAAGTATATTTCCTTTCTCCAAGGACAAGAAGACCATTAATTCTCACAAGTGGGGAATCCCTAGCATCCAGGCTCACTGAAAACAACAGTGATAAAGGGGATTGGATGACTTCCCTATGAGGAAAGGCTAAAGCAGCTAGGGCTCTTCAGGTTGGAGAAGAGACGGCTGAGGGGAGATATGATAGAGGTCTATAAAATAATGAGTGGAATGGAACAGCTAGACGTGAATAGCTTCACTCTTTCCAAAAATACTAGGACTAGGGGACAAGCAATGAAGCTACAAAGTAGTAAATTTAAAACGAATCGTAGAAAATATTTCCTCACTCAACGTATAATTAAACTCTGGAATTCGCTGCCAGAGAATGTAGTAAAAGCAATTAACTTAGCTGGGTTTAAAAAAAGATTTGGATATCTTCCTAAAAGACAAGTCCATAAGCCATTATTTAAATTACTTGGGAAAAATCCACTGCTTAATTCTAGGATAAGCAGCTTAAAATGTATTATACTGTTTTGGGATCTTGTCGGGTACTTGTGAACTGGATTGGCCACTGTTGGAAACAAGATGCTGGGCTTGATGGACTTTCGGTCTATCCCAGTAAGGCAAATACTTACGTACTTATGTCCTTTTGCCTGTGTAGGGCAGGAAACAGGATCTAGGGTCTCACACCAGACAGCAAACCTCCTCCATTTGAAAGAATAACACCGCTCAATGGAATTTTTCCTGGAAGTCAGCAAGACCCAGGAGACACCCTCTGACAGACCTAAAGAAGCAAATTCTAGGCTCTCAACATCCAGGCTGTGAGGGCTAGAGACTGAAGGTTGGGATGCAGTAGAGATCCCTCGTTCCGTATGATGAGGGTCAGAAAACAATCCAATCTTCACAGTTCTTTGGAGGATAACTTCAGATAAAGAGGGAGCCAAATCTGCAGTGGCCAGTAAGGTGCGATCAAGATAATGGTCCCAAGGTTTTGCTTGAGTTTCAGCAAAATCTTACCTACAAGAGGAATGGGAGGATATGCCTACAAAAGATATGAATTCCTGTCCCCCAACAGAGAAGAAAGGCATTCAATGCCAGTCTGTCGTGATCCTGAAGACTGGAACAGAACTGAGGGACTTTGTGATTCAGTTGAGTGGCAAAGAGGGGAATAATCGAACGGCGCCGGCAAAATAGATTGCCAGTGATCTATATTTGCGGCGCCGCAAACAGCTGGCCAAACCGTATTATCGAAAAAGATGGCTGGCCATCTTTTCTTTCGATAATACGGTTTGGCCTGGCCAAATGCCAGAGTTTGCCGGGTTTGAGATGGCCAGTTTTGTTTTTCAGTGATAATGGAAACTAAAAGCAGCCATCTCAACCCCGGCTAGATCCAAGGCATTTGCTCATGGGAGGAGCCAGTATTTGTAGTGCACTGGTCCCCCTCACATGCCAGGACACCAACCGGGCACCCTAGGAGGCACTTCTAAAAATTAAAAAAAATATATACAAATAGCTCCCAGGTGCATAGCTCCCTTACCTTGGATGCTGAGCCCCCCAAATCCACTCCCCACAACTCTACACCATTACCATAGCCCTTATGGGTGAAGGGGGGCACCTACATGTGGGTACAGTGGGTTTGGGGGGGGTTGGAGGGCTCAACACTTAGCACCACAAGTGTAACAGGTAGGGGGAAGGGAAGGGGAAATGGGACTTGATATACCGCCTTTCTGAGGTTTTTGCAACTACATTCAAAGCGATTTACATATATTCAGGTACTTATTTTGTACCAGGGGCAATGGAGGGTTAAGTGACTTGCCCAGAGTCACAAGGAGCTGCAGTGGGAATCGAACACAGTTCCCCAGGATCAAAGTCCACTGTACTAACCACTAGGCTACTCCTGGGTCTGCCTGTCTGAAGTGCACTGCACCCATTAAAAACTGCTCCAGGGACTTGCACACTGCTGTCAGGGAGCTGGGTATGACATTTGAGGCTGGCATACAGGCTGGCAAAAAAGGTTTTTATTTTTATAGTGTGAGAGAGGGTTGGTGACCACTGGGGGAGTATGGGGAGGTCATCCCCCATTCCCTCCGGTGGTCATCTGGTGAGTTGGGGCCCCTTTTTTAGGCTTGGTCATGAAAATAAAAGGACCAAGTAAACCCGGCAAAATACTGCTTAACGCCGCTTTTTTTTTCCATTATCCGCGAAAGCCGGCCATCTGGTAGCCACGCCCATGCCCGCCCATGTCCCGCCTTCGCTACACCGCTGACATGCCCCCTTGAACTTTCGCCGGCTTGGTGACAGGAAAGTGGCGATGGTGTCAAAAAAGCAGCTTTCGATTATACCAATTTCGCCGCTTTTGAGACATCGCCGGCCATGCTGAGATACCACTCGTGCATTTGTATAACCTTGCTCAGCCTGTCGGCCAGACTGTTGTTTTTGACCATCAGATAAGTGGCCCGAAGGAACATGCTGAATCGGCGAGACCAACACCACATCCGGACGGCCTCCTGACACAGAGGGCTTGATCCTTTGCCATCCCCTGCTTATTGGTGTAATACATTGCAACCTGGTTGTCTGTTTGAATGAGCACAATTTAGTGATACTGTCGATTTCTGAAAGAGTGTTACAGATCGCCTGGAGTTCCAGAAGGTTGATCTGAAGACCTGTTTCCTGGAAAGACCAGGCTCCTTGAGTATGAAGCCCCTCTACATAAACTCCCCTCCCTAGGAGAGATGCATCCATTGTCAGAACCCTTTGAGGCTAAGGAATTTGGAATGGGAGTCTCAGAGTCAAATTGGATAGAATGATCTACCATAACAACAAATGAACAAGCTCTGGAGTCATTTGGATGACATCTTCTAGATCTCCCGTAGCTTGGCACCACTGGGAGGCTAGGGTCCATTCGGCTGATCTCACTTGGCCTAAGCCTCAACATCTGCCGAACTGTGACCTGCTGAGACGCTTGAACCTGAGAAGCCAGAGCGACTAGAATGTTCACTCTTGGTTGCAGGAGAAAGGCTCAAATCTTCTGCAGATCGAGCAGGGCTCCAATGAATTCCAATTGCTGAGCAGGGTGAAGATGGGACTTGGGGTAGTTTAAAATGAACCCTAGTAGTTTTAGCACCCAAATAGTCCTCCGCATGGACTCCCGAAAACCGTCCTCCAACATGCTCTTGACCAGCCAATCATTGAGGTAAGGGGACACATGTACTCCCAGCATAGCGACGCTGTGACTACTGCTAGGTATTTGGTAAAGACCCTGGGAGCTAACACAAGGCCAAAAGGCAACACGGGGTACTGGAGGTGATGTGTTCCTAGGGATGTGTGTATATGTGTCATTTAAGACAAACAGACACTTTCCCTTATACTCTATGCGTCATTCAAGTCCAGAGAGCATAGTCAATCATTTTGCTGAATCATGGGAATAAGGGTGCCCAAGGAAACCATCCTGAACTTTTTCTTGACCAGGAATTTGTTCAGGGCCCTTAGGTCTAGGATGGGATGCAGCCCCACTGTCTTCTTTCGCACAAGGAGGTACCTGGAATAGAATCCCTGCCCTTCTTCCCCTGTTGGAATGGGCTCGACCAAATGGGCCTTCAGAAGGATGGAGAGTTCCTTTGAAAGTACTTGCTCATGCTGAGAAGTGAAGTAATGAGCTCCTGGAGGGCAATTTGGAGGTTTTCGAAGCCAATATAGGGCGTATCGGAGGTGAAGTATTTGGAGAACCCACCAGTTGGAGGTTATAAGGGGCCAACTTTCGTAGAAAAACTTCAGCCTCCCTCTAACCAGTAGGTCGTCTGACATGGACACTTTGACAGTGGCTAAGCTCTGCTGGAGCCAGTCAAAAGCTCATCCCTTGCTTTGACTAGGGAGCAGCAGGGGCCTTAGATGCTGTTGATGAGAACAAGCTTGCTGGGGTTCAGCAGGCTGGCGAGAGGAGGTTGCATACTTACACCTCTGGGAGTAATAGGCACCTCTCCTCGACTTGCCAAAAGACAAGTCAAAGGTGTCATAGGCACCCCTGGCCAAGAACTTATGACACACCTTCTGCAGTTTGGCCAACTGGTGTACTGACTCAGCCTGCTCTGGTGGGAGAGAGTCTGAAAATCCAACAGCTTGCACACCGAGTCCTGCAGGTACACACTCATAAAGAGTTGGTAAGATTGTATACAGGACACGAGGACTGAAGCTTGGAACACCTTCCTCCCAAAAGAGTCCAAGGTCAGCATAGTCACTAGAACTCCTGGCTCTTTTGAGAGCGGATTCCACCACCATGGAATTGTGAGGCAACTGGGGCCTATCAAAACCAGGTGTGCTGTGGATCCGATACATCATGCTGATCTTTTTGGGCAGGACTGGGAACAACAGAGGAGAATCCCAATTCCTATCGAGGACTTCCTTGAGTACCTCATGGAGAGGGACAGTCACAGCCTCTCTAGGAGGAGACTCATAGTCCAGGACCTTGAGCATCTTAGCCCTGGGCTCATCCTCCACCTCCAAACAAAACAGAATAGCCTCAGCCATTTCCTTTACAAAAGAGGAGAACGAAAGGCTCTCCGGAGGAGACGTTCTTCTTTTAAGCAGAGGGGAGGGCTCAGAGGGGATGCCACAGGACTCATCCTTTAAAAAGTACCTTGGATCCTCCTCTGACTTTCATGCACGTTCCTATTCGGTGTCAGACAGAAACTTCTCATGGGAGGGCTGAGACCAAGCCTGCCTCAATGTAGAGGAGCCATGTCCTCGAGAGAGGCATCAAGCAACTGGCTCCTGCCTCGACTCCGACGAATCTTACTTCACCGATGTTGAGGGCCAAGCGGGGCTGTAATGGGTAGGTGCAAGCACCTGCAATACCAATGCACACTGTTGCAGAAGGCCATCCAGCAGCTCAGGGAGCAAAGTTCAGATATGCTCATCAAGGGCAGACACCAGGAATGACTGGGGTGCCAGCTCGGAGACAGGCTGCAGAACTGATGGGGCCGAGACAGGAATCGGGTCATGGCTGCTACAGGACAGATGCATCGGTACCTCCTGAATAGAGGGGGAGAAATCCTACCGGCACCGATGCTTCTCGGGTGCCAAATCCCTCAATGCTCCGGAGCTCCTGGCACCATGCATCGAAGATGACCAATGCCAATGCTTCTTGGCCTTTGCCCGGAGCTTGGCATCGAAACTCCCTGGTGCCAACAAGGAAATGTCGAATCCTCACTTTGCCTCAGGGTCAGGTCCTACACTGGCTGGTCCCAGGGGGCCCTGCCCGGCAGTTGGCATCAAGACAGGTGGAAACCCACTTGACGTACTACTGCTCCCAGTGTCCATGGTTCTCGAAGCAGCGATGTGGACCGATGCTCCCAATGCCAATGCAGTCTTTGATGTTAATGCCAACACCACCAACCTTGATGCCCATACTGACGTTGAGGACTCAAACCTGGCTCCAAAAATCTTTTCATGGTGAGCCTCTCTGGACACCTGAGTCCTCTTCTTCATCCAACGACAAAGGACACAGCACAGTATGGTTGGGCCCTAAACACTGAAGACACCAAGAATGGGTGTCTTTACCAGAGATGGTCAGATTGCACAGGGTACAGTGCTTAAAGTCACTGGGAACTTTAGTGGACATGGACGAAAAAACTTCCGCAGCCAAATCAAAAGATGAGATGGTGCCTAAATAAAAAAGGGGGCAAAGCAAAAGCAAAAAGGCATTGGAAGGACCCAGCCGAAGTCAAGGCCTTAACGCATCCTAAGACACAAACGAAAGAAAACCTAAAACTGAGCAAAAAGGAACTAAAAGAGTGCAGAAAGAGGGGAACCTAGGCCTGAGAACAGGAAGCACAAAAAACCAGCGAGAAAGCCACAGAAGGCACAAAAAAAAGCTCTTCCAGACCAGGAGTGAAGAGAGAAACCACAGAAGCAGCTTTTCCTCAGCACAGTAGAAAAACTGTAGTAACTGCACTCTCACGGTGGGCAGTAAGGCACTCACACATGTGCGGTGGAGTGTGTCTCACACTCAACAAAGCTCTGTTAAGCTTGTCATAAGCTTTAGACCAGGCAATACGGGACCGCGTTACCCACTTGCGAGAATTAATGGTGTGCTTGTCCTCAGAGAAAAAATGTTACGTAGGTTGAAGGATTTGCTTTCCAGTATGAATTTTACAACAGTATTACAGTCATTAGTGACTCCTTTATTTGATTATTGTAACTCATTGTTTTTGGGCCTGCCTTTATATTTGTTGAGACCTTTTCAGATGGCCCAAAATGCTGCGAATCAACTTGTCTCTGGGGTGTCTAGGTTTGAATAAATCTCTATGTTATTGCAAAAACTTCACTGGTTACCTGTAAAATGGAGAATACAATTTAAGATATTGAGTTTGATTTATAGAGCTGTAAACGAGGAGGTTCCTATTCCCTTCGCTACTGCTTTTAGAATTTATTGTCCACCTCCGCCGCTAAGATCTTCTGATAAAATGCTGTTAAATGTTCCTTCTTACAAACAAATTGGTCTTCCTGATAAACTGAGAAAGATCAGATACTCAAAGGCAGAAAAATGGGGAAGAAAAGTGTTTGGCGATGTTGAATATGTTGTAAGAATGCTGTTTTGTATATCAAGCAATGCTATATGAATATTCTAAGTTAATCTGTATTGTGATACTCGTCAATAAAACAGTTTAATGATAACTGGCCAGTGTCGGAACCTGGCCAGTTAAATGTCCCATAGAGGGGCATAATCGAACGTCGCCGGCGAAATAGGTCGCCGGCGATCTATTTTGGCGGTGGCACAACAGCTGGCCGGAACCGTATTTTCGAAAAAGATGGCCAGCCATCTTTTTTTCGATAATACAGTTTAGCCTGGCCAAATGCCAGAGTTCGCCGGGTTTGAGTTCGCCGCTTTTGTTTTTCAGCGATAATGGAAAAACATGCCAGCCATCTCAAACCCGGCGAAATCCAAGGCATTTGGTCATAGGAGGAGCCAGCATTTGTAGTGTACTGGTCCCCCTGACATGCCAGGACACCAACCGGGCACCCTAGGGGGCACTTCTAAAAATATTCAAAAAATACACAAATAGCTCCCAGTTGCATAGCTCCCTTCCCTTGGGTGCTGAGCCACCCCAAATCCCCCCCAAACCCACTCCCCACAACTCTACACCATTACCATAGCCCTTATGGGCGAAGGGGAGCACCTACAGTACATGTGGGTACAGTGGGTTTTGGGAGGGGGTTGGAGGGCTCAACACTTAGCACCACAAGTGTAACAGGTAGGGACCTACATGTGGGTACAGTGGGTTTTGGGAGGGGGTTGGAGGGCTCAGCACTTAGCACCACAAGTGTAACAGGTAGGGTGGGGATGAACCTGGGTCTGCCTGCCTGAAGTGCACTGCACCCATTAAAAACTGTTCCAGGGACTTGCATACTGCTGTCAGGGAGTGGGTATGACATTTCAGGCTGGCATACAGGCTGGTAAAAAAAGGCTTTTATTTATATTTTTTTAGTGTGGGAGGGGGTTGGTGACCACTGGGGGACTATGGGGAGGTCATCCCCATACCCTCCGGTGGTCATCTGGTCAGTTGGGGCATCTTTTTGAGGCTTGGTCGTGAAAATACAAGGACCAAGCAAAGCCGGCGAAATACTGATGAACGCTGCTTTTTTTTCCCATTATCCTCGAAAGCTGGCCATCTGGTAGCCATGCTCACGCCCGCCCATGTCCCGCGTTCACTACGCCACCGACACGCCCCTTTGAACTTTCACCGGCGTGGCGACGGGAAAGTGGCGATGGTGTCAAAAACGCCGCTTTCGATTATACCGATTTCGCCACTTTTGAGGGATTGCCGGCGATCTCCCGATTTATGTCGGAAGATCGCCGGCGATCACTTTCGAAAATAAGCCTGAGAGCCAGCTATCCACTGATATTCAGCAAGACATGGCTGGCCATGGCCCGCTGAATATTGCGTTACATCAGGCGGTATAAACAGCTATCCGCTGATTTTTGATGCATCGCCACTTAATTTTAGCGGCCATATTTGGCCATGTGCAAGGCAGTCTATCTTTGGCCGGTTTGACTTTGAGTGGCCAGCGCTGCGTACGCCTTGTAGAGCTATAGAAATGCTAAATAGTAGTAGTAGTAGTAGTAGTAGTGTCAACTACCCTAGCTACGCCACTGCAATGACCAGCACCAGAAACGGTCCGACACTGAATATCCAGTTTTAGCACCGACCACGAGAGTTAGCCCAGCTAACTCCTGTGGTCTGAATGTCAGCCTCCAAGAGTTACCTTCAGTTCAGGAAACTGCTTAAGACTTACTTTTTTTTCTTAGGCTTTTTGTTGACGAGATGTTTATTTTTGCACTAATTTTATGTACTGTTTGTATAGTCTTAAGTCAAAATGTTACTGTGATTGTTTTCATTTGTAGACAAATAGTTTGCTGATTAATGGAAATAAGAAGTGAATACCTTGGAAAAAAAGGTTTATAATGTTGAAAGCTGTCTTTAGGAAGGAATAAGAATTTTAACGTACTATACAGTTTGACTTCTATAACCTTCTTCAGATTAAATCTAATCAAGAAAAATATGATTATTACCTCTTCATCCTCTTCTTCCACTGTCTGTTGGAAAGTTTGTTTCAAAATCAAATTGCGTTGCCGATGGTGTCCATCATACTCCATGAGAGTAGCAAGGCTAGGCAAAACTGGATGTATCTTCCTAGAACATTGAAGAAATTTGATTAAAGAAATAAAAACAGTACATATACTGCCAATGATATTTTTACATACTATTCTGAATAATAACTTTCCATATCATTGTACTTGAAAGAAATGCATCGAGGCATTCCAACTGATTTTCTCTGAAAGAAGGTAATCAAACAAAATAAAACATGGAAAAGAAAATAAGATGATACCTTTTTTTATTGGACATAACTTTCCGATCTGACAAAGAAGGGCAACCTTCGAAAGCTAATCAAGAATTGTATTAAGTTATGCCCAATAAAGAAGGTATCATCGTATTTCTTTTCCATGTTTTATTTTGTTTGATTACCTTTAAAAGTGGACTAAAACGGCTACCATACCTCTCTACTCTCTGAAAGAAGAATCCTGCTGCTGTTTCCATTGCAGCAGTAAAAGGAGGGAAAACATTTAAAAAAACATATTTAAATTATGCTATTCATGATTTAAATATTTTATTCTATGTTCTAAAAATGATAGTTCTGCCAATTAACTGGAATAATTCAATGACAATAAAAAGTGTGTGCAACGCCAAAGTGTATAAAAAATACAGTCACTTATCTTCTTCCACTGAATAGGAGATTAACTTCTTTCATCCAACCAAGGAAAGCGCTGACTTCAAATCAAGAACTTGGGCTGTAATCACACATCATTTCCCTGACAGAGGGATCCCCTGTTTTGATACTGCCTCGAGAGGAGCTGGCAAATCATATCTACCAGTCATTAGAATTATTCCAGTTTTTGTAAGTGAAATGTTATTGACTTTGGACTTCATTATTGAATAGAATAGGTCCTCCATTTTTTTTTTTGTTGTTACAGTGTTTTTTCTCCGGTAGGGAGTTTTTTACACTGTGGTTGTTTTCGGAGATTATTCTGAAACCTGTAAGCCTGTTAAGGGGTAGCCCATCTCTGTAGGCACCCTAGACTCTTGAGGTTTCCTTTGTTTAAATTGAATTAATTGATTATAAGGTTGAAGTCCTTTGTCTATAACATAGTAGGGAGAGTGTTTTTTATACATAGTTTCTATATTTTTTGCTCTTTAGCTCTAGTTTTTGGATATACATTTACAAGCCATGAAAGGGGACATGAATGGATGGAGAGTGGGTGGGCACAGGATGTATTCATCATCTGAGTGCAGTTTCTATTCTATAAATGGTGCGCAAGAGGATAACATTAATATCCCATGCCCAATTGTACATCTGCTATTTATAGAGACTTGTTTTTTGTGACCTGGAGTGTTAGTTGGTGCATTGTGCTGTTGATTGGCGTTTTGGTGCATGCTTAGACCTACCTGTCTTCTAACGAGACCCTTTTGCTCTCACCTTGTCCTGCAGAACCCAATATTCCCCTACCAACCTCCTTGTACCTCTAACACCATCTATCTTCCTTCTCAACACCTGAACTCCCTCCCCACCTCCTCAGCGCCCTCTTTATCCCAACCCTCTGTGCAAGTGTGTGTCTGTGTGTCTCTCTACCTAATATTATTTACTGTGGATGCGTATCTGCCTTTGTCTTCGTAACCCTGTGCTATGAGTTTTATCTTTATACTTCTATTTCCAGTACCCATGATGTATTGTAAGCCACATTGAGCCTGCAAAGAGGTGGGATAATGTGGGATACAAATGCAATAAATAAATAAAAACAAATAAATAAAATACTAAGAGTTTTATCGTGTTGGGCAGACTAAATGGACTGTACAGGTCTTTATCTCCCATCATCTACTACGTTACTATGGATCTGTCTGACTGGGTATGTGTGTGGTCTTATGTCATAGTTGCTGTTGACCATCCGGTGCTACTGCCGGTGTGTACTGGGTACCATGGCGTGGGCACAGAAGCATGCATGAAAGTGAGATGTTCCTTTGAGTATTGGCCTATAGGAAACAGAGGCAACAGAGGAGATGGGGAGGCCATGTGCATGTTCATGGACTTGACTAAGAAGCAATGTGTGCACAAGTTCAGATTTAATAAGGAGATGGGATGGCACAAAATGGCTAACATGCATCTGCTAGTGCTTTGAGCTCCACATTCTCCTTGTTCTTTTTTTTCCCCTTCTCTTAAGCCATGAAAGCCAGGGTAATGTCTCTTCAGACGTGGTTGTCGGCATGATTGATAGTTATGTGCAGCAGAGTTCAATTTGTTGAGCTGCTGGGAGACTCATTGAATAAGGGCTTTCTGGAGTCTCCTCAGGCCTTGAATGTCATCTTTACACTGGAGCAACACAGAGAAGCCTCTTCCCTTACACTAGTCGAGAAGGGGCCTCAGAGGAGCTGCTAAGTGGGGCACTGGGTGTAAGTAGCTTGGATTCCCTAATTTGGAGGAAATGAGATCTTGCTGCTAAATCTGGTGTGTCCAGTAAAAATTGAGCTCTGCAACAAGTGGATTCACTGGAGCCCACTCTGTGGGTGCTGTGGGTGCTTGAGCACCCACAATATTGAGAAAATCCCTTGTATGTGTCCATGGAGGGGTTATTTTCATTGGGTTTAGCACCCACAATAATTTTGAAAAGTTGGCTCCTATGAGTGGATTGATTTCTGACCTAGTGGAGAAGTTAATGGTGTCACTGAAGCTGTCAACAATTCAAAAACCTCAAGAAATAACTCTGGATGAAGTAAAGTGACTTGCTCTGACTATTGCCTTGAATGTTTCATTGGAGATGCCTAAGAGAAAGGGGAGAACAAGGGAAGCCTTACCTGATGCCCCCATTCCAGTGCAGACTTTAAAGTTGTGTTATGCTGCAATTCCTCAGGCTTTCTTGCTGCTTTGATGGTGCAGGGAGAGCCGGTGTTGCTTAAAGATGAAATATTCAGTCCGCTTGAGTTCCGCCTCAACCCCTGGCAAGCAGTTTACCAACTCCACTGGGGGTGATTGGAGCCCAAGGTGCAGCAGCATCTCTGGATGTTGGCAGCGTTCTTGAAGCAGTCAGACCCCTGAAGAGGCCTGGATCTGCCCTCCCCCACCCAGGAGGATATGGAAGAGGGGAAGGAACTGGAAGAATTGCTCCCACATGAAGCAGCTGCTGGACTTAGGTCTGTTGCAGGAGGAACAGCAAGGAAGATTAGATTGTTTGAGGTGGTGAAAGAGCCAGCTGAGATTACCCTTACTTCTATCTGGAGGGCAATAACTTCACTGACTAAAACGGTAACAGGTTGGACAAAGTGGAGCATGCAGTGGAGAGTGTAGCATCAAGAATTGTTAAAGTTGAAAGGACGATTTTTAAAAAGAGTTCCAGAGGTGATCTGGGAAATTACAGACTGGTAAGCTTGACGTCGATGCTGGGCAAAATGGTATAGAATATTATAAAATACAAAATTACATAGCATATACATAAGCATGGATTAATGAGACAAAGCCAACATGAATTTAGTGAAGGGAAATCTTGCCTCACCAATCTACATTTCTTTGAAGGGGTGAAAAAACATGTGGATAAAGGTGAGCCGGTCAATATTGTGTATCTGGATTTTCAAAAGGCATTTGACAAAGTACCTCATGAAAGACTCCAGAGGAAACTGGAAAGTCATGGGATAGGAGGTTGTGTTCTATTGTGGATTAAAAACTGATTAAAGGATAGAAAACAGACAGTAGGGTTAAATGGTCAGTATTCTCAATGGAGAAGGGATGATAATGGGGTTCCGCAGGGGTCTGTGCTGGGACCGCTGCTTTTTAACATATTTATAAATGATCTAGATATGGAAATAACTAGTAAGGTCATTACATTTGCCAATGACACATAATTATTCAAAGTTGTTAAATCGCAAGAGGATTGTGAAAAACTACAAATTGACCTTACGAGACTGGGCATCCAAATGGCAGATGACGTTTAATGTGAGAAAGTGCAAAGTCATGCATATGGGAAAGAGGAACCCGAACTATAGCTACGTGATGCAAGGTTCCGCATTAGGAATCATCGACCAGGAAAAGGATCTAGGAGTCATTGCTGATAATACTTTGAAACCCTTTGATCAGTGTGCTGCGGCAGCAAAGAAACCAAATAGAATGTTAGGTATTATTAGGAAAGGAATGGAAATAAAAACAAGGATATAATGCCTTTGTATCTCTTTATTGAATACTGTGTACAATTCTGGTCACCACATCTCCAAAAATATATAGAGGAATTAGAAAAGGTACAGAGAAGGGAGATGAAAATGATAAAGGGGATGGGATGACTTCATTATGAGGAAAGGCTGAAATGGCTAGGGCTCTTCAGCTTGCAGAAAAGACAGCTGAGGGGAGAAGTGATAGAGGTATATAAAATAATGAGTGGAGTAGAAAGTGTAGAAGTGAATCGGGCAGGGTAGAGAAGAATCGCTGGACATGGATGGCAGGGAAGGACAGGGGCAGAGGAGAATCGCTGGACATGGATGAGAGGGGAGGGCAGGGGAGAGAGGAGACATGCTAGACATGGATGGGAGGGGAGGGTAGGGAAGAGAGAATTGCTGGACATGGATGGGAGGGGAGGTCAGGGGAGAGAGATTCGCTGGACATGGATGGCAGGGGACGACAGGGGGCAGAGGAGAATCACTGGACATGGATGAGAGGGGAGGGCAGGGGAGAGAGGAGACATGCTGGACATGGACGGGAGGGGAGAGCAGGGAAGAAAGAATTGCTGGACATGGATGGGAGGGGAGGGCAGGGGATAGAGGAGTATCGCTGGACATGGATGGCAGGGGAGGACAGGGGGCAGAGGAGAATTCCTGTACATGGATGAGAGGGGAGGGCAGGGGAGAGAGGAGACATGCTGGATATGGATAGAGGGGAAAGAAGACAGGAAGGAGATGCACATGGATGGGAGGAGAGGGCAGGGGAGAGAGGAGAAATGCTGGAAATGGATGGAGAGGAGAACAGGAGAGGAGAATTGATGGACATGGATTGATGGAGGAGTTGGTGGGGAGAGAGGAGAAATGCTGGACTTGGATGGAGGAGAGGGGAGAGAGAATTATTGCTTTATATGGATACAGGGGAGGGAAGAGAGAGGAGAAATGCTGCACATGGATGGAGGGGAGGAGAGAGGAGAAGTGCTGGACATGGATGGAGGGGAGGAAAGAAAAAAGATGCACATGGATGGAGATGAGAGAAAGGGAAGAGAGGAGAAAAACTGCAAATGGATGGAGAAAATATACAAAAGCTGGATCTACTTTATACCTCCTCCAGTCAATTCCACGGAGGAGGACCCAGATTTACTTATGGATGTAGGGCAAGAAATGAAGAAGAAAGGAGGAAAGTAAATAAATATATGGAAAGGAAGCCCTGGAAACGGAGTTAAGAGAGCAGCAGATAGAGAGCAGCAGAATCAGAGACTGGGCCCAATATGGATAGAAAAACAAAGTCACCAGACAACAAAGGTAGAAAAAAATCATTTTATTTTCATTTTAGTGTTTGGAATATGTCCAATTTGAGAATTTACATCTGCTGTCTTATTTTGCACTGGGTATACTGGAGCTGTAACTGCTTACAGAAATTATTTATAATGAAAAAAAATCATGTTATCCATAACATCTTGGTGCATCTTTTGGACTATTTCGGAATTGGTGGACCTGTACTTGAATGGTTCAAGGGCTTTCTCTCTCTTAGATCCTATCGTGTGAAAGTAAACTCAACCTTATTGTCATGTTTGTGACTGCTTTCCATGTGGGTGCTTTCCTTGCCCTCTGGTGGCCAGAACTGGTGGCTGCTATGGACTGTTTTTTGCTGTCTTCCATGTTCCAGACTTCAGTGAGTCCGGTCTGGATTTTCCAGGTTGCCAGCTTTGCTCTGCTGGGTTGTTCTGGAACAGCACCCTTACTTGGCTGGTGATTTACTGCAGCTGTGGGTCAGCTGCTGAGGGGCTTATTAGCTTCTGTGAGCCTTGCTTGCCTTGCCTTGGTATCAAAGGTCATCCATGAGTTCCTGGTGGTTTGTTGGAGTTCCTCTGAAAGTTTCCTTTGTGTTGGACCCTGCCTGTTCCTGGACTTTGACTTTGCTTGCTTCTTGTGCCTGTGACCCTTGGCCTGGACCTGGACTTTGCTTTCCGCCTGCCTATAGACTCTGGTTAGTTTATGGATTACCTGTGTTTGCTGCCGGCCCCTTTGACCTTGCTGTGCTACTGGATAATGTTTACTGTCTACTATTAAAGCCTCTTCTAGTTATATTCTGGGGGTCCTGCCTGTTGTGTTCAGCACTGCTTTCTGCTTGGGTGATTTGCCTGCCGCTGCCGCTCCTCGACAGTAGCCCAAGGGTTCACAAACCTAGTTCCTGCTTTGAGAACGTGACACTTATCATCCTCATGGAATCCAGCCTGCGGAGTCCCTCAAGGATTGCCACTATCCCCTATACTATTTAATATAATGATGACCCCATTAGCTAATGCCCTATCCAGACTTGGTTTAAATCCTTTTATTTACACAGACGACGTAACAATATATATACCTTTCAGCAAGAACTTGGAAGAAATTACCAAGCAAATCACTCTTGGACTGACCACAATGGAAAAATGGGCAAATTCCTTCCATCTGAAACTAAACGCAGAAAAGACCCACTGTCTCATTTTATTGTCTCAATATAACAATTATAATCCCACCACTTTAAATACCCCCAACCTTTCACTGCCAATCTCGGATAATTTGAAACTTCTAGGGATCACAATAGATCGATACTTAACACTAGAGTCTCAAGTGACCAACACCACAAAGAAAATGTTCTACTCAATGTGGAGACTCAAGCGAATAAAACCTTTCTTTCCCTGTGAAGTCTTCCGCAATTTGATACAATCCATGGTCTTGAGCCAGATGGATTACTGCAACGCTATATATGCGGGATGCAAAGAACAACTGCTCAAGAAATTACAAACAGCCAAAAATACTGCAGCAAGACTGATATTTGGAAAATCTAAATTTGAAACTTCAAAACCACTCAGAGAAATTCTGCATTGGCTCCCTATAAAAGAACGAATAGCCTTTAAAATATGTACATTAATCCACAGAATAATCTACGGTGAAGTACCAGAATACATGCTTGAATTGGTTGATTTACCACCTAGAAACAGAACCAGTTCATCGCGATCTTATCTGAACTTACATTACCCAGACTGCAATGACTTAAAGTATAAATCAATTTACGTCTCAAGCTTCACCTACATTGGCATGCCTTCCCCAAATTAACAAAAACTACCCAGAACTACCTAAACTTTAGGAAATCATTAAAAACAGTATTGTTCAAGAAGGCTTATTCCCCAGGTTCAACATAATCAGAATTATCCCTTACTATTATAAGATCCAATAG
The DNA here is from genome assembly GCF_901765095.1 of Microcaecilia unicolor. Classification (NCBI taxonomy): domain Eukaryota; kingdom Metazoa; phylum Chordata; class Amphibia; order Gymnophiona; family Siphonopidae; genus Microcaecilia; species Microcaecilia unicolor. Next base: position 259,747,661 of record NC_044033.1, on the reverse strand, counting down.
ACTCTAATTACATCTTATCTTTCATATTTACTACTGATTAATTGTTATTTATATCCTACTTCAATACCCATCGTTGTTTAACTGTTATTTTTCTTATTCTGCTAAATTTGAAAAATTGTACTTCTTGCATTGTAACTTACTACAATATTTTTGTAAGCCACTTTGAGCCTGCTATCAGTGGGAAAAGGTGGGATACAAATGTGATAAATAAATAAATAAATAAATAAATAAATAAATAAATAAATTGTAATATTTCCCTACTAACACTATAATCTGACCAGTACTCATATTTGAAAACTATCACCGAAGGTTCCTTTCTCAAATTTAGCTTCTGCACACCACAACTTTGATTAACACACTGCATCTTCATCATACCCAACAGAGCCTGGAAATTCTTTAGAATCACCCAAATAGTATACAAACTAGAATATATTAATTTAAATAACGAAAGGCTATATTTTACCTCCAAGCAAGATAGCCTCCGCGCACATGGACCTCAGCTAATGAAAACTGAAACTAAAAGCCACTGGTTTTACAGTGGTTGACTTTGTGCTAGAAGTGATCTAGCGTCAGCAGTTAAGTTACAAGTAACGTCTCAGTACTAAAATGCATGCATTGCATACTCGGCTGTATGTATATGAGTGTGTGTGTCACGGGGCAAGGCTTCATGGTGTGCAGGTGCAGGGCTTTCACAATGTAATGTTGGCCTCTCCCCTCATGCCTTACAATGGGCCCCTTTTACAAAGCAGTGGTAAGCCCAAAGCAGGCTTACCGCTTGCTAAACAGGAAGTACCATGGGTTACCGCAGCAGCCTGGCCCAGTATCCGATTCTGCTGCTATCTGTCCTCTTAACTCCGTTTCCAGGGCTTCCTTTCCATTTATTTCTTTACTTTCTGCCTTTCTTCTTCATTTCTTGTCCTCACTCCCCTGCCCCCCCCCCTCCAGCCATCCATACCCACCCATTGATTCTCTCCTCTCCCCTGCCCCCCCTCCAGCCACCCACCCATTGATTCTCTCCTTTCCTCTCTGTTTCCGGGCAGATTTTCTAACAGAAGCTGCTCATCCAATCAGAGAGCTCTATTTGAATGCAGATTAACATACAGACACTCTAATGAGAATTTTTAGTCAAAAACACTAGCTAAACCCTTCGTTTTTGGATCAAATTTCACATTTTTGATCAGAGCCGTGCCCTAACATTAAGGCTGTAAACATTTCCAACAATTTTTACCCATAAATATGCAACTGAGAACCTCCCAAAAACGGACTAATTTGCATATGGCTTGAGCAAATTTGAGTAGATAGCATACCAATCCCACTTACTAGCACCTAAATTCTGCAATTAGATTTAATGCAAATACTTTTAAAACTTATTTTTAGCACTTTTAAAATTTCAGGGGTTAGTGCAAGTCTCTTTGGTATGAAGTGCTCATGTGCAGGAATTCAGCCTAGTTAAATATCTCCGTGGCAACCCAGGACGGTCCAGCCAACCCCCCCTGCTCTGCTCTCCCAGCAGGTAATAAAATTACAACTGGTTACAAAAGGCTAGAGATGGCTTTCACTGCAGCCTGCTGCTATTTAAACCCCCCAGAGCAGTGGGGCTCTCTGGAGAACTACTACTACTACTATTTAGCATTTCTATAGAAACAGGTGATCCATCCTGCTATGGCTGGGGAGGCATAGCCTCCCCAAGCCTCTTATACCGGGCGCCTATGCACTTAACCCTCCATTGCCCCAGGTACAAAAATAAGTGGATATACAGTGCACGTCAGATAAGCGCGTGCTCTGTTTAACTGCATGCCGTACTTCAGTCCCGTTTTGGCGCCATCAATTTCTATGGGGACAAACTTCGGATTAGCGCACCACTGATAAGTGCAAGATTTGCTTATATGCATGGTTTAAGACCACTCCTCTGCAAGAAAGACTCCACAAAAGCGCACACATGGAATATGGAAGCCGATTGGCACGTGACAAAGGGGCGGTATATTTGAAATCTCATTGGTTAACTGCCACAGGCAGAATAAGCAAAAGAAAGTTGCTAGAGTGTACACTGGAGTCATTGTCAACATCGCGCAACTGTAAGACTTTAACACTGGATGAACGAATAGAAGTTCTTAAAAAATTAGAAAACAAACAAAGTCAAGCATCTATTGCTAAAGAATATGGTGTCAATCACAGTCAAATTTCAGAAAGATCAGCTTCTGGACGATTGGCAAAACAATACAAATCCACACAGGAAATATAAACGGGCGGGAAAAGCAGTGGATGTGGAAGATGCTCTTCTTCGGAGGTTTTCTCAAGTCAGGAGCAGACAGTTCCTTATCAGTGGTCTTCTGCTTATGGAGAAAGCTAATCAGCTAGCTGAAAGTCTTGGACTAACTGAATTCAAAGTCACTGTTAGATGGTTGGAAAGATGGAAGGAGAGGAACAACATAAAATTCAAGAAACAGCATGGTGAAAAACAAGATGCTGATGACTTTGGTGTTTCAGTTCTTCCTACCATCTTGAACGAGTTTGCACCTTGTGATATTTTCAATGCTGATGAAAATGGTCTCTACTGGCAAGCGATTCCTGATGGAACACTTGCATTCAAACAAGCCGAAACTACTGGAAGCAAAACGTCGAAGGACCGACTGACGATCCTCCTTTGCTGCAATATGGATGGGAGAGAGAAGTTGGAACCACCCGTCATTGGAAAGAGCAAACAGCCCCGTTGCTTCAAGAATGTTAAGCGACTTCCTGTGTCATACGAGGCTCACGCAAATTCATGGATGACTGGGGAAATTTGGAAGCAGTGACTAAAGAAGTTAGACACTAGAATGCGGGCACAAAAGCGTCAGATTTTGTTGCTTTGTGATAATTGTGTTGCACACAGTGATGATGTCAGGCTGTCTAACGTCAAGGTGGTCTTCCTGCCACCAAACACTACCTCTCTGATCCAACCTATGCATCATGGCATAATAGCCAATTTCAAAAAACATTATCGGGCTCTTGTGCTATGTCATCTGATGAGCATTATGGATGACCAGACTGACAAGGATAAATGTGCTGTTGAACTGGCTCGTAATCTATCACTGTTGGATTCCCTACATATGTAGAAAGAAGCCTGGAATCATGTTACACAGGCAACCATTGTGAACTGCTACAAGCGGGCAAGCTTTGTTAAGGATGCGGAAAGGGACGAAACAGATGCAGCTGTTGCAAACGCGTCAGATGAACAGGCTATTGACATCCCAGCCGGTGTTACTGAAGAGGAGTTTCATCACTATGTAGCTGTTGATTACGATCTACAAATAACTGACGACAGCACTGATGTCGAGATATGCGCCTACACGCAGGCAACGGCTGATGATGAAGCACATGATGAAATGAGCAGTGAGGCACATGCAGACGAAATTCAACAACCTCCTGTCACTTTTGCAAGAGCGCTGGAGAGTCTCAACACCATGTAGGCCTATCTGGAGGCCACTGGATGTCAGTGCTATGAAAGTTTTTACCATCTGGCAGACGTAGTCTATGGAACTCACAGACACAATAGTGTACAGAGGACTATGACTGATTACTTCAAGTAAGCCTAACGTCAGTTAACGGAGACTGTATACTGTAGGTATAATAAACAGTACTGTACATATGTTTATCAGATGTCAAGCTTCTTTGGGTCACAACGGTTAAGTGCACGCTCTGGTTAACTGCATGTATTTCTGTGGTCCCAGACCCTTGCACTTAAGCGGATTGCACTGTATATAATCGCTAGATTAAGACAAAAACAAAAATCCACAAAATGAAAATGTTCAAATAGGATTAGTGAAAGGAAGGAAAAAGCTTCAAAGAGCTCAACAATCATATAGATTTACAGAGCTGAATAGATCAAAGGACCTTCTCTTCATCATCGGCAAAAAACCTTCCACATAAGGGAAAATTAGGTTCTTACCATGATAATTTTCTTTCCTTTAGTCATAGCAGATGAAGCCATTACGTATGGGTTGTGTCCATCAACCAGCAGGGGGAGATAGAGAGCACTCAACTTTTCACAGTGCCTCATGGCCAGCTAGCTCCACTGCCTCTTCAGTATTTGAAGCTTCCAAAGCAGTATGGCAAACCCCAATGGGAATAACATGAACTTTCCTCACACCGAACGATGGCCCCTTAACAAGGGCATGAACTCAAAAAAGGAGGGAATGAACTCATCCTCCTGGAGGGAATAAACTTGTCCTCCACTTTGTATAAATGGAGGGAATACTTGCATCCTCCTGGAGGGAATAAACTCATCCTCCCAAAACATGAACTGGAGGGAATGAACTCATCCTCCTATAACTGTTACAAGAATCCTGAAGACTATTTTCCGACTCCCCAAGGAAGGAATATAACTTCAGGAAACAAGAACAGCACCTAAAATCAGAATCACTGTAATACAGACAATCATACAGGGAGAGCTCATGGCTTCATCTGCTATGACTAAAGGAAAGAAAATTATCATGGTAAGAACCTAATTTTCCCTTCCTTGTCATCAAGCACATGAAGCCATTACGTATGGGATGTAACAAAGCAATCCCTAAATAGGGTGGGAACAAGCCACACCACACGCTAGCACCTGTGCTCCAAAACGCGCATCCCTCCTGGCAGCCACATCCAGCCTGTAATGTCGGGCGAAAGAGAGCTTAGAAGCCCATGTTGCAGCACTGCAAATCTCATGAAGAGATAGTGCTCCAGTTTCCACCCAGGAAGAGGAAATCGCTCTTGTGGAATGTGCCTTAAAGGCTTCAGGCAGAGCCCGGCCAGACAGCAGAAATGCTGAAAAGATAGCTTCTTTGAGCCAACGGGCAATAGTGGCTTTAGACGCTGAAGACCCTCTGCGAGGACCTGCAAACAGCACAAAAAGATGATCAGAGGTCCTGAAAGAATTTGTAATTCGCAGATACTGCAACAGAGTCCTGCACACATCCAAAAGGTGCAACTGCCCAAATGAATCTGGAAACTCCTCCTCAACAAAGGAGGGAAGAAAAACAGGCTGGTTTAGGTGAAACGCTGAAACCACCTTAGGCATGAAGGAAGGCACGGTCCGAACCGTGATCCCTGACTCTGAGAATTGCAGAAAAGGGTCTCTACAGGACAGCGCCTGGAGCTCTGACACCCGTCTCGCCGAAGTAATGGCCACTAAAAAGACGGCCTTCAGTGTCAAATCTTTCTCTGAAGCACGCCGAAGTGGTTCAAAGGGAGCCCCCTGAAGGGCCTTCAATACTAACCCCAGGTTCCAAGCTGGACAAGGTGCCCGCACGGGAGGACGGAGCCGAAGCACCCCTCTAAGAAACCGTGCCACATCTGGATGAGCAGCTAAGGACACGCTTTCAACCTTGCCACGCAGGGAGGCCAATGCTGCCACTTGCACCTGCAGGGAATTATAGGCCAAGCCTTTGTGTACACCATCCTGCAAAAAGTCCAGAATCGGCGAGACAGGAGCCTGCAACGGAGAAAGCGCTCTTGAAACACACCAGACTTCAAACTGGCGCCAAATCCTGGCATAAGCCACGGAAGTGGAGCGCTTACAGGCCTGCAGGAGAGTGGAAATTACCTTATTTGAGTAGCCTTTGTCTTTCAATTGCGCCCTCTCAATCGCCATGCCATAAGACCAAAGCGGCAGGCATCCTCCATGGCCACCGGACCCTGTGACAACAGGTGCGGAACCAGAGGTAACGGAAAGGGAGCCTCCAACTGCATCTGTCCGCAAACTCTCCTGGCTGTACCGCCGCAATGACGGAGCGCAGGGTTTCCATGTGAAAATGCCGCACTCTTAAGGACTTGTTTAGCTCTTTTAAGTCCAGGATCGGGTGAAAAAACCCGCCTTTTCGTGGCACCACAAAGTAAATGGAGTAGCGGCCTAGACCTTGTTCAGCGGGAGGCACCGGGGTCACAGCCCCTATCTGGCACAGACTGTGCAAAGTCTCCTCTACTGCCGCCCGTTTGGCGGCAGAACCGCATTGGGACTCCACAAACATGTCTCTCACCGGGGCATCGAATTCTATTCGGTATCCGTCTCTGATCAGGTCCAAGACCCACTGATCTGCGGAGATTTTGGCCCACTCCTCGAAAAAGAGGGAAAGTCTTCCTTCGATGACAGGAAACAAGGAGGGGGCCGGCGCACCATCATTGAGAGGGTCGCCCCTGAACTCCAGGCCTTAAACCGGCAGCTGCGGAACGTTTGCCCGAGCGAAAGGAGTTTCTCTGCTGAAAGTGGGCACGAGAAGTGAACCCAGCAGCACGCCCCGGGCGGTACCTTCTAGCTACACGGAAGTGAGGTCTGTAAGAGGAGCGGACCGCCTGACCCTTAGGAAGGCTTCGGCCTATCTTCGGGCAAGTGCTGAGATTTGGAATCCCCCAGGCCTTTAACAATGTTTTCCAGCCCCTCACCAAACAGGAGAAGGCCTTGAAAGGGCAACTTCACCAACCTTTGCTTAGAGGCCATGTCCGCCGCCCAATGTCGTAGCCAAAGAGTGAGGCGAGACGCCACTGCTACAGCCATTTGTTTAGCCGAAGCTCTGACCATATCATAAAGGGTGTCAGCTAAAAAGGACAAGGCCGACTCCATCCGCGGAGCCACTTCAGATAAGGTCTCCGCTCCATCACCGGGCTGTTCCAATGCCTGCTGTAACCAAGCCAGGCAGGCTCTAGCAGCATAACAACTGCATGCAGACGCCCGAACAGTGAGACCTGCCAAATCAAAGGACCACTTCAGAGCTGAATCAAGCCTGCGGTCTTGAATATCCTTCAGGGCAACACCTCCTTCAACAGGGAGGGTAGTTCTCTTTGTCACAGCCGTGACCAGGGCATCCACTTTAGGCACTGCAAAGCGAGCCAAATGTTCCTCACTCAGAGGGTATAATTGCCTCATAGCCCTGGCAACCTTCAAAGGTCCCTCGGGGTCAGCCCATTGAGCCGAAATAAGCTCTTGGATGGAGTCATGCAAAGGAAAGGCTTGAGCAGGCTTTCTGGTACTAGCCATCCTTGGATTAACAGAGGAGGCTGTGCCACTCCCAGGATCATCAATCGAGAGGGCTTGTAAGGCATCTGAAATAAGCGCTGGCAGCTCCTCGCGGTGGAAAATCCTCACCGCAGACGGATCATCAAGCTTCTGTGGCAATTCTGCACCAGACTCTGGCTCCTCAGCCCAAGAAGTTCTGCCAGACCCCTCAGAATCCTCATAACCCGACCATGGGGGGGAAAAGGGGGGTGCGCCACACTCAGAAGGGGAATTAGCCCTTCTGCGTTTATTAGGAGGATAAAAAACAGGCAAAGCCAACTCCAAAAGGCCAGGATCCACCGGGGGGGGGGGGGGGGGGGGGGGGGGGGGCAGGCAGAGGGTCCGAAGATCCCTGTGGAAGAGCTCTTTTAAGCATGTATGCCCTATGCAGCATTAAAACAAAATCAGGGGAGAAAACTGCTCCCTGACCGCCCGGATCCTGCCCAGGGCTATCAGCTCTATTATTAGCCTCACTCAGAGGACCCCTGCCCTGGATTCAGGGCTCTCCGTCGCAACGGAGGCCGCGCCATGTGGAAAATCCAAAATGGCGTCCGCTGCCAGCTCAGAGTGCAAAAGATCGCCACTCACCATGGTCGGGCCGGCTCTACTGTCTGTACAGCACGAATTACAGAGCCCCGCTGCTGATTTGCGCTTGCCACATTTAGAACAGCGTTTTACAGTCTCCGCAGCCATCGCCGAAAACGGCGGTAAAATTCAAAAATGGCGGTTCATGCCAAAAATGTCCCGATCGCGGGCCCACCCCGGAGGAGTCAGAAAACACTCTTACCTCACTAGACCGAGTATCACAGCTCCGGTCTTGCAGAAGAATCTCAAGAAAAACCTCTTTTCCAAGATTGCTTTTTTTTTTTTTAACGATGTGAGGAAAGCAGAGGCAAAAGAGGTAAATAAAATCACTCCGGAGGCTCAGATAAGTGGGAAAGGCAGGGAAAGGCGAACCAATGTGCCTGCATCCACTGAGTGGGAAAGGACAGGGAAAAGCAAGCTAATATGTCCACATTCACGGGGGCATGGGTAAGGCAGGGAAAGGGCTGACCTATGTGTACATAAGTACATAAGTACATAAGTACATAAGTAGTGCCATACTGGGAAAGACCAAAGGTCCATCTAGCCCAGCATCCTGTCACCGACAGTGGCCAATCCAGGTCAAGGGCACCTGGCACGCTCCCCAAACGTAAAAACATTCCAGACAAGTTATACCTAAAAATGCGGAATTTTTCCAAGTCCATTTAATAGCGGTCTATGGACTTGTCCTTTAGGAATCTATCTAACCCCTTTTTAAACTCCGTCAAGCTAACCGCCCGTACCACGTTCTCCGGCAACGAATTCCAGAGTCTAATTACACGTTGGGTGAAGAAAAATTTTCTCCGATTCGTTTTAAATTTACCACACTGTAGCTTCAACTCATGCCCTCTAGTCCTAGTATTTTTGGATAGCGTGAACAGTCGCTTCACATCCACCCAATCCATTCCACTCATTATTTTATACACTTCTATCATATCTCCCCTCAGCCGTCTCTTCTCCAAGCTGAAAAGCCCTAGCCTTCTCAGCCTCTCTTCATAGTGAAGTTGCTATAGCCTCTAACACCACGGCTAACAACTGGCAAGCCAGGAGCCACCCATAGGCAGATTTTTGATGGAGCTCGAAGAAGCTGCAGCCACCCTGCTTGGGGAGATAGAGAATACTGAAGAGGCAGTGGAGCTAGCTGGCCATGAGGCACTGTGAAAAGTTGAGTGCTCTCTATCTCCCCCTGCTGGTTGATGGACACAACCGATACGTAATGGCTTCATCTGCTTGATGACAAGGAAATGTCTTTTACAAATTTTTTGAGTGTCTCTTTTTATATCTTTTTTTGTATAGTATTAATCAAAAATTCAGTGTTGTAATCAGTGCTGTGTTTAGCTCTGCCAGACTAACAAAGTCCAAGTCTTTACTGTTGCTGCAAAAATAAAGAAGTAAGAAAGCGCTGCGACAGGAATAAAGCAGTAAGAAAGCACTGTGGCTTATCACTATCATTCAAGAAAGCACAAAGGCAGACGGTCTGCAAACTCCAAGGTGGAAAACAAAAAGAGCAGATCGTTTAAAAGTAAAATGAGACCGTAGTACTGGCTTTACGTCAGCGGATTATGTTTTGGCATCTCTGATTCAGCTGTTTTTTTCAGATCAAATCAATCCTCCGTATATTTATTGACAGGACATTCTCCATTTGCCTCATATTTGGTAGCAAAGGGCTCTTGTATAGCCCCTGAAGCAGCCCAGTTGGGCGAAACACGGCCTGTGTCGGGCTGTTTGTATTTATATAAATATTGCTATACTGTTTAAAAATAAATTACATTTTACTTTTAAACGATCTGCTCTTTTTGTTATCACTATCATTCACCATAAATGCAAAAGTAAAGCACTTTTTACAGGGAAATTTTAAGACTTGTGCTGAACCGATTTCTTCTCTCCATGTCCCAGGCCGACGATGGCCAGCGTTTCACTCCGCTGCTTCAGTGTCCTGGTTAGAGGGGCTACATTTAGCCTATTTGATCAAGAGTCCTATGATCTTTCTCTTATGAAAAATTAGAGTAGCCTTTAGATCTTTTTGTCTTTGTGTGGCTGATTCATCCTGCTTGAAGAACCACTGAAATCCTCTTCACCTTTTTATAAAAATAAGAGGTAGGTACTGAACTATGTCTATATTTACTTCTGCCACTATAAAATTAAGAAATGATGAGCTATGGAAGTCATTTTAGAACACTGCAAAAACATTTATGTGTGTAAATAGTAGGGGTATGCACCACAATTTTTCCCAATTTTTGGCCATTTTTCCCTCTTTGCTTTACCATTCCATTCATTGCTTGCACACTGAATACACACTAGAACTATTTTAAGTGCATGAATCAATTGTACATGTGTTAATTCATAAATATATATGCACATACGTGATACCGCATACAGTTCAAGCTTCTCCTACTCACCTACAAATGCACTCGATCTGCAGCCCCTCCTTATCTCTCTACTCTCATCTCCCCTTATGTCCCCACTCGTAACCTCCGCTCTCTTGACAAATCCCTCCTTTCAGTACCCTTCTCCACCACCGCCAACTCTAGGCTTCGCCCTTTCTACCTCGCTTCACCCCATGCTTGGAACAAACTCCCTGAGCCCATACGCCGGGCCCCCTCCCTACCCATCTTCAAATCATTACTCAAATCTCACCTCTTCAATGTCGCCTTTGGCACCTAATCACTACACCTCCTCTCAGGAAATCTAAACTACCCCAACTTGACATTTCGTCCTTTAGATTGTAAGCTCTTCTGAGCAGGGACTGTCCTCATTTGTTAATTTGTACAGCGCTGCGTAACCCTAGTAGCGCTCTAGAAATGTTAAGTAGTAGTAGTAGTAGTAGTATTTGCACAAACTTTAATTTTGTACATGCTCAAACAAACTGAACACGTTCTCTGAATGCACATTCTTAGTAAACAGTTGAATTTACATGTGCAAATGGTATCCAAATGTAAAGGACAATTTTTTAATAGGTGCAACATACATGCTGAAGTGCCAGCAATACACTCTTAGACAACCACAGTGGAGGTGGTATTGGGGACACTTTAGAGGGGCTTCCTTCAGGGTAAACATGTGACACATGTCCTAGAAAACCCATGGATGCCAGGGGCTGTTTTTTTGTATGTCAACATTTGCACCTGCTATAAAACCACACAGAAATGCCAACTTCATCTGTCTTTTGAAATCTGTGATGCTGTAAGAAAAAATGGCTGTGGTTTGCCTGATTTTCTCTCTTCAATACTGTTGTTTTTCTCCCTTTAACCATCTCAACCTTTACCTTTTTGTCTTTCCTCTTCTGGCTCTCTCTTTCTCTTCCTCATCTTCCCCTATCTAGTCACTAACAGCTGCTGCTATCTGTTACTGCCTGAAGTTGTCTACATGTGCAAACACAAATAAAACACATATTCCACAAATTACCAATTTAGGTCTCATGTGGTTAACAAAAGAATTAATTAGCTAGGCATTTCTAGGATGTGCAATCATAATTAAGAATGAACTCTTAAATAGATTTAACTTTTGCATCAAGAAACTATTCTAACAAATACATTTTCAGCTTTTGCAAAAAAAAAAAAAATCATCCAGTCGATATTCAGCCAGCGGCAATCAGTGTATTTTTAAACGCGACCGTCGCTGGCTAGATTAGCCTCGGCACTATCAGGGGCAAAATCCTGTGTGGCTTTGTAGTACCGTGAAAGGTTGCAGCAGCCACAAAGGGCACAAGTGAGAGGGCTTCGCTCCTGCCCCCAACACCCCGTTAGGACCACTAGGGAGCAAAGGTAGACTCGGGGGACCTACTTAAACCGCGGAGGGGTTGAGAGTGAGGGGGATCATCCAAGGGGAAGGGGAGGAGAGGAGTCTCACAGGATGGGGGGTAGGAGGTAGGAAGAAGGGAGGCTTTTTTGGGGGGGGCCAAGAAAGAGATCGGGGGGACATAAAAATTAAAAACAAGTTATTTACAACTTGCTATATCTTTAAAATGTTTATCTGAGGCACAAAGTACCTGTATGTAAGCCGCATTGAGCCTGCCATGAGTGGGAAAGCGCGGGGTACAAATGTAACAAAAAAAAAGTAGAGAATTTGTAGAATGCAGTTAGATGTTTTAATATCTGCATGATTAATTTTCCAAAAATACTATTTATGTCGCCAAGAGAAATGTTTCGGCAGTATCTTATGGAGGTGCTTATGGTACCTGAACAATCTTTTCTACCTATTTCTCGTATTTATTATTTGCCAACTGGAAAGAAGGAGGTCTCAAAAGAATGAACTGCACTAGAACAAAAGACTGATGTCCTAAATGTTTCATATATATTGGAGACTTCTGAATCTGATTCTGTGGTGAAAGCTACATTATTGATTATTTTGACTCTCTCATCAGATCGTGATTGGTTATTTCAATCTTTCTCCGAGGACAAGCAGGCTGCTTGTTCTCACTGATGGGTGACGTCGATGGCAGCCCCAGGACCGGAATTCTCCCTAGCAACAAAGAGTTTGCTAGGCTCGCGCTCCCGTGCGTATCGCACATGCATGACCGTCTTCCCGCCCGAACGCGAGTGTGCTCCTTAGTCTTGTTTTTTCCGCGGCTCGGGACGCTGCTTCGCTGCTGTTCTCTGCCCCAGAGACCCCTCGCTGCAGTTTTATGGACTCTCTGTGAGTTTTTTCGCCGGTTTTTTGGCTATTTTCGCTTTCGCAATCTTCTGTTTCAAAAATAATGTTTTTTCCTTTTGTTTCATAGAACTTTGCTCCCCTAAGTTTTCTTTCTTTTTCTTCGGCGGCCATTTTGGGCCGCCCGTGCAGGACCAATTTTTTTCTTTGTTTGGTATCCTCTTTTTTCGACACCATCGCGTTTGACCTCGCCGGCGTGATTTTTCCGCCCATGTCCGCGAAGCCTACCAGCGGTTTTAAAAAGTGCACATCTTGCAACCGGACAATCTTCCTCACTGACAGACACGTTTCATGTCTTCAGTGTTTGGGAGCTGGTCATCGTCCCAGCGCCTGTACTTTGTGCCTCCAATTGAAAAAGAGGACTCAGGCGGTGAGACTGGCTCAGTGGAACATTCTGTTCGGAGCCAGGTCCGGTCCTTCGGTATCGACGGAGTCGGCGGTATCGAGGTCATCGCCGGTATCGATGTCGGTACCGAAGACTGCATCAACGTCCGGAGTGCCACGGTACCGAGAGCTCCGGGATGCCAAGGTCTTCGGCACCCGAGAAGCGCCAACGCCGGGAGGATCGCTCGCCCTCCATTCAGGAGGTGTCAGTGCGCCCTACACAGGACAGCCCAGTACCGACTCCGAGCCCCAGACAGATTCTGTCATCGTCGCCTGTACTGGCTCCTTTGCCTTTCTCTGCAGCTACTCTGAACGAGAGCCTCCGGGCCATACTACCAGAGATTCTGGGAGAGCTGTTGCGACCATCTCCGGTACCTTTGGTGCTTGCACCGTCAGTACCGTCTGTTCCGGTACCACAGGTGCTTGCGCCGTCGGTACCATCTGTTCCGGTACCACAGGTGCTTGCGCCGTCGGTACTGTTGACGGAGACGGCGGTTGGCTCGTCGCCCTTGGTGAGGTCTCTGACCCCGTATCGGCCACCACCCAGGTTGACTCCCCGCCGACGTCGCTGGAGGAAGCTTCATCGCTTGCGGCTCGGGGGTCTTCCTCTCAACTACGCCACGAAGGACATCATTCCTCGGCGTCGAGACGGGCCTGGCTTCGGACCGAAGTTCACCAACTCATGTCCGATACCGATGGAGAGGACTCGTGGGAAAAGGAGGAGGACACCAGTAGGCATATTTTCAAAGCAGTTTGGGAGGCTAAGTTCCATAGGTTTCTATGGAACTTTGGGAGGCTAAGTGCTTTGAAAATGAGCCTCCAGGTATTTCTCGGATGAGAAGTCCTGTGGTCTGCCTTCCGATCCTACTCCCTCACCTGAGAGAAAGCTTTCTCCCCCAGAGAGTCTTTCTTTCTCTTCATTTGTCCGGGAAATGTCTACGGCCATTCTCTTTCCTGTGGAGACGGTGGATGAGCCCAGGGCTGAGATGTTCAAGGTCCTGGACTATCCATCTCCACCTAAGGAATCCACCACAGTTCCTCTTCATAATGTCCTTAGGCAGACATTGTTGATGAACTGGGTGAAACCATTAACTACTCCCCACATTCCTAAGAAAATTGAGTCCCAGTACCGAATCCACAGGGACCCAGAGTTAATGACGACCCAATTACCTCATGACTCTGGGGTGGTGGATTTGGCCCTTAAGAAGGCCAAGAGTTCTAGGGATTACGCCTCGGCGCCCCCTGGGCATGAGTCTAGAACTATGGATTCTTTTGGGCGGAAGGCCTACCATTCTGCTATGCTCGTGTCCAAAATTCAGTCTTACCAGCTCTACACGAGCATTCACTTGCAGAATAATGTGAGGCAGTTGGCGGACTTGGTGGACAAGCTCCCTTCTGAGCAAGCCAAGCCATTTCAGAAGGTGGTCAGGCAGCTGAAGGAGTGTCGTAAATTCCTGTCCAGGGGTGTTTACGATACTTTTGATGTTGCATCCAGAGCCGCTGCTCAGGGTATAGTGATGCGCAGACTCTCATGGCTGCGTGCCACTGACCTAGACAGTAGAGTCCAGAAGCGAGTGGCGGATGCTCCTTGCCGGGGGGATAATATTTTTGGTGAGCGGGTTGAACAGATGGTAGAACAGCTCCACCAGCATGACACTGCATTCGACAAGCTCTTCCACTGGATGCCTTCAGCATCTACCTCAACTGGTAGACGGTTTTTGGGGGGGGAAAGAGGAATGCTTCCTACGCTTTTAAAAAGCACAGGTACAATCCACCTTCCCGACAGCCGGCTCAGGCTAAACCCCAGCGCACTCATTCTCATCAACAGCGTGCGCCTCAGCAGGCCTCTGCAGCTCCCCAGCAAAAGCAAGGGACGGGCTTTTGACTGGCTCCAGTTGAGCATAGCCAACATCAAAGTGTCCATGCTGGATGATCTGCCGGTCGGAGGGAGGTTAAAATTTTTTCACCAAAGGTGGCCTCTCATAACCTCCGACCAGTGGGTTCTCCAAATAGTCCGGCTAGGATACGCCATCAATTTGGCCTCCAAACCTCCAAATTGCCCACCTGGAGCTCAGTCCTTCAGCTTCCAAAACAAGCAGGTACTTGCAGAGGAACTCTTCGCCCTTCTCAGCGCCAATGCGGTCAAGCCCATGTCACCGGGGCAGGAAGGGCTGGGATCCTATTCCAGGTACTTCCTTGTGTAAAAGAAAACAGGGGGGATGCGTCCCATCCTAGACCTAAGGGCCCTGAACAAATACCTGGTCCGAGAAAAGTTCAGGATGCTTTCCCTGGGCACCCTTCTTCCCATGATTCAGGAAAACGATTGGCTATGCTCTCTGGACTTAAAGGATGCTATCTTCGATTCCGTCTGGGAACACGGCACTTTCAGTACTGTGTGCTACCCTTTGGTCTCACCTCTGCGCCCAGAGTATTCACAAAGTGCCTGGCTGTTGTAGCGGTGGCTCTTCGCGGACTGGGAGTGCACGTGTTCCCCTATCTCGACGATTGGCTGGTGAAGAACACCTCAGAAGCAGGAGCCCTACAGTCAATGCGGATGACTATTCAACTCCTGCAGCTACTAGGGTTTGTGATAAATTATCCAAAGTCCCACCTTCTTCCAGTACAGAAATGCAACGAAGGATGCTTAAGACAAGATTCAATTTACATAGACATCACATGAACAATACTGGTGCCAGTAGGGCTCCCACGCCTGTTGGTCAGTATTATACAGGACCAGGACACTGTACCAGTGACTTCACAGTGAGAATCCTGAAAGGTAACTTTAAAACCATACAAGAACGTAAGACCTTTGAAGTCAGAATGATTGAATATTTTAATACCCAACAGAAAGGACTTAATAAGGATCTGGGGTTCCTAGCCCATTATAAACCATAAAGCTGTATGTCTCTGTTGATCACCCCACCCCTCACCTATCCACACCCATCCTGTTAGAATATCAATGATATGCTTTGATGTCCCCATGCATACCTCCTACCTGTTGGATTATTTGTAGTAAATAATTAGCAGATTTTAGTACACACAGCTTCAGCTTTAGAAATGTTAATTTCTTTCTTCATCTCTCTCTCATTCACCCCTGAATAATTCACTGCTGAGTCACTTTAAAGTTGAAGTAACAAAACATCTGTTTACTCACAGTTTGTAGTTAGATTATAATCAGACAGGCTTTTATATACATATTACTATACATTTGTATTATCAGCTCCTTCCATGTGCTTAGATGGTAATGGATGCTCACACCACCATAGATCCTCTCAGGTTAGGAGAGATCATGAGCTCCATGTGCTCCATGTGCTGCATGTAACCCCCACAGGAAGTTGCATAGCTATGTGACCTCTCTAAGTAATTCACATCAGAGGTCACAGAGTAATCACAGAGAAATAATAGGTGACAGGCAATGCATGTAAAATACAATTACATTCCAACAAACCCCTTCTCATGCATAACTGTCATGCAATTATTTATTCATACAAAGTCCAAGCTTTATACGCAGATTCACAAAATGTTCTCTGGGTAACGGTTTGGTCATGATGTCAGCTGTCATCTCACTGGTGTGACAATAGTGTAGACTGATGACCCCTTCTTTCGCCAACTCTCGCACGTTGTGGTATTTCGTTGCGATATGCTTGGTGCGTGACTGAACCTTGTCATTCTGTGACAGTCGGATGCAGCTCTGATTATCTTCCATTATCTGGATTGGTCTCTTTTCAGCTATTCCGAAATCCAGCAAAAGTTTTTCAATCCACATCAGTTCTCTGCACGCTTCCGATACAGCCACATATTCAGCTTCTGTAGAAGACAAACTCACAATACTTTGTTTATGACTGGCCCATGAAATTTGTACATTTCCATACATAAACACATATCCACTTGTGGATTTATAATCAGAATGATCCCCTGCCCAATCTGAATCACAGTAACATATTAGTTTTGGATTACTATTGGCTGAAATCTTTAATTTACAATCAATGGTACCCTTTAAATACCTTACCATCCTTTTAACTGCAGTCCAATCTGATTTGGTAGGTGAGCTGACCCTTCTGCTCAAAATTCCTACTGCATTTGCTATATCAGCCCTGTATGTGGTAGCTAGATATAAAAGCTTACCTATGGCTGATCTATATTGGATGTTATCTGGTAAAGGTTCTCTTACTGTTTCATCCTTCAGAAAATCAGTGATCATGGGAATGCTTACAACTTGGGCATCTTGCATACCTAAACTTTCAATAAGCTCATTTATTTTCTGCTTCTGGCTTAGAAGATAAGAACCATCATTTTGTTTCTCAATTTCTATACCAAGATAGTATGACACATTACCAAGTTCTTTTATCTCAACATTGAGGTTTAAACACTTTACAATGTCCTTGTACTCTTGCTCACTTTTGCTTGCAATGAGCAGATCATCAACAAAAGCTAAAATGTATGCATATTGTCCATTTCTGCACCTAGTGTACAAGCATTTATCTGCTTCACCTTGCTTAAATCCTAAATTTGTCAATATTTCATGCAATTTTTCATTCCAACATTTTGCACTTTGCTTTAATCCATAAAGACCTTTGTTTAATTTACACACTAGCTGTCTTTGTTTTGTATTTATGAAACCTGTTGGCTGTTCCATGTACAAGTCTTCAGTTATATCTCCGTGAAGAAACGCTGTTTTCACATCAATGTGGTTGACTTGCATGCCTTTTGAGACTGCAATGCTCAGAAGTGTTCTTATTGTCGTGTGTTTCACTACAGGTGCAAACACTTCATCAAAATCTTCTCCATATTTTTGAAGATATCCCTTTGCCACTAATCTGGCTTTATACCTTTCCACTTTTCCTTGTGCATTCCTTTTTAACTTGAATACCCATTTGCATCCTATAGCTTTCTTGCCAGGAGGTAATTTTGTAAGAATCCAAGTATTATTTTTATCCAATGCATCAATTTCTTCTTGTGCAGCTTTATGCCATTCAG
Organism: Microcaecilia unicolor; assembly: GCF_901765095.1. NCBI lineage: Eukaryota > Metazoa > Chordata > Amphibia > Gymnophiona > Siphonopidae > Microcaecilia > Microcaecilia unicolor. The sequence continues at coordinate 259,730,059 of NC_044033.1, read as the reverse complement.
CAGCTTCTTCTGCTGGCATTTTCTCAATCTCATCCCATGTTAAGGGCTCTTGAGCTTCTGCTGACTTTGTTAGGTAAGACAGTCTTGGGGGTGGAACACCTTTGTTTTCCCTGGATGAGCGTCTGACAACAGGTTGGTCTGACCTTTCCGCATCCTCTAAATCTGAGAGTTCTTCTCCAATTGATTCCCCTTCTCCAACTGTACTGTCTTCTTCAATGATCCTTTCTGTGTCTGCTTCCTCTGCCTGTTCCTCGTTAGATACAGATGAGTTGCTTTCAGACATCTGCCTTGGTATGGCACTTATATACACTGGCATGTCTATTATGGTTCTAGTTTCATATTCTGGATGATAAGGCTCATCTGGGATAATCCAGCCTTTATCAACCCTTTTGTTTTCATCAAAATATGTAACATGTCTTATGCCAACAATGCCAGTTTTCAGATTCAAAATTCTATATCCTTTGTGTCCTGGAGTATAGCCAACTAAAATGCCCCTTTCTGTTGTGGAATCCAGCTTATGCCTTCTTTGCTTTGGTACATGAGCATATGCTGTACTTCCAAATGTTCTTATGTGTGACAGGTTTGGCTTCCTACCATGCCATGTCTCATGTGGTGTGCGCTCAGCGCCTTTAGTTGGCATTCTGTTTTGTAGGTACACTGCTGTGAGAATGGCTTCCCCCCATAGTCTTTTAGGGAGATTGCTATCTGACAGCATACATCTGGTCATTTCCACAAGTGACCTAAATTTTTCTCTCTGCAACAGAATTTTGTTCTGGTGTATAAGCTACTGTTGTGATATGTTGAATGCCTTCTTGTTCTAGAAATGTGCGCATGCTTTGTGAAGTGAACTCACCACCATTGTCAGTCTGAAGAACCTTTGGTTTTCTTTCAAATTTATTGCTCACCATGGCTACGTATTTCTTCAGCATGTCTGTGACTTGACTTTTCTCTTTCAGCAAATAGGCCACACAATATCTAGAGAAATCATCCAAGAATATTAGCACAAATCTGTTATTTCCCAATGATGGGATATTAAACGGTCCACATAAGTCACTGTGTATTAAGTCCAGCACTTTATTACTCCTATTTCCTGTGTATGCAGGAAATGAGGGTCTCACACCTTTTTGAGTAACACAGTCTATGCATTTCTCCATATTACCAGCATCTGCACTTATCTGAATGCCGGTGGCCAGTTGCTTACTGTAAAGATCCTGGATCACCTTAGAATCACGATGTCCCAGGCGGCGGTGCCAGATTTCCAGACTACATTTACCATCATTCTTCCTTACTTGCGCCATATGTGAGGCTTCACCTGAAATGCTCAGTTTATAAACATCATTATGCATAAAAGCTTCAGCATACACTTCATCATTTTTAGAGATTGTGCACTTACTGTTTTCAAAATGAATCACAAATCCCTTCTTATCTAATGTAGATACACTAAGCATATTGCAAACTGCTTGGGGAATATACAAGACATCACTTACAGGAATTTCTTTAACTTCATTAGACACTTTGCATTTTAAGAATCCAATACCTTTTGCTTGGATCTTAGCAGTCCCTGCGTTTGCAGTTTTAAGAATACCTTCCTCTGGACACATTTCCTGAAAGAAATTCTTACAATTGGTTAAATGGCATGTGCTCCCTGAATCCAAAATCCAAGTACTTTCATTTGAATTATTATTTACCATAGTCAAAGATTTTTCTGCCATTAGAAAGCCCTTGTGTTTATCTTTGTCCTTCATACATTTCCTGGTTTGAAAATTCTTTAGTTCCATTGGCTTAGGTGAGCTAGAGGGAGTGTTTTGTGTTTCCTTACACCATTTAGATACATGTCCCTCCTTTCCACATGAGTAGCAAATCAGCTTGCCCTTGGGTGGAGTTTTCCCATAGCTCCGCCTTCCTCTGTTCTTTGCCAAGAAATTTGTTTCATTTCTCTCTGACTGACTTTGAGAACACATCTCCTCAGAATCATTTATTATGCATTCCTGCCTTAGTTTTGATGTTGCCTGTTCAAAAGATTGCCCTTCAATGGCCTCATTTACAGACCTAAAAACATCAAACTTCTTTGATAGTGAGGTAAAAAGAAATGCTCTTTTCAATGCATCACACATGGGAATTCCAGAAAGTTCTAGCTTTTGAAATGAAGACATAAGATACATAATGTGATCATTACATTTACTTTTATCCCTTAATTTGGTTTCATTCAACTCTGCCAGCCAAATTGGTTGCTGCTTTGCATATGTAGTTGCATACATAGTTCTCAGTTTATATAAAATGTCCTTTGGTGTATCTTTTCCCTCCACTAATATGGCTTGTTTCTCTGAGAGAGCTTCCAAAAGCATGCACTTCACATAATAGTTTGCATTGTCCCATTCAGCCATATTTTCAGCTGTTCTGTCTTGGTCTAAGCACATATCTAATCCTTTTGCTCGAAGGAGACATATGAATCTTAGTTCCCACTGCCGATAATTAAACTCAGTTAATTTAGGCACCTTGAGAGAATAGAACAATGGTGAATTTCTTCCCTCAGCCATTTTCTTAGCCTTCTGTCTGCTGTGTGGGGGGAGAGAGAGACTGACTGAATCTTTCCTTTAAAACTTAAGAGAAAAATGTGGCCTTTTTTTCTGCCTGGTAATATTTCTCTTCTTTTTCAATTCCTGGCCCCTGGGCCCATAACCCTTTTGTTGGATTATTTGTAGTAAATAATTAGCAGATTTTAGTACACACAGCTTCAGCTTTAGAAATGTTAATTTCTTTCTTCATCTCTCTCTCATTCACCCCTGAATAATTCACTGCTGAGTCACTTTAAAGTTGAAGTAACAAAACATCTGTTTACTCACAGTTTGTAGTTAGATTATAATCAGACAGGCTTTTATATACATATTACTATACATTTGTATTATCAGCTCCTTCCATGTGCTTAGATGGTAATGGATGCTCACACCACCATAGATCCTCTCAGGTTAGGAGAGATCATGAGCTCCATGTGCTCCATGTGCTGCATGTAACCCCCACAGGAAGTTGCATAGCTATGTGACCTCTCTAAGTAATTCACATCAGAGGTCACAGAGTAATCACAGAGAAATAATAGGTGACAGGCAATGCATGTAAAATACAATTACATTCCAACACTACCCACCCCCATCCTCACACCCTGTCAGACAGTCATAGTAATGCTTGAATGTTTTCACTTATATACACTGTCAGCTAGCACATTTGCTTATTTCCGATCTGACAAAGAAGGGCAACCTTCGAAAGCTAATCAAGAAATGTATCAAGTTATGTCCAATAAAAAAGGTATCATCTTATTTTCTTTTCCATGTTTTATTTTGTTTGATTTCTATTGATAACCTTAAGAGTGGACTAACACGGCTACCACACTCCTCTACTTAAGTACAGAAACTAGAATTCATAGGAGCTCTGCTGGACTCTCAGACAGCTTGTGCCTACCTTCCCGAGCTGAGAGCCGACAATCTCCTGGCTCTCGTCTCTCAGGTGCAGGCGTCTCAGCAGATCACAGCTCGGCAAATGTTGAGATTGCTCGGCCACATGGCTTCCACAGTTCATGTGACTCCCATGGCTCGTCTTCACATGAGATCAGCTCAATGGACCCTAGCTTCCCAATGGTACCAAGCTGCCAGGAATCTAGAAGACGTCATCCATCTGTCCACGAGTTTTCACGAATCCCTACATTGTTGGACAATTCGATCCAATTTGACACTGGGACGTTCTTTTCAAATTCTTCAGCCACAAAAAGTGCTGACTATGGATGCATCTCTCCTAGGGTGGGGAGCTCATGTCGATGGACTTCACACCCAAGGATTTTGGTCCCTCCAGGAAAGACGATTTCAGATCAATCTTCTGGAGTTACGAGCGGTCTGGAACGCTCTAAAGGCTTTCCAGGATCGGCTGTCCTATCAAGTTATCCAAATTCAGACGGACAACCAGGTTGCTATGTATTACATCAAAATATCATCAAAAAGCAAGACAATTTCCCTCTATTTTCTTATTGCAGAGGAAAAGGCTTCAGACGCTCAGTGAGCCGATCTTTTAAATTTATGGGCTCACTGACTCGTTTGGCGGCTTCAATCTCTCTGCAAGCTTAGCCTACCACGAGCATCCTCATTAGCCAAAAAACCTCTGCGTACTTTTTTAACTTTTTAACTTTTTAATCCTTAATAGTGTCGCTTTATTTCAATCAACTTAAAAGGTACACTTATCTTCTGCTGCTTTCTCATACAGGACTCCCGGCACGCCCTACAGCGAGCTCCCGTTTCGCCAACAGCTTCTTAAGGAGCAGTACCGTTTATCTCTAAGGATATATAACAAGCAGATTATTATAATCCCAAAGAGGGTAGAGGAAATCATTTACCAACTGCTAGGAGACTTACTGTACTTGAGATCTTCCTGTACTGAAAAGATGCAGCGTCCTATCTTTCTAAAATGGCGGACACTATTTATCATGATGCCATCAACGTCTGTCCAATCATATGCTCTTTGCTATTTAAAGAGCTAAATTATCAATTAGGCTGGAGAAAACTGGGAAAACTAGAAAAAAACTTTCCAGTCTACTCTTGTATTGAGCCCCATGGGACTCAAAGTTTGCAATCTATGTATCCATCTTTGTTCTTTGCGGATAAGTGACTTCTCCCTATCTCCGCCTCGGCTAGACATAGGGACATGATCTATTGCTATGCATTTATAGTCCTCAAATTTATGGGTCTTATCTATACTGTGTCTAACTAAAGGGGCTTCCATACGTGACACCTTTAAATTAAGTTGGCGAGTAGTTTTTCCTACATACAATTTAGGACAGGTGCACATCATAATATACACAACATAAGTGGATTCACAAGTTGTATTAAACTTTAATTCATGACGTTTGTTGTCAATAGGATTCATAAATCGATGAGTGGTTAGGATGTTCGGACAAAAACTACAATTCCCACAATAGGTATGACCTTTGTTCCTCTCTACTGGTTTTCCATGTTCTTGCAAAAGTTCTTTCAAGTTCCTATCACGGCTATAGGCTATTTGTAATTTATGATTTAAAAACACTGGATGAGCTTGGATCAATCTCCAATGTTGTCTAATCACTTTGGTAACCGCCTGAGTGCCTTGCGAATACCTCAACACACAAGTTTGCAGTTCTACTTCATTTACTTGAAAATTTTTATGTTTTGGAATTAACAATTGTTCCCTATGATTGTTTTTTGCTCTAGTATATGCACGTTTAAGAACATTTTTAGGGTATCCTCGTTCTTCAAATTTTTGAACTACTTCTTTAGCTCTACATTTAAATTCCTTCTTATCATTGCAGATTCCTCTATACCTGAGTAATTGAGAGAACGGAAGGCTCTCTTTTGTGTTTCTAGGGTGATTACCCATAAATTTGAGGACTATAAATGCATAGCGATAGATCATGTCCCTATGTCTAGCCGAGGCGGAGATAGGGACAAGTCACTTATCCGCAAAGAACAAAGATGGATACATAGATTGCAAACTTTGAGTCCCATGGGGCTCAATACAAGAGTAGACTGGAAAGTTTTTTTCTAGTTTTCCCAGTTTTCTCCAGCCTAATTGATAACTTAGCTCTTTAAATAGCAAAGAGCATATGATTGGACAGACATTGATGGCGTCATGATAAATAGCGTCCGCCATTTTAGAAAGATAGAACGCTGCATCTTTTCAGTACAGGAAGATCTCAAGTAAGTCTCCTAGCAGTTGGTAAATGATTTCCTCTACCCTCTTTGGGATTATAATAATCTGCTTGTTATATATCCTTAGAGATAAATGGTACTGCTCCTTAAGAAGCTGTTGGCGAAACGGGAGCTCGCTGTAGGGCATGCCGGGAGTCCTGTATGAGAAAGCAGCAGAAGATAAGTGTACCTTTTAAGTTGATTGAAATAAAGCGACACTATTAAGGATTAAAAAGTTAAAAAGTTAAAAAAGTACGCAGAGGTTTTTTGGCTAATGAGGATGCTCGTGGTAGGCTAAGCTTGCAGAGAGATTAAAGCCGCCAAACGAGTCAGTGAGCCCATAAATTTAAAAGATCGGCTCACTGAGCGTCTGAAGCCTTTTTCTCTGTAATAAGAAAATAGAGGGAAATCGTCTTGCTTTTTGATGATATTTTGGTGAAAAGTGTGAGCAAGCTCCATATTGAGTATTAATATGTATTACATCAACAAGCAGGGGGGCACAGGATCTCACCCTCTGTGTCAGGAAGTCGTCAGAATGTGGCTTTGGGCTCGCCGTCATGGCATGTTTCTCCAAGCTACGTACCTGGCAGGCGTAAACAACAGTCTGGCCGACAGGTTGAGCAGGATAATGCAACCTCACGAGTGGTCTCTCAACTCGAGAGTGGTATGCAAGATCTTCCAAGCGTGGGGCACCCCCTTAGGGGATCTTTTTGCCACTCAGATCAATCACAAAGTCCCTCAATTCTGTTCCAGGCTTCAGGCCCATGGCAGACTAGCGTCGGATGCCTTCCTCCTTCATTGGGGGGAGGGCCTCCTGTATGCGTATCCTCCCATACCTTTGGTGGGGAAGACTTTACTGAAACTCAAGCAAGATTCCAGAGCCATGATTTTGATTGCGCCTATCTGGCCCCGTCAGATTTGGTTCCTCCGAAGAACCGTGGAGATTGGAGTGTTTTCCAACCCTCATCACTCAGAACGAGGGGGCGCTTCTGCATCCCAACCTCCAGTCCCTGGTTCTCACGGCCTGGATGTTGAGAGCGTAGACTTTGCCTCCTTGGGTCTTTCAGAGGGTGTCTCCCGAATCTTACTTGCTTCCAGAAAAGATTCCACTAAGAAGAATTACTTCTTTTAATGGTGGAGGTTTACTGTTTGGTGTGACAGCAAGGCTCTAGCTCCTTGTTCTTGTCCTACACAGACCCTGCTTGAGTACCTTCTACACTTGTCTGAGTCTGGTCTCAAGACCAACTCTGTAAGGGTTCATCTTAGTACGATTAGTGCATACCATTACCGTGTGGAAGGTAAGCCGATCTCAGGACAGCCTTTAGTTGTTCGTTTCATGAGAGGTTTGCTTTTCTCAAAGCCCCCCATCAAACCTCCTACAGTGTCATGGGATCTCAATGTCGTTCTCACCCAGCTGATGAAACCTCCTTTTGAGCCACTGGATTCCTGTCATCTGAAGTACTTGACCTGGAAGGTAATTTTCTTGGTGGCAGTTACTTCAGCTCGCAGAGTCAGTGAGCTTCAAGCCTTAGTAGCTCATGCTCCTTATACCAAGTTTCATCATAACAGAGTAGTCCTCCGCACTCACCCTAAGTTCTTGCTGAAGGTGGTGTCGGAGTTCCATCTGAACCAGTCAATTGTCTTGCCAACATTCTTTCCCCGTCCTCATACCCGCCCTGCTGAACGTCAACTGCATACACTGGACTGCAAGAGAGCATTGGCCTTCTATCTGGAGCGGTCGCAGCCCCACAGACAGTCCGCCCAAATGTTTGTTTCTTTTGATCCCAACAAGAGGGGACTGGCTGTAGGGAAACGCACCATATCCAATTGGCTAGCAGATTGCATTTCCTTCACTTATGTCCAGGCTGGGCTGACTCTTGAGGGTCATGTCACGGCTCATAATGTTCGAGCCATGGCTGCGTCAGTGGCCCACTTGAAGTCAGCCACTATTGAGGAGATATGCAAAGTTGCAACGTGGTCATCTGTCCACACATTCACATCTCATTACTGCCTACAGCAGGATACCCGACGCGACAGTCGGTTTGGGCAGTCGGTGCTGCAGAATCTGTTTGGGGTTTAGACTCCAACTCTTCCCCCCTAGGCCCATTTTTTGTTCTGTTCCCAGGCTGCACTCTCAGTTAGTTGGATAAGTTAGGTCAATCTCAGTTATGTCCTCGCCGTTGCGAGGCCCAATTGACCAATGTTTGTTGTTTTGAGTGAGCCTGGGGGCTAGGGATACCCCATCAGTGAGAACAAGCAGCCTGCTTGTCCTCGGAGAAAGCGAAAGCTACATACCTGTAGAAGGTATTCTCCAAGGACAGCAGGCTGATTGTTCTCACAATCCCACCCTCCTCCCCTTACGAGTTGTGTCTTCCCTTTCTTTGCTTTTTACTTGACTGAGGAGCACGCTCGCGTTCGGGCGGGAAGACGGTCGCGCATGCGTGATACGCACGGGAGCGCGAGGCTAGCAAACTCTGTTGCTAGGGAGAATTCCGGTCCTGGGGCTGCCATCAACGTCACCCATCAGTGAGAACCTTCTACAGGTATGTAGCTTTCACTTTTTTAAGAAAAGAAATGCACCTTTTTTGGGGTGTCGGGTCATAATGTTTCCTGAACTGCCTAAGGAGACCCAAAAGGAAAGGTGCAGATAGGCGCATTATTTTTCCTAAAGTATCCTTGTAAATGTATAGTCAAATGGAAGTCTGTAAAATATGTTTTTATGAGCTATCATAATTGTCTGCCTTTTCCAGTCTCTAGCTCTCTGGTTAATGCTGAGACTTGTGTATCGCAAATTTATATTGATTGAAGATATCTATGCTGTTTCTTTGCCTTGACATGCATTTGGTAATTTATTTTATCTCTGTTTTCAACTGAGTTTCTACTTGATCTCTCTTCCCACGATATCATGGACTGGAGTTAATATATATTATTTTCATATCGATATGATTATACATTTAGGGGTCCTTTTACTAAGGCACGGTAGGCCTAACGCGGCCTACCATGCATCCTGCAGTAGTCTGGCCATCAGCTTGGGCTACTCTCACGGTAAAAAATATTTTACATTTTTTGCTGCAGGGGGCATGCATGGGGGTCAAGAGTACGTTACCCGATTAGTGCAGAAGTAGTGAAGGATCCCCTACTACTTCCTAAATAGGTGGTGAAAAGGGCTCCTGGCGGTAATGGCCATTCGCTAATGGGGAAATTAGCATGAGGCCATTAAAAAAAATTCCAACTACAGTCATTTTTCAGCCATGCTAGAAAGTAGTTGGAGCACAAGGCAAACCCATTAGCTAATCGCAGCACCAGCCACTTTATAATGTGTCTTGGTAAAAGGACCTCTTAGTGATCAGAATTTAAAAAATAAAAACAAACAAATGGGACAGGCTGGTAGCACAACCACTTTTGGGCAAATATTCCTACACAGTAGGACATAAGGTTGGTAGGGCAAGGCCTGTACCTTCATAGTTTACAGCAGTATCAGAGTGAACTGATAAAATATTCATAATAATGAATAAGACCTACCTTTCCAGGATCTCCTGGTACCTCTCCCAATCCTTACTGGATGCTTCATGTAAGAAATGACTTTATCCCTTCCTAAACAAAGTAGCTGGCATTAGCCTTACCAGAAGGAGAATCCTCCTCCTCATAGAAATTGCACTCCCTCCTGGTAGCCATCTAGGTGCTTATATAAAATGTCCTCTAGAGGGTACTGTTACCTGCAGGGCTTGAAAACACAATTCAGGGTCCGATGCACAAAACCTATCGGGCCAGCAATGTGCTTTTTTAACCGGTTACAGCCAGTTTAGTGAGCACGTTATTCAGCGGGAGATGCACAAAGGGGCTCTGTGGGCTTTTTACCATGTAGGGCAGCAGACAACGGGAATCCTATGCTAATATATTTAAATGAGCTGTTTGGCATTCCAAGGGATGCACAGCCGTTTCCGAGCCATGCACAGCAAGAACTGCCTACCTTTAGCAAGCAAAATTTAATGGGAGGTCTGGAGCAGCCGTAATTCTCTTGCCATTTCTGTGGTTCAACTTCTATGGTTCACTAGCTCGCTCGTCGCCACCACTGCAGTATCCTTTCTCTTCCAAGTCCAGGGGCTGCAGCTCATCTGGCAGCAGCGTGATCGGCTCCTCCAGCTGCCAGTAAGGGATTGTCTCAGGTGATATAAGCCACCAATGGCTACAGGGAACAGGACTGTGGGCCGGACTAGGGAGACAAAAAGCACCCAGGAAGTGGCAGCCCAGGACACAGGTCGCCGGCGGTTGCTGCTGCTGTGATCCCGGCTGTGGGAGCAGATGTGTGCCAGCAGAGCTGGGGCTGGTAGTAGCAGCAGCCCCCTACGATCGTTGCCAGCAGCATTGATATCCTGGCGCTCACCCAGGTCAACTGCACCTAAGGGGACACGTGCATGAATGGCAACAGCCTGAAGTCCAGCAAGAGCCTGGTCATCAGTACCATCCCTTCTCCCCTTCCACAGCTTTCATACACACAGCTTGTATGCATGTAAGAAAGCCGTGAAACGCTGCAAATGGCTGTTCTGGGCATGCACAGCTTTGCGGGTGGATGCCCTTTGCATGCCCTGGTAGCCTTTCCTACTGAGCTGCACGGTAAAAGTCTGTGCAGCTCATCTGCACAATTTCTTTGGGCATCAATCGCTATTTCCACGTCAGTAATTTTTACCGAGGTGGAAATAGCGAGTGGTTCTTTAGAGGGTCTTTTGTGCATCTGCCCTTCAGTCCCTTCACATTATGTTAGAAACATTTCCATGAAACAACTTAAAATGCATATGTAGTGCTGACAAACCAGCACATAAACAACATGCATAGTGCCACATGTGTAAGTGGTGTAAAATAACATCACTTACATATGTAGTTATTAATAGGGAAATCTAGAAAATTTAGGAGATTTTGAATAATATGTATCAAAAATGTCTGACTCAAAAACAGAGGAAAAGGCCTCGAGTAGCCCCCAGCAAGTCTATAGACCTCGGGGGCTGGGCTTCTTCATCATCGGCCGAAAAAACCTCTCTCTGGTTTTACAAAATATAGTCTTATGTTCTTTTATTCTTTTATTGTCTCATTTTTTAGATTTTTTATTATTACTTATCTTTCTATATATCACTTTAGCATATCAAATTAAACATCAGATGTTACTTAGCTTTATCTGATGTTCCAGCATACGGATCAATTCAGCATATGGATCAATTCAACACACAGACCACGACCAACGATGGCCGCCGTTTCGATGACCTGTCTTAGGGTGTAGTGGTTCGTGTTTATGATTTCCGCAATGCCTAATTCTTAGAAAGAATTAATAGGGAAGCCACTGCCAAGGTCCCTTGAAGCTTCCAAATATATATAGCTGGTAATAATCAAACTGCCCAATGTAAATAATTGCATGTTCCCACTACATGATTAATTACTCTGACCTCGTATCTTCTCAGACCGTTTTACACAGTCTGAGTACTAAAAAGCTCCATAATCAGAAGGACACACTGGGATACAAGAAGATAGTTTATTAGCATCTCACCAAAGGCAGTAGAGGCAATTAGGCATTCATATCTGGAACATGGTGGAACAGCGCTTCGCGACACACAGCAGGTGCAGTCTGTCTTCTCTCTTCTGCCTTCTGCTCGGATACCCTAGCAGACTGCATTTTTATACCTTTCTTGTACCATTCATTCCTATGGACCCCAACTTTCTCACCAGCAGTCTTTGGCCATTATCGGTTGATAACAATGACTTCACATGTTTCCAAGCTCCAAGTATCAACAAATGATGTTGATGGCAACATCTGTTAATTAATGACTTCACATGGCATTACGTTCTCTTCAGCCCCCCTGGTTGTGCCCTACTTGCATCTAACCTACTGCTATCTTCCACTAGCCAAAACATCCTCACTTGTGACTTTCTTGCTAGCGCCAATCCAGCTGTTATTTACAGAGCAGATTCCCCCTCCCTCTGACTGTTCTCAATGACCTCATTTCAGCATTTGCTGCAGTGAAATGTATCTGTGTCAGAGGTGATCTTTGATTCTTAGAGGCCTAGCTCTTAGCCTGAGCCCTTGGCCTGTATTTCACTGAAAGCGAGTGACAGCATATTTCAACACCAATTAGATACAAATACCATGGATAATTTTAACCTACAGGGTTTGCACCAACAATAAAAAAAAAATCTTCTGGAATAATGGTACTTTAATTATTGCTGTGGATATTATCTGTGCTTTCTTTTTATACAAGCAAATTAACAAAATAAAAATCATTTGTATAATTAATCCTTTAAAAGATAAAACAAATTTAAGGTACTTACACTTCTGAGCGTACAGAACTACGAGGTCGTCTCACATTCAGAAATGGACTACAAATCTCAACATGCTGTTCAGGCTTTTGCACTGCAGGTTCTGGGTGGGAGGAAGAGAAACTTAATATTACTGTACAGTGTGTATTTTACAGTTAATAATGGATTTGATTGATCCCAAATTAATTTTGTCTCAGAAAAAGCAGCCACAGATTTTGTGGTTTTGTCAAATAGAAGGGTAGTAAAACGTTCAGAAGGCTGTCAAAAGTTTGAAAAAAGACAGTCAGTACAGCCCAAAAAGATACTTGGAGTATGCAGATGGAGGAACTGCTATAATCATTCCATTTATTCCTACACACCACCTACAGATCCATCCAAAAGGATCTATTCACCTAAGTACATTTGCAGTATTTAAATATTTTTGTCAGCCCACCAATCTGAATAAATTAATTCCTGCTTTATGCTGGCATCAGTTCTCAATTTTTTTTAATTATGGGGTTGGTTTTGAAATCTCTGAATTTTGTCTTGCCTTTGCATAAGTAAGCAAACTACCTTGATTAATCAAGTTTATGGCATAGAACAGTTTGAAGCAACCCTGGTTCAGAGTAAAGAGATGTGAGGTACTCTCAAATATGTACATACATACCTTTGATTTCAGAGGTTACAGCAACTTCTTTTTTTGGCCGGATAAGTTTCCATTTAGGAACTGGTAAAGGTTTTTGCATAGCCAATAGGGAACAAGCTCTGACTCTGGTAATAAGCACAGGATGGCTATATGTGTGACAAAGTCCATACAGTCTCATTTTCTCAGATGAATCCGCCTACAAAATATGATAATAAAATATTTACACAACTGAAACAGGGTACAGCTATCTTAAAAAGCAAAAGTAAAACAGAGAGATAAAGTCATTGCAATGTTTGCCACTTAGCTCTGACAATGGAGGACATTTAAAAATGTGGGACAGTTCAACAGAAAATATCCTATATTGTTCGTTCTTGTACTAGTAAAAACTTAAATAAGCAAGTTAACATCTCATGCTACAGTACTTACTGGCTGTTTCATTTTGGGTCGTTTATCATAGGGGATTTCCAAAGGCAGCAAAACAGTTTCACTTTAGCCTAAACAGAACAAGTTTAACAGCTGCTTTAAGGATGATACACATTTGCTATCCGTGAGTGCACACTGAACAGCATGTGGCAAAGAGCATACTATGCTGTTTTGCATACTCCTGTTAAAGCTTCATAACGTGAAAATGGTGGCGGAGTTTTAAATCTGGTATGCTGTATACTGACGTCACTATGCTTAACCCCTCCCACCAGGTCACAACCCCAGGCTAAAATAAAGAACTCCATTCAATTGCTAAATTTAAACCACGAGGGGTTACTGTATTAACATAGTAAATTACACCAGATAAAGACCTGTACAGTCCATCCAGTCTGCCCAACAAGATAAACTCATTTTACATGGTATGTGATACTTTATATGTATCAATACACAAAAACAGAGACTGAACAAGGATGAATCCAACACTGGAGACCCTTCAAATCTACATTAATAAAGGATTGTTGGACTATATCTCCAGTGTTGGATTCGTCCTTGTTCAGCCTCTACTTTATATGTATCAATACACAAAAACAGTGACTGAACAAGGATGAATCCAACACTGGAGACCCTTCAAATTTACATTAATAAAGGATTGTTGGACTACATCTCCAGTGTTGGATTCGTCCTTGTTCAGCCTCTACTTTTGTCTGTTGTGACTTTTTGACATAGAGGCGTTCCCTGTTTGTGTATTGATACTTTATATGTATACCTAAGTTTGATTTGTCCCTGCCTCTCTCAGGGCACAGACCGTAAAAGTCTGCCCAGCACTGTTCTTGAACTTCCCATATCTATTCAGTTACAATCAGGGCATAGACTGTAGAAGTCTGCCCAGCACCGGTTTTGCTTCCCAACTACCGGCGTTGCCACCCAATCTCCACTAAGATTCTGTAGACTGTATAATTATGGTACAGCCAGAGACCCCCCACTGGAATGGTGGAGGGCCCAGTCATAGAGCTCAGGCTATTACAGACCTTGGCTGAGTCAGAAATCTGATGGCTGACATAACTGGGAGCTTACTGGAAAAGTATGGCCTAGTTTGTAGCCCGGATTGAGGCCTAAATAAGCTAAATTAGGAAAAATTAGGTCAATAGATATGGAAACGAAATGGAGGATTTCAGCACAAAATGGAAGCCGTATCTGTTGCAAAGTGGGATTTTCTCTAATGTAAGTTAGAAAAACAAGTTGAGAAATGAGACTTTCCTGTGAGCAGGATTGTGGTCAGCCATGGTGTGAGAAAGGAAAGGTGTAGCTGGATGCAGGGTCTTGCTTAAGATTTGTGGTCAAGCGAGCTAAAGACAAAACCATGTTAGCAAGATAGAAGCTACTCATTAGCATGAGCCAATCAGTGACAACCATGACATTAGCATAGATCCAATCAGGTATATTTACTGTCATATTATCCATATCCTGAGGGCACCTATAAAAATCAGGGTATTTCCTGGTTTAAGTTAGAGAGAGAAGGGTTGGCACTCTCTCTCTCCAAGGGAAACCAATGTGTCCAGCAGAATTGACAAATTACCTAATTGCTTTCACTTGTAAAACCTCTAATTGGTAAGAGAAATTATAAAAGATTAGGAACTAATTAACACCTGTTTGCAGCTGGATTATTATATTCCTATAATTAATTGATTGTATGTGCCTGTTGTCAATCACTGATTTGACTTATACCTTGGCAAATAAACTCCTCATTCCAAATGATGATTTGTGGGCTTCACTTAATGATGAAAGGCTATAAGTATAAATGCTTTTGCTGTATCAGGCTATCTTTCTCTGCATTGTATAACTTGTAATCTAAATCCAGTTTGTCATAAGGCTGGTATCTTTTCCTTAGACCTAACGTCTCCCTTAGTGGCAATTCCTTTTAGAACTTCACAACTCCTTGATTACCCCAGTACTAGTGCTATTTAGAGATGGAGTCAGATTTAAGGTCACTCTAGCCTTCTTGGGGGGCTCGGGACCCCTCAATTCACAACAAGACCCATTCCTTCTAAACAGGATTCCTTTGTGTTTAAGCCACACGTTTGAATTTTTCATCTCCACAACCTCCCGCAGGAGGGCACTCCATGGATCTACCACCCTTTCTGTGAAAAAATACTTCCTGACATTACCCTTGAGTCTGTCCCCCCTTCAAACTCAATTCATGACCTCTAGTTCTACTATCTTCCCGTCTACGGAAAATGTTTGTTTGCGCATTAATACCTTTCAAATATTTGAATGTCTGTATCATGTCACCCCTGTTTCTCCTTTCCTCCAAGGTATACATGTTCAGGTCAGCAAGTCTCTCCTCATACGGTTTGCAATGCAAATCCCATACCATTTTTGTAGCTTTTCTTTGCACTGCTTCCAGTCTTTTTACATCTTTAGCAAGATAGGGCCTCCAAAACTGAACATAATACTCCAAGTGGGGCCTCACCAATGACTTGTAGAGGGGCATCAACACCTCCTTTCTTCTACTGGTTATACCCCTCTCTATGCAGCCTAGCCTAGTTTATTCACGAGTCTTCTGTGCGGGACCACATCAAAGGCTTTGCTGAAATCCAAGTAGATTTCATCTAGCGCATGTCCTTCATCCAGTTCTTTCGTCACCCAGTCAAAGAAATCAATAAGATTTGTTTGGAAGGATTTTCTTTTGCTATAATTTTATTTATTTATTAGTAGCATTTGTATCCCACATTTTCCCACCGGCTCAATGTGGCTTACATTTGCCGTAATGGCGGTTGCTATTTCCGGGTATCAAATGGTGTTACGTTGAGGTGCATACATACATAGTAACATACATGGTACATAGCATATATGGAACTAATCATGGTATATATATATATATATATATATATATATATATATACCATGTGCATACATACATAGTAAAGAATACATTAAGGTATAATATGTAGGTTACGTTGGTTGAACATACATTTGGTCTTTGACTGTAGAGAGACCCTATTCGACATAAGGTTTAAAGTGGTAGTGCTTGATCATAAATGAGAAGAAAGTTAATCAGTCTTGTGATGAGATTTCGGTTTAGCTGCCTATTGTTTGTGCTATATGCTTGGCTATATACGATATATCTAAAGTTGATTTACTTAATCGTTTGAGTGATTTAATTCATTTGTCTAACGGTTCCTTTCCAATTAATCTATCCTTATTATCATCTATTTTTTATCATTTCTAAGTATCTTATTGTTTTTTGCGATTTAACTTATTTGTCTAACGGTTCTTTTTTAATTAATCTATTCTTATTACAATTTACTTATTCTTCTAACGGTTCGTTTGCAATTATTCTATTGTTTTTTGTTACTTCAAACTTTTAAAAACCATTGTGGCTTGATTATCCGTCTGTTTTTCAATATATTTGATCAGCACTGTTCACGTCACTTCCTTTAGCTATTTAATTTGGATAGAGTCTTGGCGTTCGCTTTCATTTTGTTTATATTTGTTAGCAGTGCGATATACAAGGCGCTTGTCAAGGTAAGATTATTACGTATGTGCACACATTCTCCAGTTTTCTATAATCTTGGTTGCCATGATGGATTCTTTAAGGCCTCACACTCGGAATGGTATATTTAAGAATATGAAACATTTTATCTCTTTTTTTTCAATGGACGGTCGGCACCTTTTTTTAGTAGCGCGTGATATATAATGCTGACTAAGGCAAATTTACTTCGTGTGCGCACACTTTTGAATTTTTGAATTTCAAATAACAAATTTTATATTCCAATTAGTTTTATGATATTCATTTTGGTATTATAATTAGTTTTAAGACATTTATTTTGGTATATTATATATAGTTTGGGTGTAACTAAAATTTACTTCGCTGGCATTTTTTAAGTGTATCCCACCCTGATGGCTTATATGCAAGATGCAATAGATATGCTATTCTTGTTTGGAATTTAGTAAATGAGAGTCTTACTACTAGTCAGGTATATATTATATTTTATTGGAGATATTATATTTTAATCGAGAGATTTTTCTTTTTATTATTATCCTTGACGTCAGTTACCTGATGTTTTTCTTGGTATTTGAAATTGGATTTTATTTTATTAATATGTATTTATATAATATATTTTATCTCTATGTATGCATAATTTATTTGCCTAAAGGTGTCTCAGTGTGATATATCCCACTTTTATATATACATACAATTATACTTTGTCTATTCATATTTTAGGCTTCATGTGATTTTCACTAATTGATCAATAAATGCTCCATCAATCAATATATTACAGAACATCCATTGATTGGTAGGTTTTTCCTTTCCTTTTTTCTTTCCTTTTCCCTTGATGTCTTATGAAATAATTTAATGTCATCTGATGCAACATATTCAATTAGTATCCACTTGTATTACATCTATTATTGATGTATTTCTCTGTTAATTTATATTGTTTTGTTAATATATTTATGTTTATTTTAATTTTAATTACAATTTAAATGCTGGAATTTCCTTTATGATTGTATCTATGATGTTTTTTCACAAATATTCTATAGAATTATATAAATATATGGTTATAAATGATTAGTTTTTTTTTAATACATTTCTTATATATATCTTTTTATGTGTTTATAATGTTGTAGACCCCTGAGGAAGGCTGATACAGCTGAAACACGGACCGTGTTGGGTCCTAATAAAGAGTTTTTCTGAAGCATCTTACCCTTGAATGTGGTGACTGATCTCTTGACATCGGGCTCTCTCCACCCTTCTTTCTTCTGCTGAGGTCTAGAAGGTCTGACATGTAGGTCGGGGCTTCCCCATAAACGATTTTGTGGACCAGGGTGCAAACCTTGAACGTAATTCATTCTTTTAATGGGAGCCAGTGTAGCTTTCCTCTTAGGGGTTTGGCCCTTTCGTATTTCGCTTTCCCAAATATGAGTCTGGCTGCTGTGTTTTGTGCGGTTTGAAGTTTCTTAATGATTTGTTCTTTGCATCCGGCATAGATGGCATTGCAGTAGACAAGATGACTTATCACCATTGATTGTACTAGGCTGCGGAATACTTCCCTTGGGAAGAATGGTTTGACTCTTTTAAGTTTCCACATTGAGTAGAACATTTTCTTTGCTGTATTTTTTGCATGGTCTTCAAGTGTGAGATTTCGGTCAATTGTGACTCCCAGAATTTTCAGGCTGTCTGAGACCGGAAGGGTGTAAACTGAGGTGTTTATGGTATTGGGTTTGTTTGTGTTGTATTGTGAGGACAGGATGAGACATTGTGTTTTTTCTGCGTTTAGCTTTAGTTGGAATGCGTCTGCCCATGAGTTCATTATTTGGAAGCTGTGTGTAATTTGTGATTTCAGTTATGTCTTTTTTAAACGGGATGTATATCGTGACATCGTCTGCATAGATGTACGGGTTGAGTCCTTGGTTGGATAGCAATTTGGCTAAAGGTGTCATCATTAAGTTAAAAAGAGTTGGTGAGAGCGGTGATCCTTGTGATACTCCACATTCAGGTTTCCATGGTGTTGATGTTTTTGAGTTTGAAATCACCTGATAAGTTCTTGTTAAGAAGCCTTTAAACCATTTTAGTACGTTTCCTCCAATCCGGAAGTAGTCTAGGATGTTTGGGAGTATTGTTGGCTGACCATGTCAAACGCGCTGGACATATCAAATTGTAGGAGTAGCACATTGTTTCCAGTTGCAATTAGTTGTTTAAATTTGGTTATGAGGGTGGTTAGCACTGTTAAGTTTGAATATTTTATTTATTTATTTATTTATTGCATTTGTATCCCACATTTTCCCACCGATTTGCGGGTTCAGTGTGGCTTACAATACATTGTAAATCATGGAAATGCAGTTTGTTACAATCAGTTATGGATTCCATTGTGAGAAGTTAAGCGAGACAAAGTCAAGGTGTCGTTAGGGAAAAGGTCAAGGAAAAGAACAATGGAAAGAGACAACTGGAAATCGGTAGGGTGATAAAACCTTAGCAAAAGAACATTCGGTATAACATTTTCTGTGAATGAAGGTTTAAGTGTGATGAGATTACGGGGGGATTAGAGTTCAGAAAAGAATGTATTGGTGTATCCACCATTGCTCCCTATAGTTCAATCTTTTTTCCACAGAGCCACCCTCCCACCCTTCTAATACCTGGTCAATAACCCTCCATTTTATATCTGAAATGTCAACAAATGTTGTACTAAAGATGCCTGAAGATTTTTTGTAGTGATTCTAGATTTATGTTCAGTTAGTCTTATTTTCACTGGGCGTCCACTAAGATCCACATATACTAAATTACAAGGACAAATTATAACATACACTACATTTTTGCTAGTACATGTGGTGTCAGAGTGGGAAGTAATGACAAAATCTGTCATTTGAGGATCATGCCAACTCAGTCCCTGTATTGTCAAATGACACCATTGGCAACCACATTCTACATGGGAACCTACAGGGGACTTCATTACACTGTTCCCATATCGTTGGCCTCCCAGTAGTTTGCCTATGGTTCTACCCCTAGTATAGGAAATAATGGGAAAATCCCAAAAAATGGAATATAGTTGTATAACATGCCAATGACATTTCATAATTTTTACAAATTGTTGACTGATACGGGAAAATGGAAGAACACATGTCAAAACCTCTTCTTGAACCATGCTACGTTCCTGCAAAACAAAAGTAACTCTCGCTGAGCAAATCTCGCTCTTAAAATGTTTTTTTAACAGCTGACCGGGTATATCCCCATGACAGCAGTCTTTGCTGTAGAATTTTTGCTTGTTCTTTAAAATCATCCAGTGAAGTACAGACTCTCTGAAGACAGAGGAACTGGCTCACAGGTAAATTATATTTCAACTTGAAGAGATGGGAGCTCTCAAATCGCAATAGAGTATCATGCTCCATGGATTTACGATAAAGAGTGGTGGTTAAATGTCCTCTTTGTTTGAAAAATCTACAAATACAGAAACTCCAGTTTAGTCTGACTTGCTGACATAGTAAACATAGATAAACATTGAAGTTTAGTGTTAAAAAATATTTTGCTGCGGAGTCAATGAAGAGGTTGGTGCTGTAATTATTGTCAGGCTTGAAATCTCTAGCAATGAGTCGCACCGCTGAGGCATACACAGCATAATTCTTATTGCTTTAGAGACTACTTCCTAGTCTTCTGTCTGTGCTGAATGCAGTTGTAGAAAGAATTTTCTGTTATGAGATTCTATGGTAAT
This sequence comes from Microcaecilia unicolor, assembly GCF_901765095.1. NCBI lineage: Eukaryota > Metazoa > Chordata > Amphibia > Gymnophiona > Siphonopidae > Microcaecilia > Microcaecilia unicolor. The sequence goes on along the minus strand of NC_044033.1, from coordinate 259,709,801 downwards.
CAGCTAGAATGTTAAACCCTTAATGTCTCATTGCTACTAATAGAAAATTTTGTTAGTGAAAGGAGACGTTTGTCCAGTGAAGTCCTGCCATGGGAAGCCCTGGTTTTAGGTAAAGAATTTAATGTGTCCAGTTATTAGATTTATGTTAAGATGCCACTTGATAGAAGTACGTGTGTGTCATCTACCCCAGGTAAATGAGATTCTAGAGAAATTGCCCTCCTGGAAGAGTGTACCTTGATCAGTTTTTACATTATGAGTTGTTAGTATCTATCATGTTGCCTTGACTGGAATGGCTTTGTGCTGCTCCAGAAAAGAAAATAAACAAAGAGAGAAAGTAAGTGCCACTCTAGGCAACTAACTAGTCTACTCTAATAAGATTAAAATGCCCTCTCTTTCGCCATATAGGAGATAGGTTACTAGATCTCCAATGGTAGGACCATTATCTGAGTGATAAGCTTCCTTATAGGAAGAGACGCCGCTACTCTTGATTAGCTGAACTTACTGTTTTACATCTCTTGAATTTGATAATGTTTTCCCCCCTAACTGAGGGAAAGTCACTTGACCCTTAAATGTTTCAGAAACAAGATGGATACCTGCAGGAGTGTGCTGGTAAATTTTTAACAACAGGTTCTTTCTCCAGACGTAGCCAGCTCTGCAGTTGGAAGGGCCAGGGGTGGCAGGGGGGAGGGGGTAGCAACACTTGTTTCTCTCTCCTCCCTCCCTTCGTGCAGGCACGCTAGGCATACCTTTGCTGGCAGCCAATAAATGGACTGCCACCACTCCCAACGTCTTCCTCTGAGCAGATTGCTGGAACTTCTCACACATGCTCGAGAAATCCCAGCCTGCTGCTCAGAGCTGGAAACAAGGAGCGGGGAGCAGCAGCAGTCTATTTACTTGGCTGGCAGGGCTCAACATCCCCACCAGCAAAGTAAAAGAGACTTCAGCAGGGGGCCCAAGCCCACATTTTGGGAGCCAGTTGTTAAAATAGCCATGGAGGGCCCTACTTTAACAACCGGCTCCCAAAATTCTTAAAAACTTAACAACCGGCTCTTGCGAGTCTGTGCGAGCCTGCTCCAGCACACCACTGGATACCTGTAAATAACATGTAAACCATTTAGATAATTTCATAAATCATTTAGATATATTTCATCCCCCTTTCTGTGTCCTTTTGGAGACCTGTATTGCATAAATAGGGAAAATATGCACATAACCAATTACTTGGTGCCCTAATATTATTTGTTATGCAGATATATTTTTATAAATATACATTTACTTTGTGTTTGGAATTAGAAAGGGCAATATATATTCCTTCACTAGATGTTGAAATCGGTTATAGCCAGAATCTTTCTCCTTGCCGCTACTTTTTCAAGAATGTTCATTTACTCTTACAGTTTTCATAACATGTATTATGCATTAACTTGTCATGTTTATTACTTACTAGGAAAAAAGGCCCGTTTCTGACACAAATAAAACGGGAGGTAGCAAGGTTTTCCTCGGAGTGTGTGTGTTTTACAGAGTGTGTGTGAATGTGAGTGTGTGATAGAGAGTGAATGTGTGAGTGTGTGTGACAGAGAGAGTGAGACTGTGTGCGAGAGTGTGCGTGTGTGTGAGAATGAGAGTGTGTGCCAGGGGCCCCCTCCCTCCCAGTTTCAGGGTCCTCCCACCCACCCCCTCCAAGTTCCAGGATCGTTGCCCCACCTCTCCCCCTCCCTCCCAGTTTCAGGGTCCGCCTGGCCCCCCTCCAAGTTCCATGGTCGTTGCACCCCCTCTCTCCCTCCCTCCCAGTTTCAGGGTAGTTGCCCCTCCTCTCCCCCCCCCCCCCTCCAGCCACCCTGCGATGTTTAAGTGAAAAATTAGGGGCTGTGAATGTGTGTGTGTGTATGTGAGAATGAGAGTGTGTGCCAGGGGCCCCCTCTCTCCCTCCCTCCCAGTTTTAGGGTCCGCCCCCCCTCCAAGTTCCAGGGTCCGCCCTCCCTCCCACCCACCCAGTTCCAGGGTCGTTGCCCCCCTCTCCCCCTCCCTCCCAGTTTCAGGGTCCGCCTGGCCCCCCTCCAAGGTCCAGGGTCCGGCCCACCCCTCCAAGTTCCAGGGTCTGCCTTCCCTCCCACCCACCCAGTTCCAGGGTTGTTGCCCCCCTCTTCCTCCCTTCCTCCCACCAGCCACCCTGCAATGTTTAATTGAAAAATTAGGCAGCTGTGTAATGTAACAAAATGCACCTGCAACTTTGTGAAGCTGACTCTGTGGCTTCATTGAAGTGAAGGGTTGGTAAGGTTTGTCTGATTTGTGAGTCTGTAACCATCTCTCTCGGCCTCACCCTCACGCCTCTGATAGGTCCACCACCCTTGACATCAAAATGTGATGACGTTGCGGACGTCAAAACGTGATGACATCGAGGGCGGTGGACCTATCAGAGGCGCGAGGGCGGGGCCGAGAGAGATGGTTACAGATTCACGAATCTGACGAACCTTACGAACCCTTCACTTCAGTGTAGCCACGGAGTCAGCTTCAGAACGTTGGAGGTGTTTTTTATTATAGTAGAGATGTGAGCCACATAGAGCTGAATAATTGTATTTGGATAATGTGGGATATAAGTATCAAATTTTAAAAAATTTGCATTTGTCGACATTACATTTCACCTGCCATTTGGATGCCCAGTCTTCCAATTTCCTAAGGTCTTCCTGCAATTTTTCACAGTCCGCATGTGTTTTGACAACCTTGAATAGTTTTCTGTCATCTGTAAATTTAATCATCTCACTCATCGTTCCGCTTTCCAGATCATTTATAAATATGTTAAATAGCAGCACTCCATTATTCACCCTCCTCCACTGAGAGAAATGGCCATTTAACCCTACCCTCTGTTTTCTGTCCAATAACCAATTCCTAATCCACAGAAAGACATTGCCTCCTATCCCATGACTCTTCAATTTTCTCAAGATTTATAAGAAACTTTGTCAAAAGGTTTCTGAAAATCTAGATACACTACACCAGCCGGCTCACCTTTATCCACATTTTTACTCACAACGTCAAGGAAATGAAGCAAATTGGTGAGGCAAGGCTTCCTTTGGTCAAAACCATGCTGAATCTGTCCCATTAAACCATGTTTATTTATGTTTTCCTTAACTGTATTCCTTTTATATTAGTTTCTACTATTTTACCCTGCACTAACATCAGGCTTACCAGTCTGTAATTTCCCAGATCACCCCAGAACCCTTTTTAAAAATCGGCGTCATATTAACCATTCTCCAATCTTCAGGTACTATGGACGACTTTAATTACTGATTACATATTACTAACAGTAGATCAGAAATTTCATGTTTGAGTTCTTTGGATACATGCTTTACTATTCTTTAATTTGTTAATTTGGCTCAGTACGTCTTCCAGGTTAACCAAGATTTCTTTCAGTTCCTCCTCATCATCACCCTTGAAACCCATTTCTGGTACATCTTCTTCCGTAAACACTGAAGCAAAGAATTCATTTGGAGAATGAACATTACCCTGAGCTACCAGACACTTGTAAGGAAAATGCCGCAGTCACACCGCTGCTCAAAAACCCTTTATTGGACCGTACCTGTCCTTCCAACTATCGCCCCATCTCCCTCCTCCCTCTCCTATCCAAGATACTTGAACATGTTGTACACGGCTGGTGTCTTGACTTTCTTTCATCTCAAGCTATTCCTGATCCACTTCAATCTGGCTTTCGCTTTCTTCATTCAACTGAAACAGCGCTTGCTAAAGTCTCCAATGACTTGTTCCTGGCCAGATGCAAAGGTCTCTATTCTATCCTTATCCTTCTTGATCTATCTGCTGCTTTTGACACTGTTCATCACCGCCTACTCCTTGATACGCTGTCCTCACTTGGATTTCAGGGTTCTTTGTTCTTTCCTGGTTTTCTTCTCATCTCTCCCATCATACTTTTTGTGTATACTCTGATGGATCCTTCTCTACTTCTATCCCACTATCAGTTGGTGTACCTCAGGGATCTGTCCTGGGACCTCTTCTTTTCTCCATCTATACTTCTTCCCTTGGCACTCTGATCTCATCCTATAATTTTTAGTATCGCATTTAACAACGATGACTCCCAGATCTACCTCTCCACACCACAAATTTCAGCAGGAATCCAGGTCCAAGTATCAGCCTGCCTGTCTGATACTGCTGCTTGGATGTCTCACCGCCATCTGAAACTAAACATGACCAAGACTGAGCTTCTTATCTTTCCCCCTAAACCAACCTCTCCTCTACCCCCATTCTCTATCTCTGTGGATAACACTCTCATCCTCCCTGTTTCATCAGCTCGTAAACTTGGGGTCATCTTCAAATCCTCTCTCTCCTTCTCTGCATATTCAACAGACTGCTAAAACCTGTTGTTTCTTTCTCTATAATATCACCAAAATTCCTTTCTGAGCACACTACCAGAACCCTTACCCACACTATTATTACCTCTCGCTTAGACTATTGCAACTTGCTTCTCACAGGTCTCCCACTAAGCCATCTCTCTCCCCTTCAATCTGTTCCAGATTCTACTGCACAATTTATATTCTGCCAGTGTCGCTATGCTCATATTAGCCCTCTCCTCAAGTCACTTCTTGGCTCCCAATCCATTTCCATATATAGTTCAAACTCCTGTTACTGACTTACAAGTGCATTCACTCTGCAGCTCCACTTATCTCTCCCCACTCTTATCTCTCCCTACACTCCTATCCGGGAACTCCGTTCACTGGGTAAATCTCTCTTATTTGCACCCTTCTCCTCCACCGCTAACTCTAGACTCCGTTCCTTTTATCTTGCTGCACCATATGCTTGGAATAGACTTCCTGAGTCGGTACATCAAGCTCCATCTCTGGCCGTCTTCAAATCTAAGCTAAAAGCCCACCTTTTTGATGCTGCTTTTAACTCCTAACCCTTATTCACTTGTTCGGTACCCATGTTTTTTCATTCCCACCTTAGTAATTCCCTTATCCCTTATTTGTCCTGTTTGTCTGTCCCAATTAGATTGTAAGCTCTGTCGAGAAGGGACTGTCTCTTCATGTCCAGAGTACAGTGCTGTGTACATCTAGTAGTGCTATAGAAATGATAAGTAGTAGGAAATTTTTAAAAGAGGCACTCACAGCCAAAACTCTAGGTTTTAGAAACATAGAAACATGACGTTAGATAAGGGCCAAATGGCCCATCCAGTATGCCCTTCCACAGTAACCACTAACTCGCAAAAATGCCTTCCGCCTCAATTGTGTAGGACTGCGAACATCAGGGAACATTAATATTTTCTAACCATAAAAAAAGAACATTTTTCTTTGGAAAATAAGCCTTCAAAACCCACATTTTATGTGCCTAAGTCAAAAAAGATACCAACAAAGTAGTCCTCTTTAAGATAGGCCCCTGTGAGTATTCTAAAAATTTAGTTAAATCCCAGCTACCTGGAGAATTTATAATATGACGACCTCCCTCCCTATTAACCAATTTGGAACCCCTTGGTATCAATAATCAAATTCTCTAAAGATAACATCAATACATCCTTTAAATACATCTTAATGAGTTCTATTGGTGATAAGAAGCAAGTCACAGGAAAATTTAAGAGCCGCAAGTTGCAAGCCCTTGACAAATTCTCTAGATTTTCCATCTGCATATGGATAAGTAAGCTATCTTTCATAGTCACAGTAATAGCCAATTGACCTGAGGACAAATGTGTCTCTACCCTCTCCAGCAGATGTTCAACACCAGAAAATCTGGTGTCAATATCTAGAAATTTTTCAGATGCTTCCTGAGTAAATTTACTTAAACAAACTAAATTATCTTGCAAAGAATTTTCCATTCTGGATAAAATCACCATTAAATCCTTCAAGTAAATCTCCTGTGAATTTGAAAGCTGAATTTATACCAAAACTGGAGATGGTATCTTAATTTGTGTTGCTTACCCCCAATGTTTGCAGCAAAAGTATCAGGAGGAGTGACTCTTACTGGGGAAACTCGCACAGAGGCTATGGCACTCCTCAAACCAGGGATGCCAACCTTCTCCCATGATACAGCAGGTTACGGGGGTGGGGTCAGACCCCCAGATGAAAGGGAAAAATCAGAGTTGGAAACAGTACTCACAATCATTGTTGTTATAAGTACATAAGTAATGCCACACTGGGAAAAGACCAAGGGTCCATCGAGCCCAGCATCCTGTCCATGACAGTGGCCAATCCAGGCCAAGGGCACCTGGCAAGCTTCCCAAACATACAAACATTCTATACATGTTATTCCTGGAATTGTGGGTTTTTCCCAAGTCCATTTTGTAGTGGTTTATGGACTTGTCCTTTAGGAAACCGTCTAACCCCTTTTTAAACTCTGCCAACGCCTTCACCACGTTCTCCGGCAACGAATTCCAGAGTTTAATTATGTGTTGGGTGAAGAAAAATTTTCTCCCATTTGTTTTAAATTTACTACACTGTAGTTTCATCGCATGCCCCCTAGTCTTAGTATTTTTGGAAAGCGTGAACAGATGCTTCACATCCACCTGTTCCACTCCACTTATTATTTTATATGCCTCTATCATGTCTCCCCCTCAGCCGTCTTTTCTCCAAACTGAAAAGCCCTAGCTTCTTTAGTCTTTCTTCATAGGGAAGTTGTCCCATCCCCGCTATCATTTTAGTCGCCCTTTGCTGCACCTTTTCCAACTCTACTATATCTTTCTTGAGATGCGGTGACCAGAACTGAACACAATACTCAAGGTGCGGTTGCCACCATTATCAGTTGCACATGTTGGTCAATTGGTACCCTTGCACAGACAGGAAGAGTGCTCATACTTCTCCCTCCTTTCCATTTCCCCATAAAGGGGAGCAAATTGACCAGCTCCTTGCTCCCCAGTTGCTCCGAAGAGGCGGGACCTGCCCCTTTGGTCATGCTCCATTTGACTTGCGCCAACAGGCACAGGCTGTGGGCTGTGGCTAGGATGCCATGGAAGGGCCTCTCTCTCAGATCACTCAGGTGAGGGCTGTCCTCTCTACCTGTCACAACTGTGATATAGTGGGTAGATGGGCTCCCAAGTGCTGCAGCTAGGATGCCAACTTATGGCCCGATGGAAGGGCCTCTCTTCCGGATCAGTCAGGTGAGGGTCGTTTTCTCCAATGCCTGCTGTGATTGTGATATCGTGGGTAGATGGGCTATGATAGTGGTGTACAGTTGTGGGTAGTGGGGGGGGGGCTCAGCACACAAGGTAAGGGAGCTATGTACCTGGGAGCAATTTATGAAGTCCATTGTAGTGCCCCCGAGGGTGCCGGGTGTGGGGGGGCTCAGCACGCAAGGTAAGGGAGCTATGTACCTGGGAGCAATTTATGAAGTCCATTGTAGTGCCCCCGAGGGTGCCCGGTTGGTGTCCTGGCATGTCAGGGGGACCAGTGCACTACGAATGCTGGCTCCTCCCACAACCAAAGGGCTTGCATTTGGTCATTTCTGAGATGGGCGTCCTTGGTTTCCATTATCACCGAAAATCTGAAACAACCAAGTTTAGGGACGACCATCTCTAAGGACAACCTAAATTTCAAGATTTGGGTGTCCCCGACCATATTATCGAAACGAAAGATGGACATCCATCTTGTTTCGATAATGCGGGTTTCCATGCCCCTCCATCGGGACGTTTTGGGAGGACGTCCTCAGCAAAACTTGGGCGTCCCATTCGATTATGCCCCTCTATATGATTCAGAGTAAATATTGACATTTTAAACGGCTATATTTTCTGTAGACACTAGAGGGCAAACTTTACCAAAAATTGATAAATTATAACAAGATATTCAATAGGAATTCCATATCTAAATGATAACACAATTCTATCTATATAAATATTTGATCGTATATTACTAAGTATGAACAGGCGGTAAAGTATAATTCTAAATTTCTATTGCTCTGTTTTCTGCATTGATAGTTACCATCCTGTATTTTCCAATAAGGACAAACTAGATTTCAGGATAATTAAGTGGGGGAAAATTCTGTCTAAAACATCACTAAATATTAAGACACTTCTTTTCACTTCTTAATCCTCATCTCAAACAACAAATCCTTGGCAGCATAGGTGTCACTATGGAGTGACACGGGTTGGCAAGTGTCGCCCCCCAAAAATTGTTTGCCACCCCAGTTTTTCCAGGCATCTTTCACCTACCATCCCTTAATCAAAGTCAGGGATCTCGCCCTCTTCCCCCACCCTACCACCGGACCAGACTGGCACCTCCTTTCACTTCCTTTCTTCCTCCCTCCCCCCCCCAACCCCTGGTGGTACTCCAACCTTCTAGTTCATCACAAATGGTGTCAGTGATCACTGGTCAACCCCAGAAGCTTTGTTTCTGCCGCATTCCACCTATGCTGATGCTACTTCCTGTTCCCACATAGTCAGAAACAAGGCTTCTGGAGTCAGACAGTGATTACCGACAATGTTCACTATGAACTGGAAGGAAAACAAAAGGAGGTGCCAGTCCACAACAGGGGGGGAGGGGGGTGATGGGGAGAGATGCAGTAGGAAAGGGAAATGGAGACCTAACCATGGGGGTGGCAGGGAGGGAGAGAAATGCTGGACTGGGGGAAGATGCTTAAGTAAAGGAGGGAGGAGAAAAAGATAGATGCTAGGGTGGGGGTGTAAGCAGAGGGAAGAGAGAGAGACTGGGCAGAATTTACTGAATGGTATTAATGGTGGTTTTACCTGATAGCTGAAAATAGCAGGAAGGGGAGGGCTTCTTTATGCTTCTTCATGCCGTCTTATATTGCTAATTTTAAAAAGGGGGTTGGAGAAGGGGTGTGTGATGTCCTGGTGGTGACTAAGATGTGTGGAAATGTCGCTCTGGCTTGCCAGCCTCTATACCTAGCTTCCCCCTCCCCTGCCCCATTGGCAGCTTTCTTAAACCAAAAGCAAGACATATACAGATGCATTAGAATACATGGCAAACTATAGGTATAATGGCTGTCTAGGTCATTGGATCCTTCAGTGTGAACATTGTCATACCACATATTTAGACTTCACAACATATGTTATTTACTCTATATAATTATTGCTGTAGTTATTTTTTTAACCTTTTTCAGTGGCATATTGCTTTCTCAGGATCCTATTTACCAAAATGTACTTTATTGTACTGTATGTATTGTGGGGTTCATTAAACTATGATACCATGGTTAGTAAATCCCAAGGTGCTGTGCCATGTATTCTCATGCTATTGCAAAAAACAGAAGAAAACAGTCTTCGCAAAAAACAGATAATAAACAAAACAGTGAAGAATACTCAAAAAATTTAAGAAGACGACGCTTCTGTGATAAATATTATAAAATCAAGTTTATTGTACATAAAATAAAATTATAAAAATTATAATTAAAAATAAGGAGATAGGTGAGTGAGACTCGACACAGCTGTGTTTCGGCCTGTCAGGCCTGCATCAGGAGTCTATCAAAAAACAATATATACAACACATGTAAATGTAAGAAATCAGAATAAAAAATCAACTTAGAAGAAATGTATAGACAGTAAGTTGACATAGAGGGGCAAAATGGAAAGATCGTCCAAGTACAAATTAGGGCGTTCTTACGATAACGTCCAAAAATAGACCTGTATAATGGAAAAATAGTGTGGGCGGTTTTCGATAATCGATTATCCCTGTAAGAAAACAATCAAATGACGAGCGCATAAGCGTGACTAAATTGGGCGCCCTAACACGGTCGACTATTGCAGGTGCAAACGACCAAATCACGTGGTGTGTAAAATAATGTACATAGGTGTATCGCAAGTACAGTACATGTTGTTCAGGCCATCCAGGTACGGAAATATATGACGAACGCATATATGTGTCAACTACAGACATATCATGCTGCTCCACCCATACATTCATCATATGTGCCCATCTGAATGTGCGGATCTGCATGCACTGTACACCTACTGAACATGCAGTAAATGTATATTGTGTATATGTGAAAAGGGTCGGGTGGGGTGCGTCATACTCATCTATAGAAGCCACGTTTCACACTCCTGCAGGCATGTGCACGTCAAAGACGTCTATGCTTACGAGGGCGTCCACGTGCTGATAGGGGCCATATATGGAATGGTCATCCATATATGGAGCTGTGCGTGAAACGACGTCCCTCACGCAAGGTCGTCTATATAAGGCACTTCTTTTCCAACACGTGGAAAAATGGCACAACGAAGGGAACCCAACTTCGGGCAGAAGGAGAGCCTGATGCTGGTGCGGCTGTGTGTAAGGCACCGGCACAGGCTCTTCATTCAGCACCATCACCTGCCCCCCAGGCTGCAGGCCATGCGAGCCTGGTCCCGCATCCGGGAAAGGTTAGAGAGGTAAGGTTATGGCCCAACCCCCCTCCCCTCCTGTACCTACACATATAACAGCTCCGTCATCAATGTTACCAGCAGTAACTGGAGTGTCCATGCAAGGATCATGAGTAATATAGGAACATGCACAATCACCAATAATTTGTATGTTATTGAAACGACCACCATTCCCACATCCCTACAAGAATGTATTTCGTTAGGTTAGGTATGTGACTATTCTATTAGTGTTATGTGACAATTTCGTTAGTTATGTGAAGGCCACATTTTCCAACCCCTCTTTGGAGCCTCCGAATAGTGGAAGCATGAGACCAATGAAACCTATACCATACTTTATAACATGGTCATGATAACACATATAAAGTAGTTTAACAAGCATACATTATAATGTATACAAACGGTACTGTCTGGCCTCATGCCCACCTCTCTGGCATCATCTGCATAGGAACCAACTCGGTGGCTGCTGTGGGTGCTTCACCACCCCACCCCCAATATCAAATATGTATGGAGGGAGGGGTCATCTCCACTGGGGGTTCCACCCCCCAAAATGGAAAAAAGGTGGCTCCTATGATTCACTACCAATGGAGGTGCCCCCCCCCCCCCCCCAACACTGTAGACCCTCTCTCTCTGGTATGTGAATAGCAAATGAATGTGTGCAGAGGACAAAAAGGACCAACACCCCTGACCCCTGCTCTCCAAACTTATATCTTACAGACGCTTTGGAGTCCACCGGGACCTCGAGTCCCTGCGGAGGCGGTTCCGCAGGGTGAGGCGGGAGAGGCCCGACATCATCCGGGCGGTGCGAAGGCACCTCAGGGCTCGCCGTAAGTATTCAAAAACAGGACACCTGTACAGATTACTACATACATTTCATGAATAAAGCAAATGTGTTGTACAATATCACTTCCCATGTGCCTAATAGCCACCTAGTAATACCATATCTGTCCCAGATCAAGGATGCAGGTTGCAGGGGTTCTCCCATGAGCGTGCTTGCAACGTCCGACCATCCCCCCGAGATGAATGAGATGATATGCCACACTTTACTATTCCCCTTACTGTGGTGGCTGATTAGTGTGTCCTGGTACAGTTGCCTGAGGCCCTACTTTTACTGCATGTTATGGCCTAACTCACATAAAAGAATTGTGCTCAACACCCTTCCCACTGCCCCCCCCCCCAATAACTCCTACAACAACTGCCCATCAACCCCTCGTTGCATCTCACAATGCAAACATGCTGGTCAGCAATGAATTTGGTATGGCAACATGTCCTGCGTGGTGTGTATCAGAGGAGGGTCCAGGGTTCTGTGTCATGTCATCTGATGCAGCTCATTCCCCATGGGCATAGGCTACGCCTTACCACACCCTGCCCCATCCCCTGCCTCACGCCACCCAGCTACTGCACTATGCAAGCCATGTTGTATGCACTGATCTCAATCACACTCCTTTTACATACACAGGGCTCCACCAGCAGGAAGCCGAGCGGGAAGATGAGGAGGGCCACCACCTCCAGGAGGAGGAGGAGGAGGAGGAGGAGCAGGAGGAGGGGCACATGGAGGAGGAGGAGGAGCAGCAGCCAGGCCAGGAGGCGGCCCACCAGGGAGAAGAGGAGGAGGAGGACTCGGAGGAGGGAGTCCTCATCATAGACATTCCTGAGGACCCCTCCCCACCTGCAGCTCCTTATGAGGGCTCTCCCTCCCCACCTGCAGCGCCATCGCCTGGCCCACCTCCATCCCCTGGGCCAGCTTCTGTGTCCCCTGGCCCACCTCCATCCCCTGGGCCAGCTTCTGTGTCCCCTGGCCCACCTCCATCCCCTGGGCCATCTTCCGTGTCCCCTGGGCCACCTCCAGCCTTTGGCCCGGCTACGGTAGTGCGCCTCCTGCAGCAGCTGGTAGATGGCCAGCACCAACTTATAGTTGGCCAGCAGCAACTTCTAGTTGGCCAGCAACAGCTGCTGCAGGAGGTGACAGCCCTACGGCAGGGCAATGAGCAGCTCCAGGGCCCACTAAGGGTACTGCTGGGGCTGCTCATTGCCCTGCTACAGAGGGCCTTACTAAGAGGGCGTGGCCGCCCTTAATTTAAATAGGGGGGGGCCTGTTGGGGTTGTGTGTGGGGGGGGAGGGAGGGAAATGTTGGGGTTGTGTGTGTGGGTGGAGGGAGGGAGGGAATTGTTGGGGTTGTGTGTGTGGGTGGAGGGAGGGAATTGTTGGGGTTGTGTGTGTGGGGGGAGGGAGGGAATTGTTGGGGTTGTGTGTGTGGGGGGGAGGGAGGGAATTGTTGGGGTTGTGTGTGTGGGGGGAGGGAAATGTTGGGGTGTGTGGGGAGTTGTGGGGGGGAGGAGGGCATTGTTGGGGTTATTTTGTAGGGGTGGGGGTGGGGGGGGGGAAATAAATGTTTGTTATAATATAACTATCAGGGTGTGTGTGTGTGTGTTTGTCTCCCTTGTGCATTACATATCACCAAATGGTGCTGTTGAGTTGAGAGGAAGGAGGCAGCAATATGCATAGCATTAAATGTGCTGTGTGAATGAGAAGGTGATGTATGTCTGAGAATGTTGGCCAGACAGAACGCCACCTGTTCATTCCAACCTGCATGGCTATATATGTGCAGGGGGGTTGGGCCGGGGAGGCTGGCTGGATATTTGTGTTCATGAATAAAAATGGCCAGCCAGCATCTCTCTCTCCCTTCCTCCCTCCCCTCCACCATACTGACCCACAATACAGAGTGCCATCAATAAGAGATGAATATTGTACCACGTGTGATCTGCCAGGTACACACTTCCACATAACTCCAGGTACCACATACACAGTGTTTGCTGTCTGATGGACACATATCTTTACCCACAAGCCACATTGGTGGGGTGGGGGGGGGGGCCCAAGAAGGACCTACAAACAGCTGGCTCATATTTTCACATTGAATACATCAGCTATGGTATATAATGCTGAGGAGCAAAAGGGAAACAATGGGAAACCCAATAGATGGATGGTTACTTCATCACAGTTGCAATGTAATACTTGTGTTAGGGAAGGGCACAAATAAAAATGGTGCTCATTATTTGCAGGTGTGATCACACTTTCTCCAGTAGTGAACCAAGGTGTGTTACATTCAAGTATTCTGGGTTTGTGTCCAACTTTGTCTCTGAAGTGACTTGCCTTAGGTGGGATTTGAACCAGCAACCTTATGATTATAAGGCTGGTGCTCTAACCACTAGGCCACAGCAGCCACCAGGCTTCATCCACCACCAGTTACTTTGGGTTGGTACCTGTACACACACCCCTTTCCCTCACCACCACGTCATAGGCCTCAGTGGCACTACCTGTAGCCACCTCGATCATTTTGTCCAGGCTACCGATTAAAAACAATGTAATGTGCATGTTCCCTACCCTACTACCTATGGAGCAATTTAGGAAGGTGTTGCATAAAGTGCTATACACATCCATTGCATTAATCATTCTCCCCTCCCCCGCCTATGGACCTTGAGAATGGGTGGCCACTTCATAAATGGGGACTGGGGTACACCACATAAACGAGGAAGATGGAAGCTACCGGGAACCAATACAGCACCTCCAACAGCTGGCCCACACCACTGAGGACCTGCCAACCCCACAGTACAGTGCACAGGAACCTGGTGAAAACAGAGCTACCTAACATCTGACTCCAGACTACATACATACAGTGAATGCACACTCCTTGACTATGAGCACAAAGAGAAGAGGTGGGTGGCAGACAAACGAAAGCTTACCATGAACGTCTGTTTCAAGACTGTGTAGTGCGCCTTTTATCTTCTGGAACATTAGCTGCACATCTCCCTGATTGAAATGACCCTTACCGAGGGGTGCATGATTTGGGGTGAGTGTAGCAAATTCGTGGCCCCCACACACTGCCTGCTACAACCAGGCAGAGAGAATGGGAGAAAGGAAGGGAGCATCAGGCGATGTGGAAGAGAGGAAACGGAAGGCGTGGTGGCTGAGGGCCAACAATAATTTCCCCCCCCCCCCCCCCCCTAAATACACAGGTGTACCCAAGCATGCTAAGTGAGGGTAAAACCCTGTAAATGATTATTACGAACAACCGGCAAGGTCTCAGTGCAGGAAATGGCAGGTAAAATGGCAATGAAGAAAGGGAAGGCAGGTGGAGACGCCCATACTTATCTACTCATAATCGAAACCATGTGTTCCTAATCGCTATCTGAGCTGGGCACGCTTAGGAATTATGTGTATAATTGAAAAAGTAGCGCCCAAATCAGAAACGCCTATTCCCCCGTCTCAATGGGCGTTCTTGGCGCCTATATAAACGCCCACTCCGTATTTTCGAAAACCCCATTGGTACAATGCCACCACGCATGCCGCCGACCCGGAAGGGTAATTTTCTCGAGGCAGAGGTGGAGCTCCTGGTACAAGAAATTGTACAGCGGCACCGGAGTCTGTTTGCTCCCACAGGGCAGAGGCTGGCAGCAACAGTAAAGCAGCGGGAATGGGAGGCAGTACGGGACAGCCTGAATGCTGTCTTCCATGCTGGGAGAGACGTGGAGGACTGCAAGAGGAAGTGGCGGAAGCTGAGGAGGGATGTTCGGAGGAAGGCAGGGGCCAATCCCCCAGGCAATGACACTGCCAACCTTACACCCATGGAGCTGATGGTGTACTCCCTCCTACCCCAGGAGGGCATCCACGGGATTGGCTCCATGGACACCTCGGGCCAGGCTGAGGATTCAGGTAGGTGTTTCATTATGCAGTTGGGGTATCTGTTGTGCTGCAGTACACTTGTGTTATAGAAGTTGGGGTGAGGGGGAGGGAGGTGAGGAGTGGGGGGCAGGAGGAGGGAGGTAGGTGGGGGTGGGGGGGGAGTATCTCTGGCTGTCTTTCTGTATATTAACAGGCCACCTTTATGATGCTGTTGTGACCTGGTAACCCCTACTCACTAGCTCTCTACCCTTACTCCCTATCCCTACCGTTGTCATTGGGTTTCCTCTTACTTGTCCTGTGTGCCCATATGTATAGAATTAATTGTAAGCTCTATTTGAGTAGTGGTAGTGGTCATGTGTATTATAGGAGCAAGCAGACAGGGTGGGTGCTGTGTGTGTGTGTGAGCACCCCCAATATTGAGGAAAGATCATGTAGCTGTGCAGGGAGGAGTGTTGGTCACTGGGCTTAGCACCCCCAATACTACTTTCCGGTTGGCTCCTATGGGTGTGTGTAGGTTACTACTGTGGCAGAACTCTGGGGGCCGTCCTTCCCTACTACTCCCTCCTATTTTCCCATTACCAAACTGTGCCTAGTTCCTCCTGTGACCTCTGTGCTCTACTGAGTGTGGGCCACATGCATTCAACTGAAGGAGCCTGTAATGGGGGTCATAAAGCAGTCCTATGCAGTTTAGCAAGTCAGTAGTAACACAACACATGCTGCAATGTTGTTCAATTTAACAATTATACAACTAACAGCTTGAGCACAACGTTGTGAGTGGTGTCCTTCTCTTGGCTGCTCATCCACCACCTCTACCCAACTGCCTGCGGGCCTCTCTCTTTCGTACCCGTGTCAATTCCATTCCTCCTCACCATCTCTTTGCTGGGTCATCAGGTTGGGGGACATACCAATGTATATGAATGCTGAAAGACAAAAGTGGGTTATTTGCACCAACACTATTCCTCACTCTTGTGCTATACAGGTGAAGACTCAGAGGAGGCTGGCCCTAGTGGCCTGCAAGGCCAACGCCCTACACCATCCGTCCAGCCTCAACCTCCACAGCCTGCAGCACCAGCAGTCCAGCCTCCACCACCTGCACCAGCTGTGCATCCTCCGCGTCCACCACCACCTGCACCAGCTGTCCAGCCTCTACCACCACCAGCTGTCCAGCCTCTGCCACCACCACCACCACCTGCACCAGCTGTCCAGCCTCTGCCACCACCACCACCACCACCTGCACCAGCTGTCCAGCCTCTGCCACCACCACCACCACCTGCACCAGCAGAGGCCGCACCTCCAGCACCGGAGGACTTTGTTGAGGAGGAGGAGGGCCCAGCTCCCCGCCAGAGGCCATCCGGCCAAAGGAGGCAACTCCTGCGGCTGGCCACGGAGCTACTCCGCCACAACGTGCGCTTGGAGGAGTACCGCCAGCAGAAACTGGAGCTGCAGCGCCAAGCACTGGAGGCACAGCAGTGAGCACACCAGGAACTCCTCCAGGCGCACCGTGAAGGCCACCAGGAGGTGCTCCAGCAACTGAGACGGCTGGAGCAGAGCATCCAACACCTGCGCCCTCAGGGCACCGCGCCTACTCCAGCCCCCGTGCTGCTGGAGCAGCCCCTGCCATCAACATCTTCCTCCACTGACCACCAGCAACCACCAGCTAAGAGGTGGGCATTGCGCTCCTCAGCCTCCGCACCCACTCCTGCAGCACCCGCGCAATCTGCTCCCATTCTGGGTCCTGTGGCCAGACCACTAGAAGCAAGAAGGTGGCCCGATTTCCACGGTGCAGCCGAAGCCGCAGGCTGCCGTGGGGATAGGGAGGAGGACACTGGGAGCAGCAGCTCAGAAGAGACTTCCCATGCAGCACCAGCTGCAAAGGAAGGGCGTGGGAGGGGTAGGAGGGGACGGGGGAAGGGGAAAATGATGGGACATGCTGTAGGGTGAGGGTTGGTGGGAGGGGGGTGGGTGTGGGAGGGGGGTGGTGGTGGTGGTGGTGACCAAACACATATGCACTGTATGTACAAAATAAATGTTCACTTACATTCACCTAAAACTTGTTTCAATGAGTCTTTGTCTTGCTCTTACGCCAAGCTGGTAGGCATTGAGCTCTGCTCTGTGGGCTGGGGGTGGAGGGGGCTCCTCTTCCAGCTCATCTGGGGCCTCTTCTGGTGGTGGCTGTGGCTCCTCTGGGAGAGGCTGTCCTCTGCGCTGGGCCAAATTGTGTAACATACAGCACGCCACAAAGATCTTGGCCACCTTTTCTGGACTGTAGAGCAGCTCTCCTCCAGACCGGTCCAGACAGCGGAAGCGGTTTTTCAATAAACCAAAGGTGCGCTCAATGATCCCCCGGGTGCTGCGATGTTTCCTGTTGTAGGTTTCTTCTGGCCCTGGTTGTGGGTGGATCAGGGGGGTCATAAGCCATGTCCTCTGCGGGTAGCCTCGGTCACCTTTGCAGAAAAGCAGAATGAGATAGATGAGTGTGTATCGCTTGGAGCAGGTACAGGGGGGGCGGGGGGATTTGGATAGTGGGTTGTGGTGGAGGAAGCCAGGGCGGAGGGTTGGCCAGTGGAGGAGGTCTAGTATGGGTGGTACATGCATGTTGCACTTACCTAGTAGCCATCCACCAATGAACTCCCCTCGCTCGAACCTGCGGAAGATGCCCGAGTGCTGTAGGATGTAGGCATCGTGGCTGGAGCCGGGGTACCTGGCACACACGTCTAATATCTCCCCCTGGGCATCACATACAACTTGCATGTTCATAGAATGAAATGCCTTCCTATTTCTGTAGGTGGCTTCGTGTGCCCGGGGGGGTCTGAGGGCTACGTGTGTGCAGTCTATCACACCGATGACCGAGGGGAATCTAGCAACAGCATAGAAGGCGGCCATGTTGTTGTGCAGGGCCTGGGGGGTGGTGGGGAAAGTGATGTAGTGTGAGGTGTGAGTCATGAAGGCATCCAGGAAGTGGGTGAGACAGTGTGAAATAGAAGCCTGGGTGAGGCCTGTGTTAGCAGCTAATACGGATTGAAAACTGCCAGTGGCCAGGACAGAGAGAGCGGAAGTGATTTTGAGGTGGGCAGGGATGGGGTTATTCCTACGTGTCTGGGGCTGAAGGAGGGGTGTCAGCTGCTCGCACAGCTGACGAATGGTGGCCCTATCAAACCTGAACCTTGTTAGACACTGCTGGTCAGTGAGTTGTAGGAAGGTGGTGCGGGGCCTAAACACTCGGGGCCGTGAATACCTCCTGCGGTGGGTGGCCTCTTCGTGTAGCATGCATGCCACAAGTGCATTAAGTGCATCCATATCCCCACCACCAGTGCAAGTATTAGGACTAGTAGTCAAACAAACAGCAACACACACAGATCTGTCACTTCCAGCCACCACGCCCTCTGGCCACTCACTCGCCAAACAGTACAGGCACACAGAGACAAACGGAGGTCAGGGAATAGAGTATACACGTGGGAAGAGTGAATGGGGAGGGATAGGGGGAGGGGAAGGGGGCGATGGAGCAAAGGAGTAGGAGTAAGGAACAACGGTGAAAGGGTAAGACACAAAAAGAGGCAGGGCACACAGACGACCGTCACAGGTACTCAACACGCTCGGCTTTCTCTCTGCAACCACCACTTCAGCTCTTCCACCAACAATATCGCCACTCTCCAACTACACACAAACGCTAATGGGTCTAAAGACGATTTCCCCCTTGCTCTGGTCGCTTTTATTTCGGGTCCATCATATTACGCCCATCTTCCCGCTCAACCAGAGCCATTTCGCTATTCGTTATACGTTGTACCCGTCCACGTCGTATCACCGCCCCTAACACGCCCCCGACACGCCTCTTATTTGGGCGTTTTTACGTCCACGTACGAGCGACACGGGCGCACTGAAACATTGCTTTCGATTATATGGATTTACTCGTTTTTGTGAGATTAACGTCCATCTCCCGATTTAGGTCGACTCTTGGGCGTTTTTTTCGTTCGATTATAAGCAGGATGGTGTATCATTGACAAGTCTAACGAGTATAATTGTGCAGAGAAAAACATGTAAATACATATGTTAATCAAATTATTAACAAAAAATGTTTTATTACATACAGAGATGACGTTTAAAAGTAAGGCTAAACGAATAATAAAATCTTAAAAAGACTATTAAATATATTGTTATAAATGACTTGACACAACTCTTGAATCATTTAAAAGCTAGTTATATAATATAAACGTCCATAAAGAAATATAAAAAATATTTAAAAATATATAAAAAATATATTGTACATACTGTTGCGATCCTCGGTAGTGAGCCCTTGTGCCCCGACTGAGCATGGTACAGAAGAGTTATGCCGCACTCGGTCGGGCAGCCGAACAACCCCAGCTTCACCTGGGAGCAACCACCGTTCCCCAGGAGTTGAGCCCCCAGGTTCAGGTGGCCACCAGGACTTCCGATTCCGAATGGGGTCAGATGGCCGCTGGCCGTGGCAGGCAGAGGAGACAGGAACAGACAAGCAGCAACTGCTACACAAGACCAGGCAGTCAGCAAAGCAGGGGCAGGGTCAGGTCCCATCCAAGGTCAGGGCAGGCGGCTAGGCGGCTAGGCAAAGCAAGGTCAGGTCCAATCCAAGGTCAGGGCAGGCGGTTAGGCAAAGCAAGGTCAGGTCCAATCCAAGATCAGGGCAGGCGGTTAGGCAAAGCAAGGTCAGGTCCAATCCAAGATCAGGGCAGGCGGCTAGGCAAAGCAAGGTCAGGTCCAATCCAAGATCAGGTCCAACAATCAGGTAGAGAGAAACACAATCCAACGCACCAGACTTCTAAACAGAAAGAAGCTGAAGCAAAGATGATGGCACAGCAGTCCTGCTCTTAAGTAGGCCTCCCATCAGAGGATCCCGGTCCTAACTGTGAGGCAAGGGATCTCATTGGGCACGCCCATGAGGAAGCTATTCAATATGGCTGCCTCCCTGATGAGCCTTCCAAGATGGCTGCTTCTCAGACGATCCTCCCAAGATGGTTGCCTCTCAGATGATCCTCCTAAGATGGCCGCCGCCAGCAGTACAAGGTAGGAGTGTAACACATACTAAGTCTAATATTTTTTTATAAAACGGAATTGAATGAAATGAGATGAAACTTACTCTCAACAATTTGTGAAAATATACATCAAATTGAAAAATAGACCAGACTGGACCAGGGGTTCTAAAGTAGCAAACCCTTCTAAAAAATGGCCCTTATGTGTTTCTATGGAGAAGCAGTTATTGCTTCTGCAGCATAGACATTTACACACAGTGAAACTTAGCAGTTAGGAAATTCCTGTTTCAAACTAACTCGCCTCTATTGTCTACTGACCCCCACCCTTCAAAACTATCCCTCCCAC
This sequence comes from Microcaecilia unicolor, assembly GCF_901765095.1. Lineage (NCBI taxonomy): Eukaryota > Metazoa > Chordata > Amphibia > Gymnophiona > Siphonopidae > Microcaecilia > Microcaecilia unicolor. The sequence continues at coordinate 259,689,483 of NC_044033.1, read as the reverse complement.
AACTGTCCCCACTTACCAAAAATAATCTCCTCCTACGGCAATTACCTCCACCACACAAATTGCTCCCACCCTCCAAAATTATCCTCTCCAACTGCCCCACCACACCCAACAACCCCCTTGATCCCTTCACTCCCAAACTGTCTCACTACTCAAAACTGCCCTACTTCAAATTAGCCCCAGGCAACTATTCCACCACACCATAAATTGCGCCACTACCTCCAAAGCTATTCCAACTGCCCTTCCACCTCAGTATCAGCCCTAACTCCCAAAACAATCTCCTGCAATTTACTCACCACTCCCACTATTGGCCTCAACACCAAACAATATCCTCCTCCACGACTGCTTCTTCAACCTACAAACCTCTTCAACTCCCAAAACTAGACCCCAGCAATTGCATCACAACCTCACAAATTGCCCCACCACAAATGTAGGTCCTGCAACTGAACCACCATCTCTATTTCCATCCAACCACAAAAAATACCCCAGCGATGGCCTGACCACCACCAAAACTAGGCCCCCGCAACAGTATCACCGCCCTATCTGCTCTCATCCATTAAAACTACCCCACAACTGCCCAACCATCACTCAAACAGCCCCAACCCCTCAAACTACTACCTGCAACTGTCCCACTACCTCACAAACTGCTTCAACTCCATAAACTACCCCAGCTGCCCCATCATCTTACAGACATGCTCCCAATCCCCAAAACTACCCCTACAATTCTCTCACCACCTCAGAAGCTTCCTTCACCCTCCAAAAGTACCTCCTAAGACTACCCCCACAATCCACAAGCTGGCCATACTCCCCATTACAACCCCTGCAACTGCTCCACAACCCACAAGCTGGCTACACCTCAAAACTACTGCCCCACCATCCGACAATCTGCTCCCAAAACTAGATCCATAAGTGTCCCACATACTTCGTCTCCTGCCCAAAACTACCCTATCACCCTACAAGGTGCCCCTGCCTCCCCCTCCCAAATTATCCCTACAACTGCCCCACAACCAAGCTACCCCTGAGAACTGCCCCACCAGTCCATAAACTGGTAACACACCCAAAACTATAATACTCCTGCAACTACTCCATTCCCAAAACTAGCCCAGAAACTGCACCATAATCCCATAAGCTTCCCCCTCCAAAACTCCTCATAGTTCCCTGTCACGGTCTCAGGCACTCGGGCACTAGACCCACGTGAGCCCTTGGACAACTGCCAACAAGCGGCAGCAGTAGGCAAGACCCCGTCCCCAACCAGGACTGGGTAACAAGCAAAGCAGGAGAAGCTGTAGACTGGCAAAGCTGGAACAACTGAACTGGAACCACAGGACTGGAACTACAGCAGTAGACAAGCAGGGAATAAGCAGGACAAAGAAGCTGGTCTTCACCTGCGCTTGACCACCATTCCCCAGGGGTTGAGCCCCCAGGTGCAGGTGGCCGGCAGGACTTACTGGACTGAGCCTGAAGGCAGACTGGACCAACAGGATTCTCCCACCGGACACAGGACTCTAAACAAGCTTCACTAAAACAGGGTTCTGGATTTCTGGATTCAGGAGACTCAGACAGAGTATAGAATACAGAAACAAGCTTGACTGAAACAGGGTTCAGGATTAGGGTTCTCAGACAGGAGGGAAAGGAAGCCAAAAGCAGACAGGGTTGGAATCAAGACCAAGGTGCCCACAGGCACCCAGGTAAGAACAAGGCTGAAGCGCTAAGCACAAAGGGTTCAGGGTTCTCAGACAGAACAAGGACCAAAGCAAAAGGTAAAGGGCAAGATGGAGGCAGAATTCAAGAAAAACAAACAACAGAACAAGGCAGGAAACTAGAAGCCTAGCAGGCAGCCACAAGGTCACATAAAACACACAACAGAACTTTAGACGAGAACAAACAGAAGTGCCACTGGCACACCAACTGGAAACAAAGCAAGGCAAGGCAGAAATGCAAACGGCATACAAATTGACCTGCAGACCTTAGACGATGCAAAGGCACTGAATAGAAGAACACCAGTTCCTTATCAAGGCCCTGACTGATGATGTCACAACTCCAGGACACAGACAGAAAGCATACTGAAGCACAGAGAGGCTTAACACACACAGGTGCAGTATAGTGGAGTAATTAGAGCCATGCTGGAAGCAGCCAGCACACAGAGACAGAGCTAACTCAGGAAGAACAGACAGAAGCCAGCTCAGAAGCTGACCGCCAGAAATAAGGTGAGTCTGAGAGGGGTCACGACCACAACCGTGACAGTACCTCCCCCTCAAGGCTCCCGTGTCCCTACGGGAGCTTTCAGGTTTCCAAGGGTAACAATGGTAGAACCTACTGATGGGTTCAACACGTGACCATAGGTAGCTGGACTGGGAACCGGAGTGGATTCAGGAACCGAACCGGGGCTGGGACCCGGACTGGACTTGGGACTGGAGTCCGGACTGGAACTCAGACTGGCATCAGGATTTGAACTCGAACTGGAACTCGGGCTGGCATCAGGACTTGAACTCGAACTGGAACTTGGGCTGGCATCAGGACTTGAACTGGGACTTGAATCAGGACTGGAACTTGGACTGGACTCAGGAACCGAACCGGGACTGGGACCCGGAGTGGATTCAGCATCTCAGCTGGGACTGGAACTCGGAGTGGACTCAGCATCTGGGCTGGAACTGGAACTCAGAGTAGACTCAGCATCTCGGCTAGAACTGGACCTCGGAGTGGACTCAGCATCATCTTGGCTGGAACTCAAACTCGGAGTGGGCTCAGCATCATCTTGGCTGCAACTCAAACTTGGAGTGGACTCAACATCATCTCGGCTAGAACTGGAACTTGGCTTGGACTCAGCATCTGGGCTGGAACTGGAACTCGGCTTGGACTCAGCATCTGGGCCGGAACTGGAACTCGATCCGGACTCAGCATCTTGGCCGGAACTGCAGCTCGATCCGGACTCAGCATCTTGGCCGGAACTGCAGCTCGAGCCAGACTCTGCATCTGGGCCGGAACTGCAACTCGATCCGGACTCAGCATCTTGGCCAGAACTGCAACTCGATCCAGACTCAGCATCTTGGCCGGAACTGCAGCTCGATCCGGACTCAGCATCTTGGCCGGAACTGCAACTCGAGCCAGTCTCAGGATCTTAGCCGGAACTGCAACTTGGTGGGCACCTCATTAAAGCCTTAGCATATGCAGATGATGTATTGGTATTCTTAACCATTCCCCAGGCTGTGTTCCCCATTTGCTACATGTAATAAAACATTTTGGGAGCTTCTCTGGTTTTTCACTCAATTTGACTGTCTAAGGCGCTTCCTATGACATTAGCAGTTCACACACATTGTGAGGGACCCTTCCCGTTTACTTGGGAGGAAACTGCACTTACTTATTTGGGAATAACTTTACCTTTGGATTTATCAACTCTGTATCTCATAAATGTTCAGCCCCTTCTTGAGTATACCCAGTTGGAGTTGCACCTCTAGAAGACTTACCCCTTGTCTTTCTGGGGCTGTATACATCTGTTTAATATGATTTTAGCCCCTCGGTGGCTGTACATATTTCAAATGCTCCCCCTCTTTCTCCAGCGACAGGAAAGGGTATGATACATACCTGTAGCAGGTGTTCTCCGAGGACAGCAGGCTGATTGTTCTCATGACTGGGTGACGTCCGCGGCAGCCCCCACCAACCGGAAAGAAGCTTCGCGGGACGGTCGGCACGCAGGGCACGCCCACCGCGCATGCGCGGCCGTCTTCCCGCCCGTGCGCGACCGCTCCCGCCAGTTGAATGACTAGCAAAAGATGAAACACACAACTCCAAAGGGGAGGAGGGAGGGTAGGTGAGAACAATCAGCCTGCTGTCCTCGGAGAACACCTGCTACAGGTATGTATCATACCCTTTCTCCGAGGACAAGCAGGCTGCTTGTTCTCACGACTGGGGTATCCCTAGCTCTCAGGCTCACTCAAAACAAGAACCCAGGTCAATGGAACCTCGCAACGGCGAGGAAACAACAGAAATTGACCTACGAAGAACAACTAACTGAGAGTGCAGCCTGACCAGAATAAATTCGGGTCCTGGAGGGTGGAGTTGGATTTACACCCCAAACAGATTCTGCAGCACCGACTGCCCGAACCGACTGTCGCGTCGGGTATCCTGCTGGAGGCAGTAATGTGATGTGAATGTGTGGACAGATGACCACGTCGCAGCCTTGCAAATCTCTTCAATGGTGGCTGACTTCAAGTGGGCCACTGACGCTGCCATGGCTCTAACACTATGAGCCGTGACATGACCCTCAAGAGTCAGCCCAGCCTGGGCGTAAGTGAAGGAAATGCAATCTGCTAGCCAATTAGAGATGGTGCGTTTCCCGACAGCGACCCCTAGCCTGTTAGGGTCGAAAGAAATAAACAATTGGGCGGACTGTCTGTTGGGCTGTGTCCGCTCCAAGTAGAAGGCCAATGCTCTCTTGCAGTCCAATGTGTGCAACTGACGTTCAGCAGGGCGGGTATGCGGCCTGGGGAAGAATGTTGGCAAGACAATTGACTGGTTAAGATGGAACTCCGACACCACCTTCGGCAGGAACTTTGGGTGGGTGCGGAGCACTACTCTGTTGTGATGAAATTTGGTATATGGAGCATGAGCTACTAGGGCTTGAAGCTCACTGACCCTACGAGCTGAAGTAACTGCCACCAAGAAAATGACCTTCCAGGTCAAGTACTTCAGATGGCAGGTATTCAGTGGCTCAAAAGGAGGTTTCATCAGCTGGGTGAGGACGACGTTGAGATCCCATGACACAGTAGGAGGCTTGATAGGGGGCTTTGACAAAAGCAAGCCTCTCATGAATCGAACGACTAAAGGCTCTCCAGAGATGGCTTTACCTTCCACACGATAATGGTAAGCACTAATCGCACTAAGGTGATTCCTTACTGAGTTGGTCTTGAGGCCAGACTCTGATAAGTGCAGAAGGTATTCAAGCAGGTTCTGTGCAGGGCAAGAACGAGGTTCTAGGGCCTTGCTCTCACACCAAACGACAAACCTCCTCCACTTGAAAAAGTAACTCTTTTTAGTGGAATCCTTCCTAGAGGCAAGCAAGACCCGGGAGACACCCTCAGACAGACCCAACGCAGCGAAGTCTACGCCCTCAACATCCAGGCCGTGAGAGCCAGGGATTGAAGGTTGGGGTGCAGCAACGCTCCGTTGTTCTGCGAAATGAGAGTCGGAAAACACTCCAATCTCCACGGTTCTTCTGAGGACAACTCCAGAAGAAGAGGGAACCAGATCTGACGGGGCCAAAAGGGCGCTATCAGAATCATGGTGCCGCGGTCTTGCTTGAGCTTCAGTAAGGTCTTCCCCACCAAAGGTATGGGAGGATAAGCATACAGGAGGCCGGTCCCCCAATGAAGGAGAAAGGCATCTGACGCTAGCCTGCCGTGTGTCTGAAGTCTGGAACAGAACAGAGGCAGCTTGTGGTTGGTCTGAGAGGCGAAAAGATCCACCGAGGGGGTGCCCCACTCTCGGAAGATCTTGCGTACCACTCTGGAATGGAGCGACCACTCGTGCGGTTGCATGACTCTGCTCAGTCTGTCGGCCAGACTGTTGTTTACGCCTGCCAGGTATGTGGCTTGGAGGAGCATGCCGAACCGGCACGCCCAACGCCACATCCCGACGGCTTCCTGACACAGGGGGCGAGATCCGGTGCCCCCCTGCTTGTTGACGTAATACATTGCAACCTGATTGTCTGTCCGAATTTGGATAATTTGATAGGACAGCCGATCTCTGAAAGCCTTCAGTGCGTTCCAGATCGCTCGGAGCTCCAGGAGGTTGATCTGTAGATCCTTTTCCTGGAGGGACCACAGACCCTGGGTGTGAAGCCCATCGACGTGAGCTCCCCACCCCAGGCGAGATGCATCCGTCGTCAGCACTTTCGAGGGCTGCGGAATTTGGAATGGACGTCCCAGGGTCAAATTGGTCCGGATGGTCCACCAGAGCAGTGAAGTGCGGCAACTGGTGGAGAGGCGGATGACATCTTCTAGATTCCCGGTGGCTTGGAACCACTGGGAAGCTAGGGTCCATTGAGCAGATCTCATGTGAAGACGAGCCATGGGAGTCACATGAACTGTGGAGGCCATATGACCCAGAAGTCTCAACATCTGCCGAGCTGTGACCTGCTGAGACGCTCTGGTCTGCGAAGCCAGGGCCAGGAGATTGGTGGCCCGCGCTTCGGGAAGGTAGGCCTGAGCCGTCTGGGTATTCAGCAGCGCTCCTATGAATTCCAGAGACTGGGATGGCTGGAGATGGGACTTTAGGTAATTTATCACAAACCCCAGCAGCTCCAGAAGTTGAATAGTGCACTGCATGGACCGGAGGGCTCCTGCCTCCGAGGTGTTCTTGACCAGCCAATCGTCGAGATATGGGAACACGTGCACTCCCAGCTTGCGTAGGTAGGCCGCTACCACCACGAGGCACTTGGTAAACACTCGTGGGGCAGAGGCGAGCCCAAAGGGCAGCACACAATACTGAAAGTGCCGTGCGCCCAGGCGGAATCTGAGATACTGTCTGTGAGCTGGCAGTATCGGTATGTGAGTATATGCGTCCTTTAAATCCAGGGAACATAGCCAATCGTTTTTCTGAATCATTGGCAGAAGGGTGCCCAAGGAAAGCATCCTGAACTTTTCTTTGACCAGGAATTTGTTCAGGCCTCTCAGGTCTAGGATGGGACGCATCCCCCCTGTTTTCTTTTCCACAAGGAAGTACCTGGAATAGAATCCCTGCCCTTCCTGCCCAGGTGGTACGGGCTCGACCGCATTGGCGCTGAGAAGGGCGGAGAGTTCCTCTGCAAGTACCTGCTTGTGAAGGGAGCTGAAAGACTGAGCTCCCGGGGGACAATTTGGAGGCAGGGAGGCCAAATTCAGGGCGTATCCGCACCGCACTATTTGGAGAACCCACTGGTCGGAGGTTATGAGAGGCCACCTTTGGTGAAAGAATTTTAACCTCCCTCCGACCGGCAGATCGTCCGGTACGGACACTTTGAGGGCGGCTATGTTCCCGTGGATCCAGTCAAAAGCCCGTCCCCGGCTTTTGCTGTGGAGGCGCAGGGGGCTGCTTAGGCGCACGCTGTTGACGAGAACGAGCGCGCTGGGGCTGTCCCTGTGCCTGACGAGGCCTTCGGGCCGGCTGGTTGTACCTACGCTTCGCAAAAGAATAGGGTGCAGCCTGCCGGGCCCGGGAAAAACGTCCACCTGTGGAGGTGGATGCTGAAGGCGCCCGGTGGGAGAGCTTGTCGAGAGCGGTTTCCCGCTGATGCAGTTGGTCCACCATCTGCTCGACCTTCTCACCGAAAATGTTATCCCCCCGGCAAGGGACGTCAGCCAGTCTCTGCTGGGTGCGGTTGTCCAGGTCAGAGGCACGCAGCCATGAGAGCCTGCGCATCACTATACCTTGGGCCGCAGCACGAGATGCCACGTCACAGGTGTCAAAAATACCCCTGGACAGGAACTTTCTGCACGCCTTCAGCTGCCTGACCACCTCCTGATAAGGCCTGGACTGCTCCGGCGGGAGCTTCTCGACCAGGTCCGCCAGTTGTTGCACATAGGTCCGCATGTGAATGCTCATATAGAGCAGGTATGACTGGATGCGGGTCACGAGCATGGAGGATTGGTAGGCCTTCCTCCCAAACGAGTCCAGAGTGCGAGACTCCCGCCCCGGGGGCGCCGAGGCGGTATCCCTCGAACTCCGTGCCCTCTTGAGAGCAGAATCCACGACCGCTGAGTCATGGGGCAATTGGGGCCGCATGAGCTCTGGGTCAGAGTGGATCCTGTACTGGGACTCTGCTTTCTTGGGAATGGTGGGGTTAGTTAATGGTCGCACCCAGTTCCGGAGCAGCGTCTCCTTCAGGACATTGTGCAGCGGCACCGTGGAGGACTCTCTAGGTGGTGATGGATAGTCGAGGACCTCGAGCATCTCGGCCCTCGGCTCTTCCACAGAGACCACGGGGAAGGGAATGCTGATAGACATATCCCGCACAAAGGAGGCAAAGGAGAGACTCTCAGGAGGTGAGAGCTTCCTCTCCGGTGAAGGCGTGGGGTCCGAGGGAAGGCCCGTAGACTCCTCTGAGGAGAAATATCTAGGGTCCTCCTCTTCCCCCCACGAGTCCTCATCCTCGGTATCGGACATTAGCTCATGTAGCTGAGTCCTGTACCGGGCCCGGCTCGACGTCGAGGCACCGAGGTCTCGGTGTCGTCGAGCGGTGGACTCCCGCGCCGGCGGGGACGGAGCTCCCTCCATCGACGTCGACGGGGACTCCACCTGCGTGGCGGTCGAGACCGGCACCGCAAGCGGCGGCGGTGTCGACAGCCCCGGCGCCGGGCTAGAGCTCACCGGCGCCACAGTCATCGGCGCCGAGGGCGCAAGCACCCCCGGCGCCGGCACAGCCTGGCGCATCAGCCCTTCCAGGATCCCCGGAAGGATGGCTCTGAGGCACTCGTCCAGGCCCGCTGCCGGGAAAGGCGGTGGGGCCGGTAAGGGTGTCGGTGCCGGAAGCTGCTGGGGGCCAGGAGACGGCACCGAGGTGCCGGAACCCCGACGCGTCGGTACCTCCACAACCGACGGAGACCTCTCCTCACGACGATGACGCTTCGGCGTCGTCTCCTCTCCGACATCGGGATGCACCGAAGGCGACCGGTGACGACGCTTCTTGTCTTTCTTCCGATGCACGTCACCGGCGCCGGAGGGCATGGAGGAGGAGGAGGTCGATCCCCCTCGGTCTCGAGGTACCGGGTCAGACAGGGTTCGGTCCCGCGGCCCACGAGCTGAGGGCGTGACCGGGGCCGACTGCCCACGCGGCCTCTCACCCCCACTCTCACCGGAAGACCGGCGGGCCGACGGGACCTGTTCTCCTGGGGTCGCTGCCATCGGTGCCGATGTCTCGGGCATCGATACCGGTACCGAAGGGCCGGGCGTCGATACCGATGCCTTCGAGGTCGACGTCGAGGGGCCGGCGCAAGTTCCAAAAAGACGGTCCCGCAGAACTTGCCTCGCAACCTGGGTCCGTTTCCGGAGACCGAGACACAAAGAACACGACTTGAGATTGTGCTCCGGCCCGAGGCACTGGAGGCACCAAGCGTGGGTGTCGGTCTGCGAGATCGGCCGGCCGCAGCGACCACACTTTTTAAATCCACTCGGGACCTTCGAGGACATCGACGGAAAAATCGCGTCGGCGAAGTCAAAGTCGTCAATGGTGGCTAAAATCACACCACGAAAAACAAACGACCGAGCGGCCACTAGGCCGCAATGTGGCGTCCCCGCTGGAAGCGAGGGAAAAAAGGGAGCGCGTGTCCCACACGCGCAGGGTTTCTTTTTTTTTTTTTTTTTAAAAGGAAACCGGGCGGTAACTAAAGCCGATAAACAAAGTTAGAAAAAAACACGATCAGCGTATACGCGATCGAACGATCCGGCGGCTGAACAGAGAGAGCGCAAAACACGACTCTCTCCAGGCGCGGAAAAAAAGGAACTGGCGGGAGCGGTCGCGCACGGGCGGGAAGACGGCCGCGCATGCGCGGTGGGCGTGCCCTGCGTGCCGACCGTCCCGCGAAGCTTCTTTCCGGTTGGTGGGGGCTGCCGCGGACGTCACCCAGTCGTGAGAACAAGCAGCCTGCTTGTCCTCGGAGAAGAGCATGAGCTGACACTGTTGGTGCAGAATTATTTGTGGTTAGGTAAGAGACCTTGCATGCCTCTAGCTCTGATCCAGATTCCTAAGGCCCATGGTGGCCAGGGATTACTCAGTATTAGGTATTTAATGGTGGCCAGCAGCATGCGACAAAATGGATGGTACAGGGGAACGGGAGTGCATTTCAATCAGATTTTACACACTTCTGGAAAACTGCCTCCAGGGGCCTTGGCATGATATCCATTTCTGCGATCTGCTAGAGAGCTGTGGAGATGGATGTGTCGCCGGTATCATTTCTCTGCTAAAGTTACCTTGTATTTGTCCCTTTGCAACAATCCAGCGGCCCAGTGTGTTCATCCACTGGGCAGAATGAGGACTAGTGTATCTTGTGGCAAGCAGCTACTGAGGAGGGGAAGTTGAAACCATTTGAGAATTTATGAGAGTTTTCTTTCTCCACTACCCATTTTTTTGCCTATTATTTGCAACAACGTCACTATCTTTCCTCCCTGCAATGGGCAGATCTTACTGAAGATGTTCAAGAAACTTTATCAGAGGCATATACCTTATGATCACAGCAGGGGCGTAGCCACGGGTGGGCCTGGATTGGCCCAGGCCCACCCACTTTTGCTACAGGCCCGTCCCGCCCGCGACAGCCCCCTGCACTGACCTGAAGCGCGTTCTCCCTCCAATCCAGCACCGGCAATCATAGCCAGCCTTCTACCACATCCAGCAGGAAGTTGCAGAGTAGGCGGGACATGCCTGAGAAGAAGCTCCGACGACGCGCGCTGGACGTGGTAGAAGGCTGGCTATGATCGCCGGTGCTGGATTGGAGGGAAAACGCGCTTCAGGTCAGTGCAGGGGGCTGTCGCGGGCGGACACAAAATGTGGTGGCGGTGGCGGCGGCGGGCGGGCGGGGGGTGGACGGTGGAGAGGAAAGAGGTCTGTGCCCACCCAGTCCACCTCCAGGCCCACCCAAAAATTAATCGCTGGCTACGCTACTGGATCACAGTTGGCTGAACCCCTAAAATTTCATCATCGACACTTAAAGGACACTACCCCAGATCATTGCCCCATGCAAGCCACATTGAGCCTGCCATGAGTGGGAAAGTGCGGGATACAAATGTAACAAAAATAAAAATAAATCTCAATTATACAGCCTTGGCTGGAAAATGGTCCCAGGACCTCTCTTGCACTCTTACGGTGGAGCAGCTGAACCGTTTTATACTCAATTTAGCCAAGCAATATGTTTGTGCTCCTCACAGGGAATATCAAGCGGGTCTGTTGTTAAGGGACCTTGGGGCATATGTTTTGGCATTGTGTTCCCATTGTCCAGGTTTGGGGAGAGATATTGTAAGCTCTGTAAACCTATTGGAGCTGCACTGTGAGATGTGAATCTTTAATCCTCTTTGGACAATATGTCTGTATGGGCCCAGTGCCTCCAGGCTTCAAACGCTTTCCAACACAGAACTGCTGTTTGGCTTGAAGTCGATTTTGTAATGCTGTTTGCTTATTACCCAAATGAGAGTGGAGTGCCAGGGAATTCGCAATCTTGAGGAACCTGTGGGCCGCCAATTCCAAAAGACCTGGGAAAATGTTTTGCAGACTTTGAACCCCAGAGCGCATAATTGTCTTTTGAATATAAGAGTGCGGCTTTTTCTATTGCTATACTTCGTGTTGGTACCTGGTTTCTTACCAAGTGTGGGGGAGGGGGGTTTGGGAAGGGGGAGATGAGGGTGCTTTTCTGAAAATTTGTGTATTTGAAGTGATTGTTCCAACTATTTAAGTAACGTTTGTATCTTTTATTCATTTTATCATGGATCAATAAAAATGATTTTAAACATATTTTATTGCATGCCTTCTTGATTTCACGTTTTGACTATGGGAATATTGTTTATGCTGGTTTGCCAAACAGTAATCTTAAACTTTTATAAATGTTAAAAAACTCAGCAATAAAGTCTTGGGAAATGAGCGAAAATTTGACCATATCATTTCCCTTTTTAAACACATTCATTGGTTGCCTATTCTTTATTGAATTAAGTTTTAAATCCTTAGTTTTGCCCATAAACCACACTATAAACAGCAACCAGGTTACCTGAGTTCTATGACCATTGCAAACACATCTACTAGGACACTTAGATCACTTCAGATCATAGAATGGTTATACCTCACTTTTCTAGAGCGCACTGGGATTCTACTCGGGGAAAAAAAATTTTCTAGTTTTGTACCCATGTTCTGGAAATGGTTTCCAAAAGTGATTTGCGCTCTACCAAATCCTAAAAAGTTTAGAGTTTTACTGAAAACTTATTTTTTTAAACAAGCATTTGATTGATATCTAGTGGGAAGGGGAGGTGGTATTTACTAGCATACTTGGAAAACACTGGCTGAATTCATGGTTGGCTGTGCTTCATCACTGCGTATGTTATTCTTTGTGTGCATGTACTAGCTGTTCCCTGTCATATTTTATGGAGTTCCTTTTCTTATTGTATTTTGTTTACTGATATTACTGTAGGCCATTGTTCTCACAAAGATAAACAGTATATCAAAATTTTATTAAATATAAATATAAACTAGTGCTCTATGCAAGTAACCTCATGCATTCCAGTTGTCTGCTTAATTTTTCACCTATGTATGTATAAAAACATATGGGGGCTGATATTCAAACCATGGGAGTTAGACGGGCTGCCAGCTGCCTCCTGCGGTCAGCTCTGAGCCCAGATATTCAATGTTGGGCCATTTCTGGTGACTGGCATTGAATATTCAGTTTCTTTTTGGCTGGTTTCACGCTTTCCAAAAATACTAGGACTAGGGGGCATGCAATAAAACTACAGTGTAGTAAATTTAAAACAAATCGGAGAAAATGTTTCTTCACCCAACGCGTAATTAAACTCTGGAATTCGTTGCCGGAGAACGTGGTGAAGGCGGTTAGCTTAGCAGAGTTTAAAAAGGGATTAGACGGTTTCCTAAAGGACAAATCCATAAACCACTACTAAATGGACTTGGGAAAAATCCACAATTCCAGGAATAACATGTATAGAATGTTTGTACGTTTGGGAAGCTTGCCAGGTGCCCTTGGCCTGGATTGGCCGCTGTCGTGGACAGGATGCTGGGCTCGATGGACCTTTGGTCTTTTCCCAGTGTGGCATTACTTATGTACTGATGTAACCAGCCAAGTTGATATTAAGCGCTGTCCAATTAAGTTTAAACTGGCCAAAAATATGCCTCCTATTTCGGCGGCCCAACTTGACTGCCAAACTTAGCCAGAGATGTACTGAATATTTGCAGATAACCGGCTAAGCACTATTTAATTAAACAGGAGTTGGTCCTGGCTGGTTAAATAGCACTGAATAACAGGCGGATATGTGTTTAATGTTTTAAAAGAGGCTTAATATATCACCTTTCTTAAAAGGAAACCAAAGTGGTTTAAAATAGTAGCATAAAGCAAAGAGGGAAAGAAACTCCAAAATCAAATGACAAGACAGAGAAAAAAAAGGCAAAAAAGACACCCCATACCCCACCTACTATTCTTCCACCGAACCGGCCATTGGGCCAATAAGCTAGCAACTAGAGGTGAAAGCAAGAGAAAATAAATGTAATTTTAAAACAGAACAGAACTTCAAATAAGATTGCTCAGATCTGATGTCATGAGGTAATGCATTCCAGAGGGGTGGGTCATGGCAGAAGAATGCAGAGTGTCTTGTGGATTCAAAATGGAAGCAAAAGAGAGGTGGAATAGATAGACGATTAGAGTAGGATCACCAAAGCTTCCAGGAAGGGACATAAGGTGTAATAAAATAATACAGATAAGCAGGTGCACCCAAATATAGAACCTTATGGGCAATGCTTAAAATTTTATGTTGGATGCAAAACTGGATAGGAAGCCAATGGTGCTGTACCAAAAGAGGAGAAACGTAGTCAAAATGATGGGCCCAAGCCAGAAATCTGAAAACAGTATTTTGAACTGGTTTTAGTCTCTTTAACAAAGATAGCAGGAGCCCATAGAAGGTATTACAGTAGTCAAGATGGGATGTGACAATTGCATAGAGCATTGTAGTGATGGAGAGAATGGATAAGCCATAGTGAGAATAAACAAGATTTGACAGTTGAGGAAATATGAGCCATAAAGGGCAACTGAGAACTGAGAAACACAGCAAGATAGAGTCAACCAACATTATTGGAGAGCCCCTTAGAAAGGGTGTGACAGAAAGCTGAGAGAGATGTCCAGAAACCTAAAGGGCTGTTGTTTTAGAGGGACAGAGAATTCATTTTTGTGACGAGAGCATAAGTTAGAAGAGAAAAAGTTCTGAGGGCAAACCCAGCAACATATCATCAGCATACATACAGAATTTCACAGAATGAAAGTTAAATAGGTAATAGGAAGCTTCCTCATGTACTTTAAAAACATGCAAGCCAGTAGACAAATAATCTCTCTTTCCATACATTTTCAAATCATATAAACCCAAAAATATGACTGCAGCCTGATGCTATTCATATAAAAAGGATAGAAATAGAGCACCCTCACATTTTATAAATATTTATTTTGAACCTGATATTAAAATCCTTTTATTAAATGTGCATTTAAGAATACATGCTATCATATACATCTGCATGAACTGCCATTTATCTATAGGAGAAATAGGCATAATTATAGGTAAAGTAGCACTGGCATTTATCTGTAGGAAAAAGAAGGTGTAGTTTTAGGTAGGATAGGTAGGACAGGTAGGGACTTGCAAAAATGCTATCCAGAAGGCTAAAATATTCAGTCATTCTCTGGATAAATTATACATGTAAATTAGGCCAGCAAAGTAGCAGACCTAACTTATATGTTGAAGCAGCAACCTGGTTGCCACTTACATGTATATTCACGGCGCTATTCTAACGAATAGCGTGCTGAATATATGAATAAAGCGAAGTGATACCAATTGTGCTTTACTTTATCTGGTGGATTCCACTTCTCAACATCAGAAGTTTGGGAATCAGGACTATCGAGGTATGCTTAGAGGCATATTTTCAAAACACATACACTTACAAAGTTCCATAGGTTACAATCCTGCTTATAATCGAAAGAGAAAAACGCCTATATTGCGACCCAAATGGGGAGATGGGCGTCTTTCTCCCGTGGGCGCCCAAATCGGTATAATCGAAAGCCAATTTTGGGTGTTTCCAACTGCAATCTTTCGCGGAAACGGGTAAAGTTGACGGGCCTGTTGGAGGCGTGGTGAAGGCGGAACTGGGGCGTGGTTATCGGCCGAGGAGAGATGGGCGTCTTTAGCTGATAATCGGAAAAAAAGGCATTTTACCGCGATTTTGGGTCACTTTTTTTGGACCCTTTTTCTTCACGAACAAGTCCCAAAAAAGTGCCCCAACTGACCAGATGACCACTGGAGGGAATCGGGGATGACCTCCCCGGACTCCCCCATTGGTCACTAACCCCCTCCCACCAAAAAAAACCCACTTTACAAACTTTTTTTCCAGCCTCTATGCCAGCCTCAAATGCCGTACCCACCTCCTTGACAGCAGAATGTGTTCTATCCTCTGACAGCCTTTCCCTGGTTCTGATGTGGCTCTTGGGTGAGTGTGACACCTTTTCTCTTATGCGCACTGCAGAGTCACATCAGCAATGCATTGTGGTGAGTGTAGGGTATTGGGCTCCGTGATTCCACTGGCTTGTGGCAAATGCTCACGATGTTGGTAGTTGGTAGGCTCTACTCCCATGGTGCTTTTCCCCCTGCTTACTGGGTCAGAGTGTGCCCTGTTTTGTTTCCGGTAGTCCATGAGGTAGTGGCCATTTTTGTAAGCCAGTTTTAGATCCCTTTCACGTGTTAGCCACGTTACAGAACTTAGTTCTTACCTTGAATGTGGCTGAAAGAGGGCATTGTACAGCATTCTGCCAGCTCTGACCTACTGCTCATCTCAGTACAAGGGAGACTCGTTGCCAGTGGGGCACAACCTCTGATCTGCAGTTAACTGTGAGTAAACGTGATTATTCCAATAAAGGACTGTCTTTCTTCTATGTTTGTACAGCGCTGCGTATGCCTTGTAGCGCTATAGAAATGCTAAATAGTAGTAATAGTAGTAGTAGTAGGTGTGAACTGGTGTGCCAATGTTATATAGCAGCAACAAGTCCTAGAGGCCTGCGTGTATGCAGGTCCCTGGAGCACTTTTGGTAGGTACCGCAGTGCACTTCAGCCAGGTGGACCCAGGCCCATCCCCCCCCCTACCTGTAACACTTGTGCTGCTAAATGGGAGGTCTCCAAAACCCACTGTACCCACATGTAGGTGCCTCCTTCACCCCTAAGAGCTATGGTAGTGTTGTACATTTGTGGGTAGTGGGTTTTGGGGGAGGGGGGTTGGGTGCTCAGCACCCATGGTAAGGGAGCTATGCATGTGGGAGCGTTGTCTGAAGTCCACCGCACTGACCTCTAGGGTGCCCAGTTGATGTCCTGGCATGTCAGGGGGGCCAGTGTACTACGAATCCTGGCCCCTCCCACGACCAAATGGCTCGGATTAGGAGGTTTTTGAGCTGGGCATGTTTAGTTTCCATTATCGCAAAAAAAACCAAATGCCCAGCTCAAAAACATCCATATTTTCGAAAATACGGTCTGTCCCGCCTCTTCACGTACCCGTTTTCGGACATAGACGCCCATGGAGATAGGCGTTCGCGTTCGATTATGCCCCTCCACGGAGCTCATTTTCAAAAGAGAAAAACGTCCAAAAAGTGGCATAAATCTGCATTTGGACGTTTTTCTATGAAGTCTGTCAAAAGTGCATTCAAGTCACAAGGGTGTGTGTCAGGAGCATGTAAAGGCGGGATCTGAGCGTTGCTAACATTTTTACGTTTTTCAGCCATAATGGAACAAAACAAAACCTTCCACGACTAAAACTAAGACATTTTGAGCTAGACCTGTTTTTATAAGGCGCACAAAGTTGCCCTAAATGACCAGATGACCACTGGAAGAAATCAGGGATGACCTCCCCTTACTCTCCCCAGTGGTCACTAACCCCCTCCCATCCCCAACAAATGTGATTAAAATCATTACTTGCCAGCCTCAGATATTATACTCAGGTCCATTAGAACAAATTGCAGGTCCCTGGAGTAGTTTGTCTAGTCGAGAGTGCTACTGAACAGGTGGACTCAGGCCCATACCTCCCCCTACGTGTTACACTTGTGGTAGAAACCGAGAGCCCTCCAAAACTCACCAGAAACCCACTGTACCCACATATAGGTGCCCCTTCACCCATAAGGGCTATGGTAGTGTACAGTTGATGGTAGTGGGTTTAGGGTAGCTCAGCAGACAAGATAAGGGAGAAACGTTGAGATGTGTACCTGGTAGAATTTATTTGAAGTCCACTGTAGTGCCCACTAGGATGCCCCATTGCTCTCCTGGGATGTCTTTGTGGCCAGTCTACTAAGAATGCTAAATCCTCCTACATCCCAATGGCTTGATTTTGTGCGTTTTTCACTTGTATTTTTTTTTTTTTTCAAAAATGGACCAAAAAGATAAACATACAGAGTACAAAAACATCTAGCAAACAGCCATTAAAAAAAAAAAGAGAGATAGACTTTCATGAGGTACTGTGTTAAATAATTTCTGATGATCCAGATATGCCACATCAACTCGATCACCTTTATCCATGTTTTTATTCATACCTTCAAAAAATGTAGTACCCCCAAAACATGTGTTTAAAAACATTACTTTTCAGCCTCAGATGTTATACTCTGGTCCATTAGAACAGCATGCAGGACCCTGGAGTAGTCTAGTGGTGGGTGCAGTGCACTGCAGACAGGTGGACCCAAGCCCATACCGTCCCCTACCTATTACACTGTAAGCCCTCCAAAACTCACCGGAAACCCACTGTAGCCACATATAGGTGCCCCTTCACCCGTAAGGGCTACAGTAGTGGTCTACAGTTGGGGATAGTGGGTTTTGAGAAGCTCAGCAGACAAGGTAAGGGAGCAATGGTGAGATGTGTATCTGAGAGCATTTTATGAACTCCACTGCAGTGCCCCCTAGGGTGCCCTACTGCTTTCCTGAGATGTCAGGGGGAACAGTCTACTAAAAATGCTGGCTCCTCCTACATCCTAATGGCTTGATTTTGTGCATTTTGCACTTGGACTTTTTTTTTTTTTTTTTTTCGAAAATGGACCAAAAAACAAAATGTCCCAATCACAAAATATTTTTCAAAAAAGTATTAAAAAAATAATAAATGTTTTTCTTTTTTGAAAGGGACCTTCTTTCCTATTCAGATTTTGTACGTTTTTTTGCAAAACATCCAAAGTCAGACTTAGATGTCATAGCGAAAATGCCCCTCCACGTAACTTTGTAAGTCTAAGTGCTTTGAAAATGAGCCTATAGTAAATTACCTTACTTATTTTAGTTATCCAATAACATTAGAATAGCTTAGTTGGTCAACCTGAGTAAACTGCAATTTAACCTGGTTACCTGAATGTAACTCACCTTGAGCTACTACTGAAAAAAGGTGTGAACAAAACTAAATAAATAATAACCACACCCCAACAGAACCCCCTAGCTCCACCTCTTTATAGCCAGGTAAATTCTGTGTAGCCAACAACTGGTCCAGACAACATCTAGCTGATGAATTAGGAGAAGGGGTCTAAAATTTCAACCACTGAGTTTTGTTTAGCTACAGAAACATCAAAAATTTTCTAGACAAACCTTTTGAATATTGACCTCTTTATACCTGAATCTGTAGCTTTACAAAACATACTAAGATAGTTTATTTATCATCTGAGAAAATTAAGACCTTACCATTTGCCCAAGCAATGTAATCTTCTTTTCAGTCACATGAAGAGGTAAATAGCTAGCATATACCACCATCTGAGGTGTCTGTGACACTAGGAAGCCTGTGAAAACAGAGAAACACTCTTACTATTGAAATATATTATTTTCTGTGACACAATTTCCCAAAATGCCAAGGATGAACTGTCCCAAAGAGGTAGATTTATCACTTTACAGAGTGACGTTTTTCAGTTGGGTATAAATCTAGAAAAAATGTAAGTGCAGTATTGCTTTGCAAATAAATATGGGTACATTTTATGGATCCAAGTTGCCCTTGATCTCACAGATGAGCCTGGGAAAGCTGGCATGGAAGAGAGCCTGAAAATTGATGGTCAATTGAACTCCCAGTTATCTAATACTTCTAGTTAACCATCTAAAAATGTTAGGAGGAAATGAGAGTGTCCAACAACTCCACTAGCAGTCTGAATGCCAAGGCTTCCATCTTAGACATACTGGGGTTGATATTCAAAGCAATTTATTTATTTCACACTTGATATACCACAATACATCAGTAATAGATATCTATGCAGTTTACATAAGTTAAAACAAGTTAAAGGGGGTGTCAGGGGCCAAGAAGGGTAAGCCCTTGGGCCACAGCCAAGTTGATGCTGCCTAAATAACATGGAGACTAGGTAGGTCCCAGCTGGAGACAGGCGAGTCACGCTCAGGCTAGGACCAGGGCAGGCCAAGTCCAGAGGTTCACCAGTAATGTAGTGAACTGTAACTCAGGCATCAGCAGGCAAGCTGGTCCGAATACAGTGTACTACATGGACCACTAGGCTACTTCAGGGACATGCTTGCTACTCTAATAAGACTGGCCATAACATCTGAAGCTTTCATAGAGGCTGGTATGTACTGTTTCTTTCATATCTTTGGGGGGTGGAAGGGGGTCACTGGCCACTGGGGAAGTAATGAGGGTCATGCCTTAATCCTTCCAGTAGTCATTTAGGCATTTACAGCACCTTTTTGAGACAGTCATGATTGACCAAAACAACTAACTTTTAGCTCTGGATGTTTTTGCTTTGTTCCATTATGGCAGAAAAATGTCCAAGTCCACCCCCAAAATGTCCCCTTATGATCTGGACCCACTGCATGCAAACTGCATAGAAAAACATCTTTAAAATTAGTTTTGAAAATAGAAATTTGGACGTTTTGGCAAAAATAGGTCCATCCGCTGCTTTGTGACACTTTTTGGACATTTTTCTCTTTCAAATGTGAGCCCTCTAATATTTTGAATGAGAATAAAGATAAATTTGTATGCTTTCTATTAACAATATTTTTAAAATATAGACTTAATTTATAGTTTACTTTCATAATTTGATGAATGATGAACATTTGGAACTTCTGAAAGGGGTCGAGAGGTTGCCTTGGTTTTTTCTTTTTCCCCCTTCTTCTTTCCTACATCTTTGGTTTCAAGCTTATCTGTCACAAAAAGAAAAAGCAAAGAAAATATACATTTTTCTTGTTGTCATTTATATGATTTATTAATTATACATAAAATAGACATTCTAATGGTTCTCAAACCAGATAAGATTTTAGACTGTGCTAGGGAGGAGTTGGCTGTCTTGGTATAGTGAGTACCGATGACATAGAAAAGTACAGGAAGCCAAATGTAAGCTTTTGTATAGAAATCCAGAATATAGCAGTCTCAGAAATGCTCACTTTTCAACACACAGAGGCCCAATAGGCAGGCAGAATAGGGTCTCAGTGCATGAGTAAGACAAAAGTGCAAAGAAAAGAGATTTAGATTTTTTTAGGGATAGAGCAGCCTTCTGGAAAAGGTAGGGGAGGGGAGTGTGTTCTGAAAAGATGGAATTGACCTTGACCAATGTGGAATCAGGCCACTGGTGCAAACATTTTAAAAAAGAAATAGAGCAACCTTTACCCTAGAACCTGAGGGAAAGTCAAGCATTGCTTGGATTGAGGTATCTTTAAAGAATATTATCAAAACAGAGAAGTTGTAAGAAAGGCGAATGTAGCCCAGGTGCTTTTCAGTAAAGAATAAACAGAGTACAAGATTGCAAATTATCCCTACCAACTGCTAAGCAGGTTACAAATGTAAAACAACATGCTTTGAAAGGTCTATAAACAAATGTTAGAATCCTACAAAATAAAATGGGAAAGTTAGAATATATATCTCTGAATGAAGAAGATATAAAAGATATCTTGGAGACATGGTGGAATGATGATAACAAGTGGCCATGATAGGGTGGATCAAATTTGTGGAGGGGTGGCACTATCCCCTAGTTTTATACCAGTGCCATTTACTTGTGTATATTTATAGAATACTAGCATACACATGTGTGAATGTACACATATGTATGTAAGAGCTAGCTCTGCACACAGTGGTATTATATAACTGAACATGCACAATTGACTTAGCACATAAATGCAAGGGGGCATATACACAGGTGCTGCATGGGAGGGCTGACATTTATGCCACATTTAGGCATGCCCATTTATACCTGCCATCACTGAGCATGTCTAATGTAGGTGCATTTGTGCTGATTTAGGCTAGTATTCTATATCGGCATCTTGCCACACAGATACTGTTATAGAACTGGCACTCAGCGTGCAGAATTGTTACATCTAACTGGAGGTGCCCAGTTACAGAACTGCCCCCACATATTTAAAGGGCATTGAGTCAAACAGAGTACAACTTCTGCAGAAAACCAAATGCAATGTGGAATCTTTTTGGATAGAAATCCTACTCCTGGGGGAAGTCTGTGCAAAATTTGTTTTGAAAATTCCAGTGGTGTAGCCAGACCTGACATTTTGGGTGGGCCCAGAGATAATATGGGTGGGCACTATGTATATAGATAAGAGTAGTGCTCCTTGTGATACTATAAAATAATACCTTAGAATACACATGATGATGGATTTCTAAGTAGTCTGCCCAGCAGCTGCCCTGCATCAACATAAACTATATACATACTTAATGGAAATAAATAGAAATAAAACAAACACATAGAAAAGAAAATAAGCTGATACCTTTTTTATTGGACTAACAATACATTTTTTTAGCTTTCGAAAGTATCCCTTCTTCTTCAGATCAGAAATAAGCAAATGTTGATAAATATCAGTATATATAAGTGAAACACAAAAGCATTCCAAAGACTGTCTCACAGGAAGAGGGTGGGGTGGGGTGGGTTAGGTGAGAAACGGGGAGCTGGGTGGATGAGAGACAGGGAAAGATGGATTGTAAATAAGAGGGTGACAAAGCAGTAGAATTTTATGGTTTATAATGGGCTACAAAACCCAGATCTTTGTTAAGTCCTGTCTGGTGGGTGTCAAGATATGCAATCATTTTGACTTCAAAGGTCTTACGTTCCTGGATTGTCTTAAAGTTTCCTTTTAGTATTCTTACCATAAAATAATTGATGCAGTGCTCTGGTTTTGTAAAGTGCTATCCCACAGACATCCTGGTTGGCATTGGCATTTTTCATATGATGTCTGTGTAGATTAAATCTCATCTTTAGCATCTGGCTTATTTTTCCAATATAGCAACCTTCTTCACACTTTTTATATTGAATGATACATACCACATAAAGGATTCCTATATGTAGAATATTTTTACTTTGTTAATGACTGTGGGATCTTGTGAAATGTGTTGGCACAGTTTGCAGCTAGATATATTGCAAGGATGTGTGTCACTCTCTTCTTTTTGAGTTTCCATCGGGAGCTTGCTTTTCACTAGTTTGTGTTTTAAGTTGGGTGGCAGTCGCAAGGCTGGTGGGGACGGGAATATTTCTTTTGGTAGTTCATCTTCCTGGAATAGTGGATGTAAATCTTTTTTGATTCTTCTCAATTTTTCTAGCTCTGGGTTGCATGTCACTACAAGGGGGATTCTCTCTGTGACTTTCTTTTCCTTGTACCGCAATAGGTTTTCCCTGGGTATTTTAAAGGAGGAGGCAACATTACTTTGGGGTTGTAGCCTTTTTGAGCGAAGGATTCGGTCAGGATTTTGAGGTGTTTATCTCTGTCTCTTGGGTCAGAGCAGATACGATGGTATCTTGTGGCTTGGTTGTGTATAATGGATTTTTGTATGTGAAGGGTAGAAGCTGGAATTTTGTAGGTAACTGCATCTGTATGTAGGTTTCCTGTATATAGATGTTTGTATATAGCCATTGCTGATGGAAACTGTGGTGTCCAAAAAATTGACTTTTTCTGGGGAATAGTCAATTCTGAATTTGATTGTAGGATAATAAGTATTGGAAGAACTGAGAAGTTGTTTTAGAGATTCTTACCCCTCAGTCCAAATGTCATCAATATACTGGTAGTATTTTAGAGGTTTAGTCCCCTCAGGGGGAGGAATGCTGGCTTCGGCCTAACCCCTGGTAAGCCTTTCCTCAGCTGAGAGGTGCCCAGCTCTACCACCGGCTGCCTTTCAGGTGCTGTGGAGGACTTGCAGCTCATCTGCATATCCTTACAGTCTTCTCCGGGGTGACACCCAGGTCCACTCCGATCCACTCAGGACTTCCGCTCTAGGTGCCCAGCGCTCCCACCAGGTGCTGTGGAGGACTTGCAGCCCTTCTGCATTTCCTCACAGCTGTATCTGGGGTGACTCCAGTTCCACCCCGATCTTCCCAGGGCCTTCTCTCCAAGTGCACAGAGTTTCCAGGTGCTTTTTGGCTAGGATCAGGCGACCCTCAGAGGGAGGAATGCTGGCCGGCCTAATCCCTGGTAAGCCTGTCCTCAGCTGAGAGGTGCCCAGCTCTACCACCAGCTGCCTTTCAGGTGCTGTGGAGGACTTGCAGTTCATCTGCATATCCTTACAGCCTTCTCCGGGGTGACACCCAGGTCCACTCCGATCCACTCAGGGCCTCCGCTCTAGGTGCCATTTTTCTCTTTGTATATAATCTTTTTCCAGTTGCTAAAGTACCTTAATCGTTTATGGCCCCTATTCACATTCTCTTCCTAGCTCTGTCCCTTCCTAATTTTTTCCCTCACCCCCTACCTCTCTCCGCTACAGGAACTCACTTCCCATCCATTGACTTCATCACCTCACCTTCTCTCCTACCCTCTTCCTCCCTCTTGGCTTTTAATCTCCGTCTCTTTCTTCCCTCCATTTTGCCTTCCCCATTCCACCTAAATACCTCTCGCCTTCTACGCTTTCGTGGCCACACCTCTCCTACTCTCCTCCGCTCTCTTTTACTCCTCTCCTTCTCAGCTGGTGACATCAATCCCAATCCTGGCCCTCCTCACCAACTATTATCCAAACTCTACAGATCTCACCGTGACCTCTCTAACCTCATCTCTATTCCTCTATTCCCCTCCTCTTCTCTGCCCTTCTCTTGCGCCCTATGAAATGCCCGCTCTATCTGTAACAAACTCCCCTAAATCCAGGACCTCTTTATCTCACGTCACCTCCATCTGCTCGCCATAACAGAAACCTGGCTCTGCCCTGATGACTCTGCTTCAGTCGCAGCCCTGTGCCATGGCGGTTATCTATTTTCACATACTCCTCGCCCTGCTGGCCGTGGGGGCGGTGTTGGACTACTTCTCTCTCCCTCCTCCAGATTTCAACCCCTTCTTCCACCTCAATCTCACTGTTTTTCCTCCTTTGAAGTCCACTCTATCCGCCTTTTCTCTCCTCTGCCTCTTTGAATAGCGGTCATTTAGTGTCCCCCTCATAAGTCCCTTTCATCCTTTCTCAGTGACTTTGACGCCTGGCTTGCCTTCTTCCATGATCCTTCTTCCCCCTCTCTCATCCTTGGTGACTTTAATATTCCTGCTAATGATCCTTCCAACTCTTATATTTCAAAGTTACTCGCTTTAATGTCCTCCTTTAATCTCCAACTATGCTCCACCTCCCCCACTCATCAAAATGGTCACTGTCTTGATCTCATCTTCTCCTCCAACTGTTCACCTTCTAGTTTCCTTGCCTCTGATCTTCCCTCCTCTGATCACCATCTTATAACTTTCACACTTAAATCTCCTCCCTCCCAGTCCAGTCCGATCTTATCTAATTTATCTAGGAATCTTCACGATATTGACCCTTCATCTCTATCCTCCCATGTTTCAAACCTCCTCTCTACTGTGGCACCATCCACGTCTGTCAATGAGGCTGTTTCTTCTTACAACAATACTCTATCCTCTGCCTTAGACACTCTTGCACCTTTGATGACCCGCCCTGTAAGGCGTACAAAACCCCAACCTTGGCTGACTTCTAATATCTGCTACCTACGTTCCTGTACCCGCTCCGCCGAACGCCTCTGGCGGAAATCTCGGGCCCTTGCTGATTTCTTACACTTTAAGTTCATGCTGACCTCCTTCCAATCTGCTCTTTTACGTGCCAAACAGGATTATTATATCCAACTGACCAACTCTCTTGGCTCTAATCCTCGACTTCTCTTCACCACATTGAACTCTCTCCTCAAGGTGCCCCCTCCCCCAACTCCCCCTTCATTATCTCCTCAGACCCTTGCTGAATTCTTTCACAACAAGGTTCAAAAGATAAACCTTGCTTTCTCTACCTCACCACCTCTCCCTCCACTAGTCCGTTCCCCTCTCTCTCCTTCCCCTCATTCCCTTTCCTCCTTTCCTGAAGTTACTATTGAGGAAACTACACTTCTCCTTTCTTCCTCAAAATGTACCACCTGTTCCTCTGATCCCATTCCCACCCACCTTCTTAAAGCCATCTCTCCTGCTCTTATTCCTTTTATCTGTCACATTCTCAACCTCTCACTTTCCACTGCAACTGTCCCTGCTGCCTTTAAACATGCTGTGGTCACACCTCTCCTTAAGAAGCCTTCACTCGACCCTACTTGTCCCTCTTATTACCAACCCATCTCCCTCCTTCCTTTTCTCTCCAAATTACTTGAGCGTGCTGTTCACCGCCGCTGCCTTGATTTTCTTTCCTCACATGCTATTCTTGACCCACTACAATCTGGTTTTCACTCTCTCCACTCAACCGAAACTGCGCTTACTAAAGTCTCCAATGACCTATTACTGGCTAAATCCAGAGGTCAATATTCCATCCTCATTCTTCTTGATCTTTCCGCTGCTTTTGACACTGTCAATCACAGCATACTTCTCGATACCCTGTCCTCACTTGGATTCCAGGGCTCTGTCCTTTCCTGGTTCTCTTCCTACCTCTCCCTCCGCACCTTTAGTGTTCACTCTGGTGGATCCTCTTCTACTTCTATCCCTCTGCCTGTCGGCGTACCTCAGGGTTCTGTTCTTGGTCCCCTCCTCTTTTCTATCTACACTTCTTCCCTTGGTTCATTAATCTCATCCCATGGCTTTTCCTACCATCTCTATGCTGATGACTCCCAAATCTACCTTTCTACCCCTGATATCTCATCTTGCATCCAAACCAAAGTTTCAGTGTGCTTGTCTGACATTGCTGTCTGGATGTCTCAACGCCACCTGAAATTAAATATGACCAAAACCAAGCTTTTCATTTTCCCCCCCAAACCCACCTTCCCGCTCCCCCCGTTTTCTATTTCTATTGATGGCTCTCTCATTCTCCCTGTCTCCTCAGCTCGAAACCTTGGGGTCATCTTTGACTCTTCACTCTCCTTCTCTGCTCATATCCAGCAGATTGCCAAGACCTGTCGTTTCTTTCTTTACAACATCCGTAAAATCCGCCCCTTTCTTTCCGAGCACTCTACCAAAACCCTCATCCACACCCTTGTCACCTCTCGTTTAGACTACTGCAACCTGCTTCTTGCTGGCCTCCCACTTAGTCACCTCTCCCCTCTCCAGTCGGTTCAAAACTCTGCTGCCCGTCTCATCTTCCGCCAGGGTCGCTTTACTCATACTACCCCTCTCCTCAAGACCCTTCACTGGCTCCCTATCCGTTTTCACATTCTGTTCAAACTTCTTCTACTAACCTATAAATGTACTCACTCTGCTGCTCCCCAGTATCTCTCCACACTCGTCCATCCCTACACCCCTTCCCGTGCACTCCGCTCCATGGATAAATCCTTCTTATCTGTTCCCTTCTCCACTACTGCCAACTCCAGACTTCGCGCCTTTTGTCTCGCTGCACCCTACGCCTGGAATAAACTTCCTGAGCCCCTATGTCTTGCCCCATCCTTGGCCACCTTTAAATCTAGACTGAAAGCCCACCTCTTTAACATGGCTTTTGACTCGTAACCACTTGTAACCACTCGCCTCCACCTACCCTCTTCTCTTCCTTGCCGTTCACATTAATTGATTTGATTTGCTTTCTTTATTTATTTTTTGTCTATTAGATTGTAAGCTCTTTGAGCAGGGACTGTCTTTCTTCTATGTTTGTGCAGCGCTGCGTATGCTTTGTAGCGCTATAGAAATGCTAAATAGTAGTAGTAGTAGTAGTAGTATTCAAAAATATCTCTTTCAGTTGTGCCATGAAGAGGTTAGCATATTGGGATGCCATCTTGGTGCCCATCACAGTGCCCATGATTTGCAGATAGATATAATTGTTAAAGCAGAACTAATTGTAAGTTAGAATAAATTTGACTAATTTTGAAATAGTTTCTGATGAGTATTGGTGGTCCAGGGTGGAGGTTTTTAGGAGTTTATCACATGCAGCTATGCCATCTGCATGGGGAATGTTGAGGTATAGTGATTGTACATCCATTGTGACCAGAAGGGCACCCGGTAGTAACTGTTTTATGTTTTTTTTTAATTTGTCCAGACAGTCTGTGATGTCTTGTATGAAGCTGTTTGTCTTGTGCACAACGTTTTTAAGAATCCCCCTACAAGTCCACATATTTCCACTATAAGTGTGCCGATACCAGATATGATTGGTCTGCCAGGGTTTCCAGGTTTGTGGATTTTGGGTAGCATACAGAATGTGCCCACAAAAAGATGGTATGGTGTGAGGTTTTTTTTAGATGTGGCTGTACTTGCTTTGGAAGTGTTTTGATAAGATTTTTCAGCTGTTTTGTATAATCCTGAATAGGTTCCTCAGTTAGTTTCAAGTATGTGTTGTCTGAGTGCTGTCTATGCCTTCTTCGATGTATTTTTGTATGTCCACAATCACTACAGAGCCTCCTTTGTCAGCAGGTTTGATGGCAATGTTGGTTATTTTGTAGGGTTCTTATGGCCACTCTTTCAGGTGGAGAAAGTTTGTACAGAATTTTCCTTTGCTTGATGGAAAGTTGTGATTTCACCCTATGCCTGAAACTTTCTATGTAGTTGTCTAATTTATTGTTTTGTCAAAGAAGGTGCAGAGGCTCCAACACAGGAACTGGTGCTTAACAGATGCTTTATTCAGTATAATAGGACCCGATACAGTCCGTGTTTTGGCATAATGAAACGCCTACATCAGGGGTCACACAAATTTTCGAACAAAGGTCAATAAAGGTCAATATGTATAACTGTCAAAAGACCTCTGTTCTCAAAGTGTATAAACAAACAGCACAGTCTGAAAGTGTCAGACCGATATCAAAAGGGTGAAATATGTGATCTTTTGTTTAAAATTGTATTCCAGTCTGTTGGGAGGCTCTTTTTTGTGGAAATGTACCTTCAAGTGGAGTTTTCTAAAGGATTCTTCCACGTCTGAGTATAATTGAATTTCATCTAGTTTGCGGGAGTCCTTTGGAGAATACAGAGATCCCTCAGGGGGAGGAATGCTGGCTTCGGCCTAACCCCTGGTAAGCCTTTCCTCAGCTGAGAGGTGCCTAGCTCTACCACCGGCTGCCTTTCAGGTGCTGTGGAGGACTTGTAGCTCATCTGCATATCCTTACAGCCTTCTCCGGGGTGACACCCAGGTCCACTCCGATCCACTCAGGGCCTCCGCTCTAGGTGCCGCGCGCCAGCCCCTACGTCTTGCCCCATCCTTGGCCACCTTTAAATCTAGACTGAAAGCCCACCTCTTTAACATGGCTTTTGACTCTTAACCACTTGTAACCACTCGCCTCCACCTACCCTCCTCTCTTCCTTGCCGTTCACATTAATTGATTTGATTTGCTTACTTTATTTATTTTTTGTCTATTAGATTGTAAGCTCTTTGAGCAGGGACTGTCTTTCTTCTATGTTTGTGCAGCGCTGCGTATGCCTTGTAGCGCTATAGAAATGCTAAATAGTAGTAGTAGTAGTAATCTCATGCTGTGATAAAGCGAATGCTACATACCTGTAGAAGGTATTCTCCGAGGACAGCAGGCTGATTGTTCTCACTGATGGGTGACGTCCACGGCAGCCCCTCCAATCGGAAACTTCTCTAGCAAAGTCCTTTGCTAGTCCTCGCGCGCCCGCGCGCACCGCGCATGCGCGGCCGTCTTCCCGCCCGAAACCGGCTCGAGCCGGCCAGTCCAGTATGTAGCAAGACAATACACTTCAAGGGAAGACACAACTCCAAAGGGGAGGCGGGCGGGTTTGTGAGAACAATCAGCCTGCTGTCCTCGGAGAATACCTTCTACAGGTATGTAGCATTCGCTTTCTCCGAGGACAAGCAGGCTGCTTGTTCTCACTGATGGGGTATCCCTAGCCCCCAGGCTCACTCAAAACAACAACATTGGTCAATTGGGCCTCGCAACGGCGAGGACATAACTGAGATTGACCTAAAAAATTTACCAACTAACTGAGAGTGTAGCCTGGAACAGAACAAACAGGGCCCTCGGGGGGTGGAGTTGGATCCTAAAGCCCAAACAGGTTCTGAAGAACTGACTGCCCGAACCGACTGTCGCGTCGGGTATCCTGCTGCAGGCAGTAATGAGATGTGAATGTGTGGACAGATGACCACGTCGCAGCTTTGCAAATTTCTTCAATGGAGGCTGACTTCAAGTGGGCTACCGACGCAGCCATGGCTCTAACATTATGAGCCGTGACATGACCCTCAAGAACCAGCCCCGCCTGGGCGTAAGTGATGGAAATGCAATCTGCTAGCCAATTGGAAATGGTGCGTTTCCCTACAGCCACTCCCCTCCTATTGGGATCAAAAGAAACAAACAATTGGGCGGACTGTCTGTGGGGCTGTGTCCGCTCCAGATAGAAGGCCAATGCTCTCTTGCAGTCCAATGTGTGCAGCTGACGTTCAGCAGGGCAGGAATGAGGACGGGGAAAGAATGTTGGCAAGACAATTGACTGGTTCAGATGGAACTCCGACACGACCTTTGGCAAGAACTTAGGGTGAGTGCGGAGGACTACTCTGTTATGATGAAATTTGGTGTAAGGGGCCTGGGCTACCAGGGCCTGAAGCTCACTGACTCTACGAGCTGAAGTAACTGCCACCAAGAAAATGACCTTCCAGGTCAAGTACTTCAGATGGCAGGAATTCAGTGGCTCAAAAGGAGGTTTCATCAGCTGGGTGAGAACGACATTGAGATCCCATGACACTGTAGGAGGCTTGACGGGGGGCTTTGACAAAAGCAAACCTCTCATGAAGCGAACAACTAAAGGCTGTCCTGAGATCGGCTTACCTTCCACATGGTAATGGTATGCACTGATTGCGCTAAGGTGAACTCTTACAGAGTTGGTCTTGAGACCAGACTCAGACAAGTGCAGAAGGTATTCAAGCAGGGTCT
This sequence comes from Microcaecilia unicolor, assembly GCF_901765095.1. NCBI lineage: Eukaryota > Metazoa > Chordata > Amphibia > Gymnophiona > Siphonopidae > Microcaecilia > Microcaecilia unicolor. The sequence continues at coordinate 259,659,601 of NC_044033.1, read as the reverse complement.
GTGTAGGACAAGAGCGAGGAGCTAGGGCCTTGCTGTCACACCAGACGGCAAACCTCCTCCACAGAAAGAAGTAACTCCTCTTAGTGGAATCTTTCCTGGAAGCAAGCAAGACGCGGGAGACACCCTCTGACAGACCCAAAGAGGCAAAGTCTACGCTCTCAACATCCAGGCCGTGAGAGCCAGGGACCGGAGGCTGGGATGCAGAAGAGCCCCTTCGTCCTGCGTGATGAGGGTCGGAAAACACTCCAATCTCCACGGCTCTTCGGAGGATAACTCCAGAAGAAGAGGGAACCAGATCTGACGCGGCCAAAAAGGAGCAATCAGAATCATGGTGCCTCGGTCTTGCTTGAGTTTCAACAAAGTCTTCCCCACCAGAGGAATGGGAGGATAAGCATACAGCAGGCCCTCCCCCCAATCCAGGAGGAAGGCATCCGATGCCAGTCTGCCGGGGGCCTGAAGCCTGGAACAGAACTGAGGGACTTTGTGGTTCACTCGAGATGCGAAGAGATCCACCAAAGGGGTGCCCCACGCTTGGAAGATCTGGCGCACCACTCTGGAGTTGAGCGACCACTCGTGAGGTTACATAATCCGGCTCAGTCTGTCGGCCAGACTGTTGTTTACGCCTGCCAGATATGTGGCTTGGAGCACCATGCCGAGACGGCGAGCCCAGAGCCACATGCTGACGGCTTCCTGACACAGGGGGCGAGATCCGGTGCCCCCCTGCTTGTTGACATAGTACATGGCAACCTGGTTGTCTGTCTGAATTTGGATAATTTGATGGGACAGCCGATCTCTGAAAGCCTTCAGAGCGTTCCAGATCGCTCGCAACTCCAGGAGATTGATCTGTAGACCGCGTTCCTGGAGGGACCAGCTTCCTTGGGTGTGAAGCCCATCGACATGAGCTCCCCATCCCAGGAGAGATGCATCCGTTGTCAGCACTTTTTGTGGCTGAGGAATTTGGAAAGGACGTCCCAGAGTCAAATTGGACCAGATTGTCCACCAATACAGGGATTCGAGAAAACTCGTGGACAGGTGGATCACGTCTTCTAGACCCCCAGCAGCCTGATACCACTGGGAGGCTAGGGTCCATTGAGCAGATCTCATGTGAAGGCGGGCCATGGGAGTCACATGAACTGTGGAGGCCATGTGGCCCAGCAATCTCAACATCTGCCGAGCTGTGATCTGCTGGGACGCTCGCACCCGCGAGACGAGGGACAACAAGTTGTTGGCCCTCGTCTCTGGGAGATAGGCGCGAGCCGTCCGAGAATCCAGCAGAGCTCCTATGAATTCGATTTTCTGCACTGGGAAAAGATGGGATTTATCACAAACCCCAGTAGCTCCAGGAGGCGAATAGTCATCTGCATGGACTGCAGGGCTCCTGCCTCGGATGTGTTCTTCACCAGCCAATCGTCGAGATATGGGAACACGTGCACCCCCAGCCTGCGAAGTGCCGCTGCTACCACAGCTAGGCACTTTGTGAAGACCCTGGGCGCAGAGGCGAGCCCAAAGGGTAGCACACAGTACTGGAAGTTGCGTGTGCCCAACTGAAATCGCAGATACTGTCTGTGAGCTGGCAGTATCGGGATGTGTGTGTAGGCATCCTTCAAGTCCAGAGAGCATAGCCAATCGTTTTGCTGAATCATGGGGAGAAGGGTGCCCAGGGAAAGCATCCTGAACTTTTCTTTTACGAGATATTTGTTCAGGGCCCTTAGGTCTAGGATGGGACGCATCCCCCCTGTTTTCTTTTCCACAAGGAAGTACCTGGAATAGAATCCCAGCCCTTCTTGCCCGGATGGCACGGGCTCGACCGCATTGGCGCTGAGAAGGGCGGAGAGTTCCTCTGCAAGTACCTGCTTGTGCTGGAAGCTGTAGGATTGAGCTCCCGGTGGACAATTTGGAGGTTTTGAGGCCAAATTGAGGGTGTATCCTTGCCGGACTATTTGCAGAACCCACTGATCGGAGGTTATGAGAGGCCACCTTTGGTGAAAAGCTTTCAACCTCCCCCTGACCGGCAGGTCGCCCGGCACTGACACTTGGATATCGGCTATGCTCTGCTGGAGCCAGTCAAAAGCTCGCCCCTTGCTTTTGCTGGGGAGCCGCGGGGCCCTGCTGAGGCGCACGCTGCTGACGAGAGCGAGCGCGCTGGGGCTTAGCCTGGGCCGCAGGCTGTCGAGAAGGAGGATTGTACCTACGCTTGCCAGAAGAGTAGGGAACAGTCTTCCTTCCCCCGAAAAATCTTCTACCTGTAGAGGTAGATGCTGAAGGCTGCCGGCGGGAGAACTTGTCGAATGCGGTGTCCCGCTGGTGGAGAGACTCTACCACCTGCTCGACTTTCTCTCCAAAAATGTTGTCCGCACGGCAAGGCGAGTCCGCAATCCGCTGCTGGAGTCTATTCTCCAGGTCGGCGGCACGCAGCCATGAGAGTCTGCGCATCACCACACCTTGAGCAGCGGCCCTGGACGCAACATCAAAGGTGTCATACACCCCTCTGGCCAGGAATTTTCTGCACGCCTTCAGCTGCCTGACCACCTCCTGAAAAGGCTTGGCCTGCTCGGGGGGGAGAGCATCAACCAAGCCCGCCAACTGCCGCACATTGTTCCGCATGTGTATGCTCGTGTAGAGCTGGTAAGACTGGATTTTGGCCACGAGCATAGAGGAATGGTAGGCCTTCCTCCCAAAGGAGTCTAAGGTTCTAGAGTCTTTGCCCGGGGGCGCCGAAGCATGCTCTCTAGAACTCTTAGCCTTCTTTAGGGCCAGATCCACAACTCCAGAATCATGAGGCAACTGGGTGCGCATCAGATCTGGGTCCCCATGGATCCGGTACTGGGACTCGATCTTCTTGGGGATGTGGGGATTAGTTAGAGGTTTTGTCCAGTTCGCAAGCAATGTCTTTTTGAGGACATGGTGCAAGGGAACAGTGGACGCTTCCTTAGGTGGAGAAGGATAGTCCAGGAGCTCAAACATTTCAGCCCTGGGCTCGTCCTCCACAACCACCGGGAAGGGGATGGCCGTAGACATCTCCCGGACAAAGGAAGCGAAAGACAGACTCTCAGGAGGAGAAAGCTGTCTTTCAGGAGAGGGAGTGGGATCAGAAGGAAGACCCTCAGACTCCTCGTCAGAGAAATATCTGGGGTCTTCCTCTTCCTCCCACGAGGCCTCACCCTCGGTGTCAGACACAAGTTCACGAACCTGTGTCTGCAACCTCGCCCGGCTCGACTCGGTGGAGCCACGTCCACGATGGGGGCGTCGAGAGGTAGACTCCCTCGCCCGCATCGGCGAAGCTCCCTCCGCCGACGTAGTCGGGGAGCCCTCCTGGGAGGTGGCCGCAGTCGGCACCGCACGCGGTACCGACGTCGGGGACCTCACCCCGGGCGATGGGCCAGCCGGCGCCACGCTCGACGGTACCGGAGGCGCAAGCACCGCCGGTACCGGAGGGGTAGGGCGCAACAGCTCTCCCAGAATCTCTGGGAGAACGGCCCGGAGGCTCTCGTTCAGAGCGGCTGCAGAGAAAGGCAAAGAGGTCGATGCAGGCGTCGACGTCAGAACCTGTTCCGGGCGAGGAGGCTGTTCCGGGCTGTCCAGAGTGGAGCGCATCGACACCTCCTGACAGAGGGTGAGCGGTCCTCTCGGTGCCGATGCCTGCTGGGTGCCGACTCCCTCGGCGACCCAGAGCTCTCGGTGCCGACGTGGGGAGGCGACCGGTGTCGATGCTTCTTCGATTTCTTCCGAAGCATGTCACCGGAGCTCCCCGGCACCGACGAGGAGGACGTAGAATCCAGCCGTCGCTTCCTCGGGGCCGAGGCCGAAGGAGGTCGGTCTCGGGGGGGCTGTACCGCAGGAGCCCTCAGGGTAGGAGGAGACCCACCCGAAGGCTCACCGCCACCAGCAGGGGAATGGACAGCCCTCACCTGCACTCCTGACGATGCACCCCCGTCCGACGACATCAGCAGACGAGGTCCCGGTACCACCGACGTCGATGCAGCTATCCGATGTCTCGGCGCCGATGCAGAGGCCCGATGCCTCGATGCACTCGATGCAGGGGCGGCCGAGGAAGATGGTCTGGACGCTGACGACGTCGATGCACTCGAAGATCCCGGTGCCGATGCCGACGAAGAGCCCGAGAACAACACGTTCCACTGGGCTAATCTCGCTACCTGAGTCCGCCTTTGAAGCAGGGAACACAGACTACAGTTCTGAGGGCAGTGCTCGGCCCCCAGACACTGAAGACACGACGAGTGTCGATCAGTGAGCGAGATAACCCGGGCGCACTGGGTGCACTTCTTGAAGCCGCTGGAAGGCTTCGATGTCATGGGCGGAAAAATCACGCCGGCGAAATCAAAGTCCGAAATGACGGAAAAAGAGCACCAAAAGATTTAAAGGGAGAAAATCTCGACCGAGGCCGAAAGAGGCCTACCCCGACGACGAAAGAAAACTTATCGGGGCAAAAGCTGGAAGTACGGGAAGGGTAACACGAAAACCGGAGCACTTCCCGACACTTTAAAAGACTTTTCCGAAGAAAAAACACGTCAAAAATAACTTTGGACGCGCGAGGTCGACTTTCCGGGGCTCGACACGGCGAAACACGACCGTACCGAGTGCGGACAAAAGAAGACTGGCCGGCTCGAGCCGGTTTCGGGCGGGAAGACGGCCGCGCATGCGCGGTGCGCGCGGGCGCGCGAGGACTAGCAAAGGACTTTGCTAGAGAAGTTTCCGATTGGAGGGGCTGCCGTGGACGTCACCCATCAGTGAGAACAAGCAGCCTGCTTGTCCTCGGAGAATTGAAAGTTAGAGAGGTTTACTCTCCCCATTTCATTAGCACTTCCAATAGTGTGGTCAGTGGGTGTTTGCCTGCAGGGCATCTGTTGACTTTCCTGATCTCCTAGTTTGTTTGGATTCTAATTCTCACATACCTCAGATAGATTGAAAAGTGTATCTAAGTTATTTAAAAAATTAAAAACACAAGTTAGGAGACTGGAATGAGTATGGAGAAAAATGAAAGATGAAAACACACTTAACGTATGAAAACAAATGCAAAGAAAATACAAATAAACAATAAGACAAACCAAAAGGTCATACTACAAAACCAAAATAGTGCCAGACTACAAAGACACACATAAACTCTTCCAACTTGTGAATAAACTTCTAGATACCACACCGGTTACCACAACCAAATCAGACAGCCCATCAGCAGAAAACCTTGCTAAATACTTCAGTGAGAAAATTACAAAACTACGACTCACGTTACCACTCAATACCACTGACTATGAAAAATTAATTGACTGTCTGGACCCAATCCCTGGTGAATATCCAGCAGACTGAACATGGACAAACTTCAATCCACTGAACGACAAAACTGTCACCCAAGCAATCAACAGGTTCGCCAAATCCCACTGTAAGTGGAGGAGTGGCCTAGTGGTTAGTGTGGTGGACTCTGGTCCTGGGGAACTGAGGAACTGAGTTCGATTCCCACTTCAGGCACAGTTCCTTATGACTCTGGGCAAGTCACTTAACCCTCCACTGCCCCAGGTACAAATAAGTACCTGTATATGTAAGCCGCATTGAGCCTGCCATGGGTGGGAAAGTGCTGGGTACAAATGTAACTAAAATAAATAAACTGGACATATGTCCCAACAACCTACTTAAATTCGCCCCTCAGCACTTCATAACAGACCTCACGTCACACCTAAACTACATGCTACAACACGGACTCTTCCCTAAGGACAAAGGAAATATACTGCTCACTCCAATACCTAAAGATCCAAACAAAAAAAGCAGATGATATAACCAACTACCGTCCGGTAGCCTCCACCCCTCTGGCAGTCAAACTAATGGAAAGTATGCTAACTAAGCAACTTACCGACTGCCTAAACAAATTCTCAATACTACATGAATCACATCAGGATTCCGATCCAACCACAGTACCGAAACAGTACTAATCACTCTCCTAACAAAATTCAAACAAATAATTGCAACTGGCAATAGTGTGCTTCTCCTTCAATTCGACATGTCACGCGCGTTCAACATGGTTAGCCACAAAATACTACTGAACATCCTAGAATACTTTGGGATCGGAGGAAACGTACTCAGATGGATCAATGGCTTCCTAACCGCAAGAACTTACCAAGTGATATCTAACTCAAACACATCACCACCATGGAAACCTGAATGTGGAGTACCTCCAGGATCACCGCTCTCACCAACTCTTTTCAACCTAATGATGACACCCCTAGCCAAATCACTATCCAACCAAGGCCTCAATCCTTACATTTACGTAGACGATGTCACGATCTATATCCCGTTCAAACATGATCTAATAGAAATCATTAATGAAATTAAACAGCCTCCAAACAATGAATTCATGGGTGGATGCATTCCAACTAAAGCTTAATGCAGAAAAAAACAAAATGCCTCATCCTCTCATCACGATATAACACAAATAAACCTACCACCATAAACACCCCAGACTACACCCTTCCTGTTTCAGAGAGTCTGAAAATTCTCGGAGTTACAATTGACCAAAATCTCACACTAGAAAACCAGGTGAAAAATACAACAAAGAAAATGTTCCAATCAATGTGGAAATTCAAAAGTGTAAAACCTTTCTTCTCAAGGGAAATATTCCGCAGCCTAGTACAATCAATGGTGCTAAGCCACCTAGATTACTGCAATGCCATTTACGCCGGATGCAAAGACCAAATCATTAAGAAACTCCAAATCGCCCAAAACACAGCAGCCAGACTCATATTTAGAAAAATGAAATATGAAAGTGCTAAACCCCTAAGAGAAAAATTACACAGGCTCCCACTAAAAGAGCGAATAGCGTTCAAAATTTGCACCCTGATCCATAAAATCATTCACGGAGAGGCCCCGGCCTATATGTCAGACCTTATAGACCTACCAACCAGGAACTCAAAAAGATCAGCACGCACATTCTTGAATCTCCACTACCCCAGCTGCAAAGGACTTAAATATAAATCAACATATGCATCCAGCTTCTCATACATAAGCACACAATTATGGAATGCATTACCAAAGGTCATAAAAACAATGCATGACCTAACAACTTTCCGAAAACTAATGAAAACCAACCTATTCAAAAAGGCATACCACAATAATCCATCCTAAATAGTAAACAACGACACTCCACCAAAACCAGACAAAATCGATCTCTCTACTCTGGACTGACTCATACACTCTGTTACCAATGAACATTAACGCAACACCACTTTATTTCGCAATAATGAACTTCTATATTTGATTGTCTAATTGACTCTATACTTTACTCTATCAGCTATGAACTTCAATACAATACCACTATGTATTTCTCATCCCAGAAATGGCGATCGCCATTACGGCATACTGTAAGCCACACTGAGTCTGCAAATAGGTGGGAAAATGTGGGATACAAATGCAACAAATAATAATAATAATAATTTGGGGCTGCAGGTGTTGTAGCACTGCCTGTGTTCTGAAATTAGATGTCTTTCTCTCTGTGGTTCTACAGGAGTGAAGTCAGCTTTTTTTCTGTTTAGCGGATAGCAATGTGTTGTTTTTTCACATGGCCATTTTGCAGGTCCTCCTTTAATTGCCTCATATGGTAGGGATGCAGTTCCTCCATGTTCCTTATGATTTCATCTCTTTGGGTTTTTATTGTTTATTTACAATCCTTCTCTCCCTGTCTCTCATCCACCCAGCTCCCCCTGTTTTTCACCTAACCCACCCCACCTTCTTCCTGTGAGACTGTCATTGGAATGCTTTTGTGTTTCACTTGTATATACTGATATTTATCAACATTTGCTTATTTCTGATCTGAAAAAGAAGGGTTAACTTCAAAAGCTAATCAAAAAATGTATTGTTAGTCCAATAAAAAAAGAATCATCTTATTTTCTGTTCTATGTTTTTGTTTTATTTCTATTTATTACCTTTAAAAGTGGACTAACAAGGCAACCACATCACTATACTTAATGGAAAAACTTAATATTTTTAAATATAGCTACATTATCCCATATCTTTAAACTTGGCCACACATAAGTCCATATATGTGGACAAGTTCTGCCAGGTTTATTTTCCATTGCTAGTCCTAGGTTAAAAAAAAAAAGCAGCTTTAGTCTTACAACCGGCTTAATTTGCATTGCAGAGACTGCTATAATTATAGGAAATATTTAGATTTACCGGAGAAAAGTTAGTTTCTAGATGAATTTGACTGTTGTATCAAACTGAATTTGATTATTTTAGGAAATTGTGTCTTTCCTTTCCCCAGAACTTTTTGAAAGAGGACTCTGCTGACTCACTGGGACTCATGGAGGCAGGGCCGGTCTTAGGCAGAGGCGACCGAGGCGGCCGCATAGGGCCCCGAGCTTAAGGGGGGCCCCGCGCGGCACGCCTCAAGTCTCTGCCTCTCCAAGTCAACCCGGCTGCTGCTCGCATGATCCATCAACAATCCGATCCCGCCTGCTGCTCGCTCCGGACCGGACCGCGAATCGCTCCGAGTCCGACGCATGATTCTCGCCTGAGCTGTGTTCTCCCTTCATCCTGATTTCCTGCATTCTCCTTTGTTATGAGAATTGGAACTACTAATTGTAGTGGACTTGAACTGAATAATTTCTGGGGAGGGGAGGTTTCATGATAGCATTGTGCTGATTATTTCAATTAGTTTTTTTGTACAAGTTTAGCTTCATTTGTCTTTATTTGAAATTTTCTAAAAATGGAATAATCTTATCAATGGGGCGGAGCTATGGTGGGGGCGGGGCTATGGTTGGGCGGGGCTAGGATGGGGCCCCACCAAATTGGTCTGCATAGGGCCCCGCTCTTGCTAAGACCGGCCCAGCATGGAGGGGCATAATTGAACGCAAACGCCAATCTCCATGGGCGTTTATCTCCGAGAACGGGTCTGTGAAGGGGCGGGCCAAACCGTATTTTTGAAAAAATGGACGTTTTTGAGCTGGGCGTTTGTTTTTTTTAGCGATAATGGAAACTAAAAACGCCCAGCTCAAAAACATCCTAATCTGAGCCATTTGGTCGTGGGAGGGGCCAGGATTCATAGTACACTGGCCCCCCTGATATGCCAGGACACCAACTGGGCACCCTAGGTCAGTGCGGTGGACTTCAGAAAAAGCTCCCACATGCATAGCTCTCTTACCACGGGTGCTGAGCTCCCAACCCCCCTCCCCCAAAACCCACTACCCACAAATGTACAACACAACCATAGCTCTTAGGGGTGAAGGGGGGACCTACATGTGGGTACAGTGGGTTCTGGAGGCCTCCCATTTACCAGAACAAGTGTTGCAGGTGGGGGGGTGGATGGACCTGGGTCCACCTGCCTGAAGTGCACTGCGGTACCCACTAAAAGTGCTCCAGGGACCTGCATACACTCAGGCCTCTAGGACTTGTTGCTGCTGTATAACATTGGCACACCAGTTGACACCTGAAGACTAATCTCTCCGAAAATGTCCTTTATTGGAATAAGCAAGTTTACTCACAGTTAACTGCAGAGGTTGTGCCCCACTGGCAACGAGTCTCCCTGGTACTGAGATTAGTAGTAGGTCAGAGCTGGCAGAATGCTGTACAATGCCCTCTTTCAGCCACATTCAAGGTAAGAACTAAGTTGTCTAACGTGGCTAACACAGGAAAGGGAACTAAAACTAGCTTACAAAAATGGCCACTACCGCATGGACTACAACAGGAAACACAACAGGGCACACTCTGACCCAGTAGGCAGGGGGAAAAGCACCATGGGAGAAGAGCCTACCAACATCGTGAGCCTGTAACACAAGCTAATGAAATCACGGAGCCCAATACCCTACACCCACCACAATGCAATGCTGATGTGACCCTGTAGTGCACCCAAGAGCCACCTCTGACCCAGGGAAAGGCTGTGAGAGGATCGAACACATTCTGCTGTCATGGAGGTGGGTACGGCATTTGAGGCTGGCATGCAGGCTGGGAAAAAAGTTTTTAAAGTGGGGGGTTTTTTGGTGGGAGGGGATTAGTGACCACTGGGGGAGTCTGGGGACGTCATCCCTGAGTCCCTCCAGTAGTCATCTGGGCAGTTGGGGCACTTTTTTGGGACTTGTTTGTGAAAAAAAAGGGTCCAAAAAAAGTGATCCAAAATCGCGGTAAAAACGCCTTTTTTTTCGATTATCAGCTACAGACGCCCATCTCTCCTCGGCTGATAACCATGCCCCAGTCCCGCCTCTGACGCCTCTGACACGCCCCCGTCAACTTTATTCATTTCTGCGACGGAGTGCAGTTGAAAACGTCCAAAATCGGCTTTCGATTATACCGATTTGGGCGCCTTTGCGAGAAAAATGCCCATAGTCCTACTCACTCTCTCCACACTCCACCCTCCCAAGGGTTTTCTACTCATATATAGACACCCAAAAATCATTAACGTTACTCCTCAGTCATACACAGGCAATCTTACAAACTGTTAGCTCTATCATAGTACACCTGTTCATACCCATTCCAACCAATCAAGAAGACTTTTATTCTGTGTAATAATTGTGGTGCTTTAGTTCCAAGGCACACCATCTAGAGGCTTAAAGCTTGTCCTATCTATCTTCAGTTTGCTAGTATAAAACAGGAGCTCAGTAAACTAAAGCAGGAATTAGATGCAATTATAGCAGCTTCTATCCCTGCACAGAATCATACCAATTTCTCAACACTGCCTCAAAGAATAAAAAAAGAACAGATGGGTTACACTAGGCTCAGGTAGACTACGATATGTGGCACAGAAGCATCCACCCTCAAAATTATTGCCCCCACAGAATTCGTTTGCCCCATTACAGCACTGTGATGCTCCAGAAAATAGAAATGAGGTGGAACAAAAAGGAAAGAAGTTGTCCCAAGAGAAAAGACACCCCCAAAGCACTAATAAGGAATCTCAAACCAGAAAACTGTTGCTGCTAGGGGATTCTATTATCAGAGGCATTAACTTTAAAACACAGATCAAGGGTACCAGCAAAGTGAAATGCCTTCCAAGCTCCTCAGCTACCAGGAGTACCAGACAAATACTGACTATAATCAGAGAAGAAACTAAGGAGGCTAACACTAATGTTATCTACCTGGGAACAAATGGCCTGAACAATAATACCCCACCTGCAGTGCAGAAAGCTTTTCAGGAGCTGGGGAAGAGGTTAAAACCTTTGGTACAAATGGTAGCTTTAAGTATTACCCACTTTTGGAAAGGGAGAGAAAAACTTACAAAATATCAAGAATTTCAATAGGTGGCTCAAAACCTGGTGCCATCATGAAGGTTTTAGGTACATAGGAGAATGGGGTAATACATGGAAAAACAAAAGAGTATATTGTAACAATGGACTGCATCTGACTGTGGCAGGAAAAAATAATCCTTGGAGAGAAATTAAGACAATATGTATCTAGGCATTTAAACTAGAAGGCAGGGGTGGCAGATGGAGGCAGATCACTTCCAGTGATCACCCCCAACTAAAGAGAAGGTGTGACAGTAGTAAAGAAAACAATGAAAACAACTATCTTAGCAAATCACTTCTTACCAACACAGCAGAAAGTAAGACTAAAGAAAAAACTAAACACAATATGAGACTTGCCACTGAAATGTAGATGACAATCGATGACCACAAATGCTCGCAGTCTAAGCAACAAAGTCCTCATGTTAGAGGCAGACTTAGACATTGTTGCTATCATGAAGACATGGTTCAATGATTCCCATGAATAGGATGCAAACATACCAGGCTACAATCAATTTAGGAAGGATAGAGATGGTTGTAAAGATGGAGGAGTAGCTCTGTATGTGAGAAACAATATCACAGTGACTGAAATGCTAGGGGCCTAGGGAAAGGAAGAAGTGATTTAGATCACCTTAGAAAAATAAATGATGGATCCTCTGTCCACATGGGTGTTGTCTACAGACCGCCAACACAATTGGAGGAAGTAGATTAAGGTTTGGTTACAGATATCCAAAAGTTGGGGAAAAAAAGAGAGGTGCTGTCACTGGGAGATTTCAACCTGCCGGATGCGGATTGGACAGTTCCAACTGCGGGATCAGAAAGAAGTAGAGAAAAAGATTGTACATGCTGCTCAGACAAATGGAGGGGCATAATGGAACGGCGCCGGCCATCTATTTGGCAGAGCAGTCCCGAACCATATTATCGAAAAAGATGGTCGGCCATCTTTCGTTTTGATAATACGGTTGGGGCCGGCCAAATGTCAGAGATCGCCGAGTTTGAGATGGCCGGCATCGGTTTTCGCCGATAATGGAAACTAATGCTGGCGATCTCAAACCCGGCCAAATCCAAGGCATTTGGTCGTGGGAGGAGCCAGCATTTGTAGTGCACTGGTCCCCCTGACATGCCAGGACACCAACCAGGCACCCTAGGGGGCACTGCAAGAAGCAAAGAAAACAAAAGAGGGAAAATTGATCTCATGCTACTCAAAAGAGTAAACAGCTGAAGGCAGGGAAGGCCACAAGAGAGAAAAGTCCCACACTAAAGAGAGCATTTAACAAAATGTCTTTTCAGCTCCATGGTAAGAGAAAAACTGATGATCCTGCAGAACTGAGACAGGTGGGAAGGCACATGTGTATATGCGTGGTTGGGATTGCCAAAAGCTTCTGAAAAAACTAGAAAGCTGGTCAGCACCCACAGCGGAGCTCTGTCGGTGACAACAGCTATATATGGAATTACTGATGTCCTTCTTATCCTCAGAGAATTACCTAGACAGATATATTTCCTATTCCATCATTTCAGTACCACAATAACGTTCTGCAAAAAGACAACTGATTTTAAACTTATATGCTTTTAAAAGTGAAAAGTTATATATATATATATATATATATATATATATATATATATATATATATATATATATATATATAGTATTTTTCAATTCAAATAATATTAATAGAAAAGAATTTGAGTAGTTTGTTTAGAAATGTTAAAAGAAAAAGAAAGAAATTGAAAAGGTAACCATCCTACCTTTACTAGATTTTTCAGTTGGCTTACTGACAGATGGGCCTCCAACTTCAGCTGCTTTGTCTTCTGTAATGCGTGCCTCCTTTCCTGGTCCTTGAGATTCACTGGAATCATCATCTGGTGGTTTGAACTCTGTTACCATTTCCTTTAAGAACTCCCAAACTTTGTTTGTGTACTGTGGGCTGGAAGAGAAACATCCCCTAAACTGAATAATAAGTATATAAAAAATTATAATCTGGACACTGAACTATGTTTTTTGAGTGCCTATTTTTGACTGGCTGCAAAAGAATTACCACACTCTGAATGCACTCATGTTTTCCCAAATGCTATTATCTAAGAACAGTGGTTTCCAAAACTGGTCCTGGAGGCACCTCAGCAAGTCAAGTTTTTAGGATATCCACAAAGAATATGCAAGAGAGAGATTTGCATGCACTGCCTCTATTGCATGCAAAATCTCTCTCTTGAATATTCATTGTGGATATCTTAAAACCTGACTGGCTTCCAAGACCAGGTTTGAAAGCCGCTGCCTTAGAATATTAAGGTAAAATTATGTCTTACCTGATCATTTTCTTTCCTTTAACGCAGCAGATGAATCCAGGAACTAGTGGTTTAAGTCCGCCTACCAGCAGGTAGAGAGATAGATATAAACAAACTAAAGGCAGTGATGTCAGACGGCCAGCTCCTTCCTCAGTTAGTATGTCATTCATAAGCATTTGCCAAGGCCAAAAATATGAAACCAATAACAACCAGAAACCATCCTCACTATGAAAAACAGAGAACCAAATAAGAACTTTGAAATAACTGCAACTTGATCCAGAAATCGGAATCCTTTCCGTGTTTCCATATCTATCTGAACTCTACAAAAGAGAACCTGGACGGAAAAAATAGCCACACAGCATGGAAAATGAAAAAAACGTTGACTGAACTAGGGAGGGATCCTGGATTCATCTGCTGCGTTAAAGGAAAGAAAATTATCAGGTAAGACATAATTTTACCTTTCTTGTCACTTGCAGCAGATGAATCCAGGAACTAGTGGGATGTACCAAAGCATTCCTTAAGTAGGGTGGGAAGCCGACGCTCCCCGCGCCAACACTCCTGCCCCAAAACTCGCATCCTCCCGAGCAGACACGTCTAGCCTGTAATGCTTTGCAAAAGTATGACAGGACGCCCAAGTAGCCGCCCGACAAATCTCTTCCAGAGATAAGGCCGACGCCTCCGCCCAAGAAGCCGCCTGTGCCCGAATAGAATGCGCCTTCAGGGCCACTGGAGACGCCCGCCCTTGTAGCAGATACACCGCACCAATGGCTTCCCTAATCCAGCGAGCAATGGAAGCCTTATAAGCCGCCTCACCTCTTTTCGATCCCGACACGAGCACAAAGAGATGATCCGAGCGTTGAAACTCGTTAGAGATCTGCAAGTACCGAAACAAGGTTCTCCGTACGTCCAGGAAACGTAGCAAGGCAAACTCCCCCGTATAATTCTCTCGTTGAAAAGACAGAAGATAAACCGCCTGATTGACGTGGAAAGCCGAAACCACTTTAGGTAGAAACGACGGCACTGTCCGAATCGACACCCCTGCTTCAGAAAACTGCAAAAAAGGATCGATGGAAAACAAAGCCTGAATTTCAGAAATCCTCCTAGCCGAAGCAATGGCCACCAAAAACACTGTCTTAAGTGTTAGATCCTTCTCAGAAAACTTATTCAACGGCTCAAACGGTGGGCCTGGAGGGCTCGCAGTACCACCTTCAAATGCCACGCCGGGCACGGCTGCCGCAGAGGAGGCCGAAGCCGAAGAGCCCCACGTAGGAAACAGACCACATCGCAGTGAGCTGCCAAAGAGGAACCGTCCAGTTTGCCTCTAAAACAAGCTAGCGTGGCCACCTGCACGCGAAGGGAATTATATGCCAATCCCTTTTGAAGACCATTCTGAAGGAACTCCAGAATAACCGGAATGTCCGCCCGAAAAGACGATTCAGCATGCAAAGCACACCACGCTGAGAAAGTTTTCCACACTCGCGCATACGCTGCTGAAGTAGACTGCTTCCATGCCCCCAAAAGAGTGGCAATGACTGGTCCTGAAAATTCCTTCTTCCTCAGCTGCCACCTCTCAATAGCCAGGCTGTAAGACCAAAGCAGAAGGGATTTTCCATGTGAACTGGCCCTTGATGCAGCAGATCAGAAGTCACTGGAAGTCGAAATGGTGGCTCTGAGAGTACTCGAATGAGATCCGCATACCACGGCCGTCGGGGCCAGTCTGAAGCCACTAGAATGACCGGCCCCCGATGCCGCCCTATGCAGCAAAGAACTCTCCCTATCAGAGGCCACGGAGGAAAAACACACAGTAGCTGCTGTTCCGGCTTTGGCTGGAGAAGAGCGTCCAATCCTGCAGATCCTGGCTGCCGTTTGTGGCTGAAGAACTGGGGAACTTTGCCATTGCAAACCATGGCCATGAGATCCTTACTGGTCTTCCCTAACATTGACAGATCAGCTGAAAAGCCGAGTCCGACAGCATCCATTCCGCTGCGTCCAAACGAGTCCTGCTCAGAAAATCTGCTTGAACATTGTCTTGACCCGCAATGTGCGCCAACAGACTCTGAACATGCGCTTCCGCCCATACTAGAAGACGAGACGCTTCCACTGCCAAGGGAAGACTACGAGTGCCTCCCTGACGATTGATGTAGGCCACCGTCGTGGTGTTGTCCAAGAATATATGAACCGCCTGCCCCTGCAGAAGGTCCTGAAAACTCCGTAGCACATTCACGACTGCTCGTAACTCCAGACGATTTATCGGCCAAGTCACTTCGAGAGGGGTCCATAATACCTGGGCTACTCGATGAAGACAATGGGCTCCCCAGCCCGCAAGGCTGGCATCCGTCACGACTACCACCCAATTGGGAGCCGCCAGATAAACGCCCTTCTGCAAATTGGCTGACCAGAGCCACCACGCGACACTGTCCCTGGCCCAGCTCGACCAAGGAAGGCATCGTTGATAATCCAGCGACGTTGGCGACCACCTGCTCAAAAGGAAATTCTGAGGAGGCCGCATGTGAGCCCTTGCCCATGGAATGACCTCCAAGGTTGCCGTCATGGAACCGAGGAGCTGAACATAGTCCCACACGCGGGGAGAACGACAACTCAATAAGGTCCGTACCTGAGAAAGCAATCTGATCCTTCGCCCCTCGGGGAGAAACATCTTCCCCTGCTTCATATCGAATTGCACTCCAAGATAGTCCAGACTGAGTAGGAACCAGATGACTCTTGTCCATATTGACCACCCAACCTAAGGATTGCAACACCGCAATCACTCGGTCGGTGACCATTCGACTCCTCTGCTGATGTCGCCCGAATCAGCCAGTCGTCTAGATATGGATACACTTGATTCCCCTCCTTCCACAGGAACGCCACCACCACCATGACCTTGGAAAAAGTGCGTGGGGCAGTGGCCATTCCGAAAGGAAGGGCCCGAAATTGGAAGTGCTGACCCAGCACCGCAAATCTGAGAAATCTCTGATGGGGCTGCCAAATGGGAATGTGCAGGTAAGCTTCCCTCAAACCGAGAGCTATCAAAAACTCACCTGGTTGAACAGCAGCAATAACTGCCCTTAATGTCTCCATGCGGAAGTGACGAACCCGCAAAAATTGGTTTACTTTTCTGAGATCGAGAATAGGCCGAAAAGCCCCTGCCTTCTTTGAAACCACAAAGAAGATGGAATACCGACCTGTGTGCCTTTCGAGAGGCTGCACTGGACCGCCCCGGGTGATACCGTCGCGTCTCTCTGAAACATGACCTCGAGGCTCCCTGCCTGGAAGTAGACTT
This sequence comes from Microcaecilia unicolor, assembly GCF_901765095.1. Classification (NCBI taxonomy): domain Eukaryota; kingdom Metazoa; phylum Chordata; class Amphibia; order Gymnophiona; family Siphonopidae; genus Microcaecilia; species Microcaecilia unicolor. Next base: position 259,642,834 of record NC_044033.1, on the reverse strand, counting down.
GGGTCTATCCTCTGGAAGACGCTGAGATTTGGAATCCCCCAAATCTTTAACAATCTTTTCTAGGTCTTCCCCAAAAAGCAATTTCCCTCGGAAAGGCAATTTAATGAGCCACTGCTTAGAGGCCATATCTGCGGCCCAATGACAGAGCCACAGAAGATGCTGAGAGGAAACGGTCAAGGCCACGAGTTTGGCCGAAGCACGGACCAAATCATACAAGGCATCCGCCAAGTATGCCAGCCCAAAATCTATCAGCGACATCTGAGGAGTTCGCAGCAAATCAGACTCCGAAATCCATGACAGAATGTAGCCAACTGAGACAAGCTCTAGCTGCATAAGAACTACAAACAGAAGCTTGAAGTGTCAAAGCAGCCACCTCAAAGGCACATTTTAAAGAGGCCTCTAGCCATCTGTCTTGCATATCCTTAAGTGCCACACCACCTTCCACTGGAAGAGTAGTCTTCTTAGTGACCACCGTCACAAGGGCATCCACCCTAGGTAGAGCAAACTACTCTAAACGGTCTGCTGAAACCGGATACAGCCTGGCCATAGCCCTGGCTACTTTCAGCCCCCCATCCGGATCCGCCAACTGGGCCGCAATCAATTCTTCAATAGCTTCATGTACTAGAAAGGCCTTAGAAGGTCGTGTGGTATTAGCCATCTTGGGGTTGACCGCCTGAGAAGCCGCAACCTCAGGATCCTCTAATATTCAGGGCTTCCAGCGCCTGAGAGATAAAGGAGGACAACTCCTCCTTATGGAAAATCCTCACGGCAGAAGAGTCCTCCGGTTGGTCAGTGAGGACACCGTCCTCCACGTCCTCTACCCCCGTCTGCTCCGAGAGAGCCACCACGGAGGAAGCTGCAGGCGACCGTATGCAGGACCCCTCCTCAGACCCCAAAGAAAGCCTAGGCTTTTTAAGGGAGGAGAAATCCTCTGGGGAAAAACCCAAAATCTCTTGGCTACCCCTAGACCCCCTGAGAGAATCAAAGGCCGAAGCTGGTGCAGCCGCGTGAGGGGGGGGGGCAAGGCCCTTTTCAACAAAAACGCCTGATGAAGTAGCAAAATAAACTCTGGTAAAAACCTCTCCCCAGCAACGGAGGTCACCGCCGTGGCACCTGCACCACTGCCCACAGTGCCTGACGCCCCCCCCCCCCCCCCCGACTCCCCTACCAGCGGAGAAGAAGCTTTGCCCAAAACCGCTACTGGAGCCGGCTCCGCGACTGATCGCAAAATGGCGCGAGAATCGCAGGCTCTGGGCGGGAAAGCACGTTCTCGGGGGGGGGGGCACCGTTCCGTCGAGTCCCGCAAAATCAGCGCACCCCGCGCTGCAAGGCCCGTCGCCGAACACCATTTCCCGCATTGGGAACAGCGTTTTACCACCTCCGCTGCCATCGTCTGTCCCCGAACAGGAACCCAGCAGGACTTACCCCGGACCGGGAAAGCGCGGGAACTGACAACTGCTCAGATAAGCAGGCAACAGAAAACAGGACTCGGACAGCAGTAACACAAACCTGCTCTCAGCAAAAACACACTTCCCTGTTTCTCTTTTAAATAAATTCTATGGTTCTCTCTTTTTTTTTTTTCAGTGAGGAGGCAGAAACAAACAGGGAAGGAAAGGAACAGCAAAAGCCTGTTCAAAGGGAATTTCAGGTGCAGCAGGGACCCCGCAACTGTGTATGCTGCCAAAGGGGACACCACCAGTCCACCACCCCCGGCTCAAACTGGCCACCGGCCCAGGAGCACCCTCAGAGGCCTTGGGTCCAGGAGCTGGAGAAAAAGCCGTCCACCACCTACTAAGATAGAGACATACTAACTGAGGAAGGAGCTGGCCATCTCACATCACTGCCATGTAGAGAGGTGTGGTAGCCGTGTTAGTCCACTTTTAAAGATAATCAATAGAAATAAAACAAAATAAACCATGGAAAAGAAAATAAGATGATACCTTTTTATTGGACATAACTTAATACATTTCTTGATTAGCTTTCGAAGGTTGCCCTTTTTCGTCAGATCGGAAATAAGCAAGTGTTGGTAGATGACAGTATATATAAGTGAAACATGAAAGCATTTCAGTGACAGTCTAACAGAGTGGGGGAGGATAGTGAGAGACCAGGAGATATGCATGGGAACATCAAAGCATTTCAGTGATAGTCTAACAGAATGGGGGTAGATAGGTGAGAGGAAGGTGACAAACAGAGCAATACAACTCCTGTCTGGTGGGTGTCAAAATATTAAATCATTTTGACTTCAAAGGTCTTACGTTCCTGTATTGTTTTAAAGTTACCATTCAGGATTCTTACTATGAAATCACTGGTTCAGTGTTCTGGTTTTGTAAAGTGCTGTAAAGGGGTGGAATCCTGTCTGGCACTGGCATTTTTCATGTGATGTCTATGTAAATTAAATCTTGTCTTTAGCATCTGGCTTGTTTCTCCAATATAACATCCTTCGTTACATTTTTTACACTGAATGATGTATATACCACATTGGAAGATGAGCATGTAAAGGAATGTAAAGCATGTAAAGGAATCCAACAGAACATGTCATCATCGGCTCAAAAAATGTTTATATTATTCATCTGCTCTCTTCCCTTTATTGGATTTATATACTTCTTAGCATTTTTTCATTTTCATAAAACTTTCAACATTGTTGCCTCTTAAAAATATTACCACACTTATCTGTATGTCCGTCGGTGACTCGTTTCACCAGTAATTTTCAAAGGCTTTATCAAGGGAATATTTTGTGTGCTATAAATCTACAAACGGGCAAACAACCTCTGTTAACATGACATATTTAGGAAGACACCTTTCAAATGTTCATAGCTTAAGTCATCAAAGGATCATTTAAAGTTGAAACAATCAAAGCCTTAATGCATCCTCCTCTTCAGCATACAACCTTACTTCAAAAACAAGCACTTACTCAGTATTATTTATCACCTTTCCTCAGCAGGGACAACATTCGCTATGTTCGAACATGGGCACTTATGAACATGAAGAACGCCCTGTTAGATAATGATGTCATCACAATGCAGGACATGTGATTGGATAAACAACCTTCATATTTTTCCTCTTCAATAAACTAATTTATTCCACCAGTAGGACCTTGCAAGTACCTTGTTATGGAATAATATACAATGTACTATTGGCCACATGCCTCCTCAGCTTCTTTTTTTCTTTTTTCTTATCCTAAAAATGCTGCCCACTGCATTGCTACATTTAAGCCCACTGGTTCCAGGGCTTTCAATTTGTAAATCCACTGCTTCTCCAACTGTAGAAGATGACGTGCTCTGTTGCCCCCTCTAATATTGTTCTTTATTTGATCAATCACAAAGCACTTGTGATTGATCAAATGAAGGACAATATTAGAGGGGGCAACAGAGCTCGTTGAATAAATGACAATATTAGAGGGGACAACTTGTGAACTGAGAAAACGTAGGTTTGGTCAAACTACAATGTGCTGTCAATGGAGCTCCAACCTTCAGCCTTGCGACACAAGATTTGTGCTCCAATAGGTGGATATGCAATTTACGTGTGGTCTTACCTACATGAAATCTATTGCGTGGACACTATAGTACATATACTACATATTCAGACATATAATCTGTTTTGGAAGTAATAGAATATTTAATTCCATCCTCTGGATTGATAAATTCTTCCCACTCTTCCACCATATCACATGTACTGCAGCCACCACATTTAAAATGACCGTCTTTAGATATCCTCAGTCTCCTAGTGCACCTCATGGATAACTGGGCTGAACTCAATAACTCCTTCAGATTTTGTCCTCTCAAAAATGCAATCCTCAAACCACAATGTTGAAATAGAGAATATGTTCAGATGATATCCCAGTTCTTCCAGATAATATTCCCCACCACTTCTAACATACATACAGTGGTGGAAATAAGTATTTGATCCCTTGCTGATTTTGTAAGTTTTCCCACTGACAAAGACATGAGCAGCCCATAATTGAAGGGTAGGTTATTGGTAACAGTGAGAGATAGCACATCACAAATTAAATCCGGAAAATCACATTGTGGAAAGTATATGAATTTATTTGCATTCTGCAGAGGGAAATAAGTATTTGATCCCCCACCAACCAGTAAGAGATCTGGCCCCTACAGACCAGGTAGATGCTCCAAATCAACTCGTTACCTGCATGACAGACAGCTGTCGGCAATGGTCACCTGTATGAAAGACACCTGTCCACAGACTCAGTGAATCAGTCAGACTCTAACCTCTACAAAATGGCCAAGAGGAAGGAGCTGTCTAAGGATGTCAGGGACAAGATCATACACCTGCACAAGGCTGGAATGGGCTACAAAACCATCAGTAAGACGCTGGGCGAGAAGGAGACAACTGTTGGTGCCATAGTAAGAAAATGGAAGAAGTACAAAATGACTGTCAATCGACAAAGATCTGGGGCTCCACGCAAAATCTCACCTCGTGGGGTATCCTTGATCATGAGGAAGGTTAGAAATCAGCCTACAACTACAAGGGGGGAACTTGTCAATGATCTCAAGGCAGCTGGGACCACTGTCACCACGAAAACCATTGGTAACACATTACGACATAACGGATTGCAATCCTGCAGTGCCCACAAGGTCCCCCTGCTCCGGAAGGCACATGTGACGGCCCGTCTGAAGTTTGCCAGTGAACACCTGGATGATGCCGAGAGTGATTGGGAGAAGGTGCTGTGGTCAGATGAGACAAAAATTGAGCTCTTTGGCATGAACTCAACTCGCTGTGTTTGGAGGAAGAGAAATGCTGCCTATGACCCAAAGAACACCGTCCCCACTGTCAAGCATGGAGGTGGAAATGTTATGTTTTGGGGGTGTTTCTCTGCTAAGGGCACAGGACTACTTCACCGCATCAATGGGAGAATGGATGGGGCCATGTACCGTACAATTCTGAGTGACAACCTCCTTCCCTCCGCCAGGGCCTTAAAAATGGGTCGTGGCTGGGTCTTCCAGCACGACAATGACCCAAAACATACAGCCAAGGCAACAAAGGAGTGGCTCAGGAAGAAGCACATTAGGGTCATGGAGTGGCCTAGCCAGTCACCAGACCTTAATCCCATTGAAAACTTATGGAGGGAGCTGAAGCTGCGAGTTGCCAAGCGACAGCCCAGAACTCTTAATGATTTAGAGATGATCTGCAAAGAGGAGTGGACCAAAATTCCTCCTGACTTGTGTGCAAACCTCATCATCAACTACAGAAGACGTCTGACCGCTGTGCTTGCCAACAAGGGTTTTGCCACCAAGTATTAGGTCTTGTTTGCCAGAGGGATTAAATACTTATTTCCCTCTGCAGAATGCAAATAAATTCATATACTTTCCACAATGTGATTTTCCGGATTTAATTTGTGATGTGCTATCTCTCACTGTTACCAATAACCTACCCTTCAATTATGGGCTGCTCATGTCTTTGTCAGTGGGCAAACTTACAAAATCAGCAAGGGATCAAATACTTATTTCCACCACTGTAGTAACATAATAAATGACAGCAGATAAAGACCTGTACGGTCCAACCAGTCTGCCCAACAAGATAAACTCATGTTACATGGTATACAATACTTTTTATGTATACCCAAGTTTGGTTTGTTCTTGCCATTCTCAAGGCACAGACCGTAGACGTCTGCCCAGCACTGTTCTTATACTAAACGTTCTGAAGCTAACGTCGAAGCCCCTTAAAATTTACACTCAAGCCCATCCCTATCAATTCAGTCACAATCAGGGCATAGACCGTAGAAGTCTGCCCAGCACTGGTTTTGCTTCCCAATTACCAGTGTTGCCACCCAATCTCCACGAAGGTTCCGTGGATCCGTTCCTTCTAAACAGGATTCCTTTGTGTTTATCCCACGCATGTTTGGATTCCATTACCGTTTTCATCTCCACCACCTCCCAAGGGAAGGCATTCCACGTATCCACCACCCTTTCTGCAAAAAAATACTTCCTGACATTACTCCTGAGTCTGTCCCCCTTCAACTTCAATTCATGTCCTCTAGTTCTACCGCCTTCCCGTCTCCGGAAAAGGTTTGTTTGCTGATTAATACCTTTCAAATATTTGAATGTTTGTATCATGTCACCTCTGTTTCTCCTTTCCTCCAAGGTATACATGTTCAGGTCGGCAAGTCTCTCCTCATACGGTTTGCAATGCAAATCCCATACCATTTTTGTAGCTTTTCTTTGCACCGCTTCCAGTCTTTTCACATCTTTAGCAAGATGCGGCCTCCAAAACTGAACACAATACTCTAAGTGGGGCCTCACCAACAACTTGTAGAGGGGCATCATCACCTCCTTTCTTCTGCTGGTTATACCCCTCTCTATACAGCCTAGCATCCTTCTGGCCACAGCCGTCACCTTGTCAAATTGTTTCTTCATCTTCATATCCTCCACCACCAACACCCCAAGGTCTCTCTCCTGAGTCGAGCTTACTAATCTCTCTCCTCCTATTCGGTATCTCTCTTTTGGGTTTCTGCACCCCAAGTGCATCACTCTGCACTTCTTGGCGTTACATTTTAACTGGGTTTATATAAATTTTCAGTTTCCCAAACTTTGAAAATCATAAACTCTAAAAGAAACCTCTAATCATTCTATAACATTTTTATATAAATTTTCTTATTACCATTTCAATTAAATAATGTGAATTGTGCTCAATGTTCAGCGCATTACACATGACCATAGTCAAGAGTCAAAGTTTGTAATGTCACCATCCTGCCATCATAGCACAAGAAACCCTAACCATCCTCCCTATCAAACTGATTACCTTGCTTAGCAAATCACAATATACAGATGAAAAATCACACTTAGCTTAATCATTTTGCTTATAAAGGTGGTGGGCTTGCTTGTTACAATCCAAAATATGAAGAGGATGCTGTAGACTGTCCCGGTCAATGTGTAACGCTGTGATACTGTGAATACAGTGAAAATTTCTTTGTCCAATATCTTGCTCCACATAGGGTTTAGTCACAGTAAAGACTGGTTGCCCTCTTTAGTCCTCTACATGAGTCATGTTTCACTAATATAGCATCCACAAACAAAAAAGCAACACTGGCCCTTCAAGACTGAGGCAACAGGAGTATTTTATTGTCAAATGATCCGACACGGGCCGTGTTTCGCCGTAAAACAACGCCTGCCTCAGTGGTCATGCAGCCAGCTGCTGTTTCACCTCGGTGCCTCCCAGTTTAGACAGAGCAGAAGTATCCATCGTCCCTAATATAGCGTTTTCAGGAGGATGATAATAAAGCAGCTAATTACCGAACTCCAGTATGTCTGGATTCGCAAAACGAATAAGCTAAGTGTGATTTTTCATCTATATATAATGTTATAGAATGATTAAAGGTTTCTTTTACAGGTTATGATTAAATTTTAACTGCCAGACCCTTGACCATTTTTCTAACTTTTGGAGATCCCTTCTCATCGTTTCTACTCCCTCCAGGATATCCACTCTATTGGCTATATTCGTGTCATCCGCAAAAAGGCAAATCTTTCCTTCCAACCCTTCAGCAATATTTCTCACAAATATATTTATTTATTTATTTATTTATCTATCTATCTATCTATCACATTTGTACCCCGCATTTTCCCACCTATTTGCAGGCTCAATGTGGCTTACATCAAACCGTAGAGGCAATCGCCAATCCGGTAAATGTACAAATACAATATAGTGTAGTGATCAGTAAGCATTAAACAGAATAGGCCCCAGCACTGACCCCTGAGGAACTCCACTGCTCACCTTCCTTTCCTCCAAGCGGATTCCATTTACCACCACTCTCTGCCACCTGTCGGTCCCAAGTTCAGCCCTTTCAGTTTATTCAGTTTATTCACGAGTCTTGTGAGAAGGACCATATCAAAGGCTTTAATGAAATCCAAGTAGATTACATCTAGCGCACGTCCTTCATCCAGTTTTTTGGTCACCCAGTCAAAGAAATCAATAACATTCGTTTGGCAGGATTTTCCTTTGGTAAAGCCATGTTGCCTCGGGTCCTGTAATTCGTTGGCTTCTATAAAGTTAACTATACTTTCTTTCAGGAGTGACTCCATTATTTTTCCTACAACCGACATGAGACTTACCAGTCTGTAGTTTCCCACTTCTTCCCTGTCTCCACTTTTGTGAAGAGTGACCACATTCGCTCGTTTCCAATCTCGCGGAACCTCTCCTGTCTCTAAAGGTCTATTAAATAAATCTTTAAGAGGTCCCACCAGGCCCTCCCTGAGCTCCCTCAGTATCCTGGGATGTATCCCATCCGGCCCCATAGCTTTGTCCATCTTCCGATTCTCCAGCTGCTTATAAACTCTTTCTCCACCCCTTGTGGAGCGTGATGTCATTATCTAGCGGGGTGTTCTTCATGTTCATAAGCACCGTGTTTGAAGGTAGCAAATGTTGTCCCCACTGAGAAGAGGTGATATATAATACTGAGTAAGTGCTTGTTTTTGATGTAAGGTTGTATGCTGAAGAAGAGAATGTGTTAAGGATTTGACTGTTTCAACTTTAAATGATCCTTTGATGACTTAAGCTATGAACATATGAACATGCTTTAACAGAGGTTGTTTGCCTGTTTGTAGATTTATAGCACACAAAATATTCCCATGATAAAGCCTTTGAAAATGAATGGCAAAATGGGACCCTGACAGACATACAGAAAGTGTGCTAATATTTTTAGGTGGCAACAATATTGAAAGTTTTATGAAAATGAAAAAATGCTATAAAGTATATAAATTCAATAAATGGAAGAGAACCGATGAATAATAAGAAGGGGTTTTGAGCCGATGATGATGATTTTGTTTTGTTGGTTGCTAAAGCAAGATAAGCACCACAGACGTACAGAGGCTTTTCCCTCCGTTTTGTTTTTTCTCCCTTTCATTTGTTAACATGACAGATTGAGTCCATATTTCGGGGTCCAAAACACAGCAGCCAGACTCATATATGGGAAAGCTAAATACGAAAGTGCCAAACCCCTAATAGAAAAATTACACTGGCTCCCGCTAAAAGAACGAATTGCATTTAAAGTTTGCACCTTGGTCCACAAAATCATTCACGGGGAAGCCCCAACCTACATGTCAGACCTTATAGACTTGCCTACTAGGAACGCAAAAAGATCAGCACGTACATTCCTCAATCTCCACTACCCTAACTGCAAAGGGCTAAAGTATAAATCCACATACACGACCAGTTTTTTATACATATGTACCCAGCTGTGGAACGCACTATCGAAGGCCATAAAAACAACGCAAGACCTAACTATCTTCGGAAGGCTACTGAAAACAGACCTATTCAAAAAGGCATACCACAAACAACCATCTTACATATGACATAATAAGGCTAAACGAACCAGATACTACTGAAATCTTATTTAATCATACCTGATTGATTAACCTCTTAGCTATTAGTGAACAAGAACTAACATTCAATCCTTATATCGAATATGGTCTCTCCATTGTCGATGACCTAATGTATGTTATAATTCAATTATCACTCAGGAACCTTCATGGTATACCATAATGTATTCCTCTATATCATGTATGTATGCACATGGTATATATCTATATCTATCTATCTATCTATCTATCTATCTATCTATCTATCTATCTATATATATATATATATATATACCATGAACTGTTCCATGTATATTATGTTCCATCTATGTTACCATATAGGTTTGCACCTTAACGTAATACCATATGTTATACTGTTACCCGGAAATGGCGACCGCCATTACGGCAAATGTAAGCCACATTGAGCCTGCAAATTGGTGGGAAAATGTGGGATACAAATGCTACAAATAAATAAATAAGGTGAGATGAAAAATAGTCTGCACTGGTGCAGACACGTGTATTGGATGCGTGCAGGTCCATTTTTCAGCGCACCTGCAAAAAAGGACTTTAGGGGGGGGCCGAAAATGGACATGCAGCAAAATAAAAATTGGTATGCGTTCATTTTGGGCAGAGACCTTACCGCCACCCATTGACTTAGCGGTAAAGTCTCATGTGTTAACCACACGGTAATCATCAGCGCGTGTACACTGCTGATTACTGCCCGGTTAGCACCGCACACTGGAAATTTTCCAGCGCACTTAGTAGACACGCATAAAAAATGAAATTACTGCCCAGGCCACACGGTAGCCGGGCAGTAGTTCCAAATTGGCACGCACTGGGTGCACGTAGACGCCTACGCGGCTTAGTAAAAGGGCCCCTTAGTGTTGGCTAAGCTAGCACACAGACATGGATGTTGACATTTCAGAATATACACATGTATGTGCGGGCAGATAAAATACACATGTGTATCTGCCATTTTAGAAGCCTACACTACTATGCTTCCCCAAGCTGTCAGAGCACCCTGCTGACTGACAGCCCACCAGAGAAAACCCTCAGGTCAGACTTGGTCCCACAGCTTTCTCTCCCAAGCTCAAATGAGGTAAGGTTCATTCTTGTGACTCTGGGCAAGTCACTTAACCCTCCATTGCCCCAGGTACAAATAAGTACCTGTATACAATATGTAAGCCGCATTGAGCCTGCCAAGAGTGGGAAAGCGCGGGGTACAAATGTAACAAAAAAAAAACAAACAAAAAAAAGTGTCTAGACACCAGCTCAAACCATGAAACATGGCCATGACCCATGCCTCAGGGAGCTAGTCCCTACATCCTGCTGTTACACTAATCTAAACTGTGACCATTTGCTGGAGTTAGGGAACATTAATAAATACCAGAACTATACTAATACCTAAACCAGCAATGATGAACAAAAAGTCAGTGTTTTCTGCTTAAAACTGCTGGTTGGGGAGCACAACCCACTTGATTGGAGTGGTCTAGCAAGAGGATAAGGAAGTGTCAGTTCTTGACTGAGGCTACATACAAGTGCTCCACTCCAAACACTACTCCTGGGGGATTCTACACAACACGGAATTTGCACAGAATTTCCCCACCCCCACTGAATACACAGAATTCTGTGAAGCTATAAGCATCAGCTGCTCTCTTTCCCTCCCCCACAAAGGTTGCACAGCAGGAGGAGGAGGAGAAGGATGTGTACCACTGCACATCAGGTCACTTCCTCTTATGCCAGCTTAGAAGCTGACTGTTTATCTGAACCGCGCGGGACAGAATGTCACCATTTGTTCCCTCTAGTTCTCACTAAGGGCCGGATGCTGAATTACATCTAAGAAAGTTCCATAGTCTCCTCCACTGAGCCATTTTTAGTGGTATAGAATTTGGTATAATAGCTTTCAAAAGCCTTAGCTATTTCAGCATCCTACTACTACTACTACTTAACATTTCTAAAGCGCTACTAGGGTTACGCAGTGCTGTACAGTTTAACAGATAAGGACAGTCCCTACTCATACTCTTTCCATCCCCCATTTTCCCTACTCATACTCTTTCCATCCCCCATTTTCAGAAATTGTACTCTGTTATGAAGTTTTTATCTCCAAAAGGTTGTGCCTATAGGTGTCCTTGCTTTATTGTTTTCCTCATAATAAGGAGCTCCTTGAGGGGACAATTGCTATCAAGCTTGAAGGCTTAATAAAGTATTAGATTTACACTTCAATTTATGAAGTTCCAAGAACAGGGGATTATCCTGAGAATGTCTTTCTTCCAAACTGGAAAATTCCTGTTCTAATTCTACTTTTTGACACAAACTCACTGTATTGAGGCTTGCAGCACAGTTTATTATCCAACCCTTTATGGTTGCTTTGAAAGCATCCCAACATGCTACTAATATTATATCCTCATAGTGATTCTCTTGAAAATAATGAGAGATGTGAAGGACGTAAATGTTGGGAGGGCATGGGAGATGCATGTATGGGTATGTGCACAAGTGTAAAGAGAGAGACCTGACACCCTCACAAATCATGAAGGTCTTATCCAAAAAAAGAAGAAAGGCATGAAGTTACTCACTCTCAAAATTACTTATTTGCTTCACAATCATCATTATAAATGGAAGAAAAAGACCTCAGAAACCACTCCTGTGAACCAATAATGCTCACAGTGTCAGTTGTGGTTGCAATCTCAATCATAGGTCTAAAAAACCTCCAAATTCACATGATTTCTCTGGATCTCAATAAACCTATGATACAAAAAAGAAAGTGCTTTCTTGTTCAATGCGATCGCTTGAACTAACTTGGAACTTTGGTCTACTTTATCCTGCAATTATGAGAGTTACAGTCCAAAACAACACTAGATCGTTTGAGGACCCTGATCTCCTTCAACAATTCCTTGACGGATTTAAACCTTAAAGTCAATCAGCCTACATCTTCCAAGCAATCGTTCATAATAAGATCTTCATTGTTGCATATTTTTTTACATGTATTTATGCAATTATTAATTTTTCACAAGCAATAATCTTGTTTCAAGAAATACAGGTTTAAAAGAGATCAGAAATATTAAATCAAAGTACATATATGTTCATCACTCAAAGAAATAAAACAATTTCACTTTTTTCCCCTTCCTTAGACCACTAACTAAGGGAGAGAGGAAAACAGATCAGGGTAATCTACAAAAAAGAAAAAAATCTAAAGAAAGGCTATAAGCCCTTTCCCACCTATTATAAATTCTTAAGCTTTGATGATATTATAACACAGATAGAGGGGAATAATCGAACACGAACGCCCATCTCCATGGGTGCCTATATCCATGGGTGCCTATTTCCGTGAACGGGACAAACCGTATTTTCGAAAAAAGATGGGCGCCCATCTTTTTTCCGATAATACGGGTTGTGCGGGGCAAATGCCTAGGAGTTGGGCGTTTTTCAGCTGAGCGCTATCGGTTTTCAGCGATAATGGAAACCGAAGGCGCCCATCTCAAAAACGAACAAATCCAAGGCATTGGGTCGTGGGAGGGGCCAGGATTCATAGTGTACTGGTCTCCCTCACATGCCAGGACACCAACTGGGCACCCTAGGGGGCACTTTTACAAATTTTTAAAAAACAGTAAAAGAGCTCCCAGGTGCATAGCACCCCTCCCTTGTGTGCTGAGCCCCCCAAATCCCCCCAAAACCCACTGCCCACAAGTCTACACTATTACCATAACCCTAAGGGGTGAAGGGGGGCACCTACATGTGGGTACAGTGGGTTTTGGAGGGCTCAGCATTAACCAGCACATGTGTAACAGGTAGGGGGGGATGGGCCTGGGTCCGCCTGCCTGAAGTCCACTGCACCCACTAACAACTGCTCCAGGGACCTGCATACTGCTGTGATGGAGCTGGGTATGACATTTGAGACTGGCATACAGGCTGGAAATAAAAAGTTTTAAAAGTTGTTGTTTTTATTCTGGGAGGGGGTTAGTGACCACTGGGGGAGTCAGGGGAGGTCATCCCAATTCTCTCCGGTGGTCATCTGGTCATTTAGGGCACTTTTTTGGGATTTGTTTGTGAAAAAAAGGGTCCAAAAAAGTGCCCTAAATTCTTGCTAAAAACGGCTATTTTTTTCCATTATCGGCGAAAGCCGCCCATTTCTGTTCAGCCGATAACCATGCCCCAGTCCCGCCTTCACCATGCCTCCGACATGCTCCCGCCAACTTTGGCCGTTTCCGCGACGGAGTGCAGTTGAAGACCCCCAAAATCGGCTTTCGATTATACCGATTTGGCCGCCCATGGGAGAAAGACGCCCATCTCCCGATTTGGGTTGAAATATGGGCGTCTTTCTCTTTCGAAAATAAGGTGGATAGTCTTTTCAGATCTATGAAAGTTCTTAATTGATCAGGTATAAAGAAAACATATTTGATTCCTAAATATTTCACTACGCATGTACATGGATATGCAAGTAAAAACATTGCTCCCAAGGACCTCGTCTCTTCTCTCATTTCTAGAAACTTCTTTCTTCTCTCTTGAGTAACTTTTGTAACGTCTGGAAAAATGCAAAGTTTGTGACCACAGAACTTTTGATGCATATTCTTGAAGTATAATTTTAATATTGCATTAAAGTCCTGTTCAAATACGAATGAAAGCAGGAGAGTAGCTCTATTAGTTACTTCAGTTAGTGAATCTTCAAGAATCAGTGATAAATCTTTTAACTCCTCAGATTTCTCTTGTTCCAAGACTTCAGGTGTCCCCTCTTGGGTCGTTTTTGCAGGTAAAAAAATATATTTTATTTATTGGAGGTATTTTTTAAACATATCCAAAGGGAGGATTCCTATCGATCTTGGAAAATTCAAAATTCTCATGTTCAAGCGTCGATTATAATTTTCTATTTGTTCTATCTTTTGACGAATACTTAAATTGTCTTTCATTACCACTGAAACATTTTCTTTAATATTAACAATATCTTTTTGAGATCTCTGTATCTGTTCATTGAAATCTTGTTTTAATCTGTCCATAGATTTTGAGAGTTGGTCCACAGTAGAGACCAAATTCACCGTTTCTTCAGTTAATTTAGTAATTAAAGTCTTCATACCTTCCATTGCCTGCCAAAGAGTATCAAGTGTTACCACCGTGGGGGGATTCAACGATCCCTGCTTTCCAATGTTCTCATTAACTGCCAGTAACTGTTCCAAGGGAGAGCCCCCTCGACAGTCCACAAAGTCCGCGACTTCCGCATCTAGTGTTCCTGGTTTCTCCTCTCGTGTTACTGCAGGACACGGTGGGTTTCCAGCCTCCGGAGCAGATAAGGTGATCTCATGGTCCAATGGTGTAGGATTCCCTTCCTCTACACCAAGTGGAGGCTTGACTCCGGCTATCGGTGGGCGCCGAGTGGCGAAGCTGTCCAACGTCCGCTGCTTTGGAGAAGATGCTCGAGCAGGAGAGGGTAGTGCTCTAATAGTCCCTTTTCTTTTAGTATGGGGCATATCGAAAAGAGGAAAAGTTTAAGTTCAGCTGGCGTTCGATCAGTCTCACCCCTCTCGGCGTGTCGGCGCCATCTTGACCACTCCCCCTGCCCTTCATTGTTGCTTATTAATCTTCTATTAATTAGCACAAACCTTGCCATCAATGAGACTCGTATGCTACCAGCTCAATGCAGAATCTCACTCCTGGTCAACTTATCCTTTCTCAACTGGAGTGCACGGAAACAAGTGGGTTTATGATCTTTATCACAAATTACACAACATGCTACTATAACTCCTTTCAAGTCCCTTCAAGGCTTATACAATCTACCTCCAAATGAACACTCCAACTGGTCTTTCATCATCAACCTCATCAACAATAAAACAGATATTGTGAATTACGATCCTTTTTCATCTAAATTTTCAGTTTGGCTTCAAACTTTATTATCCACAATGAAAACGGCTTCCAAAATGTATCGCTCTATTTAACAAATTACCCTAAATTTATGTCTTCCCTTACAACCTGGCTAGGAACTAGTTCTAGGCCATCAACCAGACCAAACTGACTGGAAAACATTTTGGTTGAAAAACTTGAGGCCTACAATGTCTGCATCTATCTCACAATCCTCATATTATATTGCCCATAAAGCATATTGGACCCCTTATAAATTATCAAAACTCCCCTCTACTACAAATATCACATCTATGTGCTGGTCATGTAATCGATACCGTGGAGACTTACAACACATGCGGTTTCAATGTACTAATATTCAACTATTTTGGACAGAAGTATGGGACAGGATAATTTCCATTTTCCCAGTAGAAAATCCTAGGCAAATAACATACAGTATCATTATTCTTTGTTCCTCATATCCTGATTTAATTGATCATGATAGCTTTTTCAAATTATTTAACATCATGTTAGCCATTGCTTCACACATGATAATCCTTCAATGGAAAGATAGTTCTAAGATTACCTTTGTAGAATGGTGGTCATATTTATGTGCTATTAGAAAATATGAAATAGCAAACTCCTTACGTTTTCACAATTTTTCCTCTTCACAGAAGATGTGGCTTCCTTTGGATATATTCTGTGAAATTGGGTCTAGATAGATCCCCAAGTGTTATTTACTTATTTATGTAACTTACACAAATCATCATTTTAATACACAGGAATTGGAGAAGGTGCAGAGAAGGGCGACGAAAATGATAAAAGGGATGGAACGAGTTCCCTATGAGGAAAGGCTAAGATGGTTAGGGCTCTTCAGCTTGGAGAAAAGGCAGCTGAGGGGTGATATGATAGAGGTCTACAAGATAATGAGCGGAGTAGAGCGGACAGATGTGAAGCGTTTGTTTACACTTTCAAACAATAATAGAACCAGGGGACACAAGATGAAGCTAGAATATGGTAGATTTAAAACAAATAGGAGAAAGTTTTTCTTTACTCAGCGTGTAGTTGGACTCTGGAACTCGTTGCCGGAGAATGTAGTGACAACAGCTGGCCTTACGGAGTTTAAGGGGGGTTTGGACAGATTCCTGAAGGAAAAGTCCATTGAACATTATTAATTTTTTTTTTTTTTTTTTTGGGGGGGGGGCGTTGCCGGGTTCGTGGAGCCTGGATTGGCCGCTGTCGGAGACAGGATGCTGGGCTTGATGGACCCTTGGTCTTTTCCCAGTATGGTGGTGCTTATGTGCTTATGTACTTCTTAATAAAGAACAATGGGTGAAACTGAATTATCTCTCAATTAAATACCTTTGTTACTATAATATGTGGTTATTGTAATAACCTTCTGAAGAAAAATCAATAAAAATAAGATTAAAAAAAAGAGAAAGTAAAAAGAAGCATGCTTATCTATTCAACATTTTCAAATAAATCTGCACGAGGAAAGTCTGAGGTGGTTGATTGGTTTCTTGGCCCTCTATACATCATAGCTTTATGCCTTGTAGCGCTATAGAAATAATAAGTAGTAAAATAGTATAAAATAATAATTAGCTTAATAAGAGAACTTACGAGAGAGGAATGACTTCTGGTAACCATCCAGTTAGAGAATGCATAACTGTAAATTCACCCAGTGCCAATCTTTCATATCCATTTGTGCTATAATACAAAAATAAACAATTATATTTAAAATATTAAAAAAAAGCATTTCAGGTGCTGTGTTAGTCTGCTTGGATATGTGGAAATAAAGATCATCTAGACTACCCCAACTTGACATTTTGTCCTTTAGATTGTAAGCTCTTCTGAGCAGGGACCGTCCTTAGTTATTAATTTGTACAGCGCTGCGTAACCCTAGTAGCGCTCTAGAAATGTTAAGTAGTAGTAGTAGTAATACTTTTTTACTGGACTAAATTAATACAACTATTACTAGCTTTTGAGAGCTATTCTCTATTCTCTGGTCTGATATGATTCACAGAGCTCCCTTCCAGAGTAATACATGACTGAAAACAACTTCCTTAAACCAATCATACAGACACAAACTCCTTTGTGGTATAACAGTAACCTATAAATTTGAGCCCCACACCCAGGAGCACTGAGCTTCACCTAGGACTCAAAGAATGACGGAGTCAAAAATGATCAGGGATCAGGAGACATACTCTTGTTCATGAAGTTCCCCCCACTGATTACGTATGTAAAACAAAATGTTTGCATTTCTGCTCCTAAACTAAATCTTTCTTTTTACCTATTACATATTTGTGTGTTTCTCTCCAGAGGATGGCTAACCAAAAGGATTACCTTGTTACCTGCTGAGTTTTATTTGTATACATGTACTATTTACTCTTGAGGGAATTCTGCAAAATATTTTTGAAAATTCTACACACAATATTTAACAATTCTACAAAATTCTCAATTATTTGTAGTGTTTATGCTCAAAATTTCCCCATCCTAAGGCCTGAAGTTCCCTCCTGCCTTTTTCCCTACTCAGGCATCAGCCTTCCCCAATCTACTTCTCACGCTAACTCCCAGCAACACCACCAAAGTCTTCTTCCACATACAATACCTCCACCTCTCATTCTCCCTCTGCCCAGGTACACCTCCCACCTCTTATTATTTTCCTCCACTCCCCAGCTATCATTGTATCTCTCCCCTCACTGCCACCCTCGCTCCTATGGCACACCCTCATATACCAGAACCACATTCTCAGCTTTCTCTGTCCCCTCCTATCCTCATGGAACACTCAGTTTTCTCTGCTCCCTTCTCTTCCCCCCACTCCCTAAAAAAAGCCCCATGGCACACTCTCAGTTTTTACTGTCTCCCCTAACCCCCGGGCACATTCTCATTTTGCTCAGCTGCCCCCTTCCCACCCTCCCAATGGCACATGCTCACCTTCCTCTGCTCCTCTTCCTACCATCCCCATTGCACAATGTCACCTTGCTCTGTCCTCCTCCCCTTAGAACACACTCACTTTGCTCTGTCTGTCCCTCCCACCCAGCATGCTCACTTATTCTGCCCCCTCTCCCCAATGGCATGCTCACTTGCTCTATCCCCATCCAGGGCACCCTCACTTGCTTTGTCTCTTCCTCTCCATGGCACCCTCCTCATGCTATGTCCCTTCCCCATTCCAGGACACTCTCCTTGCAGCCTATGCAGCATCAGTTGCTCTCTCTCCCCCTCCCCCAACAGAGATTAAGCAGCAGGAGGAAGAGGAAATGAACAACTGTAGATCAGGTCATTTTCTCCTCCTTCTCTGCTGGCTTACAGCAGACTATTTAGGTGAACCACAGGGCACTGGCAGTAGGGAGACCTATACAGTTAAGAACATAAGCGGTGCCATACAGAGATAAGGTCCATCAAGCCCAGTATCTTGTTTCCAACAGTGGCCAATCCAGGACACAAGTACCTGCCAAGATCCCAAAACAGTACAATACATTTTATGCTGCTTAGCCTAGAAATAAGTAGTGGATTTTCCCGTCCATTTCAATAATGGCTTATGAACTTTTCTTTTAGGAAGATATCCAAACCTTTTTTAAACCCCGCGAATCTGACTGCTTTTATCACATTCTCTGGCAACAAATTCCAGAGTTTAACTACAAGTTGTGAAGACATATGTTTTACTATTTCTGTTAAATTTACTACTTGTAGCTTCATTGCATGCCCCCTAGTCCTAGTCCTCATAGGAAAGTCTCTTTATCATTTTTGTCGCTCTTATCTGTACCTTTTCTAATTCCACTATATCTTACGGCCCAAGAAAGGGATCTGGGTGTCGTCGTTGATAATACACTAAAACTTTCTGCTCAGTGTGCTGCTGCAGCTAGGAAAGCGAATAGAATGTTGGGTATTATTAGGAAAGGTATGGAGAACAGGTGTGAGGAAGTTATAATGCCGTTGTATCGCTCCATGGTGCGACTGCACCTTGAGTATTGTGTTCAATTCTGGTCACCCAATATGCAACGTTCACTTCCTCCTCCTCTTGCTGCACGATCTCTGCAGGGGGAGGGGGAAAGAGACTTAGGAAGACCCGATAGCAGCTCTATGGCAAAACTCTGCATAAGAAGTGCAGAATTCTGTGTGTTCTACGGGGGTGGGAAATTCTGCACATATTCTGCTCTGAGCAGTTGTGCAGAATTCCCCCAGGAGCAACTGCAACCACCCTATTTAAGTACCCTAGCGATTCCATATATTCCAGGTAGGCTACTTAGATCCATACGTGATTCCAGGATGGTGGTCCTGTCTAGATCTAAATTGGGATTGGACAAGAGAGAAAGCTTTCCCCATGTTTGGCACCACATTTATGGAATGAAATACCAAAAAGTATATGTGTTGAAACCAGCTTAAAGAAGTCTAAGTCCATGCTTAAAAGTTTTAATTTCACCAAGCATTTGATATTGTTGATAAAGAGGAAGTAAGGATCTACTGAGAGTGCTGCAATTGTGAAAATGCTACTCTTGTCTATAAGAATGTTGCTATATATGAGAATGGTGGTCTTGTATGATTGTGATTGTCTTTTCTATTATAATATATGGAGATCTTTTCTTTTATTTAATTTGTATTGTTACATATTAGTTAACTACCATGATCAGATTAAGCCAGGCAGTATAAAAAATTTAAATAATAAACATAATTGCTGGAGTTAGTACCATTTGTTTTTCTTTTCGTTCTCCTCCCTTGCATTCAGTTGGTGCTGATGGAGCAGGGTTAATCCTTTTAAGTTTCAGTGGGTGAATTTAACTGTCAATAATAGCAGTTATAACATGCAGAGACACATTTGAATGGTTAAAGAAACAAAAAGGGGAAGATGATCTGATGGGCTTTATCCCCAGGTGAGCTAGTTCTGGACTCTGGACACCTATAACTCATGGGTGGCTGAGCCCTGCAACCAACTAGTATATTTAGATTTATTTAAGTATACTAAAGCAGGGTCTGTGCTTGTAGAGGCAGACAAGCCAGCTGTAGGTTAACTGTAGAAGTTAAATGGTATTAAAGCCCATAAGCTGCAGTCTATATAATGAAGAGGAAGAACAGCTCTGCTTAGAGAATTTTTATTACCTATGGGGGACATGAAATTAGAGGCCCAATATTCAAAGTAATTTAACCGGGCAGAAAATGTGGGTGAATTTAACTGTCAGGAATAGCAGTTATCGGTGCAGATATCTTTGAAAGGTTAAATAAACAAAAAGAAGGAGATAATCAGATGGGCCAGTTAAATTAATTGTTTCTGCTTATCTGCTGCTATTATAAGTGGAGAGTGCCACTGAATATCAGCACTAACTGCCATTGCACTGTCTAGTTAGTGCCAGGGAGGTTCATGGGCAGAGCCTGGGTGGAGCCAGTACTTAACTAGTTAGTGGCGATGTTCAGATCTCTAACCAGTTTAATATGTGGCTAAAGTTAGGCCAGCCAAAAAGGGCCCAATTAACTTCTAGGTCAGGAGTTTCGAAACATGTCCTGGGGAAACTCCCAGCCAGTCAAGTTTTCAGGATATCTACAATGAATATGCTTGAGATACATTTGCATACTAAGGAGGCATTGTATGCAAAACGATCTCATGCATATTCATTGTGAATATCCTGCAAACCTGACTGGCTGGGGTTTCTCCAGGCCAGGCTTGGGAATCGCTGTTCTAGGTAGCAGCAAGAGGGGTTTCTGGTGCCCTCTCCTTTCCCTGCGATCTGAATCCTCCTCCCTCCCTCTTGAAAACAGGAAGCACCTGACTAGTCTCCCACTCCCACAGGATGTCAAACCTACTTTTTCTTGCCCTGATGCTCATTTGCACCTGCCTGTCGCAGCTCCAGCTTCAAAATGGCTTCAGTAACCTCTAGTGGCAGTCTTGCAATACTTGCAAGGGCCTGGTTGGGGGCTTCTTGTCTTCAGGGACAGCAAGGGGGAATCCGGGGAGGGAGAGAGTGGGAGTGGGACTTGGAGTGTCTTATGTAGGTCCTGGCTGAATATGGCTGGGACACACATAAGATCTGGGGTCAGCATGGCCCTGGATATTCAATACCGGTGCCTGGACATGGTCTGGTATTGGATATCCAGGCCTAACTCTGTCCATAGCAATCAGCATAAAATAAAATAAAATAAAAAATAAAACTCTGAGCATTGTTAGCTGGTATTGAATGCTAGATTAAGTTGTGCAAGTTTGCTGTTGAAACCCATTAGCTGTAGTTTGGAGCAACATGATTCACAACAGCTTTGGTTAGGGAATGCTATTGTTTATTTTATTTATTTATTTATTTAGTTAGTTAGTTAGTTAGTTAGTTAGTTAGTTAGTTATTTAGATATTTGTTGCATTTGTATCCCACACTTTCCCACCTATTGGCAGGCTCAATGTGGCTTACATAGTGCAGTAGTGGCAGTCGCCAATACCGGCATGAACAAATACAAAGTGAGGTTATGACAGAATAATGATCAGGATTGATAGACACATTGGGGGTCATAAGGAGAAGTGTAGGTTATGTCCAATACGAACATTTATATTGTTGTGTTTGTAATTGCAATTTGGATTAAGCTGTGCAAGAAGGCTGTAGGTTAGGTATTTTTCTAATTCTAACTCCTCTTCAACCTAATGATGACCCCTACTAGCCAAGTCCTTATCCAACCAAGGCCTTAACCCCTTCATCTATGCAGACGATGTCACAATATACATTCCTTACAAATCTAAACTGACAGAAATCACTAACAAAATCAAGATCAGCTTGAACATCATGGACTCTTGGGGCAAATGCATTTCAACTAAAACTCAACAAAGAAAAACACACTGTCTTATCCTCTCATCCCAACACAGCGCGGACAACCCCACAATTATCAACACCCCAGACTACACATAAGTACATAAATACATCAGCACTGCCACGCTGGGAAAAGACCAAAGGTCCATCAAGCCCAGCACTCTGTCTCCGACAGCGGCCAATCCAGGCCCCAAGAACCTGGCAAAAACCCAAAATTTAATAACGATCAATGGACTTTTCCTTCAGGAATCTGTCCAGAACCCCTTTAAACTCAGCAAGGCCAGCTGCCGTCACTACCTTCTCCGGCAATGAGTTCCAGAGTCTAACCACGCGCTGAGTAAAGAAAAACTTTCTCCAATTTGTTTTAAACCTACCACATTCTAATTTCATCTTGTGTCCCCTAGTTCTATTATTGTTAGACAGCATAAACAAACGCTTCACATCTGTCCGCTCTACCCCACTCATTATTTTGTAGACCTCTATCATATCACCCCTCAGCCACCTTTTCTCCAGGCTAAAGAGTCCTAGCCGTCTTAACCTCTCCTCATAAATTAGTCGTCCCATCCCTTTTATCATTTTCGTTGCCCTTCTCTGCACCTTCTCCAATTCCTTTATATCTTTTTTGAGATGAGGCGACCAGAACTGAACACAATACTCCAGGTGCGGTTGCACCATGGAGCGATATAACGGCATTATAACATCCTCATGCTTGTTTTCCATCCCTTTTCTAATAATACTCAACATTCTGTTCGCCTTCTTAGCCGCCGCAGCACATTGAGCTGAAGATTTCAACGTCCTATCCACGATGACTCCCAGATCCCTTTCTTGGTCCGTAACTCCTAAAGCGGAACCTTGCATGACATAGCTGTAATTCGGGTTCCTCCTTCCCACATGCATCACTTTGCACTTGTCAACGTTGATCTTCATCTGCCATTGGATGCCCAATCCCCCAATCTCACGAGGTCCTCTTGTAATCTTTCACACTCCTCCCGCGACGAGACGACCCTGGATAACTTTGTGTCATCTGCGAATTTAATTACCTCACTAGTTACTCCCATCTCAAGGTCATTTATAAATATGTTAAAAGCAGCGGTCCCAGCACAGACCCTGAGGGACCCCACTAACTACCCTTCTCCATCGAGAATACTGACCATTCAACCCTACTCTCTGCTTCCTGTCTTTTACCGGCTCTTAATCCATAATAATACACTGCCTCCGATCCCATGACTCTCCAGTTTCCTTTGGAGTCTTCATGAGGCACTTTGTCAAACGCCTTCTGAAAATCTAGATATACAATATCCACCAGCTCCCCTTTGTCCACATGCTTGTTCACCCCCTCGAAAAAAATGCAGTAGATTTGTGAGGCAAGACTTCCCTCCACTAAATCAGTGCTGACTTTGTCTCAGCAGCCCATGCTTTTGTACGTGCTCCGTAATTTATTCTTAATAATAGCCTCCACCATTTTTCCCGGCACCGACGTCAGACTCACCGGTCTATAATTTCCCGATCTCCTCTGGAACCCTTTTAAAAAATCGGCGTTACATTGGCCACCCTCCAATCTTCCAGTATCACACCTGATTTTAGGGATAAATTGCATATTACTAACAGCAGCTCCACAAGTTCATTTTTCTGCTCTATTAATACTCTGGAATGAATACCATCCGGACCCGGCGATTTACTACTTTTTAGTTTGCAAAACTGCCCCATTACATCCTCCAAGTTTACAGAGAAATCATTTAGTCTTTCCGACTCGTCCGCTTCAAATACCTTTTCTGGCACCGGTATCCCTCCCAAATCCTCCTCGGTGAAGACCGAAGCAAAGAATTCATTTAATTTCTCTGCTACAGCTTTGTCTTCCCTGATTGCCCCTTTAACACCACCGTCGTCCAGCGGCCCTACCGATTCTTTAGCCGCTTTCTTCTGCTTTTAATATACCTAAAAAAATTTTTGCTATGTGTTTTCGCTTCTAATCGCTAACTTTTTTTCAAAGTCCTCCTTAGCCCTCCTTATCTCCTTTTTTGCATTTGGCTTGACATTCCAGTGTAACGCCTGAAAAATCCTCGGCGTTACACTGGACCGCAACCTAACACTAGAGAGCCAAGTGACATCCACAACAAAGAAAATGTTCCACTCAATGTGGAAACTCAAATGCGTGAAACAATTCTTCCCGAGGGAAACATTTTGCAACCTGATACAATCAATGGTACTAACCCATTTAGGACTACTGCAATGGAATTTATGCAGGATGCAAAGAAGGTAAAATTATGTATAATCATACCTGATAATTTTCTTTCCATTAATCATAGCTGATCAATCCATAGACTGGTGGGTTGTGTCCATCTACCAGCAGGTGGAGATAGAGAGCAACTGTTTGCCTCCCTATATGTGGTCATGTGCTGCCGGAAACTCCTCAGTATGTCGATATCAAAGCTCCATCCGCAGGACTCAGCACTTAGAGAATTACACCCACGAAGGGACACTCTGCCCAGCTCACCACCGCGCCGAAACGGGGGAGGGGAATTAACCCAGCTCATCCCCACACAAGTGGGGGAGGGGAATCCGTCCAGCTCATCCCCGCGGAGCGGTGGGAGGGACACCACCCCGCCGATGCGGGGGATCTGGCTTATCCTGCAACCGCAACCGCGGGAGGAGCTGACTGACCCTAACACCCGCCGAAGCGGGAGGGGTACAAAGCTGCCCTACAGCCGCACGAAGCGGGAGGGGAGTGCCGGCAGAATTTTAAGTCTCAATCCAGCCCCGTAAAACGGAGGGGAGAGGAATGCAGCAGCTCACTGTAACACAAACTCGGCTTAACTCTTGAAGAATCCAAGTGAAAAAACTTGAACACGAAGTCTTTCTGAAGTAACTGAAGACTAAACTTGAACCTGAAATGCAACCATAATAAAACAGTACAGATATCTGGGAGGGGCTATGGATTGATCAGCTATGATTAATGGAAAGAAAATTATCAGGTATGATTATACATAATTTTACCTTCCATATCATCAAGCTGATCAATCCATAGACTGGTGGGATGTACCGAAGCAGTACTCACCCAGGGCGGGACATTGAAATCCCTGACCTCAACACTGAAGCTCCAAACCGGGCCTCCGCCCGTACAGCCACAGTCAAACGGTAATGCTTGGAGAATGTATGAGCCGAAGCCCAAGTTGCCGCCTTGCATATCTCTTCCAAGGAGACGATCCGGCCTCTGCCATCGAGGCCGGCCTAGCCCTCGTGAGTGAGCCTTCAGCTGGATAGGCGGCACCTTCCCCCGCGGCCACATAAGCCGCTGCAATGGCTTCCTTGACCCATCTTGCCACTGTAGGCTTAGCAGCCTGGCAGATCCCTTACGAGGACCTGCAAACAGGACAAACTATGATCCGATTTCCGGAAATCATTGGTCACTTCCAAGTATCTGATGATGACTCGTCTCACATCCAGATATTTAAGAGCAGAGTACTCCTCTGGGTAGTCCTCCCTACGAAAGGAAGGGAGACAGAGCTGCTGATTCACATGGAAGCGAGAAACAATCTTGGGCAGGAAGGAAGGCACTGTGCGAATAGTCACTCCTGCCTCAGTGGAACTGCAGAAAGGCTCTCGACATGAGAGCGCCTGGAGCTCGGAAACTCTTCTGGCTGAAGTGATAGCCACCAAAAAGACTGCTTTCAACGTCAGGTCTTTCAGAGATGCCCTCGACAAGGGTTCAAAAGGCGGCTTATCTGCAATGCTCTTAGTACCAGGTTGAGATTCCACGCAGGCACCACTGAGTGCAGAGGAGGGCGCAGGTGATTAACTCCCTTGAGAAAGCGCACCACATCTGGCAAGCCAGAGCCGCTACCTGGACTTTAAGGGAACTGAGCGACAGGGCCCTTCTCTCCAGACCTTCTTGCAGGAACGCCAACACGGAAGCAATTGGAGCAGTGAAGGGAGAAAGTGAGCCTGCTTCACACCACGCTGCAAAGATACGCCAAACCCTGGCGTAAGCGTAGAAGTAGAGCGCTTCCTCGCTCTCAGCATAGTGGCGATGACCTTGTCTGAGAAGCCCTTCTTCCTCAGACGCTGCCGCTCAATAGCCAGGCCGTAAGACCAAAGGGGGAGGGATCCTCCATCACCACGGGACCCTGATGCAACAGGCCCTGCTCCACTGGCAGCCGCAGAGGATCGTCGACTGAGAGCCTGATCAAGTCCGCATACCAGGGACTCCTGGGCCCATCCGGACCCACCAGGATTACCCTGCCGGGATGCTTTGCCACCCGGTCTAGCACCCTGCCCAACATTGGCCAGGGCGGGAACACATAGAGAAGCTCTTGTGTCGGCCACTGTTGGAGAAAAGCATCTACTCCCAGGGATCGAGGGTCCCGTCCTCTGCTGAAAAAACGCGGCACTTGGCAATTGGCCGATGACGCCATCAGATCTAGGCTCGGCTGGCCCCAGCGCTTCGTGATGTCCAAGAACGCCTGAGCAGATAGCTGCCACTCTCCGGGCTCCAAGGTATGGCGACTGAGAAAGGCCGCCTTGACATTCATGACTCCGGCAATGTGGGCCGCTGAAAGCTGCTCCAGGTTCGCTTCCGCCCACTGGCAAAGATTCATAGCCTCCTTGGCTAGAGGGGCGCTCTTGGTACCTCCCTGGCGGTTGACATAGGCCACAGCCGTGGCATTGTCCGACAGGACCCGTACAGGCTTCAACACCAGTACCGGGATGAACTCCAAAAGCGCCAACCGAATGGCTCTGAGTTCCAGGAGGTTGATAGACCACTTTGCCTCTGCAGGAGACCAGAGCCCCTGCGCTGTCCTTCCCAAGCAGTGGGCTCCCCAGCCCGACAACGAGGCGTCCGTCGTGACGACAATCCACTCCGGGGTCACCAGAGGCATTCCCGCAGACAACTTGTCTGTCTGCATCCACCAGCTCAGCGCCTTGCGCACTGCTGGGTCCAAGGGAAGGCGCACAGCATAATCCTCCGACATCGGAGTCCAGCGCTGCAGCAAAGAGTGTTGAAGTGGTCTCATATGAGCCCTGGCCCAGGGCACAACTTCCATCGTGGCCGTCATAGAGCCCAACAGCTGCACATAGTCCCCAAGCCCGAAGGGGAGAGGCTACTAGGAACAGGTCCACCTGAGCCTGAAGTTTGACAATCCCGATTGTCTGGCAGGAACACTCTGCCCACTTGGGTGTCGAATCGAACTCCCAGGTACTCCAGGGACTGAGTCGGTGCGCAGCTGGCTCTTCTCCAGTTGATGATCCATCCCAGGGAGCTCAAAAGAGCAACTACCCGGTCCACAGCTTTGCCGCACTCTGCATAAGAGGGGGCTCGGATCAACCAGTCGTCCAGATAAGGAGGACTTGTACCCCTTCCTTTCGTAGGAAGGGCCGCGATGACCACCATTACTTTGGAAAAGGTCCGCGGAGCAGTAGCCAACCCGAAAGGGAGGGGCTCTGAACTGGAAGTGTCGTCCCAGGACTGCAAAACGCAGAAAGCGTTGATGAGGAGGCCAGATGGGAATATGCAGGTACGCTTCCTTGATGTCCAAGGATGCCAGGAACTCTCCTGCCTTCACTGCCGCTATAACAGAGCGGAGAGTCTCCATGCGAAAGTGCCGCACTTTCAAGGCCCGATTGACCCCTTTGAGGTCGAGGATAGGCCGGACAGAACCTCCTTTCTTTGGTACCGACAAAGTAAATGGAGTAACGTCCCTTGCCAAGCTGACTTTCTGGCACCGGAACGACCGCGCCCAGGCGGATCAGATTGTCCAAGGTCTGCTGCACTGCCACAGCTTTGACCGTAGACTTGCAGGGAGAGAGTACAAACCCGTCTTTTAAGGGTCGGCAAACTCTAGTTTGTAGCCGTCTCTGATGACTTCCAGCACCCACGCGTCTGAAGTTATTGTGGTCCACTTCGCCCAGAACGAGGACAGCCGTCCTCGCAATCTGCACTGGGGCGTGGACCAAGACCCCGTCATTGGGTACGAGACCCTGGGGGAGGACCGGAGGGAGCACCTCCGGGACGGCGGTCTCTGCGAAAGGAATGCTGCTTGGGGGAGAAATTCCTCTTGAAGGAAGAGGGGCAGAGGAACCCGACTTGCCGGGCGGTACCGACGGGCTTCCTGCAACCGTCCTCTGGAGGTACCGGGACGAGTACTAGCCCGAGCCCTGACCTCTGGTATTTCTTGCCCTTAGACGTGCCGAGATCGGTCACGATTTTGTCCAGCTCGACCCCAAAGAGCAGCTTGCCTTTAAAAGGCAACCTAGCCAGGCGGGATTTAGAGGCGTGGTCAGCAGACCAATGTTTCAGCCAAAGCCACCGCCGCGCAGAGATTGTCTGAGCCATGCCTTTCGCTGAGGCCCTCAAGACATCATACAGCAAGTCTGCCAAATAGGCTAAGCCCGATTCCAGGGCCGGCCAATCAGCCCTCAAGGAATGATCCAAGGGGGAAGCCCGCTGCACCATAGTCAGGCACGCCCTGGCCACATAGGAGCCGCAAACTGAGGCCTGCAAACTTAAAGCAGCCGCCTCAAAGGACGACCTTAAGGCCGCCTCCAATCTTCTGTCTTGGGCGTCCTTTAGGGCCGTGCCACCTTCCACCGGCAACGCCGTTTTCTTAGTCACCGCAGTGATTAAAGAATCCACTGTAGGCCACAGATAGGCCTCACGTTCACTCACAGCCAAAGGATAGAGGCGGGACATAGCCCTAGCCACTTTAAGGCTCGCTTCCGGGACATCCCATTGAGCCGAAATTAAGGTGTGCATGGCATCATGCACGTGGAAGGTTCTAGGCGGGCGCTTCGTCCCCAGCATAATGGCAGAGCCAACAGGGGCTGAGGGAGAGACGTCCTCCGGAGAGGAAATCTTCAAAGTGTCCATGGCCTGTAACAGGTTGGGCAAATCCTCTGGGCTAAAAAGCCGCGCTGCAGAGGGGTCATCCGCTCCATCCGAGCGGGGATCCGTCTCCTCCAAGGAATCCGCAAAGGACCGTTGGGAGACCTCAGACACGCTGCCCTCATCTACATCGGAGGAGACAAATTCCTCCAAGGCCTGGGAATCAACCCGAGGGCGTTTACCTCTGGGAACCTCAACCTCTTTACCAGACGAGGGAGCAGGGGCAGCGTTGTGCATGAGGAAGGCCTGATGCAGCAGCAAAACAAAACTCGGGGGAGAAACCCCCCAGACTGTGCACTTCCGCAGCCTGGGCAACAGCCCTAGACGCACCCTCAACCGGCGCTCGCAATAGCGGGGGAGAGACATGCTGCGCATCCAAAATGGCGTCCGCGCGAAACTCCGCGAAGGAGCCGCGCGGGAAGAACGGCTCTTAACTTTAGCCGCTTCTGTGCCGTCGCCCAAATTAAGGGCGTTCATGGCATTAATGTCTCCAACCTCAAGGGCGGCCCAAGAAGAAGCCGTCCGAGCCGCGTGGCCGGCCAAGATGGCGGAGGCGAGGAGCGGGGGATGGGCGTTTATGGCGGGAAAAACCGCCACGCCGGAGGAAGGACCGGGACATTCATCGGTCACGAAACTGTCACCCAACAGGGCGAATCAGGCTTTAAGACCCCCGCATCCCCTCTAGAAGCGCTCAAGCGACCCGGGGAGCGACCCTTTGCGCCCTCGCCCTCCGACGCCATATGCCACGAGGAGAAGAATCGGGGAACCCCCTGCCCGCTATAAAAAGGTAAAAATTACCTGCTGTCCGCTTCCGAGTTGTAACGACCTGGTGTCCCAGTGAGTAGCTGCAATAGACGCTTAAATAAACGTCGAAATAAACGCCTTTAAGGACGTTCAAAATTTTTTTTTTTTTTTTTTAACGGAGCCAGCGGGAGGGGGGGAGAAAAGGAGGGACCTGGCACCACCAGGTTTGCACTTGCTCAAAAGAGCCCTCAACCCCAGGCACTCAACAAAACCTAAAAATTAGGCTTGGAGGCCTAGCCAGAGCTGCTGCTGTGTGTGACCACCACCTGCTGAGATAGAGAACATACTGAGGAGTTTCCGGCAGCACATGACCACATATAGGGAGGCAAAAGTTTGCTCTCTATCTCCACCTGCTGGTAGATGGACACAACCCACCAGTCTATGGATTGATCAGCTTGATGATATGGAACAAACATTAAAGAAACTTCAGACCACTGAAAACACGGCAGCTAGACTTATCTTTGAAAAAACGCGATTTGAAAGCACAAAACCCCTCCGTGAAAAACTACACTGGCTCCCAATCAAAGAATGCACTGCTTTCAAAATCTGCACTCTGGTTCACAAAATTATCTACGGTGAAGCCCCGGGATACATGACAGACCTCATAGACCTACCAACTAGAAACACATCCGAATCAACACGAACTTACCTAAATCTGCACTACTCAAGCTGCAAAGGACTCAAATACAAATCAACTTACGCATCCAGTTTCTCCTACATAAGCACACTATGGAATGCATTAACAAAAGCCCTAAAAACAACGTGCGACCACCTAAACTTCCGGAAAAAACTAAATACTAACCTGTTTAAAAAGGCATACCCTACCAATCCAACATAAATGCCTGATCTCTGCAACACAACAAAACTAAAGTACGTAATGGACATAACACAAAACTCTTCTGTTGTACGATTCCCTAATGTGGCTGTGCCACATGAACTTTATCTTACCACAATATCACTTTGTATTTGTTTACACTGGAGTCTGCAAACACCTCTCCGGTACTATGTAAGCCACATTGAGCCTACAAATAGGTGGGAAAATGCGCGATACAAATGGTAAAATTATGTATAATCATACCTGATAATTTTCTTTCCATTAATCATAGCTGATCAATCCATAGCCTGGTGGGTTGTGTCCATCTACCAGCAGGTGGAGATAGAGAGCAAACTTTTGCCTCCCTATATGTGGTCATGTGCTGCCGGAAACTCCTCAGTATGTCGATATCAAAGCTCCATCCGCAGGACTCAGCACTTAGAGAATTACACCCACGAAGGGACACTCTGCCCAGCTCACCACCGCCGAAACGGGGGAGGGGAATTAACCCAGCTCATCCCCACACAAGTGGGGGAGGGGAATCCGTCCAGCTCCTCCCGCGGAGCGGGGGAGGGACACCACACCCGCCGATGCGGGGGGATCTGGCTTATCCTGCAACCGCAACCGCGGGAGGAGCTGACTGACCCTAACACCGCCGAAGCGGGAGGGGTACAAAGCTGCCCTACAGCCGCACGAAGCGGGAGGGAGTGCCGGCAGAATTTTAAGTCTCAATCCAGCCCCGTAAAACGGAGGGGAGAGGAATGCAGCAGCTCACTGTAACACAAACTCGGCTTAACTCTTGAAGAATCCAAGTGAAAAAACTTGAACACGAAGTCTTTCTGAAGTAACTGAAGACTAAACTTGAACCTGAAATGCAACCAGAATAAAAACAGTACAGATATCTGGAGGGGCTATGGATTGATCACTATGATTAATGGAAAGAAAATTATCAGGTATGATATACATAATTTTACCTTCCATATCATCAAGCTGATCAATCCATAGACTGGTGGGATGTACCGAAGCAGTACTCACCCAGGGCGGGACATTGAAATCCCTGACCTCAACACTGAAGCTCCAAACCGGGCCTCCGCCCGTGCAGCCACAGTCAAACGGTAATGCTTGGAGAATGTATGAGCCGAAGCCCAAGTTGCCGCCTTGCATATCTCTTCCAAGGAGACGGATCCGGCCTCTGCCATCGAGGCCGCCTGAGCTCTCGTGGAGTGAGCCTTCAGCTGGATAGGCGGCACCTTCCCCGCGGCCACATAAGCCGCTGCAATGGCTTCCTTGACCCATCTTGCCACTGTAGGCTTAGCAGCCTGCAGACCCTTACGAGGACCTGCAAACAGGACAAACAGATGATCCGATTTCCGGAAATCATTGGTCACTTCCAAGTATCTGATGATGACTCGTCTCACATCCAGATATTTAAGAGCAGAGTACTCCTCTGGGTAGTCCTCCCTACGAAAGGAAGGGAGACAGAGCTGCTGATTCACATGGAAGCGAGAAAACAATCTTGGGCAGGAAGGAAGGCACTGTGCGAATAGTCACTCCTGCCTCAGTGAACTGCAGAAAAGGCTCTCGACATGAGAGCGCCTGGAGCTCGGAAACTCTTCTGGCCGAAGTGATAGCCACCAAAAGACTGCTTTCAACGTCAGGTCTTTCAGAGATGCCCTCGACAAGGGTTCAAAAGGCGGCTTCTGCAATTCTCTTAGTACCAGGTTGAGATTCCACGCAGGCACCACTGAGTGCAGAGGAGGGCGCAGGTGATTAACTCCCTTGAGAAAGCACACCACATCTGGCTGCGAAGCCAGGGAAGCACCCTTCAGGCGGCCCCTGAAGCAAGCCAGAGCCGCTACCTGGACTTTAAGGGAACTGAGTCGACAGGCCTTTCTCCAGGACCTTCTTGCAGGAACGCCAAACACTGAAGCAATTGGAGCAGTGAAGGGAGAAAGAGAGCCTGCTTCACACCCACGCTGCAAAGATACGCCAACCCTGGCGTAAGCAGTAGAAGTAGAGCGCTTCCTCGCTCTCAGCATAGTGCGATGACCTTGTCTGAGAAGCCCTTCTTCCTCAGACGCTGCCGCTCAATAGCCAGGCCGTAAGACCAAAGGGGGAGGGATCCTCCATCACCACGGGACCCTGATGTAACAGGCCCTGTTCCACTGGCAGTCGCAGAGGATCGTCCACTGAGAGCCTGATCAAGTCCGCATACCAGGGACGCCTGGGCCAATCCGGACCCACCAGGATTACCCTGCCGGGATGCTTTGCCACCCGGTCTAGCACCCTGCCCAACATGGGCCAGGGCGGGAACACATAGAGGAGCTCTTGTGTCGGCCACTGTTGGAGAAGAGCATCTACTCCCAGGGATCGAGGGTCCCGTCCTCTGCTGAAGAAGCGCGGCACTTGGCAATTGGCCGATGACGCCATCAGATCTAGGCTCGGCTGGCCCCAGCGCTTCGTGATGTCCAAGAACGCCTGAGCAGATAGCTGGCCACTCTCCGGGCTCCAAGGTATGGCGACTGAGAAAGTCCGCCTTGACATTCATGACTCCGGCAATGTGGGCCGCTGAAAGCTGCTCCAGGTTCGCTTCCGCCCACTGGCAAAGATTCATAGCCTCCTTGGCTAGAGGGGCGCTCTTGGTACCTCCCTGGCGGTTGACATAGGCCACAGCCGTGGCATTGTCCGACAGGACCCGTACAGGCTTCAACACCAGTACCGGGATGAACTCCAAAAGCGCCAACCGAATGGCTCTGAGTTCCAGGCGGTTGATAGACCACTTTGCCTCTGCAGGAGACCAGAGCCCCTGCGCTGTCCTTCCCAAGCAGTGGGCTCCCCAGCCCGACAACGAGGCGTCCGTCGTGACGACAATCCACTCTGGGGTCACCAGAGGCATTCCCGCAGACAACTTGTCTGTCTGCATCCACCAGCTCAGCGCCTTGCGCACTGCTGGGTCCAAGGGAAGGCGCACAGCATAATCCTCCGACATCGGAGTCCAGCGCTGCAGCAAAGAGTGTTGAAGTGGTCTCATATGAGCCCTGGCCCAGGGCACAACTTCCATCGTGGCCGTCATAGAGCCCAACAGCTGCACATAGTCCCAAGCCCGAAGGGGGAGAGGCTACTAGGAACAGGTCCACCTGAGCCTGAAGTTTGACAATCCGATTGTCTGGCAGGAACACTCTGCCCACTTGGGTGTCGAATCGAACTCCCAGGTACTCCAGGGACTGAGTCGGGCGCAGCTGGCTCTTCTCCCAGTTGATGATCCATCCCAGGGAG